>NC_064640.1:324089548-326489548 GCF_023864345.2 Schistocerca serialis cubense
AAACATGCCTCCTGATAAGCATGGACCTCTTCCAACAGTGTAAGGATGCAGATCCTCACACAAGTACAAAGCAACAAACTTTATCACAACGACTCCCTGACTTGCGTACAAAGTAACGAATAGCAGCAAATTTGTCACTTATTTTACGAAAAAACCCTACGTAAGCACGATGACAGTTTCAAGCAAAATACAGTTCAGAGGTGCGGTAACGTAGTATCCGCGAGTATGAAACACAAGGGGACTCAAGAAAGAAATGAATTAAACACATAGCACTAGCGTTTCATGTGGCGTTGTGTTATTAGAAACATAACAGCCGTGAAAGTCACTGGTAGAACTCTTCTTGCCTGTGCATTTCACCATACGGCGAATTGCTACAATTTACGTGCGAATCAGTGGAATCACCGAAATCATGTTATGGGCTGCAGGAATAACTCGTGTGTACCACTGTGCTACCAGCAGCCCAGATAGAACAATGACCGCGTGTAGGGAGATAAGAGTAATAGGGTACCACACATCTCTGTAGTCAGTGTTAAGCAACGCTTGAGATGGCGTAAACAGTGACGATACTGGACAGTGGATGACAGAAAATGAGTGATTTGGTGTGATGAATCAGCGATACCCTGTGGGAATCCGATGGAAAGGATTGAGAGAACGTAACCTGCTACAATGTATAGTGCCGTCTCCCTGTTCAGATCCCTAACGTTGACAGGGTAACAAACATGAGCTGATAATTTAAATTTTCATTAAAAGTCTAAATACAGGGTGTCCAGTGAAGGACATACAAACGGTATATTTATTGTGAGAGCTATACGTATTTTATATATAAGTTTCACAGAAGTTTCGAAATAGTTTGGAAAGATGCTAACAGATGGCACTGTAATTGCAATACGTAGTGAATATAAATAGAGCGCTGCAGCTCATAGCGATCAGTTCCACCGTTGAAACGTGAAAGGCGACTGGCATGCCGCAGGAAGCGGTTGAATTCATGTATTAGATTGAGCAACTCGTTTTTCTGCTACTAGAATACCACAGGTTAGAGAACAATCATACGGCAACAAGGCGTAGTTTTCAAACACAATTTAATGTTCAAAAGGATTCGATGCGAAAACCATCCCAAGTTCTTCCCCAGGAACACAGATGAAGCATACGTGTACATGAACGGAGTTGTGAATAAACGAAACTGGTGACCTCGAGGGTCCGAGAAACCCCGTTTGTGTGAAGCGAAACCACTGTATTCTACCAAAGTTACTGTCTAGGCTACGGTAAGCAGCAGAGGCATTATTAACCCTTTTTTCATGCGAAAAACAATCGCTAGTGAACATTACGTTTCAATTTTGTACAGTTTGTTGCCACTCAGCTAGCGTTGGAAGATCTACCATGCACTGAGTGGTTCATGCCACATGGGGCCAGACCATATTGTACAGAACAGGTGTTCCGCTTTCTTGGTAAATACTTCGGGAACAAAGTCACTGCGTTGGATTATTCCAAATTTAGTGTCTCATTATGGATTAGCCTCCATATTCGTCCGATCTGACTCTTTGTGATTACTTATTTTTAGGTCACATTGAATGATACTGTACACCCGAACCATTCCATATACCTGGACGATCTTGAATCGAAGATCTGTGTGGCATTTAAATCGATTTCCTTGAGACACTATAGCATGTAGTGACAATTTTCATTGTTAGTTTGCACCAACTGCGTAATTTGAGTGGTGAGCATTTCTAAAAAATTATGATGTGATTCCAAAGACCGCTTGCGGAGTATAAGTCTAATTGTGCATGCTGGTACTGTGGGAGCTGCTTGGTTTACGGCGCCATTTATTAACAGCTTTTCTAATTACTTAGGAACTTCTGTATAAATTCCGTACAGAATTCTTCAACGGTAACCATACCGTTTGTTTCACTCGTCTATCAAGCTTAATTTTCGAGATATTTAATTTTGAAATGAGGGGCACCTCTCTTCAATTAAAAAAATAATTATTCCGTACCTCTTCAGTGAGAAAAGTGGCAATCCTTGGATACAGACGGTATTTGTGCCATACCAAGTACCTCTAGGTTTTGCTTGGCATGGGTCCCAAATAACTTCATTGCTCGTGGACAATTTGTGAAAATTTCTTCCATTGAGGGACATTCAGAGCTGTGGTATGCAGATGATTCTGGAACAGCGATGGACGTATATATCTGACACACCCTGAGGAGCTGCCGTTCTCGATACTCAGCTTAGAGTCTAGGTATAGGGCCAGTCAGTAGCCAGACAAATCTCCTCATGATGGATAGCGTTAATCACATTGAATTAATTGGGTCATGTTGATCCACAAACCGTGTATCCGTAAACAAGCCGGAATCGGACAAAAGCTTTATAAAACTGGAGCAGATGCACCATGCCTGCACCCCAAGACCTGTGACAGGCACTTCAAAATGTTCATTGCCTTGAAGAATATTGCCCTTAAAAAAATGGTTCAAATGGCTCTGAGCACTATGGGACTTAACTTCTGAGGTCATCAGTCCCTTAGAACTTAGAACTACTTAAACCGAACTAACCTAAGGACATCACACACATCCATGCCCGAGGCAGGATGCGAAACTGCGACCGTAGCGGTCGCGTGGTTCTAGACTGTAGCGCCTAGAACCGCTTGGCCACTCCGGCCGTATTGCCCTTAGGTCTCTTAAATATGGCAGCTGCGACAGCTTCGAATCAAACACTCGTATGAGGCCCGGGTAGCGAATCGACTCTTTGAAATTTAAAACTGAGTTCCCTAGTTGCGGATCAGGTAAATAAAAAAATCGACTAGCACGGTTAAAATTACAAAAAACTTACCTACAGATAATCTAAAATTGGCTAAAATTGGATTTGGCACAGTTTCTCTGCTCACATCTGTCCGGCGAAAGTTCAACTTGGTATATAAAATACTATTAGGTTAGGAACCACTGTGAAAGTGTAGCGAGATTCCCACGGAGGGCCTCACTGATGGAGCTGTCCCAGAATAGCGTGCCTCCAAATAGTATCATATCCCTTGTCGACATCAAAAAATATACCCATTAGATGCTGTCTCCGTGGGAAAGTTTCTTTTATAGATATCTCCATCACAGTGAGTGAGCCGATACCTCACAAACACATAAAGAGAGAAGCTAATTCCTGGTCTTTAGGATCCATACTAGGCGGCAGTTTTCCATAAGCTCCAGGCTCTTTCCTACATATGCAGTTCAGGCGACACTTGGATAGTTATTTGGTTCGGAAGGGAATCAGAATTGGCTGTCACCAAGAGATAGGAAATTTTCCTGTCTACCATGTTGTATTAAAACTATTAGTAAGATTTTCTTCGATTTTTCACGAAGTTGTGAAGAGGCAGTTCCAGATCGAGCTGAAGTCCAACGAGTTACTTTTAGCTTAATCACAAATTTTTTCAACGTCTTCCACAAGTTAAGTGAAAGGTAAAAATACAACTTCTCTGTATGAAAAGGCCATCTGCAGTGCTTGCTAGCCATGTTACAGGCACGCACAATAACACTCTGGCTTCCGTCCACCTTTATTGTTGGACGAGTCTCGTCGTACATTCATATACTTTGATTAAACAGTAAGCTAGTGAATAGGTTAGTTGGATAGCAAGTAAATAACAAATTCCTCCGGTAAAGACAGGCTATATTGCTGAGCACTTTCCTCCAATTAAATTGGTGCACGTAAGTACCATATTTGGAATCAAAGCGATACGTGTGTAAAATCAGAATTCAAGGAACAAGCGTGGGAGTCCGTCACATAAGAGCAATCGTCTTCCCAACGTAGTCTTCATAAACTTGGGCAATCTTGACAAATAAAACACCTAGGTAATTTAATTTATGATGCGTTCCTATAGGACCAAACTGCAGAGGTCATCGGTCCCTAGGGTTACATACTACTTAATCTAACTTAAACTAATTTATGCTAGGGACAACACACACACCTATGCCCGAGGGAGGACTCGAACCGCTGACGGGGGCAGCCACGCGAACCGTGGCAAGGCGCCTAGACCGCACATCTACCCCACATGGCTAAACACCTAGGCGAGTATTGTTCATACACATTTAAGAAGCCTGTTAAAATGTACTGCGACGCAGGACTTAACTCATTAAACGCCAGGATACTGACATATTATTTGGCATTCTCCCCTTACATCACGCTTACGCACTCGGCCGGGACCATAGGGCCACCCACGACTGTCTAAACAACACTGACAATATCCGCTGCAGGACGGATAGCATAGCACTACGTGCCAGAACGGTTGTAAGCAATGACGCAGTGGACCAGCCCAGGCTGTTTTCCTCAGGATATAACAACATATCTGCAAATATTGTCACGAATAAAAATAAAACATCTGTTCAATATTCAAAGTCACTTTCTAAGTGGTTTTACATATTTCATTTGGCAACATCAATTAACCCATTTATTCAGCTTTTTTACGCCAAGAAGGTTCTATCGCCACCGGCGACACGGGCTGCGTCGACCAACACGCTTCACACACTCTTTCAAACAAGGGACGGCTACCTCAACAAGTAAATTCTTCCCCGCCTGTAACGTCAGTTAAATCAATTTCCTTGGGTAACATAATCCAAATACAGTGTATTTACAGTGTCAGTGTACAATGAGGCGAAAAAAGTCAAGGAATACCTCCAAATATTGCATCGGATCTCCTTTTGCCCGACGTTGTGTAGTGACTCGACGTTACGTTGGCAGACCAGGCAGAAATACTGAGCCATGCTGCCGGCTGCTGTGACCGAGCGGTTCTAGGCGCTTCAGTCTGGAACCGCGCTGCTGCAACGGTCGCAGGTTCGAATCCTTCCTCGGGCATGGTTGTGTATGATGTCCTTAGGTTAGTTAGGTTTAAGTAGTTCTAAGTCTAGGGGACTAATGACCTCACATGTTAAGTCCCAAAGGGCTTAGAGCCATTTGAACCATTTGAGCCATACTGCCTCTATAGCCGTCCATAACTGCGGAAGAGTTGCCACTGCAGGATTTTGTGCATGACCTGTCCTCTCCACTACGTCTCATAAATGTTCGATAGGATTCATGTCGAGCGATCTGAGTGGCCAAATCATTATATCATGTTCTTCAAACCAATGTCAGTTGGGAACATAAAGTCCATGGATGGTTACAAATGCTCTCCAAGGATCCGAACATAACCATTTACAGTCAATAACCGGCTCATTTGGACCAGAGGACCCGGGTCGCTCTACGTAAACAGCCCATGTCATTATGGAGCCACCACAAGCTTGCTCAGTGCCTTTTTGACAACTTGGGTCCATGGCTTCGTGGGATCTGCGTCACCCTCGAACGCTGCCTTCAGCTCTTACCCACAGAAATCGGCACTCTACTGACCATGCAATTCGTCTAGGATCCAACCAGTATGGTCACTAGCTCAGGAAAGGTGCTGCAGGCAATGTCGTGTTGTTAGCTGTTAGCAAGGGCAGTCGCGTCAGTTGTCTACTACCATAGCCCATTAACGTCACATTTCGTTGCACTGTCCTAACGGATACGTTCGTTGAACGTTCCACATTTATTTTTGTGGTTAATTGACGAAGTGTTGCTCATGTGTTAGCACTAACAACTTTACTCAACACCGCTGCTCTCGGTCGTTAAGGGTAGGTTGTGAGCCACTGCGTTGTCCGTGAAGAGAAGTAATGCCTGAAGTGTACTGTTCTCAGCACAGTCTTGTCACTGTTGATCTTGGAATATAGAATTCCCTAACGATTTTCGAAATGGACTGTCCCATGCGTCTATCTCCAACTACCATTCCGCGTTCAAAGTCTGTTAATTACCGTCATGCGGTGGTAATCACGTTGGAAACCTTTTGACACGAATGACCTGAGTACACAGAATGGCTCCGCTAATGCACTGCCGTTTTATTTATTATGTACGCGATACTACAGCATATTGCATATTGCTAGCCCATGACAACTCAGTGTAGTTTGATGCAAGGTGCCTTTGGACGTGCATGCATGTCCAAGAGAACATTGCATCGAACTGCACTGAAGCGCCAAAGAAACTGGTATATGCATGCGTATTCAAATACAGAGATATACAAACAGGCAGAATTCGGCACTGCGGTCGGGAACGGCTATATAATGCAACAACTGTCTGGCGCAGTTCTTAGATTGGTTACTGCTTATGCAATAGCAGGTTATCAAGATTTAAGTGAGTTTGAACGTGGTGTTATAGTCGGCGCACCAGCGATTAGACACAGCATCTCCGAGGTAGCGATGAAGTTGAGATTTGTACACTTCCGGTGAAAAGAAAAGTAAGACGCGGTTTGAGAGAACGGATACCTCTTGCGCCCGGAGTAATGGGTTCTTCCGTGTTACTGAAGGGGAAGAGATACAAAATAATTCCCCAGTAAGTGTACTGTTTGAATGATAAACATACGTACATAGGAAAATTCCCTTAAGAGTTGATCCCTGTAGCTGTCGCACATTGCGACGCATAAGTTTGAAATATGGCTCAAAGGTACCTGCAACTTTCCTCTGGTATAGTGCAAAAGTGTGGTGCACTGTGACGTCACCCTCTTTTTCGCATATGTAGACACCCTGTTGTTTGAAGCGTCGTCGAGACCGTGGGCGACGTCGCAGGGCACCATGCTTTTGCACTATTACAAGGGAAGATTGCAGGCACCTTCGAACCGAATTTCACGGTTATGTGCCACAATGGGATGCAGTTACAGGGTTTCGAATGAGTGATCCTTCAATTCTGTTGCAAGGTGTCGACACATGCGAAAAAAGGTCACAGCTCAGAAGTTCATGTGAGCTGTAAGGTGCGCTAATGACGTCACATTGGTATCAAACTTCCGCACAATTCTTCTCGATGCCACCGTCGACGTGTCACACGACGGGAAGGTTGTCACACCGCCTGTTACACACATTTCACCCCTTCTTTTGACGTCTCTACGATAGAGGTCATTACGGCGAGACAAAGCGTTCAAATCACGCGGTTTTCTTATGAGTGGCCGAGGAAAACATTTCAAATACACTGCTGCTCAGAAGTGACACGAAAAGGCCGCAGGGAATGGCACGAAGGGCATCAATGAAACCAACCCGTTGCCTTGAGCGCGATTCCCACTCATTTCGCGGTCGAAAATGACAGTTCGCAGTGTGCTGAGTGACAGGAAGACGTTCTTGACAACCTTTGACACTGTTGATACCCTCGCATGTTTCAACACTTCTGTAAGAACACTCGGGCTGCAACCCCACTGAAGGTGGTCGTACTACTTTAGAGTGCATCATGACTGCAAGTTTTGCCCCTGTGTATAGGTTTGAAACACTAGGAACCGTTCAGAACCACTTCAGGCATTTTGAACGTGATCCGAAGCACCAAAGGGTACTTACGCTTTTTATGCCGTGCTGTTTCCCACCCTCCTGTGACGCGATCACGGGGAAGTGCGACATTAACTTGTGAATGGATAAAACGGCAAATGGTCCCTCTAAGAACCCCTAGTTTCACACCACCTTCTGTGACACCCATGCAACTTTGCTAAGCGCGACCGAAACTTCGACATCAGTACTGCGTGGCAGCCTGAAGTTTATGTAACCCCTTCTCCATGCTTCGATGGCGTTTGCCTACCCTACCACTGTCTGAAACGTCCACGATGGCGTTGGCCAGAATTGTGCTGAAATTGTGTGCCAATGTGACATCATTAACCCACCTTAAAACCCACATGAACTTCTGAGCTGTGGTCCCTTTTTCGAATGTGTAGACACCTTGATGTCTGAAGCGTCGTCGAGACTGTGGGTGACGTCGCAGGGCGCCGTGCTTTTGCACCATTACAAGGGAAGATTGCAGGCACCTTTGAGCCGAATTTCACGTTCATGCGTCACAATGGGAGGCAGTTACAGGGTTTCGAAAAAGTGATCCTTCAATTCTATTGCAAAGTGTATTTTGATTACGAATTATGGAATGCATTCGAAAATTGCGAGTATAATTGTACGATGGCTATACGATTTACTATTGACATAAGGCAATTTGTGCCGGACCGGGGCGTGAACCCAAATTTCCAGCCTTACGTGAGCTGTCTCCCTAACCACCTCGGCCATCCGAACACACCTCCAGGTCGGATACAAACTTCCTTATGCCCTAGTGTTTAGGTCCCTTAGTGCTCACATACAGATCAAATAGTTCTCGCACAGGGAGATAAATTGTATTGCTCGTCATATTGTCTTGCTTTGGCATGAAATACGGTGGAGCAGTGTCAATATACACTGAAGAGCCAAAGAGACCAGTATATCTGCCTAATATCGCGTAGGGTCCCCGCGAGCACGCAGAAGTGCTGCAACACGACGTGGCATGGACTCGACTGAAGTCTGAAGTAGTGCTGGAGGGAATTGACTCCTTGAATCCTGCTGGGCTGTCCATAAATCCGTACGTGTACGAAGGGATGGAGATCTCTTCTGAGCACCACGTTGCAAGGCATCCCAGATATGCTCAATAATGTTCATATCTGGGGAGTTTGGTGGCCAGCGGAGGTGTTTAAGCTCAGAAGAGTGTCCCTGGACCACTCTGTAGCATTTCTGGACATGTGTGGTGTCGCATTGTCCTTCTGGAATTGTCCAACTCCGTAGAAATGCACAATGAACATGAATGCATGCAGGTGGTCAGACAGATTGCTTACGTACGTGTCACTTCAGAGTCGTATCTAGACGTATCAGGGGTCCCATATCACTCCAACTGAACACACCCCACACCATTACAGAGCCTCCACCAGCTTGAACAGTCCAATGCTGACACGCAGGGTCCAAGGATTCATGAAGTTATCTCCATACCCTTATACGTCCATCCGCTCGCTACAATTTGAATCGAGACTCGTCCGACCAGGCAACATGTTTCCAGTCGTCAGCTGTCCAATGTCGGTGTTGACGGGCCCAGTTGAGGCGTAAAGCTTTGCGTCGTGCAGTCATCAGGGATACATGAGTGGGCCTTCGGCTCCGAAAGCCCATATCGATAATGTTTCGCTGAATGGTTCGACGCTGACACTGGTTGATGGCCCAGCATTGAACTCATCAGCAATTTGCGAAAGTGTTGCGCTTCTGTCACGCTGAATGATTCTCTTCAGTCGTCGTTGGTCACGTTCTTGCGGGATCTTTTTCCGGCCATAGCGATGTCGGATATTTGATGTTTTACCAGATGCCTGATATTCACGGTACACTCGTGAAGTGGTCGTACGGGAAAGTCCCAACTTCATCGCTACTTCGGAGATGCTGTGTTCCATCACTCGTGCGCCGACCATAACACCACGTTCAAACTCACTCAAACCTCGATAACCTGCCATTTTAGCATCAGTAACCGATCTAACAACTGCGCAGGCACTTGTTGTCTTATATAAGCGTTGCCAACCGCAGCGCCATACTCTATCTGCCTACATATCTCCGTATTTAAATACGTCTGCCTATACCGCCGGTTTCTTTGGCGCTTCAGTGTTTATGCTCTCCATTGTGTCTATGATCTCCTTGTCAATCTAGCTGATGTGAACATCGCGAATAGTGCCATACGTATGGAGTAGGAAATTAGGAATATATACATCAAACTTACGATCTTTGAGAACAGGGACTTTTATTAAAGCGAAGGCAGCCGCAGAGGTTTTCCGTCCTACCTTGACTCTGTTTCTGCCTGACGGACTAATGTCAGCGATGTCATGTTTGGGATGAGAGTTACAGGAAAATAATAACTTTCCTACCGACACAGGGTGGAGTTTGTCAACGTTCTTATCTAGGCTCTCCACAAAGACAATTTGAGGAGCCTGCATCTGATCCACTGTACCCATTGTTGATACGGCAGTGGTGAAAGTCACCGGTTGACTCTGTGTTATGAGTTTGTCTGCACTGTCCCATTACTGGAAGGGGGATCCCAATCCCGGTAACTCACGCATATCACAGTCTGCAGGTGCAATGGAAAGGCTACCTTGCTGGAAAGGCTAACTTGCTGAGTAACCTGATGCAACTGTTGTTGGTGGTGATGCTGCTCGAGTTGGTGTTGTTTGCAGTTGCAGGTTCAGAGAAAGAACTAGTTGATTTTCTTAGACAAACGTCATGCTTTATTACTGCCATGGACTGGTAATCTTCAGACTCATCAGTCAACACGACTGTAGAATTGTCTTATTGCTATGCAAGTTGTTGTGTTGGTAGAAGAGCCAACACCGTGTTACTATTGGAGGCCGAAATACACGCGTTTTAGCTCACGCAGGCTGGCGTGAGAAGGGAAGGACTATACTGACGTGAGGTCTGGAACATGACAAGGAATTAGAATTCAGAAAGCGGACATAGCTAGTTTGATACTTAACTTTAATCCATTAATGATGAACGTCGCTCTTGACGGTACATGATTCACAATATTATCTGTTCAGAAGACATATAATAAATGAATATGGTGCCTTGCTAGGTCGTAGCAAATGACGTAGCTGAAGGCTATGCTAAACTGTCGTCTCTGCAAATGAGAGCGTATGTAGACAGTAAACCATCGCTAGCAAAGTCGGCTGTACAACTGGGCGAGTGCTAGGGAGTCTCTCTAGACAAGGCCTGCCGTGTGGCGGCGCTCGGTCTGCAATCACTGATAGTGGCGACGTATACTAACGGACCGCGGCCGATTTAAACGCTACCACCTAGCAAGTGTGGAGTCTGGCGGTGACACCACACAAGTATTCTTTTAAGTTTTGTTTATTCCTTTGACTTTTTGGGATGTTAACGGTGAAGGACGCTTTGGCATTTTTCTTGTATTTTGTGGCCCACTTTATTTAAGTACAGCTGTCTTTTGGCGCCAGTTGCTTGTTACCCGAGGAGAAGTGATGGTCACCTTGCGTGTTTGTTATTACGCTGCTGATCTGCGTCTGTATGGACGTGTAGATTTAGGCAACTGGGTACTTAAACAATGAGACAAAGGACGTCGTACATGTGGGAGGTTGCATTAATTCTCTTTTTTCAGCATTGCGTACTTGCTTGGTCGACATTTGTCTCTTCCACCACGTTTTTCTCCGTAAATATTTTGTACATCTACATCTACATATATACTCCGCTAGCCACCAAGCGGTGAGTGGCGGAGGGCACAATTTGCGCCGAAGTTATATTTCCCCGCCTCTATTCCACTCGCGGATCGCGCAAGGGAAAATCGACTGTGTGAACGCCTCAGTACGAGCTCTGATTTCCCTTATCTTTGAATGTTGATCATTGCACGATTTGAAAGTTGGTGGTAATAATATATGCTCTACATCCAAGGTGAAGATCGGATATCGGAATTTAATGAGCAGCGCCTTCTGTTTAGCAGGCCGTCTGTCTGCAAGTATGTCAAACTTCAAACTTTTTATGAGATTTGTAACACTCTCACGATGGCTAAATAAACCTGTCACGAATCTTTCCGCTCTTCTTTGGACCTTCTTAATCTCTTGAATCAGACCCAACTGGTAAGGGCCACATACAGACGAACAATACTCTAAGACTGGACGAACTAACGTATTGTAAGCTATTTCCTTTGTTGAAGGACTGCATCGGTTCAGGATGCTACCAATAAACCGCAATCTAGAGATCGCCTTACCCGTTACTAGTGTAATCTGATCATTCCATTTCAGATCATTTCGAATAGTCATACCCAGATACTTGACAGATGTTACCGCTTCCAAAGACGGGGCATTTATTTGGTACTCGTACATGAAGGGGGATTTTCACCTTGCTATACGCAGTAGGTTACACTTACTAATATTGAGAGATAACTGCCAGTCATTACATCACGCATTTATTTTCTGCAAATCCTCATTGATTTGTTCACAACTTTCATGTGACACTACTTTCTTGTAGACTACAGCATCATCGGCAAATAGTCTAATTCCACTGTCAATGCCATCAACCAGATCGTTTATGTAAATCGTAAAAAGCAGCGGACCTATTACGCTGTCCTGGGGCACATCGGAAGTTACGCTTGTTTCTGTTGAAGTCACCCCATTCAGGACGACATACTGCTCCCTGTCTGTTAGAAAACTTTCTATCCAATCGCATATGACATCGGATAGACCGTAAGCGCGCACTTTTTGGAGCAAGTGACAGTGCGGAATTGAGTCGAACACCTTTCGAAAGTCGAGAAATATGGCATCAAACTGGGAGCCGGTATCTAGAGCCTGTTGTATACCATGCACAAAGAGGGCCAGCTGTGTCTCGCATGACCGCTGTTTCCTAAATCCATGCTGGTTTCTGCAAATGAGCTTCTCATAGTCTAGAAAGGTCATTATGCCTGTACACAAAATATGTTCCATGATTCTACAACAAATCGATGTCAGTGAAATTGGCCGGTAATTATGTACATCCGATTTTCTGCCCTTTTTATAGATTGCTATGATCTGGGCCTTCTTTCAGTCCCGTGGAACTTTCCGCTGTTCCAATGATCTCTGATAGATGATGGATACGAATGGTGCTTTATTTGTAGCATAGTCAACATATAATCTTACATGGATGCCGTCTGGGTCAGATACTTTCCTGGCGTCTAAGAATCTTAACTGTTTTACAATACCAGATACACTAAACAATATGTCAGCCATCCTTGCGTTTGTTCGATAACTGAAAGAGGGAATGGTGCTGCAGTCCTCTACCGTAAACGAGTTTTTGAAAGATAGGTTTAGAATTTCGCCCTTCCGTTTATCATCATCAGTTACATTACCCGTACTGTCAGCAAGAGAAGGCATTGAATCATTTGTAGCCTTCATAGATTTTATGTACGACCAAAATTTTTTGGGGTTGTTTTTAGAATCTGCAGATAAAATATTGCTTTCAAATTCGTTAAAACAATCTCTCATTGTCCTTCTGACAGCTGCTTTCATTTCGCATAATTTCTGTTTGTCATCGGGGCTGTCACTGCGTTTAAAACGACTGTGCAAAATTCTCTGCTTTCTCAGCAACTTCCTAATATGTTTGTTGTGCCAAGGTGGATCCTTCCCCTCCCCTATATTTTTGCTAGGCACATACTTCTCTAGCACATGGTGGACAATACTTTTAAATCCCGACCAAAGATGCTCAATACCTTGTGTCCCGCGGTGAATTCTTGGAGCTGACTATGAAGATATTCATTAATGACACTTTTATTTGCTTTCCCAAACAAGAAAACTCTACGCTGTTTTTATGGTTTTTTTGCAACTTCCAATGACGTAGAACCACAACGACATTATGGTCGCTAATTCCTTCTTCTAGATTAACTTCCTCAAAAAGATCAGGTCTGTTTGTTGCCAAGATATCTAATATGTTCCCATCTCGAGTTGGTTTTCTAACCAATTGCTCAAGGTTGTATGTTGAGAGCCCTCCTAGAATAACTTCACACTATTCTTTGCTTCTGCCCCCTGTGATAAACGTGTAATTTTCCCAGTCAATGGATGCCAAATTAAAGTCTCCACCTACAACTAATGGATAATGTGGATATTTACTTCCTATGTACTCATGACTTTCCCTGAAACGTTCTGCGACGTTTGTTGTGGATGCTGGTGGTCTATAAAAACACCTCAATACAATGGTCAATCCTTGTCTGATTGACAGTTTTATCCAGACTATTTCACAGTCCGACTCAGTATAGATCTCAACTGCGTTTTAACAGCTTTTAACTGCAATGAACACACCACCTCCCATAACATCAGTCCTATCCTTCCAAAACATTGTCCAATCCGAGTTCAAAATTTCACTGATTTTTATGTCTGGTTACAACCAGCTTTCGGTACCTAATACAATATTGGCATTGCTACTATTTATTTCGGAGAGTAACTCGGGGATCTTGCTACAGACACTTCGACAGTTTACTAACATGAGATTAAGCATATTTAAATCTTTTGGAATGACCTGTTTAGGCGAACTAACAATTTTTACAGTTGGCACACCCACATAAGTGACATGAACTAGTAATTTTTCAGGCCAACGGTTTGTTTCCCGTGGGGAGGAACCTAATCGAAAAAAGAAAAACCATGTTCACGCCACCAGTACTGTGCTACCCATGTAGCTGCTTCCTGTGTGTAGTGCACCCGTGATCTATAGGGTGTTACAAAAAGGTGTGGACAAACTTTCAGGAAACATTCCTCACACACAAAGAAAGAAAATATGTTATGTGGACATGTGTCCGGAAACGCTTACTTTCCATCTTAGAGCTCATTTTATTATTTCTCTTCAAATCACATTAATCATGAAATCGAAACACACAGCAACAGAACGTACCAGCGTGACTTCAAACACTTTGTTACAGGAAAGGTTCAAAATGTCCTCCGTTAGCGATGATACATGCATCCACCCTCCGTCGCATGGAATTCCTGATGCGCTGGTGCAGCCCTAGAGAATGGCGTATTGTATCACAGCCGTCCACAATACGAGCACGAAGAGTCTCTACATTTGCGTAGACAAGAGTTTTCAAATGCTCCCATAAATGAAAGTCAAGAGGGTTGAGGTCAGGAGAGGGTGGAGGCCATGGAATTGGTCCGCCTCTGCCAATCCATCGGTCACCGAATCTGTTGTTGAGAAGCGTACGAACACTTCGACTGAAATGTGCAGGAGCTCCATCGTGCATCAACCACATGTTGTGTCGTACTTGTAAAGGCACATGTTCTAGCAGCACAGGTAGAGTATGCCATATGAAATGATGATAACGTGCTCCATTGAGCGTGGGTGGAAGAACATGGGGCCCAATCAAGACATCACCAACAATGCTTGCCCAAACTTTCACAGAAAATCTGTGTTGATGACGTGATTGCACAATTGTGTGCGGATTCTCGTCAGCCCACACATGTTGATTGTGAAAATTTACAATTTGATCACGTTGGAATGAAGCCTAATCCGTAAAGAGAACATTTGCACTGAAATGAGGATTGACACATTGTTGGATGAACCATTCGCAGAAGTGTACCCGTGAGGGCCAATCAGCTGCTGATAGTTCCTGCACAAGCTGTACATGGTACGGAAACAACTGGTTCTCTCGTAGCACTCTCCATACAGTGACGTGGTCAACGTTACCTCGTACAGCAGCAACTTCTCTGACGCTGACATTAGGGTTATCGTCAACTGCACGAAGAATTGCCTCGTCCATTGCAGGTGTCCTCGTCGTTCTAGGTCTTCCCCAGTCGCGAGTCATAGGCTGGAATGTTCCGTGCTCCCTAAGACGCCGACCAATTGCTTCGAACGTCTTCCTATCGCGACACCTTCGTTCTGGAAATCTGTCTCGATACAAACGTACCGCGCCACGGCTATTGCCCCGTGTTAATCCATACATCAAATGGGCATCTGCCAACTCCGCATTTGTTAACATTGTACTCACTGCAAAACCACGTTCGTGATGAACACTAACCTGTTGATGCTACGTACTGATGTGCTTGATGCTAGTACTGTAGAGCAATGAGTCGCATGTCAACACAAGCACCGAAGTCAACATTACCTTACTTCAATTGAGCCAACTGGCGGTGAATCGAGGAAGTACAGTACATACTGACGAAGCTAAAATGAACTCTAACATGGAAATTAAGCGTTTCCGGACACATGTCCACATAACATCTTTTCTTTATTTGTGTGTGAGGAATGTTTCCTGAAAGTTTGGCCGTACCTTTTTGTAACACCCTGTATAGAGGGGCGTCCTACAACCTTCCACCACATAGCGTAGGTCGAGGAATCTACAACCATTTTCGTCACAGAGTCGATGTAGCCTCTGGTTTAGATTCTCCACTCGACTCCAAACCAGAGGACCCCGGTCCACCCTGGGTACGACGCTGCAAATCGTCAGCTTGGCTTCCACTCCTCGGGAGATGGAGGCCACCTTCGCCAATTTAGCCAGCCGTCGAAAGGACCTAAGGATTTCCTCGGAACCCCGACGACAGACATCGTTGGTGCCGACATGTGCAACAATCAGCAGCTAGCTGCAGCCCACACGCTCGATAGCCGCCTGAAGATCCTCTTGCACATCCCGAACAAGGCCCCCCGACAAGCACACCGAGTGAACGTTGGACTTCTTCCCCACCCTAGCCGCTATGTTCCTGAAGGGGTCCATGACCCGCCTAACATTGGAGCTCCCAATAACCAACAAACCCCTGCTGTGATATCCCCCCCTGCACATCAAGTACAACAGAGGCTGCCCCAGGCACCCCATCGCCACCGCACCTCAAGGTGGCACTCTGGAGCTTGTTGACTGTGGCCAACAAAGCTTCCAGCTGCGTTTGGACTGTGGCCAACTCCTCCTGCATCCGCACACAACAGACACAGTCTCTATCGCTCTAGCTAATAACTGATTTACAATAGTAAACTTAAGGAAACCTACTACCACACAAGGTTAACAGCTACACTCTAGTTGGCAGAAAGGACACTCGATAATGAATATAAAAATTTATGGTAGAAGCTAGATCTGGTACTTATTTTCCTGCTAGGGGCTATTTAGTGAATACTAAAGATTAAGACAGTGACCTACAGTAAACTGCTAGGGGCTATCTAGTGAATATTATTAACGAATTAAACAGTGACCTACAGTAAGCTTCACCTACTAATTATCCCTCGTATTTGTAATTTAAACAAGCGTTTACGTACACGTGTAAGTAACCTAATAAAACTATAAAAAGTGCTACCTTAAATGTACCGAGTCTAAATGACACTAATAAACGTAAATACTGAGTATTGTACACTGACAGATGCAGGCACAAAACAAAACGTTTAGCTAACAATAAGAGTTCAGAGTACAAAGCACAAATACGAACTCTATAGGAACCGATGGGCTTACAGTACACTATCATTATAGCCCACAACAAGCTAAGAAATTTAAGCAGACGGCGAGGTGAGTTTTTGCTTTCTGCTAACTAAACCGTACGTAAGAAGGGCCCAGAAGTTGTATTGTAACACTGATTTACTCAGATATTGTAATATAATATAAATTTACCACGTATTTTACGTTTGCTTAACTGTTAATGGTCGTAGGTTGCGCTAGGTTGAGGTTTGAATTCACTGTCAGTATCACTATTCCTAATACAACATATAAAAACTGCTGCCTTCAGTGTATCGAGTCCAAATGACACTAATAAACGTGAATACTGAGTATCGTACAGTAACTTAAACTGATAAACCCTCGTATTTATAATGTAAACAAACGTTTACGAACACACGAAAAATAACCTAATAAAACGTATAAAAGCTGCTACCTTCAATGTATCGAGTCTAAATGACGCTAGTAATGGCAAATACTGAGTATTGTGCACTGAATTAATTGATAATCCCGCTTAATTAACGCCAGTTAAGAATGTAAACAAACGTTGCGTACACGCGGAACTGTCATAAACAGAAACTTCGCTTATCTTATTCAGACGAAAATAAAAACTGAAACCTTCAATTTATCATTTCTATCTGACACTAATGCACGAAGATACTGTAGAACAGACAGCAAAAACGATTAATTACTAGATAAATTACTTATCCTGTAACACAGCAAGCGAAAAGCGCTCGTAGCCGGTGTCAGGGCTGCCAACCTGTCTGTAGTTTCGGTTGCAAGCTGTATGATCGCCAGAGCAGTTACACTAAGGTGACAAAAGTCCTGGAATACCTCCAAATATCGTATCGGACCTCCTTTTGACCGGCGAAGTGCAGTAACTCGACGTGTCATGGACTTAACAAGTCGTTGAGAGTTCCCTGCAGAATTAATGAAAAATACTGCCTCTGTAGGCGTCCACACTTGCGAAACCGTTGTCAGTGCGGGATTTTGCGCACGAACTGATCTCTCAGTTATGTTCCATAAATGTTCCATGAGGTTCCTATTGGGCGATCAGGCTAGCCACATCATTCTATCAAATTGTCTAGAATGTACTTCAAATCAATCGCGAACAATTGTGGCGCTGTCACATGGCGCATTGTCATCCATAAAAATTCCATCGTTGTTTCGAAATATGAAGTCCATGAATGGCGGCAAATGATATACAAGGACTCGAACATAACCGTTTACAGTTAGTCATCGGTTCAGTTGGGGAAGGGAGGGAGAGGAGGGTGGTACCAGAGGGTCCAGACCATTCCATGCAAACATAGCCTGCATAATGATGGAGCCACCACAATCTTCTTCAGTGCGTGGTTGACAACTTGGGTCCATAAGTGCGTGGGGGGCTGTGCCACACTCTAATTCTACCATCAGCTTTTAACAACTGATATCAGGACTGATATGACCAGGCCGCGGTTTTCCAGTCGTCTAGGGTCCAACCGATATGGTCACGAGCCCAGGAGAAGCGCTGCAGGCGATGTTGTGCTGTTAGCAAATGCGCTCGCGCCTGCATTCTGCTGCAATAGCCCATTAACACCAAATTTCGCCTTACGATCCTAAAAGGTAAGTTCGTCGTACGTTTTGCGGTTATTTCATGGAGTGTTGCTTGTCTGTTAGCACTGACAACTGTACGCAAACGCCGTTGCTCTCGGCCGTTAAGTGAAGACCGTCAGGCATTGCGTTGTCAGTGATGAGAGGTAATGCCTAAAATTTGGTATCCTCGGCACACTCTTGACACTATGGACCTAGCTATATTGAATTCCCTAACTGTTTCTGAAATAGAATGTCCCATGCGACTAGCTCCAACTACCATTCCGCGTTCAGAGTCTGTTAATTCCCGCCGTAGAACCATAATCACCTCGGAAAATTGTTCGCATGGCTCACCTGAGTACGAATGACCGCTCCGCCAATGCACTGACCCTCTACACCTTGTGTACACGATACTACCTCCATCCGTATACATGCATATCGCTATCCCATGACGTGTGTCACCTCGGTGTATTTCCTCGATCTATCTGTGCAGTTTCTTTTTACATGTGCAATCAGTGTCCAGATATATCACCCATACTCCAGTTTTGCTAATGCCTTGCTAGATTCACGTTTTCGAGCTCTTTCAAAACTAAACTGTGTTTCAAATCTATTCAAACGACAATTCTTTGTATTCGAAAGTGACCATTTTTTGGGGTGGTGGTACATTTAGGCGTACCAAAAAATGGTTCAAATGGCCCTGAGCACTATGGTACTTAACATCTGAGGTCATCAATCCTCTAGAATTTAGAACTACTTAAACCTAACTATCCTAAGGACATCACACACATCCATGCCCGAGACAGGATTCGAACCTGCGACCGTAGCGGTCGCGCGGTTCCAGACTGAAGCGTCTAGAACCGCTCGGCCACAGAGGCCGGCCTTAGGCGTACCATTCCGAGTTCAAAGTCTATTAATTCCCTTCGTGAAGACGACAATCACATCGGAAACCTTTTCACACAATGACCTGAGTACAAAGAACAGCCCCGCCAATGCGTTGCCCTTTTATACCTTGTCTACGCGATACTTCCCCCATCTCATTAAGCATCGCTGACGGATTTGTATATATGGCTACACTTCCATTCGGAGGATTCCTTCATTACGATATTCCAGTAGATACGGCGAGTCTGAAAGATATAAAAATGATGTCGTTTTCTAGAGCTCGCCACTGACAGGTTTCATCATGTTTCATACATCAACTATTCCTTCAACGGACCATTCCATAACAAATTTATTACACTCTATAATCACAAAATCACCGCAGGAGATCACAGTGCTGCTCGAATGAACGCAATCATGTTTTTTTCTAAAACAGAGAATTCCTCAATATCCTTTCATTTAAGCAGCTAGTCTGATTGTTTAGCTGTTGTTGTTTCTGTTGGTAAAATCCTATTTCGAAGCTGCTTCACCGGTTTTAGCCTTTGGACTTTTTGAATAAAAAAGTAACACCTTTTCGAATGTCTCTTCTCCGTTTTTGACGATAATAAATACATTCTGATACAGATGTGCTCTGTCACAGCTCACACTTTTCATGGAGAGATATCACTCGTCAGGATGGCACAATCGGAGAGAGTCGGAGCGGTGCAGTGCCACTTCGTCAAAGGAAAGTTTGAGATCCTGTAGACAGTGTGTAAAGCGAAGCCACGGAAGCGTAGCCAGATGGAAATCCCATCGCTCAAAGGCCGATTGGCCAGGGTGTAATGGAGACTGCGGCTGAGGCCGCAGAAATTGAGTATTTTCCAATAACGTAGCTATTTATCTGAAAGAAGGGATCGCCGGATTTAGAAAGCAATTATACCGTTTGAAAACTCTTCTAAAGACAGCTCTCAGGATATAAATGCTCAGTTTTTTATGTGTGTACCTTGCACACTATACGCACGCATAGTATCCTGAATTTACAAATATTTTCGAATGAATAATAGTTTATGCAGTAATAATGCAATAACATACGAGGGATTAAATGAAAACCGTTGTGGAGTACTTTCATATGACCGCAGATATTATTGTAATATGCACAACCACACATACTCTCCAGGAGAAAAGATTACACTTCTATGTTATTAAAAAGTCTGCCGCAGAATTTAAAGATTACCATACAATCAAGCAGCAGCATGTAGTAGGCGTAAGACAGTTTTGCCGGACGCTGTGGCCGAGCGGTTCTAGGCGCTTCAGTCCGGAACCGCGCGACTGCTACGGTCGCAGGTTCGAATCCTGCCTCGAGCATGGATGTGTGTGATGTCCTTAGATTAGTTAGGTTTAAGTAGTTCTAAGTTCTAGGGGACTGATGACCTCAGATGTTATGTCCCATAGTGCTCAGAGCCATATGAACCATTTTTAAGACAGTTTTAGAGGAAGGCATTGAAACACTCTTGTTTTCAGTGGTTTAAGTGCAATTTGTGTCACTGAAATTTTGTTGTTTAATATATCGTAATTCAAAACGGCACACAAATCGCGTAATCTGTGCTCATGAAACCAGCAGGCAAAAACAATATAGATCAACGTGCTACACTTACCTATTACAGGGTGACAATTATTCAACTATATGGAGAAAACGTAAATTAGTAACAAACGACGGCGTGCACACACTTTATTCAACATGAAAACGTCACTACAGATATTCGGATTTAGATTATGACATGTTCGATAATCCTGCCAACATTGGCGGTGATGTGGTGCGGACGAATAGTGAAATTGTACATGATTCGTTGAAGTGTCGGAACATCGATGCTGTCGATGACCTCCTGAAGGGCTGCTCTCATCTCAGCAGTGGTTTTGGGATTATTGCTGTACACCTTGTCTTTAATATAGCCCCACAAACACTCTCCTGCTTCAATGGGGTCGAGTTCCGTCTTGCATGAACCACATCTTGTCGAAATCAAGGTGACTTTGAATAATGGGGATGAAATCATCTTCCAAAACCTTTACATAACGTTCGGTAGTCACCTCGCCATCAACAAATACCACACCGATTATTCCGTGACTGGACGTTGCAGGTAGTCACCATGCCATCAGGAATATCACACCTATTATTTCGTGACTGGTCAGTGCACACCACACAGTTACCCGTTGAGGGTGAAGAGACTACTCGATCACGAAATGCGGATTCCCAGTCCCCCAAATGTGCCAATTTTGCTTTTTGACGAACCCATCCAAATGAGAGTGGACCCCGTTAAACCAAACCACGCAAACACGTACTAATTCTCATCATGTTCCGTGGCCTACCGTGCAGTTCGAATGGCCTAATGCAAACTATTCAGACGTTATGACGATTTTATTTTATACATTTCAATAATTATCACTCTGTACGTTACTATTGTACTTTTCTGTGTTATGATTGAATCACATTTATAATGTACTGAAGCGACTGTCCACCAGATTTTAAATTGCGACATTGTGGGAATAGCAATCATATTTTCTACTGTACTTTCCGTTCCCTAACAGTTTCCGAAATAACAGCATCATTGTGTTAAAGAGATATGTGAGAAAAATAGGAGCTGAATTCGACAGAATAAATGTTTATTAATGCCTTTCCTGATTCCAGACAGTGGCTGAAAGGGATACTTGTGATACTGCGGGCTACGTTTAGTGTCGGAGAGAGGGATGCGGAGAGTTACTCGTATACAAGGAAAGCATCAAGTCCGGCCGGAGTGGCCAAGTGGTTCTAGGCGCTACAGTCTGGAACCGCGCGACCGCTACGGTCGCAGGTTCGAATCCTGCCTCAGGCATGGATGTGTGTGATGTCCTTAGGTTAGTTAGGTTTAAGTAGTTCTAAGTTCTAGGGGACTGATGACCTCAGAAGTCCCATAGTGCTCAGAGCCATTTGAACCATTTTTGAAAGCATCAAGAACATGAAAAGACAAACGTGCAAAAGTATCACACATTCGACATCTACAATAGTTTCGAACAGCGATAAAGAGACAATCAGGTACAAGTGTGTCCAAATGTATGAGTTGGATCTACGGCCGTTCAACCTTGTTAGTGGGGCAATGTTTATTAGCCTCTCACAAGGACTAATCAACACTGGGGCTAAGTAATGGACAGTGAGAGCACAACATATTTTGCCTTCTCCGAGAATTGCCTCTCGACTGTGCCAGTCAAGTGAGAAGTGAGACCTGGAACCAAGCAAAGAAAGCTATTGACCAGAACTAGTGTTCCATGACGTGCCATCTTTGGACTTACAATTATCGCAATATACATTATCTGAATGTCGCATCCAGTATTATTATAGATTCCGATGACATGTATGAACTCAGAAGCAATGTGCTCCTCCCAATGAGGTTTCCAAACTTTTCAAAAACGAATGACAGAGTTATATGAAAAATTGTCTGAGATAGATACATCTCCTCTGGAACTAAACGAAGTGACACTAGTGACGGATCAAGTGTCGAACATAAAGAAAGCTCTTCACCAACACAAACGTCAGCCACGAGCAGTGCACTGTACGGACACAGCGTCAAGTTACACACTGGATGACAGGTTCCTTAGTGAGAACCGCCTGACATTTATGAATCTATCAAGGCAGCGCGTAGAACCGTAGGATACATGAAACGCTGCGGTTTGGTGGCAAGATAATAAAAAAAAACCATTACAGCGAGATGTTGAAATAAGATAGAATAGCACCTATATGATGTTGCATTCGTGTCATTCACAGAAAAATGAAACTGAGAATTTGCTGTTGTAAAAAAAAAAAAAGCAGGAAATGATATCTTCGTATCAACCCCATGTAATGGAGGGTGTAATTAAATTCCTTGAAACATTTAAAGGAGTCACAAAAGACCTGGGGGTGAAACAGAACCGACACTACGTTTTGTGGTGCCGTGGGCATTTAATTTACCAGATACATGGCAAAGTGAAGCTGGCAATGCAGTAGCTAAATTGCTGAAAGGACATGCAGAAACATACTAAAACAAAAAGTGATTAACGAACTACAGAATTCTCATTATATGGATACAGTTTTTCATCCATATTTCAAGAAACTCTTAGAACTGCGTGAAGAGAAGAAAGAATATATTTACCACACTGTTCGTCAGAAGCTAAATACTGTAGTCGCGGTAGAAGAGAAAGAAGAGCCCATTCCCTCTCCCATAAATAAGTTTCCAAGCTGGCGTTCATCAACTCCCAAACTCAAAGATAAACTTGATAAATATTTGAACATGGACGCTTCAGGTAAAATGTAAATGTCGTGTGACTAGGGCCTCCCGTCGGGTAGACCGTTCGCCGGGGGCAAGTCTTTCGATTTGACGCCACTTCGGCGACTTGATGATTAGGACAACACAACACCCAGTCCTGAGCGGAAAAAATCTCCGACCCAGCCGGGATTCGAACCCCGGCCCTTAGGATTGACATTCTGTCGCGCTGATCAGCTACCGGGGGTGGACGACGCTTCAGGTGATAACGTCAAGAACGTTTCGTTGTGGTGGAAGACCAGGTCCTGTGCCTTTCGCAGGCTCTTTAAATTTAGCAAAGAAATCTTCTGCATTCTCGCTAATAGCGCTGCAAGCGAAAGAAATAATAGAGGGGTAGGCGTACTTGTACACAAGAAGCGCTGCTGTGTCTATCCAGAACGTGTCAACGATATTTTGTCAATTCATAACTATAAGAGGGACAAGGAAATTATTTTATGAAGACAACCACATCACACGAGATTGAACACAAATAATCTGTGTAAATTGCCTACACTTGTATAATAAAAATGTAACATACAGGTTTGTATTCAGAAGCTTCTATTAACAATAGATTTTTTTTCCTTCTAGACATATAGATGTCATATACCGTGTTACGTTATTTTGAACCTTTACTTCAGTAACTGGTTCCATTTGTTCCTTCATTACTCTCCTGTTTTTAATATCATTTTTCATTTAAGTATAAAGAATGTTATTTCTTCCATTAAACAGCCACGAAATGACTTCATAAATTGAGTTTGATTGTAGTAGAGAAAACTTTTACTTCTTGGTACATGCTCAACAAACAAATTGTGAGCATTTCCTGCTTCTACGATTTTCCTAAACAGGATACCACGAAAAGGCAAAAATCAGAATATTACGAAGTTGAAATAATGAATTCATCAAACGTGTACACGTCATATGCACAATTTTCATCGCAGGCCTTTGATTACCATACTTAGCCGATTTCTCTTTCGCTACGAGAATGACCGAGTCGCCTCGCTCGTGAGGGCCTGTGTTCGAGCCATGAGTTCCCTGATGCTCCACTCCCGAGCAGCTGCCAAGCTCACGAGTAAGGAGCGAGCAGCTGCCAAGCTCACGAGTAAGGAGAGAGGTCGATGCGCATACTGACCAACACTACAGACAACTATTTTTCGTGAAGAATTTGGATCAGGCTACATTAACGTCATCGATCTTCTGTGTGGAAAATTGTGATCCATATAAAGTACAAAATATAGTACATAAAGAACAATAAAGTACAAAAATATATCGTAGGCTGATGTTAGATGGGTCAAGCAAGTCACAAATTCTGCAGTTTCCTTGCATATCGTCAGAATATTCACATTTACCAACTAGCGACGGATGCGGTCCTCGTAAATATTAAGGGATCATAATCCCTTGGTCTCTAGGATTCCTTTGTGTGCCTGCACTGAATACCGAATATTGACACTGTGCTTATTAAAGGAATATTTCAATATGTATTTGGATAAATAAGATAGCAAATGGTTCCGAAGTGAGGCACAGAAACAAAATCCGGAACTTCACAGAGTAATTTATAGAGTCAAATCTTACTGCGTGATGTAAAATGGAAAATGCAACCTGCTCCAGTGCTAGGTCAATGGATTCTAGGGAGGGCTGCATGTACAACTAACAGATGGAGAATAACCTCCAAAACTAAGTACTTATAGATGTGTATGCAATCCCGCTACTCAGAAATTCCGAAATTCGAATCTCTGACACCTTTTTTCTGACGGTCTTACGCCGCAACGCTTCTGTAAAAAGCATATTATATCCAGTTCCCCAGGGACTGATGCTGTTATGTTTCATGGATCACAATTACTGTAGACGCAATACTTCTCCCCATGATCGATATTTTCAGTAAATTTATTAAGGTGTAAGTATTCTTACGGGATCTTATTAAACTCCTATCAGTGTGCCTTTGTGCTTATCGCTTCCTCTAATTGTGATAACCTAACCTAACCTTAAAAGCCTTTTCAGTCCATGCAGCAACATGATTTAATATTTATTTTAATATTAACTGCGGCAGCAATTACAGATCTAGTGTGCTGAAAAGTATTCCTACCACTCATAAACAATTTAAATAATTGGAGAATGGTTCATATGTGTTATTGTGCTTCTTCAGTTATTTTGACGTCTTTTTCGATTCCCGGCGGGGTCAGGGATTTTCTCTGCCTCGTGATGACTGGGTGTTGTGTGTTGTCCTTAGATTAGTTAGGTTTAAGTAGTTCTAAGTTCTAGGGGACTGATGACCATAGATGTTGAGTCCCATAGTGCTCAGAGCCATTTGAACCATTTGAACACCTCTTAGAGCGTTGATTTTCCTGGTGTCTGAGATACATACCCGTTGCGTATCTCGATACTCATATTGATAATTTCTTGTACTTGGTGGGCAAAATAAAACTAAACGAGGAAACATTTCGTGCTTCTTAAGATAGGCGACAGAATGCACATCATCCGCACCTGCCGAAGGATGATTAAGTTGGGTTGCCTATCTTTAGGTGCATGAAATATTTTCGGGGCTAGTTTTATATGCCCACCCTGTATATAGAACTACACTGGTTACATAGACACGATTACCGACCACTTTCTTTATTGCGTGCTCCATATCGCAACCTCACGTAAAATCTTGTAGCGCAGTGTTTCCACATAAACAGCATCTAGGAGATACCGAGTGTTAAGGTTATAAATCACTTTCACTCCTCCCTCATACTGTAAGAGCTGCAAGTCGTTGCGAATTGCAGTTGCTCAAATGTGGAGTAACCTGTTTCAGTATAAGAGAAAACTACACATTTCCCAACTTTCGAATATACACTGCCGTATCACCTCTTGAAATAATGATATTTTGTTTTCGCTTTCTTCTTTTTCCAACACTAATCTCTCTTAACTTTTTACGAACTCGAAAATACTTCTTGCCACTTATATGGTGATAATGTATGTTCAGGTACTTCCATTAGTTGCTATGTGCTCAGTGTGTACGGTTGATTTCAAAAATATAGAAATTTGATCAAAAGAAAGATAGAGCCTGAGAATTCTTATCTGTCCACTGTAAACAACAGATCTAATAAAGATATTGTAACCTGCAGTAACGTATATTAAAATATTCTTTGTCAAATGTTGTCAGAATTGGAGCGCAGCCCTTAAAGCCGACTGCCGCTCGGGATTAGCCGAGCGGTCTGGGGGCGCTGCAGTCATCGATTGTGCGGCTGGTCCCGGCGGAGGTTCGAGTCCTCCCTCGGGCATGGGTGTATGTGTTTGTCCTTAGGATAATTTAGGCTAAGTAGTGTGTAAGCTTAGGGACTTATGACCTCAGCAGTTAAGTCCCATAAGATTTCACACTCATTTGAACATTTTTTTAAAGCCAACTACTGTCATCTCGTCCTGTACAAAGTGAATATCAATATCGCAGTTTCCATATTAGGAGCCCATTTGATTTCAAAGTCGAGCATGCTTGTTGCTTCTGGCCTCTGCATCGCCAGGCATAGTCTGAAGAAATGGCTGCAGTTTCTTCCTCCAACACCTCGTCCTCGTACTGTCCCCACATTATACAGTTCAGAAATACAACGCTGATTTAATATTACCTAACAATAGCTTTTAGTCTGCCCTTGATGCTGTTAAACTGGTTCTGTAGATGTCTTTGAAAAGTAACTTTTTTAGGACTCGAATTTCTTCCCTTTGCCACCCCTCAACCCCATAGTTATTTTATGAACGTAGGTGGCAGGCTCTTCCTAAATTATCTTCACGCTTTACGAACCTATTCTCCTTTTAGGGGCAGTGCTTAATTTTATGGAGTAATATATTTTTTGACATCCTCCTTGATTCTGCACCACCAAGGCATAATAAATTAGGTTAGTCAGTATGTTTTCTAGTCTATAGTACAGTATTTACCTTGCACTGGCATTACCTCTATTGGACTGGCTATGAGATCAAATAACCCGAAGCATATAGCGCCTGTCTACCCCACAAAATACATATCAGTTTCGTACATTATGGAAGGTGCTTTATCATTTCTCAGATATCACTAATGTTACACTAAACGTGTTGTATATGGGTGATATCCTAGCATAATTGAGGCAATAACATCAACTGTAATTCATGTTCACGCGTTTCAAACCTTATCAGGGTAATTCAAGTACTGTGCCATATACCACACTGACTGGCAAAAAAGATGAGGCATCTAGAAGAGGAGAAGGAAGCGAAACGAAACGTCACGGGTTGAGGCGATATGTGATGTTATTACAGTGGTTACGAAATCGAGTTAAATTTGTAAAGAATTTGATACTATGAGCGCACTTCTTTGCACTCCATCTAGCCTGGATGCACGCATTGATTAGGTGAGAAAGTGTGACATAGAGTCGTCGAATCCTCTCCCGAGGCAATCTGGTCCACAACTATTTTAAATTGTTCTTGATATCCTGGATATTGGCACTGGGACGGAGTGCGGGCAGGTCCTACTCATGTTCCATCGGGAGCAGGATTGGTAGTCTTACTGGCCATAGTCCGCAGCTCGTGATCTAGTGGCTATCGTTGCTGCTTCTGGATCAAGGAGTCCCGGGCTGGATTCCTAGCCGGGTTGGTGATTTTCTCTGCCCGGGGACCGGGTGTTTGTGTTCTCCTCCTCATTTCATCATCATTATTCGTGACAATGGTTAGATAGGAATGTGAAAAAACTGGACTGTGTGAAAATTGGGGCTTTGTAAGGGTGCTGATGACAACGCAGTTGAGCGCCCTCAAACCAAACATCATCATCATCATCATCAACTTACTGGCCATGGGAGTACCTTGTAAAGGAACAATAACAGAGACTGAACTGTTGGCGCCGGCCGGTATGACCGAGCGGTTCTAGGCGCTTCAGTCTGGAACCGCGCGACCGCTACGGTCGCAGGTTCGAATCCTGCCTCGGTCATGGATGTGTGTGATGTCCTTAGGTTAGTTAGGTTTAAGTAGTTCTAAGTTCTAGGGGACAGATAACCTCAGATGTTAAGTCCCATAGTGGTCAGAGCCATTTGAACCATTTTGAATTTGAACTGTTGGCTTGGCCGGTGGTGCCATGCCCAACCGTAGGGAGAAGAGAGTGGCGAGGCTTTGTACGGTGTAGGCTCTTGTCAATGATTGCGGCTTTAAAAATCATTGTGGTGCTAAATGTGCGTCGAATCTTCATCATCAGAGTGGTGTGAATCTTACTTACATGCTATTAAGCCGACCCTGCAATTATCAAGCCGTGGATGCAAGAATTCTTGGTCTTACAACGCTGTGATATACGTGAGCCATGGCTGCCGCTGGAAAAATGGTTCTGAGGCCCATCATGTTGCTTGGCTTGTATTAAGTTACCAGAGACGGATGTATACCATCATTTGTCCCATTGCCGGAAAACAGTGAGGCTGAGAGCAATGGGAAGATAAAACTGTCCACAGTATCAGTCCTGAGCAGCACTTCGGAAGCTGGGTAACACTGAATGCGTGTCTGGGTGGCAGAAGTAGTCATGGCAACCATTCCAGGGACAGGGAGTCCCGGTTTCAGTCCTGGTCAGCACGAATTTTCAAGTGCAGCTCTTGAATTATTTCAACGCCCAGAGCAGCTATGGCGTACGAATTTCCCTTCAGTTATAAACGTAAGGCGACATAAGACGGTCATTGGCGTGTGTTCTTTAGAGCGTGTCCAAAGAACAGATGCCACACATATAATCGTGTTGACAGGCCTTGACAGGCATACGGCTATTACAATGCAGTTGCATATCATCATTCGTCCCCTTGCGGGAAAACAGTGAGGCTGCGAGCAATGGGGAAAATGAATGGGGCCACAATATCAGTGATAAACAGCACTTGGAAAAATGGGTCAGGCAGAAGCCGTGTAATGGTGATCTAGGTGATTAAGGCAATCCTTTTGGAGAAGTGGAGCATCTGAGTTCGAGTCCTGGCCCGGCACAAATTTTCATGTGCGGCGGTTGAATTATTTCAACGCTCAAAGCAGCTGTATAACACAAATTTCCCTTCTGCTAAAATTCAGATTAGCTCCTACAGGACTTGACGACCGTATGAACCTATACAAAATATTTCTTTCAGAAGGTTTCAAGAGGTAAGACACTGTCATCATGTTTCCCGCATCGGCAGCTTATGCAGTTCAATGGATGGATGTATACACAGTATCAAAACGATACTGCAGGTATGCTGTGCTATGATTGAGGTAATTTTCTTCTAATATGGGTGATTTTTGCGATCGAGTCCCTGTATCCATGAGTTACTTGTGAATCAGTACTCGATAGCCTTAATTATTTAACAGCAATCCATTTCGTGCACACACCGTTCATTTCGTAAAAAAGGGTGATAATAATATAATTAATTGCCCAAATAGATACAGTGCAAATACTGCAGTGAGTGGTAAGACGAATCTTTTGCTTACACTTATAACCTCTGCAATGGCAAAAAATTACGAGCTGTGCTACAGCCAAGGTCACGTGCCACGACTACGTAGGTGGCAGATACAGCGCACTATTTCGCACGCAGCGCCGATGAATCGGGACGATAAATTTCGTTATTCAGAATAAAATTTTTGGACGTACTTGGAGCATTTATACTACACTAACTTGCGCAACAAACAACTATAAGAGAAATTGGTCACAAAATAGCAGTTTTATAATAACTTTTAAATGAGAAACTTGAAGCAACTGTATGCACTTTGCTGCCATCTAAAATCACAGATTCAAAAACTTGGTTACCTGATAGACAGAAGATCTGACTCTGACACGGTATGGGAAGTCTGGGAAACGATTCCAGATGACTCTAAACCTACGTTGTCAGTAACCATAAAACATTCCGACGATTGTTTGGAAAAGATAGAGAATGAAGATCGTTGGCGTGAAACTCGTGAATAATTGAACTTCAGGAAAGTGAATGTGTCAGATGGGGGAGGACGGAATGGACCACAAATTAATATGATGAGAGGACACAGTAGAGGCAACTTTGCTAACCGTGGGAGAGGTAACTTTCATAACATCAGAATGCACTACGATGAGGATCGCTAGTTGCCGCGCAGGTCGAGAGCTTGTCGGGCAAGATTGCAAGTTGTTCGCCCAAGGGTCACAGGAAGTATATGTATTTTCGATATGAAGTTAGGAGCAGAAGAACAAAGTACCGCCCCAATGAAAAACTGTTTCGGAAGGGGAACTATAATTGGAATACAGTAGGTATAAAAACATTGGATGTAGGCACAGTGCCGGTCATACAGGAACCAAGTCAAAGAAAGATCTAGTAGTCGGAATTACAGGAAAATGGCGATAAGCAGATCGAAGTAAGGGATCTGTGTGAAAATATGTCTGAAATACCGATTGAAAGGCAGGTTGTCGTTTCGCATGGTAATTGCCAACAAATGGACGAAGTACAAGAGGAGGAGGTATCTGTGAACAAACTCGGTCAAATGTATGACGTGTTTCAAGGATGGGAGAACGAAGAAGGTAGTAACCTGAAGGCGGCTCTGCCGACATTAAGGGGAGAAAGGAGGAAGAGGGGCGTAGCATAAGGATGCTTGCCAGAGATGATGTAGATGAAATAGTCTCATTCGTAGAAAGACTCGATCCAGTTAACTTTTGAAGGAAACACGCACTATACAAACATGAGATTAGTGAAAGCCATGCTGATTTCGACGTTTGTGAAGCAAAGATAGAATGCCTTGTTAATCAGTCTTGTTAACAGCAGTGATGACAAATTTGCATTCTCTGAGCAAGATATGTGTAATGAAACAGACAACAGCGAAAGTGATTCAGAGGATAGTGAAAGGGAAGAAGTTGAGGTATCTAATGACGGAGTGACGACTGTGCCCCAGAATACATAGGTGTATTTTGACGTGATGTAGGAAGATATAGTAACCACGTGGGCAGATGATGATAACGCAGTTTACAATTCTGAAGGTTTCGTGATAGAAGAGACTGAGTTAGAGAAAGAGCATATGGATTCACAAAATGTCGGAGTACGAACAAGGATGCCAACTATAATAAGAGCGAAACAGAGGCTTGTGAGAATGAAGGGGAAACGTGCTTACCACACGATGCATTTACAGAGTATACAGAGGACTCAGTAGTGATAGAAGTTAAAGGTGCCGAAACCGAAAATCAAGAAAAGGACATTGTTTAACAGAGAGGAAAGGCAATGAAAGATGTAGAGGATAGCAGGAGGAAGAAATCTCCGGACAAGCATAAAAGTCAGCGGATTTCACAGAAAGACCTAACAGCAGAAAAGGATTTGTCATGGAACAATTAAAGATAATTCTGCTGTAGAAATTATGCCAGTAAGCAGCGTGAAATAGGTAGACCATGTTGTACACATTGTCACGAAACTCACCATCATGGTGAAAATATGTATCGGAATTTGAAAACATTACGAATGCTTTGAAACATGAGAACACGGATATCTCTCCTGAAGAGATTTTGCGAGGAAGAGAGTCCGCATGTTTAGTAGAAGAGTTGATAAGAGTTCCCTCCACGTACAGAAAAAACCATTGATGAAGAGAGAGAGATGCTTCAAACTAAGATCAGTAAGGAAGCAGAATCCAGGATTCGTAGAGGTGTTGACAAAATAAAGAGTACAAAATTTGATACTGTCGACTTAGATTTGGTTAAGACCAATGAAAAATCAGGTGACATCAGCCACGAGATATGTAACTTCAAGTTTGCGTATAACGTTCCATTTGTAATTATAAATTGTCCCAATACAAATACAACTTACTGTTGAATAAGTAATTTGAAGCAATTGTACGCAATTTGTCACCACATAAAATCACAGTATGCGTAAAGTCATGAGGGTTCGGTCACAACCTTAGCATCACCTATAAATCTAAATGATGGAGCCATTTTAATCACCGTACGCTGTCAGTTTTATTCCTTAAGACACCATGTGTATATATTAACTAGTATTAATTTACGCGAACGATGCATTAAAGGGATAAAACTGACAACCTACGGTGGCTAAAATATTTCCATCATTTAGATAGTACGTTTAAGCTGTGGACCCGTATATGAAAAAATTATCACGCAGGAAGTTCATCAAGACACATGTTGTGCGTGACCGATCATCATCCTATTGAAAAATGACATCGCAATACTACTGTATGAGAGGTAACACATGAAAACGCAGGATGTCCGTGGCGCACCGTTGTGCGATCAGATTTCCCTTAATCACGACCGGCCATGATCTGAAATCATACCCCATGGCTCCTCACACCGTGGCATTAGGTGTAACACCGCTGTGGCTCTCCAAAACATTGGCAGAATGGGATCTCTCCTCACACTCGCCGACGATAGTCATCCGGGCTAGTGCAGAGCCGCGACCCGTAGCTGAACACAGTGTGATGCAACGTATCAGCGATCTTAGTACCACTCCTTACGCAGCCGTTTGTGTCTTGACGTTATCGGCAGCCTACGCATGGGACAGTGATTCCCTGGTCCGGGTGCTGCTAGCCTCCGACCGATGGTGTGGGATGACACAAGATGTTTTAGGGAGCCCATTACTAGCTTTCGGGTGACAAGTGCATATTTCAAGGGGCTGCAATGTGCTTCATGCACAATGCGGCATACCTCCATTGTGATCGTCAGACGTGGTCAACTGGATCCTTGACGACCAATATGCCTGCTCTCACTTTCCCATGCAGTCCAACATCGAGCCACTGTAACATCCGAATGCCCCACAAATCTACATCTACATCGACGTCGTACTCCTCAAGCCACCTAATGGTGTGTGGCGGAGAGTACTTTCGGCACCACTATCTCAGCCCGCCAACCCTGTTCCACTTGGGAATAGTGCGTGGGAAGAATGATAGTCGGTAAGCCTCTGTATTGGCTCTAATTTCTCGAATTTTCTCCTCGTGGTTATTAAGCGAGATGTATGTGGGGGGAAGTAATATGTGGTCTGACTCCTCCTGAAAAGTGCTGTCCCGAAATTTCAATAGTAAATTTCTCCGTGATGCACAACGCCTCTCTTGTAACGTCTGCCAGTGGAGTTTGGTTAGCATCTCCGTAACGCTCTCTCGCCAGCTAAACGATCCCGTGACGAAACGTGCGGCTCTTCGTTGAATCTTCTCTATCTCCTCTATCAGTCCTACGCGATAGGGATACCATATAGATGAACAATACTTAAGAATCGGGAGAACAAGCGCCTTACAAGCCACTTCTTTTGTGGATGAGTTACATTTCCTTAAGATTCTTCCGATGAACCTGAGTATGGTGTCTGCTTTTTCCACTATCTGTTTTATATTGTAATTCCACTCAAGGTCGCTCTGAATAGTTACGCCTAGATATTTTACTGCAGACGCTGTCTCCAGCTGTTTGTCATCAATAGTGTAGTGGATTTCTTGTCCTATGTATGCGCAAAACGGTACATTTATTTAGGTTCAGGGTCAACTGCCAGAGTCTGCACCATTCATCAATTCTCTGCAGGTCATTCTCCAAATTCTTACGATCTTCTGACATTGCTACTTTGGTACAGACAACTGCATTATCTGCGAATAGCCTTAAAGAGTATCCGACGTTTTCTACTAGATCATTTATCTACAATGTAAACAGCAACGGCCCTATCACACTTCCCTGCGGTACTCCGGATATTAATTTTACATCTGTCGATTTAGTTCCGTTAAGAGAGACGTGCTGTCTGCAAGAAAGTCTTGAATCCAATCGCAGGTCTTCTCCGATGCTCCGTAAACTCGTATTATTTTCATTAAACGGCAATGCGGGGCGGTGTCAAATATCTTACTGAAATGAAGGTACACGCCTTCACAGATATTACACACCACTGTTCACGTTACATATGCTTGTGCGTACAGTGTAAGTGATCATAAAGGGAGACACCACAATCCCAAATCTTTCGAAGCAAAAGCTTTCAAGAAGGCAGACCATAGTCCCGAATGGTCTCCAAGACAGAAGACATTTCATGTTTTCGTAAGGAGTGTGAGGTCTTTATTCCAACCCACGTTCACAAAACTTGCTCTGAACGCTGCAATGAAACAATGCTCTTGAATTAAAAGTTGAGAGTTGTTTGTTGCTAATGTATTAGTGCAGGAGAGTGAAGCAAAAGGTAACTGTTTTAATGTACAAATGGTCGCTAAATATTACGTACGTTCTCACCAATGCGTAGCACGCTGGTATAGTTTATGTTTACGACTTCTGCGATGCCAGGGTTCCTTCTGCTAAAGAATACCGTCACCGCTTTCCGACATCTCGAATTTAGGATCGCCACACGTTTTCCAGAGTTTTAAACACAATGCGTGAAAGCTGTCCGCCGCCCAGCACATTTCATCTCAACGAGGACTTCATCAAAAGTACTGAAATAGTTGCACATCGATCACATCGCCCTGCGTAGTTCTACGCGAAGCACGCACGTTTGTTATTCTATGTGTGCGGCGAATAGTGCACCCAGAATGTTCCACATGCAGCACGAGTACTATCTTTTCAACGGAGGCACCCCTATGTCTCAATTTATCTCTGGTTAAATAACTGCCATAACGGGCTTCCTTTAGTATAATATTTACTTACAAAGCTACATTTTCGTGGGATGAGATCAGTACCCCTCACAGTATCCGCCAATGGTCGTAAGATGGCCGATATACATTTCGTTCGTTTCTCTATCACTGTGAGATGCGGCTCGTCAGTCATGTTACTTTGAAGGAATGAATGCTGCACACAATTAGTCACATCATCGCAGCTAAACTCTTTCCCATAAAAAGACTGGTCGTGCTAGTACTATTATTTGGCCACCAAACTCTGCAGACGTAACGCCACTAGAATTTTGTTTTATCAATTATATCAAGACAGTAATATAATGAAGAGAGGTGAATATACTTCGTAACTAGCTACGTCTTCTAATAAACACTACTGTCCTCATAAAGGAGCGGAAATGCCTCATCTTCCACTTAAGAGTACAAAAATTCACTGGGTTTGTTAGGGCACCTTTCGAAAATTTTGAGTGAATTGTTTAAAATTGTTAATAAACTGTTGAAAACCGGTAACATGACAAATAAGAAATACGATAACTATCAAATAAAAATCATTAACTAAAAAAATAATAAATATTTACACTCGAGGACAATCTGAAATAGAGTATATACCAATATCACTTTTGTACTTCAAATGATCAGTTCAGTCACTTTTCAGAATACTGACCTCACTCACCTCTTAGTTAAGCATTAACATCGGCAGCAGCGAACGCTAATTGCGAAGGCAAAATGGCCTCTTTAAATATTCACGGTGGTAAGTGCCCAAAGCAGAAGTGCTGTCTTTCCAGTTTTTTTAATATGTGTAATGAAAATGTTCACAAAGCTAATAAGGAAACGATCAGTCTTTACCTGTCACACGATATTTACGTGATACTGAAGCTGAAACTGTGGTGCGTGAGAAGTCTTAAAATATATACCCGCTATATTTGGAAAAGTTTAATTTAAAAAATTAACAGGTGGTAAGTATTTTCTTCTCGATGATTTGGAATGCCGATATGTAAATTACAACGGTCAACAATTTGAAAATAACTGTTCATTGCTTCAATATCTTCGTAACTAAAAATATGCGACAGTTTACTACAGACATAAATTTTCACCCCTGCGTATACAACCACTGGTCGCAAATCTTGTTTTTGTTTCGATATTTCGAATTATTTATGAAATTATGGCGGTGATCATTTTAGTTTCGATACCACCTTTATTAGTCATCATTTTTTCCTTGAGTTTAATTTCAGTTATATGGAGTTTCAGCAATTCAGCAAGATGTTGAAAAGAACCAACCTGTTTGTCAGTTCAGTGAGATCTACCAAGACTAGCCAGGATCATAAATCCTTCCTGTCTCCATCTGCACACAGGCATTTTGCCTTCATAAGACTAAATATAGTTCCCGAATTTTTAATTCGGTACACGTAGATCAAGACACTGGAAACGCCTCACACTGAGTTTTCCTGCCAGACAGGTTTGGTATCGGTATGTCCTTGGTGAATAGCCTAGTACAATATCGGGGCGGGCAGGTGGACTTTCCATTGAATAAAATTTGTATAATTTAAAATAGCCTCTTATCGAAATTTCTCTATTTTATTTTATAACTGGTTTCTGTCTATGGCAGTAAACCCTCAATTTTTTAAATAATTGAACCCCCATGTATAAAACAGGTTGAAACGTCTGATTAGTTTTACAACTGAATTAAATATACACGTTAACCATGTAGCCGACGAAAAGTTTATTAAAGGTTTAAATTATACTGAAAGTTTGTTGGAAGTCGCTAAACGCTCTCATTATAAAACACTGGTCCACTATAGTCTGGAGAATTCGCGCTTTATTTTTTATCAAAAACAAATATTTCTTGCATCTCAAAGTTTATGAAACGTATCTCCTGAACTATGTGGTACGTTTTGCGCCAGTAGAGAAAAACAGTGCCCAGATAAACAACGTAGAATTGTTTTGTAGGAACATTAAAGGACATAAGTTCCTTTGTGGAGTGTTGGGTTAGATACGAGAAAAGCAAATAATGAATTAGTGGCCAAAGGCGAAAATATGTAACTAAGATTCAAGTTAAACAGTACTTAGTGGTGTGTATCGATCGTTTGCCCGACAGACCTGCAACTCTCTCATATCTGTTGTGTGCGGGCAGCCTAATTTAGAAGAGGCCACATCAGTAGCCGACAAGAGCCACTATCAAGCACGCTGAATAGGCCAGGTGGCAGCAGCATGAGCGCCTATAGAGGTCACTGATTCTTCGGACCTTTTCGATTCTGCAGGTCACATGATCACAAATCGTTTTTCTAGTATTACTGCGATGGCTTTGTACTTATGCCGACGCAAAGCCACACCTACCAGACTTACATCGAGTCTCTGGGCGAGGACCTTCAGTTCTTCAATCAGAGTCTCAATGGAAAATTCAAAGCTGCGACAGCATGCAGTGCAGCAGCCGCTGGTGACAGAGAGAGCAGTCAGTGTCTGCTAATGTCACTCATAGGATGTGGCCTCTACACCGGGGACTGCAAAGACTTTGGTACCGACAGTCAACTTCATCTCACGTTATATTCTTATGCTACCATGTGAATTTCAGACTTGACTTATTCATCATTGGGGCCATCAGCCCAGGTTCAGACTTGTGCGAATTCAGTGCATGTTACGAACCTCTACCAGCTGTTGTAATTATTAACTGTTTCTCCAAGGAGGGGTTTTTCTGTCTGTGTACTTCTTAATAAAACTGTTGTACATGGTCCAGTCACATTAATGGGACCACTGCTTTCATTCGACGTCAATGTACAATAACCACTCAGAGACGACAGGTGGGGGCACTAGCAATAAAGGGTAAATAAAGCATGTAAGCCGTAAACGGTGCTGTCACTGTGGTAATGTGGAAAAGGAGCAGTTTAACTGAAGTTCAAAAGGGCATGGTCATTGGATTTTGGGACAAGGGTGGAAGCATTTCCGAAGCGGCTAAGTTTGTGAACTGTTCACGTGGTTAAAGTATACCGTGCACGGCAAAATGGCGATACCCAAAACTCCCCCTGCGGCTGCTGTGGGACCACCTCGATCGCGATGTACGCGTCATCGATGCTCAACCGAGAAATCTAGCTCAGCTAGCAGTGGCTCTGGATTTGGCATGGGTGTATATTCCTGCCGGTAACTTCCAGAACCTCAATGACTTCCTGCACGTCTCGCAGCGGTCTCCACTGCAAAAGATGGTCATTCAGGCTTTTGACATGTCGTCACAGTGTACATTGCTTACCTGTACTGTGTTCTCATTGAGCCACAACCGACACAAGTCTTACCACTTAGTTGGCGTAAGACCAAGGGCCGAAGAACTACAGTCACTGCCCTAAGGTCGGTAGGGATTAGAAGTTAAAAGCTGCACAACGACTATACGCCGATGATTCCATAGCGAGACTCTGATCAATGGGCTGCAGATGCAATTGGCGCCTAGCAGAAAGCTCAAAAGAATAACTGATTCGATAGCTGAGACAGAACTGGTTCACGGCTAGCCGAAATACTGTCACACCACATGGATACGGGCTGGCTCTGAGCACTATGGGACTTAACATCTGTGGTCATCTGTCCCCTAGAACTTAGAACTACTTAAACCTAACTAACCTAAGGACATCACACACATCCATGCCCGAGGCAGAATTCGAACCTGCGACCGTAGCGGTCACGCGGTTCCAGACTGAAGCGCCTAGAACCGCACGGCCACACCGGCCGGCCCATGGATACGGTGCGAGCAGCTGGCGAGCACGTCACATGTCATAGGAAAATAGTGTGCATGATCGCAGTGCTGTGATCATACACTGAAGAGCCAAAAATACTGGTACACCAGCCTAATATTGTGTAGCGCTCCTACGGGCACGCAGGAGTGCCGCAAAACGATGTGGCATGGACGCGACTAATGTCTGAAGTAGTGCTGGAGGAAATTGACTCTTCGAATCCTATAGGGCTGTCCATAAATCCGTAATAGTACGAGGGGGTGGAGACATCTTCTGAAGAGCATGTTGCAAGGAATGCCAGATATGTTCAACAATATTCATGTCTGGGGAGTTTGGTGGCCATTGTAAGTGTTTAAACTCAGAAGAGTGTTCCTGGAGCCACTCTGTAGCAATTCTGGATTTGTGGGCTGTCGCATTGTCTTGCTGGAATTGCCCAAATCCCTCGGAATACACAATGGACATGAATGTATGCAGGTGATGAGACTGGATGCTTACGCACGTGTCATCTGTCAGAGTCGTATCTAGATGTATCAGGGGTTCCATGTCACTCCAACTGCACACGCCCCACACTACTACAGAGCCTCCACCAGCTTGAACGGTCCACGGATCATGAGGTTGTCTCCATAGCCGTCCGCTCGACACAATTTGAAACGAGACTCGTCCGACCAGGCAACATGTTTCCAGTCAACAACAGTCGATTATCAGTGTTGACGTGCCGAGGCTAGACGTAAAGCTTTGTGTCGTGCAGTCATCAAGGGTACTGTGGTTTTCAAAAGTCTAATCAGGAAATGTTGCGTTTCTTTACATCTTGAGCGACGACAGGTAAGAAATGTTAATATATATATTTATTTATTTGTAGTATGTTAAGTGGAGACTTGTTATTTAAAAAGATTTTTTTTCTTTTCTTTCATGTCGAGCGTGGAAGCAAGACGATCCAGTGGGGACTCCATATGCGGCGGACGACGAGAGCTAACCACTATTACATCGTAGTCGACGGCCGGCGGCTGGAAGAACCGTTGAAACATCATGCTGGCCATTATTAAAATACGTTTTATGTTTTTTTTTATATATAAAATGAAAGGGAGTTCAATGTTGAAGGTGGAATGATAAAGTTTGTAATTGGATGTCAATTGGATATCAACTGTTAAATAAACTTCGAGTAGGAAGTTAAAACAGTCAGCTGACAATGTTGTTACGACATACATCGTAAATATTACTTACGTGTGAAATTTGCATATTTTATTAAAATTCAGGGTTCTTGAATAGATTCCGGCAGTATTTTATCAGGAGTGTGGACGATCTTCAATAATTAACTAGTTTAAAGTTTTATTAATGAGAAGTTGAGACGTATTGATATTTTGAAAATAATCGATACTGTGAAGTGTATTAAAATTCTGTTTTAAACTTTATCGGCGATTGTGGTCAAGAAGATCGGTTTTAAAGTGGAATATTTCGTTAAATGAGAACAAGATTGATTCTTTAGTGACATTAATTAATTATTTAAGGAAAAATTTGGAGAATTTCAGTTTATTCTGGCAAAGATATCAAGGAGTGTCAGACCGCACAACGAACATATAGAAACTCTGTGACTTTCTTGAACTGTAAAAAATGTTTTACGATAAAACTTTTTTACAACAGGGACTGGTGAATTTTGCTGCGTCTATCCTTATCTTCTAGGTTGAATCTGCTACAGCTTAATGTTTTTCTTTATGGATTTTTCAAGTAACTGGAAAAAGAACTTATGATTTGATCTGCGGCGGACCGTCGATATTGGGTACACGGTTAGGCTGTTCTGAAGCCTGTTGGTTTGCAGATTGCCTTTCTTTCCCCTGCTGCAGACATCGTTGCTGAGTTGCTGCGACAGGATCGGCGGTTCAGCGCAGTACGCGAGCGGGCCTAGGGCTGCGGAAGCCCATATCGACGATATTTCGTTGAGTGGTTCGACGCTGACACTAGCTGATGGCCCAGAACTGAAATCTGCAGCAATTTGCGGAAGGGTTGCTCTTCTGTTACGTTGAACGATTCTCTTCATTCATCGTTGGTCCCGTTCTTGCAGGATCTTTTTCTGGCCGCTGCGATGTCGGAGATTTCATGTTTTACCGGATTCCTGATATTCACGGTACACTCGTGAAATGGTCGTACGGGAAAATCCCCTCTTCATCGCTACCTCGGAAATGCAGTGTCCCATAGTTCGTGGGCCGACTATAACTCCACATTCAAACTCACTTAAATCTTGATAACCTGTCTAACAACTGCGCCAGACACTTATGTCATATATAGGCATCGCCGAGCGCAGCGCCGTATTCTGCCTGTTTACATGTCTCTGTATTTGAATACGCATACCTATACCAGTTTCTTTAGCACTTCAGTGTATTAGTGTACTCTGCTGGCAGCGGACTTGGCGCCTGCGCCTGGCGTTACTAGAGATTCCGTGGACAACAAACCAGCTTGCTGTTGTTGTTATGGTTGTTGTTGTCCGAAACATATAGCAACATTGGGGACGAGCGTAGCTCTTGTTTGGCTTTCAGACGCTTATGCATATTGCGGCGGACGATGTCTGAAGCTTAGTCACCTGTGAGACGTGAGTGTGTCGCAGGTTTGCAGTTTGCTATCTTGTAGGAGGGACACAGCACTATGTGTCGTACTTTTTCAGGTATAGTCAGTGATAGAAATGTGATAACGTTTGAAAAGTGTGTTGCGAAGAGATTTAGTTGTAAAGAAGTCATAAATTAAAATGTCATGTCTGATTTTAAGTTTTACTGTGCACCTTTTTAAGCAGAAGGTAGTTTTTCATACATTTAAACGTTTATGAAGTTTTATCTGCTGAACGATGTACCATACAATGATATAATTTTCAAGGTGCCTTCAGTGGTATACATTGAAATTGTCTACAAAATGTGTTGCTAAGAGAATTAGTAGTAAAGAAGTAATAAAACATCATATCTGATGCTGAGGTTTTACTGCATGAATAGCGAAAATGCAGTAACAGATTAAATTTTTCATTTTGGGGAAGGGAGTCACCGAGAAAAAGTTTGGTAAATGTTTGAAATTATGTGTACAGTTTGTTTTAAGTAGCTAAGTGCTCCCATCCTCAAATACTGTGTCAATAAAGTTCAGGTACTTGCACTCCGTCAGTTATACTGCTTCAAAACTAGCACACAGTTTCTATTTTTAATATTTGTCTTACTGTGCTTAAGGTTTACCATAAGAGCACACCTCTTAATGAGTGAATTATGAGAACATTTTCAATTTTCAAATTTCGTGAATAATGGGGTAACTGACTGTTTCCTGGAACTCGTCTTAAATGGTTAAATATGTTATTTTATGTTCATGACATGCTTTCTCCACTCATGAATTTTAGCATTAAAAAACTGAAATTCAAGTAATTTGAGTGCCCACTAAAACGCTCAATTTCAGTCATTTGATGACTGTAACACGCTGCTCCTTATGCCTTAAAACTCATTCACAGTGATATTTTGATCCGGAATTTAAGTTTAAATTAAGTTAAAAGTGGTGTGTAGTATTACATTGTACAAATATATCTATAAAAACTCCAGAGAATGAGAAGATGCGTAAGGTGTGGCTTCAACTCTCTTGTAGAGATCCAAATACGATAGTGGTCATTACGTGTGTTTATCTCTGTGAAGCTCACTCTGATGTAAGTAAACACTCCATATGAACACGTTGTTGCTTGTAGCGTAATAGGTAGCGTGCTGAACTTCTAATGTCATGTTTGAAAGATCGATTGTATTTGTCTGAAGACGATTGTACGGCCTATTGCTGTGTCGCAGTACTTCCGTTCCAGTCGCCACGGTATGCAGTTTTCGCGTTTCTTGTTTTCTGGACATAAAAACCTGCTTCTCTTCGAAGAAAGAAGAGACCATAAGAGCATCAACTTTCGGAAGTTTTCCGCTATCGGCTGTCCCATTGTTACTTAAAAGTTGTAAATGAAGTTTTCATCACTAAATAACAAAACTGTTTGCAGAGAAAGTAAGTAAAAATGCTAGTAACGTCGCCTAACATACGCATACCTATACCAGTTTCTTTAGCGTACACCTTCGCCTTACTCCTAACTTGTTCCGTCATCAGAGCTTTAGTCATTAACAGAGCGTTTTCGATAAAGAGATCAAATTTTGAAATTTTAATGTTTTAAGTCGTAATTACATACAAATAACAGATATTTTGAGTGAAAATTGACCGAAAATGTTATTTGATTGTTATAATCACTCAGAATAGCAACAACGGGAACCATATTTTTAACATAGGAAAACAGCCAACTGAATATCAAATTTTTGTTGATACTGGGAGTAGTTAGATGGCCAACCTGAAATTGGTACCGAATTTCGGTTTCCAGAATAGTTGCTTACTAAAACAGATGGTCTTCATGATATACGTAAGCTTTCGCGGGCTGTGTCATTTTCATTAATGGCCTTCTGAGTGTCCTGCTGTACTGTTGCGACATCTTATAAAATATTTTACATGCTAAAACACCAAAATAGCCAACGTTTCGGTCATGCTATATCGGCCTTCCTAGAAAGATATGCCGCGGTTTTCCCATACCACCGTACTGAAGGTTTATCGTGAATATCGTCGCCGCCAGAGTCAACCGCTATGAACAATGACGTACTGATGACACAGGTTACTGTCCGCCATCTATTGTCTTTGAGTAAGGACATAATTCAGTGTTGAAAAAAAAAAACAGTCTTGCTAAATACAACAAAGCATAAAGTTCCTTTGTAATACAAGTATTCTTGTTCCATGTCGCTGTATGTGTTGTTGTCGTGGTCTTCAGTTCTAAGACTAGATTTATGCAGCACTCCACGCTAGTCTATCATCTACGCGCCTCGTCATCTTTGAATAATTACTGCAAGCTACAGCTATTTGGTCTCCCTCTACAATCCCCCTCCCCCCCCCCCCCCCCCGCCACCCTCACTAACTTCCACTCTAATGTCGAGCTGACTATACCCTGCTGCCAAAGACTGACCCCTATAGCCATTCCTTCTATAAGTCAAGTTGTGCCGTAACGCTATTTACGTCTATTTTCTCTTCAGCACCACTTCTTTAGTTATTAGCTCTTCCCAACTAATCTTCAGCATTCTTATATAGTATCACATTTCACAAGCTTCTATTCCCGACGCGACTGAAAAGTTTATCGTCCACGTTTCCTTTCAGTGAAAGGTTACACTTTAGACAAATAATTTCAGTAAAGTCACACTAACATTTAGATTTAAGTTACATGTTAAAATATTTGTCTTCTTCAGAAACGCTCTTGTTGCTATTGCCTTTCTACGTTTTGTATTCCCTCTATTTCGGCCAATCGTTAGTTACTTTCAATGACTTATTTCTTAATCTAATTTCCTCAGAATCGTCTGACTTTATTCTGTTACACTCCGGTAACATTGTCTTACTTTCGTTGTTCCTTTTATAACAACTTTTCAAGATAATATTCATTCCCTTCAAGTGATTCTCAAGCCATTTTCTGCCCTGATCAGAGTTACAATGTCATCGGTAAACCTTATATTTTCATTCCTTTCAAGTGAATTTTAATTCCCTTCTGAAATTTCTCTTTGTTTTCCTTTAATTCTTGTTAAATGCCCAGACTGGGTAACGTATGTTCTAGGCTAAAACCATATCTCACTCCATTTTCAATTAATGTGTCTCTTTCATGTCCTTAAGCTCTCGTGACAACAGTCCGCTTTCTTTGCGTACAACTTGTAGATAGCTTTCCGCTCCCTGTATTTTATCCCTTCCAATTTTAAACAGTGTTTACCAATGAACATTTTCAAAAGTTTTTTCTGGATCTACAGATTCTATAAATGTAAGTCTACGTTCCTCCTAAGAAAAGTCGTAGTGTCAGTATATTTCTGGAACTGAGTCTGATGTTCCCCGAGGTTAGCATTTACCAATCGTCCCATTCGCCACCATAAGTTATTAAACTGACTGTTCTGTAATATTCACACCTGTTAGCACCTGTCTCTTTTGGAACTGGAATCATAGCATCTTCTGCAAGTATAACTGTATTTGCTTACCTCATATACACTGAAGAGCCAAAGAAACTGGCACACTTGCCTAATATCGTGTAGTGACCCCGCCAGTACGCAGAAGTTCTGCTCACAACGTGGCATGGACTCGTCTAATGTCTGAAGCAGTGCTGGAGGGAATTGACACCATGAATCTTGCAGGGCTGTCCTTAAATCTATAAGGGTACGGTGGGGTGGAGATCTCTCATCTTACACATGCTCAATAATGTTCATGTCGGGGATTTTAGTGTCCAGCGGAAGTGTACAAACGAAGAGGAGTGTCTCTGGAGCCACTCTGTAGCAAATATGGACGTGTGGGTTGTCGCATTGTCCTGCTGGAATTGCCCGAGCCCGTCGGAATGCACAATCAACATGAAAGGATGCAGGTGGTCAGACAAGATACTTACGTACGAGTCACGTGTCAGAGTCGTATCTAGATATATCAGGGGCCCCATATCAATCCAACTGCACACGCACACATCATTACAAAGTCTCCATCAGCTTGAACAGTTCTCTGCTGACATGTAGGGTCCATGGATCCATGAGGTTGTCTCCATACCTGCACACGTCCATACGCTCGATACAATTTGAAACGAGACTCGTCCGACCAGGCAACATTTTTCCAGTCATCAACAGTCGAATGTCAGAGTTGACAGGACCAGGCGAGGCGTAAAGCATTGTGTCGTGCAGTCATGAAGGGTACACGAGTGGGCCATCGACCCCGAAAGCTCATATCGACGACGCACGCTGACGTTTGTTGATGGCCCAGCATTGAAATCTGCAGCAATTTGCGGAAGAGTTGCACTTCTGTCACGTTGAACGATTCCCTTCAGTCGTCGTTGCCCCGTTCTTGCAGGATCTTTCTCCGGTCGCCTCGATGTCGGAGATTTGATGTTTTACCGGAATCCTGATATTGACGGTACACTCGTGAAATGATCGCACGGGAAAATCCCGGTTTCATTGCTACCTCGGAGATACCGTGTTCGATCACTCGTGCGCCGACTATAAAACCACGTTCAAACTCATTTAAATCTTGATAACCTGCCATTGTAGCAGCAGTAATCGATCTAACAACTGCACCAGGCGCTTGTTATCTTATGCTGGCGTTGTCGACCACAGAATCGTATTCTGCATATTTACATATCTCTGTATTTGAATACTCATGCCTATACCAGTTTCTTCGGCGCTTCAGTCTGTTTTGCGTACTTGGTAGAGTAGTTTTGATCACGGTATGTTCTACAAAGAGATCAACAGTTCGGAGGGACTGTCTTGTACCCCAGGTGGCTGTATCGGATTAAGTCGTTCAGTGCTATGTCGAATTCTTCTGACAGTATCAAATCTTACATCTCATCTACATCTACTACTTCTCCCCTTTCTATACTATTGTGTATATATGTATTTTAACATTTAGAAAGTCCATTGTTTCATTCTCTTTATTTAAATAAATGGAAAGGTGACTTGATACTTTATGCCAATTGACGTGAGGGAGCATAATGGAAGAAGAATAATGCATACAGTTTTTACTTGTCAGGAGGCTTTATCTGAACCAAAACCCGCTGTCAATATGAAACCAGAAATTTATATTTAATAACAGAATTTGCTTAAAGTACAAGGCATCTTTCAGTTACGTGTCATCAGTCTACTGACTGGTTTGATGCGGCCCGCCACGAATTCCTTTCCTGTGCTAACCTCTTCATCTCAGAGTAGCACTGGCAACCTACGTCCTCAATTATTTCCTTGACGTATTCCAGTCTCTGTCTTCCTCTACAGTTTTTGCCCTCTACAGCTCCCTCTAGTACCATGGAAGTCATTCCCTCATGTCTTAGCAGATGTCCTATCATCCTGTCCCTTCTCCTTATCAGTGTTTTCCACGTATTCCTTTCCTCTCCGATTCTGCGTAGAACCTCCTCATTCCTTGCCTTATCAGTCCACCTAATTTTCAACATTCGTCTATAGCACCACATCTCAAATGCTTCGATTCTCTTCTGTTCCGGTTTTCCCACAGTCCATGTTTCACTACCATACAATGCTGTACTCCAGACGTACATCCTCAGAAATTTCTTCCTCAAATTAAGGCCGGTATTTGATATTAGTAGACTTCTCTTGGCCAGAAATGCCTTTTTTGCCAGAGCGAGTCTGCTTTTGATGTCCTCCTTGCTCCGTCCGTCATTGGTTATTTTACTGCCTAGGTAGCAGAATTCCTTAACTTCATTGACTTCGTGACCATCAAACCTGATGTTAAGTTTCTCGCTGTTCTCATTTCTACTACTTCTCATTACCTTCGTCTTTCTCCGATTTACTCTCAAACCATACTGTGTACTCATTAGACTGTTCATTCCGTTCAGCAGATCATTTAATTCTTCTTCACTTTCACTCAGGATAGCAATGTCACCAGCGAATCGTATCATTGATATCCTTTCACCTTGTATTTTAATTCCGCTCCTGAACCTTTCTTTTATTTCCATCATTGCTTCCTCGATGTACAGATTGAAGAGTAGGGGCGAAAGGCTACAGCCTTGTCTTACACCCTTCTTAATACGAGCACTTCGTTCTTGATCGTCCACTCTTATTATTCCCTCTTGGTGGTTGTACATATTGTATATGACCCGTCTTTCCCTATAGCTTACCCCTACTTTTTTCAGAATCTCGAACAGCTTGCACCATTTTATATTGTCGAACGCTTTTTCCAGGTCGGCAAATCCTATGAAAGTGTCTTGATTTTTCTTTAGCTTTGCTTCCATTATTAGCCGTAACGTCAGAATTGCCTCTCTCGTCCCTTTACTTTTCGTAAAGCCAAACTGATCGTCACCTAGCGCATTCTCAATTTTCTTTTCCATTCTTCTGTATATTATTCTTGTAAGCAGTTTCGATGCATGAGCTGATAAGCTGATTGTGCAATAAGTCTCGCACTTGTCAGCTCTTGCCGTCTTCGGAATTGTGTGGATGATGCTTTTCCGGAAGTCAGATGGTATGTCGCCAGACTCATATATTCTACACACCAACGTGAATAGTCGTTTTGTTGCCACTTCCCCCAATGATTTTAGAAATTCTGATGGAATGTTATCTATCCCTTCTGCCTTATTTGACCGTATGTCCTCCAAAGCTCTTTGAAATTCCGATTCTAATACTGGATCCCCTATCTCTTCTAAATCGACTTCTGTTTCTTCTTCTATCACATCAGACAAATCTTCACCCTCATAGAGGCTTTCAATGTATTCTTTCCACTTATTTGCTCTCTCCTCTGCCTTTAACAGCGGAATTCCCGTTGCACTCTTAATGTTACCACCGTTGCTTTTAATGTCACCAAAGGTTGTTTTGACTTTCCTGTACGCTGAGTCTGTCCTTCCGACAATCATATCTTTTTCGATGTCTTCACATTTTTCCTGCAGCCATTTCGTCTTAGCTTCCCTGCACTTCCTATTTACACTCCTGGAAATGGAAAAAAGAACACATTGACACCGGTGTGTCAGACCCACCATACTTGCTCCGGACACTGCGAGAGAGCTGTACAAGCAATGATCACACGCACGGCACAGCGGACACACCAGGAACCGCGGTGTTGGCCGTCGAATGGCGCTAGCTGCGCAGCATTTGTGCACCGCCGCCGTCAGTGTCAGCCAGTTTGCCGTGGCATACGGAGCTCCATCGCAGTCTTTAACACTGGTAGCATGCCGCGACAGCGTGGACGTGAACCGTATGTGCAGTTGACGGACTTTGAGCGAGGGCGTGTAGTGGGCATGCGGGAGGCCGGGTGGACGTACCGCCGAATTGCTCAACACGTGGGACGTGAGGTCTCCACAGTACATCGATGTTGTCGCCAGTGGTCGGCGGAAGGTGCACGTGCCCGTCGACCTGGGACCGGACCGCAGCGACGCACGGATGCACGCCAAGACCGTAGGATCCTACGCAGTGCCGTAGGGGACCACACCGCCACTTCCCAGCAAATTAGGGACACTGTTGCTCCTGGGGTATCGGCGAGGACCATTCGCAACCGTCTCCATGAAGCTGGGCTACGGTCCCGCACACCGTTAGGCCGTCTTCCGCTCACGCCCCAACATCGTGCAGCCCGCCTCCAGTGGTGTCGCGACAGGCGTGAATGGAGGGACGAATGGAGACGTGTCGTCTTCAGCGATGAGAGTCGCTTCTGCCTTGGTGCCAATGATGGTCGTATGCGTGTTTGGCGCCGTGCAGGTGAGCGCCACAATCAGGACTGCATACGACTGAGGCACACAGGGCGAACACCCGGCATCATGGTGTGGGGAGCGATCTCCTACACTGGCCGTACACCACTGGTGATCGTCGAGGGGACACTGAATAGTGCACGGTACATCCAAACCGTCATCGAACCCATCGTTCTACCATTCCTAGACCGGCAAGGGAACTTGCTGTTCCAACAGGACAATGCACGTCCGCATGTATCCCGTGCCACCCAACGTGCTCTAGAAGGTGTAAGTCAACTACCCTGGCCAGCAAGATCTCCGGATCTGTCCCCCATTGAGCATGTTTGGGACTGGATGAAGCGTCGTCTCACGCGGTCTGCACGTCCAGCACGAACACTGGTCCAACTGAGGCGCCAGGTGGAAATGGCATGGCAAGCCGTTCCACAGGACTACATCCAGCATCTCTACGATCGTCTCCATGGGAGAATAGCAGCCTGCATTGCTGCGAAAGGTGGATATACACTGTACTAGTGCCGACATTGTGCATGCTCTGTTGCCTGTGTCTATGTGCCTGTGGTTCTGTCAGTGTGATCATGTGATGTATCTGACCCCAGGAATGTGTCAATAAAGTTTCCCCTTCCTGGGACAATGAATTCACGGTGTTCTTATTTCAATTTCCAGGAGTGTATTTCATTCCTCAGCGACTTGTATTTCTGTATTCCTGATTTTCCCGGAACATGTTTGTACTTCCTTCTTTCATCAATCAACTGAAGTATTTCTTCTGTTACCCATGGTTTCTTTGCAGCTACCTTCTTTGTACCTATGTTTTCCTTCCTAACTTCTGTGATGGCACTTTTTAGAGATGTCCATTCCTCTTCAACTGTACTGCCTATTGCGCTATTCCTTATTGCTGTATCTATAGCGTTAGAGAACTTCAAACGTATCTCGTCATTCCTTAGTACTTCCGTATCCCACTTCTTTGCGTATTGATTCTCCCTGACTAATGTCTTGAACTTCAGCCTACTCTTCATCACTACTATATTGTGATCTGAGTCTATATCTGCTCCTGGGTACGCCTTACAATCCAGTATCTGATTTCGGAATCTCTGTCTGACCATGATGTAATCTAATTGAAATCTCCCCGTATCTCCCGGCCTTTTCCAAGTATACCTCCTCCTCTTGTGATTCTTGAACAGGGTATTCGCTGTTACTAGCTGAAACTTGTTACAGAACTCAATTAGTCTTTCTCCTCTTTCATTCATCGTCCCAAGCCCATATTCTCCTGTAACCTTTTCTTCTACTCCTTCCCCTACAACTGCATTCCAGTCGCCCATGACTATTTGATTTTCGTCCCCCTTTACATACTGCATTACCCTTTCAATATCCTCATACACTTTATCTGTTCATCTTCAGCTTGCGACGTCGGCATGTATACCTGAACTATCGTTGTCGGTGTTGGTCTGCTGTCGATTCTGATTAGAACAACCCGGTCACTGAACTGTTTACAGTAACACACCCTATGCCCTACCTTCCTATTCATAACGAATCCTACACCTGTTATACCATTTTCTGCTGCTGTTGATATTACCCGATACTCATCTGACCAGAAATTATTGTCTTCCTTCCACTTCACTTCACTGACCCTTACTATATCTAGATTGAGCCTTTGCATATCCATTTTCAGATTTTCTAGTTTCCCTACCACGTTCAAGCTTCTGACATTCCACGCCCCGACTCGTAGAACGTTATCCTTTCGTTGATTATTCAATCTTTTTCTCATGGTAACCTCCCCCTTTGCAGTCCCCTCCCGGAGATCCGAATGGGGGACTATTCCGGAATCTTTTGCCAATGTAGAGATTATCATGACGCTTCTTCAATTACGTGTAATATATTGGAAAAAACGTTAGTTCATCATTTAGTTTTACCATAAGTGTTTCGTAAATGTTGATCAAATGTTTTAAACCACGAGAATGAATAGTTCTGTTAAACTACTGTTGTCACAATTAATTGACTACCGAATGCTAACACGTATTGTTGTTTGGAATTCTGCGTTGAACTGAACATCTGTACCAAACGAACACTGCACCTTTTTTACTTCTTTGGTACGGCAGACGATATCGTGAGCGTGCCAGTGAAGTTTCCTAGAGCTTATACATCTACACGGTTACTCTACAATCCACACTCACGTGTTCGGTTGATAGTGCATAGATCCACTTTCAGAATGTCGACCACTCCACTTTCGATTATCGCGTTGCCGATATGAACACCTAAATATAGTAGTTTGCACGGCCATCTTCAGCAGCAGCTGTAATATGTCAGTTATTGTCGGTTTATTTCGTCTTAAGCTTACTAACATTTAAGAATGTTTCACACCAGATGCGCTTTGCTTTTATTTACTACAAAGCGTCATCAGCGGTAATCATTTAAATATAATGTAGCCCGCACGTTACGATATTATGCTGTTTGTAATTTATAAATAGCAAAATGTAGGACATATTAAGTATATTATAGGGAGGAGTCAAATGAGAAATAGACAGATGGATAAAAAGTAAGTAAACTGTTTATTATTTCAAAAGTAATCGCCAAAACTGGTAATACATTTATCCCCCTGTGAGACAAGACGGTCAATGGCTTCATGGAAAAATGTCTGCTGTTGCTTACGGTACCATGATGATACCCAGGAGTGTACCTCTTCGTCCGAAGCAAATAGGCGGCCACAAATGTCTTTTTTCAAGGCTCGAAAAATATGGAAAGTGCATGGGGAATGATCCTGACTGTATGGGTAATGTGTAAGGGTTTCCCAGCGAAAATTCTGCATCGTAGTCTCAACAACCATGGGAACATGTGGCTTTGGACGAAGAAATGCGCGCGCTGGGTACCATCATGGTACCGTAGGCAACAGTAAACATTTTTTCTGAAGGCACTGACAGTTTTGTCTCACAGTGGGATAAATGTATTACCATATATATCTACACAATGATCACTTACGGCCGGCATTTGTGGCCGAGCGGTTCTAGGCGCTTCAGTCTGCAACCGCGCGACCGCTATGGTCGCAGGTTCGAATCCTGTCTCGGGCATGGATGTGTGTGATGTCCTTAGGTTAGTTAGGTTTAAGTAATTCTAAGTTCTAGGGGACTCATGACCTCAGATGTTAAGCCCCATAGTGCTCAGAGCCATTTGAACCATCACTTACGATACATTGTAAATAAAAGCGAAAAGTGTCTAGTGTGAAACACTCTTAAATTGCAGCACGTTCATGACAGAGAGAAAACTAAGAATGACAGAACATCTAAATCTTTCTACGCGAGTTCTGATTTCTCTTATTTTATGCCAATAGTCATTTCTCCCAACGTAGATGGAAGTAAAAATAAAAAAAAAAAAAAAAAACATTGTCGCACTCGTTGGCAAAAGTTGGTGATCGAAATTTCGTGAAACGATCTCGCGGCACCGAACAACGACTTTGTTTTAAATATTGTCTCCCAACTCGCTTATCTTATCCATGACATACTACTCCTCAACTCCGTATGCCATTTTAGTACAAAATGAGTTACCCTTCTTTAACTTTATGGATTTTCTATGTCATTCCTATATTGTAAGGGTTCCATACAGTGCTAAAACGTTCCAGAAGAGGACGGACAACTGTATTGTACTCAGTCTCTTTTGTAGATTTGTTGCGTCTTCTAAGTCTAGTAGCAATAAAGTGCAGTCTTCGTTAGCATTTCTTAGAAAACTTCCTGTGTATTGGTTCAAATTTAAGTTGTCCGTAATTGTAATCCTTAGCTATTTAATTGACCGAACGAAACCTTTAAATTTGTGTCTCTTATTACGTAACAGAAATCTAGCGAATTTTTTTATTTTTTAAAAATTTTTTTTAGTGTCCATGTGACGGACATCATAATTTTTGTTTTTCAGGGGCAGTTACCACTTTTCGCACCTGGAAGATATCCTATATGCATCACTTTAATTCTTTATCGTATTGTGATGAGTCTACTAGACGGTACACAACTACATTATCTGCAAAAATTCTTAGAGGGCTGTTCAGATCATCTCCTGAGCCGTATATATATATTAAGAACATCAGAGTGTCTATAACGCTTCCTTGGGGAACCCCAAGCACATGTCAATGTTAATAGTCCGTTATTTCCGATGTAGTTCATGATGAGGAAATTGGATTTTTTTTCTTATTTTATTTCGCCGCCTCAGTTGCACTGACATAAAATTCTGCTCAAGTGGGTTACTGGATTCAGACCGACACGCTCATTCTCAAACCACCCACCTTGCTAGTAACCGTAATCATTCATACAATACGGTGCCGAAAGGCACGGTCAGCTTCTCTATAGCGAAGTATACAGTGGGCCACAAGTACCCTCGTTGATGTTATCCTATGTGTCTGCTGCACCTGACTAACACAACAAAACTGACAAATATTGTCTACAGTAGCTAATATTACCTACAGTGTGTAGTATTTGTCAGTTTGGTTGTGTCAGTCAGTGGCAACAGACACATAGGCTAAGACGAATGAGGGCACTTGTTGTTCACAGCATTCTTTGCTGTACAGATGCTGATCGTGCCTTTGGCACCATGTTATATGAGTAATTCGGTTTATTAGCTAGGTTTACGGTTTGCGAACAGGCGTGTCGGTCCGAAACCGGTAATCACTGCAGCAGACGTTTATATCAATGCAGCTGAGGCGGACGAAATAAAAAATTATCCAGTTTCCTCATTACTGAACAGTTGCGGACCTACCATCCCGTAACAGCATACTTCGAAAAATCAAGTATTTCATAATGTTCGAACAAGCATATGTTCCAGAACCCTACTACAAATCGATGTCAGTGGTATGGGTGGACTTATTTTTATTTGTTTGCAGCGTCGAGATGCTTCTGCCTCAAATAAGCAAATAACAGCAGATCTGTAGAGTTACGTGGTTGCCACGTGCCAGCGTTTGAGCATTTGGATTTCCATGAAAGTAATTAATGTTCGCGTCAGCTCGATACGATGTATATACGAGTGTTGTCCAGAAAGTAAGTTCCGATAGGTCGCGAAATGGAAACCACAGTGAAAACCAGAAACTTTTTATTTGTAACAGTTAGGTACATCTTCCACCTACTTCTCTACATCGTCGCAGCTCCAGCTTCAAGTGTTGTCGTAGTGTTGTATCAACTTTCCAATATCCTCGTCATAGAAAGCAGCCGCCTGTGCTTTCGGCCAGTAATCTGCACTGGTCTGCAGCTCGTTGTCTGTGGAAAAATTTTGTCTTCATAATCAGCGGTTCTTGTAAGCAGAGATGAGACTCAGTGGGAGCCAATTACGGACTGTATTGTGGGTGATCAAACGCTTCTCATCGGAAACGCTGCAAGAGCGTCTTCATTGCTCCTGCAGTGTGCGGCAGAGAATTGGCAAGAAGAAGGAACTGCTCGACAGTTGTGTTATGTGGGCTGCATGACACAGGCGAAATCTCTAACCAGGCCCTCATACTTGGCGGGAGACGCTAGTCCCTACACATCTTGACGTGCTCACTGTTCACTCAAAACAGAAAAGAGCGACGCGACACGATCGGCGGGCATACTAGAGACACTGCCCAACGCATCTGTGCAAAGCTTTACCGGATTTTCCCAGTTGTTTCCATTTCGTGACCGATCACAACTTACTTTCTGGACAACCAACGTATATTGTATTGTTATTATTACTATAGCCGAGGTTTGCCGAACATGATATCACATGCGCCACAGAAGGGTGTACGTCATAATTTTCTGTCAGGATGTCTTTGCTTACGCAGGTCATGATAGACACCGTCCTGGCTGTAGTCCAGATAGAATTCCAGCAAGACAAGTCGAATCGTTTGGCAATAGGTGTCGTGACAGCCTGACGCAGTGGTGATCGATTCGCCTGTACCAGCTCGGTATTTGAATCACACTGAAAAGTTGTGGGCCAAAATGAAGCGTCACATGAACTTAAGCTAACCGACACTGATCCGCGGACCTAGTGTTGGGTAAATGGGAGATTCTGGCGGACGATGACACATATTCCCAGAGGCTGGTTGCCTCCTTGCTTCGTCGGGTGAGGTAAATAGTAAATTGATGCCAGTGGTGGGTGGATCTCATAATAGCCTCATCTCTGATGCGAAACTTTCCTCATCTCGCATTACTCCACTTTATATTACAATTTTGATACAACTGTATGTTCGATTAGAAATAAGAATAGTGTCATAATATGACACAATCAAAGAAAACACTTAATATCGAACAGTATAAGAACAGGTAAATATTCTGTTTCTTACTGTCACTCCAACAGTTCATGAGTTTATCGTGCAAAAGAAGAGCGGTCAGGACATTCAAAATATGGCTCTGAGCACTATGGGACTTAACATCTGTGGTCATCAGTCCCCTAGAACTTAGAACTACTTAAACCTAACTAACCTAAGGACATCACACACACCCATGCCAGAGGCAGGATTCGAACCTGCGACCGTAGCAGTCGCGCGGTTCGGGACTGAGTGCCTAGAACCGCTAGACCACCGCGGCCGGCAGGACATACAAAAGCTCTTTTTGAAGTTAACATTCTTCGCAAGCCCAACGATAGCATTACATGCACTGTGCCCATTTCTCTACGTTAGGCTCCAGAAAAAAGACAACTACAGAATATGCATTTAACGCTTCTTTTTCTTCAGATTTGAAGCAGTGTCCTCAATTAAATTTGTATCGAATACGAATGATTGAAGTATTGTTTCTTGCGCTTTTATTTTTTTTTATTTTTCAAGAACAGAATTTTCACTTCTGTCTCCTTTGATTCCGCTATAGCTTTCATCTCTTGGAACTGTTTCAAACGTTCCCTGTATAGAAACATTGTTACATGCTTTACAGATACAGAATGTTCTGATTTTTCTACGTTATGAGGCTGCGGATGTGGCTTGCTGATTTTGAGAGCTGGTTTGATAGCATTCAACTCACATTTACTCCGTTGTTTGCATATAATATGTCAAACTCCTTGTGATCTGCAAAATCATTGTCTCTACATGAAAAGAGTCCTGTTTTCCACAGGGCGTTTATTCCAGTTTCACTTGTTACACCTCTCAAGTAGGCCGCTCCAAATAACGTCGCAATAAAAGATGAGGATGCTATTTTACCTGGGTTATTTGCCCACCAGGTTTATATTTCTTGCGCATAATGCGTTTTAAATGGTTCCACGAATTCCACGTAAGAAGTTATATTTAACGCGTGAAATCCATACATTTTATAAAAATGTATTTAGGACCCATTCCAACCAAACTTGGTACACATGTCAGGCAACAATTGCTGTCCAGGTAAGAACCACCCATCATACTTCAGGAGATATGACGTCATACACAATGAGATGGGTGAAAAACTGCCACATCATACGTGACGTTTAAATTTATTACTTGTGTGCAACTAAGTTGATTCGCAATAGATTCGCAGACAGTATCCGTATATATGGCGCAAAATGCACCTGTAAAATTATATCATGTTACCAAATACAGTTCAGAAGGTATGATGTCATAAACATTGAGATGCGTGAAAAAAATCATCATCGTGCGTGAAGTTTTCATACATTTATTCTTTACTGCTAGGGCACTCCTATAGTCGAATCAGCTTAAGGATATACCTAACAACTGCCAGCGCTTTTGACAACTTTTAATTCCGAAGCGCAAACGGCTGTAGGAGAAAAAATAACTGTCAATAGAGCTACGAAGAGGCGCTGCCATAGAGACCTTTACAAACTCGCGTTCTAGACACGCGAAGCAGCTCTACTTGTACATTCGTACATTGTACACATTTATTTGTACGAGTGTTTCATAACTGCAAAGGTGTTTTCATTAATACATGAAAAAGAAATTTTTTAGATGTTATTCTACAAACACAGTTAAATTTTATTTCCGTTTCTAATTAAAATTGGCAGAATTAATACCAGGGAAATATCGGATTTGTCAGCTAGTTGAGTGATAAACTGATGATGTGGAGGCGGTTTTCTCTTGTCTATTACACAAATGTGATATGATGCTCATTAAGTATTAACACAACAGCGTCATCACCAGATGGCTTTGCAAAGTTCACAAAACTGTCAAACCAAAGTATGAGTCGGAATCCAGCTAGTAGGGTGGCAAGACGAAATTACTATAATATGAGATACCGTGTCCCAATATGCGATATTGTCTCATATTAGAATACCCTCGGGTATCGCATACTAGGAGTAAGCCATCTTACGTTAGAAACCGCTGCTCCTTTTGAAGAGTACTTTGTGAAGAGAATAATCGCACTGATATTGTTGCTACAGCTACTCAACTCTAAATATTAAAGTCCTGCAGGCACAAACACTCAAAAAATTTGAAATTCAACACTTTTAAAGTCAGAGATTCTAGAGAACATTCCGTTTCGTAAAGCTCTTATTGTCGCTGCTCTACACCTCAGGCGCTGTGAGAACTAAGTTCTGTGAGCCCCCAACAGAGTTTAGCACTTATTTTAATCAGAATCTTGCTTTCTCACATTAGCGAACTCTCCCGTAATAGACAATTTTCTTCTATATTGAAATTCACTTTGATTAGTGTTAGTGTCTTTTGGATAAATATAAAAAAAATATGAAATCACAACATAAATAGTCATTTTCTCAAATTAAATTATAATTTCAGTAAGGCAAAGAATAGTTTCATATCCGCAGACCGCCGACAGTACTGAGTTCCGTTTTTCTTGAAAATTCCAGCGAAACTAACCATAATTTCCGTTGGAAAACCATTTTCTACGCTTGCCCTATAAACTGGAAGGTCGTGCAACTTCGTACCTGCTTATCTCTTTCGGATTATGCACGTCCAACCGGATTTTTTAGTAAATGGCGTCGCATACAATTTAAACATCTTATTGAGACCCATTCCGTTGAAAATAGTTGAACTTATTTTTCCCAGCATACTTGTAGTTTAGCTTGGAGACCGAAATTTATGAGCTTATCGTTAAAAATTTATTCTTTCTTACTCTGTTTCTTCCTAATGATATTTTATGCTACTCTTGCTATCCCGTTCTGTCCGCTTCTTCTGTAAATAGTTTTATGGATACAGACAAAAATTTCTCTTTGGCGACTTAATTTTAACCCTTATTGTTTTCGAAACAGAGCAATAGCGAAATTTGGTGTTTCAGAATACAAGGGCAAAATGAAGACTGTTGAGCTTGGCGCTTACGTTTGAGTGCGTAATTTGATGAAAAGTATATCATAAACAGTTTCGTACGTGACAAACGACTGAGTTAATTATTCCATTAGTTACTCTCTCATACATCTGAAATACGAGCTTCGTAAACGATAAGGTTTTTCTAGAAGTCTGATTGAGTTAAAATCACTTTCTCTTCAACATAATAATATTCTCTGACTCTTACAAAACCAATACACTTAAAATCACTTGGATTAATTGTGTTTCAAATAGTGTAAGGTTTTTGACACACTTTACTTAGCTCATACTACAATAATTCTCTTAAAGATTGCAAATAATATGCATCAGTGTTGTGCTCATAAAGACAAGAGAAGCTACCATAGAAAGGCCATTGGCAGCTACGTCGAGGAGGTCATAAAAAAAATTGGCCATATGGCGGAACCGCAATCTAATTGAACGAGTAACAACTAGTCACCTGGACTACCTGCACAGCGACGCTATCATCTCCTCCTGATCGCGTCTAGCGCTGCCGGTCAAATAACTACATATCTCGCATCCTCTGTCGATATCCTATACTTTCGTATATAATGATTAATTGGTGGCTATTAATTTCCAATGCGATGTATAGTATGTCTCGTCGGTATGATAGGCATTAACGGGAGGAAGTATTGCCACAAATTGTGACGTTGCTGTGCACGCAGAGAATTCCCAATGGGAGACTTCCGTATGAATCGTTTCATTTTGTCGACTGCACATGTAATTGTTACAGTATTCACAGGTGTCAGTGGAATATGAATGAGGAATTTTCACTGAAAACTGTGTCTACATGTAAAACAGTTCATTTTACACCAGCACCATAGTCGAGGCTATTAATTTCCGCTAATATTTTTGGACCCTTATAGTGGAAGAAATTTTCATCTACAGTACTTCGCCAGCAAGGAGTGAAAAGATGATGTCGTCCAGTTTTTGATCACGACACAGGTCGTAAGTATTCTGTGGTAAATCCTAAACGTCTTTGTATTGTCTAATGGACGGGAGGAAATGTGACCTAGTTAATGGTGATCCTTCTCTTGAATGGCGCGTTAAACTCGATGGTTCCCTTGGTGTTATTCGAGAGGAGTACATCATCTGTCAGTATCGGGGTTCATCCTCCCATTCTCTCTATAGCCATAAACAAGACAACACGGTACTACACTATACACGCGCTCACCTGGCTAAAATACATACTCTTAATATTCCTGACCTCAACCGCTGGTGTACAAACCAGCGTATAGTTTAATACGAGTCCGTCAGCCATATCACATCCTTTGCTTGTCGAGCTGATATTCGAACACTGATTTACGTGAACGTTTACTTCGTCTATTTTACATTTTTCATTTTTCCTTTTTTGGACATCACCAGCAAAACTCCGTTTCTTTTTACTAAACATCATGTTATCCATATATTTTGCTCCTTGGAGAACTATAGGGATGAAACAGTGTCCTGTATTCTGTGAATGAAGTTCGTTTTCTCACGAACCATGTGATGTTAATTCACTTGGAGGATGTTTCTTAACATAGTGTTAACTAGACAAACTTTTTCAAAATACGATTTATTAATTACTATGCCTATTATTATTATTATTATCGTTACTATCTCTGTTATTATTGCTATTTTTATTGTTGTTGTTATTATGCTTATATTATGTACTGTGCCTTTTGTAATTAGTACTATATCTCCTATTATAATTATTATTATTACTATCGGCATTATTATTATTATTATTTACTGTCCATTTACTAAACATACTGTAACGTTAAGGATGGTACTAAAGACGTCTGACTAAACGTAAGAGAGAGCCTGAAGGCCCTAATCTTGCCAAGTGAAATAATTCAATATATAAACAACTCCGTTAAGTTCATTACATTCTGGCATCTCTTGTTTCATATTTTATGAAGTCTCTTTTTGCTTAGAATGCATAAAACAGATAATATGCACCTATATTTGCTTCTGCACACGCTGCCGTGCAATACATAGATGGAGACACGGAATACAAAAGTAATTTTCCTCCTTATTTACCGTTCACGAACTCTGTATATGTTTTACTTTGGCATATTTTATCATTTGGATCCTACTTTTACAGTCACCAGTGTCGTAAGGCGCTTTGACTTCTAAGTTAGCGTTTCATTCTGCACCGCAACTTTCTTTGCCCTTTCAAATGGAGGTATTTTATTAATTAAATTTTCAATGAAAAGTAGCTGAAACGTCAATAACCCCGCAGGTCTTCATTGAAATTTGCCAGTTTGTTCGACAGTTCATAGCTGGGAAAGATATGATACAAACTCTCTTAACAACGGTCACGTAGTTGTCTTCCTAGCTACAAACAAATAGAGGAAGATTAGGATTTAACGTCCAGTCGACAATGAGGTCATTTGAGACGGAGCAAAAGTTCGAATTCTTACAAGGATGGGGAAGGAAATTAGCCGTGCCCTGTCAAAGGAACCATCCCGGCATTTTCGTTGAGCGATTTAATGAAATCACCGAAAACATAAATCTGGAAAACCTAAAGCCGGATGCGGATATGAAACGTTGTCCTCCCTATGAGAGTCCATTGTGCTAGCAACTGCGCCATGTCTCTGTCCCTAACAACAAGAACCTCGTGTTCTCTCTGAATGATTCTATCACTAATTCTATACACAGAAATAGTTTTTCATAGAATTATGCTCATTATTTTGCACAAACACATATTTCGAGTGATTTTCTCAGTTCTAGACTTCTGGCTTTCTCTCATAGTGTTCTGAAAGTAAAACATACTTTTTCTTGGCATTCTACTCTCTAATAGCATCACTATATGTGAACACTCTCGAAGAACTGTTCAATCCATTAAAACTGTGCAGTAGTTGATTACTGAAATTCTACAGTTTCTAGTAGAACTTAACACTTCCTTTGAGAGCGTATGATGTGATGTTAGTTTCTGATGCTACGCTCCTGATACATCGAAATATTAGATTCTAGTGGCGAACTTCATCAAAATAGTAGTTGTAGCTCAAAGTTAAGTTCGAATTCATTAACTCTTTTCAGTCAATGAGCACTGACCTAATTTTCCAGTCTTATCAACGGTACACTGTAAATATATGTTACCGAATCATTGGAATGTCTACATAAGACGTGGGAGAGAATTCACTGGCTAAATGAAAATTGGATGATGCGCGTACCAAACAGAGAGAAAAATATCTTAGGTATATATCATGTAGAACATTTTGCATGGATAAGCCTTCCATAAAACACACATGGCTCAGTTAACATCTTACTTACAAGTGGTTCTAAATACAAGCAAACGAAAACTAATGTATGCAACAAGTACTAAGTCTGCTGAATATGATAAAGAATCCGAAACTGTCCTGTGAAATGTGTGTAGTAATGGGTCCTATCAGGTACAGGAGAGTCTTGTACCTTGAAACACTTATCAGACTTCACACTGAAACAGAAGTTTAAAATATTTTCTTCTTCCAGTTTCAAATGACACTATTCTATTTTTGTGTGTTGCAGTTTTCTCTGATATGACAAAAATTACACCGGAAAAAGTATGGTTCTCCACATACTAAAAACGTTCCAAGGTACAATATGGTCATGTACCATATTCTATTGAAACGTGAAACTGTTGTAGTCAAGAAAATCATGTGAGTACTGCGTTTAATAATCTATCAGTTACGTTACTACACTCCTATACACCGATAATCAGCTTCAAAAACTAGTTACAAGTTAAATATGTTTTGAAATAGAAGCAGTTGAAAACTATTACAAATTTGCATTTTCGAGGTACGTGAAATTGTTAGGACATTAAAGTTCTTTGGTTGCTTTGCAAATATCACATGTTCCCTAGTCAAAGACCTTCTTCCGTTCCAAAGTACAAGATTGTGCACGACCGACGAAGTGTGGCTTAACCGTTCACGCGTTATATAACTAGTTTTAAAAATACATAGAATGTTACTCAATTTAAAACACTGTAACTCTAGAATAAACAATACCTTCCTAATAGCTTGAATGTATTATTCAACCCTTAAGTGAGTACAATTCAGTATATTTACAAAAAGGCTGCACAAAACACATTTTCATTGTTTGTTGGTCTGGGGAGTAAAGGGACTTAACTACTTGGTTATCAGTCCATTTTCATGCCTCAATAGAACAAAAATAGAGAAAACTGCTCATGGTAATTTCTAATGTGCACACCTCCATGTGATTCTAAAGTCGGTCACTAGATTGAAACACCAGCCAGGCTACATCATGTGTTCCTAGTTATACTATCCTCAAGGCAAAACTCTATCCCCTACTATTTAGCTTTATTTAATACATCGCAATACTCGTATAGTCTTAACTTATGTTCGCGTGACACATCAAAAGGCCTCAGTAATTATAAGTTAAACCGCAGAATATTAACGATATTGGAAGTTACGCCCACTGCAGATGATAACGTGCTCCAGAAGTATGGACGTATATCTATAGGTAGTTAAATAACTAAAGACCGTTTTCAATTTGTATTTATAGCGGCTTTTTATCTATTCCAGTTTGCCTTGGTATATAGAATACTAACTCCCACAGTCCCACAGTGCATACAGACTGAAAAATACAGAAGTTAAAAACGAGTAGGTTTTATCTCTTTGACAAAGCATGTTCAACATGTTTTCGGAGAATAATGCCCACTCTAATCAGCAATCCATTACATCTTCTTATTCCTAGCATGTGTGCTGCATTTATGCAGGGAGAGTCCGCGTGCTTGGACGCTTTCCGCCACAACTTTCGTCGAGCGCGCCCTTGGGTTTGAGGCCTGTAACTTACATGCCTGCTTGACCTTGTCTAACCATCGCTTCTTGGATCGTCATGGAGTAGTTTTCTCTATTGAGTTATCATCGCTTCCGGTGTGTGTGTGTGTGTGTTTGACTTTATGGGCGCTCAATGGCGAGGTTATCAGCACCTTGACACATTTTAAAAGGAACAAATGAGGATTAAATCGCTAAAATTGTTGCTCACAGTGAGAATGAAACCTACAAAACGACACTCATGCACTCATTCCCACCTCACTCGCCTTCACTCACACAATCTCTCATTTAGACGCCTTAAGACAACGGAGAAAGCGTGAAACGTTCTACACCAGGGATTAAAACAGAAGTAAAACCAGAGAAGAGCTAAAAGAAAAATACGGAGATATGTGACTGGCTGACTACTTACAAAAAAAAATGAGTGATCTAGTCACGCTGTTAACACATTAAGAACATTTCCGTAAATTTTTTGTAAACAAGTCGGACAAATCATAAAACGTTAAAAGCCTCACCGCATTCTTTTGAAAGCCACTTAAATTAGAGGGCCGACCTGCCTGCAAATCTGCCGCTGACCTCTATCCCGAAAATAAAACACAGTGTAGTAAAATGTGGTGCACTGTGATCTGTAAGCAGCCACGCGTCGAAGGACTGTGGCCTTTGCTAAGACGACAAAGGGGGACCTCCTCCCGTCTTTGGGCCTGAAAGGAGGTACGCCACGGGCGCGTAGTGGGCTTCACTAGACTCAGCTTATTATCCGTCAGTTCCAGCCACTCATCCTCCCTTCGACTCATGACTCATGACTCATGACTCTGTACCGCCACAGCGAGGTGATAACATGCAGGGGGATGGCACACTGAAATAACTGACGATCACGACACGCCTCATTGGTTGCTCCGTCTGCCTTTCCCTTCCCCACAGTACCCATGTGCCCTGGCACCCAGCCGTTGTAGATGGAGGAGGGTGTCCTGTATATTCTAGACTACTTCATCTTCTGGGTGAAAGCGTTGTAGAGAGGGCACTCAGAGAATCGGAACATAGAAGGAATTTAGCACATGAAGCACATCTCATCTGCTCCAGTGCCCGCAAGATAGCACATAGTTCCGCCTCGAAGACAGTGAAGTCTCGAGACAATCGAACCTTGAGGAAACCGTAATTTATTAGTGGCTGCTGTCTCTTGCATCCGCTCACTTACATATTAGTTTTTCATATTGTCCAGCCAGCCTTGTGAAGCATATGGACCAGTGCAACATTTCCATTCCCATTCTTGCAGAATCTACACATGTTTTATTATTCTTGTCCAATATTCTGAGACACATGGAGTCACTGGGCGGATAATGCATCTATAAACTTTCTCCTGCAAGTAACTGGATATTTTTGGTCTGAAAGCACCCAGCGCCGATTCATCCACGCAGCATTACCTCGTGCTTGAGATCTTTGATCGCCTCACGAGTCCTAATTATAAGAAAGAAGAAGTATTGAAACTTTGTAGGTTTGGGAGTAGTTGGTTCTTTGAGAGTACGGTGCCGCTAGTCTGAGTTCCACATTCTAGATAAACAGTTTTCTTTGCTTATAGGCCATCTAATCCTTAATATTTTGTACATTATGTCCTTACTTATTGGTAAAGTATTTTGAACGGCTGTCAGGAATTGAGCGTATGCTCTAAACACCTTAAAATGGAAATCTAGTATAACATCTAAATTGAAATAAATAATTCTAGAAAAAATTCTCCCAAAACTTAAAAATACACCCAGAAAGACAAGGCCTATTATAAAATAAAAACACGCTCTTAAAATAGAATGCTGACCTCTTAGAAGGGGACTGCACCTATTCGTTATCACTGAGTTGAACGAAAAGTGTGTTACATGCTGGGTTTGGCAATAAATGAAATTAACATAAGTGGGAGATCCAGATGACCAACCGTTTAGAAACAATAGCATTTTTAGCGCGGTCGGGTAATGGGTGAGGCACATAGTAGTTACAATAGTCACCAGGTAATGATTGGCGCGGCGAACAGTGCGTCTACTCGCTTCAAAATCAGGACATAATAGAAAAATGGACACAAAAGCCTATAAAAGCGTATTCTTTTAAGATTCTTTGGGCCGCTGATTAGGTATCCGATGTCGTAACTACAAAATGCAAAATGGCGGATTCAGTTTGGCGGAAGAAAAATTATAAATTCCTTTATTGGAGTAAAATTTTGGGTATAAAGTAATCTGAGGTCGCTGATAACGAACTGCAAGTCGGAATTGCCGTATTGAAATGTTTTATTCGACATTTTACGTTTTTCAAACGCAATCGTAGTCACATTCGTCGCTTGCACCATTATCGCTTTCAGAACTGTCGCGGTCGTGTTGTACATTGTGACATGGTTGGAAAAGCAGATCTTTTCTATTTATCTTCTTCAACTGTCATTTTCTGGCATTTCGGAATTAGCGGATCCGAAGAAGTCAGAAGTCAACTGAAAACGTCATCCTTCGTTTTCTGACGGGAATATTTGCGTGTGAAATCTTCCAGGAAACCCCTGATATCGTTATTGGGAGATTCCTGTGCATCGTAGATATCCGACTAATCGGAATAGATACATTGTTTTCCGAGTTCTTGATAGATATACTTTAGTTCTAGGGTCCTTTGTACAACGTTTGAATATTTCTGCAGAATTTCATGGAAAACAGAAAATAGAATTCGAGAAAATATTAATCTTCTAAAACATCTTATTTGCCACTTTGAGGAAAAATTATGATCACAATTCCCAATAGCTCCCCAAGCGTTCTACAGAAAACCCGAATAACATTTTTGTGCAGACGATTGTAATAATAAGGGACCCATTTTTACAGTGTGATTCCACCGCAATGTAGAAAAATGGCCAACTAAAAACGCGTAAATACATTTGAAGTCATTACCTACATTATTGAGGTAGTTGTAGCGCTATTTACAAAAGTGGAGGCACGCAGATAAAATTTTATAGCCAACGATTTTGGATTGTATCGGCAGTAGTTTACTTGTAAGTAATTATACATCATTACAGTGGATAAAAGTGTCATTAACAAACCTTCTGGAGTGCTACTAGTCCTATTTTATTCTGAAACTGGCCTGGATCGTTGCCATATGTTAAACAGGTCACACAAATAATATCTGAAAAATGTGTCGTGGTCCTATTCACTGTTACCGCCAACTTTCACCGCACGTATCATATCGACTTGAGAATGCAATGCATTTGCAGCAGTGGATAGGCATGCACCAGAGCGATCTACACAAGATTTCGAGGGACTAAAGTTGGAACGCGCACCGTTTTCTGTTTCTATTCTGTCCAGGTTTTGAAACTAGTTGACCCACTGTGTGGCGGTAAGGAGTGCAGAAGTATAATCTCAGGGTCGTGGGATCGAGTCCCAATGGGGAAAAGTTTTTATTTTCAATTTTTACGTCACTCACACCATAAATCAACCGAAATAACGGTCAATACTTTTTATTTATTAATATTTTCATAAAAGTTATTAAAAAGAAAAGCAAAGGAAAATTGAGGATTGCAAATAAATTTCGAAGAAAGGACTGTAAGGCGTCCAAGTGAACATATCATATAAAGTTAGATACTGTTATTATTCTGCAGTTGATGATTTTACACGTGTTTGGGTCATATTCATCATAAAAAACAGGGGCAGCAGTAACAGCCTCGGAATTCAGAGCACGTTATTAACGCCGCATATTTACAATTTCATCGTTGTTTTAAATTTGTATAAAAAACCGACTCGGTTTACGTTCATAAAATATTCTCTCTCACAGCACAGTTTAGTAGCAATCCACGAATAAAGCATCATTTCGTCAAATATTCGCAAGGACAGCTGGTGACGTACAGTGGAATGTGTTTTGGTGCATTCTTTTCGGGATGTGCCGAGTTTACCTCCACTAGCAATCTATTGTTAGCGTGCAGGTGCCGAGCGCTAACGTAATACGAAGTCCTACTCGCTTTAACTACAATACAATCTTGGAAAGTTATTTGCAGAGTCCTCGTGGACGCTGTAAGAACAATCATTTTGTTAGAAATTTATTTGCAATCCACAATTTTTCTTTATCTTTCCTTTTCATGGCTTTTATGAAAATATTGATAAATACAACACGTTGAACCTTGTTTCGGTTTGTTTGCAGAGTAAGTAAACCAAAAATTAAAAATAAAAAAGAAGGGAGTCAACCACATGACCCTCGGATTATCGCCCTGTACTCTTTCCACTACGCCAAACATTGTCTGGCAGCTGTACTATCATAAATGGCTCATACCTCACCCAAGCAGTATTACAAGTGCTGTTTTTTTCTTAAAGTTTTGGGAACTCTCACTTCTGTCACTTTCTTTCCTGCCCAAACCCAGCTTATACCACCAATTTGGAAGAAATCGGCGATCACGATCTGGCAAGATCCCCTTGTGAAACAAGGAGATAAGCGCATTTCGAATCGAATTCGCACGTGTCATCAATAAATAATATTCCTGTCAACTGGCTAGTCTGAGTTTGAACACTTCGGCCCCTTCTGCATCATATAAAAACTGCGATCTTACAGTTACAATACGAAAACGATAGCAGCAAAGATTTAACCATTCGCAAATACATGGCATATACGACTTCCTTTTAGTGTCTCATGACGCAGCGGCAGGATTGGCATAAATACGCAGAAATATCAGAATGGTAAATCCAGGGTAATGAAATAGCCAAAAAGCAGGAACTGTGAGCAATGTAGACAATAACTCTAATAATTCTACGCAGCTAAGTCTGACAATACCTTACCACTCCAAAGTAACTGTGTACTGTACAGTGACAACTATCGCACATATAAGTGTATGTAGTGACGCATGCTAGCATTCATTCACCCCGCGTGAATGGAATGGGAGGAGCACTTAATAATATTGACAAGTATCCTCTGGCACGCACTTGACAGTGATATGCAGAGTACACAAGCAGATATATGTCCCAATGCGCTCATTTGTTTTGCAGTGTTTGTTTTTGTCGCGCGTGTGGTTCGAGTGGATGTCAAGTGTCTAAACAAAAGAGAAAAGGGCTTTTGTGTGCGGGGGGGGGGGGGGGGGGGGGGGAGGGTGAACGGGGATGATCGGAATGGGGAAGGCGGATAGCTGTCACGAGAGAGAAAGAGAGAGTTCATTTCGTTTTCGGTTCTCACAGGCCTTTACTACTGTGAGGGCGGAACAGTAAGCTACGAAATAAACACACAAAAAGGGTGACATGTAAAATTAACACTTTATGAAGCACACCGTCGCGAGAAACTACCGATATGGAATTGATGCAGGACCGATGGAACGAATAGAAATCATAAGCAACACAAAATGAGGACTCGTCGAATGAACTACGATAAAATGGACTCTTCTTTTACAGATAATGCAAAATAATCGGAATTGTTCGAACAACAATTTATTGCTTGGTTTTGAGACCTTACGAAATTCTAATGACAAGTGCAAGTCCATTTGAATAAGATACCTACACATTCGGTTCAGTTCTGCTCTCAAAGAAAAACTGCAACAGCATCTTGTTGTACAGATTGATGCACTAATTTTGCATAAGATGGCTGCACTTAACAGAATACGGAAATCGTCCGGTTGTTTTACGCGGAGAACTCTTGAACATATGCTGAAGTGCATGGGTGTGATGTTGTTACAGCAATTCGGTCTGTGTTTTTCATTCATGCCCGTTCTACTTTTCCATACATGAACATAAGCACATGGAAACGAGTAAAAGTATTGTATATGAAGTCCATCCCAGGGACAAACAAAATTTTGTTAGTAAGTAGCGTGTTACAGAACTTTAAAAATATTTAGGAAAACTGAGAAAATAAATATTCTGTGCAGTAGTGTCAGGTGTACCATATCCTAAACACCGCTATTTTCGTAAAAAAGAAAAAATCGCGTTCAGTCACTAATGGTTATTTTCATTTCAATACACGATACATTTCGAGCCCTAGGGACTCAACTTCAAGTGACTGATCAGTTTACATGATTGTCTGAAATCAGGTTATCACTGGACCTGTTAAGCGTATGTGTTACAGTTACATTGTAATACACCTATGTGTGCTTAACAGGACCTTATTTCAAGAAAATGATGTAAATTGGTCAATCACTTGAAGATGAGCTCCCAGGGCTGAGACTGCATCGGGCACTGACATAAAAATCATGATTAGGGACTGAAGATGTTTTTCCAGACTCCGATACAGTCACAGCGACAAAAATCATGATTAGGGACTGAAGATGTTTTTCCAGACTCCGATACAGTCACAGCGACAACACTAACAACAAAGGACGAAATCAAGAGATCTTCTGTTGATCACTTCCAAACGATTTGTTATCCGTTGTTCTTTGCTATGCGAGCTCTCATAGATAAGCTCACCCAGATTTCCTAGCATATGCTTGAAATACCAGATCCAACCTTTACTGACCAACAATCAGGAACGATCTGAAGCAGTAAAATACACGTGCGAATAAGAGTATGATGCGCAGAAAGCGACTGTGCGCGGATCAGTTCGTCTTTCCCAGTCAGTTAAATCTTTCGCCAAAAAATTTGAATTTGATTCACATATTCCGCCATTTGAACTTTTGTCCTTTTAGTAATTCACAAATAAGAAGTAAGAGGATGTCTCAAATTAACGCTTCTTACTAAGTAAACATAGTACGTCTTTCTGACGAAAACTTAATATCAACTTATCTAATTCACGAGCTACAGATGAAGAAACTAGTATTTTTACGATTTATGTAGCGTAACCAAAGTACAAATATATCCATCACGTGTCAAAGACTCCCAGTCGAGAAAAATTTGTGTGCTATCGATGCAAGAGGTCATCATTTTACGTTTTTTCTACTGGTAACGAAGTTGCTACGAAACAATTTCTATGTTGACCATACATCACGCAAGAAACTTTTTTTTCACTGAATTAGTGTAGCTGTCTTCTGTAGTACATTCTGATAAGTAAAACAAGGTAAACTCACGATATCACAGTTTTATGAGAACCGGAGGCTACAGAACACAATGAGCAGGATATTTGGCCAAACACATACTCAATTCCTGCTCACAGCTATAACTCAAGAACATATCCTAGCATCTACTTTTTTCTATGATTCTAGACCAAATATTGCGTTTTAAAGTATCTAGAATCGGATTGAAGTTAGTTACTTTTCAGAATATGAGTAGACTCTCTTTATACTTTTATAAAATTTATGTAATTCAACTGATAGCTTGGGTGACCGGGTTATGAGATTCAGACGATTAATGAAAACGGCGAAGAAAAAAAGTAATATAACAAAATTGAAACTGTACTCTCTATTATAGCAACTTGTGTTTCACATATGAAGTTAGACCACCGTTCTCCACACCATTAGGGAAGATATTACGTAACTTCTGAAAAAAAGTAATTCTGTTAAAAGGAACGATTAATTACATACCACGCTTTTCTGCAATTTAAGTAGACGATTGCCTTTATTTTGTGATATAAAAAAGAAAAAAAGACAAAGTAAATATTTACACAAAACAACAAGAGAAATGATAGAGATTTTAACATTATCAAGTGTCATTCGTCTTGTTAGTAGTCTCAGGGGGGATGAAAGAAAAATGAGTAAAAATTAATTACAGCATCGTTCCAATTATTAATTTAAAAAAGTTTTTATTGTGCCAGCAATTTTGCTTCTTGGTGTGTTCGACGAAGGAAAGGAGATTAAGGTTTTATGTTCCATTGACGACGAGATCATTAGAGACGGATTTTGATATATAGAAGAGTCAGGAACTTTTCCGGTACTCACATTGTACACGAAGTGTAAAATATAGAATCTGAAATTACAACAAACAGTTTAACTTCTCATGCCTTAAAAATATAAACTTGATTAAGAAAACTAAGTTAACTTTTGTACAAAGTTAATTTTGCTTCATTTCACAACGCTTCAGGCAACATAACTCCGCTACTTTTCCACTGTAAACTTTCATAAAGCACTTAAATAAAAAAAAAAACCGTACGACTGTTATTAATTAACTGAACTTGTTTCTCTCAGAACCTAGTTAATGGCATATTTTAAAAGCATTATGATTACATGAAAACGCACACAGAACAGCGCTAATTCAAACGCATTACAGGACTAAGCGCCGGTTCTGGCTGTTAGCTCGTGTTTTGGTGAATATTTCCTTTACCGATATCGGTTTTTCAGGGCTTTTCTCTATTACAGAGCGAAGCCCAACAGAGAGGTTCCCGACGCTGCAAGAGCTAATTGCCTGACGCCTGTAGCACATTTAACACGCAGTGTATTTGCACAGTTATTCGAAAGCATTCCCACACATTTTGAAGTTTAATTGCACTGTGTGTGCAATGGAATTTCCAGTGTTCTGAAGACTTTAGACGCATTAAGCATTAACTTTGACAGTCCGAAATGTAAATGTGATCACTTACCAGACAGTCACTCATTTCACAGTGGAATCAGGGTAAAAGCTCATGTGTATTTCCTGCAAATTGTTTTCAGAAAATTATAAATTCCAACGAATTTAGGAACAAAACCTTCTCACTTCCGTCACATACATGTTCCCAGCGTTGCAAGATCCATCTTAACGTACATAACTACAAAGCGTTAACCTAATACTACTTTCTTAGTCCAAACTGTATTCCGACATATAGCAGAATTTTAAAGAAAACAGAAAAAGGGGAGATAAGTCTCAACACTGTCTTTATTTAATTTTTTTTTGCGAATTTGTGGATATAAATATTAAAATATTTCTGTCATTTTTATTTAAGTAGTCCGTAATCAAGATACTGGAGTTGATAAAAGTATGTTTTACCCTTAAACCATTGTTGGATAATTTTTGAAATCATGAAATACATAATTGTGACGCCACAGTCATTGTTGAAATGAAGTCCTGACAATCGAATAATAACAATGATATGATATAGCGTATTGAGTTGCTGCAGTTTTCCTGGGTTTGCCGACAACGGTTAGGCTCAAAAAGATAAAAAAATGACAAAAAAATGGACAAAGGTTATCCAGAATTCATGGACGATTGAGGAACTTAAGCAACGCACCGTAACAGAAACTGATAAGATACGGGTGAGGAGGATAAGGACATCCACGCCCAACTGATTATAGTCGCTGTTGTATTTGTAGTTAAACATTAAGCTCGGCAAGATATATATCCTTAACAGAAAGATCTCAAGAAAGTCGCGAGTTCCGGAAGATTATCATTGTCATCTAACAACAGAGGTAAAGAAGTAAAGAGGATATCGATAGCAAAACTCTGGAACCAGCTTTGTTGAAGGCCAAGAAAAGAAGTACACGATCAAGTATGTTCGTAACTTAATCGTCGCTCCGGACGCTCCCCGGTAAAGTTTGATGGCGTCACTTCCTGTTGTGTCTGGCTCACCTTGGCGGAACACCCAAAATTTTTTCAGCAACTTCGTGAACCACCCAAAACGGGTGCGGTGTCACGCACGGCAGCAAATACTCCTACAGGATAATGTCATCGAACAAAGTTGCTGTTTCGAATCATGCTATACGTAATGTGAAGTTCATGAGTACAAAGAGCACCACTATCTCTGCCAGTTACGCTGCAAGGATTGTTCAGGGGTGCTGTATTAGTATTTTGATGTGAGGAATCTACGTACTTCGCAACATTGTCGTAGTATTATCATATAGTATTTCTCTATAACTAATTATCTCGCATAGTTTACGACACTTGGGCTATAATTAATAAAAAAACACGTTATAAATAAAGTAACTTATTTTTCATTATAGAAGATTGTAAAAATGCTGTAAACTGCGGAAAACTGTAAGCGATTTCCCACACCCTAAAATTCTGCGGTGTGCGCAACAATACGTAGCTGACAGCTTGCCGAGTTTACAGCAGTCGATTTTCCGACAGCTATTGTAAATGAATAAAGATTGTAGAACGATTTCATTCGAAGGAATCAGAAAGAATTGGCCTTTATTTGCGAAGATTTCACCCTACAGCATGCCCAAGGATCCAATTTTATTTCAGTTTTATTTCAGCACATTTACAATGGTTTCATTTCGAACTAAGAAAATATCGTACAATGAGGAGTCGTTCTATACTGATATTCACGCACCCACTGTAACATCAACAATTCTGGCAGAACATCCCCGAAAACAAAATTTTCCCTTTTCAGTCTCATAATATAACGATTATAAGAAATGCTGTAGTATACTACGATGTTATATATCTCTACAATGGGACGAATGTCATTACTCGGGCTAAGCGCAGTACGAACTAATAGACAACTCGATATTTTTCTGGGAATAAGGAAGAGGACGGACATTTGGCAGCTGAGGTTCGGTCCTAGGTAGCGCAAAGATCGGGCAGGGCAGCGACGCAGAAGAGGCGTACCTGCGGCGGCAGCGGCGGCGGCGGCGAGCAGCGGCAGCGTCATCGCCAGCAGCGGCAGCGGCGGCAGCAGCAGCCGCGCGCCAGCCATGGCAGAGGTCAGCGTCGCTCTGCCGCTCTGCCGGCGGCGCACAGCGGCGCCTCCGCTCCGGCGCTCGGCGCGTCGCCCGCCGGCCACGGCGCACGCCCGGCGCGGCCCCGCCCGCCTCCCGCGCCTATCGAACCTCGGACACTTTCGGCAAGTGTGCAGGCTCGCGCCCCTAATTCACGTCGCCGGCGGTCCGGCACGGCACACACACGCTTCTCGCGGCCGCTCCTACGCGAACAGTAAAGAAGCGCGCCGCCGGCGCAGTCCGAGAGGAGAACCGTATTCCCTGCCTGTGCGGAACTACTAAACTTTCCCTGCCACCGGCTTACGTTTATTTTCCGAGTACGCATGCGGCAGTTGGCAATTTCGTTCGTAGCTGTCGTTCGGAAGCTGTCGTGCGTACTCTTTTGACCGAAATAAAAAACCGTCGTCGGCTGTGCAGAAATTTTAATAAATTCACTTTACGGCTTTCAACGGCCTAATCTGTCACCTTCAGGAGCCTAACACAATTTTACACTACCGGCCATTAAAACTGCTACACGAAGAAAAAATGCAGATGATAAACGGGTATTCATTAGACAAATATATTATACTAGAACTGACATGTGATTACATTTTGACGCGATTTGGGTGCATAGATCCTGAGAAATCAGTACCCAGAACAACCACCTCTGGCCGTAATAACGGCCTTGATACGCCTGGGTATTGAGTCAAACAGAGCTTGGATGGCGTCTATAGGTACAGCTGCCCATGCAGTTTCAACACGATACGACAGTTTATCAAGATTAGTGACTGCCGTATTGTGACGATCCAGTTGCTCGGTCACCATCGACCAGACGTTTTCAGTTGTTGAGAGATCTGGAGAATGTGCTGGCCAGGGCAGCAGTCGAACATTTTCTGTATCCAGAAAGGCCCGTACAGGACCTGCAACATGCGGTCGTGCATTATCCTGCCGAAATGTAGGGTTTCGCAGGGATCAAATGAAGGGTAGAACAACGGGTCGTAACACGTTTGAAATTTAACGTCCGCTGTTCAAAGTGCCGTCAAAGCAAACAAGAGGTAACCGAGACGTGTAACAAATGGCACCCCATACCATCACGCCGGGTGATACGCCAGTATGGCGATGACGAATACACGCTTCCAATGTGCGTTCATCGCGATGTCGCCAAACACGGATGCGACCATCATGATGCTGTAAACAGAACCTGGATTCATCCGAAAAAAATGACGTTTTGCCATTCGTGCACCCAGATCCGTCGTTGAGTACACCACCGCAGGCGCTCCTCTCTGTGATGCACCGTCAAGGGTAACCGCAGCCATGGTCTCCTAGCTGATAGTCTATGCTGCTGCAAACGTCGTCGAACTGTTCGTGCAGATGGTTGTTGTCTTGCAAACGTCCCCATCTGTTGACTCAGAGATCGAGACATGGATGCACGATCAGTTACAGCCATGCAGATAAGATGCCTGTTATCTCGACTGCTATTGATGCGAGGCCGTTGGGATCCAGCACATCGTTCCGTATTACACTCCTGAACCCATCGACTCCATATTCTGCTAACAGTCATTGGATCTCGACCAACGCGAGCAGCAATGTCGCGATACGATAAACCGTAATCGCGATATGCTACTATGCGACCTTTATCAAACTCGGAAACGTGATGGTACGCATTTCTCCTCCTTACACGAGGCATCACAACAACGTTTCACCAGGCGACGCCGGTCAACTGCTGTTTGTGTATGAGAAATCGGTTGGAAACTTTCCTCATGTCAGCACGTTGTAGGTGTCGCCACCGGCGCCAACCTTGTTTGAATGCTCTGAAAATCTAATCATTTGCATATCACAGCATCATCTTCCTGTCGATTAAATTTCGCGTCTGTAGCACGTCATCTTCGTAGTGTAGCAATTTTAATGTCCAGCAGTGTATATTGTAAGTAACGCGATGTTAAATAAGAATCGGAAAATAATAGCGTCCTCCGTTAAAATAACAATGAATCGTGTCACACTGTGGTATTATGCACCGAGTTCATCTATATTTTATTAGATTTCGTCGCACCGTGTACAAAGACTTGCGCTGCGACACTGAGGTGGCAAAGGTCATCGGATAGCGAATACGCACATAACAAATGGCGGTACTATCGCGTACACAAGGTATAAAAGGTCAGTGCTATGGCGGATCTGTCAGGTCATTCGTGTGAAAAAGTTTCCGACGTATTAATGGCTGCACGACAGGAATTAACGACGCAGGGAACATTCCATTTCGCAAATTTCTAGGAAATTCAATATTACGAGAACCACAGTGTGAAGATTGCGCCGAGAATACCAAATTTCAGGCGTTACCTCTCACCACGGACAACGCAGTGACCGACGGCAGCACGTCTCGCGTAGAGTTCTCAGTGCTAACAGACAAGCAACGCCGTGTGAAACAACTGCAAAAACATATGTAGGACAGAATGAGATTTTCACTCTGCAGCGGAGTGTGCGCTGAAATGAAACTTCCTGGCAGTTTCAAACTGTGTACGGACCGAGACTCGAACTCGGGACCTTTGCCTTTCGCGGGCAAGTGCTCTACCATCTGAGCTACCCAAGCACGACTCACGGCCCGTCCTCACAGCCTCACTTCCGGTAGTACCTCGTCTCCTACCTTTCTAACTTTACAGAAGCTCTCCTGCGAACCTTGCAGGGCTAGCACTCCTGAAAGAATGAATATTGCATAGCAACAGCCTGGAGTCTGTTTCGGGAATGAGTTTCCAAAATGAGTTTTAATCTGCCAGGAAGTTTCATATCAGCGCACACTCCACTGCAGAGTGAAAATCTCATTCTGGACACATCCCCCAGGCTGTGACTAAGCCATGTCTCCGAAATATCCTTTCTTTCAGGAATGCCAGTTCTACAAGGTTCGCAGGAGAGCCTCTGTAAAGTTTGGAAGCTAGGAGACGAGATACTGGCGGAAGTGAGGATGTGAGGAAGGGGCGTGAGTCGTGCTTGGGTAGCTCAGATGGTAGAGCGCTTGCCCTTGAAAGGCAAAGGTCCCGAGTTCGAGCCTCGGTCCCGCACACAGTTTTAATCTGCCAGGAAGTTTCATATGTGGGACATATGACGAACGTATCTGTTAGGACAGTGCGACGAAATTTGGCGTTAATGGGCTATGCCAGCAGATGACCGACCAGCTAACAGCCCAACTTGACCTCCAGCGCCTCTTCCGGGCTCGTGATCATATCGGCTGGACGCTAGACGACTGGAACACCGTGGCCTGGTCAGATGAGTCCCGATTACAGTTGGTAAGAGTTGATGGTAAGTTTGGCGTGTGGCGCAGACGGCACGAAGTAATAGACACAAGTTGTCAACAAGGCACTGTGCAAGCTGGTGGTGGCACCACAATGGCGTGGCTGTGTTTACATGGAATGGACTGAGCCATCTGGTACAAACTGAACCGATCATTGACTGGAAACGATTATACTGGGCTGCTTGGAGACCATTTGCTGCCGTTCATGGACTTCGTGATCCCAAAAAATGATGGAATTTTTATGGATGAGAACGCGCCATGTGACTGCGATTAGTTTGATGAACATTCTGAACAATTTGAGCGAATGACGAATGATCTGGCCACTCAGATCGCCCGACATGAATCCCATCGGACATTTATGGGACATAATCGAGACGTCAGTTCGTGCACAAAATCCTGCACCGGCAACACTTCCGCAATTATGAATGGCTCTAGGGGTAGCGTGGCCCAGTATTTCTGCGGGTACTTCCAACGATTCTTTGAGCACATGCCACGTCGTGTTGCAGATCTATGACGAGCAAATGGAGGTCCCACACGATATTTGGATGCATCCCGTGATTTTTGTCACCGCAGTGGATATGTAGGATTGGTGTCAATTCCCATCCAATAAAACAACAGAGGGTCAAGGAGCGTGAGAATGTAGATATGCTTGGGTCTCGCACCGTACTGGATGTGACGGAGAATGCGGTGATTCACATAGAGAGGTATGGCGGTAAAGTTTGTTTATTAATATTAACTTTATAAATGATTGTGTATGACTCCATTTAAACTGTCGACAATATCCACACTGACGGCTTCTTAACAACGATTTCAGTATCTCCAAAATCAAACTCACATTTTAATCAGAATTTCAGTTAATATTTTCAGTCGTTGGACGAATAAACCGCCCAGTCAGAAATGCACCCTGTGCAGGCATATGCAAAACACATAAGCTAGCTCACTAGGCAGTTTAGAACGAACTTTCAGGCGGTGTGTACAGACAGTCTTCGATTTCGTATTCGGGCTGACAACATGTACTCGAAGCGAGTGAATATTTTATAATGCTCAAATTAAGTTAAAGTACTAGTCATCCATGGGAAACCTTTACGCCGTCTTGGACTAGTTTCTGGAGAGGCACCACGTAAGTGCTGTGGACTTTATATGTTTTCAAGTAAAAGTGACTTAGTTAAAAATGCCTCGGAAAACGTTTTTATGCAAATTCGCGAGTGTGCGACTTCGAACTGCCATTAAATACGTGTGGAGGTAATTTTATGAACTTGAAATCGTGCTAGATATGTGGTGACTAGAATCTGCGAACTTGCATACAAGTATTATCTTTATACTACCTCTAAAGACTCTTTTTTCTTCATTTTCTCTATTAAAACGCAAGATGGCATCCCATTATTTTGTGAGTTTCATTAAAGTAGCGTTGAGATTTTCCAGCTTTCTGTTCTATTATTCACAGTCGATTGTATGCTCGTTTTGAGCCACGACTGGCAGGGATACGAAGACCAATTGGGCCACTGAGGCAATTTTACAAGACACCAGCTAAGCAGACCTCTTAATGGTGGGTAAGGGAACTTGCAGGTGTGCTAGACCTTCTCTTTAAGATCTGGTCAACGTAGTCCTCTAGATGCAATAACTCGCGAGGAACAGTTTAGGCTGATAACATGTCTGACGCAGTAATGTGTCACCGTAGGAACGCTCCTTATTTCACCCTGATTAATTGATTAGTTAAGAAGGGGTAGGAACCGACGTAACGTCGCGATAAATACATAATGTATTCTGCTCATAGCAAATGTGTGTTTTTGCAATGTGAAACTATTAGTGTTGTAAAATTACCGGAGGAATCAGTAGGCTTTCATAGGTCAGGATAGACTACGACAGTTTTCCTATAAGTTAAGTCAGTTAACATCGTAGCCGTGTTAGTTGTCCGTTGCGTGTGTTGCATACCTATCGGGCGTTACCTCATTGCTTTCGCATTGTTTATATTCGCGTTCAGTCTCTTACTAGATTTCCCTAGTAACTAGCAGCGGTGAACCGTCTTCACACTGGTGGTTCAAATGGCTCTGAGCACTATGGGACCTAACATCTGAGGTCATTAGTCCACTAGAACTTAGAACTACTTAAACCTAACTAACCTAAGGACGTCACACACATCCATACCCGAGGCAAGATTCGAACCTGCGACCGTAGCGGTCGCGCTGTTCCAGACTCAAGCGCCTAGAACCGCTCGGTCACTCCGGCCGGCCTTCAAACTGAGTGAGGGTCTTTAAAGAGCCGCGTAAAAAACTGAATATTATTGTTCTACATAGTTGTGTTACTTCAAACTGAACAGTATTTATAACAAAATTGAAATTATCAGAGGTTAATTCAGGTTTTCTTCGAAAACAGTTGATTTGTAAACTGAAACAGAGGGATGTTATAGCTGTAAAAATATCAAAAATACAGATTGGTCATATAGCGCTACAAAACGTAATTTTCTAAAAAAGTAAGAAGGTAAATCTTAAAAAAACCGAAAACAAAAACATATCAAACATCGCTTCAATACTTCGTCGAACATATATAAAACATGTTTCTGTTATTCATAAACAACTTTCGCACTTGCTAATAACAATAGGAAATTCTTGTCTTCGATCATGATGAAAAACGTTCTGTCGAGTATGAAAATGGCTCTGAGCACTATACGACTTAACTTCTGAGGTCATCAGTCGCCAAGAACTTAGAACTAATTAAACCTAACTAACCTAAGGACATCACAAACATCCACTCCCGAGGCAGGATTCGAACCTGCGACCGTAGCAGTCACTCGGCTCCAGACTGTAGCGCTTAGAGCCGCACGGCCACAACGGCCGGCTCGAGTATGAAGTAACAATAACAATGGTAAAGATTCTTTTATGTTGCTGCATGTAAAATGTACGTGCATCAAAAGTAATTCCTTTGGTTACATAAAAGCGCAGAAATTACGCGACCAAATAATTTTTATTACTTCTAAGATGAAATTTACATTTTTAAGGATATAAATACTCACTAGACTAACACCAAATATGAGATTCTTATAATTTGCAAAACAAACGAAAAACAAAGAGAAGTAGTCGGCTCTCAGTTTCTCTCTCACACATTTATTTATGCTTCTTTCTCTGCCAGTGCTACCAATTTACTTCGTTATTTAAATACTGTATCCAAAGAACTGAATGGTAGTTTCGGTAGAGTGCAACTCTATGAACTATTCATTCTTTGCTTAACTAAGGACGTGTTTATCGTCCGATACTTGTTTGACGTCAGCTACCTGCAATTTAACACGTTCACAGCTGCGCTGCGAACGGTGTTTCTCGCTGTGGAGCGATGAGTGTATTCATGTTTTCCTTCATGCGGTGGCGCTGCTTTACCTGTTTCTCGCCGTTGGGCAGCGGTCGTATTGCAACGCCCTAGATTACTGCACGGTCCAGACACATTAATGTAGCCACCACCAATTTTTTTTTTTTTATTAATACCTCCGTTCTTCCCTCACAGCCCTTTCTTACGATCTCCGAAGGTTCCTTCAACGGCGAGTTTCACTGCTTTAGTTAAATTTAAACGTATAGGTCATGTTCCGACAAAGGGTGATACGTAATCGTCTCACCTTTACAGCAATGAGGAACAAAATCAAGAAATAAATGTTACAATGTGAAACCGTAAATGTTCCTCAGAGTCCATATGCCATGACGAAAGTTCCTTTAGGTTAACTGGACCCTCATGATGTATAGCAAAACAGAAAGTGTATTGCTTTATAATGCAACTTTATAAACGAATTTCTTGACGCACCGTTCTTCTTGAAACCAAATAATGAACGAAGGACAGAACACAAGGAGTAGCAGACAAAACACAAGAAGCAACTAATGGACGAATTGACAGTCCATCATAAGACTTGAAAGCCTGCCGGCCGGTGTGGCCGTGCTGTTCTAGGCGCTTCAGTCTGGAACCGCGTGACCGCTACGGTCGCAGGTTGCGCAGGTTCGAATCCTGCTTCGGGCATGGATGTGTGTGATGTCCTTAGGTTAGTTAGGTTTAAGTAGTTCTAAGTTCTAGGGGACTGATGACCACAGATGTTAAGTCCCATAGTGCTCAGAGCCATTTGAACTATTTGAACTTGAAAGCCTGCGGCGTTACTAGGTTGTCAGACAGAAAATAAAATATTCACTGGACGCTGTACAAAAATAATAATGCTCATCGAAGTGCATCGTCGAAAACTTTTTTTAATAACATAATAATCGCCTTCAGAGTCGAAAACTCTGCACTGAATATTGAATACAAATTTGGCGCAACCTGGTTGCAGACATTCTTAATGACACTCGAAATAAATGTTCACTTTTGAAATAAAATGTACTTTAAACAAAGGAAATAGAAGTCTGGAGAACGCGGATAATAGAGCAGTTGTTGTCGTAATTCGGAAACGCAGTGATTTATTTGACACGCCCAACAGGGCGTGATCATTAACTTTCGGGCTAAACATATAAGCGTTCCCGAAACTGCTAAGCTTGAAAACAGTTTGCGTGCCGCAGTTGTTAAAGTATACAGTGCATGACACTATCCAAAACCTGTGCCAAGGCAGTTGCGGTGCACCACGGGCCACAAATGACAGGGGTGAACGACGGCTGCGGAAGTGTGTAAGGGCCAATAGACGTGCAACTATTGAGCAACCGACCGCCCGGATAAACCAAGGGGCTACCAACAGTGTCCCCTCAACGACCGTTCAGCGAACGTTGCTGCGTATGGGCGTCTGCAGCAGGCGCCTGGTTCATGCACCCACGCTGGCTGCCGTTCATTCGAGACGACGGCTGGAATTTGCAACTGTACTTCCACTGAGTGGCAACATGTAGTGTTTTCAGATGAAATACGTTTTATGCTCCCTCACACAGATGGCCGTTGGCGTGTACGACATGAAACGTCTGGAAAAAAACACCCTTAAACCAGGAGAGAATGTTATGGTATGGGGAATGTTCTCGTGGCATTCCCTGCGTGATCTCGTCATTCTGGAGGGCACAACCGATTAACATGAGTATGGATCTATCCTTGGGGACCACGTGCACTCCTGCACGTAGTTTGTTTTTCGTCAGAACGATCACATCATTAAGCAGGGCAACATAACATGTCACACACCTCGCAGTTTACGTGCGTGATTCGAACAGCACGAGAATGAGCTTAGGGTACTCCCCTGGCCACTAAACTTCTCGGATTTAAACCCAATCGAGAATCAGTGGGACGATCTCGGTGGGGCTGTTTGCTTTATAGATCCTCAACCGAGAAACTAGCCCAGCCGGCCATGTCTCCACATACTTGTCGATACATTCCAGAAACTCACTGACTCTCTTCCTGCACATCTCGCAGCAGCCCGCGGTGCAAAAGCTGATTTTTGTGTCTTTTGACAGGGTCATATTAATGTGACTGGACTGTGTATGTTGAATCTTGAACTTTCATTGTCAACACAACGAGAGATCACATAAAATAATTTTACGTTAAACTAATCACAAATGATATGGTGTCTTATTTGTTCAGAAAGCTCTCTCGTTGAAGGGTTACACGAAATTCTATTCAGAGCTGTTGTTTGCGACTGTCTGACATGTAATACATCACACAGCACAGCATTGCTGGTAGCATAATCGTTAGAGCCCAGAGTGAATTCCCGGTGGTATATGCTGTCCGAGGGAGCATCTAGCGTTAGCCATCAGTGGTTCACGCCGACCAATGAGAAAATCTAGCCTGAACCACCAGTGGTACACGACAACATGAACGGTATAATCATGTATCTAACACCTGAAGACGACAGATGAATCTGTCGAAACTGGTGAAGTGAATTAAAAAAAAAAAATTGTGCATCTGAAGACTGATTTATATTTTGATGAAAAGAATACGAGAGTCTCTCATAAATTTTTAATTATCATCTCGAAAAAAAACAAGCAGTGACCATTAAAGTTGGTGACGGTACTGGCCCGTCTCTACATCTTCACCTTTCAGTGCGACATACTCTTCCCAACGATGTATGACATGGCGGAAACACTGGTCTAAATGTACACCTACATCACCATTCCCCAATTTACACTTAACTCTTTGACAGCGGGTTCGGACTGTTTCTCGACCGTTCCACTCTCGAATAGCACGTGGGAAATATGAATACCTTAATATTCCCGTACGAGGTCTGATTTCCCTTGTTTTATCACAATGGCCATTTGTTCCTAGGTACGTGGGAATCAAATTTTTTTCTCATTTGGACTGGTGGTTGCAAATTTGTGAAAAGGTCTCGCCGCAAACACCTTCCTTTATTTGAATGACTGGCACCCCAACTCGCTTTTAATATCAATAATATTCAATCGTGTACTCCGTGAAAATACAAAACGAACTGTCTTTCTCTGAACTTTTTTGATGTTTTCCGCCTTATCTTGTAAGGAAGCCATATCGCTCAGATGACGGACTAGTGTAGGGTAGACAGCCTCTTTAGTAAATGCGTCGCACCTTCCAAGTGTTCTCCCAATAAAAGACAATTTTTGGTTCACCTTACCCATAACATTTTCTGTTTGATGGTTTCAATTCAAATTTCCGGGGCGAATTTTTCACTCTGCAGTGAAGTGTGCGCTGATATGAAACTTCCTGGTAGATTAAAACTTTGTGCCGGACCGGGACTCGAGTCATGGGCCTTCGCCTTTCGCAGGAAAGTGCTGTATATACTGTTCCCCCAGCACTACTCGCTATCCTTCCTTACAGCTTTACTTCCGCCATTATCTCATCTCCTAACTCCCGAAATTCACCTATGTTCACCTGCAAAACTTGCAGAACTAGCCTTCCTGAAAGAAAGGAAGTGAAACTGTGAGGACAGGTCGTGAGTCGCGCTTGGGAAGCTCAGTCGATAGAGCACTTGTCCGTGAGAGACAACGGTCCCGAGTATGAGTCCCGGTCCGGCAAACAGTTTCAATCTGACAGGAAGTTTCATATCAGCACACACTAGCTGCAGAGTGGAAGAGTCATTCTGGAAAGACCCTCCAGGCTTTGAAAGAACAATGTCTTTGCAATATCCTTGCTTCCCGGAGGGCTAGCGACGCAAGTGGGAGGTAAGAGATGAGGTACTGGAGGAAGTAAAGCTGTGAGGACGAGCCGTGAGTCGTGATTTGGAGGCAAAGACCCCGGGTTCGATTCCCGGTCAAACAAACAGTTTTAATCATCCAGGAAATTCCCATTTGTTTTTCTTAAATGGATTTAACTGAATCGACAATTTTTAAATTTGTGTCATTTATCGTGTAACACAAATTCAACGGATTTTTTATTCTCCTTTGCAAAGCCTCAAGCTTTTTGCTGTTTAGGGTCAGTTACCACTTTTCGCAGCATACGGATATCTTGTCTAAACAATTTTGCAATTCGTGTACATTTTCTGGTGACTTTATTACACGGTGAACATCACCTGCAGAAAATCTAAGGCGGATTCTCAGATTGTCTCCTAAAATGTCTACCTAGATTAAGAACAATAGAAAGCCTGTAACACTCCCTAGGGGAATGAATATTTCTTCTATTTCACCTGACGACTTCCGTTGCGACTTTTTTTTATAGAAAATCACAAATCCAGTCGCACAACTGATGCGATAATGCATAGGCACGGAATTTGATTGGGAGCCACTTTTGGGAATTGGAGTCAAACACTTTCTGAATATCTAGAAATATGAAACCAACTTGAGATCCCCTGTAGATAGCAGTCATTACATCGTATTTATATAGCACTGGTTCCATCTCACAAGAAATGTTTTTCTGAATCTGTTCCATGTGTCAATATCTTCTTTTCTTCGAGATATTTCATAACGTTCCATCATGGTATATGTTCAAAAATCATACTGCAACTCGATTTCTACACTATGGGTTGCATTATGGTTGTTGGGGAAACGTTCAATCACGAATATCATCTCGTTGTGTTCAGAAAATGTAGGCCACCCAATGGTTACTTCATCCAACGACTGATGTAAACTATGATTGCTCAGAGAAGCAGCACATTTGACTGTCACCTGTGCAGAAAGACCCGGGGAGTTATCACGGAGCAAAAACATCCATTTGGACGCTTCCTTTCGGAAGCCTCCCGTCAGCTCGTTCAGAGATTTTGATAATACGCAACTGTGACGATCGGCTCTTCCTATCACAGTCTGTTAGCACCACAATACGGCAGTCCCAAAAATCACTCAGAATCACCTTGTCTGTTGATGGTTGCATCTTCCCTTTTTCGGCAGTAGTGAGTACACAGTTGGCTTTTCTCGTTTGTCTAGAGGTCATAGTGTTACATCCATATAAACCTACGCACATAATCCGCAAGCCACAGTACGGTGCGTGGCGGAGTGTACGTTCTGCCGCAACTAGTCATTTCCGTTCCTGTTCCGCTCGCAAATAGAGCAAGGGAATGACGAATCTCCATACAACTGCATTAGAGCCATAACTTCTCTCATCTTATGTTCGTGGTCCTTAGGCGAAATGTCCGACGGGTATTCAATAAGTACTACAATACATTTTTTCTGGAAGTAGGTCAGTTTTATTCAGGATTCCAATACATCAAACTATTCTCTACTCTTTTGGCTACAAAACTCCACTTTGCAACATAATCTCCGTGCAAGGCAGCGGCCTTACGCCACGTTACTGGGAGGGCCTGTATGCCCATATGGAACTACTCAACCGGTCGACGGCGCATCCAACGTCTTGCTGCGGCAATAACCTCCAAATCACCCACATACAACTTCCCTCGGGCCGGCCACGGTGGCCGTGCGGTTCTAGGCGCTCCAGTCCGGAGCCGCGCTGTTGCTACGGTCGCAGGTTCGAACCCTGCCTCGGGCATGGGTGTATGTGATGTCCTTAGGTTAGTTAGGTTTAAGTAGTTCTAAGTTCTAGGGGACTGATGACGACAGCAGTTGAGTCCCATACTGCTCAGAGCCATTTTTGAACTTCCCTCGGAGTGCATCTTTCACTGGTCCAAGCAAATGAAAGTCGAAAGGTGCGAGATCCAGGCGGTAGGATGAGGAAAAATAATTTAATGAAGTTCTGTGATCTCCTCTCGCGTCCGCAGACTTCAGTGAGGTCTTGCGTTGTCATAGATGAGGAAGTGTTCGTTTGAATTTCTGTGGCAAGCGAACACGCTGAGGTCATTTCTTCAGTTTCCTGAGGGTAGCACAATAAACTTCCGAGTTGATCTTTGTGTTATGAGGGAGAACATCGAACAGAATAACCCTTTCAGAGTCCCAGAGAATCGTCGCCATGGCTTTACCGGCTGAAGGTGTGCCTTTGCACTTTTTTCGGAGGGGAGGTGATGGGGCACCACTTCATGGATAACTGATTTGTTTACGGTTCGAAGTGATTAACCCATCTTACATCACCTGTGACTGTGTTTGACAAGAAGTTGTCACTGTCAGCCTGGTAACGTGCCAGTAGTACAGCACAGATGGTCCTTCTTTGGTCTTTATGGTCTTCTGTTGGTAGTGAGGCACCTAGTGGGCGCACACCTTTGGGTACTCCAACTGGTGTACGAGTGTGTCAGCACTACTAACAGGGACGTCCTGTTGTGCAGCAATGTGTTTGATTGCGAGCTGTCGATCACCTCGAATGAGAGTGTCCGCACGTTCCAACATTGCAGAAGTCACAGCTATGGGCGGCCAGCTGGCAAGCGGGAGGTCCGACTGGTTTGCGCGACCTGGTTGCGATGATGACAGACGCTTCGTCCCACGACTCACCGTGATTTTGTTCCTGCTAGTCTCTGTAGACATTCTGCAAGAGCCATGCTTTGATTTTCCACCAAATGAAACACAATGATATTTCTCTGCTTGGAACGCACGTTTGTTACAGACGCCATTTTGAACACTACTTACAGGGTCGCTACCTATCGAAAATTCATGAAACTATAGGATCTGTAACAGGAATATTCGACGAGGTCCCATAACAGAACAGCATTTTTCCACCGAAGTAGGGCGAGAAAAAAAAATTGTGTTATTTACTGAACGTGGTTCATGGTGTGGGTTCCTGTAGTCATGTCCTAGTTCATGAACCACGGGCAACGTATGAGTGGCCAAGTAAGTGGTCCCGACAGTCGGGATACCAGTTACTTTGGAATAAGGCTGGGCATCTCGGACATATTCTGAGATGTGGTCACCTTTGTGCTCATACGGCAAAGACTACCAAATCCACCGGTTGGTCCCTCAACCGTTAGGGGTAAAACTCACTGGGACTCGGGGCAAGTAAGGCTAGCAACCTGCTTCCCTGGTACTTTGAAAATGATGCTGGCAACAATCAGAGCAAAATGCCTCGGACCTTTGGAGGTGACGGAGTCCCACCTCTAACTGACAAACCAGGGACTCCTAAGATACGACTCGGCAAACAAATGGTAATGAGATGGGGAGCTATTAATATCAATCGGGGCTACTCTGGGAAGAAGGTAGAGCTGGCGGAGGCTGCAAGTAAAATGGGGCTGGATGTTTTACCTGTTAGTGACATTCGGGTAAGGGGTGAGAAAGAAGAGGAAGTGGGAGAATACAAGGTCTAACTGTCAGGAGTCAAAGCAGGAATAGCACGATGGGGTGTAGGGCTTTACATCAGGAAAGAAATGGAACCCAGCTTAGTTGCAATAAGGTATGTAAACGAACGACTGATGTGGATAGATTTGACAGTGTCTAGCAAGAAAATTAGGGTTGTGTCAGTATATTCGCATTGTGAAGGGACAGATCAAGATAAGATGGATAGTTTTTATGATGCACTCAGTGATGTAGTTGTTAGAGTAAAGGACAAGGACGGTGTTCTGCTCATGGGTGATTTTAATGCCAGGATTGAAAATCGAACAGAAGGGTATGAAAAGGTTATGGGTAAATTTGGAGAGGATATGGAGGCCAACAGGAACGGGAAACAACTCTTGGACTTCTGTGCCAGTATGGGCTTAGTAATCACAAACTCCTTTTTTAAACATAAGAACATTCACCGGTATACTTGGTAAAGCAGGGGAACCAGATCTATCATTGACTATATAATAACAGATGAGGAATTCAGGAAGGCTGTGAGGGACACACGTGTATTCAGGGGATTCTTTGATGACACTGATCATTATTTAATCTGCAGCGAAATTGGTATTGTGAGGCCGAAAGTGCAGGAGGTCAGGTCCATATGTAGGAGGATAAGAGTGGAGAAACTTCAGGATAAGGAAATCAGGCACAAGTACATAACAATGATCTCAGAAAGGTACCAGTTAGTTGAATGTAGTCAATTACAGTCACTGGAAAAGGAATGGACAAGGTACAGGGACACAGTAATACAAGTGGCTAAAGTATGTCTTGGAACAGTAGTGTGTAAAGGTAGGATGAAGCAAACAGCTTGGTGGAATGACACAGTCAAGGCAGCCTGTAAAAGGAAAAAGAAGGCGTATCAAAAATGGCTACATACTAGAACTCAGGTAGACAGAGAAAGTTATGTTGAAGAAAGAAACAAAGCCAAACAGATAATTGCAGCATCCAAGAAGAAATCTTGGGAAGACTTTGGAAACAGGTTGGAGACTTTGGGTCAAGCTGCTGGAAAACCATTCTGGAGTGTAATTAGCAGTCTTCGAAAGGGAGGTAAGAAGGAAATGGCAAGTATTTTGGACAGGTCAGGAAAACTGCTTGTGAATCCTGTGGATGCCTTGGGCAGATGGAGGGAATATTTTGAAGAGTTGCTCAATGTAGGTGAAAATACGATCAGTAATGTTTCAGATTTCGAGGTAGAATGGGATAGGAATGATGATGGAAATAGGATCACATATGAGGAAGTGGAGAAAATGGTCAATAGATTGCAGTGCAATAAAGCAGCTGGGGTGGATGAAATTAAGTCGGAACTCATCAAATACAGTGGAATGTCAGGTCTTAAATGGCTACACAGGATAATTGAAATGGCGTGGGAGTCGGGACAGGTTCCATCAGACTGGACAAAAGCAGTAATCACACCAATCTTTAAAAATGGAAACAGAAAAGATTGTAACAACTACAGAGGTATCTCTTTAATCAGCGTTGTGGGTAAAATTTTCTCAGGTATTGTTGAAAGGAAAGTGCGAGTATTAGTTGAGGACCAATTGGATGAAAATCAGTGTGGGTTTAGGCCTCTTAGAGGTTGTCAGGACCAGATCTTTAGCTTACGGCAAATAATGGATAAGTGTTATGAATGGAACAGGGAATTGTATCTATGCTTTATAGATCTAGAAAAGGCATATGACCGGGTTCCTAGGAGGAAGTTATTGTCTGTTCTACGTGATTATGGAATAGGACGCAAACTTTTGCAAGCAATTAAAGGTCTTTACATGGATAGTCAGGCAGCAGTTAGAGTTGACGGTAAATTGAGTTCATGGTTCAGAGTAGTTTCAGGGGTAAGACAAGGGTGCAACCTGTCTCCACTGTTATTCATATTATATATGGATCATATATGCAGATGACTTAGTTGTGATGGCAGATTCGATTGAAAGTTTGCAAAGTAATATTTCAGAGCTAGATCAGAAATGTAAGGACTATGGTATGAAGATTAGCATCTCCAAAACGAAAGTAATGTCAGTGGGAAAGAGATATAAACGGATTGAGTGCCAAATAGGAGGAACGAAGTTAGAACAGGTGGACAGTTTCAAGTACTTAGGATGCATATTCTCACAGGATGGCAACACAGTGAAAGAACTGGAGGCGAGGTGTAGCAAAGCTAATGCAGTGAGTGCTCAGCTACGATCTACTCTCTTCTGCAAGAAGGAAGTCAGTACCAAGACTAAGTTATCTGTGCACCGTTCAATCTTTCGACCAACTTTGTTGTATGGGAGCGAAAGCTGGGTGGATTCAGGGTACCTTATCAATAAGGTTGAGGTAACGGATATGAAAGTAGCTAGGATGATTGCAGGTACTAGTAGATGGGAACAATGGCAGGAGGGCGTCCACAATGAGGAAATCAAAGAAAAACTGGAAGTGAACTCTATAGATGTAGCAGTCAGGGCGAACAGGCTTAGATGGTGGGGTCATGTTACACGCATGGGAGAAGCAAGGTCACCCAAGAGACTCATGGGTTCAGCAGTAGAGGGTAGGAGGAGTCGGGGCAGACCAAGGAGAAGGTACCTGGATTCGGTTAAGAATGATTTTGAAGTAATAGGCTTAGCCTCAGAAGAGGCACCAATGTTAGCACGGAATAGGGGATCATGGAGGAATTTTATAAAGGGGACTATGCTCCAGACTGAACGCTGAAAGGCATAATCAGTCTTAAATGATGACGATGATGATGATTTACTGAACGCCCCTAATATGCTGGCGACAGCAATATCGTGCCGGTTCTCTAAATTTTCTCAATAGCGTTCCTCATGAAGGACACCGCCTTCCCTCCAGTGATTCTCATTTGAGTTCTCGAGGGATCTCCATAATCTTTGCATGTTGATCCAACCTACCGGTAACAAACTTGGCGGCCTACCTCTGAACTGTTTCGATGTCTTCCTTTAATCCGACGTAGTGGAGATCCCAAACATTCGAGCAGTACTCAAGAATGGTCGCACTAGTGTTCTATATGCGGTCCACTTTACAGATGAACCACAATTTCCTAAAACTCTCCCAAAAAAGCGAAGTCGAACATCCACCTCCCTGACTACCGTCCTTACGAGCGTATCCCCCGTCCGTGGTAATTATATGGCTAAAGAAGTCATTTGAATTGTTATGACAAAGCTGTTACATTTACACTGCTGCCTCACATCTGTGAGCTTCTTGGGTTGCTGTACGCAGTCGTGGAATGAAGCGGGCGGCGACCTTTGACATTTTCAACCCATCAAGAAAGATGCTGCAAACGGATCCATGACTGATTTTCACTTTTCCGCTATAGCCTCAGTTATGATATGTTGTCTTGGGGCACTAGAATCTCCATTTTTCTTGCGATTCACAGTTTTTCACTTATTTCCTCGTCATTCAGACTTGTTTGACCATATTCCAAGCGTCTGGACCATCTAATGACTGTGACAAACGATGCTCCATCGTTACCGGACACTTCCACCATCTCAGCATGGATTGTTGTGACATCGTTTCCTTTCAAACGCAGAAAATTAATTACCACTCGATACTCCAGCGTGTCAATCGGCTTCGCAGTTTTTGCCCTCTTTTGTCAGCGTGCTATGGCACTGTTGCGCCGAGATTTAAAAGTGAAATTGGACTGCTGATATGTACCTTCAAACAAACAAAAAACTGTGATTCTTCAGTTTCTTCCTGGGTATTATATGATCGAACAATCCACGAATGTAATGCCGGTACCTAGTGTTCAGCAAGAACTATGTTTAGACATGCGATCTGACGATGGAAACATGAAGGATGGTGCAAATTCTAATAAAAATAAAGAACAACCTTTCATTTTAATTTTTTTTCCATTTCTACATCGCAAAGAAATGGATTCTCACATTATCCGAGCCACAAGAGTTCTAGACAACGATGATTCGTGGTCGTGATACATATAGGAAAAAGCATGTAATTTATGTTCAGTTCCCATTTTTAATTTTTTTAGTTCAATAATAATGATGAGCCTTTACTATTACACATTTTATGATAACATAACCATGCCAGCAACTGTAAACCTCCTTGATCAAGCCACATAGTGTAAGCTTATTTAATATGGAAAACAGCTATCTGATTTCTGACGAAAACTACAACAATTACCCAATTTCAAGAATGATTTGATGAAACCAATTGTCAGTTTTCTGAGACACCAATTTCGCGCGACCCATTGCAAACAACTAATTCTGAACAAGATAGCAGGGGAAATATTTCAAATGAGACGTTTTCTGACAATATTTAATCTAATCTTCATGACTGTAAGATTAGTGAAACGCAACGAAAGATCTACTTAATCTTTCTACTTAATAGCGTATTGCCCCCGCCCCTTCCCCCCCCCCCCCCCTCTACTGAACGCAATATTGTAGGAATTCTGAGAAGCCTGGATCCGACAAGTTACTGGATGTATGTGGCACAGATGTCTAGGCACGAGTCACATAATTTTCCTGAATTACGATCCAATGGTTTATGAGGGCGGATCAGGAGCCCGATGACACTCGAGATTTGTTCCATCGGATTCAGACCAAACGAATTTTGTGGCCAAGAAATCACTATCATGCTTCTCAAACCGCTGTAGAAAGATTCTGACGTTGTAACTGGGAGAATTATCCTGCTGGAAGACGCCATCGATACCGGGAAAGACATCAGTCATGAAGGGATGCAGGTGGTCCACAATAATGTTCACGTAGTCCCCAGATGTTATAGTGACTTCAACTACTACCTCAGATCACATTGGAGGGTAGGTAAATGCCTCTTACCACATAATACTGCACTCATCCGCCTGTGTCAATGGTGCAGTGGATATTTCGAGCAGCGGTTCGCCTGGTGTATACGGATACGACTACCGACTTGGTGTAATAGGAAACGTGACTCATCCGACGAGATGATCCACAGTCCAATCTCTATGATCACAAGGGCACTGCAAACGTAACTGACGCTGTCGTTTGATCAACATATGAACACTTATGGGATGTCTGTTGCGGAGTCCCATGTTCACCAATGTATGTGAACGATGTGCCTTTGAAACAGTTTTTCCTGCATCAGCATTACATTCTGTCGTCAGAACTGCTGCAGATCACCGCCTATCCTACTTTACATTGCAAGTAAGTGTCCGATCCCACATTCATTGATAACGGATGGAAGTCCAACATTTTGTCGCTTACCCGTGGTATAACTGTCCTTCAACCACTTTCCATCGATTAGCACACAACAACCAACCACCTTCGGCACACAATGTAGAATCTGGCACTGGCAATAGTTAACTAACATAGAAAACGGTATTGTCCTCCTTTCGACTAGAATCTGCGAAAAAACGTTCTTCATAGAGGGGTCACGGAAGCATACACCTCTGCTGCCTTTCCCTATGATTTGTCACGTACTCATACGCTTTTCCGTCAGTCTTTCAAGTTGCTACATTGATGGTTCAACGGATTACAGCTGAAATAATACACCTAGTCAAGGATTGCGTTCCAGGTGATAGATAAACTTCAGTGGAAGACTCTGCAGGAGAGACGCTCAGTAGCTCGGTACGGGCTTTTGTTGAAGTTTCGAGAACATACCTTCACCGAGGAGTCAAGCAGTATATTGCTCCCTCCTACGTATATCTCACGAAGAGACCATGAGGATAAAATCAGAGAGATTAGAGCCCACACAGAGGCATACCGACAATCCTTCTTTCCACGAACAATACGAGACTGGAATAGAAGGGAGAACCGATAGAGGTACTCAAGGTACCCTCCGCCACACACCGTCAGGTGGGTTGCGGAGTATGGATGTAGATGTAGATTGCTTGTGGTTCACCAGTGTAATATTTATACACTCGCAACTCGAACTACAAAAGGGAGAAGTGACAGTGGTGTGGAAAGTATCCTCTGCTACACACGATAAGGTGTAGATGTACATTGATGTATAATATCATACTAAAGGTATGTGGTTACCTATTAGTGAACATTAATATGGGGCGAGTCCCTCCTTCGGCTTTATGACGGCTTGAACTGTTGGAGACCCTTCGATGAGGCGTCGATGTCTGTGGGGATGCCAGCCTATTCTTCCTCAAGAACCGAAACCAGAGACGTTGGCTTCTGGAATGAAGTAGAAGTTCTGATTCATCCCAAAGGTGTTCCATGGGGCTCACATTGAAAACCTGGGTAGTCCAGGCCATCTTGGAATCTTATTGTCCACAAACCATTGCCTCCCAACTACTGCTTTATGACAGGTGCATTAACATGCTGATAACGAGCTATCATCACCTCTGAATTGCTAACAATACGCAGTACACAATGCTGTAAAATGTGTGTGGTAAAATTTTCATTGAATTTTCTTTTGTTTCCATAACGTTTCCCCCTTCTTAGATAATATTCAGTTTAAATTTGATATCATTCTGAGTAGTGGTTCGTTTTTTACAGAGTTTTATCACCCCATGCTTGCCTATTTATCGTTTTATTAATCGCACTAAGGGAATCACACCCAACCACGAAAATACACTATTCTTCAGTGTTGGCAGTACACACGAAGGCTGGTAACGATCTCCAGGCATTCGCAAAGCACAAAACCTTCAATCGTATTGCCACAGGGTATACCGTGATTCTTCCCCCCAAACCACTCGTTTCCGGTCATCCATTGTTCATTGACGTCGCTCTTTGCGCCTCTTCAAGCATCGCTTAGCATTGACTACGAAAACGAATGGCTTATGAGGAGCTGCTCGACCGTTTAGTCTTATTCTTTTTAACTTCCTACACTTAATCACTGTGCTAACTTGACTACTGGTAACACTCTGGAACTCATGACTGATTTCTTCGGCTGATTCCACGCGATTGCATACCACCACCATCTGCAATGCTCCAATTTCCCTGTCCGTCAGTACATGAGGTCTGCATGGTCTTGGTTTAGCTATGGCTGTTCCTTCGCATTTCCACTTCTCAATCACATCACCAACAGTCGACCCTGGCAGCTTTAGAAGGTTTGAAATTTCCCTTCTGGATCTGTCAGTCAGGAGACAACCAATGACTAGTCCATATTCGAAGTAACTGAGTTCTCCTGAACAAGCCTTTCTGCTGTAACTGCTTGCTCAACTGACAACACAATACTCCTCGCCTTCTTTTATAGAGGCGGGTCGCACTCTCTTGACATCCAGTGATCAATTCCGCATTACATAGGGTGCCTGGATATGTTTGATTATATAGAGTAAATGGATGATGTGGAAGACAGCTACTCCACTACGACTTCAGTGCTACTTTAACTAAGGGTATTTGGTTATTTGGAATTTACTGACTTTTATTCTACATAGGATTAGTAATGTAGTTCTGTCACACTGGATTTTCCGTTCGTATTACTTAACACAAATGATGTATTAGTATTTTGTCTTTTTCGCAAAGGAATTGTTGTATTTTTCACAAATAAAATTTTATTGATTTTTACGTATTGCATATGGCCGTTTTAGACACGAAACTACTTCACAAGCACTGAGAATAAGTATTCATCAAGACGCTGCAGATGCATCACTGCACCAGATCCTTGTGGCGGTGGGGGGGGGGGGGGGGGGGAAGGGGGCGGTATTGAGGGGGAGGGGGAATGTAATGGGGTGTGAACTGTAACTGAGAGGGGTAGTTGTAACGCAAAGGCACGCAGCCGTCTAGTACGGTGGCTGCAGAATGACTATGATTTTTTCTTCACTTTACTCACAGCTCAGCTAACGCTACCTGCCGTGAGAACTGCATAGCGTAAAATTCAGTAGATAGGAAGATTCATACCCTCTACGAATGTAAATAATCAATATTAGTTATTATCCAATTTTGTTCAAATCTGTTACACAGCCTTTTGTTATTAACGGAATGATGCTGTCAAAATTTCAGATATTTATTTATTATAGTTTCGGAGATAAAGAGAATTACCTAAAAGTCCTAAAATCTACGCTTGTTTTTTTTAAAATCAAGTTAGAAACAAGAACAGATTGACTTTCATTATCATTTGAAGCCATTACAAAGTTGTCAGTGCATGTTGTTGTTGTGGTCTTCAGTCAAGAGACTGGTTTGATGCAGCTCTCCATGCCACTCTATCCTGTGTAAGCTTCTTCATCTCCCAGTACCTACTCTCAGTGCATAAAAATCAATTAATCAGAATCTTATTTTTAAAACTTTAGTCACTTTGCATTACGTAATACAAAAATCTATCAAAATTATTTGTTGATTATATTTTGTTGTGAGAGTTCGTGAGAGTGATTGAGAGAGTGTATGTGGTATATATATTGAAATTTAATATTTCATTTTACGAAAATTCTTGTACAAACAAACCGTGAGAAAGTTATGTTGTAACCACGATTCAGGTGCCGCACGTCTGTGTGACCATGCTTTTGCATAAAAGCAGCCTTAATGGAAGTTACAGGCGGAATAAGTTTATTTATTAATTTGAAGAATATTTCGCACTTTGCTTATATTGATTAAACATGATACACGAAACTGAAGTTTTGATGACACTAATTACTATCAAAGTAGTGATTGGATAAGGCAACATTTGCCGTGAGAAGGATCAGGAAGGAACATTTTCATTGGTCGTTTAGATCAACAGTCAATCAGAATTTGTAAGTAGGCTGTTTAGGTTTTCTTATTGGTAACGCCACGTAGCGCTCTGTATGAAAATCACTGGCTGTGCTGTGTGCAGTCTGTGGCTAGTTTGCATTGTTGTCTGCCATTGTAGTGTTGGGCAGCTGGATGTTAACAGCGCATAGCGTTCGGCAGTTGGAGGTGAGCCGCCAGCAGTGGTGGATGTGGGGAGAGAGATGGCGGAGTTTTGAAATTTGTAAGACTGGATGTCATGAACTGCTATATATATTATGACTATTAAGGTAAATACATCATTTGTTCTCTATCAAAATCTTTCATTTGCTAACTATGCCTATCAGTAGTTAGTGCCTTCAGTAGTTAGAATCTTTTATTTAGCTGGCAGTAGTGGCGCTCGCTGTATTACAGTAGTTCGAGTAACCAAGATTTTTGTGAGGTAAGCGATTTGTGAAACGTATAGGTTAATGTTAGTCAGGGCCATTTTTTTGTAGGGATTTTTGAAAGTCAGATTGCGTTGCGCTAAAAAAATATTGTGTGTCAGTTTAAGCACAGTCTTGTACAATTTTTCAAAAGGGGACGTTTCATATGTCGACGCATAGCCGAGGATACCTCACTGGAATCTACTGATTTTTTCTTGTGGTTTGTGTAATTAGTGTAGCTTTTGTTTATTGCTAGCGTGTAATTATAGAGAGAATTTCCTTTGTAGTTGTAGTTTTCATTGTTGTACAGTAAAACGGTTGTGGCATGCATGTAGATTTGCTGCAAGAATTTCGCAGCTGCGCTTGCCATTAACTAGATATTATTTTCAGTGCTATGTTAATGTGTTCTCTTATTTTTGCTCTTCAAATTGTGTTTTTCTGTGTTGCCGTGTGAAATATTGTGACAATAATGGCGTGTGAAAAACGTAATATTAGGCTCCAAAGTAAACTGAGAAATGACAGTGAAGACGAAAGCAGTGTGTTAGCGCCACCGTGTAATGACTTAACTAATGTTCAACATAGTAACTTGGTAATTGTGCATAGGGAAATGGAGCGGGCGGCAAACAAAGGCGTAGGCAGTGAAACAATTAGCGAACAGGGAAGCATTATCGATCGATCGCTCGGCAACAGCTCGCCTCAGGAATCCGAAATGACAGTACACAATTTTGCAAATACTGTAGATTCAGGTTTTGCGTCCTCACTGTTTTCTCAAATAAGTCAAGACACATTTTCTGCTTGTCAAAATGTGAATGTTGCCGGTGCAAATGCACTGCCGAAAAGCGTAGAGGAACAGATTCCAGACACTAATGCATTGTTATTACAGCTAATGCAACAAATGGAACAAAATCAGAGACAAACACAGCAGCAACTTCAAAAGTTAGACACAATGGAACAACACCAGAGAAAAACACAGCAAAAGCTTCAAAAGTTAAACACAATGAAACAAAATCTTCAAAAGTTAGACACAATGGAACAACACCAGAGATAAACACAGCAACAGTTAGACGCAATGGAACAAAATCTTCAAAAGTTAGACACCAAACTTGAACAAACACATGAAGATTTAACTAGTGAGTTACATAAAATCGAATCGAAGTGTCAAAAAGTCTGTAATGACGTAAAAACACAAATTTGTGAGCATTTCCAACCTATTTTTTCGCGTCATGAAAATGCATTACAGAATCACGAAGCAGCCATAAAAGAACTGCAAACTATTGTTCATGAAAATCACGACACCTTGCAAGCTAAAATTGACTCAGTTGCATCTACTGATTCAGTTATGCAACTTGCAAAAACTCAGGAAAACTTCAAAGACACAGTAGATACGATTTCAACACAAATGGACACTCTGAAACTTGGTTCAGAAAAACACACAGAGGAAATAATTTCACTAACGGATAAAGTAGCCGAACTTTCAGATCAGTTCACTAACTTATCTGCAGATGACGATCTGAATGACACAAGACCTGTAGCCATCACTGACACAGAAGAGTATGAACAAATTAAGAAATTCAAACAAAATCAGAATCAAATTAATACGCAACACAAAAGAGAAATCCGGGAAGTACAAGATCAGTTGGCACAAGTAATACAAAAATTACATATTTCAGAGGACACTCGTGCTCCAACATGGGAAAAGGGACTTAGAAATACGGAACAACCACAAAATAATAACACAGGACACTTCGGAAATTATGAAAGAAATTGGCAAGGCACACCGAATTTTGAGATGGAACCGTCGAAACGACGTAACAATGACGGACATGTGACTCGCCGACATGATGATTTTGACTATAAGCTGTTCATTACTACACGTAAATTCAAAACATTTAAGAATTCTGTCGACGACATTCATCCACAAGCATGGCTCCCTCAATTCTCTCATTGTTTTCCTCCCAACTGGTCGTTAGAGCACAGATTAGAATTTATGTGTGGCTACTTAGAGAATGAACCAGCTGAAAGAATGCGATCGGTCATTCACGATTGTCACAGTGAAGGAGAATTTTACCATGCGTTCCTCTCAGCATATTGGTCTCAAGCTACACAAGACCGAGTAAAACATAGCATCATGATGAAGAAACACTTTGAACAATCTGAATTTTCCAGTCTTGTCAAATATTTTGAAGAGATGTTGCATAAGAATCAGTATCTTTCAAACCCATACAGCCCCTCAGAACTCATCCGCATTTGCTTAATCAAATTACCTGAACATTTACGACATATTATTTTGGCAGGACGTTGCAAAGACGACATTGAAGCTTTTCAGGGACTGTTACAAGAACTGGAAATTGACACTGACAATCGCGGAACGCGAAAACAGGAGCACAACAATTACAGGTCACAACTGTCACAATTCCGCGATGACAGAAATAATAACTGGACACGACAAGGCTATTCTTACAACGTAAATCGTGACCAAAACAGACACCACCCATATGACAACCACTGGCAGAGTAATAGTTACAGAGAAAGATCGCATTTTCGTAGTAATCAATGTGACAGAGACAACCATAGAAACAGACAATATGGGAACCAAAATAATTATTATCAAGGGAGACAGAATAACTTCAGACGCAACGGTCCACCACGCAGTTACGATTCCAGGAGAAATTCTCCACCACATGACCGACAAGAAAGAAACTATGGAATCTACCGACATGACGACAGACGATATAATCGTAATGACAGACCTGAATTGCATCAGAACTGGCGAGCTTCAAACAGGGCAGGGCCTTCTCGTCAAGGTGAATTTGTAGAAGTTACGTCTCCTAATCCCAATAACGACGCGCGCCAACAAAGGAACAGACAATGAGTCGCACCGCAGGCAGCCGCGTGCGCCGGCTGGCTCAGAGAAAAATAGCATAGACGCTAACCTTGAGAAAAATTTTAGCATTCCTCACTGACGTATACCGCATGATAATTCCATTCAAGTTGAACCTCTGCGTACTAGGAAGAGTAAAGGATTGCACCACATTTCACATGTAAAACCGTTTATTGAAATATAATCTGCTTTATAACTTAGTCTTTGCCATAAAATTTTTCACTTTACATTACTAGTATTCTTTGTCAGACTTAGAATCTGTTAACATGCAACAATGTTTGAAGTTAAATATCCAGTCAAGAACCAAGAGAACTTATTGAAACAGAAATTACGAATGCATTGTTATAGTGAACAGACATCACAGTGTTATTGTGTGTGTACATTCTTGCTTGTTAGTTGCACGATTACGTAATGGCTATAAGGCTCACATACTTAGAACATTTATCAGTACTGCTAATGAGATTTTAATGCAACATTTTGGTTTACTTGAAAATACATTCTGGATTTAAAGTACTTTCTGTGAGATACCAGATGACACAGTTGTTATTTTATGTGACAGCTACACGATTTTATCATGACGCTACTAATTAGTGACAATTTACAATGTTGCTTTTGCGGTGTTTCTGTTTTATATCTGCACAGTTTTTCTGTATTATTCTGGAAAGTAAAACATGTTTTAGTAGTAACTTTTGTGGTACAGCAACAATGAGACAGCCTTTTTCTTGGCACAACAATACGTTACTGTACAGTACTTTCTTCATCACGCCAATAAGCATAATAACTACGATATCTATACGCAAAGCATTTCACTTTTGTTTATCATGAGGTAAGTACATTGACTTCTGCAGAACTTAGCTTTCGGAGGACGATAACTACAACACTTCCACAGAGATTATGTTGCAACAAGACGTACAGTTCAGCGCTACAGTACACATATTTGAGTGATTAATTTTATACTTAAAACATTTATTTTTAAAGATTTTTGAATTACAAAGAAAGTTTTCCGTGATACATTTCATTCCATTGCTGTAATCTGTAACACTTGAGGGTATAATTACATTAATCCTCAGGGGGGGTACACGCTTACTTTGTGTACCATGTGTGTGGCAAGCACAAGGAGCCCTAGCTAATATGGTATTTGCTTATACAACTCTACACATCGGTACCATATTTCTCCAACTCAGAATTACACAGCTACCTGATTATTTAACAGAGAAACAAACATGTTCTTACTACATCAGTGGCACATGTTTCTGCAATTAACAGTTGGGTAGCTTAACACTTACGAAATTGTATTTTGTCTGTAGTTTGTGAACTGTTCATATTTTTTCGGACCCATTGTGATATTATGAGAGCTTTGAATGATATATTTGGTATGGGACCACGATTTTTAAAGTACATTTGAGGCAGATGACACTTTTGACATGAGCAGAAAATTTTTTTTAGGTTTTGAAATTATTGGAGGAAGCTACGACGATTTTGAGAGTTGACTGAGGCGTTATGATGTTATCATTATGATGACTATGTGTATTATGCTGTTGTGGTATGTTTATGATCAATAAGCTGATGCTGTATGAGTTATTTGACTATGCTACGTATCTGTTATGATGAAATATTGAAGAAGTGTCGACGAATAAGGTAAGGAATAATGAGTGGTAGTTAGGGACTCTGGTATGTGAAAAAGGTTGTTGGAAACCAAGAATCGTACTTTAAGAGTTATTAAATGTATGTAAATGCGTGAATGTATTACAATGCCAACGAAAATTTTTTGGACTCTGTTATATCAATAGGATTTTGTTTCTACAGATTTGTAACGCAAATTCTTGACCTGTGAAATATTTTTATATGAGACTGTCACTGTAGCGGAAACTGCTGTCATAAATATTTCCGTAAGAAAGTTAAGTGACCACCTGCACGTAATGCGTCGTGGGCAGCTGCGCGACAGTTGCCTGGAAAAAAGCCATTAGTGTGTGCCTTTCAGAGGCACAGGTGGAAAAAAAAAGAGGCCATTACCCCCGCTATTGACATTTCTTTGTAGAAAGCATCGCAAATATGACACGCTCAAACTTGAAAACATATGATTATACTGTGGCACTTTTAATTTATGATATTTACTAAAATGCCTAATGAAATGATGAGAAACATTTTACATCTATTGTCTTTCTAGTTGAGAGTTTGCTCATTTTGTTTAATATCAAGTTTCTAGCTGCAGCAGCATTGGTTAAAATAAAATTTAATAGATGTACTAATATAAATATTTTATGCCTACAGATCCAGTAAATAATTTTATAATCTATTTAAAAAACAACAGAGCATAAAAAGACATTTCCCTTCACAGGAATTGCGTACGGAATTTTCTTTTCAACTACTTGGTAATTTTTTTGGTAGAATAACTGCTTGTGGTGCACCACTTTAATTACATAGACATTTAGATGTGAATAGACATTTCCCTTATCTGCATTGTTGTCTTTAGTGTACTATTTTTTCTGCTTGAGCTTTGTCATGTTTAGGTATAAGTTATTGCATTTGCTGCTGCTGTGTGCCAGGCATAGTGCTACTAAATTCAACTTTGTATTACTCTGTTAAGCCAGTTTTACTACTGATTTATTTTTCTTGTTGTTGCACATTGGCTCATATTAGTTGTAATGTTGCATTTTATCTGTTGATTTAGATTTACTGCTGCTTGCTTTGCAAATTGGCATTTTTTGACATTGCTGTTTGTGTTAATTGTTTTGTGCTGCTGCATTGCCTTGTTCCTTAGTTTAGCATCTGAGCTCAGTAGATTTAAGTTAGCTTAAGATGGGGTAGGCCATATAAGAGAACAAGTTGTGATGAATTGGAAGAAATGCTTTGAGAAGCTATAAGAAAATGGTTTGGCCAAAAAAGTATTTTGAAAGAGGATATGAACCAAAAAAGTAGAGTTTAGGGACAACAGGTTTAGGTAGGATTTTCTTGGAAATAAATGATGAGGTAAGATAATGGAAAATAAATAGTGAGGTAAGAAATATGTGAACATATAAAAGCAGAAAGCATGCTTGGATAGAATTTTTTTGGTGGAAACAAATGTTGAAATAGGAGGAAAGATATATGGAATGAAGTTTTGGGGTGGACTGCAGTACCAAATTTCACACTGAAAACAAACCCTGTCCTGTCTTTTTGTCTTTATTACACTATGTATATTTGTGTTTTTCCTGTCTTTATGTGTTTATCTGATACGATTTATGTTGTAGAATTTTTCTAATACCCAGCTACATCCACTATGATGAGGAATAGTGTTATCCTCAAATATAATTTGCATTTATAATATGTTATTTACTTTGTAAATATGTTTAGACATTATTTATTCTGTTTTGTTTTAATGCTCATGTGTGAAGTTGATGTTTCAAAAAGTAATTCTGATCTTTTATGTATGTACTCATGTCATAATTCCTGTAACACTGATGTATATGTTATTTCGATTCTTTTGTAAAGCTTGTACTACAAATGTTATCTGTATTGTTATGTTCTTTAATGATGTATTTTGTACCTTTGTAATTGTATTCTTATGTTATAATATTGTAATTGACACCAGTTCATCAGATTAAGTAACTTGTAAGTTACATTTCACTGCACATGTTTCTGTTGGTCATAGTATATGAACAATATGTGAGAAGTAGGGACTGTTAGTGTTTGCACATGTGTTAATAATTCAGCAAGGGACTGGATAACATCATTGCTGGTTCTAAGGACAATTCCAAAAACTTTGTGAGTGCACAAGTGGTGGTTATGGACTTGCTATATTATCCGCAAGACTCTTCAATGGTGATTGTGCACCTGCACAGTCACACCAGATGGCTGCTGGCCATCTCTACAAGGACTACATTGGGTCTGCATCTTTGATGACCCACCAATACCATTATTTCTACAAGGACTATAGTGGGTCTACACCTTTGCTGACTCACCAGTACCATTATTTCTACAAGGACTGCAGTGGGTCTGCACCTCTGGTGGCCCACCAATACCGTAATCTCTACTAGGACTACAGTGGGTCTGCTCTGTGATGACCTACCTACCAATACTCTACAAAATTTCGACTGACTCTGCTGTGGGTTTGCTCTGTTGTGGACCAATACCCGTCTGCATGTCAAGAGTCAGCACTGTCTTTCCATTGGAAGGACAACACAACTTCTTCAAGATTGCATGGAAATCCACTACTTCCGTGTGCATTTTCTTTTACTGCTCAGACTTTGAGAAAAAAAAAACACTGCAATTTTACTGTGTTGGATGATCGTGACTGTCTTTATGGACAGTGAGAGAATTTTAGCTTTTGACCAACATTGTATCAATAAGTGTGTGCAGTTGATTTCTTTGTTATTGTAATTGTGAAAAAAATTTAACAAATATGTATTGGCCAGAGTCCAAAAAAATTTGTAAAATTTTTTGTGGGAAGCGTGGGGGCTATGTAAGTAGGCTGTTTAGGTTTTCTTATTGGTAACGCCACGTAGTGCTCTGTATGAAAATCACGGGCTGTGCTGTGTGCAGTTTGTGGCTAGTTTGCATTGTTGTCTGCCATTGTAGTGTTGGGCCGCTGGACGTTAACAGCGCATAGCGTTCGGCAGTTGGAGGTGAGCCGCCAGCAGTTGTGGATGTGGGGAGAGAGATGGCGGAGTTTTGAAATTTGTAAGACTGGATGTCATGAACTGCTATATATATTATGACTATTAAGGTAAATACATCATTTGTTCTCTATCAAAATCTTTCATTTGCTAACTATGCCTATCAGTAGTTAGTGCCTTCAGTAGTTAGAATCTTTTATTTAGCTGGCAGTAGTGGCGCTCACTGTATTGCAGTAGTTCGAGTAACCAAGATTTTTGTGAGGTAAGCGATTTGTGAAACGTATAGGTTAATGTTAGTCAGGGCCATTTTTTTTTGTAGGGATTTTTGAAAGTCATATTGCGTTGCGCTAAAAAAATATTGTGTGTCAGTTTAAGCACAGTCTTATACAATTTTTCTAAGGGGACGTTTCAAAAGAGCAGTTCCTGCGCCGACAGAGGAGTGCGCAAAGAGGAGAGTACCACGAAAGAGTCGCTTGCTAGCCGGCCTACAGATAACGCGATGTTTGATCGCTTCTTGAAAATACTCTGTAAGATGAGAAAATAGTGAGGTAATTTCGATTCGAACATATTGTCACTGAAGCGACGGGAGTTACGAACACTATAATGAAAGTTTGGTGTTTCTAAGTTAAATAGTTTGAGAGATACGAGCGTGTGAACTTTCTGCTCGTAGTAACAACTCCGGCGGCGTGTTTCGTGCTCTGTACGGAATATTTTGGCGAGCACTTCTTACGAAGAAGACTACTGAAACGACCGTATGTTTAACTTGCAAACAGTTGAGGGTCTGTGACTGGTAGAACGTGAAAATTAGTCGGGTCGGACTTGTTAAAATTCTGGCTGCCTTTCGAGTGAATATTTGTTATGCAGACAGTGAACGTTTCACAATATTAAATACGGACTTCATAGCCATTTCATGTGTTTCAATATAAACAAAAAACAGAGTTAATATAATTTTAAACGCTATTGTGCAAGTAGACTGAGTATCCAGAAAGACTGATTTTTTAATCATGAACCTTCAGGAACTGACTTTCAACTAGAGTAACGTGGCCTCTGTGTGTATTAGGTAGTGATTTCATCAACGCTGCTTTACACTGCCTAGCACGTGCCTGCTACCACAGAGTGAAGGGACATCGGCAAGAATACTGTCAAGGTGGGTGAACTGAATGTTAGCGTTAACAACACTGACGACCGACCCCGCCCCGCCCCGCCGCAATTGATGCGTGTAGCGTTTGGGACACGTGAAGTTCAAGTAGGTGCGAACTTTAAAAGCAGCAGTGCAGCTAACCCAATAAAAGAAAGACCCACAGGTGCAAAAATAAACTTTGGTAGAGGAACAGAGGAACCATGTGATAAAGAGAAAGATGATTCAGAAAGGACATGAATAGCGAAGTGGAAGATTTAGCGGCTAGAACAACCGGTTGAGAAGGCGGCTGACGACATCGGCAACAACTGAACATCGCGCGACAACGAGCAACAGCAGCCGGGAATCTACGGCAGTTGGCAACAGTGGACGGAGTGTGGACCCAGAAACTACATCTGCGGGGGCAGAGCTTGGCGAACGGACCCGCTGTAACATCTCGCCGTGCTGACGACGATCGAGAGAAGCTAAATTGTATTCTACTTCGTTTGGCGTGTGTGTGTGTGGAAAGAAACTTGTGAACATGGCGGAAAATAATAACCCTGCTATAGTAGACGAGAATGTGGGGGTAGATTTGGAGAAAGTAATACATGCAGATGACGCAGTGGCTGGTGAATTTAGATTTGATGCATCACGAGCTAACGATAGTGGCTTGCCAGATTCAATGCAGGCCAATTAGGGTACAGACAACGAACAGAACACGGTGGAAACCGTTGTCGAGTTTACACCGTTTCGTGTTCAAAGACTAAAAAGGGAATCTAAGGTTGAAAACTCCACACCTATTCCCATTCGGGAGAAAATAAAGTGAAGCCGAATCTGAGGTTAATGTTAAGTTTACACCTGTTATTGTTACAGAGACAAAACAGGAACCGTTGTCAATTGCTTGTGAGCAGGAAGATAGTGTTTCAGAAATGTTAGCAAATATTTTGAAACATATGGGGCATATGAAAATCAAAATGAATGGATTGGGTTCCGAAATTAAAATTTAATTAAGCTCTGATATTAACACTAAAGTGAAGGAAATGGTTTCCTGATTTAAAGAATTCTTTAAGTTCTGAGATAAATGGATTGCACACCGAAATAAATGGGTAGCATACTGAAGCTGATGGATTGGTTTCTGAAGTTAATTAAGGGTTTACTAACACGTCAGTAGAAATGGAATCCAGAATGGAAAACAAAATTTCTAAATTAAGAGATTCATGGAAAAACGATATGACTTTGTTTAGTGACCGTGTAAAAAGTGAAATTAGTAAAGCAAAACAAAAATTTAATAACGCTGTTGTAACAGTAAAAAATGAGTTGACATCTCAAATTAAGCAAGTTGCTGATGACAGCAAACATGTACGGGAAAAAGTAAATGCAGATTTAAATACAATGCAGGAACAAGTAAATAAAGTGGAAAAACAATGTGAGGATAGTCACACTATAATGGGAAATCAAATCAAAGAAGGAAAGGAGGTCTGTGAGAAATCTGGTGTGCAAGTGTCTGCTAAATTTACTAAACTCAATTTAGTACAGCTGTAGGTGAACAACTGAGTATCCGTGATGGTAGACTAAAAAGAGTAGAAGAAAGTGTTACTAACAGTACTGGATATGGAATATCTAATGGTGTTGTAGAATCCTCAGGAATTGCATATGTGGCACATTGGCAGTTTTTGCGATTTGATCCAAGTAAAAATGTACATCCTAAAGAATTTGGGGGTGATTTTGAGGACGTTTTGCCCAAATCATGGAATGCATTTGATGGGTGAAGCTAGAGTGTGGGGAAATTGGGCAGTAGATAAATATGACAGGATAGAGGATTTTAAACAGGCATTTTTTGAGGAATATAGGGGCAAGCGAAAGCAAATGAAAGCTTTGAACAAATTCTGATCAGATGAGAAATATGACACGAAGAAAGATACTGTTAAGAAGTTTGTGCAAAAATGGGCCACAGCTTTTTCATATTTGAGCTCTAAAGTGGAGACGGAACAGATCATTATGAGGACAGAGAATAAGTTGCCTTTGTACAGGCGTAATAAAATAATCTCGGCGCCTAGGGATGATAGTGATAAATTTATTCCTTGTCTTGAGAGGGTAGGAAATCTTGTAAAGGAGGAGGAGAATGTTAGGAGGGATAATAGGCCTCCCGTTACGCAAAATGAAAACAGAGCCAAAGCACATGTAAGTAGAATAGGAGTGCAAACTTCCAGTAATTACAGAGGCAGGTACCGAGGTCGAAAGGTCCTGTTGGAAGTAGACGTAATGACAGAGAACGAAACGTTGAGTACAGACAGCAGCAGTCCGCTGATTGGGCGGAGTGGCGTAGACAGCCAGTAAAAAGAAATGGCAGTGGCAATGCCCGCGTAGGAGAGGGGGAAAACTAATGGCAGTCTGTAATGGTGCTAGAGTTTGCAGGCTGCTGCAGTATAGGTTAAATCCGCTAGCAAAACCTTTTTTAAGGCAGCCACCAGCTGAACATCTTGGGGTTGGTATAACAGATGTTGCAGAGGAGAGAGACACTGTTACAATATGTGTTCTTCAGGAAAGTGTAGTAGAATTTTGCGAAAGAAAAGGTCATAATAGCGATTCCAGGAACCGTGTTAATGGGGAATAGGATGTTAGTGTGAGTGAGCACTGCAGTGAAGATGAGGAGCTTACAGCGAATTGTGGAATTAGCACTATAACAGGGAAAACGGTATTAGAGGTACCTGAGGAAGAATATAGAAGGGTAGAGGAAGTGTTACGTAGATTGGACGAGTAGTGCTGATAGTGACGAAGAAGGAACAGAAGTGGAGGAAGCAGGAGGTTATTTTGATAATTCTGACAACACGATAGGAAGGGTTGCAGAATCCGATATTATTATTTAAGAAGGAGAGTGTTTGGAGAAATATTTTGATTTGTCAGTAGTGGACAGACTAATTAAAGCTGCCACAGTTAAAGAGAAAGAAGACTCCATGAATATGTGCGTAATTTCCACAGAAGGTGTAGGATTCAACAGATGTGATGTAGTGCAAGATTTGTTAGACGAACCTGATTCTGAAGTCAAGAGAGAAAACTGCAGGGCAGCCTATAATAGAAGTTACTATTTTTAAAGAGAAGTTTCCTTGTTTTCTGCATAGTGGTTCCGATTTATGTGCAGCGTCACAGGGTTTTGTGAATGCTCTCCTGGCTAGTAAGGATGTGGCTAAAATGCCAGTGAATGGCATAAATATTATTATAGTCACAGAGAAAGGTAAGAAAGTATTTAAACATGAAGTTATGCTACCTGTCAGGATGGGTGAAGTACATCTGGACCAGAATTTTCTGATAATAAATGGTTTAAGCGCGGAAATGCTGGTGTGAGTAGATTTCTTACAAAAGTAGAAAGGAAAAGTGGATTTTGGATGTAATGAAGCGGTCATTGTGGTGCAGGTAACAAACAGCAGCTATTCCTTTTATTGGTAAAAGGCAATACGAATCCGACGAGAAAAGTGACATGCCTATACGTTACTGCAGAAAGAAAGAGGATATTGTAGGGAGTATGGCGAAAGGAAGGAAGTAGATCATTCTGAGGTAGAAAACATCCGAATAGGAATTAACGAAAAAGTACAGGGATTATCGAATTTGACAGAAACACAAAAGGATAAGGCAAAACAAATTTTGAGCAGGCATCAGGAAGCGTTTTCTGACCAGCCAGGACTAGTTAGAAATTACGAATGTTATCTAACTGTGAAAGAAGATGCACATTTCTTCCGAAAGCCATTCGCTGTGAGAGATATAGTTCAGAAAATGCTTAGATGGGACATTATAGGAAGGGGAATTAGTGTATATAACAACCAATTGGTTATGGTTCCCAAAAAAAGATGGTTCGATTAGATCTTCCGAAAATAGCGGAATATTACAAAATACATCAGAAGATACTATTTAGGCGAAGAAAGAACGATGTTTGCCAGAACAACATGTGGACTTGTTGATAGATTATGTGCATGGGAAGTAAGGACGTTATGGAGCCAGAAAACGTATTGTGAAATTGAATGAGGTAGTAAGTTTCGATAACATGTGGTGCAGGGTACAGAAAAGGCTGGAATCTAGTGACAGATGTCAGAACGTGCAAGCAAATTAATATGATCGTACAGGGACAAATGTATTCTGTAGAAACTGAAAATAGGCTAGATCGCGTAGCTGTGGATCTTTTTGGCCCTTTACCTGTTTCAAGGGGGGGTTGTGAATATGTCTTTGTACTGTTAGATGGATTTACGAAGTATGTTGGATTTTATCCTATAAAAAAGGCAAATTCCAAAGTAATTCTTAGTAAACTAGAGAAAGACTATTTTGTAAGCATTGGGTGCTGATATCCATGTTATCAGATAATGGACTACAATCTGTGTCCAAGAGGTTTGAGGAATGTTTAAACAAAAGGAATATAGAACATATAAAGATTTCAGCCTATTTTCCCCAGGAAATATGAACGAAAGAGTAATGAAAGAACTAAATGGTCTCTGTACGACGTATTGTCACAAGAAGCACTCAGCTTGGGCCAACTACTTAGAATATTTCGAAGAGGTGGTTAATCACCTGAAACATGAAGCAACTGGTTTTGCACCTGTAGAGTTAATGTGTGGAATTAGACCAAATAACTTGTTATTTGAGTTAGTTGAATTTTCCAATCTTACTCAAATGGCCATGGAGCAAAAAAAAAGAGGATAGCATGGGCAAATACTAGAAAAAAGGTTCTGGAATGAAAAAGAAGACACGATGCGAGAGCGTGTCCTACAAGTTTTCAAGTAGGTGATATAGCACTGATGAAAACCAAGAAAAAATCTAAAAAACATACTGCAGAAACCAAAAAGTTTACACATGAGTATGTGGGACCCTTTAGAGTTGCTGCCAAGCCTCATGCCAATGCATATAAATTAGAATATGTCAAGTCGCACAAACGTCTTGAATTACGAAATATCATTGATTTGAAGAAGTAAATACAGAAGGATGATGGGGACAGAAGCAGTTAATAGGCCTCAGGGGATGCACATTATTAGTGTTATCAGGTGTATGACGCACACCAGGCACTCCGTGTTGTTGGCAATATAATTTCCTTTTCTTTTGTATTGTCAACCAAACTCTTCATCATTCGAAACTTTGTTGATAATTTCTTTCCTTTTTCCCTATCATAGTAAATAATGTATACAAAATGTACATAGAGAGTAAATGCCATCAGAAAATAAGAGAACTGCTAAACGAAAGATACTTTTGGAGGTAAATGATTACAGAAGACTAACACGAATGAATGTGGAGTGAAAGTGATGTAAAAAGGTATATTGAAAAAAATAATGTAATGTGATTCCCTAATATGTGATTTCTAAGCCATTTTCAGAACACGTAGAAATGATGTTGGAAGACGTTTGTGGTTAGAGGCATCAGAAAATTATCTGAGAGCCACATAAGTTGGTGTAAATATTTTCAACATTTCCAGTAATTTTGCATTCTCTGTATATAAAAGCTTGTTTTGTGTGAAGTCATGAGGTATTTAATGGTCACTATTACGTAAATATTTTTTGTGAAAAGAAAAGTTAAAGAAAATGTTAGTGAATTTTTGAATCTTTTTTGGCTTGCTTACATAGCAATAAGTATTGCTTTCAGCAGGGACTCGCTTAGGAATTCTCCCACTATAAAATGCAAATAATGATTTATTGAATCAGAGTAAAGTAATAGTGCCAATTTGGGTAGTACTGTTATTTTTGAATAACGATTAATTCACTCTTTACTGAAAATAATTAATACTGCGTAAGACCATTTGGTGAAAGATGTTGAATTTCAATGAATATAGAGTTTTCTTGGAAAAGAGTTTTGTGAAAATAAGCAGGAAATTTTGAGTACAATCAAATTCTAGAAGATTCCTCGCAAAGTTTCCCCATTAGAGTTGAGAACAAAAATACGAATTATGATACGTGTATATGTGTAATGTTAGGTTGCAGTAATTGAGAATGGTGGCTTAGACGTACTGTATTTTGCAGGTAAGAAATTTTGAAAAACCTAATACGAGACTATAAGAAACCAGGACTGGGACAGATGATTGGACGCTGTATCACAGTAAAGTGCCTTTAAAGCAACCGAAGTGTTAAGTGTGAAAAAGAAAAATGTTCTACCCCAGTGCTGCCACAGAAAGTAAGTGTTCTCTTGCTAAAGTGTGTAAAAATGGTGCTCCCCAAAGCGAGCAGGTTAAGAATAAGTGAAGAAAATTACATTGTAATAATATAACGAAAGAAACATTTTTTCCATACCGATGATTAAAGCTATTGTTATTCTGCTAGAAAATTTTGTGGAATAACGCTGAACAAGTCGAATCTTTTGTATATTAATAAATTAGGCTTCATGAACGCTAACATAGCAACTGTAAAGAGCATTAAGTGGTTTATTTCATTTCAAAACGATATAGAAATTTGTAAAGTAATTGTTTAAGGTAAAATTTAATTTCGAGGGAAACTTGAATGTTTGCTATTGTAAATGGTTTGATAAGTACTGTATTTTTTTTAGAAAACGTTAAAATGCTGAATTTTGTACGAAAAATAATTTTTCTGAAGAAAAAGGGAAATTTTGTAAAACAGTTTTATTATTCGTTATCAATCCAAGCCTTTGATATCTGATGTAACATCGTAAAAACTGTTTTTGATATTTCGTTCATTTGTAAGTAGGAAAAATTTTCATTAAAAATCCCATAGCTAAATTTATCGGTTCAGTTAAAGAATTCAGCAATAACATTGGCGTTACATGAACCTTAAAAGCACTTGAAAGTAATTTTAGGTTCGTAGGGGGCGCGTAACGCAGCAAGTTATTAAGAGACAAAATTCGTTGCAGTAAGGCACGCAGCCGTCTAGTACGGTGGCTGCAGGATGGCTATGGTTCTTTTTTTCCGCTCTGCTCACAGCTTAGCTGACGCTGCCTGCCGTGAGAACTGCAAAGCGTAACATTCAGTCGATACGAAGATTCATACCCTCCACGAATCTAAATAATCCATATTAGTTATTATCCGCATTTGTTCAAATTTGGTGCACATCCTTTTGTTATTAATGGAATGATTTTTATTTATTATTCTAAAGTTAAAGATAGTTGTTTAAAAGTCCTAAAACCTACGCTTGTTTTTTAAATCTAAGATAGAACAAGAACAGATTGACTTTCGTTATCATTTGAAGCCATTACAAAGCTGTCAGTGCATAAAAATTAATTAATTAGAATTTTCTTTTTAATCATGAACTTTCAGGAACTGACTTTCAACTAGAGTAACGCGGTCTCTGTGTAGTAGGTATTAGGTAGTGATTTCATCAACGTTGCTTTACACTGCGTAGCAAGTATCTGCTACCAGAGAGTGAAGATACATCGACAAGAATCCTATCGAGGTAGGTGGACTGAACGATAGCGTTAAGGACAACGTAGACGACCGACCTCGCCCCGTGGCATAGTCTGAGAAACATAACAAACAGTGACAGATTAAGAAAGAGAGAGTGTTCCCAATTGACATATTCGATCAGTTTGTAGCAGTGCATTCAGATCTTCAATACATATTACACCAATATGTGAATGGTTTTCAGCCGAAATTATGATTAAAGAAATAATTAAGGTTGGAAAGCTCCACTTGGCCCTTAGTGACCGTCGATTTGCAGAAACTTTCTGATTACGTAATTATTTGACGTATTTACATAGAAAATAGTCTGTTATTCTATGTTGTCACAAGTATTGAGTACAGGAAAGAAGACACTGATGAATTACAATCTCTTAATGAAGATATCAGAACCACAACACACAGAAAACTTGCTTCGCGTATGAGCTCAGGCAACAGATCCCACCAACACAGCAGCTTTGATCAAGTGTTCAGTATGCGAGATGTGTCTCTTTGTGATATGGAACTAACTGAACACTTATTCGTGGCATTCTAGCGTATAAACACGGCCAACAGCTGATTTTATAAACATCGAATACTTGAATTACGAGTGCGTCTCCTAAAAATGCAAATAAGTGATATAGCATAAGCTTAAATTGGACAAGGATGGCGAAGGACATCAGTCATGCCCTTTTCGAACAAATGACTTTGGTATTTTCCCTAAGCGACTTAGGAAAATCAAAGAAAAACTAAATGTGGGTTGCCGGAAGGGAAATTCCTCCTGAATGCGAGTACTGTGTCCTAACAATGACACCGTCTCACTCGCTATCACAGAAAAGACTGATTCTCCTTTCTCTTGTAATGTCTCCATACTCCCTTCTCTCTTCCTCCCTCTCTCTCTCTCTCTCTCTCTCTCTCTCTCTCGTTCTTCCTCCTTCTTCGTGTCCTCAATGGGGGAGAGACTGACCTGAGTTAGATTTTCGCGTACACTAATAAACCAAATGGCAAGTACACCCGACATCCACATTATAACGTTATCACGGGAATACTCCTCTACACACTGCACGAGATTATCGCTCTACTTGTCATCCAGAATTTTAGCTTTCCATACCAACTTATGAATAACTTTAGCAGCATTTTCTCTCAAACTGCACTTTTTCTAGTTGTTGTCTGCTCTTTCACCAAACGACTGCTTTATGACTCAATATATTGCTTCAAAAGGTTTCATAAATGATGGGACATTGAATAGAAAGCAGCTGTAGTCGATTCCAGTCGATTTCAGTCTAGCGGAGCTGGCAAGCATACTAGCTGTAGCCACTGTGGATCGGGAGGTCATTCTTCATGGAAAGACAGAAGACGATACCGAGTGCAAACATCGATGGGGGCCTGTGCGTTGGCACGAAGTAATATTTCCGTAACGCCTCATAAACATACATTCAGACAGAAATCGTAACTTTAAGTAAGGCCACTTCTCATAAACATCCAGCCAGACACAAATCGAAATTTTGAGTTAGTTTTTGTCGTGATATTACTTTTCTGAAGAACATAATAATATGAACGAACGCTATTTGACACGGAAACATACATCACCGCGGAGTTTGTCGGCGGTGGTGTATATCAAACTAACTTATCGAGTGTGATTACAACCCTGAGCAGAACTGTACTGCATCTACCCCATCAGCTTATTTATGGATGTCCATTACGGAGGCTGATAAATGAGTTCATAAAGCATTTTCCAAACCCATACGCCACATCAGAGATCTGCTTAGTCTGCCGTCATTCTGTACAAAACGAAATATGTATCCTCCCTCTCACGGTACTACCGCTTTACTCGAAACGCTGCACAAGACAGCGCCTAGAATTTGTCACTCCAGTAGGTGGCTTATCGGCAGCTCGTCGGTAAAAACCAAGATTATATCACACGTACCAACAGATATGGTGCCCGGAATAATTGGTGATATAGTGTGAAGTTCTTTGTTGAGACTGTACGTTCATTGACCACTTCGAACCTCTCTCAAAGTTTCTTTGCGAACAGTGGAATAAAACATCATTGAAAGCCTTTCAGGCTTTGTTTTAATCAGTTGCTAAGAAAAATCAGATTCTTTTTGCACGCGAGCCGTGGCTCTGTACCAGATTATATGGCTATCCATATAATTTTATCCAACCCTTGTGTCACAACTGTGGTCACCACAACATTACACTCGTTTGAAATTTGTGACTTCCACCAAATGACTCATTCTGCTCTACGCTTTCTCAACGAACTGTGTTATCCCTGATGTGCTGGTGCCATAAACCGTCGCTAAGTTTAAAACAATCTGCTGTCGTGCGTTCTGAACGTTCTTCTGTAGCCATTGCGTTCTTGAACAACTAGTAAGAGATATTACTGATAAATTTTGAAAGAGCTGATCTATCGTAGTTCGTCTCCACCGTCGAATCCTAGGCCACCCATTGAGAAATCTGTGGTTGATTAACGGGAAATATGTTCTTTAGTTATTGTGATTCGAATATTAACCGAAGATCTGCGACGCTAGGTGAGAGCGAGAGTGATTAATAATTATCGCTTAATTATATCAAGCTTGAATTGTGAATATGAAAAAAAAAAATCCTAACAGGCCATGAAGGCCCAACGGTACCGACTGGCCGCCGTGTCACCCTCAGACTTTAGGCGTCACCGAATGCAGATACAGAGTGGCATGTGGTCAGCACACTGCTCTCCTGACCATTGTCCGTTTCATGACCGGTGTCACTACTTCTCGATCAAGTAGCTCAAGTAACTCCTCAAATGGCCTCACAAGCGCTGAGAGCACCCCGCTTACCAACAGTACTCGGCAGACCCGGACGGTGACCCATCCAAGTGCTAGCCAAGCCCGACAGCATTTAACTTCAGTGATTGATGGGAACAGTTATTACCACTGCGGCTAGGCTGTTGGCTGAGCTGTGAATATATTTTTACCAAATTCGCTACAGAATGTTCAAACGAGTGTCTTAATGACAGTGACATCCTAATTCTGTAATGGCTATCATGTCAGTACTTATTGAAGCAAAAATTATTTGAAGATATGTAGAGTTAGGAAAGTGAATTGTATACTGACTAGTTTGGATAGAGTTTCATTTGTGCGTGCTGTGCAAGATAATCGATGTTTCGTTTTTGAGATCATCGACATAGCTGACTAACAGAAATATTTAATACTTTGGGAAATCAGTTAATACTAAGAGATTTACCAAACTGGTTACCTTTGAGATTGGACGTAGTGCCTTGACGGCACTCAAGGGTGCCTTTAAGGAGACAAAGACACCGTTATCAACACATCACTGAGTTTAAACGAGGTCATGTAACAGAGCTACGAGAAGATGGATGTTCCTTGTGCGATATTGCAGATTGCTCTCAACTGAACATGATTGCTGGTTGCTCTCAACTGGTCAGTCTCTCATGGTTCTTGATTGAGGACAGGCTAGTCTGTATTCGATGAGGTACTCAGTACTTCGCCTATTAATACTTCGACAGCACATCTTCCAAATATCCTCAGCGTCAGTTGAAGATAGGTATTTGGGCGCAATTCGTACATTATTTATACATGAAACGGATGTCTGGAGCAGATGCATGACAAGTGCTGTACAGACGTCTTGAGGGTGAATGTGTCAAAGATACACCAAATAATAATGACACTCTGATATCACCCTGGAAATATCATTATGCATAAAAGTCTGAAGGGTCGTAATTCAAACTGGTAGCATTTGTAAATTTTTTGATTTTCGAAAACTCAGTCTGCTGACACCTGTAAGAGCGAAAACGTAAGGAAGTGGACTTCCAGTTTTTCTCAAGTGAAACCCATTATCCCAGTTGATTACGTTAGCTGCTAGTGACATTTTCATCACTTCTATGATTATTAAATCTCAAAAGAAAGCAGAGACAACGAGGATCGTCGTAATTTAATGAAAACAGCAAACTGAAGAAAGACCGTTCATATTAATATTTACTTGTCTTGTTCATATGCTAGACTAACCTCATGTCTAATTACTTGACTTCAGTAGCTGAATAGTAGTGTATCACCCTCTCCTATTGTGCTAACGAAGGGGCCAAATATGCTGGTCCTGTAAATGGAAGTGAAAACAGTCAGATGAAAAGGTTCTCATGAATTGCCCCAGTAGCCATCTCATTCGGCTCTCGAAAGAAAATGTAGAGGAGTTGGTACTACAGTTAAGATACACTTGGTATCTATATACAAGTACCAGATACACTGCCGTGAAAAAAAATTGCGACACCAGGAAGGAGTTGTGCGACATAAACGAATGTTGGTAGGCGTGATTCTACATCTGAAAGATGATATCGGTTCATATCTCGCTCCAGTCGCATAAATGTGGCGTTAGTAGCGCCACTATGAGGATACAGATAAGGCTTTAAATACACGCCATAGCGGTCGTGAGCGTTAGTTACCTTTGAGATTGGACGTGGTGACTTGATATTAGTCAAGAATGCCTTTAAGGCTACAAAAATGCCATGATCGGCACATCACGGAGTATGAACGAGGCCCTTTAACCCTCTACGAGAAGGTGGATCCTTCTGGATATTGCAGAAAGACATGGAAGACCGTAGCCACTGTACATGTTTGCTGGCAGCGGTGGTCACGAGACTGTAATGTCGTAAGAAGACTGGACTCTGGACAGCCACATGGCATTACCGAGAGCGAAGGCAACTATTTTATGGCTCTGGAGCATCGCACCGCATTCTCAGCAGCAATATGAGCAGCAGTTGACACCACAGTGACACAACGAACTGCTACAATTCGCTTACTTCAAGGACAGCTCCGAGCAGGCCCCCCTGTAGCGTGTATTCCATTGAGCCCAAACCACCTTCATTTGTGGCTTCCGCGGTGTCAAGAGAGAACTTGATGGAGGACAGGATGGAGGTCTGTTGGGTTTTCTGTTTAAAAATGGTTCTGTCTCAGTGCCAGTGTTGATTAAAAGGTGGTGAGCTGAGGCGCTGCAACCAACCTGTCTGCGTGGTAGACACGCTGGACCTACACCTCGAGTTATGGTCTAGGGCGCGAACTCCTATGACAGCAGGAGCACTCTCGTGGTTACCCCACGCATGCTGACGCCAAATTTGCCACATCAGTCTAATGATTCGACCTTTTGTGCTGCCATTCATGAAGAGCATTCCAGGGAGTGTTTGTCGATAGGATAACGCTCGCCCATATGCCGCTGTTGTAACCCAACATCTCGATGGAGTGTGGACACGTTGCCTTGGCCTGCTTGATCACCAAATCTGTCTCCAATTGAGCACATGTGGGACATTATCGGACGAAAAATCCAGCGTCATCTACAAACAGCATCAACCGTCCCTGTATTGACCGACCTAGTCCAACAGGCATGGAATTCCATCTCACAGACTGACATCCGGCACCTGCACAATACAATGTATGCACGATTGCTTGCTTGCATTCAACCAGTTACACTGGTTATTAATATACCAGCTTTTCACATTTGTAATGGCTCGTCTCGTGCTTAGATTAATCTGTGATCTTGCAATGTTAATCACTTTAATATGCTACCAAGACATTCCCGAAATATCATTACATTAATTTTTTTTGATGTTTCACTTTTTGCCATCCGTGTATAATACTGAGAAATTGTAACGCTAAAACTTCATTAAGACTATATTATGAAAGTGCACACAGTTACATCGAATGTTGTAAGGAACTGGTAAATGCTGTTGAAACGTGTTTAAAAGCGTTTAATATGGAAGCAAGTTTTTCAAGTATTGTTCAGTGGACTTCAGGATAAAATTATACCATTAGTGAGAAAGAGCGTTCCTCCTTGAGAAGAAGGAACCCCGGAACATATGATGATTCCTAGTCGGTGATTGTTTGTAGTTCAGATGGCTCTGCGCAGTATGGGACTTAACATCTGAGGTCATCAGTCCCCTAAAACTTAGAACTACTTAAACCTAACTTACCTAAGGACATCACACACATCCATGCCCGAGGCAGGAGTCGAACCTGCGACCATAGTGGTCCCGCGGTTCCAGACTAAAGCTCCTAGAACCACTCGGCCACACCGGCTGGTAATGAAGTATGCGCACAAGACACCACCAGAAGCAGTTTGCGAGATTTTGTTCTTCTTATGTTGTAGTGAGACCGAGTTAGAAAACTGCTAAGGAAGCAAAGGAAACTTCCCAGCAAACATAAACATAGCCAATGTCTTGCGGACAAGCAAAAATTACACGAAGCGAAATGTAGTGTGAGGAGGGCTATGCGAGAAGCATTCAACGAATTCGAAAGTAAAGTTCTATGTACTGACTTGACAGAAAATCCTAAGAAATTTTGGCCTTATGTCAAAGCGGTAGGTGGATCAAAACAAAATGTCCAGACACTCTGTGACCAAAATGGTACTGAAACAGAGGATGACAGCCTAAAGGCCGAAATACTAAATGTCTTTTTCCAAAGCTGTTTCACAGAGGAAGACTGCACTGTAGTCACAGATGACAAAATGGGGGATATCGAAATAGGTGACAGAGGGACAGAAAAACAATTAAAATCGCTCAAAAGAGGAAAGGCCGCTGGACCTGATGGGATACCAGTTCGATTTTACACAGAGTACGCGAAGTAACTTACCCCCTTCTTGCAACGGTGTACCGTAGGTCTCTAGAAGAGCGTAGCGTTCCAAAAGACTGGAAAAGGGCACAGGTCATCCCCGTTTTCAAGGGACGTCGAACAGATGTGCAGAACTGTAGACCTATATCTCTAACGTCGATCCGTTGTAGAATTTTGGAACACGTATTATGTTCGAGTATAATGACTTTTCTGGAGACTAGAAATCTACTCTGTAGGTATCAGCATGGGTTTCGATAAAGACGATCGTGTGATGGTTCACGAGACTCAGAGGGCCATAGACACGGGTTCCCAGGTACATGCCGTATTTCTTGACTTCCGCAAGGCGTTTGATAAAGTTCCCCACAGTCGTTTAATGATCAAAGTAATAGTATATGGACTATCAGACCAATTGTGTGATTGGATTGAAGAGTTCCTAGATGAGAGAACTCAACATGTGATTCTCAATGGACAGAAGTCTTCCGAACTAAGAGTGACTTTAGGTGTGCCGCAGCGGCGTGTCGTAGGACCGTTGCTATTCACAATATATATAAATGACCTTGTGGATAACATCGGAAGTTCACTGATGCTTTTTGCGGATGGTGCAGTAGTATATCGAGAGGTTGTAACAATGGAAAATTGTACTGAAATGCAGGAGGACCTGCAAGAATTGAGGCATGGTGCAGGAAATGGCAATTGAATCTCAATGTAGACAAGTGTAATGTGCTGTGAATACACAGAAAGAAAGATCCTTTATCATTTAACTACAATACAGCAGGTCAGTAACTGGAAGCAGTTAATTCCATAAATTATCTGAGAGTAGGCATTAGGAGTGATTTAAAGTGGAATGACCACATAAAATTGATCGTCGCTAAAGCAGATGCCAGACTGAGATTCATTGGAAAAATCCTAAGGAAACGCAGTCCGAACACAAAGGAAGTAGGTTACAGTACACTTGTTCGCCCACTGCTTGAATACTGCTCACCAGTGTGGGATCCGTACCAGATAGAGTTGACAGAAGAGGTAGAGAAGATCCAACGGAGAGCAGCGCTCTTCGTTACAGGATCATTTAGTAATCTCGAAAGCGTTACGGAGATGATAGATAAACTCCAGTGGAAGACTCTGTAAGAGTCTCAGTAGTTCGGTATGAGCTTTTGTTGAATTTTCGAGAACATACCTTCACCGAGGAGTCAAACAGTATATTGCTCCCTCCTACGTATATCTCGCGAAGAGACCATGAGGATAAAATCAGAGAGATCGGAGCCCACACAGAGGCATACCGACAATCTTTCTTTCCACGAACAATAGGAGACTGGAATAGAAGGGAGAACCGATAGAGGTACTGTAGGTACCCACCGCCACACTGTCCGCCCCAGTAGCTGAGTGGTCAGCGTGACGGATTGCCGTCCTCTGGGCCCGGGTTCGATTCCCGGCTGGGTCGGAGATTTTCTCCGCTCAGGGACTGGGTGTTGTGTTGTGTTCATCATCATTTCATCCCCATCCGGCGTGCAGGTCGCCCAATGTGGCGCCGAATGTAATAAGACCTGCGATATGGCGGCCGGACCTGCCCCGCGAGGGGCCTCCCGGCCAATGACGCCAAACGCTCATCATCACCGCCACACTCCGTCAGGTGGCCTGTGGAGTATGGATGTATATGTAGAGACATAAAATGATGCTTTGTGCAGTATTTGTAAGTACTCTGAATTCCACTAATTTAATTGCTGGATAATATATGGAAACTATTTGGAAGATATTGTTAATTCTGCAGTTGAGAATTTAATTGCGAGTAAAGTTCTGTTTATTTTTTAAAACCAGTTAAATTACGTGCGGATGGTTAAACCGTACTTCACTGGTTGTGCATCATACCATGGAACAAGCAATATTTGCAAATGACCTGAGTTTCTTCAATGTTTTATCAGTTTCACCTGTCTTGAAAATGAAAATTTATGTTAGTTTCCAATAGATACTATTTCGGAATGTATTTAACTTGTAACTAACTTTTGATAATACTTCTACTTATTTGATTTCACTTACTCATTATTGATGTGCAGTAGATTGAGGTATGGACTACTAAATACAGACTTTTTCGATTCCAACGCCATTAAATTTCAGTAGAATATTTTTTCCTAGGTACATGACAATTTGTACCTTGGAACATTTTTAGACATTTGGGAAAACTTTACTTTTACGGAATCATTTTTGTAATTTCAGAATAAACTACAGTACACAAAAAGTTAATGCTGTCATTTGAAAATGGAATCCGAACTTATATTACACTTCTGTTATAAGGCTGGCTAGAGGTGGAAGTCTGAAGAGTGTTCCAAGGTACAACACTCTGTACTGCTATCTGATCGTCTGTAAAATCAGTTAATGGTACTACGTCATTTGTTCATATTTGGTTCTCCGCCGTTATATTAGATGTAGGATACTTAAACAAGGTCAGAGAGTCTCTTTTCTGTTTTCTGAAAATCTTTTGATGGGGTAAACACACTTCATGCCTTAGTGCTCTCAAACTGGCAGAAAATTGAGGATGCATGAATAAAATATGTTTCCAACTATGCAGTGCCATTAAATTCATAGATAAAGGCTGAAAGCAGGATACATTATATCTTTTGTTAAGTACCACTTTGAATACGTATCAGAAACAGCATTTCTTACGATTTATGAATAGTGGTGGTTGCTGAAACAGTAGAGATTCCCGAGTGACAGAAAGAGTCAGAAGATCGGACCACAGCTATACAAACTGCATCTCTGATGCGCATTTGCTGTTTACTTCTGAAACATAAATGACACTCGCGTAGTATGCTTTTGCTTGATACTTAAAGAGTTGTACTGTACACATAGCTACGAATTTCAAAACAAAGAGAATAGTAGACAGCAGCCTTTTCGGCGTTTAGTTGTATTTGTAGACTGAAAATGGCGGCAGTCGGGTAAAATGCTGTTCCTTCGTTTTGAGATAGCTTTTCATGTTTCTCCATGTCCATGTTTTATTAATCGAGTACACGGTTAAACATGTGCATAAATTTTGCACTCCACAAGTCATAGCAGGAAATATGAGTTAGTGTACCTGTTACCGGTACCACTTGTCTTACCGTGATACTACCACAGATGCATCGCGCGAAGTGTGGTTTCTTGCATTTCCTGTATGTTTTCTACTTCCTCGAATTCCATTACTCGATACGTATGCACAAGGATGTAAATTTCTCAGTTCTTAGAATAATCTGGGAAGTTGAGTTCAGGAATTTTAAAAAAGTGTTCTTCGCAATGTGATTGATAATTTCTTTGTTCTCTGACGGTGAAGTTAGTAGAGCTTCTCTATAAAGGTCTCGCGCCTAGCAAACACGTTACAACGGATCGCATGATTCTTTTTATAACTTTTACAGATACATGAATGATGATGCAAAAAATGCGAATTCCGATTAAGATGTACAATATTCTATAATTGATTCCAGAAGTACTTTAGAGTATACTTCTCTTGTATATAATCCGAAATTCCTTAGACTCCTTCCAATTGACTGCAATTTGTTGTCTACTTCAACTGTTATTACAAAGAAGCAGCCATTCGTGTTAATATCACTGAAAAACGCGTCAGAGATATATTTGATGTGATATGTGAATAGCCGGCCGCGGTGGCCGCGCGGTTCTAGGCGCTGCAGTCCGGAACCGCGGGACTGCTACTGTCGCAGGTTCGAATCCTGCCTCGGGCACGGATGTGTGTGATGTCCTTTGGTTAGTTAGGTTTAAGTAGTTCTAAGTGCTAGGGGACTGATGACCTAAGATGTTAAGTCCCATAGTGCTCAGAGCCATTTGAACCATATGTGAATAGAAGGAAAATTGCTAGTCTGAAAGTATGCCGTATCAAGTAGTAGATGTGAAAACACAGGAATAGCAATTTCAAAGCTCTCTAACTCTGTTTACAGATCGGCGCTGCTCGTTGTGGGAAGATCGTATCAAGATAAGAAAAGAATTAATGTTTAGCCTAGATAAAGTAATACGTATAACCTGCATAGGAAACAATGAAACTGAAAATTTATTTCTGTAAAATATTTTGAAATTATAGATCGAAACGATCCAAGAAGAAATGGAAGCTCAACTCTTGAACGTAGCGCGAAGTCAGACAGCAATCCTCATTCAATGGATTAATTGTTGGGAGGGTTTGCCTAAACACATAATGGATCATTAAACAACACGTTCTTGAATGTTTATCGTTTTTCACGAATTCTACACAAGAGGGAGTTGCTGTAGAGGCTGGGAACGTTTGATGAAGAGCCTCGGGATTCATAATTTTTAACAAATTCTTGATTGCTACACAAATGGTACACAAAGCCCAGTAATAGACGCTATATGAAAGAGCCGCAAAGTGTGCGAATGCATATTTTTTACTACCAGAAAATGCTTTCAGCGAGGAGCCTGAGAACATAGTAATCTCTCATATACATATATCACACAAGAATAACAACGATGTTGTTTGAGAATGTAGGACACTCGTAAAAGCGTACAGGCAGTCGTTTTCTTCCACGCGCCATCCATGAATGGAACAGAAAGAATGGAAAAAAAAATTACAGCAGCAGGTATTGTGCGAATAATACCGCACGGTGGTTTGCGGCGTATAAATGCTGATGTAGAGAATTTTAAATTCTTTTCTTTCCTGGCGTTACACGGCTTTCTCTACCACGTCGACGCGTGACGAGCTGCGCTTATTGTTGAATTGCCATTTATTTTAGTGCCCGGATGTTCTTTCTGCCTCCACAACATTACCTAAATCAAAGGATGAAGCGCCATATACATCATCCTCCCCCCTACCTTGTGGACTCCACTTCATGAGCCCTTCATGTCTTAGTTGCATGAGCAGTACGAATCTGATATGCTAATGTAAGACCACGCTTACATCGACCTAAACGAATGTACAAAAGATGGCTCATTTATTTGCTTTAGACTTAGAGTTCGTTCCACCAAAACTACGGTGCGGTATTTTTGGTACAGTATGTAAATGACGTAGTAAATGGTAGATTTACCGGTAGGATAAGTAGCGTTGCTAAGAAAAGAAACATAAATGAATAGAATCTGGAAACAGGAAACCGACGACTTCCTTATGTTTTTTTGTTTGTTTGTTTTGCGCCTACTACAGTAGTACAAGCTTATATGCCAACTAGCTCTGCAGATGACGAAGAAATTGAAGAAATGTATCATGAAATAAAAGAAATTATTCAGATAGTGAAGGGAGACGAAAATTTAATAGTCGTGGGTGATTGGAATTCGAGTGTAGGAAAAGGGAGAGAAGGAAACATAGTAGGTGAATATGGATTGGGGGACAGAAATGAAAGAGGAAGCCGCCTGGTCGAATTTTGCACAGAGCACAACATAATCATAACTAACACTTGGTTTAAGAATCATGAAAGAAGGTTGTATACATGGAAGAACCCTGGAGATACTAAAAGGTATCAGATAGATTATATAATGGTAATACAGAGATTTAGGAACCAGGTTTTAAATTGTAAGACATTTCCAGGGGCAGATGTGGACTCTGACCACAATCTATTGCTTATGACCTGTAGATTAAAACTGAAGAAACTGCAAAAAGGTGGGAATTTAAGGAGATGGGACCTGGATAAACTAAAAGAACCAGAGGTTGTACAGAGATTCAGGGAGAGCATAAGGGAGCAATTGACAGGAATGGGGGAAATAAATACAGTAGAACAAGAATGGGTAGCTTTGAGGGATGAAGTAGTGAAGGCAGCAGAGGATCAAGTAGGTAAAAAGACGAGGGCTAGTAGAAATCCTTGGGTAACAGAAGAAATATTGAATTTAATTGATGAAAGGAGAAAATATAAAAATGCAGTAAGTGAAACAGGCAAAAAGGAATACAAACGTCTCAAAAATGAGATCGACAGGAAGTGCAAAATGGCTAAGCAGGGATGGCTAGAGGACAAATATAAGGATGTAGAGGCCTATCTCACTAGGGGTAAGATAGATACCGCCTACAGGAAAATTAAAGAGACCTTTGGAGATAAGAGAACGACTTGTATGAATATCAAGAGCTCAGATGGAAACCCAGTTGTAAGCAAAGAAGGGAAAGCAGAAAGGTGGAAGGAGTATATAGAGGGTCTATACAAGGGCGATGTACTTGAGGACAATATTATGGAAATGGAAGAGGATGTAGATGAGGATGAAATGGGAGATATGATACTGCGTGAAGAGTTTGACAGAGCACTGAAAGACCTGAGTCGAAACAAGGCCCCCGGAGTAGACAATATTCCATTGGAACTACTGACGGCCGTGGGAGAGCCAGTCCTGACAAAACTCTATCATCTGGTGAGCAAGATGTATGAAACAGGCGAAATACCCTCAGATTTCAAGAAGAATATAATAATTCCAATCCCAAAGAGAGCAGGTGTTGACAGATGTGAAAATTACCGAACTATCAGCTTAATAAGTCACAGCTGCACAATACTAACACGAATTCTTTACAGACGAATGGAAAAACTAGTAGAAGCCAACCTCGGGGAAGATCAGTTTGGATTCCGCAGAAACACTGGAACACGTGAGGCAATACTGACCTTACGACTTATCTTAGAAGAAAGATTAAGGAAAGGCAAACCTACGTTTCTAGCATTTGTAGACTTAGAGAAAGCTTTTGACAATGTTGACTGGAATACTCTCTTTCAAATTCTAAAGGTGGCAGGGGTAAAATACAGGGAGCGAAAGGCTATTTACAATTTGTACAGAAACCAGATGGCAGTTATAAGAGTCGAGGGACATGAAAGGGAAGCAGTGGTTGGGAAGGGAGTGAGGCAGGGTTGTAGCCTATCCCCAATGTTGTTCAATCTGTATATTGAGCAAGCAGTAAAGGAAACAAAAGAAAAATTCGGAGTAGGTATTAAAATTCATGGAGAAGAAATAAAAACTTTGAGGTTCGCCGATGACATTGTAATTCTGTCGGAGACAGCAAAGGACTTGGAAGAGCAGTTGAATGGAATGGACAGTGTCTTGAAAGGAGGATATAAGATGAACATCAACAAAAGCAAAACAAGGATAATGGAATGTAGTCTAATTAAGTCGGGTGATGCTGAGGGAATTAGATTAGGAAATGAGACACTTAAAGTAGTAAAGGAGTTTTGCTATTTGGGGAGCAAAATAACTGATGATGGTCGAAGTAGAGAGGATATAAAATGTAGGCTGGCAATGGCAAGGAAAGCGTTTCTGAAGAAGAGAAATTTGTTAACATCCAGTATTGATTTAAGTGTCAGGAAGTCATTTCTGAAAGTATTCGTATGGAGTGTAGCCATGTATGGAAGTGAAACATGGACGATAAATAGTTTGGACAAGAAGAGAATAGAAGCTTTCGAAATGTGGTGCTACAGAAGAATGCTGAAGATTAGATGGGTAGATCACATAACTAATGAGGAAGTATTGAATAGGATTGGGGAGAAGAGAAGTTTGTGGCACAACTTGACCAGAAGAAGGGATCGGCTGGTAGGACATGTTCTGAGGCATCAAGGGATCACCAATTTAGTATTGGAGGGCAGCGTGGAGGGTAAAAATCGTAGAGGGAGACCAAGAGATGAATACACTAAGCAGATTCAGAAGGATGTAGGTTGCAGTAGGTACTGGGAGATGAAAAAGCTTGCACAGGATAGAGTAGCATGGAGAGCTGCATCAAACCAGTCTCAGGACTGAAGACCACAACAACAACATGATGAATCAGTATTTTTTTTATTACAAAACCTTCTGTTTCACGTTACAAATCAGCAATTTTCGGGTGAAACCTGAATTAATAATCGACAGCTTCAATTTTGCTATAAATGCTGTTTATTTTTAAGTAACAGATAGGAAGTTAACTGCGGTTAACTGTGTAGAACGAAAATTTTCCGTAGGCTGCACGGCCCTTTATATATCCTCACTCAGTTTATAGACGGTTCACAGCTTTCAGTTTCTGGGGGAATACAGTAAGACACTGATCGCATACGCAGACAAAGCGACTGAAATGAGGTAACGCTGATAGGTATGTAGCACACCTAACCTACAGGTAATGCGATTACAATCTTAACTTACCAAAGCTATTACGAAACCTACGTAGTCCACGGTTATTTATTATAGTCTATGGTCCCTACGATAGTTTCACAGTAATAATTAGACATTTCACAACAGGCAAAGCTTACCATAACACCCCTAAAGAAACATTATGCTGATGTTCGCAGAGCTGAGAATACATCAGACTAAAATGGGGTATTATTTCCATGTGAGCATTCCGTAATCTGATCGGCTGGCGTGGAACAGTGGTTAAGACAGCCTGACTTACTTTTGGATGGACAGCAAATCAGATCCCTGTTCAGCCAACCAGAATCCGTTACTGTTGTGTCCTTAAATCGCTTAATGCCGGTATATTTCCTTTGAAAATGTCGCAGCCGATTTTTTTCTCCGTCCTCCTCCTGTCCGTGCTTGCGCTCCATTTCTAATAATCTTGTCGTCGACAAGACACTATACCATTCTGCGAAAGTATAGCTCGTTTTGAACTAAAAATATCGAATTACGTGTAGCCTTTTTACAGCCCAATTTTACTTCCTCTTTTTAATTTTGTCCGTATTAACTTCGGCGAAATTTGCAATAATCATTTATCTATGAATATCTCTAAGTATACTGCAGCTAATACCTCTTGTATCAAATTAACAATAGACAAAAGCGGGTGGTGACGCTGTTTTCTGGCAATAGACGCGGGTGACGGCACCTGGTTCTGCAACTAACGCGCGTGTAAACCGCTCAGTTAACTACAGAGTACTTCTGGATTCGCCTTTTCCAGCATCCTTTTGATGTGCCAAGAATCGTGCTCGACGGTACGAGGTAGGCTGTCCTCTTGAGAGAACAGTGATTGCATACGGCTGGTAAGGTTGTATAATGGCATCTCTGCAACAACTTTATTTCTGTCAGGTTTTGGACTCCCTTTTTGGGGTAGACAGTATTAAACGTTGCCACTGTTGAACTAAATCATGGGTTCCTAGAATTTTTCCATAACGTACCACCTGACATTTTTAGAAATTTGAGAGTGCCGTTATGGCCTGTTCACTTTTTAATGAACCCTGTTGCGGGAGGTAGGAGGGGAGGGGGGAGAGGTGCGCCAGGCTGAACGAAGACTGAAATAGGGTTGTGGAACGCTAACGGGGGGAGGGGGGGGGGCACTTCCGTCATCTTGCTCAGTGCTGACAACACACATTTCAGTTTTTGTGTCGGGCATATCAGCTGCGATATACGGTAGAAATGTGACAGTCACAAGTAATAAAGTTTCGTGGAAGCGCTTTTTTACAGTCTTTCGGGTTCATATGTAGTACTTATTGAAATAGAGAAATAAGTGAACTCTTACAGTTGTAATAACAAGGCGTTCGTGTTTATATGTAGTACTTACTGAAAAAGAGAAGTAAGCGAACTCTTACAGTTGTAGTAACAACGTTTCCTCTATATTTTAAGATATCTATTCAGTGCTTCTTTTTGTCGTATTGCCGGATAACGAAACGTTTTGTATTTCTTTGGCCGCTTTTCCCCCAAAAACTGCATGCTCCATGTATGTTGCCGCTGGCAGTGCGAGAGAATCATCAGTTGTGTGAGATTTTCCTTCCTTTGCAGTTCTAAAACTAGCCAAATTTTATTAATTTTGTGTCAGTATTAGTAAAATTTGCCACTTATTTGGATTATTTTTTAAAAAAACGCCGATTTCTTTTGCTAAATCAGTGTGCTTAGAGCTCTGAAGACTTTTTAATACAGAAGGCTTCAGGCTATGATTTGAAACCGTATCTAAGAATAAAATGGATTGGTGAAATGGTGTATCATTGGTTTCTGTACCGGCCCTTACTGTGAAAGCAAATTGTAAGTAGCTTTCATTACAGTTGCTGCTAGGTGCTGCCTTGGATGCAGAAAGTGCTTCCTCGCTTAAAAATCGTTACACGGACAACTTAAAACACAGTCACGTGTAGGTCACGAATCAAGTTAAACTTCACATCACAACTATAGTAGTCAAGAATTATCTCGTTGTAATATCCAAGCTTCGGTTCCAGACGCAAGCTTTTTACGATGCCATTTAGATCAACGCCCAACAAAGCGACAATACCAGGAACAAACCGTTCACTGTGTAATTATTGCTGTAGCGCCACAGATTGGCACAACACATAATTTGACAGTAGTTACAAAGCAGCACGAAAACTTTCGAATAACCACCGTCAAGACCTGATCAAAATATCGCCAGGGTCAAAACAAGATGAATCATCCTCGGCCAACGCAGGAAAGTCCGATTAAGAGTGAGAAGGAGGGTAAAATCCGATTTTCCTGTGTCCTGCGTACGGTCCGAAACAAACATCTACAGTAAATCGATTTTCTTTAAAGTTATACAGATGCTACTTTATAGCACTACCAGTTACTACTAAATTAGAGATACACCGATAATGTTACTCCTGTGAAAGGATACTTATTTGACCGTGATCGTGTTTAATGGAAAAGTGTTGGATTGTTTTTGCTTCTCTAAAGATATCTATAGGAGGGAAGCAGTAGCAGAACAAACAGCAATCGAAACAGTGCTCTATTAGTAACAAAGTAAACTACAATTACGTAAAAGGAAACGGTCGCCAGCCTAATTAGGCAAAGTTATGCCAAGTACTAGCACGGCTCATAAAGAAAGTTGACTACTGTGGTTGACTTTACTTTATACTGAATTTAAGTTTTGCAGATAAGGTACGAAACAGTTGCGTAGTTTATCCAGCAATGTAACATTAGTTTGGCATGAGCAACACAGAAGTAATGTTAACCGTTTTGCAACAACTGGCTCTGAATAATACTTACTATCTGTATATTAAAGCAGGAAGTTAATGTTTGTTATAGTTAAACAATTATTAATTGTGTAGAAATATTAATTTGGATAAGAGGTTCGTTTATCAGCTTAATTATTGGAAAATACTGTTCTGTAAATCTTTTTCAGTTAATTACATTCTCTATTCCTATTATTATTTGTATTCTCAAGCAAGATTCACTTCCTTATACTTGTTACCTCAAATGGAACAGGTGGCACATTAATCTAGCACACTTTGAATAGTTATACCACACAAATGTTAGAGAGCTGGCAAGTGCTCTTCATTAATGCTGTAGCTTTAACATCAAACTTAAATCTGGCTCAACAATTAGCATGCGGACCCAGGAAACAATCTATCAGTAGATTCAGACCAAGACTGAATATTTTAGTTACAACACGATATGAGAAACACTACCAACTATACATACCTGAAATTATAAACACTACAATAATTAATCCTTATAGTGGCCCTTCAGTGTACTAGCTAGTAACTGTTATGAATCATTATGATTTTTCATGTAACTGTAATACTCTACTGTGATCTCAATAAGTACGATCTTAATCTGAATACTTTAAATATTTTCTTGAATCGATTAGCATTTCAGTCACCTCAGTTCAGCATGCGTCCTGTTACCTAGTAGGAACAGCGTCCGCCATTGGCCCTGATAACATGTTCCATGCGTGATGGCATCGACGAGTATAATGTCCTGTGGTATAGCCATCCATGCTGAATTCACCTGGTTCCAAAGTTCATCTGTAGTGGTTGACACTGGGTCATAGCACTGCACCCATCGTTTCATCATACCCCACACATTTTTGATTGGCGACATGTCTGGTGACCTGGCGGGCCAGGGCAAAAGACTGTCATTCTGTGACACCAAGAAGGCACCTGTTGGTGCAGCAACATGTGGAAGTGCATTGTCTTGCTGAATATTGGCGTCTGGGACGTTGTGCAGAAAGGGTATGGCTATAGGTTGCAGGATGTCATTCCCGTAGGACACACTGGTCAAGGGCCCTGGACATGTACCAGCTGTGATGTGCGGTTGTACCCAATAGCACCCCACGCCATAAGGCCTTGAGTTGGCGCTGAATGTCTTGTGCGAATGCAGTCGCTGTGATGCCTCTACTCCTTCCTGCGGCGCACTAAAACACTATCTGATGCCATTCCTGTCCCCAAAGAAGTCGTTCCATACTTCATTGCCGTCTAGCATATTTCTGTACATCTGTCAAAGGTAGGCGGAGAAGTGGACAACGAGCACGTTACCCATGCTGCATTAAACGGTGACGGACTGCCACCCCTGATAGAGTTCGACGTGTTATATCGTTCCAATATTGCACAAGAGGGCGCGAACCTGTGCTATAACGCCATTCGGATGATGTGATGATCTTCTCGGAGGGTGATATGGTTGGTGCCACCTAACCCGTCTCGTAGTGTTCTACGGCCTTACGTGAATCATTAGGCACACACCTATCGCATTGCCGAAACACTTCGTCTGAAGCGAGCAACAATTTCCCGGATAACTGCATCACATTCTGTCATGTCAATGATGCGCCCTCTTTCAAACTCACTGATTTGACGGTACGGTTTGCGCATACGTCCGCGAGGCATCCTGCGCGTCTTCTCAAGCCACACTAATCCTTTACCTTCAGTTTATAGTGACAACGAGAGCCGCAGGCACGCTGTACCTGTACGTGGTGTTGTGTCGCGGTCTCGATTTTGACCTTGAACCCGCTGGCTGACATGGTTCAGACGCAAATCATTTCTGCAGAACGTGCTAATGTACATGTCCTGCGAATATGAACTTCCTACCTCTAGTCGTTCGAGGTGTACTGTTTTTTCTTTCTGGACATGAGTGTACTTTGAGCAGTATACTACTGGCCACTAAAATTGCAACATCGTAATGGAAAAAGCAAAAAACAAAAAAAAAAGACAAAAATCAGATTGGCATGAAATGTACTACTTTCTTAGATCTGCAAATGATTAGCATTTCAGAACAACCACATGAGGCAGGTGAGAGTAAGTCCATTTACATTCTGTAATCAAGGAAATATTACACAGCTGATTTTGTGTCAAAAATCGCATTTGGAGCATGTTTGTTTGTGGGAATCGTCTTTGGGCTCGAGTAAGAACGAGAAACGTCTACCAGCATTATCAAGATCATGACTTATCGAGAGTACAGTTTATCGTTCTAATAATGCTCCAGTTGCTTGGTATTCCACGACAGTAAAGTGAATTTGGAATCGATGGTGGTAGGAGAGCAACACTGAATGCCATGCAGGATCTCAATGCCATCATCTGGCTAGCGCTCGGCAGGCATATATATATATGTATATATATATATATATATATATATATATATATATATATATATATATATATTGTGTGCGTGTGTCAGTTATCATAATTAGTACAACATATAGTTCAAGAAGGATTGAAAAACAATTATATTTTTTATAAAGGAAAGATTTTTATTATACTCACTCCGCTTTCACAACTACAAGAAAACTAAAAATCGTGTAGTAGTCCTAAGAAAACTTCAATCGGGTTTTTGACACTGTCACCCACGAGAGTATCAATATCTGTATTACACCTGGTTAATTCTACCCTCAAATCACTATCTATATTTAATTTATTCCTGTACTTATTTTTCAAAAACGAGTGAAGTTGAAAAGTGTCGTTCACATAGATAATTTCTCCAAAAGCCCAACAAGTGTCTCACTGAATAGTAATTTAGCAATACCACCACGGAAACTGAGCGAAGTGATGTAGTGGCTAACGCCCTCAACTCACATTCGAGAGACTCGTGTTCAGTTCTCGGATCGGCCACCCACATACCGCTTTCCTGCGGTCATCCAGGTCACTTCATGCAAATGCCCGATTGGTTACTAACAAGGGTCATGGTCGCTTACTTCCCCTCCGGTTGTAAGAAAGCCGAGCAAAGCTCCTCCTCTCACAATGTTAGCCGTGTTAAAACACGAATCGTCCTTCCTTCTTCTTGTGTTAGGACATTAAATAAGTAAAGTTAAAGCGAGTCGTTCTTGTGAAAACTTGTGTCTGAGAAAATATCAATTCGACAAATTACAACCGGACTCTGGTACGTTATATGTTTACCCCACGAGTAGCCAGCCAAGGCCGCGCCAGTCTGTAGAGGTGTGCACTTCCAGCTGCCTGATGGCACACGATACTGGTAATTTTCAACATTAAAAAATACTGTCAATATGTCTTAACAACTTATTTTGATTCATTCTTCCTTTCCGTTCAAAAAAAAAGGCAAAAAAGAACTGACTAGCTTTCGACACGACAAAATGGACCATTCCCTTGTGAGTGATGCAAGGTATCGATTAGGCATGTCATCTCTTGTTTCATTCTGTACTCTCTGAACGTGACTATTGATGAGTGAAACCCCTGAAGCTCCCGATAATTTTTATCTTGTCTTGGGTTCTCGGCCAGCGCTGACGGCCCAGTGCCCCGCTGCCCACAGCCACAACCGCCAAACCGCTGGTCTAAATTACTACAACTGATAAATATGGTTGGCTATCGCTGAACTAAAATTGTGTGAAACATTCACTCTGTAACGCTAAAACCATACTTATCCCGTCGTCACATAACAGAGGGCAAGTACCATTTAAGTTTACTACTGTCCTCTCACCCATAATAATATTATAAATATTTGGCGTGCTCACGTGTATTCAGCCCACAAAATTTTACGTCCTTGCACAAAAAGACCAGATCAAAAACGTAGTTTATAGAATTGTGCTGCGTTAAGATCATGCAAGAAAATTTTTTGTATTTTTTAATATTATTTAATTAAGATACCACATACGGCAAAACTATAAAAACACATTAATTACGTACCTGTAACCGAGTAAACATACCTTTATACTTACACAAATACACACACACAAGCACACGAACACACACACACACACACACACACACACACACACACACGTACATATCATTACCACCATTACATATATACTTATAAATTACTAGCTTCCTTATTCATCATAGCAAAAGTACTGATATTCGAGAGCAACCGCGGGTAACAGATATCAAAATACAAAATACACTCCGTTATAACGTGGCATATAGTGATTTGTATGCCGCAGACATGATAGATTGTGAGGGTGGAGGGAATAAGGGTTCTCTCAACGAAGTTATTGAGTTACTGAATTGCGTCCAGTTCAGAAGTGGATCAGAGCTACTTGATCCTGTCGGAGTGACTGATATGAGGTAAGCCGTGGTCAGATAATTGGCTTCACCGACCGCGACTTATTGTCATTCGCAGAAAACCACTCTTTCTATAATAGTTCCATGCCTCTGTGGCTCAATAGTGAGATGACAGCCCGAAGGCGAATGGCGCATTATGTCACAATGAGGTCCCTGCATGCCTCTTTGCCTGTATGGTCTGAATCCTCGTTTTCACATTTTGCAAGTTCCCTGCTACCCAGCGTAATGATAAAAGGCCCTCCCCCCCCCCCTCCAAGATGAAGAATAAGGGTGTCCTGTATACTTTGCGCAGTTTGTAGGGCGTCTGTATGGTGTTAAAGAAATCAGAGCGTATGAGAAACTTTTTCTTTCAATACGCCTCGTTTGCTCGAGTGACTTCAGGATCAGTGAATTTTTGAATTATATACAGTTTATTCAATGGCATGATGAATCTTGAAGACTTGATCGAGGGACATAACTGTATGAGCAAGAGATTACTCTAGCTTTGAACCATGAGTGTATACTGTATTAAAACTATGGTTCCTATCTAACATGCTGTAAAACCAGGAGTTAAAATTAAATTCTTGAGTGTATTTTTTCTTAAAATTAGTCAAATCTGAAATAATTCTGTGTCTTTTTCCGAACTACGTTGGAGCTGTGACCCAGTCTTGACGTTAAACTTAATAACTGGCAACACGTATCTCTAAAAGGCAGCTCTTTGCAGGAATACATTTTAAAATATTTGGTGCTGTTAGCGACCGTTCTTTCACGTCCCTCACTTGTTGCTACCAGTCAAGCTTAAAATCAAACCTTACCGTCTCCTTAAAATTAAGATCAGTCTTCCTCATCCTTAGATTAGGAAAGTCAAAAACAGAATGTAAACGTTTAACAATGACGTAACCAGACTTCTCTGTTGAAAAATTGAAACAGAATCTCCGTCCATTCCTCCAGCCTTCTAATTGCTAGTTACTGCTGATGGATTGTTGTAAGGATCAAATACGAGGAAGTTGTCCAAGAACAATGACATTGTACAGCACTTCTTAGAGTCAAAGCTATATTATTAATATCTATGGCGCGGGCAGTCACGCTTAAAACACAACCTTACGGGACAGCGTTCTCTTTCTCAGAGTGGTCAGAGAAGACGCCACCAGCCGGCCGCGGTGGTCTAGCGGTTCTGGCGCTGCAGTCCGGAACCGCGGGACTGCTACGGTCGCAGGTTCGAATCCTGCCTCGGGCATGGTTGTGTGTGATGTCCTTAGGTTAGTTAGGTTTAAGTAGTTCTAAGTTCTAGGGGACTTATGACCTAAGATGTTGGGTCCCATAGTGCTCAGAGCCATTTGAACCATTTTTTTTTTTATTTGAAGACGCCACCGACTCGATATTTAAAATAATATGGGGTAGGGAGGACCGCGTGGAGTCGATAAGACTTCATTGCCCCATTCATGAGGCTGTCTGAGGAAATCATGCCTCCAAGTAGTGTCGTAGGCTCAAAGTCATCAAAAAATATGCCACATAGGTAGCACCTGCGTAGGAAATTCTGTTATATAGCTGCTCTGAGAACAACCAGGTTAACTAATTTGGAGTGATACCTCGTGCACTCAGACTGAAAGTGGCTAAGGAAATGTCTGTTTTCGAAGACATCGCACCAGAAAAAGACAGGTTTTATTTTTATTTTCTTTTTCTTTTTATTTTTTATTTATTTATTTATTTATTTATTTTTTTACTTACAGAGCTCCAAAAGGTATAAGTCGAAACAAAACCCCTGGGGTATAGATTCCCTCAGAATTACTGAGATGACAAAACTATTCCACTTGGTGTGCAAGATATATAAGACAGGCGAAATAACCTCATACTCCAAGAAGAACGTAATAATTCCAATTCCAAAGAAAGCAGGTGCTGAGAGGAGTTGATATTACCGAACTGTCAGCTTAATAAGTCATGGTAGCAAAATACTGACACGAATTGGATAAAATGGTGGTCGCCGACCCTGGGTGAGATCAGTTTGGGTCCCACAGAAATGTAGGAACACGCGAGGCAATACTGACCCTACTACACAAACAGCAGTTGACCGGCGTTGCCTGGTGAAACGTTGTTGTGATGCCTCGTGTAAGGAGAAATGCGTACCACCACGTTTCCGACTTTGATAATGGTCGGATTGTAGCCTATAGTGATTGAGGTTTATCGTATCGCGACACTGCTGCTCGCGTTCTTCGAGATCCAATGACTGTTAGCAGAATATGGAATCGGTGGGTTCAGGAGGGTAATACGGAACGCCGTGCTGGATCCTAATGGCCTCGTATCACTAGCAGTCGAGATGACAGGCATCTTATCAGCATGGCTGTAACGGATCGTGCAGCCACGTCTCGATCCCTGAGTCAACAGACGGGGACGTTTGCAAGACAACAATCATCTGCACCAACAGTTCGACGACGTTTGCAGCAGCATAGACTGTCAGCTCAGAGACCATGGCTGCGGTTACCCTTGACGCTGCATCACAGACAGGAGCGCCTGCGATGGTGTACTCAACGACGAACCTGGGTGCACGAATGGAAAAACGTCATTTTTTTCGGATGAATCCAGGTTCTGTTTACAGCATCATGATGGTCGCATCCGTGTTTGGTGACATCGCGGTGAACGCACATTGGAAGCGTGTATTCGTCATCGCGATACTGGCGTATCACCTGGAGTGATGGTATGGGGTGCCATTGGTTACACGTCTCGGTCACCTCTTGTTCGCACTGACGGCACTTTGAATAGTGGACGTTACATTTCAAATGTGTTACGACCCGTGGCTCTACCCTTCATTCGATCCCTGCGAAACCCTACATTTCAGCAGAGTAATGCACGACCGCATGTTGCAGGTCCTGTACGGGCCTTTCTGGACACAGAAAATGTTCGACTGCTGCCCTGGCCAGCACATTCTCCAGATCTCTCACCAACTGAAAACGTCTGGTCAATGGTGGCCGAGCAACTGGCTCGTCACAAGACGCCAGTTACTACCCTTGATGAACTGTGGTATCGTGTTGAAGCAGCATGGGCAGTTGTACCTGTACACGGCATCCAAGCTCTGTTTGACTCAATGCCCAGGCGTATCAAGGCCGTTATTACGGCCAGGGGTGGTTGTTCTGGGTACTGATTTGTCAGTATCTAAGCACCCAAATTGCATGAAAATATAATCACATGTCAGTTCTAGTATATTTGTCCAATGAATACCCGTTTATCATCTGCATTTCTTCTTGGTGTAGCAATTTTAATGGCCAGTAGTGTATTTATCTTAGTAGATAGGTTAAAGAAAGGTAAACCAACGTGTATAGCATTTGTATATTTACAGGAAGCTTTTGACAGTGTTGCTTGAAATACTCTCTTTGAAATTGTGAAGGTAGTAGGAACAAAATACAGGGAGCGAAAGGTTGTGTACAGCTTGTACAGAAACCATACTACAGTCATGGGAGTCGAAAGACTCGAAGGGGAAGCAGTGGTTGAGAAGAGATTGATGGTTCAAATGGCTCTGAGCACTATGGGACTTAACATCTATGGTCATCAGTCCCCTAGAACTTAGAACTACTTAAACCTAACTAACCTATGGACATCACACAACACCCAGTCATCATGAGGCAGAGAAAATCCCTGACCCCGCCGGGAATCGAACCCGGGAACCCGGGCGTGGGAAGCGAGAACGTTACCGCACGACCACGAGCTGCGGACAAGAAGAGATTGAGATAGGGTTGTAAACTATCCCAATGTTATTCTATGTGTGCGCTAGGCAAGTAGTAAAGGAAACGAAAGAGAAATTTGGAAAAGGAATTACAGTTCAGGGATTAGATTAGGATAGTAGACCCTAAAGTGGTGGATGAATTTTGCAATTTGGGTAGCAAAATAACTGATGATGGCTGTAGAAGAGAAGATAATGAAATGCAGATTGGCTATAGCAAGAAAAGCATTTCTGAAAAAGAGGGACTTGGTAAAATCGAATATAAATTTTAGTGTTAGGAAGTCTTTTCTGAAGCTATTTCTCTGGATGTGTTTTGCAATTTGGGCAGTAAAATAACTGAAGCAAGCTGAAGCGAATAGGGTATAAAAGACAGACTAGCTATAGGAAAGACAGCATTTATGACAAACAGGAATTTCGTAACATCGAATATAAATTAAAGAGCTAAAAAGTCTTTTCTGAAGATATTTGTCTGAAGTGTAACCTTGCACGAAAGAGAAATGTGGGCTATAAGCAGTTCAGATGAGAAGAGAAGAGAAGAGAAGAGAAGAGAAGAGAAGAGAAGAGAAGAGAAGAGAAGAGAAGACAAGAGAAGAGAAGAGAAGCTTTTGAAATTCGTTCTATAGAAGATTGTTGAAGATTAGATAAGGAGAGCGCGTAAGTAATGAGAGGGTACAGAATTGACTTGGGGAGAAAAGAAATTTGCGCCACCACTTGACTAAAAGTAGAGATCTATTGGTATGTGCCGCACGGGATTAGCCGAGTGGTCTAAGGCGCTACAGTCATAGACTGTGCGGCTGGTCTCGGCGGAGGTTCGAGACCTCCCTCGGACATGGATGTGTGTGTTTGTCCTTAGGATAATTTAGGTTAAGTAGTGTGTAAGCTTAGGGATTGATGACCTTAGCAGTTAAGTCCCATAAGAATTCACACACATTCGAACATTTTTTTTATTGGTATGTCAAATTCTGAGATATCAATGAGCTGTCAATTTAGTATTGGAGAGAAGTGTAGGGCGTAAAGACTGTAGACGAAAATCAAGGTATGAATACAGTAAGCAGGGTTAAATGTATGTAGGGTGCAGTAGTTATTCGGAGATGACGAGGCTTACACAGGATTCACCACGGTGAAGCGCTGCATTAAACCAATATTCGAACTAGAGATCACAACAACAGCAATCTGTGTAACCTCTGTAACCTAATATGATGCTCGTTACACACATTACAGCAGCTCATCTTGAAGTTCTTTTCTAACAGATATATGCCGGTGTGATTTCTCAAATGATAGGAAAGGGAAAAATAAACAAAACAAGAAAGATTGGCCGCCAGGACACTTCACTGAACTAAGGTATCGGGAACGAAAAACGCTTGCATCAAAGTGTTCCGTTCTTAAAAGATCGTTTAGAGACTATTTCTACCTGGTACGCACAAAACAGAGGACGCTTAAGGAGATCGAGGCGAGAAGTGTGGAGAGAGACTGTTCAGCGCTTAGAAAGGCATTTGCCGCATGTGGGCGAAGCGAGCAGAGCAGGTCGCGAACAATCTGAACCAATGCGTGCCGGTGTAGCAGACAGTAATTTTACGAGGGAATGTTGAGAAGTAATCAATGCGAATTTTTGTGCGAAAACTATTAAAGTTTTTTTAAACTAAACAAACGTTATTAAGATTCTACATCATTTTTCATGCTTCATGTTCACATATTTATTTCTCAACGTAGTCACCTTGGCAACGAACAAATTACTGCCATCGATAGAGCAGTTTGTTGATACCGTCGCTGTAGAATGTTGGTTTCATCGCTTCATCACTTTCAGAGTGAAGTCCTCGAATGTGTTCTTTAAGTCCGGAAACAAATTAAAATCAGATCACCATCGGGGCAATATGGAGGATGATTGATGACAGTGAATGCAAGGCGTCGTATTGTTGCAAATGTCGCAGAGCTCGTGTGTGGTCTGCCATTTCCTTGCTGAAGAGGGGGTGGGGGTGCTCCGTGTATGGCTGGAGCCCTCTAGTGGCAGAGGGATGCAAATATGTCGCCGTAAAGAATGAAGATATAGAATGTTAACAAGGTTTGTTTTATTTTAAAAGCTTAAGAGTCGTGACATAAAACATTCAGAGGCACTACTTTCCAGTACGCCCTCGTACTTCACAATTCTTGTTGTACGCCATGCTATTAAATACATTCATGTTCATTTCGTAGAAAAGTTATGCTATGATCTAGCATCTTTCTTTCCGACAAGAGGAAAGTTAATTCACTACAGGCAAGGAATCTGTTGGTTAAGATTTGCTCTATTTCATTAGCTGTCTGTTGAAGGAGTAGTGATTTGTGCTAACAAAGTAGTAATATCATCCCCCCCCCCCCCTATCAATTAAACCTGGCCACGACAGAAATATTTCGGGCATTTTTTGATATGTTCAGTAACGTTTCAGATCTTGTAAGGCTTGTAAAATGTCTTTCTCGTGTTCTCGAACATTTAGAGACAACAGTGTCCCTTTCGCTAGATTTCCGTATGTTATTTGGATTCTAAAACATGCTTACATTTAACAGCACCATGTGCAAATTACGTTTTTAAATCAGTGATAATGATGATATATTTGTTTGGGCGTTTAGAACTTTGGTCTTCAGTGCTCGTACACTACTGCTATGTGGAGTATGGATACTGTAGATACAATAAGAAATTTTAATAAGACTCGTAAAATACTTATTGCAAAAAACCAACATAAAAAAACGCGCACACACACTCTGCCACACACACACATACACGGACAGAGAGAGGGGGAGGCGGAGGGAGGGAGAGAGAGAGAGAGAGAGAGAGACAGAGAGAGAGAGAGAGAAAGAAAGGAAGACAGACAAACACTATACTGATAGACACAATCACACTCTAAAATCCAATTTTTGTCAGTTATGAAACTTTCCATAAAAATGCAAATCAAAGAATTAAAAATCTAAAACACCAAAAAGAATTGGTTGGTTTATCACTGGACTCAAAAAGGTGAGCCAGACATTCTGCAATAAAAGCAAAAGCTCTAACTCAAATGTGTAGCCTGAAGTCGAAAATTTTAAAAGTTTTATCAAATTTGTCTCTTCATCAGCTGAACTACATTGTATATCCCCACTTACATTTATAGCTGCTATATTGTCGAAATATCATATGCGCCCCATTAAAATAGGAAATACTGAATTACAACCTCACAGGCTCTGCAGAAAGGTGGGCGCTCCCAGTGGAGCAAAATGCCATGTCTAAGGGAGACAAGTCCTATACAGAAAAGAGTTGCCTCTCACCTCCAGGCACTTTTCCTCCCATTGATACATGGCCTTGTCGCTTAGCGGCGAGTTTATAGCCTGTAGGGGAATGGTACATTGTTCAACACTGTCTACCCCCCCAGGCTTTCTTGGCTGCTATATCAGGCTGCTCGTTATTCTTCATTCCCGTGTGCCTCGGTATATAGCAGAACACCATCTCCTTTCCATGTTTTTTTCAGTAAGAGAACAGTATCCTACACATTCTGTATTATTCTCTGCTGTGTACATTCGTTTAATTGCCTAAAAAACAGTAAGGGACTCGGTGGAGATCAAGCATCATTCCTTCAAATTAGCGTACAAATCAGCCATCTGGATTTTAAGAGATTCTTCCTGTTCTGACCGTCTGTATTCTGGTACTAATATAAAATATTATTAATATTCTAATTTTCTGGCACTTGACTTAACGCCATTCACCTTCTTGCTCCTCAATACAATGTTGCTAAGCGTCAGTTACAATCACATAATTTCGTACACTCTTAAAAGTTATTTATTCATGATGAACCAGTCTTGTGACACACACGTTAGTTTTTCCTGCATGTTTGATTTTCGTGCCTAATTTGGTAACATAATCTTCTTTTCGTTACCATCTAAGCCACTGCAACGTTGTATTCAGCGAGCTGAAATTGCCTTTTTCTTCTGTTCTAGACATTCAATTACTCCTTGGAATTCTTTAACTTGTACAATTTTTGTATCTCATGTGTTGATAACTGCCGATATTGCAGCTTTGGAATCACAAAATATAACTGCTTTGTTGACTACGTGTAAATAGTTTTTTAGCTGACTTGCAGTTGTGATGGCTTCAGCTTCACCTTCAAAATCTGAGTAGCGCGATCCTAAGGTTTTTCCAGTAATGAACAATTTGTGTAGAAGTGGAGCCACTGATCTTCAGGATATCTGCCACGCAGGGTAGCCGCGCGGTCTCGGGCGCCTTGCCACGGTTCGCACGGCCCCCACCATCGGAGGTTCGGGTCCCCCCTCGGGCATGTGTGTGTGTGTGTGTGTGTGTGTGTGTGTGTGTGTGTGTGTGTGTGTGTGTGTGCGTGTGTGTGTGTGTCTGTGTCTGTGTCTGTGTGTGTGTGTTGTCCTTAGCGTAAGTTAGTTTAAGTTAGATTAAGTAGTGTGTAAGCCTAGGGACCTATGACCTCAGCAGTTTGGTCCCATAGGAACTTACCACAAATTTCCAACCCTTCAGGATATCTCAGATTTACTTTTTCCGTGGTTGAAGCTTTCATTATTAATTTATCAGTTTCACTTTTTTTATAAATATCCATTGTGTCTAGCTGTTATTGCGATTGAGGAATAAGGATAGAGAGAGAAAGATAAAATAATTTTTTTAGAATCAACTTTCGATAGTTGACATTGTGATGTTATGTCTTCTACTCTTTGGATGAGGCTAATTGAATAATATAAAATATTAGCAACCAAATATTCAAAAACAACGTATTGAGTATTTTCTTTAGTTGAGTTTGAGACACTGCTGTTCTTCTTATAAAGCCAAGCTGATAATTTACTTCAGCCTTGACATACAACGTTTATATTCTCCACACACATTTCTCATATACGTCTATTTGTCCGCATTTCTTATCTCCACGTTGGTAGGGGCCGATTAATGAAAAGTACTTCCGTGGGTGGGCGTTCTACGCTATGATATTCAGCGACATCGTGTACGCAATATTAACTGAGGGAGCGAGTTCTCAAGTCTCTCAGATGTTGAATCCATGTAAACTTCTGGACAAAGGTGAGGCACATAAACTCTCCGACGCTTTAAAATTTACAATCCTGCTCTTCAGTTTCAGCTGAAGAAGACTACAGGCACTTCTAGTACGGTTAAAAATAACGCACATGTTTTTGTCTAAAACCTAAAACCATATTTTAATGCCCATTTCTCTAGCCACCGAAGAGCCATCTACAGGTGGTGCGTACTTGCGGAAAGAGTGAAAGGTGTACTAAAGATTGAAACGTTGTTCACAAGTAAAGAGCACATTAATGTGGACGTAGTGCTATTAGGAACTACTATAAACAGTGTCACGCTTGAAATAGCATCTTGAGAAATGCCGCTTTGTTGTATTAAATATATGATGACATATCTGCAAATAACTGGTCGAGAACGATAGCTATTAGACTGGGTTTCGTAGAGAGGCTTGTTGTATAGCCGCCTAAAGCAGGGGAAGGTTGCCAACGGTGAAGTGGCACCTCCTGAACCCACACCGAAAACTTCTGTTGAGCTGCTTCGACTCTGTGTCCAGACGAAGAGGATATTGAAATCTGCTTTGAAGCCTCTTCATATTAATTTGTCTACAAGGTTGCGTGGGACCATGGATCAAGGCACTACATAGTTCACGCAATACTGATCAGGATGTTTATAAGCTAAAGAATTAATAAAACACAAAACACTGTGAAAGAGCATACACAATTGATTACAGAGAAAACTTCTCAACCACTGCGAGGTGAATAAATGTTGAAGGTTCGCCTGAATGGGTCAATATTGTCAATAACAAATCCTGTGTTGGAGTATGTCGGGCCTGCTTTTCTATTGTAAATGCGTGTTCCTTGAATCCGAGAGCTCACGGTGGAGTAGACTCCACTTCGGAGCACGGAAATTTTTCTTCTGCCTTTGATCTAGCTTTCACCCCTCAACGATGTAAGAAGACGCCAGGAACCACCCGTGGTTCAAATTCCACGTTAAGCTGTAGGTACAGTTTCCCAGACTGAATAACTGGGATGCATAATGAAAGGCTTGCACTCACCTATTGAGCCATACGCAATTGTTATTACAATGGAATATACGAGGATTGGCACTTTAATAGTGGCAACTATTTATTTACAGCTGGTACAAAACAGATACGTGTTTCAGAGTTTGCTTACCTTCAAAGTAGTCACCAACATTCTGCATAACCCGTTGTCAGCGATGTGGAAGTCGTAGGATACTCTTAGCAGTGCCAGTTGTGTTGAAAGTTCGAGCGGCGCGGTCTATTGCCCGACGAATTTGTAGCAGTTCTGAAGCGAATGCCGTGAAGTGTTTCTTTCAGTTTAGAAATCGAGTTGAACTCACGTGAGCTTGAGTCAGGGGAGTGCAGTAGGTGGTATAGCACTTAGCAGCCCATCAGTCAAACGAATCAGTAACAGCTTGCAATGTACGTGCTTGAGCATTGTCCTGCAAAATGGATCTGAGCACTATGGGACTTAACTTCTTTGGTCATCAGTCCCCTAGAACTTAGAACTACTTAAACTTAACTAACCTAAGGACATCACACATAGCCATGCCCGAAGCAGGATTCGAACCTGCGACCGTAGCGGTCGCGCGGTTCCAGACTGTAGCGCCTAGAAGCGCTTGGCCACTCCGGCCGGCATTGTCCTGCAAAATGATGGTCAGGTCCTGTAGAAGGTGTCATCACTTCTGTCTCTAAGCTGGTCGTAGGTTGTGTTCCAAAAATGAACAAATGTAAAGAGTCATCTGCTCAGGTGAGCCACGTTTTTTGCTATTTCAGGTAGATGATTGTGTCCAGATGCATAGTCATCCAGGCGAAACCCGCACCGTGCAACAGACGCAGACGCCAGAACGTAGTACTAACCTGTGGAGGACATTCACCTCGAATCCGGGGACCTGTTGTAGTAATCGGAGGCACTATGACAGTTGTAGATTACGTGACAGTTACTGACCACCACCCGTGTTCCTTCAAGCACAAAGTCGTCCTCGACGGTGATGGAGTCTTCAGGAAGGATAACAGTTCATTTCAGAAGGCCAGAATAGTGCTGTAGTGGTTTGAAGAGCATGATAGTGAGCTAATATTTTGATATATTAGCCACCAAATTCGCCTGATCTGAATCCGATTGAATATATCGGGGTCGCTGTCGGGCGCTAGCTCTGTGCACACAAACCACCGGACTGTAATATGCAGGAAATGCACGACCTGTAGACAGACATCTGATGTCACATACCTCCGAGATCATACCAAGGACTCGTCGAGTCCATGGGCAGCAAAATCGCTGCTGTATTGCCTTCCAATAAAGCAGTTAGACATAACGTTTTCATCTGCTTCTACATCTACAAAGCTACTCTGCCAATCACACTTAAGTGCCTGACAGAGGGTTCATCGAACCACCTTCACAATAATTCTCTATTATTCCACTCCTTAACAGCGCACATAAAAAACTAACACCTATATCTTTACATGCGACCTCTGATTTTCCTTATTTTGTTATGATGATCATTTCTCCCTTTGTGGATCGTTTCACTTTCGTTACTCATCATTCTTGACAGTGGTTAGATTGGACTGTGGAAACAACTGGGACTTTGTACTGGCGCTGATGACCGCGTAGTTGAGCGCCCCACAAACCAAACATCATCACATCATCATCATCACTTTCGGAGGAGGAAACTGGTGATTGAAATTTCGTGAGAAGATTCCGCAGCAACGAGAAACGCCTTTTTTTTTAATGATGTCAACCTCAAATCCTGTATCATGTCAGTGGCACTCTCTTCCCTATTTCGCGATAACAGAAAACGTGCAGTCCTTCTGTGATTTTTCTCGATGTACTCAGTTAACCCTATCTGGTAAGGATCCCACACTGCGTAGTAGTAAGCCAAAAGAGGATGGACAAGCATAGAGTAGGTAATTTCTTTAATAGAGCTGTTGCATCTTCTAAGAGTTCTGTCAATAAAACGCAGTCTTTGATTCGCCTTCCTTACAACATTTTCTATGTGCTATTTCCAGTTTAAGTTGTTCGTAATCCTAATTCCTAGGTATCTAGTTAAAGTTATGGCCTTTAGATTTCATTGGTTTTCGTGTAACCAAAATTTTACGGCTTTCTTTGTGCACTTATATGGATGACCTAACACTTTTCATTAGTTAGAATCAATTGCCAATTTTAGGACCATATAGATATCTTATCTAAATGGTTTTGCAATTAGTTTTGACCTTCTGATGACTCTAGTAGATGATAAACAACAGAATCATCTACCTAAGAAGGCTGTTCAGATGGTCTCCTAAATCGTTTATATAGATAAGTAACAGCAGAGGGCCTGCAACACTACCTTGGGAACGCCAGTAATCACTTCTGTTTTACTCAACGACTTTCCGTCAGTTACTACGAACTGTGGACTGTTTGAGAGGAAATCACGAATCCAGTCGCATAACTAAGGCGATAATCCATAAGCACTCCGTTTGATTAGAAGCCGTTTGTGAAGTGCGCTGTCAAAACCCTTCTGGAAATTTAGAAATACGCAATCACTTTGATATCCCTTGTCAATAACACTCAACACGTCGTGTGAGTAAAGAAGTAGTTGTGTTTTGTGTCGTCTGTGCATATAAGCCGGCCGGTGTGGCAGTGCGGTTCTAGGCGCTTCAGTCTGGAACCGCGTGACCGCTACGGTCTCAGATTCTAATCCTGCCTCGGGCATGGATGTGTGTGTGATGTTCTTAGGTTAGTTAGGTTTAAGTAGTTCTAAGCTCTAGGGGACTGATGGCCGCAGATGTTAAGTCCCATAGTGCTCAGAGCCATTTGAACCATTTGTGCATATTACACGCAGATAACTAATGAGAAAGTTAGAATAGAGGTGCACAAATCCTCACACCAGGGGGATCTATCTCTTTGCTGAGGACACTGCTCACACTAAAGCAAAAAGTCTACGTAACCAAAAAAGTAACTTGGGGGGATGGTAAGGAAGGGGTTAATTATAATGCTAAACTCCTACGGAATGTAAATGTCAATGTGATAAACAATACGAGAAGCATGGAAACAGACGATGGAAAGGAGGGAGATATAAGTCATCCCTGTTGATACAAAACCAAGTGGTCTGTGTCACGCATGCTCATTAAGGGCTTCCTATAGGCCCAGCTTTCTTAGCTAAGTTCTATACGTGTTACTGCATTTTGTAACCGTGATAGTCATTCAGATCGTACTCAGCAATTTTAGAGTCAAACCTCCGTATCTCCAGTTGCACGCATGTCAGTGTAACTACTATAGCAGTCTTATTCGCCTAAATAAACGTTATCATCGTGTAGACTACTTGTCTTCTACACTGTACTGTTGTCCAGCAATTGTTTACATATTATACTATATTTTTAGGTTTCTGGGTTAAAATATGTGCCTAGGTGTGGTGTCACCGCCAGACACCACACTTGCTAGGTGGTAGCCTTTAAATCGGCCGCGGTCCGTTAGTATACGTCGGACTCGCGTGTCGCCACTATCAGTGATTGCAGACCGAGCGCCGCCACACGGCAGGTCTAGTCTAGAGAGACTCCCTAGCACTCGCCCCAGCTGTACAGCCGACTTTGCTAGAGATGGTTCACTGTCTACATACGTTCTCATTTGCAGAGACGACAGTTTAGCATAGCCTTCAGCTATGTAATTTGCTACGACCTAGCAAGGCGCCATATTCAGTTACTATATGTCTTCTGAACAGATAATATTGTGAATTATGTACCGTCAAGAGCGACGTTCCTCACAAATGGATTAAAGTTAAGTATCAAACTAATTATGTCCGCTTTCTGAATTCTAATTCCTTGTCATGTTCCAGACCTCACGTCAGTATAGTTCTTCCCTCCTCACGCCAGCCTGGGTGAGCTAAAACTCGTGCATTTCGGCCTCCTCTAGTAACATGGTGTTGGCTCTTCTGCCAACCCAACACTAGGTGTGGACAGACAATACACTAGCAACCTCTTTTGTGGCAACCTTTTTACTTTAGTGGGGGATAAATACTGTACAACTGCAGTTTACAACTGTTACACAATTATGTAGATAAGGCTGAAAACTTATGTTTTAGGTTTCCGTACTTCAATCTGTAAAAACGGAACCCTTATAGGATCACTTTGTTGTCAGTCTATCGGTCTGTTTGTCTATTAAAACCCCTTTTTCTCAGGAACGGGTAGAAGTATTAACTTGAAATTTATGTCAAATACTATGGTCTAAGGTCCCTTGCCGGTGTAAAAACATTAAAACATCAATGTAATCAAAAGACACGGGTCTTCGTGTCATATATTCCTTTATTTATCGCAAATTCACTCATCGAAACTTAGAGATGAACTAACTACATACATAATCAAGTTTGTACAGAAACCTCAAAACGCGAGTCCTACTAGCAATTTTTTTATTTTAAACTGTCACTCACTCGCAACTATGTAAGTTACTAACATTAAATCATTTGTGGCTATTGAGTAGTTTTTATACACGATGGATTGTAATGATTAATGTTCCGAAGGTACGTTATTGAATCCTCTTTCACTTATTTATTATTTAGCATGTAGGTGCTTTTCAACACGAACTTATAAGCAACTGATTGTAGAATTCTCACTCTGAATAACGTAACGTTGTATAGCCTTAATCTGCATACTAATGATGCTATGGACAATGAAGCTCTCCGTGCTCTTGTCTCATAACTCCAATTCCAGTTCCTTTCCTGTGAGTTTTAACGTCCATCATTGGCGCTTCACTATATTGTTCCTCGGGCTCGAGCTATCGAGAATTCCTTATTGACAGAACTTCTTTACCTGCCGAACATGGAGCTCAGAACCCATTCCAGCATAGCTACGGAGTAGATCTCTGCCATCGATCTGTCGTTTATCTCCCCAACCCACGTACACACTATTCAGTGAGAACTGAACGATTATCGGCACTATAGCGACTACTTCTCTATCCGAATATATCTACCAGATAAGACAGAGGCTGGAAGAAAGCAACGAAGTTCAGCAAAGCAATCTGGACGCTATACAGACAACTGATTCTGTTTGAACGTACAGGCAGCGTCCAGGGATGGGTGAATCGTAACAACAAAACGGTGTATAGCACAGCGATGCATTTCTACTGAAGTCCTCTGGACAACTGCGAACAGCACTTGTCCTTTAATGGAATTTCGAACGGCTATCTGAAATCAGGGACAGATTAGCGGCTCAGCGGGTTTTCTGGTGCAGGCCTTCCTGTGAGAACCACGCAGACTTTCGAGTGGCGATAGCAAAATGTTGTCATACAATTACTAGAGCAAAAAGAGCTCGTGCCAACAGTACTTGTACTCCACCAACTGTAGTAGAAAACCAAGTGTATCAGAAATCGGTAGTACAATTTTTTTGGAAATAGTTGAGTTGCAGTATTAATGTTGTAATGAAGAATGTGAGTCTTCTGACATGAAAGAGAGATATTACGCTATGTCATGACATGGAATGTCACTGAAATGAACGCCACCACCAACCAATGAGGAAGCTAGATTTAGCGTTGTTTGTAGCACATGTCACGACTCTAGATCTTGACAAAATCCGTTACAGCATGTTACGGCACCTCACGAGAATGCTAAGGAAATCCTACTCGAAATACTTAAGAGAAAAGGGAAATTCTCCGTATCATGGAAGGAAGCTATTTCAGTTACATATTAAGTAAGCGAAAGGCCGGATGTATCTAATTAGTTCTTTACATCACCTTACCATATACTTTGAGGCTACTCTGTGCACTCAACAAGAATATTCGTAACTGAGATAAGGGCAGTGAGGCTGATCTACGGTGTGAGCTCGCGAACTTCATGTACGCCGATGTTCAGGTGCCTCGAAATTCTAACTCTGCCATCGATGTTGGCATCGACCCTCTGTCCATAATTATGTTGTATAAATGGAGATGATGTTTTAACTATGTGAATCTCCATTGCAGGACGTGATTTTAGTGTATTTTACTTCTGATGAAGGTATATTTATATATACCGAAACCGTGGAATTTCTAATAAGTCTTTATCCTGCAACTATTTTGGCTGTCATCATTTACCGCCAAGAAGGAACTGATGACCTTAGCAGTTAAGTCCCAAAGATTTCACACACATTTGAAGTTTTTTTTTTTTTTGTCATCGTTATTTCGAAACCATTATTGTAATAAAGACAAAACGAGAATTTAAACTCTGGAGAAAAAACCTGCATATTAAGCAGCTTGATGGACAAACTACACGACCTGAGGCGTCTCTCATATTCTGTATCTGTAAATAAATTGCTATCCACGTGTGTATACGAAACATTTCAGACATGTGAACTAATATTAGAGAAAACAATCATTCACGACATTGACTCACATGTCAGGAAAAACAAAATCATTTTACATTCGACAACAACAATCTACAATTCAAGAGGTTCAAATGGCTCTGAGCACTATGGGACTTACCTTCTGAGGTCTTCAGTCCCCTAGAACTTAGAACTACTTAAACCTAACTAACCTAAGGACATCACACAAATCCATGCCCAAGGCAGGATTCGAACCTGCAACCGTATATAATTCCAGGGGACGTATCTGTTTTGTACACTATGGCAGGTCCCCTTTTACCAGTTAGATGCTATGTCATACTAGAGTTTACAAAACAAACCATGAGAGCCTGTCTCGCCCTGTGTAGCTGGAAGATTGAAATTTCGTTAAAAGATAGCGTCGCAATGAAAAAAAAAAGAAAAGAAAAAGAAACACTTGTCAAGAACCATACCATGGTGCCCTAGCTATCTATTCCACCCACCAGGTGGCACATCATTGTTGCCAAATTGATAAGCTAATTAATTAAATTGATCATGGGAGCAGGGCGAGTATTTTTTTTTTTTTTCAGCAGTCAGATTACACTCACTTTCTTTCTTTCATTGGTGCCATGTCCCGCACTGACGCAGGGTCGATATTGTTCGGAACGGATTTGGCAAGGTTAGTGGAAAGGGGTGGCCGGAGGCCCTTCCTGCCGCCACCCCATACCCCCCGGAACGGCATTAGTGTACCCCTGCTGTCTGTGTCTAGTGTAAGCCATGGAAGAGTGCGAGTGTGTTCAGATGTCTGCGAGTTGTGTAATTGAGGCGGAACGTGTGGACCAGCCTGGTATTCACCTAGCAGGATGTGGAAAACCGCCTAAAACCACATCCAGGCTGGCCAGCACACCGGCCCTCGTCGTTAATCCGCCGGGCGGATTCGATCCGGGGCCGGCACGCCTACCCGCGTCCAGGAAGCAGCGCGTTAGCGCGCTTGGCTACCCTGGCGGGTGGTCGGACTACCCTCACCAGGTAGGTCAAATGGGAATCCATGGAGGGAAGACGATGTTCTTTTCGAGGAAGACTATTGAGAAACGACATTTGAAGCTGACATTAGGGGGATTCTATTGCCTATAACATATATTTCCTGTAAGGGCAGTGTTATTAAAAACACGATCATAACGACTATGTTACTGTCACCATGCATAAAAAGTGGCCTTCAGTCTACAGGGTCGCTGATAGCGATACGATTTCTGGTAGAAATGCTGTCCCCGATTTGGAATCGAATCTATCCATTCAACCACATACTTGCATTGGGTCCTGTTGAGACGTCTTTTAATAATTACGGCACGGGTGAATCATATTTATGTCACTCACTCATCTCGAAACGAGTCACTTTTTTCGAAATTACCTGCTTAGGATCCCACACAGCAAAAAATCCAGCGCTGTTTTTTAAGACAATCCCTCTGCACCTTGTAACTGATCCTCAGTCTCTGCTGCACCCACGCTGCAGCTTTGTCCACGTGATCGTCCTAATTTAACCGAACCTGAACGGAAGTCAGAGAGCGCTATATCTAAGACCTTCTGCACCTCGTGGAGAAACAGGACGAGCTGAGTTAATGCGACCGTCTACTTTTCGGCATTGACCATATGTGGTGATCCTATTAAATATGAAGGTACTGAATCATTCGAGCAGGTGGCTGGTGATCCAAGTCACTTCCACAGACAGTTGTAAATTTTCGTCCCCTGTACTGCAGAAGTTCCATATCCAACAGACTATCAAGTACATGAGAGTGATCCTGTGTTGTTCCTTCGTAAGCAGTATCATACTTTTTTTTAAATTGTAACACATCTGATTAGTGTACACCGCAGTAACCTTCGTTTTTTCTGCCATGACTTAGAGGTCTGTGTGAGCTGCTGCTAAACTGATATTAACACGTTTCGGTCATTTGGCTCTCACAAAAAGCTGAACATCGTATGGCGTAAACTACACAGCTACCACAACACAGGCTGGTAGGAATAAAACACAGAGGGGATGTTTCTCATTGACAAAAATGTGGAAGACATCGCAACATATGGAAACTGGAAGAGTTTGCAGTATTGTAGAGCGCTTCCAAGATCTATTCGAAGGTATTGATCTGTACAGTTAATCTCACCTTGCCCATCGACAGGGTAGCGGATGTCTCGGTGTTCCATTTCGAAAAGCATTGTTCCTTCATTCTGCAGTCATGTACATGATTACTGTTCCGGTATTGGCCATCGCCAGAAGGTGCTTTCCACAACACGTGTGAGGTAGTAGAAATAAAAAGAAGTAGTGTTTTCTTATTTGTGGAAAAAATTTAAAAAAATATAGTTAAACAAATGTGGCGGGCATCGCTTCATATAGAAATAGGACGAATCTGCAGCACTGAGAAACGCTTCCAAACAACTGTATGAAGCTGATGGCTTCTACATTTAGTTCCATGCCCCACAGCGACAAGTAGCAGATATCCAGTGTTCCTGTAAGGCTCCCTCCATCTCAATCGAGTGTTTTCAGTCAATCATTATCCGGTAATCAACAGCATACACAGTCGACGATCGGGATGGGAAAGACGATGTTGATATGAGACGCTGTACTGTAATACACACCGCAGTTGATAGCGAGACCAATTTTACCTGTTGTTCCGTAATTTCATCTCCAGTCAATGACACCATAAAATGCTTCCTAATTTCTGCATCATTGCTAAAGCTCCCCTCCACTACTTTGCAAGTACTATATACTACATCGCGAATGCAGTACATCCAGTCAACCACATACAGCAAAATATACCAGACAGCGCCCTATACCGATGCAAAGAGGTTATCTACATATTTCCAGCATATCGATTATAGAGCAGAATTTACGATTACGACTAGCCATGTTTCCCTGTGTGGATGGGCGCCACAGAGTATTGTCGCATTCGTATGAGATTGACAGATCCCTCTCACATTGTCCTTGACCAATCCTTCCAGCAACACTAATCTTACCACGGTACCCGTCCAAATGCACAAGATGCGTGCGTGTCGAGGAGGGTCTCGCCTCTTATCGGAGTATAGTATACATGAAAGTGTTGCGTTGCTATAAAAGACGGTTCAGAAGAAACTTGTGGTTTAAACATGATGGAGGTCCAGACGTATGGATTTTAAAACATTTCACGTAAATCAACTGTGCAATCAATTCTTAAACATTATTCCACTGTCCAGAGTCAGTACCAGGAAGGTACCAACATGAGAGAAATGATCACAGAACATAAACGCACACTCCGATGACTACACTGTTCTGCACGTGAAAATGATATTCTTTTAAAGCCGTGTCGTTTCCGAAGTATTAGTCGTGCGGAATTCAACGCTCTTAATACTCGAATGGAGGATGTATTTGTCCAACATCAGACATACAATAACCCTGCAAGTATGTTACCCTGTTCATTACGATGACAAATTTTAAAATTATAAAACCACATCCTTCTACAATATTCCGGTATCCTAGGAAGGCACCGTCAGTGTGTATCCACACCTCGAGCTGCTTATAAACCAACTAGAACGAAGTCTGGAGACTGGATTTTATATGGATTAATTAATGAATTTTATACGTCTTTTTTAGTAGGAAACGTACGTACCCTCAATCACACTTCTCAAGTCAGTCGAGCATATCATTAATATCAGTAGTAGTATCGGTCTTGAAGGGTACGGCTGTGTCTCACTAGGAAACAGAGCGAAGAAAAACCGACTTGAATATTTTCGATAGCTGATACATTGAGGTACCACTCACACACCTCTGCAGGAAAATGCACACGAAGAAGCAGCAACTTCTTACAAGGGAATAAGCACCACGATCAGTAGACAAAGGAGATGTAACAGGCTTATTGCTGTTTACAGTAGCATCACCACATTCATCTTGCACAAAGAAGTCTTGGTCTCATGTTAGATAGTTTTGATCATGTGAAGGATAATATAGTAACTTCATCCGAAGACCACACCTCTCGTGTACAGCCCATTCACACTAATAATGTTGACACATGTGACATTGACCCACTCTCCTACAGAACACTCTATGGAATGGTTTCTGTCTGCTAAACGCAATGATTCTTCTCTTTAATGGTCTTTGTGAGAACCGGTCGTAATTCGGAAATTTATGCAGGATGGTCCACTGATCGTGACCTGGCCAAATATCTCACGAAATAAGCGTCAAACGAAAAAACTACAAACAACGAAACTTGTCTAGCTTGAAGGGGGAAACCAGATGGCGCTATGGTTGGCCCACTAGATGGCGCTGCCATAGGTCAAACAGATATCAACTGTGTTTTTTAAATAGGAACCCCCATTTTTATTACATATTCGTGTAGTACATAAAGAAATATGAATGTTTTAGTTGGACCATTTGTTTCGCTTTGTGGTAGATGGCGCTGTAATAGTCACAAAAGCATGGCTCACAATTTTAGACGAACAGATGGTAACAGACAGGTTTTTTAAATTGAAATACAGAACGTAGGTACGTTTGAACATTTTATTTCGGTTGTTCCAATGTGATACATGTACCTTTGTGAACTTATCATTTCAGAGAACGCATGCTGTTACAGCATGATTACCTCTAAATACCACATTAATGCAATAAATGCTCAAAATCATGTCCATCAACCTCAATGCATTTGGCAATACGTGTGTTGTGGCCACATGTAGTAAGCCCTGTGGTTGAGATGAACTCGTCACCGCTCGGCGCATCTGTACGGGCACGCCCACGGAGCCGTGTCGCCGTGAGGTCAGCTGCCGACGCCTGCTGCACCGGCGGCTGGGAAGCCGTCAGTCGCGATGTCCGCGAGGTCCCGTCATGGACGGACCACGCGCTGTGGGGCTGGTTTGCCGTGAGGTCGGGGCATCAGTCCCCGGCGGCGCCTGTGACCAAGACCGCGCTGCGGCCGGTCCTGCTGCAATTTCTCGCTGTAGTTAGTCAGCCATGGTGTCGACCAAACTTGGGCCGACTTCCAGAGCTGAAGTTGACATCTGGCGGCGAATGGATGACTGATGCGAGCTGGAACAGACTTCCGGAATCGTCACCTACGAAGATTGAACATTCGGACACGGACCACGTCCGTCCTCAGATCCGAACTGTTTCCTAATGGCTTCTCTCTGTTGCTGCCTGCGCTCCACTATTTATATCCAGCAGAAGGACGTTTTTTTACTCTCGGTAGTAGCTTTTTGTTGTTACTCCCGCAGTATATTGCAGCGTAACTTAGCGTGCTGGCCTCACTTCCCCTTACTCAACACTCTCCAGGCTTCGCTTGGCCTGTGTGCGTCCTTGCGTCAGTCTGTTGGTAGACTGCTGCTGTCAGCAAGGCTATCTGTGAGGGCTTATTTCGCAACGCCTCGGTCGCCGGCGTGCCTCTGTTTTGCCATTCTCCACTGAGTGAAACAACGCTTACTGCATGTGGCCGCAACTCGTGTAACGACATTCCTCTCAACAGTGAGTAGTTCGCCTTCCGTAATGTTCGCACATGCATTGACAATGCACTGACGCATGTTGTCAGGCGTTGTCGGTGGATCACAATAGGCAATAGCAAATATTCTTCAACTTTCCCCCCAGAAAGAAATCCGTGGACATCAGTTCCGGTGAACGTACAGGCCATGGTATGATGCTGCCACGCCGGCCGCGGTGGTCTCGCGGTTCTAGGCGCTCAGTCAGGAACGGCGCGGCTGCTACGGTCGCAGGTTAGAATCCTGCCTCGGGCATGGATGTGTGTGATGTCCTTAGGTTAGTTAGGTTTAATTAGTTCTAAGTTCTAGGGGACTGATGACCACAGATGTTAAGTCCCATAGTGCTCAGAGCCATTTGAACCATTTTTTTGATGCTTCCACGACCAATCCACCTGTCATGAAATATACTATTCAATACCGCTTCAACCGCACGCGGGCTATGTGCCGGACATCCATCATGTTGGAAGTACATCGCCATTCTGTCATGCAGTGAAACATCTTGTAGTAACATCGGTAGAACATTACGTAGGAAATCAGCATAGATTGCACCATTTAGATTGCCATCGATAAAATGGTGCCAATTATCCTTCCTCCCATAACGCCGCGCCATACATTAACCCGCCAAGGTCGCTGATGTTCCACTTGTCAGCTGTCCACTTGTCAGCAGTCCCCTAGAACTTAGAACTACTTGAACCTAACTAACCTAAGGACATCACACACATCCATGCCCGAGGCAGGATTCGACTCTGCGAAAGTAGCGGTCGCGCGGTTCCGGACTGTAGCGCCTAGAACCGCTCGGCAGGGTGGTTTTTGAGTGGGTGTCTGTAGTGAACTCTGATGACAAACAACAGTAGATACTGTTCTCAGCTGTATGCTTACAGATAATACACTTTTTAAACTCATCTTCGTCCAACACCAGTATCTCGTCAATTGAACATATTTCCAGCCACAAAGAATGAAGAAAGTACCTTACACCCCTACCTTTTTCCGCCAGCGTGTAGGTGAAGGGTAGAGTTTCAGTGTGTTTGTCACTAGTTTCGAGTGGTACTGCGAAATTTTTGCCAGCAGGATAACACCACTTGTATGGTATCATCATTTTTTGAGCTGTATTGCTATTTTAGGCTATCCTTGTGTGGCACTAAGTATATAGTTGTGTAATTAGGCCTAATTAGGCCTTGACATAATTAGAACCTATCCTTACTTCATTTTCCTACGAAAATAAATAAAGTACACTAACATAACCTCCCTCTCCTGCATCTGGACAGTTTCCATGTGTTCGGGGGTGCACTTTGGCTTTCCATCTGGTAGAAGCAGGGTTTGAGTCCCAGAAAGGGCACCTCCATTTTCAAGTGCCTCTGGTGGTATAACATAATTGTGGACGGGAAATGGCACATCCAATTTCAATTTCCCACCAGTTCCTCGAGGGGTGGTGGGGTGGGATGCCAGCACAGCCCTGGGACGAAGAAATTCCCACAAAAATTTGAAATTCCTGCTAAAGTTCGAAATTCTGGCCAGTATGGTATGTGGGGTGGAGAAGGGGCTGGGGCCCACATGCGGTCTCATAAAAACACGTTACGTCGTCTGGAGGTGGGGGTGGGCGTGGTTTGGGGTGGTGGTGGGCGTGGTTGGGAGGATTCATTAATCAGTTTAATTAATTTTCATATCAGTTTGATATCAAGAGTGACCTCATGCCACCAATACCGTACTACTCACGTTTCCATTGATCGACGGTCGAATCCCGATGGTCGCGTGCCCTCTGCAGTCGTAACTGGCGATGTCGTTGGGTCATCATGTGAATATGTAGGGGTCGTCTGCTGTGGAGCTCTATGTTCAACAATGTATGTGAATGGTGTGCTCCGAAACACTTGTGCATGCACCAGTATTGGACTCTTTTGGCAGAGATTCCACAGATAATCATCTCTTCTTTTTACGGAACAGACAGCCCCTGAACCCCACGTCCTGTGAAGAGTCGTGGACGTCCAAACACTTAATGCTTAGTGGTAGTTTCACTGTTCCTTCTACCTCTTTGCGCAGATGCTCATGAGAGTAGTACGTGAACTTTCGACCAGCTTCGCCGTCTTCTAGATAGCCGTTTACAGGCTCTGCATAGTAGTAATCAATCCTTTGTCAAATTCGCTTATCTCAATGGATTTCACCATTTGCAGCCCACATCTATGTTCGGGTCATCCCCCGTCCGTGTCTGCTCCGCTCACGTACTTTTGTTACCACGTCACATGGCCGCAACACAGCCTCACGGTATCCAACGTCCCGGTGGGCAGTGGTCGTAATGTTTTGGCTTATCAGTGTAGGTACAGTGACAGGGTGACAATTAACGAACTATATGAAATACGTTCTAAGGCGCTGCAGTCATGGACTGTGCGGCTGGTCCCGGCGGAGGTTGGAGTCCTCCCTCGAGCACGGGTGTGTGTGTTTGTCCTTAGGATAATTTAGGTTAAGTAGTGTGTAAGCTTAGGGACTGATGACCTTAGCAGTTAAGTCCCATAACATTTCACACACATTTGAGCATTTTTGAACATATGAAATAAAATCGTCATAACTTCTGAACGGTTTAAGTTAGGACGTTCAAACTGCACAGATGGCCGCAGGCCATGATGGAAATTAGAATTCCCATGCTTGGTCTGGTTTAGCGACGAAGCCCACTTTCATTTGCATGGGTTCGTCAGTAAGCAAAACTGGCGCATTTGGGGGATTCAAAATCCGCATTTCGAGCTCGAGAAGTCTCTTCACTCTCAACGGGTGTGCAATGTCCGGTCACGGAATAATCGATGGGATATTCCTTGATAACATGGTGACTATCGAACGGTACGTAAAGGTTTTGGAAGATGATTTCATCCCTACTGTCCAAAGTGTCCATGATTTCGACAAGATGTGGTTAATGCGAGACGGAGCTCGACCCCATCGAAGCAGGAGAGTGTTTGATGTCCTGCAAGGGCACTTTGGGCACCCAGAGGCTACTGTCATGGCCCTCGATTGGCTGCCATATTCTCCGGATCCGACACATGTGACTCGTTTTTGTGGGGCTGTATTAGAGGCAAGATGTACGGCACTAACTCCATAACCACTGCTGAGCTGAAAACAGCATTCAGGAGATCATCGACAGCATCAATGTTCCGACACTTCAGTGGGTCATGCAAAATTTCACTATTCGTCTGCGCGACAACATCGCCGATGATGGCAGGCATATATAACATGTTACAGCCTAAATCCGAATATGTATAGTGACGTTTACATGTTGAATATAGTATGTGCACGTCGTAGTTTGTAACTAATTTACTTTTTTTCATATAGTTCAATAACTGTCACCTTGTATTTATATAAAACGCTGGGTACACAATCTAGTCATGATAATTCAGTTTGTTGGTAACTTCGTCTGATCTCTAGTTTTAGAGTGTTCCTGAAACGTAAATAAGACGTTTAGACCATCAGATACAATCAGTACAATCAAAGAAGGCTTAGAAGAATAGAATGGTTGTACAGAAACTCTGTACGTCGGTAAAATGTCTACCAACGTGTAGAAGGGCTGAAACTGCCAGCTTGCAAGACAAATAATAAAATTGTAAAGGGTGATCGAAAAGTTTCTCTTCGAAGGCCACACTAACTCCTCGCTAACACGTCTCTGCTTATATACTCGTATTGGAGTCGCATTAGGTTGCATATACGCTGCAGCTACGCCCTCGGAAAGAAACTTTTTAATTGCCCCTTATATTTCTTGCCCGCTGCCTCTGACACTGCGAAAAGACGGAAAACGTAGCAAGGCTGCCCTCTTTGACACTATTGGATAATCTTTGCCGTATATTCCACGATCCGTTGATATTTTCTTTATTTTTCCAATCAAACAAAAATTATATTTGCATTGTAAGTTCTATGTGGTCAGTTAGGATTCAAATTTTCCCGTCTATTCTCTGAGAAAACACACTTTTATGCCTTGTTGTTGCCTATAATTATCAGCGCTTGCAGAAACTCTTTGTCTTGGTCTTTATCGAGCCACCGGTGGCTAACCTAATACTGGAACTATTGGACATAATTCGCTGTTCAGAAAAGTATTTGTATATACGAAGTAAGATATAGTTCACTTGAAGTATATAACTATTTATGACTCAAACGTTCTGCAAACGAATTAGGAAACTTCTTAAATTTTATTACATTTTGTTACTGAAAGGTAATCACCATTATAAAATATCACATCGAGCTGATACAATATTTGATTATGTTTATCGGCAAAACATTTTCTAAATTTTTACTCTGGCGTTGGTTAATTTAACTGCAGTTTCAAAGCGGCACAATTCCAACAGCTGAGAAAAACTGAACGATATTAACCTGTGTTTCAAAAGTCACCCAGCTGTCAGACTTCTTCGAACTTGCTCTACGACCACTGGTGAAAATTATGCCAGAGTTACACACCAACTTAGTGCTGTTATCAAAGCTAAACGACGTGGAAAGCTCTCACGCGGAGTTCTGCCGGTTCTCGGTCACGTGGTCGATGTAACTGCGCCGGCTATCCAGTCCAGTGCTTCCCAACTTACGCATCAGATCAGGTCCCGCTAAACAGTAGCTGTTTCCTTACCTCAAGGACCTTGTATGGTAACAAGTCCCACTCTAATACAGAGGTCATGAGCACTATGCAGCTGTGACTGCTGAAGGAAGACAAAAGATTCTATTCCAGCGAAAGAAATACGGTGTCAGAAATATGTTACATTCGGATGGAACTATAACGAAAAATAGGATATTTCTTTATTCCTCTTACATTATATAATTATACACCTCTAGCAAGGTATAATCATTGCTAATACACACTAAGACAATAAAAAACGACGCACAACGGAGTTATTTGAACTGGACGGAAACCAGTAGATGTAATTTGCATATACAGACGAAGAAATGATCACAATTTCAGAAAAACTGGATGATTATTCAAGACAAACAGCTTCACACACTCAGCATGTCAATAACGCGTTGCTCCATCTCAGACCCTTATGCAAGCAGTTATACTGCTTGGCACTGATTGGTGGAATCGTTGGGTATCCTCCTGAGGGATATAGTGTCAAATTCTGGCCAATCTGCGCATTAGATCGCCAAAATTCCGAGCCGGTTGGAGGGCTCTGCCCATAATGCTCCAAACGTTCCGATCTGGGGAGACAGCCGGTGACCCTGCTGACCAAGGAACGGTTTGGCGAGCACGAAGACAACCTGTAGAAGCTCTCTTAGTGGGCGGGAGGATACTATCTTGCTGAAATGTAAGCCGAGGATGGCTTGCCATGAAGGATAACAAAACAGGATGTAGAATACCGTCGACGTATCGCTGTGCAGTAAGGATGCTGTGGATAACAACCAAAGCGGTCCTGCTGTGATAAGAAATGGCATCCGAGAGCACCATTCTTGGTCGTCGGCCTGTGTGGCTGGCTGGCTACAGTCAGATTGGTTTCCCACCACTGTCCGAGGTGTGTTCAGATTCGTCTTCGGCCGGGTATCTCATCAACTGGAGTAGAATTGCCTTCATCGGTAAGTCCCGCTTCGAACTGAACCCCGACGACCAGTGAAGCCGTGTCTGGAGATGCCCTGGAACGTGGTGAGATACCGGTACCAACTTGACTGTCGTCCGCCCTACAGGAGTAGTGGTCTTGGGTGCCATTTCCATATCCCCTATGGTTGTCATCCGCGGCACGCTTACAGCACTGCATTACCTCGACGATGTTATCCCGCCCGTTTTGTTGCCCTTCTTGGCAAGTCATCTTGGGCTTTAATTTCAGCAAGATAGCGGCCGCCTGCACATGGCGATAGTTTCTACTGCTTGTCTTCGTGCTCGTCAAACATTACCTTCGCCAGGAACGTCGCTGGATCTCTCTGAAAATGAGAAAGTTTGGAGCATTATGGGCAGGGCCCTCCAAGCATCTGGAGATTTTGACGATCTAAGGTGCCATTTTGGCAGAATCTGACAGGTTATCCCTCAGGAGGACATCCAAGAACTTTATCAACCAATGCCAAGCCCAATAACCACTTGCATAAGGTACAAGAAGTGGAACAACGCGTTCTTGACTTCCTCAGTTCATGAAACTCTTTGTCTTGAATAAATCATCCAGTTTTTCTGAAACTGTAATCATTTGCTTGCTTGTACGTGTACATCACATCTGCCGACATCCAGCCTATTCGGATAATTTCTTCGTGGTGTGTCTTTTCTTTTCTTAGGGTGTATTGCAGTGTAACAATAACATTTCGTTTCACAGATAAATAGCTCAGAAATTTCGTAAGAACTGTGTCATTTGATTTTCATCGAAGGGGACTCACATTTATACAGTGAACTTATTCGTCCCTCTAAGAAAACTTCCTTGCTGGTAGGAACGTCAAATAAGACTTCACACTCACAAATGTGACTTATTCACTATTAAAGAGACAGTCACGTCCTCACTTCGGTGTAGTATTGAGCATATTAGTTCGCAACAGTTTGAATCTCTAAAGCAAAATTAAGCATGTTTCTTTCTAAATCTTTCACATAAGTCTTCAGAAATTATACTGAGATGAATTAGAACACTAACAGCTGTATATTAGCAGGTCTATGGCAGTAAGTGTACATTCAGGTACTATATGCAAAATACTAACACGAATTCTTTACAGACGAATGGAAAAACTAGTAGAAGCCAACCTCGGGGAAGATCAGTTTGGATTCCGTAGAAACACTGGAACACGTGAGGCAATACTGACCTTACGACTTATCTTAGAAGAAAGATTAAGGAAAGGCAAACCTACGTTTCTAGCATTTGTAGACTTAGAGAAAGCTTTTGACAATGTTGACTGGAATACTCTCTTTCAAATTCTAAAGGTGGCAGGGTTAAAATACAGGGAGCGAAAGGCTATTTACAATTTGTACAGAAACCAGATGGCAGTTATAAGAGTCGAGGGACATGAAAGGGAAGCAGTGGTTGGGAAGGGAGTAAGACAGGGTTGTAGCCTCTCCCCGATGTTGTTCAATCTGTATATTGAGCAAGCAGTAAAGGAAACAAAAGAAAAATTCGGAGTAGGTATTAAAATTCATGGAGAAGAAATAAAAACTTTGAGGTTCGCCGATGACATTGTAATTCTGTCAGAGACAGCAAAGGACTTGGAAGAGCAGTTGAATGGAATGGACAGTGTCTTGAAAGGAGGATATAAGATGAACATCAACAAAAGCAAAACAAGGATAATGGAATGTAGTCTAATTAAGTCGGGTGATGCTGAGGAAATTAGATTAGGAAATGAGGCACTTAAAGTAGTAAAGGAGTTTTGCTATTTGGGGAGCAAAATAACTGATGATGGTCGAAGTAGAGAGGATATAAAATGTAGGCTGGCAATGGCAAGGAAAGCGTTTCTGAAGAAGAGAAATTTGTTAACATCGAGTATAGATTTAAGTGTCAGGAAGTCATTTCTGAAAGTATTCGTATGGAGTGTAGCCATGTATGGAAGTGAAACATGGACGATAAATAGTTTGGACAAGAAGAGAATAGAAGCTTTTGAAATGTGGTGCTACAGAAGAATGCTGAAGATTAGATGGGTAGATCACATAACTAATGAGGAAGTATTGAATAGGATTGGGGAGAAGAGAAGTTTGTGGCACAACTTGACCAGAAGAAGGGATCGGTTGGTAGGACATGTTCTGAGGCATCAAGGGATCACCAATTTAGTATTGGAGGGCAGCGTGGAGGGTAAAAATCGTAGAGGGAGACCAAGAGATGAATACACTAAGCAGATTCAGAAGGATGTAGGTTGCAGTAGGTACTGGGAGATGAAGAAGCTTGCACAGGATAGAGTAGCATGGAGAGCTGCATCAAACCAGTCTCAGGACTGAAGACCACAACAACAACAACATGGGTTATTCTGATCTCATGTAGTTTTTCCCTTTTAAGCATCCGGCAAAGTTTCTCACAACTTGAGACAGAGAAACTGTTATGTTATTTTTAAATGTAAATTCAGTTTAGGCTCCGCAAGGCCCTGAAGCGCACGTGGCAGAATGAGCGACGTACTGTTATTATTCACTTCCTTTACCGGTTCATTCGCGGATACGGCAAGTAGGAAAATGGATAACTCTACATCTCTGAACGTTCTCGCATCTCCCTCACCCTTTTCATATAAGCCTTGCGTAAATCGCACGACTGAGGCAGCTGGGCGGTTTTCAGTCTATACCGAACTGGGGCCTTCAAATTTATCCGGCAGCCCTTCTCGAGAAGAGAATCATCTGTCTTCCATCGATTCTCGGGCGGGGATGGCTGAAAAGCGAAGCCCACTGGGTGAAAGTAAACACAGGAGACGAATTGGTCTTTCGCACTGTAATCCTTGCCGCACTCCGGAAATAACGGTACGTCGACATCGAAACAGGTGCACATTTTATAGCACAGAAATCTCAATGGTAGACTGAAGTCGGTAATGAGACCTGAGAAAATTTAAAGTATTGCCAATTGTGTAATTTTGTTTTTAAATATGAAATGTGTTTCTTCGTGACCTTAAAGATATTTGTAATTTCATTTTTTAATTGAATCATTCATGACCTCATCTATTTATACCATGGCTCCAGCTGATTCTTATTATCTTCACTGTGTGTCGAAATTAGTTTTATAAATCTCATTCCTTTTTTTGTTGCATATGCCACACGGTTACGAAACTCTTCAGTCACTTAGTTCTTCGGGGTATTTTTCTCTTTAAAAAGTTATTCTCGTTTAACACAGCCGAAAGGAAATACACAGCATAGGCTGGCAGAAATTTCACTACTGTGTTTACCTTATTTCTGCTTTCACTTCACCACTTGGGGACTCTGCATTTAATGACATCTGAGATTTCCTTTCACACTCAAAACTTGCATAATACGAAATTTAGATCAAGTAATGTTTCCTTTAAATTTTTCATGTGGTTAATTTGCTTCAAAAGTAAGTTCAAATACGGTGAAGTTTTGTAACATCGGCAAATAATTTGTGCCATTTAGGCAATACTGATCAGAGATATCAGTCTTTGACAAGAAAAGTAGTAAAAAGATGTAGAAACTTCCTAGAAGGTTAAAATTGTATGCCAGACCGGGATTCGAACCTGGGACCTTTTTCGCGGCCAAGTGCTCTATCCTGACTGAACTATCCAAGCACGACTTATCCTCCCCGCCCGAACCTGTCGGTGGGTGAGGCACATTTTGAGTCGTGCTTGGACAGCTCAGTCAATAGATCACTTGCCCGTGTAAGGCAAAGGTCCTAGTTTCGAATCCTACTCAGGCACACACTTTTGATCTCCCAGGAAGTTTCAAATCCATGCACACCTCATTGCAGAGTGAAAATTCATTGTAGGACAAAAATTTTATCACTTTTCCTATCTCACAGATTGGGACCTACATAAGGTATGGGGTGTTCAAAAAGTCTCTCAGCAGTGCCGTATGATTGTTAGCCGCACGTGCCATATGATTATTCGCCTGCCTGGGTTACTTCCCTTCAAGTAGACTCTCCCATCGTAGTATCGGTGGTGTGTCTCGTTACGTGTTGACGTGAACGTTTAAATTTAGTTCCTTTGTTTGTTTGTTTCGTTTTTGTCGCTGTTAAAATGCTAACCATTGAAGAACGTATGTTTTTAGTCTAACAAGTGTTCAAAGCTGGCGGTAAATACACAGTTTCAGTTCGTTAAACATTTAATTCAGTTTTCCCGGAGACAACACTCCCACATCGCGATACTGTGCGTGATTTGGTTAACAAATTTCGAAGTACGGGTTCAGTGACAGATGCACCGAGAAGTGGTCGTCCTAGCGTTTTGTCTGAGGATAAACTACTCGATATTTACGATAAAATGTCCATGACTCGGAGCAAGTTAGTAAGAAACCTCGCCCAGGAAATCGATGTTAGTGTCGGAACGGTCCATACAGCTGTAAGGAAAAAATTTGAACTTTTCCCATACAAAGTGACAGCCGTGCAAGAACTGAAAAAACTGATCATGGCAAGAGACTGCATCATTGTCACTGGTTCAAAAATTTCGTTCAACAAAATGGGAGGAATATTCTTAATGAAACGTTTTTCACTGATGAGTCGTGGTTTCATTTATCTGGGTACATGAACTCGCAAAATTCTCGTATGGGGAGTACTGCAAATCCATTGTGTATTCATGAGGAAGCCAGCAGTTGGCAACCGCGCTAGCGGATGAACGGAACGCCCTACCGCAAGAACTCCTTACCAACCTTATGGTTAGAGTGTAAACGCGTTGCAGAGAATGCACGGCAGCCCGTGGTGATTACATCCCCTATTGAGATCCATGTCCTGCCTTTTAGTGGGTGTAAGAAAGTGTGGTTACTCCAGTGTAATTATTATCATGCGAGCTTTACATTCGTCCTTACTTTTGCACCCAAGTGTGTATTGACTTTTGTAGCTTCACTGTATCTCTTTACTGTAGTCTGAGATGGACACATTCAAAAAAAAAAAAAACACACACACACACACACACACACACACACACACACACATACATACAAACACACACAATATTTACTACTATCGGAATGTAAGTAGTTTCTTTCTACATTCCTTACCAAACTGGCCACCCTGTCGGGTCTTCCAGCACCTTTGCTGCCTCCACACAGCGTGGTGACGGAACAGAGCGCATCATTTATATAAGGGGCATTCAAAAAGAAATGAGCAGGAGGCATAATTACAGAAAACAATACCTGTATGTTAGAAATATTGGCAATGGCTGTTGAGACACTTGTCCCACTGTGACACAAGGCGGTGAATGGCTGTCTCATAAAATTCCCGGGAATGCGATGTTAACCAGTTACGCACCTACAGCTGGACGTCGTCGTCCGAGGTGAATCGTTTGTCCCGGTGCTAACGTTCTTCTTTGACCAGGATGTCCCCCTTCTGATTCACTTCCTGCAGCACAGGACAACAGTGAATTCCCAGCGTTACCCACCCTTCGCCAAGCGATCAAATCAAAACGACCAGACAGTCTCACCCGTGGGGTCATTCTGCTTCACGACAATGCAAAGCCTCATACAGCCAATACAGTCGCGGCACTCCTGCAGAAATACAAATGGGAGGTTCTCGGCCACCATCCATACAGTCCGGACATCTCTCCCCGTGATTACGCCATTTTTGGTCCCCCTAAAAAGGCTCTGAGGGACAAACGTTTCACCTCGGACAAACGACGTCTAGTAGTACGGGCGGAAATGGTTAACATCGCACAGTGGACCAAGTGTCTCAACAGACGACTTCTAACATACAGGTACTGGTTGCTGTAATTATGCCTCCGGCTCGTTTCTTTTTGAACGCCCCTTATTTTTCACTGGGTCATCTCGTTCTTCTTAGGTACGCTTGTGCCCACTCCCTTTCCTCTTCCGGTAATGGGTCAAACGATAGTTGAGCTATTGGGCTCCGTTGTCGTTCCCTAGAGTCGTCTACAGGCGTTACTCATCTCTTTAGTGGGATCTGTTGGCTATAGTTACGCCTTGCTTTTTAAGACGGCATCAGATACAATATTTAAGGTATAAAAGTCCTCTTTTACTCTGTTTATGCCGTGAACAGTTTCACCCTTTAAAGCCTGCCTGACGGTCCCTGCTAAAGTTTCAACTAGAAGACGTTTCCGTAAGACATGATCTGGTGTGCCGATTCCACTACAGTACAGCTGTCGTTGTCCTGTTACCAGTTCTATTCAGATCTGTAGGATACGACCCATATCCGGAGAGGTAGTGGACCGGTCCTCTACTTCCCTCAAAATGTGATATCTTAAGGACGAGCTCAGCAGAAAGGTTCTTCAGGAATGTTTTAGGCTGGTGTCAACCACGGTTTTTGGTGCCCTTCATGGCTATCGAAAATAATTGCATCCCACAGGTAGTTGTCCAGCCATACAGTCAATATTTTGGCGATGGTTTCGTGTTTCAAAACGATAACGCACGATCACACTACCTCACCTTCTTGACACATTCCTCCAGAATGTTGGAATCAAATAAATGAGTCATCTGCAGTATCTGCTGACGGGAATCCGACGGACTATACTTGCGACCAGTTGGAGCTTACAGAGCGTCGTCACAGGAACCCCCCTCCCCCCCCCCCTCCAACCTTGGGATGGCCTCAGGTGGCCACAATCGATGAGTAGACAAGACTTGAGCAGCAACGTCTCGACCCCTCAGTGAACCCCATCGTAAGGACCATCTAAGCATGTTGTGATCAACAGGATGGAGCGACACGGTACTCAGTTATACCTAGCAGCAGATTTTTTCAAAGCAGTTCACTTTCGAAAAGACTGCCTATAGTTTTGTTATTCTTTTATTTTCTCTCACAACAAAATTATTATTTTTATGTTTCATAGGGGTTATTCTTTCATTCACTGCTCCTCTTGAATCTAAGAATACATACGTTCGCAGGTATACAGCAGGTAAAAATTTTTCTTCGAAGTGTTTCATTTAGACTTTCTAAGGGGTGCAATGTGCATTACAACAAACGTCTTAGATTTAGCGAGTTCCTGAATGAAGCTGTCTGGGAACACACGTACAGTAAGTTACCATTGGTGGCGGACTTCGTTTTATAATCTGATTTTTCTACCGGTAGCCAAATTCAGACAAAACAGTCGGTCAGTTATTTAAAGACAGCCAAAATTCGATAGCATAGAAATACCACAGTTGTACGGTTGTAGTAGAGAATGAACCATACTGTAGTATTAGGATGTGACTTGCCTCATATTAAGTGGTACAACTACTTCCACATTACCAGCCACAAGGGCTAAATATTAAAACTGTTATAGTATCACACAACTACCTTGAACAACAAGTTCGACGGATAACACGAGAAAGATATTTTAGTTCTCCTGTCTACAATTAAATCTAATCTTTCCGACATTATAATTAGAATAGTTGTGATCAAAACTGAAACATATAAAAACTTACACTCTAGATTAAGAGTTGCCAACTAAAGAAATGAAAAACTTGATCGAAAAGTATTGCCTAACTCAAGGCGGCAGTCTATAATCCAATGCCCTCTTGTGGTATCATCTTTCTTCACCTCGACTCAGTAGGCTCGAGGGATAATAGCCGCAGACAGTCATGAGGCAAACGATCACCTGTCCGTTGCTACCTTTTCAAATTCGTTAAGCTAACGCAAAAATCGTCTATTCGTGTAGTGACCACCAACTTCAAGTCGCGAGACATTCACCACACTGAGATACCGAAATTCATAAATAATGACGAGAAGTTTGAGTAAACAGTACTAACATAAAGTACAGGCCGTTCCTGTGCTGCATTCACAAGATGCCAGACGCCAGTGTCTGAAGCGCTGAGGTCATCTCCAGACGTGAGGTTTGCCCCTAGACGAAGCCTTGTGTGACCATACTTTTCCATCAGTCATCTTATTCCGAGGGGACAAACCAACAGCTGTGTCAAATGCACTGTAACATGCAGTGACATAATTTACAATTAATCTGTCACACGAGCAAATCGTTCTAAATGGTGAATAATTAACCTTCTTATTTAAGACAATTAACATATTTATAAAGCGTTCCATTCTTTATGTTTGTAGAGACAGTTTCAGGAGGAACTTTAAGCTACGGCTTACTGTAACAGCGAAAAGGAATACATTAGTAGAGGAATAGGTAGCTTTTAGAGATGATAGTGAAGACATCAGAGGACTAAATAGATAAAGACACAAGAGCTAGCAGAAAACCGTGGCTATAACAGCACATAATGAATTTAGTTGACGAAAGGAGAAAATATACAAATGCAGGAAATGAAACAACGGAAAGCGAATACGAAAGTCCAAAAAAACGAAATTTACAGAAAGCGCAATATGGCTATTCGGGGATGGCTGCAAAGCAAATGCAAGGCTGCATAAGCATATGTAGCTGGGGGAGAGACAGATACCCCCTTGTTGTTGTTATTGTGGTCTTCCATCCAGAGACTGGTTTGATGTAGCTCTCCACGCTACTCTATCCTGTGCAAGCTTCTTCATCTTCGAGTAACTACTGCAACCTACAGACTTCTGAATCTGCTTAGTGTATTCATCTCTTGGTCTTCCGTTACGACTTTTACCCTCCACGCTGCCCTCCAATACCAGATTGGTGAACCCTTGATGTCTCAGAACGTGTCATACCAACAGATCTCTTCTTCTAGTCAAGATGCAAGCTAACTACTTTCTTTTGAAATCAGGACTTTAATAAAAATGGCAAGGTACTGTTAATGAGAACACAGGCATAAGTTGTCATCTAAATGACAATAGATTTATTCTTTCTGAACATCATAAGACAACAAGAATGACTATACAAATTTCACACAAATATTTTTTTATTTGACAAACACATTCACTAACATGGGGTCTATGGTGGATAAAGCGATAAGTTGGGCATCGACACACGACACTAACCGGAACACTAATAGCTTTATCTGACTTCATACACGTGAATTCTGGTTATGGCACAGAAACTACGCTACTATCAAGCATCTATACTCTAGAAAATATGGTTCGAAAGAACAGGGTGTTGAGAAACATATATTGGAGTCCTTCGCTGTAGCAGCGGATACTTTACCCTCCTTCTGGTCAGGACGGCACACCACGATGCGTTTGGCGACTAAAGTCATTGACAGCCGCAATCTGTTATTAATGGCGTGTGCCCGAAAAATGTAAATACGGTGTCTCGCTTTCGGTTACATCGGAACGCAGGTACATCCCTATCAGCCTCTGAAACCCAGTGGATTCCAGTGTGCAGGTGGACCCATTTGCTGGTCTGCCAAATCAATTTGACTCCATGCCGTGACTATGCGTGACGGAATATGTCAAATGTTTAGACAGCCGACTCAAGACAAATAAGTACACCCACGCATCACTCGTTGTGTGTGTGATGCTATAAGCAGTACCTCTCATAGTTCAGAAAGTGAATGGCACAGTCTCTAAGTGGCACACTTGCAAAGGACACAAGTCTCACCGTTTAGATAGAGACCTGCAGTTGTTTACCAGCGAAGTGCCAGTACAAGAGTGATCTTCTCTATCTGTCCACATTCCTCCTAAGCTCGGTAGCAAAAGCCCATTTACATCTTGGACTTCCTCCACTTTAACACAAGCCAATCACGAGCTGGAGCGCGGCAATCGAAGCTCGAAGAGCGCCCCTTCCTCTGCGTACACTGATTTGACCAATCAGAGACTTTAAAGTTAATTGGGAGAAAAGGAAAAAAGATTCAGCTTCACTGCCTCTTTCCCATGCATCTACGCCATGTGTTTTGCTAGCAACATGACCAGGATGGAACCACACCACTCCATAAAAGCTTGTTACCTCCCCTGTTGCATCCATTTCGAAGTTTCCAAAGTCTCGTGCTTTCACAAATATGTTTTTTAACAGACTCTGGACGTCTGGGCGCCAGTGACCTGCCCCATGGAAATTCACAGAACGCTCTCAGTTGTCTTGTCGGCTTCCTGCCTAACAAGGGCCCATCCTCTGCTTTATTGCCGGTCTACAATGCGCTGGCCATTGCAGTGGTGACTTCTCGGCGCTAGTCAGTGCAGCTGGACATGGTTGACGACCGATCGGCGCCAACCAACGTGTCTGCACAATGAGACCACGGAACTCGACCATGCGGAAATGTTTCCACCGAGGCTCCTCAGAAAAAAACGCGCTTCTCTGAGCCCACAGTCGCCATGCTTTTACTGCAGTCGTTTAAATCGGCACCCTATTCCTTTGAATGCAGGTAAAGCGTACCATTATTCCTTCCATAGAGCATGCAAGCAAGAGCATTAACTACTACCCACCATTTCATCATGATGTACGAAGTCAAATCGTAATAAAGATCTTTTTTTTTTTTTTTCCTTTATTGTAATTTTCAGCACCTCATACAAGGCGGGCTGGCAGCAGCTTAATACGCCGCTCTTCAGCCGTATGGGGTACAATAATATGAGATAGGTGACACAGAAAATACAAAAAATGGCGGGCAAAGAAAGTAGTTACAAAAAAACAAAAAACAAGAAGCCGTTCACGTTGGACGAAAAAAAAACACGAACACTTGTTGACACGGCGCACAAAACACGGAGAGCTGCGACGGCACATGTGAACAGTGGAGTTGTAACTGCACGAAACACAAAACGAAGCACACACACTAGACACTGACGGCGATGATCTCCGGCGCGCGAATGTTCACCATGCGTGTGCGAGTCCGGGGACCTGCCAAGAGAGGAGGAGGAGGAAGGGGAGTGGGAGAGGGAGAGGAGAGAGCGGAGATGCCACGGGCAGGGGAGAAAGGGGGGGAGGGAGGAAGGGGGAGGGGAAGCCCGGGGGGGAAGAGTGGTGGAGGGAGGGGACGGGGGAAAAGGAAAGAGAAGGGGAGGGAAGGGAAGAGAAGGGAGGGAGGGAGGGTGCCTAAAGGAAAGGACACCGGAAGTGGGTGGTGGGGCAGGGTCAAAGTTGATAGGAGGGGTAGATGGAGGGGAGGAGGACATCATCAGGGAGGGGGAGCTGGCGGAAGCCACCTTGGGAGAGAGTAAGGAGGGTGGAGAGATGGAGACCGGGCGGGACGTGGGAATACAGGCGCGGCAGCGGGCGGGGATGGGAGAGGATTGGGGAGACGAGCGGGTGAGGAGGATCGAGTTTACGGGAGGTGTACAGGATCCGTATCCTTTCAAGGAAAAGGAGGAGGTGGGGGAAGGGGATGAGATCATACAGGATCCGTGTGGGGGAGGGGAGACGGATGCGATAGGCGAGGCGGAGAGCATGGCGTTCAAGGATTTGGAGGGATTTATAAAAGGTAGGGGGGGCGGAGATCCAGGCTGGATGGGCATAACAAAGGATAGGGCGGATGAGGGATTTATAGGTGTGGAGGATTGTGTAAGGGTCCAGACCCCACGTACGGCCGGAAAGGAGCTTGAGGAGACGGAGTCGGGAACGTGCCTTGGCTTGGATTGTATGGAGATGGGGAGTCCAGGAGAGGCGACGGTCGAGGGTGACGCCAAGGTACTTAAGGGTGGGAGTGAGGGCGATGGGACGGCCATAGACAGTGAGATAGAAATCAAGGAGGCGGAAGGAAGGGGTGGTTTTGCCTACAATGATCGCCTGGGTTTTCGAAGGATTGACCTTGAGCAACCACTGGTTACACCAAGCGGTGAATCGGTCAAGATGGGATTGGAGAAGGCGTTGGGATCGTTGCAGGGTGGGGGCAAGGGCGAGGAAGGCGGTGTCATCGGCAAACTGGAGGAGGTGGACGGGGGGCGACGGCGGCGGCATGTCCGCCGTGTACAAAAGGTACAGAAGGGGGGAGAGGACGGAGCCTTGGGGCACACCGGCGGAGGGGAAAAAGGTGTAGGAATCTGTGTTATGGATGGTGACATAGGAAGGACGGCGGGAGAGAAAGGAACCGATCAGACGGACGTAGTTAATGGGAAGGGCAAAGGTTTGGAGCTTGAAGAGGAGACTGGAATGCCAGACGCGGTCATAAGTGCGTTCGAGGTCAAGGGAGAGGAAGATTGCGGAGCGACGGGAATTAAGCTGTTCGGAAAGGAGATGAGTGAGGTGAAGGAGAAGATCGTCGGAAGAGAAGGATGGCCGAAAGCCACACTGGGTGACGGGAAGAAGGCGGTGCTGGCGGAGATGCTGGTGGATGCGGCGGGTGAGGATAGATTCCAGGACCTTGCTGAAGACTGAGGTAAGGCTATTGGGACGGTAGGAGGAGACGGCAGACGGCGGTTTGCCAGGTTTAAGGAACATGAGGATACGGGAGGTTTTCCACAGGTCGGAGTAGTAACCGGTGGACAGGACTACATTGTAGAGCCTGGCCAGCGTGGAGAGGAAAGAGACAGGAGCTTCACGAAGGTGACGGTAGGTGGTACAATCGTGACCAGGAGCGGTGTTGCGTTTTGTGCGGAGTGTAGCAATGAGATCCTGTGTAGTGATAGGGGCATTGAGTTCCGTGTGTGGAATGTTGTCGAAGTACTGGAAACCAGGAGCGAGGGGAGGGACAGAGGGGTCAGTTCGATCGCGGATATCCGGGAAGAGGGAGTAATCGAACTGGGGATCGTCGGGGATGGAGAAGACATCGGAGAGGTAGGAGGCAAAGTGATTGGCCTTACTAAGGGTGTCAGGGAAGGGGTGATCATCGTGGAGAAGAGGATAGTAGGGGGAGGGTTTAGTTCCGGTAAGGCGACGGAAGGCCGACCAGAACTTGGACGAGTTGATTGGTAGGGTGGCATTTAAACGGGTGCATGTCTGTCGCCAGTCCCGGCGTTTCTTACCCGCGAGCAAATTACGAACGTGTCGCTGGAGTTGCCGGTGGCGTCGTAGTGTGTCCGGGTCACGCGTGCGGAGGAAGGCACGGTAGAGACGACGGGATTCACGGAGGAGGAGAACGGCCTGTGGGGGTAAGGTAGGACGGTGGGGGTGGATGGCGACAGTAGGAACGTGGGCCTCCATGGCCTCAGACAAGGTCTGCTGGAGAAAGGAGGCGGCATGGGTGACATCGTCAGGGTGGTGGTAGGTGAGAGGGTGGCTATCGACCTGGGTGGAAAGGGTATCCCGGTAGGCATTCCAGTCGGCTCGGGAATAGTCGTGGACATACTTAGGGGGAGGGTCAGTACGAGGGTCGGGTCGAGGGCGACGACCGTCGGAAACGGTGAGGAGGACAGGGAGATGGTCGCTACCAATAGGATCCAGGACATCCACCGTTATGCGGCCAAGGAGGTTGGGGGAGGAGAGGATAACATCAGGAGTGGAGTTGGATTCAGGACGGGTATGCCGGGGGATGGGGACGAGGTCACCTTGAAGGGTGGAGAGGAACCGATGCCATCGCCGTAACTGGGCAACGGAACGACTATGGATGTTGAGGTCGGCGGCGATCACGTAGGAGGAAAAGGTACGATCGACGTGGGAGAGGAAGTCGAAGGGAATAGGAGCGTTGGGGCGGACATAGATGGTGGTGCAGGTAACGGTAAGGCCGGGGAAGAAGAGACTAAGGATCAGGTGTTCGGTGGGGTCGGGAAGGAGAGGTTGGAGCCGAACGGGGATCTGGTGGTGGTGACCAATGGCAACTCCGCCACGCGCAATCGGGAGGGGATTATCGGAGCGGTGGAGGAGGTAGGGCGAAGTGTGGACTGTGTGGTGGGGTTGCAGGAAGGTTTCATTGAGGAGGAAGGCATCCACGCGGTGGGTGGCAAGGGTGTGCAGGAACAGGTTTTTGTTGGCGGGAAGGGAGCGTATGTTGTTGAAAAGGATACGTTGCTGTCACGCCATGACTGGGATTTAAACGAGGGTGTCAAGACGGGAGAAGGTGAAATGGGCCTGGTTGTTGTAGTAGGTGGCGTACATCTTGAGTTGGAAGATGGAACGGGCAGCAAGGGAGATCTGCTGGAGGGTGTGAGGGCGCTGAAAGGGATGAACATTCTGGAGGACGATGGTGAGGAACCTGATGATGTCCTCAGCGGTGGGTGGGGGACGAAGGGAATTGCCAGGAGGGGTGGGGGCGTCCAGAGGACGGACAGGTACGGTGAGTTCAGGAGTGGTTGGAGGGGGTCGGGCTTTACACTTTTGGGAGTAGGTGGGATGAGGGAGATTGCAGGTATTACAGGAGGAAGGGGATTGGAGGTTAGGGCACTGCCGGAGGAAGTGCGCCTGCCGACAATGCGGGCAGGTGGGGGCCTCGCGGCACTCAGCTGTGGGGTGCGCATTATAGCGCAGACACCTCTGGCAGCGCAGGGATTGAGGAGGGGAACGGGAAGGGTCGACCTTGTACCGCTGGTGGAAGAGGAGGGCACCCTCCTTCAGGAGACGGTCAATGGAGGGGGCGTCCTCATAGAAAACCCGCATAAGGCGGGTGGGGCCGGCCGAGTTGAAAATGCGGCGGACCGCCCGCACCTCCAGCATGGGATGGGCCTGGAGCTCCGCCAACACCTCCTCCTCCGTGATCGACGGAGACGGGAGAGGATGTCAGTATGGAGGGTTGGGCTGGGGGAGGAGATGAGAACAGAATCTCGGCGAGGAGTGAGGAGGGAGATGGGGGCACCAGGACAATGCTGGCGAAGGAAGAGGGTGAGGTTCCGGGCTTCAAGGAGAGAGGGATCAGGACGGGAGAGGAGGTAGCGGTAGGAGGAAGGGGGAGAGGAGGAGGATGAGGGGGCAGGGACAGGCGGGGGGACTTCCATGGCATCATGGGTGGGGGAAGGAGGACGAGGCGCAGCCTTTTTGGAAGCAGAGGAAGCAGGGGTGCCACCGGGGCGCTTGACGGCGGTGGAGGAGGTGTGGGGGATGGGAACAACGGGAATGTGGCGGGGAGGGGCAGGTCCCGGGGCCGGAGTCGGCGCCGGAGATGGTGACGGTGACGGTGAAGGCGACGGCGACGATGACGATGACGGTGGCAGTGATGGCGAAGGTGACGGGGAGAGCTGGGCGTGGGCAGTGGCCCGACGGGCCATCACCCGAGCCGGAGCTGCAGTGACAGGCTGGGGGAGTGGGGGGAAGGGATCAGAACGAGAGGAGCGGGAGGAAGAAGCGGGAGAGGGGGCGACAAAGATAGAGGGTGAAGGGAGAGTGAGGAGAGGTGGAATGGAAGGAGGGGGGTGGGACTGGGCACACCAAGTGATAGTGGTGGAGGCGGCGGAAGGGGAGGTATAGACAATGGCGGTGGTGGTAGTAGTGACAGTGGTGGTGGGGGCGGACATGACGGGAGAGAGAAACAAGAACGAACAGAACGAAGAGGAGAGGACAGAAACTGGGGACAGACAAAGACGAAGACGGATGAAGACGAAGACGGCCGTAGACCAGGGTCAGGACGGCGGCGATGGTGGCGACGAGGCGGCACCGGATGGCGGCGGCGGCGGCGGCGGCGGCGGCGGTCACCGGACGACGGCGGCGGCGGCGGCGGTGGCGGCGGCGGCGGCGGCGGCGGCGGCGGGCACCGGCGGCGGCGGCGGCGGCGAGCACCGGCAGGCGGCGACCAGGCGGCGGCGGCGGCAGCGGCGGCGAGCACCGGCAGGCGGCGACCAGGCGGGGGCGGCGAGCCCCGGCAGGCGGCGGCGACGGCGGCGGCGAGGACCGGAAGGCGGCGACCAAGCGGCGGCGGCGGCGGCGGCGGCGGCGGCGGCAGCGGCGGCGGCGAGCACCGGCAAGCAGTATGGACGGCAAGCAGACGACACGGCAGGGAAACGGCGGGAATCTTCAACGTCGAAGGTGCACCCTGAGAGTAGCCCAGGCAGTAATACTCTTCGATGAAGAAGAGAGGGAATCCAACCCTCGAATGAACTGCATGGTAATAAAGATCATCTTCCCTAAGAACATAAAGCGGCATAACACCGAATCAGAAATGAGAGTGCCCTGCAATCTCTCACAACCTCCCCATTCCTCTCAAATTTAGCCATGGGGAGTGTCACACTTAAAAAGGTTAGCGTAATATGGAACAGTATAAATTGTGACACCTTAGTTGGGTCATTATCAAAGAAATAAATATTAACCAGTAATTGTTCACCATAGATCCCAGCACAGTGTTATACCCTGTCTTTAACACATTCAACCAGGGATCATCCATACACTCTGTGCTCTATGCCTACAAAATTAAAGTGGGAAATATGAATGTGATGGGCATGCCATCGGGTCACATTCTTCAAGGCCCAGACTTGAATATAATATTGTTGTCTTGAGGATTCTCTGCCCCATGGGAAATTACTACCCCTGCTCAATTATACACATGGCTGCATTCATTACTTAATGGGACATTGATCACAAATGCTATGACATTCACCCAATATAAAAGATTCTTAATTTACATTTTGCATGTGTTATCCGTTCAGCTTATTTCTCTAAAATGTGTCCGTCTGTTCCTTAAGTACAAGGATATAAGTGTCAACACAACAAAACAACACATGATTGACAGAAAACATGTGAATCTTTACACAAAACGAAAAAATTATACACGAGTTCATTAAGAGAAGATAAAACTTGATAAGAAAACATAGAGAATACATGTAATCTTGTAAAAATGAAAGCAGCAAGTCACATATAAAACATATGTAAAACAAACATACATAACACACTAAATGAAAACAATGACCTTCCTACAGCTCCCTTCTCAAAGGTCTTCAGGGATTCCGATTTTTTTAAATTTACAATTGTCACGCGAAAACACCGCACTACACATGTCATGTAACAGTTTAGATGTGGCTGCTACGTGGGATGAGTTTGCCAAGGTGTGTTACCCCTTCGTCTCAGCATGTGCAGTACAGGCAGCACCCTCAGTGTGGCAGCAATCAGTGGGGTCTCGATTACTGACTGCCTTTGATGATGTGGTGGTCGGTAGTGTGTTGCCACTCTCGAAGACGATCATGGGAAGACCTGGGTGCCTATTCTATATCTTTCCGCCATTGTGCCGATCGTTTCGGCACTCAAGAGCACCGAACGGTCTAGTACTCGAATTAGAGTCCCATTTTTATTCAGTACGCATTTCGGTAGCGATACCGTTCGGGTCTAGAGAACCGAAGCGCTGTTGTCGGTTCGCATTGTGCAAGCCAATCAAAAGCAAGCGGCCGCACATCCGCGCATGCGCACTGCAGCGCGCACAGTGCCACGAACACAAAGCGGCTAGCAGACGACACAGGCGCGCTATTCTTCGCAGTACTGAACTTGCGTTTTCACAATACGAAGTGTTGCTAAAATACCAGCGGAAATGTCGGGCGAAAATGAGGTTAGTAGGTTCACAGTTCAGTGACACTGAAAGAGCGCTAAGGATTGCTATTGTGATTGTCGTTTATGGGTATTTTATATGAAACAAAAACAGCAACCCTGCGTATGGAGAGGCACTTATTATTAAACAGTCTAAAAATATTACGGCGGAGATCTTTCATCTCTGCCTACTGTTGTTGAGGATTCGATGGCAGATAAAGACTTGTGACAAGCAAGATTATGAAGATGACTGCTGCTAGTTACATTCCCAGTAATTTAAGTTGTGCTCTTAGATTCCCGTCTAACCGCATACTCGGAAATCGCTACATATTCGGAAAAAATGGTGAATTATTTCTGACAAGAATAAATATACAGGTCACTGTCGGTTGTTACACTCACAGCAATTTCATCTCCAACAATTCCGTATTTTAAACACACAGAAACCACGAAATCATTACTGAGGAAGTGTGCTCTTACATGTAAGTAATATTGCAGAAAAATCTTAACTTACAAGAATAACAATGTCTCAGAATGTGTTGCATATATGAAGAGGAAAAAAAAATTTTTTCCACCCATCTGCGCGCTAACCTGTGTCCTTTCGAGTAGCAATCCCACGTGCTAACCACTTGGCTACGCTAAACAACAGCTACGTGTGGCTGAATTCTTGTACTACTGTGGAGGAGCATAGGCTGACTTCGTTGCCAAACGATGCTGCAGAAGTCACAAATGCGTAATACACTCCTGGAAATTGAAATAAGAACACCGTGAATTCATTGTCCCAGGAAGGGGAAACTTTATTGACACATTCCTGAGGTCTGATACATCACATGATCACACTGACAGAACCACAGGTACATAGACACAGGCAACAGAGCATGCACAATGTCGGCACTAGTACAGTGTATATCCACCTTTCGCAGCAATGCAGGCTGCTATTCTCCCATGGAGACGATCGTAGAGATGCTGGATGTAGTCCTGTGGAACGGCTTGCCATGCCATTTCCACCTGGCGCCTCAGTTGGACCAGCGTTCGTGCTGGACGTGCAGACCGCGTGAGACGACGCTTCATCCAGTCCCAAACATGCTCAATGGGGGACATATCCGGAGATCTTGCTGGCCAGGGTAGTTGACTTACACCTTCTAGAGCACGTTGGGTGGCACGGGATACATGCGGACGTGCACTGTCCTGTTGGAACAGCAAGTTCGCTTGCCGGTCTAGGAATGGTAGAACGATGGGTTCGATGACGGTTTGGATGTACCGTGCACTATTCAGTGTCCCCTCGACGATCACCAGTGGTGTACGGCCAGTGTAGGAGATCGCTCCCCACACCATGATGCCGAGTGTTGGCCCTGTGTGCCTCGGTCGTATGCAGTCCTGATTGTGGCGCTCACCTGCACGGCGCCAAAAACGCATACGACCATCATTGGCACCAAGGCAGAAGCGACTCTCATCGCTGAAGACGACACGTCTCCATTCGTCCCTCCATTCACGCCTGTCGCGACACCGCTGGAGGCGGACTGCACGATGTTGGGGCGTGAGCGGAAGACGGCCTAACGGTGTGCGGGACCGTAGCCCAGCTTCATGGAGACGGTTGCGAATGGTCCTCGCCGATACCCCAGGAGCAACAGTGTCCCTAATTTGCTGGGAAGTGGCGGTGCGGTCCCCTACGGCACTGCGTAGGATCCTACGGTCTTGGCGTGCATCCGTGCGTCGCTGCGGTCCGGTCCCAGGTCGACGGGCACGTGCACCTTCCGCCGACCACTGGCGACAACATCGATGTACTGTGGAGACCTCACGCCCCCGTGTTGAGCAATTCGGCGGTACGTCCACCCGGCCTCCCGCATGTCCACTATACGCCCTCGCTCAAACTCCGTCAACTGCACATACGGTTCACGTCCACGCTGTCGCAGCATGCTATCAGTGTTAAAGACTGCGATGGAGCTCCGTATGCCACGGCAAACTGGCTGCCACTGACGGCGGCGGTGCACAAATGCTGCGCAGCTAGCGCCATTCGACGGCCAACACCTCGGTTCCTGGTGTGTCCGCTGTGCCGTGCGTGAGATCATTGCTTGTACAGCCCTCTCGCAGTGTCCGGAGCAAGTATGGTGGGTCTGACACACCGGTGTCAATGTGTTCTTTTTTCCATTTCCAGGAGTGTAGTTTGGAAGGTTTCTAATATCAGGCTTCACATAATTGCCTCCCATTGTTACTTGAAAGTTGTAAACACGTGTTGATAGTTACTAACTAAATTCGTGGGAAAAGGTACACAAAGTCACTAGTAACGTCAGTTCACACTCCCGTAAATATACGTAAGCAGAGGCGATGACTTGCTATTTAAGGATCTTTAAACTATTATTTGCATTAAAGTAACATATATTTTGAGAGAATATTGACCGAAAACGTTTTCTTTTTGTATGTAATCATTCACAGTAACAACCTAACCTAACCATATTTTAACAACGGAAAATAGTCTATCGTGAACTTACTTTCCAACTGGATGCGTCCTCTGGTGATTCTATAGTAACACAATCATTAAATCCGAAGCTAAAACCGCTAAATATGTTAAAAACAACAAATTATAGGTGTACATAAACCACAGCTCACAGATCGACAGGGCCACACCGAAATCCAAAAGCTCTCCGTACAACTGTCGTAAAATCGGTGGCAGGACCGTTCGGTAACAGGTCTCAGAAGCTTACTGAACAGGATATTTCGATAAAGAACCGAAAATTATGTCACTACCGAAACGAACCAGCTACAGCGATCGACGTGAACGATACAGAATAGGGCCATTGGGCAGCATATGAACACAGGTTTGAGGTGAATCACCTCCCGCCATCGCCGACGCCGTCGACCGCGTCTCTAGACACGTGAATACCTCCACTCAGCACTGCCCAATGCGCCCCACTAGCGCGGGCCTCGGAATTCTGTTCAGCGGTACGTACCTCGGGACCTTGTAGTGGCAGTGGCGGTGAAAGTGCTCTGGTGTCGGCCGGGCACCAGCCCCCTGTTGACAGCTTGACGGGCGAAGGGGCTTGCGTGCTCCCGACTCCATTCACACAGCCCAATGACGTCATGTCGACCAGCTGCCATGCAGTCGCTAAGTGGGTCACCATCTCCTTCTGTGTCACCCCTTGCTCACAGGACTGTCAGACGACGTTAACTGTCTTGTATGCGCGGTGGCCCGTCTGTTCAGCTGCTACAGCTGCTCCGGTGTCTGCGACGTCTCCAACTGCCTGATACGTCGGCACAACTCAGCCACTCATAGTCTGCACAGTGCTTACATGGAAACTTACTGCCGTGTTTTTACAATATGTTTACAGCATAAATACAGATAATTATAATGAATGATTACTCCAAGAATTTAAAAAAATGGTTTACACCTCCTTGCCAAAAATATTTCACAAAAATTGGATATTATCACAGCAGTAATTTTAAATCATTAGTTTTCTGTGTCTAAATCTTTATAATCTTAAGTAGTGGTGAGTTGTTGTGCTGTATGATAGTGTAGTGTTAATTTCCCACAACCTTTCATGCACTCAAAATTCTAAGCCAGCTTAGACTACACATTCACTTCAGTCATTCTCATTCTATCTAAGTCTACTACTTATTCCTGCAAACCCAACTACTGCAATACATATACAAACTATTACACTCCCATTTTGTTGTCATTACGGTGGCTCTAACGCTTGTGTATGGCGTGAATCTCGATGAGTACCGACGTCACCAGTCTGCTCGCTGTCCTATCCCAAAACAATCGCTGCAAAATTCTATTTTTGCTGAAACGGACACAAATTTCCTCAGATTGCTGTACAAATTTTCCACTCCAGCTTCTGAAACAAACATAAAAACCACACGGTATTATTGACATTTGACTGCAAAGCTACATTCCTTCCGTTCTTCTTTTTCTCACAAATTGATGAAGTGCCTTGCTCACTGTGCAAAAACATACCAAAGTGACTCGCACATTCCGTGCTCACGCCACATAGTACAAACTACCGTCCAAGATCTACCACATACATATAAAACAAACAAATGTAGAAAACAAAACAAGACAAACAACACAACGCCTCTCAACAACGCCGTGAATCTTTTGAAAGTCTGGTCAGAAACAACGCAGAAGTTGTTTGAGCGCTGTAGGGAAAAAAAATTAAGATTATACGACGCTCGCAATCTAACGTTTCAGAGATTCCAGAGTCTAGCGGAATCACAGAACAGGGTCGCCATGTCTAATGTTGTTGCTTTAATTTGTTCTCATTGGGGTGCTGATAGACAATAAAAGCGGGTTAAAAGTTGTGAGCTATGTGGGGAAGTTAACCTTGCATTACTGAGCAACTGTTTCACCAGGTATCCAGTCTAGCTTACCAAATTCCCAACCAGACTAACATTAATTATAATCTTTTAATAGTCATATGACAACCGGTGATATATATATATATATATATATATGTAAGAGAATTTAAATAAAAAGAAATAAATCAGTTTATATTTGGAAATTTATTTTAACATTGATCATTGAAATTTCAGCATATTAAACTTAAGTCATAACTAAGCTGGTGCCTTATTTACGACTGTGAAAATGTGAGTTTGTAATCTTACGGAACACATCAAATATGGAGCCAAGATTGGGAGACTGCATACAACACTGCATTCACAAAATAACACACGAAGAACGTTGAAACATATGCAAGAGGAAATTAACCACAACCAACCGATTCAGTTTTCACCCAAAGGAGTTACGTTTGTAGCGCAATCCTGTCCGTCATGTAATTACCACACACTGGTATACTAAATTCATACTAACTCTCTGTGAAATCTTCCCGAAAAGAATAGCTGAGGGCTACTTTTATGATTACACCATATGCTTCACGTGTTCAACTTGGTTTACACAAAGAGTGTAACTCCACAATAATTTTGGTAATTAAAATAAATTTGATCGAAAAGCAATTTACAAACGAAAAACCTTGAACTGGTTACTATCGTCTTACTATTAACCTGATGGGTCAAACAATTGTATAAGCACGTGGTACTGGTCTCACAAAGTACAGCCCACGTGGGTTGAACATAAAGAAAAGTTGCTATATTGAAAAATATTGTCAAGACGAGACTTTATAACCTCACGCACATTCACATTTAAGATTAATGATCTTAGTTAGAGTTACTGATCAACACGTGGTTCCACTTTACTCACAAAGTAGTGACAAAGCAACTACTGGAAGATATTCTGAACTTCACACTTGAAATACACTGCATTGCAATCTAAGATAACATCAGATGTTTTAGAGATAAACCTGAAATAAAGGTGATTAAATTTTCAGTTAGGCTGAACTTAAGAAATCCATTGTCCTACGGACTTAGCAGACATGCGCTTAGCCGGAGATCTTACCACTTCAGACGCTCGCCACAGACAGACTGCCGAGGTCCCTTCCTGAGGGTGGCTCACAAATACAAACGGAAGTGGCCAGAGGGGCAGCTTCCTATACCAACATGACAAGGGACGGACAGGATCATACTAAGAATAGAAACCTCTTTGCTTCTAGAAAGCGTAGCTACCTGTTCCGACGTTGGTGCTACTGTTCTCTAGCAGACAGGCTTGTCTACTACCATTAAGCATGCAACTAGAAATACATTTGCTCATTCATTCTTTCACTCAGAAGGGAAGGGGGGATGACAGTATCTTATCATATACAGTATATAAAAGAAAGCGGATGTAGGTTCCGTATGAGACTGTGTGACATGAATTACATATAAACTGTGTTTTAAAGTGTAGTATTGTGACAGATCGTTCTTGTTTATGTGTAAAAGTAACACGTTTCACTGCTCAGTCTCCTCCCAGATAGTCAGAAACACCACAGTAAATTTAGAAGAGGAATTTATGCCGTAAATGACAACATATTTAAGAAATTAACATGAAAGGAACCCAACAGAGACCTTTCATAACCCCAACGCTCCAGGAAAAGACTGTGCAGGGAATTTTCTGGCCATGCTAGGACATTCCCAAGCAGGCTTCTCACACCAAACTTAAACCAAAAATGTAAATAAAAGGCAAAAGGTCACCAGCTACTTGCTAAAACACAGTAATTTCAACACATCTTTAGAATCTACCAATTTCAAAGAGAAAAAAAAACAATCTGTGACACCTATTTAAAAGATAGTATAGTCCTAATTCGGTCAGCAAGTAAAAACAATGGTTCCTGTGTCAATATGAAAACAATTTCTGGTTGTTATCCTTATGGAGTTCACCAGTATAGCCGGCCGGTTCCGTCGTGTGGTTCTAGGTGCTTCAGTCTGGAACCGCGTGACCGCTACAGTCACAGGTTCGAATCCTGCCTCGGGCATGGATGTGTGTGATGTCCTTAGGTTAGTTAGGTTTAATTAGTTCTAAGTTCTAGACGACTGATGACCTCAGCAGTTAAGTCGCATAGTGCTCAGCGCCATTTGAACCATTTCACCAGTATTTGCGCCTTGCAAGAGCCAACTGATCACAGAAAAATTTATGACTGTTTATTAACAAGTAAAATTTATGAAAATAGCAAAGGTGGCACAGCAATTAAAAAAGAACATGAAAATAACATCAGTATTATAAAGCAGAACATTACAATGCACAATCTGCAAAAGCAAAAAAAGTGACAGGAAAAAAAAAACATGTTTTACAAAGTGGTTATCACAAAAAAATTCTATAACTTATAAATCTAATAATTTGTAGAATTAAAATAACTTTGTGGCACTAATTTAATCACTCTACTATATTTCAGTTAGTTAGCAAACAATGACCACTGTGTCATTATACTGAAACTACAATTAATTATGTGATTGTTACCCTTACGGGGTTCCTCACAATAAATATGTCCCATGCAAAGGCTAATCGATCACAGTCCAATGAGAATGAATAGCTATCTGACTGATAAACGAAGCAATGCCACAGGAATGAATTTACGAAACAAAATATCACAAATCTAATACATCACACAAGAACAAACATTGATCAATAAAACAGCTCTGAAAGCACAATAGTCAACATCTAAAAAAAGAACACCAATAAAGAAAACACCTGCAAAATACAAGAGTCAAAGTCTAAAAAAAAACAATAAATAGAACACCTGCAAAATACAAGAGTCAGTCTAATAAACACCAATAAATCGAAACCCTGCAAAACACACGAGTCAAACTTTCTCTGACAGAAACACACGTATATGCATTGAACTAAGAACCGTACAATCACTGTTCACTGACACACTCAGTAGTTCCACTGTTCCGAGGCACAATATAAGGGGAGGGGGGCGGGTTCGTCGCCGCAGCTGTCAGTAGGGATTTTTGTCCATCTGTTGCGTGCAATCCCGCCGCCTCTGCCCTCTCATGAAGTTTCTCTTGGTGGCCCGTGTCACGTACATCTCGATTTGGTTCCATGTTTGTGTTGTCAAATTCGTGCGGTATCCTCGTTTGACACGCCAGGTTGATATTCCTGGGCAAGGATGACACTTAATGGCTCTTCTTTGTGCCACCCTTAGCTACCAGCGAACATCGAACTATGATTTACTGTCGCTTGACGGTGGGCATCCGCCAGGAAATGCTGATAGGCGTCGTTGAAGTCTGTCAGTTTCTCTGGACAGTACGTGTCAAAAGGCTCCACGCCCCTTTATCCCCTGTCTTCTGTCGTTTCACCGCGACCGTCTCGTCACGGTCGCGTGCGTGTGGTGTGTTGCCAGCAGATGGATTTCCACGCGGTGGGCCACTCGGCCATCTCAGGCCATCGCCTCCACGAAGAGTCGCACTGGTGCAGCCAGCCATTAACTCCGGGCACAAGGGAAAGTGTTTGTCCCGTACCCTTCTTTTGTTGTGACCGCGCTCCCAAAATGGCCCGGTTGACAGTGTGTCCTTCTGGGAAACCCGCCAGTTTACAACTAGCCCTCCTCCTCGCTGCTCCTGCTGTCACGTAAGAGTTTAGCCGGTTCACTTTCACGTTCTCAACTGCATTCACAGAAATTGTTCATCGTAGTTATGTGATTACAAAGTGTCATACATAATACCACTTAGTATTGTCTTTCACAATTTTTAAGAACAAAAGTGAGACTTAATTTTTTTAAATAAAAAAAGTTAGATGAATCGACAATATAAAAAATAAAAGTGAAATGACTTGACACTATAAACATAAAAATTAAATGAACTGACAATATAATATCTAAATCCACATCACTAATGTGGTTCACTTCCGTTTTAATAAATCAAATGCTACTTATTAATTCACTAAAATGAACAGGATTATGCCCTGTGCAAGTATAGGTCAGGGCAGCATAGGGTTCACATGTTATTTACACACACACACACACACACACACACACACACACACATACACATGCACACCTGTTGTCTATACTACAAACTAACTACCCATAAACATGTATTACTCAAAATTCTACTTCTATCCACTACTAGTTTATCCAACAAGCTACTTGAATGCTACTTCAACAAAGTGTTTACACTACTACAACATTGTTCTAATTCGTCCTCTTCCTGACGTTTGCCGCATATGTTTTGTCACATGATAAATATGGAGAAACTTTCCTTAAACATACACAGTAAAAAGGACAATGGTTATTTACACGCCAAAACGTTTATATCAGTTGACACACCTGATAAGAGACTCGCAATTATACATTTATCATACTCATATATTCACACATAAAACAGTAAGAAAATTTCATCTAAAATTACGTTATCACAAGAATTAATCACATAGATGACTCTGAGTGGGGTAAAAATATTTTCCTTATACAGGTTATATTACATTTTCTTACCCATTTCGTTCCTTCTTTAAGTTACCTTTCTCTTCCAAATCAGTTATTTCGCCTGTGGTGGTTATTCTGAATTCATTTCTCATGAATGGCAAAATTGTGGTCTCCTCTATTCTGTAAAACAGTTTCATCTTAACATATTGAACTTACAACTGATACAAAAGATCCGAATCCTCCTGTAGTTTAAATGACAAATGTTTTGCTTCATCCTTATTACCTTAAACCAAGCTTTCCTTCGGCCCTTTAATCAAAATTATTTAATCTTCCTCTACCTTCAAGAGAGAAATTTCCTCAGTACAAATCATATAAGCTGCAGTGCATCCCGCACCAGCGCAAACAGTAAGCTGTAATGCTCACAGCATGAGCAAAACACATAAACGTCACTTTTCTAGGACAAGTATTAACGCAGAATAATTTTTCAGGCTTTGGCTCAACATCAATCAAGACTACAAAAAGCATCCATATTTCTGTTACATTCTCCATTTGCTGAAAAACTTCTCGTATTTGACTGCCACAATAATATTTCAGGGCCACGTAAATTACACAAACCACAATTCTTCTTTCACCTTGAAGGGAATCAATATACTGACGAAATCCACAGACAGCACTTTACATACTCAGCTATAAAGAACAAAAAAGACATATATCATCAATATTAACATACCATCGCATATTGGGAAGCCAATGGTTAAACAATCGTATTATCGCATCCTGTTTTCAGGATTCTAAACTTCCTCATTCCTTTCTCAGAGTTCTCCTATCTTAAAATATTCATACAGCACGTATACTATAGTAAGAGATCCTCATTTATACTGACAGATATAGAATAGTAATAGATTGATAGTAGCACTGAAAGCAGAAAATCGGAAACAAGGCTACTAACAGCTGGGGACCTGGGTTTGTCAGACCCATAATACCCACAGATCGGATATTCCCCTGAGTTTTGCATTAATTCAACACAGATCTTGCTTCTCTCAGGAGCGACTCTTTTCAATTTACATAAAAAAACCATAAACAGCATTTTACTCGTTCACAAAGAAACCTTTTATCTTCACATTTGAACCAACCTAAATCCTAATTGCACAAGGAAAGAAAAAAAAACTAAAAACATCACTTCAATCTATCACATAGAAACATCTTTATCATTATTTTTACCAACATATTATTCTAAATGCATACGTGAGAAATTTAAACTAATCAGTTCTTTCTCCTCACCATCCTCTCTACTTCTCACTGTCCTTTTTATTCATTTGCCATGTCGCTCATTTGTTCCGATTGGGCGCCTTCTGCGCTGATCTTTTGTCATTGCCGGTTTTGTTCATTTCCATTTGCTGGATTACGTCTAGGGCTAGCCGGCCGAATTTCAACATCATGAGGTGCTCCGCCTACAGTCCTATTCCCACTGTATTCACCATAGTATCGATTCTGGTTGGCGTACCTGTAGCGTTCACGATCTTGTCCACATCCTCGATCATTTCCGTTGTTCCACCTGAGTTCGCGACTGTTACCCCGGTTTCTATACGGCCGGTCCCGATTATTGTTCCGTTCGGGTCGCGACGACCAGTCACGCCGTTGATTAGCACTATGGCCACGACTGCGATCGCGCTGCTGTGCCCCGTAATAACTCTGTGCCTGATTAGGCGGGCATTCTGCTGTATTATATTCCAACTCTTGGAGAGGTGTCTTAAACGTTTCCACGTCCTCTTTGCATCGTCCCGCAAGAATGACGTGGCGCAAGTGCATCGGCAATTTTGTGATGCATATCCTAATTAGTTCTGCAGGCCCGTATGGGTCGTATAGAAATTGATTTGCCTGCAGCATGTGGTCGAATAGGCGTGCTGGGCTGCCGAAACCAGACTGTTTCAAATTTGGCAGCATAATTATGCCATGTTTGACCCTATCTTGTGCCGCTTCCGACCAATAGGCGGATAGAAAGGCTTGTCGAAACTCCCGAGTGGAGTTGCAGTGACGCGCTGCTGACCTCATGCGAATCGCCGGTTCGTCTTCCAAATAGCCACACATATATTCTATCTTATTTGAACTTGCCCAGTTGGTGGGAAGAGAGAATTCAAATTGCTCGAGCCATGCTCGTGGATGTATTCCTTTTTGCGAATTTCGAAATATCTCAAACTTTCTCAATGTAAGGAAATGTTTGAAATCAAATCCCCGCATTTCCTCCCGGCGAGGCCCCTGAATGTTTCTATTTCTCTCATGTCTGCCCCTCAAAATACATTCTTCCCTGTCGTCGAAATCTCCCTCGTGGCCGGAGTCCCTCTCTGCACTTTTCGTACAGCTATTTTTCGTGCTATTGGCTAGTTCGGAATCACACTCCATGCGGCTTTCCAGATGCGCCACGCGTTCTTGTAATTCACCTGTTACAGCTTTGTGCCGCCTGTTCACTTCGAACTGTCCCTTCTGAAATCTAAGAAGCGAACGCACTTCTTCGGTCTCTGCGACCGCTACCTGTGTAGTATTGTTATCGCTCTTCGTCACCTTCATTGTGCCTACGATGTCCGCTAGTGCCGCTATCTTATCATGTATTTGTCTGTTGTCCTTCGCCCCAGTCTGCTTCAATTGTTCTACTTGCTGTTCGAGTGCGTGAATCGCTTGACTGTCGTCCACTACTGTGTTGCTAATGGACGCGGGACAATGCGTTTCCGCCTCCTGGATCCTGGAAAGTACCTGCTGGTGTTCTCTTTGGCATTCTTCTCTCAGAGCTTGGAAATTACTAAACAGCTGTTCTTCGCTCTCTTTCGATTCCGCATCGCGACTCCGCTTGCCCTGTTCTAAGGCTTGCAGACGGTCATCGATTTGTTCAGATGTACGGCCTAATTCTTTCATAATATCACTTTTTATTTCACTTGCCAGATTGTTTATTCTTTGTGAGATATCATTGGACACTCCCTGCATCGACTTGTCGACTGTCGACTTTATTTGTCTGCTGGATTAGTTTTTTGTCTATTGGTTCGCCTAGCTCGCGGATCGATTTTTCAGATTTCTGCGTCATTTGTTCGCCTAGCTCTCGGATCGATTTTTCAGATTTCTGCGTCATTTGTTCGCCTAACTCTCGGTTCGATTTTTCAGATGATTCTTTTGGTTCTCGGAACGATTTTTCTGATTTCTCTGCATTTTCTTTATTTTGTTGCAATAAGGCTTTCATGAGTTCTGCCAAATCAATTTGGTTAGTAGGAGGCAAATTAATTTCTGGCTCTGCTGTGAGCCCATTCGTCCTGTTTTGCATTTCGTCTGAAGTATTCCCCATTGCATTTTCGGAACCGTTCGACGCGTTAATATTCGAAATCAAATTATCCCCTTGGTCCATGTTGCTTAAGTTGTTGGACCGCCTACTTTTAGCTTGGTTACATGGCTTGGTTACATGTCTGCATTAGTTCAATTTATACCCGGTACGCAACACACTAATCACAATAAATGTATCCCCCAAAAATTACGACAGTTACACGAGAGGTACCCAACCTCCTACGCACTTTTTCACACGCAAAACAAATTTATATCTTTGATCGAAGTCAGTGCAATTTACAAGCGAGAAAAAAAACACATACATATAAAACAAACAAATATAGAAAAAAAAAAACAAGACAAACAACACAACGACACTCAACAACGCCGTGAATCTTTTGAAAGTCTGCTCAGAAACAACGCAGAAGTTGTTTGAGCGCTGTAGGGAAAAAAAATTAAGATTAAACGACGCTCGCAATCTAACGTTTCAGAGATTCCAGAGTCTAGCGGAATCACAGAACAGGGTCGCCATGTCTAATGTTGTTGCTTTAATTTGTTCTGATTGGGGTGCTGATAGACAATAAAAGCGGGTTAAAAGCTGTGAGCTATGTGGGGAAGTTAACCTTGCATTACTGAGCATATATATATATATATATATATATATATATATATATATATATATATATATATATATATATATATATATATATATATATATATATTCATTCATTCATTTCATTGTTGCCCTTATGGACAGTGTTTGAACTCGAAAATCACATGACGACACAATTTTCACTTCTTTCCTTTCTTCCTCTTCTCTTCCCAAAATCTCTTCATCCTTTGGCTGTGCTCCTGTTTCCTTTGCTCTGTCCATAATGTTCCTTTCTTCTTTCTCTCCTTTACAATAAATTTTGCACTCCTAACTTTGTTTCTGAAGTATTGCCTGTCTCCTATCATTTGCCTGTTGATCCCTATCTGCCTTAAGTCTTCGTCTATTTCATTATACCAATTTGTTTTCTTGCTTGAGCTGTTTACTACATCAAAAATTTTCTTTGTAAGTCGGTTGTTGCCCATTCTCTGTATGTGCCCATAGAAAGTTAATCTGCGTTTTCTGATAGCGTCTGTTAGTCTGTCAGTGTGCTGGTACAGATCTTTGGTAGGTCGCTTCATCCATATGCCATCTCTGTGAATTGGTCCAAATATTTTTCTGAGAATTTTGCGTTCTATTTTTTCTGTGTCTATGATGCCTGATGCTCCAATTGTGGTTGTTTCTGACGCGTACAATGCTTCTGGTAATACAACTGTTTTGTAGTGCCTAAGTTTGGCCTGCCTCGATATGCTTTTCTTATTATAATGTGACCATGTGAGTTTGTATGCCTTCTGGAGTTTCTTCGTTCGTTCCATGTTAGCCGCCTTGTTTGATCCTCCCATTTGTATGTACTCCCCTAAATACTTAAATTTTTCGACTCTTTCTACGGATCCATATACCGTATGCATGGTGTGTACATTGTTGGTCTGTCGTTCCATATATTGTGTCTTCTCGTAAGATACCTGCAGACCTGTTTTGGCAGCTATTTCGTGCAAGCATTCCAGTGCTTCCTTTGCCTCCTGTGTATTATTGCTGAGTATGGCTATATCATCTGCAAATGCCAGACATTTTATGATTGTTTGGTTTCACGTGTTCTACCCAGCTGTATTCCTTTAACTTGTTCCTCCCACTGCTTGATAATTTTGTCTAACACCATGTTGAACAGGACTGGTGAGAGCCCGTCTTCTTGTCGGACACCTGTGTGTATGTGGAAGGGTTCCGAAATTTCTCCCATGAACTTAAGCTTGGAGGTAGTGTCTGTAAGCGTCTGTTGTATAAGTGCCCTGGTTTTTCTGTCGATACCATATTCTTCCAGTACGTCAAAGAGTGTCTGTCTGTCTATGGAATCATATGCTTTTTTAAAGTCCACAAAGGTAACTACAGTGTTTCTTGCCTGTCTGACTTTCAAAAGTGTTCTCAAGTTCCAGATCTGTTCGATGCATGATCTCCCTTTTCTGAAGCCTGCCTGGTATTTCCCAATTTGCAGATCTGCTTGTGGTTCTAGTCTGTTTAATAGCACCTTAGAGAAAATTTTGTATGTAACTGGTACTAGCGAAATGCCTCTGTAATTGTTTGGATCTGACTTATCACCCTTTTTATGTAACGGATGGATCAATGCACATTTCCATTCCTCTGGCACTTTCTCTGTGATCCAAATTTCGGAGATAATCTTATGGATTTTTTTGGTGATGTTTTCATCTTGGAGTTTCCAGATCTCGGTGATAATACCATCTTCTCCGGCAGCTCTGTTATTTTTCATTTGTTTTATGATTTCCTCTATCTCTTCTATTGTGGGTGGATCAGAATCGGCATTAGATGTGGTCTTTTGGAATGTTAATTTTCCTGTAGGTTTTTTGCAATTAAGAAGTTTATCAAAGTAATGTTTGAGAATTTTACAGTTTTCTTTTGTGTTTGTTTCCAGGGATCCATCTGTTCTTCGGAAGCAGAGGCTAGGGGGTTGATAGCCCTTAATATTTTCTTTGAAAGTTCTGTAAAAATTTCTTGTGTTATTTCTTTTGAAATCTTCCTCAATTTCTTTTAGTCTGTTATTGTCATATGCTCGTTTTTCCCTTCTGATTTCCTTCGATGCTAGTTTCTGAACTTCGTGAAATTCTTTCCATGTTTCTGAATTTCTGTAGCTACTGAACTTGTCCCATGCTTGCTTTCTTCTCTCAATGGCTTCATCACACTTTGCGTTCCACCACCTATGTTTGCGTTTTCTAGGTGGTTGTCCCCAGCACATAGTCTTCTGAACTGCCTTCGCCAGATCTGTCCATGTGTCTATTGAGTGCCTATTAATTTCTTCAACGATTTTATCCCTGTTTATCTTCAAGTATTCCGGATCAGGTTTGACTATTTTGTTTTGCGCTGTCTGTTTCAGTCTTGGGATTGGCCTAATCTTAACTTGTAGCAAATAATGATCAGACTCGAAGACTCCTTTACGTGTTCTGACATTTAGAATTTCCCGCGAATTTTTCTTGGATATGGCCACATGATCAATCTGAAATTCTCCCCACACTGTGTTGGGTGCTTTCCATGTTGTAAGTTTTCGTCTTGGTTTTTGAAATTGTGTTGACATGATTTTGAGGTTAAAGTTTTGACAATATTTTATGAGGTGTTCCCCATTTCTGTTCGTGCGAATATGCGCTGAGTATGGGCCTGTTATTTCTCTGAATTTTCTCTCCTCACCAAGCTGCGCATTGAAATCACCCATTACAATTTTCACATGTCTTTCTGGTACGTTGTTAGTTACTTCCTCCATGTCTTCCCAGAAGTCTTCAATTTCTTGTGGCTTCTTTCTGTTATGGTCATTTGTAGGTGCATGTGCGTTGATAATTGTGTATGCTTTATTACCTGATTTGAAGGACAGTGTCGAGATACGTTCTGATATTGAATTGAAGTCTATGATGATATCCATGACTGATTTGTGTACTGTAAACCCTGTACCAAACAATAATGGTGTTCCTCTTCTGACAGCAGGTTTACCTTTGTAAATCCTGTAATGTTCTGTGTCGAAATGGTTTTCATCTACGAAGCGCGTCTCTTGGATGGCAAGAATTTTGATGTGAAATTTATCTAGCATGTCTGTCAGTTGTTTTAGTTTTCCAAGTTTGAACAGAGTGTTTGCATTGAGAGTGCCAAGGTAGTGCTTGCGAAGAGGTTTTGAGAAGCTCCGACTCTTCTCCTCATGATGTTCCTGGTCCCCCAGAATCCGATGACCAGGAAAGTCCAGTCCGTTGACTGGGGCCTGGGGTAGCGGATTTCTTTCCATTTGTTCCATCATGATTACTTCAAGTTGAAGTTGGTTGTGGTGACCTTCAACAAGATCACGGTAATTACAGACTTGATTGTTGAGATCAAGCCATATTTCACTGCCGCACCAACTAGGTAAACAGACGCAGACCACTAGTCGCTGGATACCAGAGCAGACACTAATGGATTTCTTGATGTTGTGTGTTTGGTCCGCGAGAGCTATTTTATTTCGCTCAAGTCCGCCGGCAAGCCGATGAGGACCCCCCTATCCGCCACCTGGGACGCGCCACGTCGGAGTATCACCTCTCCGCCTGCTACGACACCGTAGTAGGTTCGTGGATATATATATATATATATATATATATATATATATATATATATATATATATATATATATATATATAAGAGAATTTAAATAAAAAGAAATAAATCAGTTTATATTTGGAAATTTATTTTAACATTGATCATTGAAATTTCAGCATATTAAACTTAAGTCATAACTAAGCTGGTGCCTTATTTACGACTGTGAAAATGTGAGTATGTAATCTTACGGAACACATCAAATATGGAGCCAAGATTGGGAGACTGCATACAACATTGCATTCACAAAATAACACACGAAGAACGTTGAAACACATGCAAGAGGAAATTAACCACAACCAACCGATTCAGTTTTCACCCAAAGAAGTTACGTTTGTAGCGCAATCCTGTCCGTCATGTAATTACCACACACTGGTATACTAAATTCATACTAACTCTCTGTGAAATCTTCCCGAAAAGAATAGCTGAGGGCTACTTTTATGATTACACCACATGCTTCACGTGTTCAACTTGGTTTACACAAAGAGTGTAACTCCACAATAATTTTGACAATTAAAATAAATTTGATAGAAAAGCAATTTACGAACGAAAAACCTCGAACTGGTTACTATCGTCTTACTACTAACCTGATGGGTCAAACAATTGTATAAGCACGTGGTACTGGTCTCATAAAGTACAGCCCACGTGGGTTGAACATAAAGAAAAGTTGCTATATTGAAAAATATTGTCAAGACGAGACTTTATAATCTCACGCACATTCACATTTAAGATTAATGATCTTAGTTAGAGTTACTGATCAACACGTGGTTCCACTTTACTCACAAAGTAGTGACAAAGCAACTACTGGAAGATATTCTGAACTTCACACTCGAAATACACTGCGTTGCAATCTAAGATAACATTAGATGTTTTAGAGCTAAACCTGAAATAAAGGTGATTAAATTTTCAGTTAGGCTGAACTTAAGAAATCCATTGTCTTACGGACTTAGCAGACACGCACTTAGCCGGAGATCTTACCACTTCAGACGCTCGCCACGGACAGACTGCCGTGGTCCCTTCCTGAGGGTGGCTCACAAATACAAACGGAAGTGGCCAGAGGGGCAGCTTCCTATACCAACATGACAAGGGACGGACAGGACCATACTAAGAATAGAAACATCTTTGCTTCTAGAAAGCGTAGCTACCTGCTCCGACGTTGGTCCTACTGTTCTCTAGCAGACAGGCTTGTCTGCTACCATAAAGCAATGGCGGCTGCAGTGTAACACGTGTTAAGTTCGGCTCGCGAAATTTACTTGAATTCGAAGGTGTTCTCGCAGGTGGTGTTGTCTAGTACAAGTGAAAATCGTGAAAACAACAGTGTTCTGTGCAGTAGTGCTATTTTTTTTCTGTGCTTCGCCAATATCTTCGAGAAAATGGTAAACAGAAGAGTGAACAGCAGCGCGTCCAGCAGCGGGGAAGCAGCAGGTGCGGCGGGCCCGCTCTTGGCGGAAGGTGCGGCCGCGGCTCCCGGTATAGCGGAGCTGGTCCGCTCTGAGGTAAACGCTGCGCTTCGCGATAAAAACAATCTCGATCTGATAGCAGGCACTATATCAGATACTGTAACGGCAGCAGTATTGGCCAAAATGCGTGAAACTGTTGAGGCCAATACTGCCGAAATTACAGCACTAAAAAAGTCTGTGTCTGAATACGAGAAAAAGGCACGAGAGTTGGAAGTCAAACTATCTGCCGCAACTGACGAACTAGAACAGTACCAAAGGCGAAATAGTCTACGACTGTTTGGAGTAGTAGAAAATAAGGAAGAAGACACGGACAACCTGCTTATACAAGTTGCACGTGAAAAATTAGGCGTTGAAGTGACCAAGGCAGACATTGACAGGAGCCATCGGGTGGGACGAAAATTACCAGGTGCCACCAAACCTCGTCCAATAATAATTAAATTTGTCTCGTACCGAAAAAGGGCAGAGATCTTTACCCAGAAGAAGAAGTTAGCAAGGACAGGGCTTACAATAAGGGAAGATCTGACACATGAACGGCTAAAGATTTTAAACAGTGCCATATCACATTTCGGTCTTCAGAATGTGTGGACTCAGGATGGCAGAGTAATCATTAAGACAGCAGCTGGAAAGAAGACAGTCACAAACATGACAGAACTGAATAGTATTAAGTGAAGCTACTCGAGCCAAAAGTGCAAACTTAACGCCATTTGCAATTGTAACAGCCCCAATACTCAGATATAGTCTTGTAATTGTATTAATTTTTTAATTATACCCATATTTGTACCTTCAACTAATTGTTTTTGTAACTGTATTAACTTTTCACTATTTTTTGTGTCTGTAGCTCTAACCATTACTTAATTTTAGTTACTGCTAATTCTTTTTTCATTTTCTCAGTTTATTCTCTTCCGTTCTGAAATAGTTCTATTGCAATTATTAGTCTCTCCTTTAGTTCATTAATCACCCATCTCTTCGGTTTAAATTGTTCATAACAAAAATCACTATCAGTATCACTTTAGCAAATTTCAATCTAATTGTAGCTTCCTACGATAATCACTACCAGTATCACTTTAGTAAATTTCAATTTAATTCTAGCTTCCTACGATAATCTATTAATTACTAAGCTTACTTCTCTCTGCTGGCAGCATCGGCCTCTTAAATCACTCCCTTCTCCCTTATTTCCACCCTAAGCTGTTTCAAATACGCTAATTACATTTCTCCTCGTACGACAGAGGATACACAGTGACACACAGCCGTCACTATTTTGGTCATATTCTCCTTGCACAGAATACCACTAATCCATTTTCTATACTCCCGCAACCTCAGGAAATCTTTAGCAGGCGCCTTTCTTTCGGCACTCGCGGTGTCACAAACAGGGCGTGCAAAATCTCGGACACCCCTGTGGTATGTCACTTGGCGGAAGCAGCGGCCAGTGTCCCTCGCGGCAGGTAGTGCCTAACAGAGGGACAAACCAGTCTGCCACCCTACTCCAGGTTGCTCGGCGGAACGCGTCAGAGCTTTTAGCAGCTCACTGCAACGTCCAGTCTTTACCTGCGCATTACGAAGAACTTAGCCTCCTCTTCAACCAACTAAACTACCACGTAATCCTCTTATCCGAAACGTGGTTGAAACCACACATATCCTCTGCATCTTTTCATCTCCCAGGGTACACATTTCTTAGGGCAGACAGATCAAAAAGGCGAGGTGGCGGGGTCGGCGCGTATATACGAACAGATCTCAAAGCGAAAGTCTTATGTACGTCAAATCCTGCTGAAGAAAAAGAGGCTGAATTCATGTTCATTGAAATAAATATACAAAGTCGGAAATTCTTGACTGGCGTCGTGTACAAGCCGCCAAAAATAAGCTCAATGAGTTCCTTCCAGTCGGAATTACATTCACTTCAGTGTCAATACGAACATGTCATCGTAATGGGTGACTTGAACATAGACCTGCTAAGAGACACTCCCTCCGCAATAAACCTAAGAAGACTGTTTAGTTGCAATAGCATGAACATTCTTCCATTACAACCTACACACCATACGGCGCACAGTCATACTCTTATAGACGTAATCGCAACGAAACAGACTGACAAAGTAAGAGATGTTGGTCAAACATCGGCCCCTGGCCTCTCAGCACATGATGTAATATTCCTGGCCTACTCTGTGCAGCCCCCAAGGATCAAATCGCGTTACATAACTTGTAGGAACATGAAACGTATTGACCTTGACGCTCTAACAGCCGATTGCTCAGAAATCCTATGGCATCAAATAATCAGAAAACCCACAATCGACGGCAAAATTAATGAACTTGGTGATAAACTCACTGCCCTCTATGACAAACATGCACCTGTGCGCACAATCCGTGTAAGAAAATCTCCTGCTCCATGGCTGACAGCTGAATTACGTCAAATGATGACTAATAGGGATGCTGCCCACAGGCGTTTCAAGGCAGATCCGAAACCCGAGCGTTTCGAAGAATATAGAAAGCTACGGAACAGAGTGAAACAATGCATTCGCAATGCTAAAATCAGGCACGCTCGCTCCCTTGTATGCAGCGATCTGACGCCCACGACTCTATGGAAGAATCTCCGTAGCTTGGGGGTCGGAAAGGCAAAATCGGAAACTACTTTTCATGTGTCTGCTAACGAATTAAATGAATTCTTCTCTGCACCTCTGAATACCAGCACAGCTGATAATTACCGTCCACAAGAATCCCCAAACAGGATAACTAACAACGATACCTTCCATCTAAAACATGTAACAACAAATACGGCAAGAAAAGCAATAATGAGAATCTCTTCTGATGCAATAGGCAACGACAGTATCGGTATAACCATGATTAAGAATGTTACCGATATCTTAGTACCTGTCTTAACTGACATATTTAATTTTTCCCTCGTGAACGGAATATATCCTACTGCATGGAAAAGAAGCCTAATTCGACCCATCCCTAAGATCGAAAACCCGCAACTGCCTAGTGATTACCGACCAATTAGCATACTGCCTGCTGTTTCCAAAGCACTTGAATATATTGTTCATGACCAAATCACTGAACACTTGCATGAATTCAGCCTATATGACAAATTTCAATCCGGTTTCCGTAAACATCACAGCACAAACACTGCTCTAATTAAAGTAACTGATGACCTGAAATATGCCATCGACAATCGAAAGGCAACAATATTGACGCTACTGGACTTCAGCAAAGCTTTTGACACTGTTAACTTTGACATATTGCTCAGAAAAATGCAACAGCTTAATTTCTCTGATAGTGCAATGAGATGGTTTGAAAGCTACTTAAAAGACAGACAGCAATGTGTTGTCTGCGCAAATGAAAAATCTTCCTGGAAACATGTTTCCTCGGGAGTGCCACAAGGATCAGTCTTAGGACCACTTTTGTTTTCTTTATATGTCAACGATATTTCGTCGGTTCTGTCCTCCTGTAAATATCATTTCTATGCCGACGACCTCCAGCTCTACCTAAGCGTCAGACCTGAAGATGTAAACACTGCAATCGCTCAGATGAATGATGATCTGTCTTCAGTAGTGAGATGGGCGAAAAACCTGGGGCTTAAACTAAATGCAAAAAAAAACGCAAGTAATCTTAATAGCCCATCAGAAATTAATAAGTTCAGATTTCCGCGAACGGCTACCTCCTATTCTGCTCGACGGCACTCTAATACCATATCAGAAAACAGTGAAGAACTTGGGTGTAACTTTGGATGAGCATCTCAACTGGGCGGAGAATACAGTCGCAGTGTGCCGAAAGACGTCTGCTTGTCTCTATGCTCTCAAAAAGTTTCGGAACATATTTCCACAGGACTTGAAACGCCAGCTCGTGCAAGCACTCGTTCTACCGAACCTCCACTATTGTGATGTGATTCAACAAGGCATGAGTAGTGAAAACAAAAGACGGCTAGAGCTAACCATGAATGCCTGTGTGCGTTACACCTGCAACATTCGCCGATATGATCATGTTAGTGCTTCATACTCCGAGCTAGGGTGGCTGCGGCCGGATAAATTGCGTGACTACCACACTCTATGTCTACTCCACCGACTCCTCATCGCGCAAGCACCCCAGTACCTTGCTTCAGAGATTAAAAACCTGTCATGTCATCATAATCGAAACACGAGGTCACTCTTATTTGGTATCCTAACTGTGCCCACTCACAAAACAAAAACTTTTGCAAACTCCTTCTCAGTTGCCGCTGTCCGCCTATGGAACAAACTGCCCCTTACCTTGCGCAAAATTCGATCTCCTGCTGCTTTTAAGAAGAAGTTGAAGCATTTCCTACTATCATCCTCACAAAGTTCTCCACAAAATTAATGTACAAGGACAATCCCCTCATCTGTCAAATAGCAAAGCTAGCGTCTCCTATCTTGCTCCTGAGATGCCTTCCTCTTCATCTTTCTCTATTAGCCACGCAATCTTCTTTTCCTTTATATTTCCTTAATTATGTTTCATCATGTCTCTATTCTTCTCCTCCCTTCACCATGAGTCTCCCTCATACTCCGTGCTGCCGGCACTCCTATCTAAAATCTGTCTCTTCAATAATGTCTAATTATAACAGTACTTGTGACCTAAGAATATAAACTCTATATGTATGTATTTTTCCAGGTGTACCTTTCAGATTGTTTATTTCACTTTTTGTACTAGATGTAGTTTAACATGCCTACTAAAACATATGAATGTAAAATAAGTAGAATGCCTGGTTAGATGTAAGAGAGGGCCTGATGGCCCTAATCTTGCCAGGTTAAATAAATCAATAAATAAATAAATCAATAAATAAATAAATAAAGCATGCAACTAGAAATACATTTGCTCATTCATTCTTTCACTCAGAAGGGAAGGGGGGATGACAGTATCTTATCATATACAGTATATAAAAGAAAGCGGATGTAGGTTCCGTATGAGACTGTGTGACATGAATTACATATGAACTGTGTTTTAAAGTGTAGTCTTGTGACAGATCGTTCTTGTTTATGTGTAAAAGTAACACGTTTCACTGCTCAGTCTCCTCCCAGATAGTCAGAAACACCACAGTAAATTTAGAAGAGGAATTTATGCCGTAAATGACAATATATTTAAGAAATTAACATGAGAGGAATCCAACAGAGACCTTTCAGGCTTGTACTCCGATGCACACACAATAAACAGAATCAATATGATTGTAGGTGAACTCTAAGATGTTACGAGAAGATTTCGTCCCCAATACTCGTGCACTGTTTCGTACTCGAAGATATAAAATTCTATCGTTGTTGTGACTCCTGATTCTGTCGTTCCGTGCAAACAGCAAAACTGCTATGAGAACATATTAACTCGTGTGAAATAGGACTCAAGTAAACAAAGAAGTTTCCGTCGTAAAATCGGCACATTTCTACTGTCAACAATTTTAATTTATTGGGCTCTGGGATGACCAACTGTACAGCTATAAACTTGCTACATGTTACGAAGAAATACTTGTACAGTAAAATTCTAACAATGCCTAACTCTTACGACTAGCAGTGATGGGAAAGGTTACTATGCTAATTACCATGGTGAATCACCAAAAGATCTAAAGAGATGATTGTTATCTTTAAAATTATTATAACTAAACAAACTTATGCTACAATGCTTATGTTCGGCTGTCACTAACCATTAAACTATCTGTGGCTTGTGCAGAAGGTCAGTGGTGTTGGTTGTCATTTCCTTGCTCCCCTCGACCTGTGTTCGGTCCCCGAATCTCAATTTCCTCGATCTGAGCTTCAGTTCCGTTTCCTCCGTTGTTCATTCTCGCCCATCTTTTATTGTCATTGAAACCGGAGCCATGGTTTCGCCATCCCTTGTTTTGTTGTCCGTAGCTTTCATTCCTCCTTCCATTCCAGCCTCTGTTTGCATTAGAGTCTCTTCGATGTTCAACTTCATTGCTCCCTAAATGCCCCGACCGTGAATGGTTTCCGCAAGACGCAGCATTCCGTGCATTTCCGTTTCTATTATTGTAATGGTTATATTGTGGACGCGACATAGGTCCTGCGACATATCTGTCAGACTTTCCTCTGTGTTCTCTGATATTTTCTGCTCTCTGCGTACTCTAATTCATAAAGTGTGTTACGGGAAGTACTGAGCTCCACATTACACTTGCCAGCTAAAACTTGTTGATATACTGACAGACGTTTGGTGTAACAATGACAAATAATTTACAGGTAGAGCATGGTACGTAAAGATACTGGTTCTTGTCAATCATTGCATCAAGGAACTTGACTGGGCTTTTGTAGCCTGAACTCTCGAAACCTTTGCCAACAATCATCTCGTATTTTATGCGCTCTTGCGTCTCCTTGGACCAGTAGATTTTTAGGAAGCTGTCCTTGGACTCCTGATAACTTCTACACGTTGCTGATATTCCGCGCATCTTCTCCGCAACTGACCCTTGCACGTGTCCGCAAATAAAGTCCAATTTGTATTTTAAGGGCTGATTTGGAGGTAAAGAGAGGTCTAATTGTGAGATCCATGTGCGTGGATGAGTAAAATTACCCCCATCTCGGAAAATTTCGAATTTTCGTACTTGTAAGAAGTGTTGAAAATCAAATGGCGTTTCATCGACAACTTCCGTCCTACGGGATATATCAGAACTTCGTATGTCCTCGTTCGACGTCCCCACATTTGTGCTCCCGCCTCGGCTTCGAGAAAATGCGACGTTCATCTCACCATGTCCTCTACTCACCGCTAACGGTATACAGTTATCCGTCCCGTCTGAATTTGTTTCTGGTTCTGTTGCGTTCGCGCTTGGCCGCATCTGAATTTGTTTCCTTAGCGCCTCCTCCAATTTCTTCTCCACACGCGTGTTGATCGCTTCCTGTTGCGATTTGAATGAAAGGAGAATCCGGACCTCTTCAGTCTCACTCACTGGGGTTACAGTTGTTACCTTCGGACGAGTCCCTAATTCGCGCAGCTCAGACTCTAATTTGTCCATGGCCGCTGTCGCATGAAAATCCGTGGCTTCACGTATTTTCGTGTCAATGCGCTGCTCCGCGTCAGTTTGCCGCTCTTCCACGCTTTCGACTTTCTTGTTCAAATTGATCACCGCCTCTTGTCCTTGCTGTTCTGTGCTTTTACTCGTTTTCGCTGCTTCAGCTGCAACACGTCTTGCGAAACTTGCTATTGTCTTGGCGCTTTCTGCCGTCTTCTTAGCATAATGTGCCATCTTTAAACCTTTCATTGCTTTGGTGTTTACTTTACGTAGGTTTTCATGGAGTTTATTGGCCTAAGACTTATGTTCCTCTCGCATCTGCTTTACCTGAACACCGATATTTTTGATGTCCGTCCTCGTCTCATTATTATCTCGTACTAACTCATTTATTTTCTCCTTCAATTTCTTCTCCATACCTATTAAAAATGCCACCAGACTGAAGTCCTCTTCCTTTTCCTCAGTACCGCGATCGTCCGAACTCATACATGATTTCTGTGATGTTGTATCCACAATATTGTATTCTGATATCGCCCTGTCTTCTGTGTCCGGATTTCTAATAAGCACCTCTGCTTCGATATGTTGTGGTACGCTCACATCTTCTATCACACCCGATCTGACACTGTCTGTCCCCTCAAGAAAAGTTATATCGCTTTCGTCTCCCTGATTTCCTTGTTGCACGTCATCGTTGTTGCTAACACCGTTCAACAGCAACACCTCCCTACGTTCAAACTGTGCCTCAACCGTTTCATTGCGCTCTTCCTCCATGACGTATGCTTTATTTCCCTGCTCCCAGTCTACTTCTCTAGCCCTACTTCTCGTTATCATTCAAATTATATCTCAACAACAACTTTAATTATCCGTGCAACACGTGACAATCAATTATTTAACTCACAAGATATGCGCAGTATAATACAATGACAATAGTACACGAGATTCAGAATCAAAGCCGGCCGGTGTGGCCGTGCGGTTAAAGGCGCTTCAGTCTGGAACCGCGTGGCCGCTACGGTCGCAGGTTCGAATCCTGCCTCGGGCATGGATGTGTGTGATGTCCTTAGGTTAGTTATGTTTAATTAGTTCTAAGTTCTAGGCGACTGATGACCTCAGAAGTTAAGTCGCATAGTGCTCAGAGCCATTTGAACCATTTTTCAGAATCAAAAACAACAAAATGCAATGCAAAAGCAATAGTAAAAAAATGGTTCAAATGGCTCTGAGCACTATGGGACTTAACATCTGAGGTCATCAGACCCCTAGAACTTAGAACTACTTAAACCTAACCAACCTAAGGATACCACACACATCCAAGCCCGAGGCTGCATTCGAACCTGCGACCGTAGCAGTCGCGCAGTTCCGGACTGAAGCGCCAAGAACCGCTCGGACACCGCTGCCGGCAAATACAATAGTAAACACAACAAAAATAATATGACAACGCCGTTAGCAACGACGGGAAAACGGTCGACAAATGACACAGAAGTCACTGACACAAATGCACTATAAATAAAATAACTAAACACATAAACAACACAATCAGAGCATTAAATATCTACAACATACTAATGAACCATATTTTTCATTTTCTTTTGTTATATTTTATTTCCTCATAATGTGGATCTGTTCGGCAACTACGCAAACTGACAGCATCAAAGAAGTGCCAGAGACCTGGGTCCTGGTAGCGGTTCGCCAATTGCAAGCTAACTACTTTCTTTTGAAATCAGGACTTTAATAAAAATGGCAAGGTACTGTTAATCAGAACACCGGGATAAGTTGTGAACTACATGACAATAGATTTATTCTTTCTTAACATCACAAGACAACAAGAATGACTAAAGAAACGTTACACAAATATTTTTTTTATTTGTCAAAAGCTTTCACTAACATAGGGTCTATGGTGGACAAAGTGATCAGCTGGGGATCGACACACTACTCTAACCGGAACACTGATCGTTTTATCTGCCTTGATGCACGTGAATTCTGGTTATGGCCCAAAAACTACGCAACCATCGAGCATCTATACTCTACTATTCCAAGAAAAGAAAATATGGTTCGAAAGAAGAGGGTGCTGAGAAACAAATATTGGAGCCCTACGCTGAAGCCGCGAATACTTTACCCTCCTGCTGGTCAGGACGGCACACCACGTTTCGTTCGGAGACTGAAGTAATGTACGGCCGCAGTCTGTTATTAATGGCGCGGGACCGAAAAATGCAAGTACACGGCCTTGCGTTCAGTTAATTCCGAACGCAGGTACTTCCCTATGAGCCTCTGAAACCCCCGATGGATTCCAGTGTGCATGTAGACCCGTCTGACGATCTGCCAAACCAATTTGACTCCATGCCACGACTATGTGTGACAGAGTAAAAATGGTTCAAATGGCTCTGAGCACTATGGGACTTAACTTCTAAGCTCATCAGTCCCCTATAACTTGGAACTACTTAAACCTAACTAACCCAAGGACATCACACACATCCATGCCTGAGGCAGGATTCGAACCTGCGACCGTAGCGGTCGCACGGTTCCGGACTGTAGCGCCTAGAACCGCTCGGCCACACCGGCCGCCCGTGACAGAGCACGTTTAGACAGTTGACTCAGGAGAAATAAGTACACCCGCGCTTCACTCGTTGTGTGCGTGATGCTATAAGCAGTACCTATGATAGTTCAGAAGGTGATTGGCACAGGCGCTAAGTGACACACTAGCAAAGGACACAAATCTCACTGTTTAGGTAGAGGCCTGCAGTTCTTTACTAGTGAAGCGCCAGTACAAGAGTGATCTTCGCTTTCTGCCCGCTTTCTTCCTCAGCTCGGTAGCAAAAGCCCATTTTCATCTTAGACTTACCTCACTTTATCACAAGCCTGTCACGAGCTGGAGCGCAGAATTTGAAGGTCGGAGAGCGCCCCTTGCTCTGCATACACCGATTAGACTAATCAGAGACTTTAAAGTTCATTGTGAGAAAAGGCAAAAGGATTCAGCTTCGCGGACTCTTTCCCACGCGTCTATGTCATGTCTTTTGCTAACAATAAGACCAGGATGGAAGCACCCTCCCCCCCCCCCCCCCATAAAAAGCTTGTTACCTCCCCTGTTGCATTCATTTCGATGTTTACAAAGCTTTCACAAATATGTTTTGTAACAGGGTCTGGACGTCTGGGCGCCAGTGACCTGTCCCATGGAAATTCGAAGAACGTCACAGTTGTCTCGTCAGCTTCCTGCATAACAAGGGCCCATCGTCTGCTTTACTGCCAGTCTACAATGCGCTGGCCATTGCAGCGGCGACTTCTCGGCGCTAGTCAGTCTACCTGGTCGCTGATGCCAACCAACCGGCGCCAACGAACGTGTCTGCACTATAAGACCACGGAACTTGGCCATCTGGAAATGTTTCCATCCAGGTTCCGCAGAAAAAACGCGCTTCCCTTGGCCCACAGTTGCCATGCTTTTACTGAAGTCGTTTAAATTGGCACCCTATTCCTTTGAACGTATGTAAAGCTTATCATTATTCTTTCCCTAGAGAATGCAAGCAAGAGCATTAACTACTACCCATTATTTCATCGTGATGTACGAAGTCAAATCATAATAAAGATCATCTTCCCTAAGAATATGAAGCGGCATAACACCGAATCAGAACTGAGAGTGTCCTGCAACCTCTCAAAGTTGCGCCACAAATTCCTCCTCTCCTCAATTGTATTCGGTACCTCCTCATTAGTTACATGATCTTACCATCTAATTTTCAGCACTAATTTGTAGTACCATATTTCGAAAGCTTCTATTCTCTTCTTGTCTAAACTTCTTATCGTCCATTTTTCACTTCCATACATGGCTCCACTCCATACAAATACTTCCAGAAAAGACTACCTGACACTTAAATCTATACTCCATGTTAATAAATTTCTCTTCGTCAAAAACGCTTTCCTTGCCATTGCTAGTCTACATTTTATACCCACTCTACTTCAGGATATTTTGCTGCCGGCCGCGGTGGTCTCGCGGTTAAGGCGCTCAGTCCGGAACCGCGCGACTGCTACGGTCGCAGGTTCGAATCCTGCATCGGGCATGGATGTGTGTGATGTCCTCAGGTTGGTTAGGTTTAAGTAGTTCTAAGTTCTAGGGGACTGATGACCACAGATGTTAAGTCCCATAGTGCTCAGAGCCATTTGAACCATTTTTCTGATATTTTGCTCCCCAAATAGCAAAACTCATCTACTACTGTAATTGCTCATTTCATAATCTAATTGCCTTAGCATCACCTGATTTAATTCAACTACATTCCATTATCCTCGTTTTGCTTTTGTTGATGTTCATCTTATATCCTCCTTTCACGACAATGTCCATTCCGTTCAGCTGCTCTTTCAAGTTCTCTGCTGTCTCTCACAGAATTACAGTGGCATCGGCAAATCTCAAGGTTTTTATTTTTTCTCCATGGATTTTAATTCCTACTCCATTTCTTTCTTTACTGCTTCCTCAGTATACAGCTGCAATAACAGCAGTTATGAGCTACAACTGTGTCTCACTCCCTTCTCAAGCACTGCTTCCCTTTGGTGCCCCTCGACTCTTATAACTGCCATCTGGTTTCTGTACAAATTGTAAAGAGCCTTTCGCTTCCTGTAGTTTACCCCTGTCACCTTCAGAATTTAAACAAGTGTTCCAGTCAACATTGTCAAAAGCTTTCTCTAAGTCTTTTAAATGCTAGAAACGTAGGTTTGCCTTTCCTTTATCTACCTTCTAAGATAAGTCGTAGGGTCAGTCATTTCTACGGAATCCAAACTGATCTTCCGAGAGGTCGGCTTCTACCAGTTTTTCCATTTGTCTGTAAAGAATTCCTGTTAATATTTTGCAGCCGTGACTTATTAAACTGATAGTTCGGTAATTTCCACACCTGTCAGGACGTGCTTTCTTTGGGATTGGAATTATTATATTCTTCATGAAGTCTTAGGGTATTTCGCCTGTGTCACACATCTTGCTCACCATATGGTAGAGTTTTGCCAGGACTGGCTCTCCCAGGGCTATCAGTAGTTCTAATGGAATGTTGTATACTTCCGGGGCATTGTTTCGACTTAGGTCTTTCAGTGCTGTGTCAAATTCTTCACGCAGTATCACATCTCCCATTTCATCCTCATCTACGTCCTCTTCCATTTCCATAATACTGCCCCCACGTCCATCACCTCTCTACAACCTCTGGTTCTTTCAGTTTATCCAGGTCCCATCTCTTTCAATTCCCACCTTTTTGCAGTTTATTCAGTTTTAATATGCAGTTCGTAGCCAGCAGATTGTGGTCAGAGTCCACATTTGTCCCTGGAAATGTCTTACAATTTAAAACCTGGTTCCCTAACCTCTGTGTTACAATCAGGTAGTGTATTTGAAACCTTCCAGTGTCTCCAGGCCTATTCCACGTATATAAACATATTTAATGATTCTTAAACCAGGTGTTAGCTATGATTAAGTTATGCTCTGTGCAAAACTCTATCAGGTGGCTTCCTCTTTCATTCCTTACCCCCGTTCCATATTCACCTATTCCTTCTCTTCCTTTCCCTACTATAGAATTCCAGTCCCCCATGACTATTAAATTTTCTCTTTTGTGCATATCTAGTTAAATTTGCTAGAAATTTACTCACTTTCTCCTCTCTAGACTTATCCATTCTTGATAGTCTAGGCAAAGATGATAATCATTCATTCATCTCAAGTATATCCAACATTATCTCGGCTGGTGCGTAGCCTGTCTCTGAGTGAGAATCATTGTAATGTATATTTTTAAATAGGGGTACTAACTCAACCCATCTGTAGTGCTGTTTTGATGCATACGTTAGCACAAAACGATTGAACTCTCTAAAAATCCTCTCCACTGGGCTGGCCTCCAGATGTAATCTTCTAACTAAGGTATGCTTCACACCGTAATCAGCAAGGTAAGCTTTCCGTTTGAGTCTGGTAAAGTATGATGCTTTATCTGGTAGGATAGCATGAGGTTTACCGATTTTTAGAGTGTCTTTTCTCAAGATCTTTCTAACTATAGGGTTCGCAGTTGAAGTCTTCATGGTGTACAACTTTAAATATTTGATAAATGTATGACACACATATAGCAGATATTTCACTCCACCCGTACCTGTGGCCAAGGTCCCTGCAACATCCACTGAGACTAACTGCTGTGGATAGGTAGGAATAACAGAATGGAGTCTTGCTTTTTTTATTTCTCAATCTTGCTTGATCTATAGCTGTGTTTTACCTGCTGACAGGTAACACATGTCCTTAAAATTTTGTGCACTATGTGTTTAAGGTTCAGAAAGTGACAATATCACTCTGTGGTGGCTACACATTTTCCAATGCCTATGTTGCCCCAAGAATTGCGTGTATACGAGGTGAAACTTTCTGAACACTTGCTGGGTATACACGAGCACCAGACTTCGGAATTAGTGTCCTTCCTATAACATAAAACATAGTCTTTTACATAACTTGTGGTAGTGATTATCTCATCATTCGGTCTTATTAATTGTTTAATCTTCCCAGAAATCAGTTCATAAACTTGAAACTGTACCACATTCTTACACATGTTTAAAAATCCATTCCTGTGAGCTTGGTCTTTTACCAACTGAACTTTATATTCGGATGCCTGTTCCAATAATTTGGCTAATTCCAGCAGAGCTTGTGGTAATCTAGATGAGGCACTTGCGATTATGTTATCCTTTACATTAATATACGAGGTTAGGAAGCTGAGATCTTGAAGGGCTAGTGCCCATCGGGCTAACTTTCCATGTAGCAGTTCGCAGGTCAACAAAAAGCTCAAAGCTTGATGGTCACACAACACTTTCATTTGTTTACCATATGCATAGTAATGAAATTTTCGCAGTGCCATACTAATGTTAATGCTTCTAGTTCTGTGACTGAATACGACCATTCGCAGTTGGATAGTACCCTGCAAGTGGTCCACCCGACTAGCCGCTCGATCTACCACGCTGCTTCCCGAGCGGGAAGGCGTGCCAGCCCCCTGCACGAATCCGCTCGGCGGATTAGCGCCAACAAACTGGTTTTCCATCTGCCTCGGCGAACGCTGGTTGTGAAATGTGGAACTAGCGGAAGCAGGAAAAGGTGTGAATGGGGCATAATCAGCTACCATTGGATGCACTGTAAACACATACACTTTATGTAAGGAAATAATTTTTTAGAAAGCAATCATTTTTTCAAAAAATTGACTGTAACACCAGCTACACTGATGGCTGAAGGCCTTATTAAGAAAAATTCAAATTATTTGCTGGCTGAAGGCCACAAGCAATAGGAATAAACTAAGCAAAATATTATTTTTAAATAATTGACACAATCAGACCAAATAAAGAAGGGAGTTATGCACAGACAGTGCTCCAAGGGTCAACCTGAGAAAAGTCCCTACAGCTGCGTAAGCGGTGAGACAGGCACCTAAGAGTTACGCTCACATAACAGGATGGCAACTCAAACTAGCAACAGTTTAAACGCCGATCAATCCTCTTACCAAATCCACCTAACGTGTGATAACCAGAACAACGATGGATTAATTCAAGTGAGGACGAAGTGACAGACATCACTGCATCTTCAGAATCCGGTGTTTAAAACATCAAAAGGCAGCTGGAACCACTGCAACCAAGGTAGACAAAAGAAACCACAATCCACACCGTAATAAAGGAGGTTGTTTAACTATATGCATACCGTACAGCATTAGCAAGACGAGGAAAAGTACACTGCCGCAAAAATACGCTAACCTTCAGGACAAGTAACTGGGGCGTTAACGGCCACTAGGCAGTAAAATACCGCTGGTTGCACTTAAAACTAATAACAGGCTGTAGAAGACCGCTAACAGATTCCGCCAACTCGACACGCTCCATTTGTTGCTATTCGTCTCACGGTGACCCTGTGAGCAACAACACACGAACAAATCGCGTGATCACAAAATAGTGGAGGTTTCACTACTGAATAAATGTTCACTGAACTCAACATCCTGCGTCCAGTGGACCACGAGGTTGTGGCCCTCGTAACTACAGCTCCTCGATCCGGAAATGCCTGCGTGCTGTCAGCAGTCCCGACATGTCACCGCGCTGCCGGACCTCTCTGCTGCTCCGTCCCAACCAAACTACTCACACACTTCACCCAGAAAAACAACTACTTCCAAAGATAGTACAGGTACTAGATATCGATAACCGCTGCTGCTGCCACCCGCAGACAGGCAACGCTAGCAAACGTAGTGGCACCAGTAAAAGAAGCAGAAAGCGAGACGCCACTATATCCTATTGCACGATGCCAACCTACCAACGGCACCAACGCGAGCCGCACATGGCTCGACCTCCCCTCCTCAAACACGAACCCGGGGATAACCCAACAAGTAGCCTAATCAAACTTAATTTGTTTAAGATGGACACTGTGTTTCTTACCAGTGCAGTTGTCCTTAACCAGAAGATTAACTGAGCCTAAAATACTCATAATAGTGCAGGGACCCAGGAAACGTGGAGTGAACTTACCAAGGTTTCCAACACACACCTCCCTCCTGGGAAAATTACGGACATACACCTGGTCTCCTAGATCACCCCTAAGTACTCGCCGATTACGGTTGTAACGGTCAGCTTGTTTGTTGTGGATTCTGAGAATATTGCGCCTGGCACGATTCCAGTTTTCTTTGTCGATCTGAGGAGTGATATCCGCAGGAATTATATCTTGAATTCCTCATTAGTTCGAAATTGGGGAATTAACAGGATAAGCAAAGATAAAGGAAACCGGAGTAGGCTTCAAAGCCTCATGGCTGGCAGTATTGAAGGCCAAACTAAGCCAAGGAAGACTCGAATCCCACTTACTGGGCGTCTTCTGATGGAAGATAATGAGTGCGGATTTGAGATTACGATTCACCATCTCCGCGAAAGAGCCCTGTGGGTAATACGGAGTGGTCGTCACGTGTTTCACACCGCTTTGAAAACAGAAGGTCTTGAAGAGAGCCGAAAGAAAGGCCGGCGCATCATCACTAACGATTAGCTTAGGGGTCCAAAAACACTAAATACGTTACCAAAATGAGATTTTCGCTCTGCAGCGGAGTGTGCGCTGGTATGAAACTTCCTGGCAGATTAAAACTGTGTGCCGCACCGAGACTCGAACTCGGGACCTTTGCCTTTCGCGGGCAAGTGCTCTACCAACTGAGCTACCCAAGCACGACACACGCCCCGTCTTCACAGCTTTACTTCTGCCAGTACCTAGTCTCCTACCTTCCAAACTTTACAGAAGCTCTCCTGCGAACCTGGCAGAACTAGCACTCCTGAAAGAAAGGGTATTGCGGAGACATGACTTAGCCACAGCCTTGGGGATGTTTCCAGAATGAGATTTTCACTCTGCAGCGGAGTGTGCGCTGATATGAAACTTCCTGGCAGATTAAAACTGTGTGCCGCACCGAGACTCGAACTCGGGACCTTTGCCTTTCGCGGGCAAGTGTCCTACCAGCTGAGCTACCCAAGCACGACTCACGCCCCGTCCTCACAGCTTTACTTCTGCCAGTACCTCGTCTCCTACCTTCCAAACTTTTCAGAAGCTCATCTGCGAACCTTGCAGAACTAGCACTCGCAGGAGAGCTTCTGTAAAGTTTGGCGCTGAGCACTATGGGACTTAACATCTATGGTCATCAGTCTGTAAAGTTTGGAAGGTAGGAGACGTGGTACGGGCAGAAGTAAAGCTGTGAGGACGGAGCGTGAGTCGTGCTTGGGTAGCTCAGTTGGTAGAGCACTTGCCCGCGAAAGGCAAAGGTCCCGAGTTCGAGCCGGCCGCGGTGGTCTAGCGGTTCTAGGCGCTCAGTCCGGAGCCGCGCGACTGCTACGGTCGCAGGTTCGAATCCTGCCTCGGGCATGGATGTGTGTGATGTCCTTAGGTTAGTTAGGTTTAAGTAGTTCTAAGTTCTAGGGGACTGATGACCACAGATGTTAAGTCTCATAGTGCTCAGAGTCATTGGAACCCGAGTTCGAGTCTCGGTGCGGCATACAGTTTTAATCTGCCAGGAAGTTTCACTAAATACGTTAGTTAAATGCGCGATGGTAGTAGCAGCAGTCACGTTACAACTCGGAAGAAGCCAGGTAAACCTCGAAAACGCGTAAATAACAACCCATACGTACCGATGGCCTCTTTTGGTGCGAGGTAAGGGCCCCAAATAGTCAATATAGAGTTTGTACATGGGGTAAGACTCACACTCAGAACTAAGGAACCGCTGCTGAAGAGCGTTATTCGGTTTGGCCACACGACACAACTGACACCGAGACACCATTTCTCTAACGTCTTGGTCAATAGACGGCCAAGTCAGATGCTCCTTTATCTTCTGCAAGGTATTATAGGTTCCTAAATGCCCAGCAATCAACGAGTTGTGAAAATAATGGAGAACCGGGCGTATTAGGGGGCTTGGTAGACAGATCTTACCCTGAATGAGATTTTCACCCTGCAGCGGAGTGTGCGCTGATATGAAACTTCTTGGCAGATTAAAACTGTGTGCCCGACCGAGACTCGAACTCGGGACCTTTTCCTTTCGCGGGCAAGTGCTCTACCATCTGAGCTACCGAAGCACGACTCACGCCCGGTACTCACAGCTTTACTTCTGCCAGTACCTCGTCTCCTACATTCCAAACTTTACAGAAGCTCTCCTGCGAACCTTGCAGAACTAGCACTCCTGAAAGAAAGGATATGCGGAGACATGGCTTAGCCACAGCCTGGGGGATGTTTCCAGAATGAGATTTTCACCCTGCAGCGGAGTGTGCGCTGATATGAAACTTCCTGGCAGATTAAAACTGTGTGCCCGACCGAGACTCGAACTCGGGACCTTTGCCTTTCGCGGGCAAGTGCTCTACCATCTGAGCTACCGAAGCACGAGTCACGCCCGGTACTCACAGCTTTACTTCTGCCAGTACCTCGTCTCCTACCTTCCAAACTTTACAGAAGCTCTCGCAGGAGAGCTTCTGTAAAGTTTGCAAGGTAGGAGACGAGGTACTGGCAGAAGTAAAGCTGTGAGTACCGGGCGTGAGTCGTGCTTCGGTAGCTCAGATGGTAGAGCACTTGCCCGCGAAAGGCAAAGGTCCCGAGTTCGAGTCTCGGTCGGGCACACAGTTTTAATCTGCCACGAAGTTTCAGATCTTACCCTCCTTGGTACGTCCCACCCTTTTACACAAAATACCCTTCCTGATAACGTACTCATCCAAATGCTCACCCGCCGAAAGCAGTTTCTTAACGAGCCCCCTAGTGGGATCCTGATCCTGCTGGTCGGCAATGTCACTAAACAAATGAGGAATATCGCCTAACAAGACGCAACTAAGATTGCGTTCCGCAGCTTCTTGGCCGTCCTCACTAGATGGGTGTTCGGCAAACATACGGCTAAGGACGTCCGCGAGTGCATTCTCAGTGCCTCTAATATGCTTAACGTCGAACTGAAACGCTGAAATGCGTACTGCCCATCTGGCGATATAGCCAGTTTTACGCGGTGTGGCTAGCATCCAGCTCAATACTTGTTTGTCACTTTCTAGCTGAAATACTCTATGCCCGAGATAAAAGCAATACTTCTCCAGCTCGAACAAGATGGCCAATGCCTCCCATTCGTAAACGGAATATTTAAGTTCTTCACTGGTTAACCGACGAGACGCGTACGCTAATGGCTGCCCTTGACCCTCGAACTCCTGTAGGAGGACGGCCGTAATTCCCGCATTACATGCGTCGGTTTGTATAATAATTTTTTATTAAAATCAGGCACTCCGAGAATCGGAGGCTGGGCTATAGCTGCCTTCATGTGCTCAAACGCGGCCTCTTGGGCATGCCCCCATTTAAAACGCACCCCTTTTCGACGCAATTCATTTAAAGGAGGCACCAACTGAGCAAAATTAGGGACAAAAGTCTAAAATAATTCGCCCTGCCTATGAACCTAGCAATCCCGCGTTTATTAGCAGGCGGTGGGAGAGCTCTCAATACGTTAGTCTGTTCCTGGTCACTGCAAATGCTCACGCCTGATACTAAGTGACCTAAGAAGGATACCTGCTGCCCGGCTAATGTCACCTTACTGGGTTTAACAATCAAACCGGTCCCTTGCAACCTAGCAAAGACTTGCTGCATGTGTTCCAAATGCTCCTGAAATGAACGGCTATAAATCATCAAGTCATCCAAGTAATTATAAACACAGACTAATATCAAGTCTCCAAGAATATTATCCAGAAAACGAGTGAGAACGGCTGGGCCAGTAGCAAACGAAAGGGAACCCTGTTAAACTGAAAGAGATTCCAATCAGAACAAAATGCTGTAACGTGTTTACATTCTTCGGCTAAGGGAATCTGATAATAGGCTTGATTCAGATCGAGCACAGTGAACCAATTAGCGCCGGCAAACCAAGTAAAAGAGTTATGAAGATCAGGTAAAGGAACTGATTCGAGACAACCTTGGTGTTGAGGCGCCAGTAGTCAACAACAGGCCGAAAATCCCGCCCCTGATCCTTAGGAACAAGGAATATGGGGGAAGCATAAGCAGATGTAAAAGGCCTAATAACACCTTGCTCTAGCATTTTAGAGAGCTTTCCTCTTAGTATCTTCGTCTTAGGCAGTGAGAGACGATATGGAACTGCCTGGTGGGAATATGGTCAGATAGACGAATATGGAAGTCAAGAACATTAGTAACCCCCAGTCTATCACAGAGAAGCTCGGGGAACCTCTGCAATAAATTCCCTGGTTCAAAGGCCTGCTGCGAAGACACATAAGTAAGATCAAACTCATTAACCTTAGCATCAACATCCAGCATGCACCTTACCCTTAGCACATTCACAGAACCCAAACTTCTGAGCAGAAGCGAATTTAAAGAAGAAGGTGTACCCAGAATAATCCAAGACAAGACCAGTTTTACTGATAAAATCACATCTCAAAATCAAATCGACCGGCAGCTTCTTAACCAAGGCGAAAGACGAGGGCCAGGAGAAATCCCCAACCGAAATACTCCCTCGGACCCAACCACGCTGAGGCAACACCTGCCCATTGGCAACCCGACATCTCTGCGCCGAAGAAGGGACGGACTTAAGTCTCGTAAGATGGCCAAATTCAAGAAACCATTCCAAGCTCAACAACGAAACGGAGCTACCAGAATCCAAAAGGGCACAAATAAGTTCACCACCTACTCGAGAACAAATACAAGGCAGGGGAGGTGATGATCGAGCAACGAGACGGGCACACCAAGGTTTAAAGGCTCGATCCTCAGGTCGCTGCCCAGTCCGGCGTCATTTATTGTCTCTGGGTGCGCGCAGTTGCACGCAAGAACCAACTAAATGACCTGTCCGACCGCACCTGAAGCAACGCCTGGTTCCCTTTTAGCAGGCTCAGCCGATGTAAATAATCTGGAGTTCTCCTTGTTAACGACCGTCGGCTGAACCTTAACTTCACGGCATGCATCGTCCGCGAGCGGTAAAGCAGATATCTCTACAACGGTGGCACGAAGTTCTTCCCAGGTGGAGGGACAACCACGAAAAACAAATTGCGACTTATCCGCCGCTCCCATTCCCCTCAGGACAATAGAAACTAACTCCCGTTCTGGCAAGTCGAAAACAAGGCCAAGCAAGCCGTCTTGACTCTGTCCATATATTGATGTAACTACTCCTTATCTTGCTGCATCTGCCAAATATAGCGACACTCGAGCTGTTTGCGAACTCCCATGGTCAATCTTTCTTAATTACAAGCTCCCTCAACTGCCGCAAGGAAAACCCCTCTGCCATGGCTCTGCATACGAGAATCCTCAATTCCCCTCTAGCTAAAGGATACAATAGCGACAAAACTCCTTGATGCGAAACACCAAAGGCATCAGCGTGTTGCTCAAGGTGAACTAACAACCATAATAACCTTTCAATTTGCTCGAGTCGGTCTGTCATTAACTCTGTGATGTCCCGAAAGAGATGCACCAGAGGATTAGGCAATTTAGCAAACGCTGCGTCTAACCTCTCGGGAGACATAAGTGCATCATTCCCGGGCTGGCTCTGGCGCCCCTCTAAAGACCGGAAGTCCTGCTCCCCAGTTCTCCTCTCATCAAGCTCTAAACATGTAATCTTAAACAGCAATCCATTAATCAAGGATCCCAATTCAACAGTTGATTCCTTATAACGATCCTCTAACTTTAATGTCCTTAAAACCGCTATCCGGTTGGTTAAATGTACTAACAGTGCTCGCACCCTGTCTAACTAACTGCCACTAGGTCGAGTGCCTTCCAAAACGCCAATGGTGTCCTCAAGGGCCCTAACAACCTTATACAAAAACTCAATGGCTGCTTCGGTCTCACCCACGACATTCGGCATGATGTCAACTAGCTGAAGTATGGTAGCACGCAAACGGGTGGCTAAGTACGGGACACTACTGCCAGTAGGCTGGCGTCTTATCGCCAGCTCATAAAAATGAGGTGGTCCTTCCTCAACAGGCCGATCCCGGAGCACTGCCCGACCACCATTAAAATTGGTCACCTGAAACAACCAAATAGAAAAGACAAATATCGTGTAACACTGACAGAGTTACAATTCGAGCCAACAGTAACTGTATTGGCAATATTACAATCGTAACCACGCTGTGCTACCACTGAAACGTGGGACTTAGGGAAAGCAGGAAAAGTCGTGAATGGGGCCTAATCAGTTACCGTTGGTTGCACTGTAAACACATACACTTTATTTAAGGAAATAATTTTTTGAAAAACAATCATTTTAAAAAAATATACTGTAACACAAGCTACACTGACGGCTTAAAACCTTATTAAGAAAGAATTCAAAATTAGCTGTCAGCTGAAGGCACATACAATACTTCAGAGCAAGTAGCGGCTGAAGGCCTAAATTACTAGTGAGGAAGACAACTACACGTTGAAAATACCAAAATAGTTTTTAAAAAAATCATTTAAAAAAATTGACCGTATCACAAGCTGCACTGATGGCTGAAGGCCTTATTAAGAAAGAATTCAAATTATTTGTCAGCTGAAGGCCACAAACAATGCTTCAGAACATTTAGCGACTGAAGGCCTGAATTACAAGTGAGGAAGACAACTACATGCTAAAAACACCAAAATAATTTTTAAAACAATGATTTAAAAAATTGACCGTACCACAAGCTACACTGATGGCTGAAGGCCTTATTAAGAAAAATTCCAATTATCTGTTGGATGAAGGCCACAAGCAATAGGAATAAACTAAGCAAAATATTATTTTTAAACAATTGACACAATCAGAAGGGAGTGATCCACATACAGTGCTCCAAGGATCAACCTGAGAAAAGTCCCTACAACTGCGTAAAGTGTAAACAGTGAGACAGGCAGCCAAGAGTTACGCTCACCTAACAGGATGGCAACTCAACTAACGACAATTTAAACGCCGATCAATCCTCTTACCAAATCCACCTAACGTGTGATAACCAGTACAATGATGGATTACCACTGCAACTAAGGTACACAAAAGAAACCACAATCCACATCGCAATCAAGGAGGCTGTTGAACTATATGCATGCCGGACAGCATTGGCAAGACGAGGAAAAATACACTGCCGCAATAATACGCTAACCTCCAGGGCAGGTAACTGGGGCGTTAGCGGCCACTAGGCAGTAAAATACCGCTGGTTGCACTTCACCAATACTAACACAAAATTCAAAAACTAATAACAGGCGGTAGAAGACAGCTAATAGATTCCGCCAACTCGACACGTTCCTCCACTTGTTGCTGTTCATCTCACGGCGACCCTGCGAGCAGCAACGCACGAACAAATGATGTGATCACAAAATAGTGGAGGTTTCACTACTGAATAAATGTTCACTGAACTCAACATCCTGCGGCCAGTGGACCACGAGGTTGTGGCCCTCGCAACTACAGCTCCTCGATCCGGAAATGCCTGCGTGCTGTCAGCAGTCCCGGCATGTCACCGCGCTGCCGGACCTCTCTGCTGCTCCGTCCCAACCAAACTACTCACGCACTCCACCCAGAAAAACAAGTCACATCCTTCCAAAGAGAGTACAGGTACAATATATCGATAAATGCTGCTGCTGCCACTGCGGACAGGCAACGCTAGCAAACGTCGTTGTGCCAGTAAAAGAAGAAGAAGAAATCTAGATGCCACTATCCCTATTACCCGATGCCAACCTACCAACGGCACCAACGCGAGCCACACATGGCTCAGGCTGGTTCCCCTTATTCCGCCTCAGTCACACTACGTCGGCGATTGCTGCACAAACACTGTCTACACGTACACGTGCATCATAGTTACTCTGCCACGCAAACACTTGGGGTCCGTTAGTCTGGTATGAGACGGTCCTGAGGGGGGTGGAGGGGTTCCACTCGGGGCCGAACCGCACAACAACCCTGAGTTCGGTGTGGGTCGGCGGTTATTTGGGTGGACTTCTGTGGCCTGTTGTGGGGTTGTGAACCACCAAGGGCTACGGCGGTAAGAAGCCTCTCCGTCGTTTCTAGGTCCCCACTTAAGTACACTTACACACCCTGCTAGTGAAAAAAATTATTCTTATCTCTTTGTTTCCATCAATCTCCTTAACTTGTAACAAACAAGCCCCCATCAACACATGAGGACACGTCTGTAGCAAGGGGAAAATCGTATTTCGTATTAGGATGGTAAAGAACGTCCAAGCTTGTTAGTGCTTGGTTAATATCTTCGAAAGCTTGCTGACATTCGTCCGACAACAGCCATGGGGCTTTTTACATAATAGATTCAAGACAGCGTCATTGTTGAGTAGCTGGTCTGCTGCAAATCGTCCAAAAAAGGGGCATGAGTCCGATAAACACTTTAAGTTGTTTCTTTGTCTTCAGCCGTGGAAATTCCTCAATGCCCTTCACTTTCTTTGGATCGAGAACTATTCCGAAAGTGGAAATGGAATGCTCCAGGACTTTTGTTTGCTAACTCCCAAACTCCTATTTTTCTAAATTTACCGTTATGATAGCGTCTGCAACTTTCTCAACATTCTTCTGAGTAAATCAAAGTGTTCTTGCCATATAAAGGTGGCAAGCAGCAAGTCATCAACATAAAGAGTTACCCTGTCTGGTAATTCAGATCCTAACACGGTGTCTGAGGCTGCTATAAGCCCTCCCACATTCACATTAAGTCCAAATGGGAATACTTTAAATTGATAACTCCTGCCTCCAAAAATAAATGCAGTATACTTTCGTTACTCTTCCGTCAGTAATATCTGACAGTAAGAATATTTTACGTCTATTGAGGCTAAATCTATCACTCTATAGAATTTTGAAGTTTTTCTTCAAGGTTCTCATGTCAAGTGTGAACCAGTACTACTATTTTATTTATATCTCTTGCATCACATGCTGGTTTGGTCTTTCCTCCTGATTTTTCTGCGGCGACCAAGGGACTGCTGTATGTCGATAAATATGGCTCTACGATTCCTAACTGTACCATATATCGTATTTCCTTAGTAACAACTTCTTTCTTGGTTCAAGGGATAGAGTATGTGGTGTGACAAAATGTTTCATGGGGCACAACCTCGAAATTATAGGTATATTCTTCAATTATACCCAGTTTTTCTGAAAAGACTTCTAGGTATTCCGTTAACAGCTGTGTTGGATCATCTTGCTGGTTGTTATTCACCTTGGACCGTGGAGCTAATAAATTTCAGTCTACCAAGAGCATTCTTTCCGTCAGTGTCTGGATAATAATATTCTTTGCCTGATAACTCGGTACCAATATGTAGTATTTGCAGCCCTCTGCACTTTATCTGGATACTCTGACAGTACTTGCCCTGTATGTGGTATCGATAGCTACGATGCCACAACGTAGGTCTGCTCTGCTAGGTTGGCACTGCGAGAGACACCGACGACAGCGCCCTCTAGCCGGTGCTGCCGAGGTCTACGAGCTCCGCGGCTGCTTCAGCCCATTTCATCAGGTGCAGTCAGGCAGGACACTTCGCTTCAGCATCGCACCTACGTACAAAGTTATGTAATTGTTATCACCTTGTTTTTGCACCAATAAACCACGTTCTTGCAGTACCGACTTGTGTTACCTTTTCCCGTTCCTACCCACGCGCCGCCTCCCAGGCTGGATACAAAACTGTACCTCTTTGTTTTGCACCATACCCCACGCAATTCTCCTCCCACTGTATTCTATACTAGGCTCCCCATTCGAAAGGTCAATTCTAGCCTCTTTCTCGCGAAGGAAATCACATCCCTAAGTGCACACCACTCACTGTCCTTTCACCACGAGAAAAGAGCATTTTATGGCTTCTTCTCCGGTCCTCATTTTCACCCGCATCTGGTGTTCAATAATTTGAGACTGTCCACCATGGGCTCCAGTGACCTTGTAGTTTTGTACTGGATATTTGGTACTTTCTGTGCCCGATTTACTGCTTTGAGCAGGTCACAATGTAGAACCCATTCTGTCGCTAATGTGTCTATGTATACATACACAGGTGTGCTACCTATATTTGCTTTTATCACCACTTGCATCAACTCAGCTTTCATCTACATCTACATGACTACTCTGCAATTCACATTTAAGTGCTTGGCAGAGGGTTTATCGAACCACAATCATACTATCTCTCTACCATTCCACTCCCGAACAGTGCTCGGGAAAAACGAACACCTAAACCTTTCTGTTCGAGCTCTGATTTCTCTTATTTTATTTTGATGATCATTCTTACCTATGTAGGTTGGGCTCAACAAAATATTTTCGCATTCGGAAGAGAAAGTTGGTGACTGAAATTTCGTAAATAGATCTCGCCGCGACGAAAAACATCTTTGCCTTAATGACTTCCATCCCAACTCGCGTATCATATCTGCCACACTGTCTCCCCTATTACGTGATAATACAAAACGAGCTGCCATTTTTTGCACCCTTTCGATGTCCTCCGTCAATCCCACCTGGTAAGGATCCCACACCGCGCAGCAATATTCTAACAGAGGACGAACGAGTGTAGTGTAAGCTGTCTCTTTACTGGACTTGTTGCATCTTCTAAGTGTCCTGCCAATGAAACGCATCCTTTGGCTCGCCTTCCCCACAATATTGTCTATGTGGTCTTTCCAACTGAAGTTGTTCGTAATTTTAACACCCAGGTACTTAGTTGAATTGACAGCCTTGAGAATTGTACTATTTATCGAGTAATCGAATTCCAACGGATTTCTTTTGGAACTCGTGTGGATCACCTCACACTTTTCGTTATTTAGCGTCAACTGCCACCTGCCACACCATACAGCAATCTTTTCTAAATCGCTTTGCAACTGATACTGGTCTTCGGATGGCCTTACTAGACGGTAAATTACAACATCATCTGCGAACAACCTAAGAGAACTGCTCAGATTGTCATCTAGGTCATTTATATAGATCAGGAACAGCAGAGGTCCCAGGACGCTTCCCTGGGGAACACCTGATATCACTTCCACTTTACTCGATGATTTGCCGTCTATTACTACGTACTGCGACCTTCCTGACAGGAAATCACGAATCCAGTCGCACAACTGAGGCGATACCCCATAGGCCCGCAGCTTGATTAGAAGTCGCTTGTGAGGAACGGTGTCAAAAGCTTTCCGGAAATCTAGAAATACGGAATCAACTTGAGATCCCCTATCGATAGCGGCCATTACTTCGTGGGAATAAAGAGCTAGCTGCGTTGCACAAGAACGATGTTTTCTGAAACCATGCTGATTACGTATCAATAGATCGTTCCCTTCGAGGTGATTCATAACGTTTGAATACGGTATATGCTCCAAAACCGTACTGCAAACCGACGTCAATGATATAGGTCTGTAGTTCGATGGATTACTCCTACTACCCTTCTTAAACACTGGTGCGGCCTTAGGTTAGTTAGGTTTAAGTAGTTCTAAGTTCTAGGGAACTGATGAACATAGATGTTAAGTCCCATAGTGCTCAGAGCCACTGGTGCGGCCTGCGCAATTTTCTAATCTGTAGGTACAGATCTATCGGTGAGCAAGCGGTTGTATATGATTGCTAAGTAGGGAGCTACTGTATCAGCGTAATCTGAAAGGAACCTAATCGGTATACAATCTGGACCTGAAGACTTGCCCGTATCAAGCGATTTGAGTTGCTTCGCAACCCCTAAGGTATCTACTTCTAAGAAACTTATGCTAGCAGTTGTTCGTGTTTCAAATTCTGGAATATTCTATTCGTCTTCACTGGTGAAGGAATTTCGGAAAACTGCGTTCAATAACTCCGCTTTAGCGGCACAGTCGTCGGTAACAGTACCATCGGCACTGCGCAGCGAAGGTACCGACTGCGTCTTGCCGCTTGTGTACTTTACATACGACCAGAATTTCTTCGGATTTTCTACCAAATTTCGAGACAATGTTTCGTTGTGGAACCTATTAAAGTCATCTCGTACCGAAGTCCGTGCCAAATTTCGCGCGTCTGTAAATTTTAGCCAATCTTCGGGATTTCGCGTTCTTCTGAACTTCGCATGCTTTTTCCGTTGCCTCTGCAACAGAGTTCGGACCTGTTTTGTGTACCATGGGGGAACAGTTCCATCTCTTACCAATTTATGAGGTGTGAATCTCTCAATTGCTGTTGCTACTATATTTTTGAATTTGAGCCACATCTTGTCTACATTTGCATAGTCAGTTCGGAAGGAATGAAGATTGTCTCTTAGGAAAGCATCTAGTGACACTTTATCCGCTTTTTTAAATAAAATTATTTTGCGTTTGTTTCTGGTGGATTTGGAAGAAACGGTATTGAGCCTAGCTACAACGACCTTGTGATCACTAATCCCTGTATCAGTCATGATGATCTCTATCAGCTCTGGATTGTTTGTGGCTAAGAGGTCCAGTGTGTTTTCGCAACCATTTACAATTCGCGTGGGTTCGTGCTCGAAATAATTTTCGGAGAAAGCATTTAGGACAATCTCGGAAGATGTTTTCTGCCTACCACCGGTTTTGAACAAGTATTTTTGCCAACATATCGAGGGAATGCTTTTGCACTTGCGTGACTCTGTCAGCAGTTGTTTCTGCATAGCGATACCGTCATTGTACCACAGTTTGTCTGTTTCCATACCCGCCAGAAGGTAAGCCCCTCCCCCTCCCCGCCCTCCACTCCCGTCGACCAACAATGAGGAGCATATTGCGGGAGAAATTAGTTTGTCGGTTGCGAGGGGCCCGGACTGTTTTCATCCATCACTTCCTGCATTCGCACACTGTGGCTTGATTCAGGCAGGTGTGGTTGATCTGCCCTGAATACCTATTATCTTTTCGGTATGCATTGTTATTGTTAGGTGGTGACCATGCATTCCAATTCCACCGGGGTGCATAATTATTGTGCCACTGGTTTCAACTATTGCGTCACTGCGGGATTTTATTCGTTTACGGTTAAATTGTGGGAGCCTATTTTCGTTCTGCGGCCTCCCATCACCTTTCTACATTCAAACCATTACCATTGTTATGGTTAGGATTAAAGTTTTGTCTTTCGTGCTTAACCGGAGATGCTTCGTTGTTTCCGTGCTCTATGCTTGTTTTCATATCCTCCAGCAACAAGTCTATAGCATCCAGCACAGAAAGGTACTTCTCCAGATCATCCTCCGGTAAATTAATCAATATATTTTCAACGTAGCCAAGTAATCTTAATTTAAACAACCTGATCACTTCTCGACTTGTAACTGGTTCATCCCAGTATCTTGTTTTGTTGATATACTTTTCAATGTCCTTTCGTAAACTTCCTTGCTTGGGATTATACACTTATGGGCTGTAAACCTCGTAAATAGGCGTTCCTGAATACAGGGCGACAATTATTTACCCAAAAATTCCTTTTAGAACTGTTCGATGGTATGACATCTGTCTATCATTTCGTTGGCTCACATGCCGACGTCTCCTTTGATTTGAGAAACAATAAATTGCACGTTTTACCCCCTCTGTCCAGGCACTGGGTAGTATTACGAAAACTTTTAATGAAGACGACCAGGTAAACTGATCGTTTTTTAGCTTTAAATGTCTGAATCTGTCTGCGTTTAATAAGACTTTCTTCAGCCAACATACTCGACACAGAAGGAGCTGCCCCTATAACGTTAGCTGGTGTGGATAGTTCTAATTGTGGGCCGCAGTTCCCGTTGCTGTAATCGTACAGGTGTTCGTAAGTGCCCGGAACGCTCGGTGAATTACCACGTATGCTCATTCAAGGTACTGTGTTGCGCTCTATCTTCTCCTTACTTGACATTTCTCGTTCCAAATCGGAAATGCTTCTTCCTGCGTCATGTAGCTCGACTTTTAGGTTTTCGTCTATCTGGTATAGTTCGGTTTTAATCACTTCAGCGTCCTGATTGTTACTGAAAGACACACCGTTGCTGGCTTGCTAGACTGCGTCTAATCTGACCCACAGTCTCATTGTCTTTCACCTCTAGCCAGTCACTAAACTCTTTCTCGACTTTCTTTGCATGGTCGGTTAAGAGATGATAGACGTTTCCTTCATGCGTTATTTCAAGGTTCTTTATGTGGCTAGACAGGTTTTTGACATCATCTTTCAACACTGTATGTGGGGACAGTGAAGTCTATACTTCAATATTAAGATTGTTAACTACACTGATGTCTTAAATTAAAGCAAGTTGGCGTTCATTTTGCTACGAAATAGTAGGAACAGGTGATAGTAAAATAGAAACAGTGTAAAGGATAGAGAACGTAAACAACTGCAACATGCGTAACGGTAATCAAATATGTTCTTCGTTTTTTACAACTTAACAGATTTAGAACACATGGTGACAACTGGTTAATGAGCTAAGTATGGGGTGTGACCAGCTCTGGCACCAGTACAGGCCTGAAAACGATGTGGCATATTGTAAATGATGTTTTAAATCTCATGTTGACGCAATAATGCCAATTCTTCCAGCTGCTCACAAGTCTTGGAGAGAGGTTGGCGGACACTAACGTGACGCAACCCGTGTCCTTGATGCATCCCAGAACTTCTCTATGGGATTCAAATCGGGAGAACGATGCGTGCAGACTCTTCCGTTTCAAACAAAATATTATGAGGTCGAGCATTATCGTCCATCAGTACAAAGTCTGAGCCCACAGTACCACATATGGGGTCCCAAGATCTTGTCACGACATCTGACTGCAGTTAAACCTTGCTGATTTAACTGTGTAAGTCCATGAAGAGGTGTTCGACTGGTCAACATAATCCCTTCTCGCACCATTAGGGACAATCCACGATATCGGTCTCTTTCCACAATGCTTGGGTCCCGAAATTGTGTTCCACGTTCTCTCCAGATGCGAATCCGTCGAGAATCATTCTCCAAACCAAATCAGAAATTATCTGTGGAAAAATCATTGGCTCACTGTTCGCAATCAAGGTGGCATGTTGACGACACCACTCTAGACGTTGCCTTCTTAAAATCAAGTCGGAAGTATGCATACAGCAGGTCTCCGGCAATAAGGGGCACTTTACCGAAGCCTTCTGTACACCCTTTGCCTCGATACAACACGTCCAGTGGATGCTGCGAGGTCAGGAGCCAGTTGCTGTACAATATAAGGCGGTACCGTCGTTCCCTTACAGCCAAATGACGGTCCTCCCTTTCTGAAGGCACACGTTGGCGGCCGTTCTCTCGCCATCGGGATACAGTTCCGGTCTCTAGTACCGTCACCACATCCGAAAACCAACAAAACGATTCACGTTAGCTACCGCACCACATCAGTTGGCGACTGTCCTGAGTTCATTCTTCCTGTGTCCTTCCATCGCAAAGAGTCTGGTAGGCGTCTTCACTGTGCCATACAGCACCGTCTATGAATGTGTGCACAACGATTGTGGATTTTGGCTACCGGCAAACATTACCCAGTTTGATAGATCCCTTGACGTCATCACTGGTGTGGTTGTTCGTTGACCGGAATGCTATCTTCCGTGTAGAACACGATCGTACGGACATATGTTGACAGTTTGTCTGATTGTACCGTGGATTAGACAGAGGTCGGGGAAATAATGGTTTCTTGCTTTAATTTTGGACACCAGTGTAAATCTGGAAGTTCCTGATAAGCTTTTTTCATTTCGGATATTTCCGTCTGTACCTTTTCGAACTGATTTATTTGTGACACTAGTTCCTTGGCGCGCTCAGCTAGCTTCTGTTCAAACCGTCTATCGCGTTCTTTATCACGTTCGGCCAATTTCTGCTCAAATTGCCTGTTCCTTTCTTTATCTCGTTCTTCGAGTTTCCGTAATAATTGGGAAAACGATCTGGCAGCGGCGAACAGATCACTGCCATTGTTGTTCTATCTATTTACAGCCTACTGCCCATCAGAGTATGTGCTGGCTGAACTACTTCTGTTCTCTGGCTAGCAATAGGTGAAATGGATTCTGTTTGGCTATCGCCACCTGCCCCAGCATATATATACGAGTATATTCCATGTACTAATTTTGATGAAATTTTCCTTTCATGCTAAACCTGATAAATCGTGAGAAAAGCCCCACACTGAAACTTGAAGAAAAAAATGTACATATAGGGCAACTGTTATTTCGTCTCGTCGTACAGGTCTGTTTAGCCTTAATCTGGCCAAAAGCCTGCACAGTATTTTTGTAAATAACTTTCTATTGTGGTCTGGTCTCCGTAGGAAAAGCGCGAACAAAGAATTGTAAAAGTAAATATTATTCTTAATATTATGTTTGAAAAGTTACTTAAAACCACTTCTATCATTAACGGGACCAACATAATTTATATTATTTAAATTCTAGCAGAAGAACAGGCCAAAGCTACTGTTTGTAACATGGATATTAAAAATTGCGAAGATTGAGGAAACCAGAAAAATATCTTGATGCTGTGATAGACACCCTTAAATAAAATAATTTTAGATAGTTTCCTGCTGTTACTGAAGAAGGCGAATAGTAAAATGTGAGTAAATTTGAATTTACCGCTTAATGGGGGCGTATTGTCATCCACCAGTGGTGTTCTGTTCACTGGTGGCTCTGCAGTTATAAAATTCTAGAAATGCTGAAATAATTAAAATCATGTCATGGGGGATGCTATGTTTTTATAAATAATTATAAAAATTCACTGGTTATAATCAGTGAATTAATATCTGATATATATACCGGCAAACATTACCCAGTTTTATAGATCCCTTCTGCACCTTTAAGTATACAATTTCACATGTTAATGTCGCTCCGTCACATACAGTGATTACATTCGACGGTTACTGATTCCGCTTCCTTATAGCAAAAGAAAAAGATAACTTTTCATAATAACCTTTCCAGGGATAATACTTCGTACATATTGTTGTAATGTTCCGTGTACAGATCTTTTACTCTCATTTGACTGTTATTCGGTTTTGTATTCAGAGTTCGCTCTGCTACGAAACGTTTCTCACAAGGAAAAAATCGTAAATAAGTAATTCCAGTGGGATTCATAGTCACATATCCTGTACTTTCGTTTGGGGACGCTATAACAGCTTGCCTTCGTGGTTACCAAATACTATCTTTGCCAGCAAGATCGCCGGATCTCTCCCCATTTGAAAACGTTTGTAGTATTATAGGCTGGATCCTCCCACCAACTCGGGATTTTGACGATCTAACTGTTCAGTTGGACAGAATTTGCCACTGTATTCCTCAGGAGGACATCCAACACCTCTGTCAATCAATGCCAAGCCGAAAAACTACTAGCATAAAGCCAGATGTGGATCAATGCGTTACTAACTTGCTCAATTTGTGAAGCTCTTTCTCTTGAATAGATCATCAAATTTTTCTGAAACAGTTATCATTTTTTATCTACCGACTTCCGTTCCATCCAGATAATTCTTTCGTTGTGAGTCTTTGTGTGTGTGTGTGTGTGTGTGTGTGTGTGTGTGTGTGTGTGTTTTAGAGTGTACGATTGTATGCCTCATGAATCAAAATGCGCGGCTGCATTTAGGATTTTTTTAGTAGGGAAGACATAGCAAGTTCTCTTGGATGGAGAGTCATCGACAGGCGTAGAAGTAACATCGAGTGTGCCCGAGGGAAGTGTGTTGGGACCCTTGCCGTTCATGTTGTGAGTTAATTACCCTGCATACAACATCAATAATATCCTCAGACTTTTCGCAGGTGATGTAGTTACCTATAACGAAGTACAGCCTGAAAGAAGCTGTAGAAATATTATGTCAGATTCTGATAAGATTCCAAAGTGGTGTAGAGATTAGCAGCTTGCTTTAAATGTTCAGATATTTAAAATTCTGCACTCCACTAGGTGAATACAAGTACTATCCTATGACTATAATGTGAGTGAGTCACAGCTGGAATCCGTCACCTCATTCCTGGATGTGACAATTTATAGAGACTAGAATACTGTGAAAGTGTGTGGGACCCATACCAAATAGGACTAACAAGGAATATTGAACGGCTGCGCAGGAGGGCAGCACAAATGATGACAGGTTTGTTTGCCCCATCGGAGAGTGTCACGAATATGCGGAAAGAGCTAAAGCAGAAGATAGATGCAAACCATCCAGTGAAAACTTGCTTAGGAAGATTTGAGAACGAACTGTAGGTGATGAATCTAGGAATATATTACAAACCACTACATAAGCCGCCGATAGGGATCGCGAAGACAAGATGAGACTAATAAGAGCGCACATAGGGACATTTAAGCAATCAAAGGACGTGATATCTATGGATGACTGACCAGTTAACTACGGTGACTGTTCTATTCATGTTTCTGCCAAAGCGTTGAAAGAGACAGACACGTCAAAAATTGATTAGATTTGTAAAACGGGAAACTTGTAAGTAGGCTGTTTAGGTTTTTTTATTGGTAACGCCACCTCTGTATGAAAATCACTGGCTGTGCTGTGTGCAGTCTGTGGCTGCTTTGCATTGTTGTAATACTCGCCATTGTAGTGTTAGGCAGCTGGCTGTGAACAGCGCGTAGCGTTGCGCAGTTGGAGGTGAGCCGCCAGCAGTGGTGGATGTGGGGAGAGAGATGGCGGAGTTTTGAAATTTGTCATGAACTGCTATATTTATATATGATGATATCAAGGTAAATACATTGTTTGTTCTCTATTAATATCTTTCATTTGCTAACTATCCCTATCAGTAGTTAGTGCCTTCCATAGTTTGAATCTTTTATTTAGCTGGCAGTAGTGGCGCTCGCTGTATTGCAGTAGCTTGAGCAGCGATGATTTTTGTGAGGTAAGTGATTTGTGAAAGGTATAGTTTAATGTTAGTCAGGGCCATTCTTTTGTAGGGAATTTTGAAAGTCAGTTTGCGTTGCGCTAACAAAATATTGTGTGTCAGTTTAAGCACAGTCATGTATAATTGTTTAAAGGGGACGTTTCATATGTCGACCCTTAGCCGAGGATACCTCACTGGAATCTTCTGATTTTTTCTTGTAGTTTGTGTAATTAGTGTAGCTTTTGTTTATTCCTAGCACGTAATTGTAGAGAAAATCTCCTTTGGAGTTGCAGTCTTTCATTGTTGTACAGTAAAACAGTTGTGGCATGCATGTAGATTTGCACCAAGTATTTCGCAGCTGCAATTAACTAGATATTATTTTCAGTGTTATGTTAATGTGTTCTCTTATTTTTGCTCTTCAAATTGTGCTTTTCTGTGTTATCGTGAAATATTGTGACAATAATGGCGTGTGAAAAACGTAATACTAGGCTCCAAAGTAAATTGAGAAATGACAGTGAAGACGAAAGCAGTGTGTTAGCGCCGCAGAGTAATGAATTAACTAATGTTCAAAGTAGTAATTTGGTAATTGTGCATAGGGAAATGGAGCGGGCGGCAAACAATGGTGTAGACAGTGAAACAATTAGAGAACAGGGAAGCATTATCGATCGATCGGTCGGCAACAGCTCGCCTCAGGAATCCGAAATGACAGGAAACAATCTCGCAAATACTGTAGATTCAGGTTTTGGATCCTCACTGTTTTCTCAAATAAGTCAAGACACATTTTCTGCTTGTCAAAATGTGAATGTTTCCGGTGCAAATTCACCGCCGAAAAGCACTGAGGAACATGTTCCAGACACCAGTGCATTGTTATTACAATTAATACAGCAAATGGGACAAACACAGCAAAAGCTTCAAAAGTTAGACACAATGGAACAAAATCTTCAAAAGTTAGACACCACACTTGAACAAACACGTGAAGATTTAACTACTGAGTTACATAACATTGAATCGAAATGTCAAAAAGTCTGTAATGACGTAAAAACACAAATTTGTGAGCATTTTCAACCTATTTTTTCGCGGCATGAAAATGCATTACAGAATCACGAAGCAGCCATAAAAGAACTGCAAGCCATTGTTCATGAAAATCATGAGACCTTGTGGGCTAAAATTGACTCAGTTGCATCTACCGATTCGGTTACGCAACTTGCAATAACTCAGGAAAACTTAAAGGACACAGTAGATTCGATTTCAACACAAATGGACACTCTGAAACTTGGTTCAGAAAAACACACTGAGGAAATGTGTTCACTATCGGAGAAAGTAGCCGAACTTTCGGATCAGGTCACTAACTTATCTACAAAGGTAGATGATAATCTGATTGACGCAAGACGGGTAGTCTTTAATGACACAGAAGAGTACGAACAAATGAGGAAATTCAAACAAAATCAGAATCAAATTAATACACAACAGAGAAATCCGGGAAGTACAAGATCAGCTGACACAGGTAATACAAGAATTACGTATTTTAGAGGACACTCGCGCCCCAATACGGGAAGAGGGACATAGAAATACGGAACAGCCACAAAATAATAACACAGCGCATTTCGGAAGTTATGAAAGAAATTGGCAATGTGCACCGAATTTTGAAATGGAACCGCCGAAACGACGTAACAATGACCGACATGCGACTCGCCGACATGATGATTTTGACTATAAGCTGTTCATTACTACATGTAAATTCAAAACATTTAAGAATTCCGGCAACGACATTCATGCACAAGCATGGCTCCATCAATTCTCTCATTGTTTTCCTCCCAACTGGTCATTGGAGCACAGGTTAGAATTTATGTGTGGCTATTTAGAGAATGAACCAGCTGTCAGAATGCGATCGGTCATTCACAATTGCCACAGTGAAGGAGAATTTTACCATGCCTTCCTCTCAGCATATTGATCTCAAGCTACACAAGACCGAGTAAAACATAGCATCATAATGATGAAACATTTCGAACAATCTGAATTTTCCAGTCTTGTGAAATATTTTGAAGACATGTTGCACAAGAATCAGTACCTGTTAAACCCATACAGCCCCTCAGAACTCATCCGCATTTGCTTAATCAAACTGCCTGAACATCTGCGACATATTATTTTAGCAGTATGTTGCAAAGACGACATTGAAGCTTTTCAGGGACTGTTACAAGAATTAGAAATTGACACAGACAGTCGCGGGATGCGAAAACAGGAAAACAATCACTACAGGTCACATCCGTCACAATTCCGTGACGACAGAAACAATAACTGGACACGACAAGGCTATTCTTACAACGCAAATCGTGACCAAAACAGACACCACCCATATGACAACCACTGGCAGAGTAATAATAGTTACAGAGAAAGATCGCATTTCCGTAGTAATGAATATGACAGAGATAACCACAGAAACAGACAATATGGGAACCAAAACAATTATTACCAGGGGAGACAGAATAACTTCAGACACAACAGTTCAGCGCGGAGTTACGATTCAGCGAGAAATTCTCCACCACGTGACCGACAAGGAAGAAACTACGGAATCTACCGACATGACGACAGACGATATAATCATAACGACAGACGTCAATTTCACCAGAACTGGCGGGATTCTAACACGGCTGGGCCCTCTCGGCAAAGCGAATTTGTAGAAGTTAGGTCTCCTAATCCCAATAACGACGCGCGCCAACAAAGAGACAGATAATGACTCGCACAGCAGGCAGCCGCGTGCGCCCGCTGGCTCCGAGAAAAATAACATAAGACGCAAACCTTGAGAAAAATTTTAGCACTCCTCACCGACGTATACCGCATGATAATTCCGTTCAAGTTGAAACTCTGAGTACTAGGAAGAGTACAGGTTTACACCACATTTCACATGTAAAACCGTTTATTGAAAGATAATCTGTTTTTTAACTTTGTCATTGTCATAAGACTTTTCACTTTACATTACTAGTATGCTTGTCAGACTTAGAATCTGTTAACATGCAACAATGTTTGAAGTTAAATATCCAGTCAAGAACCAAGAGAACTTATTGAAACAGAAATGACGAATGCATTGTTATAGTGAACAGACGTCACAGTGTTATTGTGTGTGTACATTCTTGCTTGTTAGTTGCACGATTATGGAACGACTATAAGGCTTACATACTTAGAACATTTACCAGTACTGCTAATGAGATTTTAATGCAACATTTTGGTTTACTTGAAAATATATTCTGGATTTAAAGTACTTTCAGTGAGTTACCAGATGGCACAGTGGTTAGTTTATGTGACAGCTACACGATTTTATCACGACGCTACTAATGAGTGACAATTTACAATGTTGCTTTTGCAGTGTTTCTGTTTTATATCTGCACAGTTTTCTGTTTTATTCTGGAAAGTAAAACAGGTTTTAGTAGTAACTTTTGTGGTATAGCTACAATGAGACTGCCTTTTCCGTAGCACAACAATACGTTACAGCACAGTACTTTCCTCATCACGGCAATAAGCGTAATAACTAAGACATTTATACGCAAAGCATTTCACTTTTGTGTATTATGAGGTAAGTACATTAACTTCTGCAGAACTTAGCTTTCGGAGAACGATAACTACGACACTTCCACACAGATTATGTTGCAACAAGACGCACATTTAGCGCTACAGTACACGTTTTTGAGTGATTAATTTTGTACTTAAAACATTTATTTTTAAAGATTTTTGAATTACAAAGAAAGTTTTCCGTGATACATTTCATTCCATTGCTGTAATCTGTAACACCTGAGGGTATAATTACATTAATCCTCAGGGAGGTACACGCCTACTTTGTGTACCATGTGTGTGGCAACCACAAGGAACCCTAGCTAATATGGTATTTGCTTATACAACTTTACACATCGGTACCATATTTCTCTAACACACAAATTACACAGCTATCTGATCATTTAACTGAGAGATAAACATTTTTTTTTATTACATCAGTGACAGATGTTTACGCAATTACACAGTTGGGTAACTTCACACTTATGAAACTGTATTTTGTCTGTACTTTGTAAACTGTTCATATTTTTTCGGAATCATTGTGATACTATGAGAGCTTTGAATGATGTATTTGGTAAGGGAGCATGATTTTAAAGTACGTTTGAGGTAGATGACACTATTGAAATGAGCAGAGAATTTTTTTTAGGTTTTGAAATTATTGCAGAAAGCTACGACGTTTTTGAGATTTGACTGAGGTGTTATGATGTTATTATTACGACGACAATGTGTACTATGCTGTTGAGATATGTTTATGATCAATAAGATGATGCTACCGTGTATGAGGAATAAGAAGTATGTTGGAAACCAAGAATCGTACTTTAAGAGTTATGAAATGTGCGTAAATGCGTGACTGTATCACAATGCTGACGAATATTTTATTTGGACACTTATATTTATAGGATTTTCTTTCTACAGATTTGCAATGCTAATTCTTGACCTGTGAAATATTTTTATGTGAGACTGTCACTGTAGCGGAAACTGCTGTCGTAAATATTTCCGTAAGAAAGTTGAGTGACCACCTGCACGTAATGCGTCGTGGGCACCCACCTGGGCGACAGCCGCCCGAAAAAAAAGCCATTAGCCTTTCAGAAGCATAGGTAGAAAAAAAGAAAGGGGAGGCCATTGTCCTCGCTATTGACATTTCCTTGTTGAAAGCATACTGTGGAGCTCGTAATTTATGATATTTACTAAAATGCCTAATGAAATGATTAGAAACATTTTACATCTATTGTCTTTGTAGTTAAGAGATTGCTCATTTTGTTTAATATCTGGTTTCCCGCTGTGTTGCAGCATTGGTTTTATAAAATAAACTTAAATGCATCTGCTAATGTGAACACTTTCTGTCAACAGATTTATTAAATAAGTATTTTCTGATCCACATTCTTCGAAAAAGGAGCTCTTGGAAGGGAGAGAACAATAAGAAGGGACTAATAACAGTAACTGCATCTATAATTTTCTTTTCAAGTAATTGGTAATTTCTTTTGTAGAATAATTTGTGGTGCACCACTTTAATTACTTAGACATTGAGATGTGATTATACATTTCCCTTATCTGCATTGTCATCTTTAGTGTACTATTTTTTCTGCTTGAGCTATGTCATGTTTAGATATAAGCTGCTGTTTGTCAGGCATAGTGCTACTGAACTTTAATTTGTGTTACTCTGCTAAGCCAGATTTATTTTTTAGTTTGCTGCGCATTGCCTCTTATTAGTTGTAATGTTGAATTGCTTGGTAATTTAGATTTACTGTAGCTTGCTTTGCGATTTTCCATTTTTTTATTGCTGTTTATATTAATTGTTTTATGTGCTGCTGCATTGCCTCGTCCCTTAGTTTAGCATCTGAGCTCAGTAGATTTAAGTTAGCTTAAGAGGGGGTAGACTATATAAGAAACTGACTATGGAGAATAGGTAAAGAATGCATTGCGAAGTTATATGAAAAAGATTTGGGCCCAAATGAGTATTGTACAATCAGAAATAATTATTTTGAAAGAAATATGCACAGAGTACAGAAAGCAGGTATAGATAGTACTTTTGGGAATAATGATGAACAAAGGGAGATCTCCATGCAAAATACTGCAGTAAAACAAACCCTGTCCTTTCCTTTTGTATTATTCCGCTATATGTGTGTGTACTCTTGTGTACTTGTGTTTTTCCTGGCTTTATGTGTTTAGCTAATACGATTTATGTTGTAGAATTTTTCTAGTACTAAGTTATATTCACTATGAGGAGGAATACTGTTATCCTCAAATATAAGTTGCATTAATAATATGTTATTTTCTTTGTAAAGTTGTTTATGATTCTGTTATGTTTCAATGTTCATGTGTGAAATTAATGTTTCGAAAACTATTCTCATTATTTTATATATTTACTTATGTCACAATTCCTGTAACTCTGATGGATATGTTATTTCGATTCTTTTGTAAAGCCTGTTTTACTACAAATGTTATCTGTATTGTTATGTTCTTTAATGATGTATTTTGTACCTTTGTTATTGTATTTTTATGTTACCAAATTGTAATTGTTACCAGTTCTTCAAATTAAGTAACATTTCACTGCACACGTTTCTGTTGGTCATAGTACATGGACAATATGTGAGAAGTAGGGACTGATAGTGTTTGCACGTGTGTTAATGATTCAGCAAGGGACTGGATAACAGCATTGCTGGATCTAAGGACAATTCCAGAAACTTTGTGAGTGCACAAGTGGTGGTTTATGGACTTGCTATATTGTCCGCAAGACTCTTCGATGGTGATTGTGCACCTGCACATTTGCAACAGATGGCTGCTGGCCGTCTCTACAAGGAATACAGTGGGTCTGCACCTCTGGTGGCCCACCAATACCGTAATCTCTACCAGGACTACAGTGGGTCTGCTCTGTGATGACCTACCTACCAATACTCTTCAAAATTTCGATTGACTCTGCTGTGGGTTTGCTCTGTTGTGGCCCATTACCTGTATGCATGTCAAGAGTCAGCACTGTCTTTCCATTGGAAGGACAACACTACTTCTTCAAGACAGCATGGAAATCCACTACTTCTGTGTGCATTTTCTTTTACTGCTCAGACTTTGAGAAAAACACTGCATTTTTACTGTGATGAACAATCTGGACTGTCTTCATGGACTGTGAGAAATTTTTAGCTTTTGACCAACATTGTATCAATAAGTGTGTGCATTTGATTTCTTTGTTATTATAATTATGAAAATTTTTTTCAAATCTGTATTGGCCACTGCCCAATCCAATTTGTAAAATTTTTTGTGGGGAGCATGGGGGCTATGTAAGTAGGCTGTTTAGGTTTTTTTATTGGTAACGCCACCTCTGTATGAAAATCACTGGCTGTGCTGTGTGCAGTCTGTGGCTGCTTTGCATTGTTGTAATACTCGCCATTGTAGTGTTAGGCAGCTGGCTGTGAACAGCGTGTAGCGTTGCGCAGTTGGAGGTGAGCCGCCAGCAGTGGTGGATGTGGGGAGAGAGATGGCGGAGTTTTGAAATTTGTCATGAACTGCTATATTTATATATGATGATATCAAGGTAAATACATTGCTTGTTCTCTATTAATATCTTTCATTTGCTAACTATCCCTATCAGTAGTTAGTGCCTTCCATAGTTTGAATCTTTTATTTAGCTGGCGGTAGTGGCGCTCGCTGTATTGCAGTAGCTTGAGCAGCGAAGATTTTTGTGAGGTAAGTGATTTGTGAAAGGTATAGTTTAATGTTAGTCAGGGCCATTCTTTTGTAGGGAATTTTGAAAGTCAGATTGCGTTGCGCTAACAAAATATTGTGTGTCAGTTTAAGCACAGTCATGTATAATTGTTTAAAGGGGACGTTTCAAACTGAAGTACAGAGACTGTTAACTAATACGTTTGCGAGAGCTTAATGTCAAGTGACACACTTACAATGCAAAATTACATCAGCAAGAAAAAAGTAACCACAATATAACGTGTTCATAATCAATTCGTCAAAATTCCATTGTGTCACCATGTGTCTTAAATGCCCACCGTCTTATGGAATACACGTTTACAGTCGCAGCTACAAGGATTTCTCGACAGACTGAAGAGATTCCATCGATATCAGTGCACATGCTGCAACAGTGCGTCGTTTTACAACCTACTGGGTCGTCGGAATTTATGTATAGATTTCACCTTTGAGTTTATCCCGGAGAAAAAACTGGCAGACGTGCAGTCCAACTAATAACGCCTTCACGACATATCCATTGATCAGGAAAAAGAGGGTGAGCGCGTTCGTAACTACAAACGAGAAGTGAGCCGGCCACCCATCATGCTGGAAGCACATAAATCTCCGTTTTTGAAGTGGCACTTCTTACAGGAGAAGCGGCAGCGCTTCGATAGTAAATTATGTGTATCTTTTACCCGATAAGGGTTCTTTAGTGAAATGAGGATCAGTCATGTAGTCTCCAACGTTCACACTCCATTGCCTTTGACGTTCAGCATACCTCAGCCAGAGCGAATTCTTAGCGGCGCAGGAATGCATATTTCTTATATTCAGTATTCCACGATATGTAAAGGTAGCGCCATCAGTAAAGAGAATTCTTTGAAGAAAGAATGTATTCTCCTGATCAGAAGCGAACAGCAGAATTCGACGTGTCTTTTGCAATCCCGCTGGTTAATCTGGTGGTGAAGTGATACACGATGCGTATGGAAGATGTCTGCTTCAAAAATGTGAACAACCTGGTCTGACTGATCCCAAAGGCCCTCGCAGGTTCTCTGTGGCTATCCTGTGGACTATGAGCAACAGCTGTCAGAACATTTATTTCTTTCGCTCCATTCGCTGCAGGCTTGGTCGTTACTCTCTCTGTATTATTTCAGTGTTACCAAGGACCATTTCTTGCACATTCACTGCATTGTCATTCTTGTTGGACACGGTCTGTCGGGATTCCTTTGTGCTTTCTTCTCAGCTGTTCTCTTGACGTTTCTTGTGCTTTTTCCACAAAGACGTAACATACCTAGTTCCTCTTTGTTTGTGTAATACGCATATTTATTCAAAGTAACCAGCACTCGACACACGTGAACGACACAGACAGAAGGAATGCTACTTTTCCTCAAAACCCCTTTTACACCCATATTGCGGCGGTGCAAAACGCGGCTTCCTCCTTATCTGACATGCAGTATCTCCTTATGTGGGTATGAAATCAAGAACTTCTGCATAATGCAATAATTCGTTTTACGTTCTAAACAGATAAATTCTAAGTTGTAAATAGTGTCATAACTCCAAAGTTAGTAATCGGATATTCAAGACTGAAACGCTCTTAAATTCGTCTCTTTTGGAGCGTCGATACTAACAACAGAAATTATCATTGTTCTATTTGAAAACAAAAAGTCGATTAGCGATATCTCTGTAATTAGCATAGCTGGTTACTGCGGACTTTCTCAAAATTAATCTGGATAAAACCAGATTTACGCTTCTGGAAATATTTGAGGTGGACTGACTAGCTGAATCACGCTACATAAGGATGACTGCAAAGTGACCCCGACCAAACGAACGTCGATGGTACTGAGACGACACCATTTTTACACATTTTTTCGGGAGGTAACTGCAGTGAGTAAGGCACTGCTTAGCAGACTGGCAGCTACGAATCCCCAATGTAGTAGGAGGTGTGTAGGGCAATAGACTCTTTTCCTCAACTGCGACACTAAGGTCACTGTAGATTTTTCAGAGGAGACACACTAACAGAGCTATATCACAAAAACACTATTATTTCAAATTTTATAAGATGGAACACACTGCTTATTTTTGCTCCATGCATGGCAAGCAGAGCTTTGTACATAAAATACTTGTGCAATGCTCTGGGTGTGTGTGAAATGTTGCGGAATGGGGTTAGATAAAACGAATCTATCAGCATCTCCTCCAATCGGCCAGCCTTTGTGGCCGAGCGGTTCTAGGCGCTTCAGTCCGGAACCGCGTTGCTGCTACAGTCGCAGGTTCGAATCCTGCCTCGGGCATGGATGTATGTGATGTCCTTAGGTTAGTTAGGTTTATGTAGTTCTAAGTCGAGGGGACTGATGATCTCAGATGTTAACTCCCATAGTATTTAGAGCCATTTCGACCATTTTTTTTTTCTTCAATCGAAGATTACGATACTCACAGGAGACAACTTTTAGTTTATTGTACATACATACACTCATCAGTAAAACACATTTACTAGTAAAAACTTGTAATTTAACTATTTAGCAATGGAAGTGATAAAATATTCACGAAACTATACAATCACAAAACGTATCATCATTATCAGAACACAAACAAACAGCTGGATATTGATTTCAAGGACTTTGCACGTAAACCCGATTAACTCATTAAAAACTACTTAACGTAAAATAGCAGAGAACAGATTATCAATATTTTATTTACAGCAACATCACAGTAATTCGTATTTCTATGCCTCTATTACTGTAATTAACTTTACATGATAGAGTATCTCAGTGTCGAAACCTCGTAAACGAATTTGAAACCTGTAAGTGACTTTTTCGTCTCGGAATTCATTTATTAACTTGTATTTCATGCAATATAAACTAGTGTAAAGCATTAATGAAACATTATCTAAGAGCCGTGGTTCAAATGGTTCAAATGGCTCTGAGCACTATGCGACTTAACTTCTGAGGTCATCAGTCGCCTAGAACTTAGAACTAATTAAACCTAACTAACCTAAGGACATCACACACATCCATGCCCGAGGCAGGATTCGAACCTGCGACCGTAGCGGTCACGCGGTTCCAGACTGAAGCGCCTTTAACCGCACGGCCACACCGGCCGGCAAGAGCCGCGGCTGAGGCTATGTCAGTTGCAGTGTTGGTTCAGTTTTCGGAGGTGAAGACTATATTGTTCGGCTGTGTAAATTGACTCGGATAACAAAGCTGCTTTCAAAATTCTAAAACTTGTGTCTAGCCTGTTTTTTTTTTAAGTTGTTAGCAATCTTGCAGCTGTATAGCCAATCCCAGGACATCAACATTTCAGCAGAGACGTAAATGAGATTATCACAAAGTCAATCAAGATGAATTCGGTCGCATTTCATCCCCTCCCAGTCAAATTAGAGCATCCACACGAGAAGGAGTGCAACATCGTGTTGATAAGTTGGCTTTTACTGTAATTTTATAAATTTGACTCGATACTGCAATCACTGAAATAACATCACACGATCTCTCAATCTGTGAAGTTTCATTTCGTTTCTACCTCCCCTAGTGGGTACTTCACTATTTTTATCAGGCAGCGTATCTGAGAAATTCCGCGGAAGTTCTGGTCCAATTTAAAGTCAAAGAACAAATCTGTACCTCGATATTATTTCTCATGGCGTAGTCTGTTGGTGAAATTAAAGGCGAAAAACAGAGACAGAAGTATTGTATTCCAAACATAAAGAGCAATCACACATGAAGCCACTACTACACGAACACTGAAATAAGCGCATCCGGATTTAAAAACATTTCCGACAAGAGAATCATTTCCAGTTTTCCAGTCAGTTGTGATACAAAGAACGGAGAGGTTCTTGAATATTTCATGTACTTATGTAAATTTGTTCTTCTTGATTTTTCTGCGTAAAGGAACGTTTTGCACTGCAAACTCAGCATTACACTGCCAATCCTGTTTGACGCCATCAGAGTATGACGAATTTATCTTAATGTCATTAATTATGTAAGAATCTTTGTACTTAACTTTTGTACTGTGTCTAAATTCACCATCCAGGAATCACTATTAGCGGTGACTTACGTTCTAATTGCGAAGACGTTTGTAATGCATCTCAGGACCTTTTCCCCTTGCCGGTCTCCAGCTAGTAATTGACCCCCCGCAGTTCGCAGTTCCATCTCAATTTGTTTCCAGTGTCATCCCTTCCGTTTCTCATTTGTTAGGGTCATTAGGGCCCATTTATAATGCATTTAACTCCAGTTCCCTACATTCAACCAAACAGCTTGGGACTTCTCGACAGCACAGCTATATCATGGACATCGAGAGCTGAACGTTCAAGATGGAGCGCGTTGTAAGCCTGACGTAATACGTTCACAAAGGGGCACTCAGGAAAGACGCCTGGCATCTAATAAGATTCCAACTAATGAAGCCTTGACTGTCGTACTGAACAAAGATGGCATTCTTCTGCAACATGCTTACACGTTTAGTGCAGACGAAGTATTGAGAGACAAAGCGAAGACAACTCCAGGCAGTACCTTAAGAAGAAAAACAGTTTTCAGAAGTTACTCCTCATTCTATATCCATCGAAGAGTAAATTGATAGAGAATCATACATGGCCACATTCTAAAAAAAATCCTCTGTTGCAGGTCATATGTGAATGCGAGAAAATATGTCGCAGTTTCCACTGCAACAATAACATACATCTGAGGACGCTTTTTGTCGCACACGCTTTCTTCCCATCATGTTCGTGATTTAAATTATAACTTTTTAACATAGTCAGGCGATCAAGGATTTCAAAACAGCACACCAACTCTTTTTTCCTGCATAATTTCGGTTACAAAAGTTTCTTCTCGTTCCACGATTCGAATTGGTCATGTTTGTATAGAGAGTTTTTGGCAAATGAGCTTTACGAACCTCGCCTGCAAAAGTGTATTCTACCTGTTGACAATACCGCACTATACGGAGTACATTCTTATAAGTTCACCAAGTATCATCACACCTCCATCGTGAGTAATAATATAATCAAATAACAAATGTGATAATAATAGAACACTACACGACTATACTGCTGGTTCTTCGTTGGATACCGAGAATCGACAGTACACCCGTGGACTGTTATGTCAACAAATACGCCAGAAGAAACTAAATAATCAGTGGCACTCAGTCAGAGTTATCTATAATGTTTGTTGCCGTGGAAAAAATACAAATAATGGTGAACGAATGAAAAATTCAACATAGTTAATTAAATATACTGTTGAATATTAATGGAGTTGTACTTAAGACTATATGATCGGAATCCCTTCATATTGACAGTAAAGGGAAAGGAGTTGCAACTATGTTTTCCAGTGAGCATTTTTCCTGATCATTTGAGTATTTGAAGTAGTTAGTTTAGTTACTCGCATGTTTCATAGATCAAAACTAGGTATACTTGGTGTGATGTGGCTGAAGTCAGTGTTTTAATTATAGCAGGCCTACACTTTCTTAGTAAAAAATATGGTGATATACAGGCACCTTACATGATTGTCTTAAGCTACTGATATTAACATAAATATTATGAAAAGGGTAGACTGCTACTTACCATTAGTAGAGACGTTGAGTTGCCAACAGGCACAAGAAAAGAACGCTAAATAAGTAAGATTTCTGCTTGTGGGAGCGTACAGGGACGTAGTTGGGAGAACTGTAAGGATTATCAAGAGGAAGGACTCTAGCAGCTATCAGATTCATCAACCTAAAAACCCTACCACAGTGACCCCATTCCAGAAATCCCACATGATATCCAATCCCTCCCCAAATCTTTGGGTCCATCCCAGAAACTCTCCCCTGAGCCTATCTCCTCCTTCCCCCTACCACTCCCCACACTCCTACCTTCTACATGATTCCAGAAGTCCATTAGCCCAACCATTCAGGACGCCTTATTGTGGCCAGTTACTGTGCACCCTACTGAGAGAATTTCCTCTCTTATAGACTAACACTTTCAGTCTGTTACTCACAACCTACTCTAGTATATAAATGACACCAACCATTTCCTCCATTGACTCTCCACAGTTCCTGTTCCATTACCACACAGTACCTTTTTTGCCACTATTGATGCCAACTTTCTTTCTAAATGCCTGATGGATTTCAAACCTACAACCTCCTTCCTGGTCACCATGAACAACTATATCCTCACCCACATTTACTTCACCTTTGAAAGCATCACCTACAAAACAATCTGGAGTACAGCAATGGCCATGCACATGGCACCATTCTGTGCCACTCTGTTCATGGAGCATCTAGAGGAATCCTTCCTAACCACCCAGAATCCCAAACCCCTCACCTGATTCAGATTCATTGATGACATGTTCGTGATCAGGATCGAGGGTGAGGACACCCTATTCCCATTCCTCCAAAACCTCAACACCTTCTCCCCCACCACTTCATTGGTCCTCCTCAACCCTACAAGCCACTTCCATCAATGTTGACCTTCACCTCAAAGAGGGGTACATCAGTACGTCCACACCATATCGAACCTATGAACCGCTAACAATACCTCCACTTCAATAGCTACCACCTATTCCATATCAAGAAGTCCCTTCCATACAGCCCAGTCACCTGTGGCCATCATATCTGTAGTGATGAGTTGTCCCTCTCGATCTATACCATGGGTCTCACTGAGGCCTTCACAGACTGAAATTACCTTTTACAGAAACATATTTCCTGTCCCTTATCTTTCCAGTCACCCACCACCTCCCAAAGTTCCACCGTCCAATCACAAAGAAGCATTTCCCTAGTGACTCAATATCACCCAGGCTGGAGCAACTGAATCACGTTCTCCACTGTCTCAAACAATATATTTCTTTTTTGACGCTTACCTAGTGAAAAGAACGTAAAAGTAAAAATTGGGTAGGTTTGAACTCACACGGAAGCTTACCAGCAATCGTTCTTCACGTGAACCATTAGCGACTGGAACAGCAAAAGGGGAAAACGGTAGGGGTACACAAAGCATCCCCCACCAAAAATCGTCCAAGAAAGCGAGTTAATATTGCATGGTCTTCCAGTTCTGAGCTACGTTTGAAATTTCAAATCTCTAGCTCATCAGAAAGTTAGTTTAAAAACAATCACAAGATTTGCAGCTCCCCCACCCCCACCATCCCATCCTCCAACAGACTTCAACAGACAAGAAAGCGATACGCTCACATACCGCCTGGAACGCATTTCGAGATTATTAATGCGGATGAGTAGGAAAAACAGTCCTGTAATGTTCGAATATGGCATTAGTAGTGTGCTGCTTGAGAAAGTCGCATCGATTAAATATCTAGGTGTGATATTGCAGAGCGGTATAAAGTAGTACAAGGATTTAAGGACTGTAGGAGGGGAGGAAATGGTCACTTTAGGTTTATTTGGAGAATTTATGGAAAATGTAACTCATCTATAAAGGAGATCGCGAATAGATCACTAGTGTGACCCATTCTTGAATACTGCTCGAGTGTTCTGGATCCCCACAATGTCGGAATAAAGGAAGAAATCAAAGCAATTCAGGGGCGTGCTCCTAGATTTGTTACTGAGTTAAAGGGAAGCTCCCACATGCAAGTATTAAGGAGATGCTTCGTGAACTCAAATGGGAATTCTGCAGGGAAGACGACGATCTTTTCACGAAACATTATTGAGAAAATTTAGAGAACCAGCATTTGAAGCTGACTGCAGAACGATTCCACTGTCGCCAACGTACATTTCACGTGAGGACTGCGAAGATGAGGTAAGAAAAATTAGGTATCGTACAGAGGCATATAGAGAGTCATTTTTCAAAAATGGTTCAAATGGCCCTGAGCACTATGGGACTTAACAGCTGAGGTCATCAGTCCCCTAGAACTTAGAACTACTTAAACCTAACTAAGCTAAGAACATCACACACATCCATGCCCGAGGCAGGATTCGAACCTGCGACCGTAGCGGTCGCGCGGTTCCAGACTGAAGCGCCTAGAACCGCTCGGCCACCACGGCCGGCAGTCACTTTTCCATCGTTCCATTATCGAATAGAACAGGAGAGGAAATTACTGGTATTCGTACAAGGTGCCCACCACCAAGCACCACACAATGGTTTGCGGAGTAAGTATGTAGATTTACATGTACACACACAACACGCCGGGCCAGCATAACAACTGAGATGTCAGGCGTTACCAATCATTTGCGCCCCCACCCCCATCCCTACCGAACAGACCGACAAAAAAGCGAGTTAATATTGAATTATCATCTACTTCGAGGCTGAATTAAAAATTTAAAGTCTGTAGCTCATCAGGAAGTTAGTTCATAATCAAATGCAAAATTTGTATCGACCAGACAGGCAAGAAAACGACCTAATAAAAACGTTGGAAAATCACCGAGGACACAAATTTCGTCCACGAACTCGTGGACTGTATAAAGAATAACCGATTTGTTTTCAAAGTAATCTTAACATTAATTGTAAGATTAACGTAACTAATGAAACTGTACATTTATTCACATTTATTGTATGTTTTACCTAGTAAATCTAAACCTAAATACATCAACTGTACTTTCATTTATGCCTTAATCAAATGTGTTAGTATTCCAAGGTTAAAATGCTGCATAGCTAAGAGGTTAGGGTGACTGACTGCCATGTGGAGGATGCAGGTTCGACTCTAGGTACTGCCAGGGATTGCTGGGAGTGCTGTAACAGGTGCATTTAACCTCGTGATGTCACCTGACGAGTGCCGTGTACTGATATCCACACCTCCATACCCCATCCACCTGATGCCATTCGTGCGGTAGCGTTCTCGCTTCCTACGCCCGGGTTCCCGGGTTCGATTCCCGGCGGGGTCAGGGATTTTCTCTGCCTCGTGATTGCTGGGTGTTGTGTGATGTCCTTAGGTTAGTTAGGTTAGAGTAGTTCTAAGTTCTAGGGGACTGATGACCATAGATGTTAAGTCCCATAGTGCTCAGAGCCATTTTTTTGAAGCCATTCATTGAGGGATGACACGGCTGTCGGTTGGGCTCGAGTGGTCTGATTGTGACTTGACCGGCGGTGCTCGCTTAAAATGAAACATAATAACGCTAGTCTATGTCACCCTTGTGTTGTATCTGGGTGGGAGTCGAAAGACAGTCCGCTAATGCCGCCAACTTTCATGTAAACTCCAACGCAAACACTAACTGCGCTACCGTGCATATCTTTCACTATCTGTCTATCTAGCGATCTAGCGATCTTTCTCTTGAAGAAAATCTAATGAACAGCAGCATATCGTTATTCGCCACCGCAGGGACAAGCTATATATGAGCGCTACTGAGCTCTCATCATCAGCTGGAAACGCCGCTGATTACTGTCTACAGTCGCGCCTGGTCTGGTGGACATTTTACATTAGACAGTGAATTGATGCATCTGATTCATTAATTGACCTCCTTACTGACTGGTTGATTCATTTCTAAATGGAACTTAGCTGAAACGACTTACATGTGATACTGAGCGATAAATACCGTGGTGTGCGTTATATATATAGAGGGGAAACGCTATTAGCAAAAGTCTCGAAGACTTCTTGACCAACTTATTTCAAAGTTTTCACGATGCTGTAACGTTCGGACATACATAGGCCACATATTTTTTAATATACAAGGTGAAGGAAAAATACTGAACTTTGAAGTCAGCAAGCGGTTCTTCACCCAGATTCAAGACAAAGGTTTATCTAGCAAAATCAGATAGGGTGCAATTTCAAAAACACATGTATGAAAACGAGGACCTGGCAACACTGTTGCATCGTTAAGCGCATCAGATTGTACATAGGAACGTGTACCCAAAGACTGGAAGGTTGCACAGGTTACCCAATATTCAAGAAAGGAGTAATAAATAATCAAGAATAGGAGTAATCCATTAAATTGCTGTCCCGTATCATTAATGTCTATTTGCAGCAGGATTTTGGAAAATATATTGTGTTCGAATATTATGAAATACCACGAAGAGAACGGTCTATTGACAAACAGTCAACACGGATTTAGAAAACGTCGTTCTTGTGAAACACAAATAGCTCGTTACACGAAGTGTTGAGTACTATCTACTGACATGGGACTTCAAATTGATTCCGTATTTCTAGATTCCCAGAAGGCTTTGGCACCGTACCACACAAGCTGCTTGTAGTGAAATTGCGTGCTTATGGAATATCGTCTCAGTTATGGAACTGGATTCGTGGTTTCCTGTCAGACAAGTCACAGTTCGTATTAACAAAAGGAGAGTCATCCAGTAAAACAAAAGTGATTACTGGCGTTCCCCAACGTAGTGTTGCAGGCGTTCTGCTTTTCCTTATCAATACAAACGATTTAGGAGAGCCGCGCGGGATTAGCCGAGCGGTCTGGGCGCTGCAGTCATGGACTGTGCGGCTGGTCCTGGTGGAGGTTCGAGTCCTTGGTTCAAATGGCTCTGAGCACTATGGGACTTAACTTCTGAGGTCATCAGTCCCCTAGAACTTAGAACTACTTAAATCTAACTAACCTAAGGATATCACACACATCCATGCCCGAGGCAGGATTCGAACCTGCGACCGTAGCGGTCGCGCGGTTCCAGACTGTAGCGCCTAGAACCGCTCGGTCAAACCGGCCGACTGTTCGAGTCCTCTCTCAGGCATTGGTGTGTGTGTTTGTCCTTAGGATAATTTTGGTTAAGTAGTTTGTAACCTTAGGGACTGATGACATTAGCAGTTAAGTCCCATAAGATTTCACACACATTTGAACATTTGATTTAGGAGACAATCTGAGCAGCCGTCTTAGGTTGTCTGTAGATGATGCTGTTGTCTATCATCTAGTAAAGTAATCAGGAGATCAAAACAAACTGTAAAACGATTTAGAAAAGATATCTGTATTGTGCAAAAACTGGCACTTGACCGTAACTAACGAAAAATGTTAGGTTATTCACATAAGTGCTAAAACGAATCCGTTAAACTTCGGTTACACGATAAATAAATCAAATCTAAAGGTCGTAAACTCAACTAAATATCTACAAATTACGATTACAAACAACTTAAAATGGAATTAACTCATAGAAAATGTTGTGGGGAGACGAACCAAAGACTGTGACATATTGGTAGAACACTTAGAAGATGCAACAGCTCTATTAAAGAAACTGTCTATTCTGCGCTTGTCCGTCCTCTTTTGGATTACTGCTGCGCAGTGTTGGATCCTTACCAGATTGGGTCAAACGGGGAACATCGAGAAAGTTCAAAGAAGGGCTGTACGTTTTTTACTATCGCGAAATAGAGGAAAGAGTGTCTCTGATATGAGACAGGATTTGTGTGGTCATCATTAAAACAAATGCGTTTTTCATTTTGATGGAATCTTCTCAAGAAATTTCAATCAGCGACTTTCTTCTCCGAATGCGAAAATATTTTGTTGACGCCGAGCTATATAAGGAGAAACGGACATCATAAGAAAAATAAGGGACATCGGAGCTCGCACAGAAAAATATTGGTGTTCGTTTTATCGCGTGCTGTTCGGGACTGTACAAATAGAGAATTATTGTGAAGGTAGTTCGATGAAGCCTCTGCTAGGCCCTTAAGTGTGATTTGCAGAGTAGTTATTTAGATGTAGATGTAGACGTCTCTCCCTGCTCCCATCTCCGGTCAGCATCCATCTACGGACACCGACCTTCCCCCGCCTATGTCTGATGCAGTTGCCCCTCTTTCTCTTTCTGACGCTCCTTGTGGGCCACCTCTGATAGTGTTCCACTGAACTGGCCCAGTAACACGTCTATCTACTGGGTGAACGACGTCGACGCCGAGGGTGAATGTTCTGGACAGAGCGATGGATCCCACTAGGTAAACCAATGGGCTTTGTAGTCTGGTCCCTTCAATCGCCACAAACCAACCAACTGACGTCCTTTTTTACTCACAATGGCTTTAGGACACACGTCTCCTACACTTCCCTGTCAGCGGCATCGCGATCCTCTTGCCCGACGGTATCCTAGCTGATGCTTTTTCCAATTCCCCAGATTCCGGAAGTGTAGCTCTCACGTTTGGTGGAGTCTGGATCATCAAAGTCTAGGCGCCATCTGGTTTGGTTCGCTGCCTCAAACGTTCCACTTTCTCCTCTGAGGCGGTGACGCTTTTCTTCCTGGGTCGGCAGAATGCCTTAATAATGGGAGGCGACTTCAACTCCACCCAGATGCCCAAAACCAACTGCCGTGCGACTCTCCATGCGCGGCGCTAGTGGCAGTTATCCAGCACCTCAACTTTGTAGACTCTTGGGAGCATGTTCATGTTGATGATCAAGGGTATACGCATTGCACTAGCCATTCTTGCAGTAGCCTCGATCGTGTTTATAACACTGGTGATATTCTCAATGAGGTGTAGGCTGCTGAAGTATGATCCGTTGCGTTCTCTAACCATGACACATATATTTGTGCCATCGATCTCTGCCGTCAAAGGGTGTGGCATGGCCGGGGACCATGGAAACTAAATATTATCCATCTTACTTCACCCAACTGCTGGCAGCTCATCAAGAACACATGGATAGATTGTCGTTGACGCCGTAATGCATATCTGTCTACCTTGTCATGGTGGGTCAGCTATGCAAAGCCTGCCCTCCACAAGTCGTGATTAGTAACGGAAGGGAGGTCACAATGTGGCGGCGAAAAACTCAGTATTTCTACATCACCATTCTCAGGGAATTTATTATGATGCCGTATTCTCCAGAGAATGAAGAGCTGGTGAATCGCGCCAAGGGACAACTCCCTGCCATCTCCCGACGTCACCTTGAAGGAGCTATGGTCAGGACGTGTAGACACAACAGATTAGCCCAGGAACATCCATTTATGCACCACATGACAGAATGGCGCCATCATCGGAGAATTTTGATTATTGTTCTTACAACTGATGATGGGCAGCGCTAAGATACATTATGTTATGCTGTACTCGACACAATGTCACGACGCTGCCACGACTCCCGACTCTCCTTCGGCTCGGTTCATGGGATGCAATGATGGATCTGCTTACCAGGGTCACGGAGAACAAAATCATGGTGCTATCCAGGTGGGTCCTACGAACTCCTACTAGATTTTCGTTGGACATTTCGTCCCCTACTGGCGCCATTGTGGACGGAAATTTGTCGGGACCTTATGTCGCCTATCCTGCAGATCACACACGGTTTCCTCGTTTCCTTTCACAAGCCTCAGTGTACGTCATAGATGTGCGATTATCGCCCCTTGACGTTGCTCAACGGCAACATGAAGATCTTTACCCAGCTTTTGGCTGCCCAGCTTAAACGGATGGCCTGGTATGTGATTTCCCTTTATCAAACCTCTTTGGAAGCCGCGAACAACATCCGCACTGTTTGTAAGTAGGCTTATAACGCTACCGTCTGCTACTGATATATCATAACCCTAAAGCTGGAGGCAGATTGTGAAATGAAACTATCTTGTTAAAGCAATTATGTTATAAAGCAACGGATCAGTGTTACCCTTTGAGAGGAATTTTGTTATGTTGACCGAGTTGTACCTAACGGGGGTGGCTTATCGGAAATGAAAGTCAGAATTACGTAAATATTTGAACAGTAACAAATAATGTTTTACCTAGCTATACTGTATAAAGAATAAGGAAAACGGTCGCCAGCCTAATTAGGCAAGAGAAAGATTAACGTTGTTGTTTAAGAAAGTAGTAATTAGTAACTTTAACGGACAAACACAACCTATACTTTGCCACACACGAGTGCAATGAACTCTGACACATACCTATGTTTACGGTAAGATTGAAGCTAACAGCTAGAGCAGCGCAAATTATTTGCAAAAATATAACAGATACCAAAACACACTATTACTTTCAGGGTTTGTTCAAACTGAATGGTCTTTATAACATTACTATTAACATTCACTGCAGAATCATAAATTGGAGATAGGTTAAGTCTCTCTCAGTTAAATACCTTACTATTTAAAATGAAAGTTAATTGGAATCCACGAATAGGTTGCTTCTCACTATCTTTTCAATAAAGAAATTATTGTTTTCATAAATAGTGGTCTTCCCGATACTTGTTACCTAGCATTAGCACAATAGACAAACTGCGGATCCTGTTACACTATTAATATGCACTTCCAATACACAAGAGATACAAACACTTAGCAAATATGAATATATAACTATCCACTATTGCAGTTTTCCAGTTTTACTACAGTGAAACATAATGTTGACAAATTTGCATAAAACTGACTCACATTTGAAATATACTACAGGCAGCACTATGATCATTAACTAAGCAACACTTTATTAGCCTCAGTTTTAAGAGCTTTTAACCTTTAAAAGAAACTGCAAATTGGCTTTATTACCACAGTCTTCTACTATCAAGTAAATGATTAAATAGTTAACTTTCGAACTCCACAAAACTTTAAATTAAAATGTTTCCATTACTGGGAGGCATTCAATTTTTCCACAAACTAGGACACTCGGTAACCGTAATTCAAATGGAGAGCAGTACACCAATGTTAGCACTGAATAGGGGATCATGGAGGAATTTTATAAGGGGGCTATGCTCCAGACTGAACGCTGAAAGGCATAATCAGTCTTAAATGATGATGATGATGATGATGATGATGATGAGGAACCTGAGAGGTGTTGTGATAGGGAAAAAATCAAGGTAGGTACATAAATTCAGTTATAAGTTACCTTGTATTTGTGCACACTAAAACATCCAATAAGCTGATCCTTCACTGTACATTATTATAGTATTCCGTTACAGTGATTGCGCAATGTGGTGGCAACTGCATGTTGGTAGGTGGATTTGCAGACAAAATTGCTGGACTCTGTCCCTTCTTGGTGGCGATGATGGATATCAATTCCAGAATCGTTCTGGCTATTTATCCATCCATCCGAGGCATTGGAAAGTGGCAGAAAAAGCCTCTCGCGGAACGAGCACAATAATCAACTTTTAATGGCAGTGCACAGTTTGGTAGCTCGTTCCCGACTGACTCCTGTTCCACCTTTTCCACCTAGGCCAACCACAATTTGCGCGCGCTACACAGTTCCGTTCCCGAGGGGAGCCACTATATCTTTAACATACAAACTAACTAAGAACCCTAAGTGAAGGTCAGCAGTTTACATAACAGCAAACAAACATTTGAAATAAAACAGAACATTTGCATATATTGGTAGTTATACACAAAATTATTTAAATAAAATTATTCAACCTCGAAGATAACCAAATACATTAAGTGAGAAAGATAAACATATCATTTGATCATATCGTACATATTACATACGTTAAACTTCCCACATTATAAAAGACATCAAGTTTATAACAGAGCAAAGAATAAACATTCTCATAGTATGTATTCAATCAAACACATTTACAGAAGCTCAAAGATGTAACATTAAATTAAATAAAAGGCAAAATAAAACAGTAGAGCATTAGATCTATGGTGTTACAGGCTGTTTAGGTTTTTATGATGGTAACGCCACATAGCGCTCTGTATGAAAATCACCGACTGTGCTGTGTGCAGTCTGTGGCTGGTTTGCATTATTGGAACATTTGCTATTGTAATGTTGGGCAGTTGGCTGTGAACAGTGCGTAGCGTTGTGCAGTTTGAGGTGAGCCGCCAGTAGTGGTGGATGTAGAGAGAGAGATGGCAGAGTTTTGAGAGCGAACGATCTGGACGTGTGTCCATCGGAAAAACGAAATTTGTAAGACCAGATGTCATGAACTGATATATATATATATATATATATATATATATATATATATATATATATATATATATATATAATGACTTTTGAATACTATTAAGGTAAATACCTTGTTTGTTCTCTATCAAAATCCCTTTCCTTTGGTGTTATTCCGCTATGTGTTTGTGTACCCTTGTGTATTTATGTTTTTCCTGTATTTATATGCTTAGGTAATAAGATTTATGTTGCAGAATTTTTCTATTACTCAGATACAGTCACTATGATGAGGAATACTATTATTCTCAAATATAAATTGCATTAATAATATGTTATTTACTTTGTAAATATGTTTAGACATTATTTTCGAAAGCTATTCTGATCTTTTATGTATTTACTTATGTCATAATTCCTGTAACACTGATGTATATGTCTATTTCTATTTTTTTTAAAGCCTGTATTACTACAAATGTTATCTGTACTATTATGTTCTTTAATGGTGTATTTTGTACCATTGTCATTGTATTCTTATGTTGTAAATTTATAATTGTAATGACACCAGTTCTTAAAATTAAGTTACATTTCACCGCACAAGTTTCTGTTGGTCATAGTATATGCACAATATGTGAGAAGTTAAAAAAAAGGGGGGGACTGTTAGTGTTTGCATTTGTGTTAATAATTCAGCAAGGGACTGGTTAACAGAATTGCTGGTTCTAAGGACAATTCCAGAAACTTTGTGAGTGCACAAGTGGTGGTTTATGGACTTGCTATATTGTCCGCAAGACCCTTCGATGGTGATTGTGCACCTGCACAGTTGCAACAGATGACTGCTGGCCGTCTCTACAAGGACTGCAGTGGGTCTGCACCTCTGATGGCCACCAATACCATACCCTCCACCAGGACTACAATGGGTCTGCTCTGTGATGACCTACTTACCAATATTCTTCAAACATTCAACTGACTCTGCTGTGGGTTCACTCTGTTGTGGTCCATTACCTGTCTGCATGTAAAGAGTTAGCACTGTCTTTCCGTTGGAAGGATAACACTACTTCTTCAATACTGCGTGTAAATCCACTACTTCTGTGTGTATTTTCTTTTACTTCTCAGACTTTGAGAAAAAAACTGCAATTAATACTGTGATGAATGATCAGGACTGTCTTTATGGACTGTGAGAAAATATTTGCTTTTGATCAAGATTGTATCGGTAAGTGTGTGCATTTGATATATTTGTTAGCGTTCATATAAAAAACTTTAACAAATATGTATTGGCCAATGCCCAAAACAATTTGTAAACCTTTTTTTTTGGGGGAGCATGGGGGCTATGTAAGAAGGCTGCTTAGGTTTTTATGATGGTAACGCCACATAGCGCTCTGTATGAAAATCACCGACCGTGCTGTGTGCAGTCTGTGGCTGGTTTGCAGTATTGGAACATTTGCTATTGTAATGTTGGGCAGTTGGCTGTGAACAGTGCGTAGCGTTGTGCAGTTGGAGGTGAGCCGCCAGTAATGGTGGATGTGGGGAGAGAGATGGCAGAGTTTTGAGAGCTAACGATCTGGACGTGTGTCCGTCAGAAAAACGAAATTTGTAAGACCGGATGTCATGAAATTATATATATATATATATATATATATATATATATATATATATATATATATATATATATATATAATGACTTTTGAATACTATTAAGGTAAATACCTTGTTTGTTCTCTATCAAAATCTTTCATTTGCTAACTATGCCTATCAGTAGTTAGTGCCTTCAGTAGTTGGAATCTTTTATTTAGCTGGCAGTATTGACGCTCGCTGTATTGCAGTAGTTCGAGTAACGAAGATTTTTGTGAGGTAAGTGATTCATGAAAGGTATAGGTTATTGTTAGTCACGGCCAATCTTTTGTAGGGATTACTGAAAGATTGCGTTGCGCTAAAAATATTGTGTGTCAGTTTATTGATGATCAGGATAAGTAAAGAGAGAAATGTCTGAGTACGTTCAGTTTTGTTCACCTGTTTAAAAATCAAATAACGTAAGAGGTTTACCAGCACAGTAATTCATAAATTTTTCTAAGGGGATGTTTCATGTTCTCTATCGCTATCGAGACATAATAACTGTTGCTCAAGCTTGTCATATGCCTTTACTTTTGGACTTCAGACAGGCATTCGACTCCATCGATCACAAGTACCTGGAACGGGTGCTCCGCAATGTATGATACCCTGATACCACCATCGACGTCATAATACATCTATTTCGAGAAGCGACTCCCCATGTACTCTACAATGGCCGTCTCACTCCTCCCATCTTGATCTGTCGCTCAGTGCGTCAACGCTGCCCATTGTCTGCAGTGTTATATGTTTACACCATGGAACTGTTGCTCTGCGGCCTATATATTAACACCTGTCTGGGATGTCTGTTGGTGGCCACGTATTCAGCTGCACTGCTTATGCAGACGATCTCATCCTCATTCTTTATAGCGGCGCTGACTTCACGGAGTCATTGGATTGGGTTACCACCTATGGCGAAGCTCTTTGTAGCTGCCTTAACGTCTGAAAATCGAGCACTATGGCTATAAGGAGAGCGGCTTCCTGCAGATAGCGCTACTTCACTGCTTGTAGTTGCTACTGTCTGATGCTTAGGACTCGATTTCGCAAGTGTTCTGTGGCCCACATTTGCCCTCAACTGCCGGCGCCTACTGTCCCATTTAAGAGCTGGGCTCCTAAATCATCGTTTACAAGCCCTCAATCTTCTGCAACGGACAAAATATGTTAACATATATTTGGCATCATGTATCCCCTGCATCGCATAGACACTCCCCATTCCGCCAACCATGACCATCTACATGCTAGTGGCATTGATTGGGTTCATATGTTTGCCACAGCTTGTTGTTCCAGATACGGTGCGAGACCCTCACCCTCCCGCTGTGCAGAGGGAGTTTACGCCCGTATCATGTCCCTAACAAAGCGGTAGCCCTTTTCGTCAGCTGTCAAATGGTGCTCTGCCGCCGTAGGTCCACGCGCTTTACCAGCCTGTTGCTGAAGGCCCTTGCACCGTGCTCTCTCTCAGCGTTTATCGAACTTTTGGACGTCCCGCCGCCCTTCTTTTACTTTCGTCATGTTTCATTCGAAGTAACCTAAGTACACACTGCAATATGCCAATGTGCTTGATGTCCATGAAGACGATCTATGACTTTCTTCAGCAGAACAGGTCACCAATGAAACTGAGAGGAAGCATCCCTACGTCGTCGGGCTTACCGTCTGACGATCGGTGTTCGCTCTCTTCTCGCCTCTGACGTCCAGTCTGTATAGTACCTTACAGTCAATGGGAAGCAGTACGCCAGTCACGCCTTCATGGTATCCACCTTGCGGACACCTATAAAGGCATTGCTTTCCCCGAAAGTCGATAATATTTTTTTTTCTTTTGTGCATTACCTTGTCATAGTACATATGTATCATTTAATTCAACTATTCTTTATTTTTTAATACGTCACATTGTTTCTTCATTCATTTTGCTACTGTTTTATATTTTATATTGTACGAATATGAATGTTCTGGTTCTATATGCTTTGTAAATCTTTGGTTAGACTTGGAGAAGTATTGTGTCAGAGAGAGAGCGAACGACTATCGATAGAGAGGGCGCGAGTTGTGGTATCGTGGTCGGTTCGTGGGTGTAAAATCGTTGCAAATTTCGGTGTGAAAGACGGTGATACGCGGAGGAACAATTAATTACAGTGCGTCCGCTGTGTTAATAGGAGATTGTGCATTATTAAGTGAACAGTAAAACCTGGAAAGTATGTCGAGTGTTTGCGGTGACGATTTTATAAACTGTGTGAACTTGCGACAGTTGTGGTGGTGGTGGTTAGTGTTTAACGTCCCGTCGACAACGAGGTCATTAGAGACGGAGCTCATGCTCGGGTTAGGGAAGGATTGGGAAGGAAATCGACCGTGCCCTTTCAAAGGAACCATCCCGGCATTTGCCTGAAGCGATTTAGGGAAATCACGGAAAACCTAAATCAGGATGGCTGGAGACGGGATTGAACCGTCGTCCTCCCGTTGCGACAGTTAGCCATGAACGAGACACCATTGTCGTTTGGAGACACTAACTGTTAGAATTGCGTGAAAGAGGACCAAACAAAAATGTTAAGTATAAGAACAGTGCTGTGATTTGATCAAGAAACATTTATTAAATCGTCCAAACTGTCTTAAAGACGACGACGTAATTGAATTGATGTTTAACGGACTGTTATAGTGAAAAACACATGTGACTGTTTTTCTGTGGCAACACGGTGAAAGAACTGTACGAAGTATTGGCATTAACCGGATATGTATCTTAAATGCTAAACACGTTGCACAATTCCGACCTACCCGCACCGCGTGTGATTAATAAACTTTTAATAATAAAACGTCGCGCGCGTAACGACAACGCGCATACTGGAACTATTATCATCGCGCCAGTGCTGCCACCTGATTAGACTACAACGGAGACGTGGACCACCGCCGTAACTGGAATATTAATGAAACAGGAGGATCCATCATTATCTTCACGCCACGAACCAGGATTCACTTCACACATCGTCCGCGCGGACCACCGCTGACGTCATCGCACTACCTGCAGCAACAGATAAGACATTAAAAGAAAATTATTACGCTCTCTCTCATTTCAAAATTAAAGACAATTGCAATTAAATTAACTATTTTAAAAATACTGTCAAAATATCTCAGTTTTGTTTAGTTACAATAAATGTTCTTTCCATTATTTCGTCTTGTTGACAGTGTTGAAAACCCGCCACATTAAAGTTCAATTAATAATTTTCTTTCAAAATTCTTCCCAGACATTTTGCTGCTCATTATAATTTTATTTTAATGTTTGTTTGTAACTTCTTTTGGAGGGAGCGCATATTTTATTTTTTTGTGTAGTAAAATTGGCTACCATAAAATTACGTATATTACCAGCTGATGCTGTCCGCCATTACTGCTTGAAAACTGCACCTATTTTCTCATTGGCTGTCAGCTTCAAAACAAAATTACGTATTTCGTGGGCATCTAGCAGATGCACGATGTCTATGTAGGCCCCTACAATAATTTGTTTTTACTTTTTCAGGTTTACTGGAATTATGTTGACTTTAATTGTTCATTTGGCCCCCGTCAAAGTGATTTATCGCATATATATAATAATTGTACTGAATTACTGAATTTATTTACTTTTTCTCGTTCATGACTAACAGGGGTAATCAGATTCCTTGTATAGGTCATGTTTTATTATTTAAAAGGTTTTTTTTTTTTTTAGAAGTAGAGTACCAGTTTCTTTACACACCCCACTGGGTGTCACCTGTGATGTTCTGGAGGCACGGTCGCAGGTTCGAATCCTGCCCCGGGCATGGATGTGTGTGATGTCTTTAGGTTAATTAGGGTTAAGTAGTTCTAAGTTCTAGGGGACTGATGACCTCAGATGTTAAGTCCCATAGTGCGCAGAGCCATTGGAACCATTGGTTCTGGACGCAGCAAGCATCGCCTGATGTACGGATCGCTGATTGGTGTCTGGTTCTTGGTGAGACAGATGCTGGCCTTAATTACCCGTACGACTCTTCGTCAGATATGCTCCTCTTCCTAAACTCGGGATACTTCCTACAAACGAAGACGAACTCCGTGAAGTGTAATTGTGGACACCCAATTTACTACTTGTTTCCTGACGGCGAGAAAAATGTCCTTGATTTTTTGCACATCCTTAATGAACGACATTGTGCAGTTGTCTGCAATGCCAAATATCAACTGTTTGTCTTCAATTTTCTTCGTAGTGTTTTTCTTCTTACACCCCGTAGTTGGGGTGTTACTGTAATGAAGAGTTAACCCACGCCTTTTCTACTCTTAGTACCAGTTATTCTCAGCCATAGGAATGCTCTTCTCCGAAAACTATGCGTCGATAATCCAACCAACTGTAATGAATTGCTGTTCCCTCCACTTCACATCGTTGGTTTCCTGCTACTCTCGGTGGTATATATAAAACAAAATAAAATGTATTAATTAAGAAGTTTGTATCATTGATGTGCTACATTTCTCTGCTCCACGTTCCCTACACTTTCCTTGGTCACTGGGGGAGGGAAAGGGACTTCGTGGTGCAGGCTCAGGTTGCGACTCTTACCCACTTTGTCCTGAACTCTTCCTTTGGACACCAGGAAGATTCCTTTAGAAGGAAAGTAGACTACTGGGACATAAAACCCACATCCACCATAGAGCTATGGTTCAAATCTTCATCAGGTTCCTTTCTTATATTTTAGACGTCCATTCCCTAGTTCCCGTCGTTTATAAGCAGGACATCATTTTGTCACATGGCAATAGCCTACCACATGCCAGTTAGGCCCATTAAACTGCATGCATATGTCTACTAATCGCACAGCCCACAACTTTAACTGGTCCTGTCAAGTCCATGTAGGACGGCTACCCGATGAATTACACAAACGATGAATATGTAGCTGAACCTCAGTGACAGGATAGCAAAGATTTTGTCAGGGATGGCGGGAGGGAAACGACACTTTTTGGGCCGTGGAATGGGTTCATTACTTGTCATAGTGGATGAGGTGTGAGGCAAACATTGGTGGTTCCAGTAAAAGTCGTTTCTTGGGACATAAGACCCTTCAGACAAACAGAGTAATACAATGTGTTTCAACACGCTCAGTTCGTCGCGGCTGCAGAGCGGCGAAGTCGTAGCGTGCAGAGTCTACTGACCGCTGACCCGGCATCGGCTCGTGTTGCAGCGGCTAGCCAGGCGTCGTATTCTTCCCTCAATACCGTGACCCCCTGGGCGGTCCTCTCCTTGAGAAACCGCTCGTAGCGCTATTAATGACAGGCTACGGCGTGGCGCGGAGTGCTCCGTCCCGGAATCGAACCAGTGACCCTTAGGTCCGGCGTCTTCTGGTGGAGTGTATCAACCTCTAGGTTCATAGATGACCCATTTCGTGAGGTCGCAGTCCCTTCGTCCTCACCAGCCACCTGGGTAAGTAACACACGAACTTCTTTCCGGTAACATCTGGGATGGCATCTTCTGCGTTGACTTACTGGCTTCCCGCGACCGGGTTCCCGGGTTCGATTCCCGGCGGGGTCAGGGATTTTCTCTGCCTCGTGATGATTGGGTGTTGTGTGATGTCCTTAGGTTCGTTAGGTGTAAGTAGTTCTAAGTTCTAGGGGACTGATGACCATAGATGTTAAGTCCCATAGTGCTCAGAGCCATTTGAACCATTTTTTTGACTTACTGGCGCGATATCGACATCTCCCGTCGAGCAGCGTAGCGGATAAGTCGTTGAAACTAAGTATGACGTCTGCTGACTAACCATCGGTTCTTCCGCCCAGGCGACGTTTCTTTGTCTCTTCTTTCTCCCTTCCCCTTGAAGGACCTCCTCATGCCCGTTTGTCGGAGATATTTCTTCGGTGTTTTTGCCAATGTCGCGAAGTTTCTAGGTCGGCGACTCACTCTTTGGTTGCTGACCTATGTTTCTCATTTTGAGCAGAAAATGAGTAATGTCGACACACGTGCTGGCTTGCCATTGTTTTACCTCTATGCTGTCGTGGTCGCGAATTGCCCTGTCGACCTTCTGCGCATCGCCAGATATGTCAGGCACATGAGTTCAGTATGCTGACAGTACCTGGGGCATTGGAAGCTGATGTGCGAACTGCGCCGGTCGTTGTTCTCCTTGGAAGCATTGCTCATCTGCTCGGTCGTTCGTCTGTCGAAGTGCTGACTGCTGCTGAGCAAACTCCGCTGGTCATCGGCCTTCTTATGTTGACAGGAACGTGACCAATGTCGACACAAGTGCCGGCATTCCTTCCTCGACTGCTGCCGCTCCAGAATATTGTGGCTACAAATGTCAAAGTCTCTAAAATGTTCACTTAAGCTGTAATAAATCTTTATACGTATTTTCCTGCTTTGAACAACCATAAATAACACATAATTATTATATACGCAACAAATATGTCTATATGTTTTTGGTACTGTGTGCATGCGATAACGAAGCTGCTGCTGCTAATTCTTAGACTGCACGGTACTCTCAAAGGCGCCATCCCGATATGAACGTTTTTCTTCGCTTGGAGCAACGCCTTCATACCGAATTCGAAACGTATGCCGCGCCACCAGAATCGACCGGATAGTTATCTTAGTATGCGGGACATCATAGCGTGAAGCGGTAATGCCTGTGCAATTTTATACACATTACTGAAAATATGGGAGTCTAAGACCCGCAGTTGGTGAAGGAAGCTAAGGGAACGGAGTTCATGTTCAAAAATCGCTCTCACCAGTTAAGTGCCACCATATTGATGGGGTTACGATCTATTATGGTCCCTAAAGTCTTGTGGCGATAGAACATCGTCGCCCAAGGAATTACCACTCGGTTAAAGGCCCCCAAAGGCAGGAACATACGTTTGTGATCATTAATGTGGACACCAGCAAGGCGACAAAAAGAACTGAAGGTATTCTGGATCCCGGAAATATCGTCGGCATTTCGTATTAAAACCATGACGTCATCGGCTTGAGAGTGGACCGAGAATCGATCTGAGCTAATGGGACAGCTCCGGCACAGGGCAGTGTTCATGCTACCAGTTCTTGGCCACGCGGCACGCAGTTATAGCTTTGCCACAGCCTCGTTTCTTAAATCACACTTCCGTTAAACCTATTATTGGACTACGTTTTGCTAGATATAATTTTGTCTTGATTTGAGATGAGGGATCGTATGCCGACCGCCAAGTGTGGGATTTTTCTTCGCCATGTGTATGAGATATAAATATACAGGGTGTTTCAAAATTATACTGACGAACTTCGGGGGGATGTAGACGGTGTGCTGAGGAACAAAATGTGAAAAGGAACCCGTGTCCCGAAACGACATCCAACGACGGTACAGAGCGTCGAAATAAAATGGCACCAGCGCCTGTATATGTTTGTATACAGAGGGTGATCCCGTGATGATGTTACAAACGTTCAGGGTTGATGGAGAGGGATAAATGTATCAATCTGAGGTAAGACGCCCTGGTCTAGAAACGGAAGAGTAGAAATTTATAAGCGAAAACCATTCTTACACCTATGACTGTGGAATACTTGTACAGCTACTGTTGCTGCTACGATTGTAAGATTGATCAAAACAAGAAAAGAATATCCAATAAAAATCTCGAAAAATTCATAACGAATTTACTTCAAATTTTTGCATTAAACGTTTGGGCTGATATAGGCTACATACTTTAATACATATGGTATATAAATATATAATACGAAAAGGTTGTTAGCATAGATCTCGAAAAGGCCTGGACCGACTTACTTCAAATTTTTACACAATACCCTAAGAAACATTCAAAAATGGTTCAAATGGCTCTGAGCACTAAGGGACTCAACTGCTGAGGTCATTAGTCCCCTAGAACTTAGAACTAGTTAAACCTAACTAACCTAAGGACATCACAAACATCCATGCCCGAGGCAGAATTCGAACCTGCGACCGCAGCGGTCTTGCGGTTCCAGACTGCAGCGCCTTTAACCGCACGGCCACTTCGGCCGGCTAAGAAAAATTCAGTTGGACGAAGGCTACACTTTTTAAAATAACAATCTCCAGGTTTTCTGTTGAAAACGAGTAGGCCCTACGAGAAAGAAATTGCTGACATGAGCTGAGAAAATGTGCTGTTTCGTTTTCTTTTTCGCAGTCAGTTGTAACTATGATAGCAGAGCATTTGAACCATTACACAAATCGCTTCTCCCATGTATATTCTTTCTCCTCACACATAATTTTACATAATAATAGTGTACACAATAACGTTCTATTTTGTTTTATTCTTCGCCGTCGCTTGTAAAAAAAATTAAAAAAACCTAAATGTACTGCATTTATGGCCAACTTTGTAATCCTACCCGTTCGCAGATTAAAACTATGCGAAATAATGTCACTGAAGCTACCATCTTCACAGTTGCAGCAGCTAGATACGTTTCTCTCATACCCCGTAACCCAATGGTCCCAACCTATTGAGCCACTCATTTTAAGCGACTTCAGTTCCCAATCGAGGTCCCGTTTGCAATAACAATAACCAATGCTAAAGGTCAGAGAGAGGGCGAAGAGGAGATGAACGGAGGAAAGGAGGAGATGAAGATATATGTTTAGCAATTGCGAAACATTTCTAGGATCGTTAGTAACAGTTATAGAACCTTACATGAAATTCCCTTTGAAAGGCGACTTTACAGGCAGTTAGTTTGAAGTGCAATGTGGAAGAGGCTCTGCAATACGCCTGCTTGCTAGCTGCAGTTGTGGGCTTTCTTGCGTCCTGACGCCGCCCGGGTGACAGAGCGGTTCTAGGCGCTACAGTCTTGAACCGCGCTACCGCTACGGTCGCAGGTTCGAATCCTGCCTCGGTCATGGATGTGTGTGATGTCCTTAGGTTAGTTAGGTTTAAGTAGTTCTAAGTTCTGGGAGACTGATGACCTCAGAAGTTAAGTCCCATAGTGCTCAGAGCCATTTGAACCATTTTTCTTGCCTCCTGTATAAACAGCTTACCCAGATAGCCGATTTATAAAACCGCTGTTGCATCCGTCCTTTCGTAGTACATGTAGTGGCGCCTGTACGGCAGTGTGCTACATTCAGTGATGGTGGAAGCTGGAAGTTTCTATCACGCTCTCTGCCACCGGAACAACTCCTTTTTGTTCTCCGTCTTTCCACTTATCTTTTACCACGTCTACAGACTGAGTCTTCGATTTTCCTTCCTGGTCTGCCCACCCCATCACACATCCCCCTCTTGCCGTGCTTCTGCGCTATACATGGAAATTTTTGACTATACTCCTTCTGACTGGCTGGAATCGCCATCCCCTTCCTCTCGCGGTGTTTCTCAGTGCACAGTTTCCTTGTAGCCCACGTCCCTGATTCTTGCAACTCTATTCTCGTAATTGTTTTCTCTTCGACCGCACCATGTACAGCGGCTAGGGACTTTAGTGTTTTTGCACGTAGCTTTAGTTCTACCGCGGCAATGCGCCTCCGTCGACAATCTCAGCCCCCTTTCCCTGGAATTGAGTGGCCCAGCAGATATATTTTGAAAAAGGCTCAAGTAACCCTTCCGCCTCGCCGTGATGTGCATCCCTCTGTGTGTCTCTCACCAGCAACCGTCGTAACGGGACAAAGTTGAGGTGGGAAAGACATTCATCGATATTACTGCCCAGTGTCAAATCAACAACGGCTCTCGTATTCCATTTACCTTATGTGGTTACTAGTCTTGACTGTCGCAGCTTGGATACTCTCAGGTCCTTGATAACGCACGTGGTTGATAACCATAACGACAGACTAGACTTTACTACAACCGAAATCAGTATCTTTCTCTTGACAAACGAGCTCTTCTCAAAATGTTGGTATTTGTGTGTTCATTTCCAATACGCTAATAAACATTATTTTCTTGCTGCCTACATGACATTCTAAACAAACCTTGACCGCGAAATTTAAATTAGCAAAGAAAATATATGGTGTGCAACTTAGCAGCCACCAAGATGTTTACAAAGTTCCCTTTCTTTCCCATATACACTGCTGGTAATTAAAACTGCACTGCCACGAAGACGGCATACAACAAATGTGAAATTGACGTGAAGCGCACTGCATTTCAGCGCAACCGCTCACAGTTGGTAGGGGTAGCGCCATCTACATTCTGTCCATTAGTAAGTATTACACAGAGGATTTCTCATTCACAAATTATATTTTGGTATTGTCTATTTATAATATGATCGTATTACGGCTCTTGTAAGAACGAGAACTTACTCTGTGGGCAGTTCGGCTTTAGCAGCAAGCCGAGCGGACATGTGTGTTTCCGGCTGCAGCGCGAGCTCGCTCCCCTTCTTGACTTCCTTCGGCCGACTCTAACGTGACGCCGTAGAGTAGATAATGGCGAATAGTTACCGAAAATCTACATTGAAATTACAGGGGACTTGAACCAACTGCAACACGTGGAAAACTTGTACCTCTAAGTGACGTCAAAACTCAATCACATGGCACAGGTCCTCCCCCTACTGGCGGTGATAGGTTGGAGACTTCAGGCGGTGTTCAGTTACTTCCTATACACAGGACACGTATTTAAAGTACGTTATGACACGCTCACCCTCACCACTTCGACCCAATCTATCTCCAGATGAGCGCGTATTAATGGTTAACCTTAACCAGACGTACGCAAACATAGCAGTACCAACATCCTGCGACACCTCACTTTAATGAATACTAACCCTGATGCAGAGATGGCAGTAGACCTATTGAGTTGGCCATGATTTTTTAAAAAAAAAAAAAAAAAAACGCTCCCCCTCTCCCTGTGCAATGGAAGTCTGACAGTGGTTAACATCCAGGCACAGGCAGCTACCCGCTATGAGCAATATGTGGAAACCATGAACCAGCCAACGCGCCTTCCTAACGGGTTGTGAATTGATTGTCCTGACGCCGGTTTCTCACGTCCCGCCCGTGTCGGTGGCGCACCCCACAACACTGCTCTCCCATGTATCGACATTCATTCTCAAATGTGGTCTCGGATCTACCCAAACCTACCCGCCTAAGGGAAAATATTTTTACACCGCCCTTTGCGGGCACATCCGCGTTTTGTGGAAAACGATACACCACCACTTTCTGCCAGCCGCTGTGTGTGCGACATTGTATCCAGTCACAAACAAAAAATATGCCACGAGACATCAACACCGGGCTATAGGATTAACGGACTCCCCACTTTTTCCTGACTGTCGCCTCCTGAACACAGATAAACACGTGCATGTCGTCGTCTGACGTTTTGCGACTGACACAGAATATCTTAGCTTTTTACCTCTGTGTCCCACCTGGTGTGACTGAACCTCGGACCCTTCTTTGTCCAGACAACTGTTACTGTCCTATCGGCAAACATCAAGCGCCTACATCGTTCAAGGGAATGGTCATCGACTACGTCTTCAGTGAAAGAGAGAAAGTCTAGCTTGATTACTGGTGGTACCTGTAAGTGATAGCGTAGTGGCGTCGTCACCACAATTTTGATATCAAATTGATATGTAAATGAATGAAATTGATCAATTAATCATTCCCTGTCTCCAAACACTCCCATCCCCGACCACTCTCACCCCCACCCCCAACCACGCCCACCATCGCCTCACATATTTTTCTCAGCCTGCACATGGCCCCAGCGCCCTCCCCACTCCCCACCCTCCCCTCCATCGTCCTACACTATTAGTGGGAATTTCAAATTTTGTCGGGAATTTCTTTGTCTCACGGCTGTGCTGACATACCACACCACCTCCACCTAGGAATTGCCGAGAAATCAAAATCGGAAGTACCCTTTCCCAGACTCGAATAGCCGGCCGGGTGGCCGAGCTGTTCTAGGCGCTACAGTCCGGAAACGCGTGACCGCCACGGTCGCAGGTTCGAATCCTGCCTCGGGCATGGATGTGTGTGGTGTCCTTAGGTTAGTTAGGTTTAAGTAGTTCTAAGTCCTAGGGGACAGATGACTTCAGAAGTTAAGTCCCATAGTGCTCAGAGCCATTTGAACCATTTGAACCAGACTCGAACCTTGGTCCTTCTCGACGGAAAGCCCAAGTGCACCCCCTTAACACAATTATACCACCAGAGGCACTTGAAATTCATGGAAAATTAAAAATTCCAGTGTCCTTTCTGTGACTTGAACCCTGATTCTACTGGAAGGAAAGCCAAGCGCCCACGAACAGATAGAAACTGTACAGATGCCGGAGAGGAAGGTTAGGTTAGTGTATTTTATTTCTTTTGGTAGGGAGAATGAAGTAAAGATAGGTCCTAATTTCATAATTAATCATAAAGGTCGACCCTAATTATACACGTATACGCATAGCACTACACAAGGACGGCCTAAAATTGCAATACAGCTCAAAAACTGTCGATTCCATACAACTGGTACTATTCTGCTGGGAAAAAATTTCACTCGAAACTAGTGACAAACACTCTCAAACACTGCCCATCACCTACAAACTGGCGGGAAAAAGGCAGGGGTGTAAGGTACGACCTTCATTCTTTTTGGTTGGAAATATGTTCAACTGATGAGATGCTGGTGTTCGACAGAGAGGAGTTCAAAAAGTGTATTACCTGCAAGCATACAGTATCTCTTGTTTGACATCAGAGTTCGCTACAGATGCTCGACCACCCTGCAGCCCAGGTAACCAAAGCCAGTACACACTACTACAACTGATGGAAAAAATGCATCACAGTGCTAATTACACTTCAAAATTGTCGTTATTAAACATTTTGCGTTGATCAGTAATTTTCGCAGCAAAATAGTCGAAGCTCTTTTCTTCCTGATTTTGCGCAGGGTGGACATGTCTCCGCTGATCATTTGTGACATCACAAGATAATGAGATGCGAATTGTATCCTGTAGTTGAACGTAAAAACTATACCGATTTTGCTCGTAAAAAAAAGAAAATCGACCACGCCTATTTTCGCAGAAAGAGGACATATATTATCGTAGCATCTATGTTTTCCTTTTTTAAATAATTGCTTTATTGTACGAGTTGCGTTTATGTTAAATGCAATCCATTGCTCAAAACAGCATGGTAGGAGTTCCCTAAGAGGTCGTGGCTGTCGGGATAGCACTCAATTGCCATGGTTTTTTTTCTGAGGGATGCCGGCGTCGGTCTCTATTGTACGTGTAGCTTTTGTCAGTGTCGCCTGCTCAACAGACACTAAAGACACTGCAGTGTGAGGCTGAGGTCGCTTTAGGTGGAAGGCTTCCAGTTTCGCAAGCAGTCGGCTTTTTAAAAAGCCATCTGGAGCATCGCACAATTACGTGACGAGCGTTGAGTCAGGAAATGGGCTAGTATCGTCACAGCGACTATAGGTTCGGCTTCCCTTGACGAGGCAGCTGAGAGATGCGTCCAAACAATAGAACCCCACCGATAATACAGGTCACAGGAGTATCACCATGTCTTCCTTTCAGACGCATCCCGATACTGGGTACGACATCACAAGGAAGGTATCCGTATTGGGGGACTGTGGTGTCACCGCCAGACACCACACTTGCTAGGTGGTAGCCTTTAAATCGGACACGGTCCGTTAGTATACGTCGGACCTGCGTGTCGCCACTATCAGTGATTGCAGACCAAGCGCCGCCACACGGCAGGTCTAGAGAGACTTCTTAGCACTCGCCCCAGTTGTACAGCCGACTTTGCTAGCGATGGTTCACTGACAAAATACGCTCTCATTTGCCGAGACGATAGTTAGCATAGCCTTCAGCTACGTCATTTGCTACGACCTAGCAAGGCGCCATTACCAGTTACTATTGATGCTGTAAAACATGTACCGTCAAGAGCGATGTTCACCAATTATGGATTAAAGTTAAGTATTCCAGCAGCTACGTACGTTTTTTGTTAGTCTCATTTCCTTGACCTGTTCCAGACCTCACGCCAGCCTGCGTGAGCTAAAACGCGTGCCTTTCGGCTTCCTCTCATAGTAAGTTGGCTGTCTTGCCTATCCACAACAGGGACTCCTATCAGAATGAAAACTGTATATTGCATTTGTCATCATCATAACGACGTATCATCTGCATAGAGGGTATGGAGGTCCACTGGGTACAGACACGATCACTTTTGGTTACCATAACCAGCAATACGGACATGTAGGCGTTACATTTCTGACCTGTTAAGGCAGGAAGCTGTTACTTATCTTCGAAATCTACTGGCGTTACCTTTAACAAGATACCACAAGGCAGCATATGGCCCATGGTGTTATTACATACCTCTATGTAGAGCATGTTCGACTGTTGCCCTGGCCACCACGTTCCCCAGATCTCTCGCCCATTAAAAACATGAGGTCATGAGTTGTAGAGAGACAGAGATGCCACCAGTCGTCATTCATAATTTATGAACTCTAGCATAGAGCTGAAGCAGCGTAGAATGACGACGCACTAATATGAGTCATCCAAGATCAGAAATTAAAAACAAAAAATACACTGAAAGAGGATTATTGTTAATGAAGTAATGATCCACGCAGTGGACATCAAATGAAACAGTTACTCCTTATGTTTCTGATCTAGGCTGCAATAAAAATGCGAAGAACTCTTAATCAGAACTCAAGGAGAAGTTGTAGTGTAATTCACAATCGATTTATTGATCTTAAACAAGACAAGACAACAAAATTATTAAAGAATCATCACACAAAAAAAATATTTATTTACCACAAGCCTTACTAAAATGGGACCTATGGTGGACAAAGTGATCTGCTGGGGATCGCCACACGACACTAACCAGAACACTACTCGCTCTGTCTCACTTCATACACGTGAATCCAGTTTATGGCATCAAACTACGCCACCACCAAGCATCTATATTCTACCATACAAAAAAAAAAGGAAAATATGGTTTGAAAGAACAGGGTGCTGAGAAACAGATATTATAGCCCTACGTCGCAGCAGAGAATACTTTACCATCCTACTGGTCAAGGCGGCACACTACGATGCGTTCAGCGACTGAAGTCATGGACGGCGGCGATCTGTTATTACATGCGCGTTCCCGAAAAATGCAAGTACACTGACTTGTGTTCGGTTAATTCAGAACGCAGGTACTCCCCTAAGAGCCTCTGCAACCTCGACGGATTCCAGTGTGCAGGTGGACCAGTTTGCTGGCCTGCCAAACCAATTTGACTCCGTACCACGACTGTGCGTGTAGGAATACGTCAAATGTTTAGACGGCCGACTAAAGACAAATAAGTACACCCACGCGTCACTCGTTGTGACCGTGATGATAAAAGCAGTACCTCTGATGGTTCAGAAAGTGACTGGCCCAGACTTTAAGTCGCACCCTAGCAAAGGACGCAAGTCTCACCGTTTAGGTAGAGACCTGCAGTTCTTTACTAGCGAAGCGCCAGTATAACAGACTTGTACAAGAGAGTGACGATCTCCCTTTCTCTGTGTTGCCTCCTCAGCTCGGTTCCAAAAGCAAATTTCTCTTTTTTCATTTTCCCCAATTTCGCACAAGCCAATCACGAGCTGGAACCCGGCATTCTAAGCTCGGTGAATGGTCTTTGCACTGCAAACCGATTTGCCCAGTCAGAGACATGAAGTTAATTGGCAGAAAATGGAAAAAATTCAGCTTCGCGGTCTATTTCCCACACGTTTGCCATGTCTTTTGCTAACACAATACAGGGTGGAAGCACTGCCCTCAGTAAACAGCTTGTTATCTCCCCTGTTGCGTCCATTTCAAAGTTTGCAAAGAACGGCCATAAACTAGCATTAACAAAACATGTTTTGAAACAGAGTCTGCACGTCTGGGCGCCAGTTTTCCTGCCCCATGGACATTTGCAGAACGTTTACATTTCTTTTGGTGGCTTACTCGCTAACAAGGCCTACAATGTGCTGTCGGCTACTTTTCGACGCTAGGCCATGTACCTGGACGTCTGCCACTGTCCGTGGCTCCAAGCTTAATGTGTGTCTGCACAATATGACTGCAGCACGGGGCCGTCTGGAAATGTCTCTTTATCGTTCTCCAGAAAAAACGCGCTTTGTCGCCCCACCAATGCTGTGCTTTTACTGCAGTCATTTAAGTCGGCACCCTGTTCCTTTGAACGCAGGTAAAGTTTACCGTATGTCTTTCCCTAGAGCACGCAAACAAGACCATAAACTGCTGCCCACAATTTCATCACAATGTATGAAGTCAAATCGCCGTAGATCATATTCCCTACACCAAATCAGAAGTGAGAGTGCCCTGCAATCTCTCACACTATTGGCCATTAAAATTGCTACACCAAGAAGATGACGTGCTACAGACGTGAAACTTAACCGACATGAAGAAGATGCTGTGATATGCAAATGATTAGCTTTTCAGAGCATTCACACAAGGTTGGCGCCGGTGGCGACATCTACAACGTGCTGACGTGAGGAAAGTTTCCAACCGATTTTTCATACATAAACAGCAGTTGACTGGCGTTGCCTGGTGAGACGTTGTTGTGATGCCTCGTGTAAGGACCGAGCGAGGTGGCGCAGTGGTTAGCACACTGGACTCGCATTCGGGAGGACGACGGTTCAATCCCGTCTCCAGCCATCCTGTACACGCCATCCAAGCTCTGTTTGACTCAATACCCAGGTGTATCAAGGCCGTTATTACGGCCAAAGGTGGTTGTTCTGGGTACTGATTTCTCAGGATCTATGTGTGGTGTCACCGCCAGACACCACACTTGCTAGGTGGTAGCTTAAATCGGCCGCGGTCCATTTAGTACATGTCGGACCCGCGTGTCGCCACTGTGTAATCGCAGACCTAGCGCCACCACCAAGGCAGGTTTCGTGATACGAGAGAGCACTCGCCCCAGTTGTACGAGAACCTAGCTACCGACCAGATGTACGAAGCCTTTCTCTCTCATTAGCCGAGAGACAGAATAGCCATCAGCTAAGTTAATGGCTACGAACTAGCAAGGCGCCATTAGTCATACAGTGATTGTACTTAAAGTCTCCTGTGTATCGTCAAGATCGATGTACCACCATTATTGAGTAAAGTTAAGTATTAAACCTGCTCCGTACTTTTCTTCCTAACATTAATTACGTATCCTGTTCCAGTACTTCACGCCCGTCTGCGTTAGTCTAGCTTGCCTTTTCAGCCATCTCAACTTCACGGTGTCGGCTCAGATACCGACACAACACTATGCACCCAAATTGCGTGAAAATGTAATCACATGGCAGTTCTAGTATAATATATTTGTCCAATGAATACCCGTTTATCATCTGCGTTTCTTCTTGGTGTAGCAATTTTAATGGCCATTAGTGTAAGTCCATACAAGGTTAGCTGGAAATTGTTTTATTTTACTCGTGCTGGTTACATTGATTCACAACAAGCTCGTTTCCGCAGAATTATCGTTTTCAGGTGTTCCTGTTGAGGTGTTGTAATTTTTGTGGTATATCCATGTCTACATATCTTAAACTCTATCCTATTATATTATATTATATGGTCCTTATGTGTAGGTCGAATGAGGTACATCAGTGGTTCCCAGCCTTTCCAAGACATTACCCTTATAATGTAATACCCCCCGCCTCCGACTCGTCTCTCCCGCCCCCCTTGCCGCTATTAAGTTTTAAAATAAAAAATACTTTTCTTTGCACACTTTTGTTTTTAAAATGACTAAATGTAAATGGTATTTAGTTGTTGTGAGTGTTTCATTAAACCACGAACTAGTGAGCTAATGTGTCAGTTTATTTCTACCAACCTCTTTTTATGGAAACTGAAGTCCTACCTACACACAACTTCCTCTCAGGAAAGAAAACTAAGTATCCACATTGAAGCTAGGCTCTTGTTACAAAAAATGGTTCCTCTACTCCACTCCTCTCCTTATTGACGCTTCTACACCAACAACTTGCATCTCTATTTAAAATCAACTAAGTTAATATGTGCACACTGCCTTTATTGTTTCTAAATAACTTGATTGCTGGACTCCTTGCTTCTAAACTAACAAGAACAGGAAGACTTCATGCTGCTAATGCTTTATGTATGACCACTGCTAATAATAATACTCATAATAATAACAATAGTGTGTAGGCTGTAAATTGATGTAACTGTCAGTACATAATTACTGTTCTGTTGTAATGTCAATTAGTTCATTTATGTGTTGAGAAGTGAATAATAAGCACCTCCGGTCCGTTGTGGGAACAACCTATAATTCGGAGAAGGCAATTTCATTAGATATAATGCGCCTGTTTCAAACGAAAATATATGGTTCCCGAGACATTTTCAAGTCCGAAACATGTTATGTATATATGGGACTGAACCGACGAATCAAAATTTGTACCAAGTCTGGGATTAAACCCCGGATTTCCTGCTCACTAGGCAGATGCACTAAATGCTACACCACCCTGGCGCAGTGGCTTTCCACAAGTGCTGTTTGAGTTTAGTGGGAATACCATGTGGGCTGAGGCGTGAATGGCCATTTCGTGTTGAGAAGGGAGGCGTGCAAGGACAGTCTATGCAGTTCTGCAAAGCCCCTGTGGAAGGGTGCCTTAGTGTTTGGCACATCTGTGTAGTGAATAGGAGACCTGGGTTCGAATCCTGGGCTTGGTACAAATTTTCATTTTTCGCTTCAGTCTACATATACACAGTATTTGTTTCAGTCATGAGTGCATGGCACAAAGTATATTTGTGGTGGGTGGGCTGAATGAGGAAGATGTTGTCAGATTCATTTCAAAAGCTGTAACGTCAACCGAACTGCGTCAGTATTTGAAAAATAAAATATAATTATTCGTCACTATGTAATCAGTTTTACAGTGTTATGAAATAATAACAGTAAAATTTTTAAAGATAAATTTTAGATTTTATCCCTCAGAAAAGTTATTTTTGTGAGCGTGTGAGTGCTATTCTGTCATTCTGCACAACGGATTAATCTGAGATGTACCCTTTACCCTGTGGCTCCTGCAAGATGCAATTTCCACCCCCACACTACTACAGAAGTCAGACAGACGCTCGTAACGTTCTAAAAGAGAAATGCCTGAAAAACTTTCAGCAATAAATATCTTCTGGAGTCGTCCGTTGTAAGAAAATGATACAAAAATTCACAAAATTTCTTACGTAACTAGTGGGATACTTGGGTACTGGAGTAGTGCTAGTTAGTGTAAGAAAAACATGAAACTAACGAAAATTATTATTTATTTTGCTAAAATTCTGAGAAATCACAATTGCACTTTTAGTTATGAACTGAACAAGTTATTTCTGGGTTCTTTTCGGAATGTGTCGTTACCTCTCAAGGACAGGACTCACTAATAAAATTTCTATACAAAGTTTAAGATTGTTATTGACTTGGCAGAATGGCTGAGAGCCGCGCCTACTAAACTTGAATAATTATCCATTACAACGTTGCTAGGTATGGTAGAGGCTGTCGTGTGTGAAATGCAGTGAAGTGTACTGTTGTGGAGGAAATATGGGGCTCGCAAGAGCTGTAGCACACAATACCGTTCTATCTGGATTGACCTTCTCCAATCAAACTCTCCATACGCCTTGATGAAGTGAAGGACTCCTATTCGCCGCTAGTCTATCTATTGGCGTGGTTCATTGGTCAGATAACCAGTCCACCGCAATGTCACTCAAAATTTGCTCGCAGGCGTTTAACTATAACTCTGTCCGTTCACACTGCACAATAAGTGTGACGGCCAACACAGTGAACAACACTTAATCGCAAGGACTCAATATAGAGTCACACTCCGATTCGCTCTCGGCAGAGGTACTCTCCCAGTGAATTACTGAGGAGAGACTTGTTCCTCGCTCTTTGAGTGCACGTACGAGAGCGTACCCTCTCGTTACGTGTTCTCGCTCCAAAAGCGACAACGGAACGGCCCCTCTCCACACCAGACATGAAGGGGTATATCTTTCGGTCTCTTCCATTACTCCTTCACCTCAAGGCGTCAAGAATGTCGTCTGCCAATCAGCATTGCTCTTCTAAAACGGGAGAATGACGTTTCGTTTAAAGCGACCAATCTGGATATCTGTAGCATCGGCGTTTGGCGTTTGCTGTCTCCCTGTGAAAATTTCTGAAACTGCGTGCTATATTTGTAAAGAATGTGTAGGTTGGGCGCTCCCACACAATATAGCGGAATTTGCTTTTAAGCCGAACACCGGGTCATTCTTTCCTTCACTCGGGCAAACGCTGTCCGCTCCACGGGCGGCCGCCGGCCGAAGTAGATAGCTCCCTGTGAAAACCTCTGAAGGGACCGGCATCCTGGTGTGCGGTGTTTGCCTCTCCCGAACTAAAAGCTTTTGTGACCGTCGTGTCTTGAATGTGTGTGTGTACGCCAGCCTCGAGTATTTCAACCACGGTGCGCTCTTGCAATTTATTAGTTATTTGCATATCGTTTACATGAATTCGTACAATATTGACTTTATCTTATCGAGTTTGGGTTCGACTGAAGCGTCTTGATGTGCGGAAAATGATTTTGAGGGCGGAATATGTAAGCAATGAAGGTCAGGAGACCTAGATGTCTTACAGTTTTACCCCTCAGGGGGTAATTACCCCCAGGTTGGAAATGACTGACATGCATAATGCATCTTGGAACGAGTTTTCTGTCTATTAATGTATCGTTATTATTTATTACGTAGTTTCCTTTGTCTTGGAGTTTCAGTAAATTTGTGTAGTACTTTTTGACAGTTGGTTGACATTTTTCGCTCCAGCGATGCTTTATGTTCACAGAGTGCGTTATATCGCGGAAGTCCACGGGTTGTGTCTCAGTTTCAGAGATTGTAAATTTGTATTATGCGTAGCTTAAGCTCATCTATTGTTTTCACATGTCATGTCATTTTTATCCTCATTCTTCTTCGATTATTTTTTAAAGTTTTCTAAGTAGTTTGTGTGTTTAAGATACTTTTGATTGTTAAGAATGTGGTTCGGATATTTCTGCACCTCTGTGTGAATTTCCAATTCTCCTAAGATATTCATAGTATGGCCTTTAGGTCTTTTATGAAAAATTTGTAAAGCTTTATGGATTTGGCTTTTCTAAGTAACAACTTGTCTGGCAGTTTCCACAGTTTCTTGTATGTTCTTTAACGCTGATTCCAAAATTTCTTCTGGTTTGTCCGATATAGGATTTAGTGCAGTAATTGCCCATTTAAGAAAATAGGGACCTCATTTTCTCCTGATCTTAGTTTAGTTTTCGGCCTATTGTTTTTGCGAAATGCTATTTTTATTTTCGTAGTCTGTAGCAAGTTGTTCATTTGGTTCGATATGTGACCTGTGTATGTTCTTGGTACACAGGCTGATCTGCCTTTAGTAATGCCTCTCTTTTCAGTGTTACATCCCTAAGTATGTTAGCTGTTATAGTCTTTATACATCGTACGTAACATTTGAATACTATTACCAGATTCCAATCATTTCTTTACTCTGTGTTGTAGTGTTGTTATTTCTTTTTGTATGGCATTTTTTCGAGAGGTAAATGCGTGATTCTGTTGATCATTGAGCTGAAAAATGCATATTTACATGAATTTGGGTGATATGAATTTTTATTTATGATTATGTCCATAGTAGTACGTTTTCTCTAGATATCGAATCTATGGTTTTTATTACTGTTCTTTATTTTTAGGTACAGAATTTTTTTGGATTTGCTTTGGCCTGTTTCTATTGTAAATTTTGTTTTTGGGTGTACATCTTTTAATTACTGGTGAACTGCTTGTATATCAGTTTTAGCTCCATCAGTTACTAGTCTTCTATGTATCGATGGTAGTAGATAATTTTGTTAAGAAATGCACAGTTTGAGATGAAGTACGTTTTTGTAATGTGTTAATAAATACAGATGCGATGGTTCCTTTCATGCAATTTTCCATTGCTACTTCATCAACTTGTGTATAAATATTCTTATCGAATTCAAAATAATTTTGAGGTTTAGTAAGCTGCAGGACTTCTATCATATCATAGGCTTCAATAGGAGACGCTTTTCTATATCTGAGGAGGTTGTTCTCTGTAATCTCAGTTGTTTCAGAAAACTTTATGTTCTTGCACAAATTTGTTATATTGAAAGAGATGAATTTACCTGTTTGGGTGGTTTGTATATCTTTTATATTAAGAGTTTTCTTGGTGTATTGTTTGTTGTACGTGTACAAGTTGGTTATTAATGTATTAAGTTTCTTACTGAGGAAATACGTCAGCCTGTCGGAACGATTTATTATTGGATGGATGAAAGTCGGGTTTTTATGTGTCTCAGGTTTTGCACATAATATTAGAGTATTTGGGTTCATGACAGTGCATGACTTCTTGTCTTGTTCAGTAAAGATTACATTACACCTTCTAAAAGCTTTTTTATTTGTGAAACATATTTGTTGAACACATTGTGCTGTATTTTTGTGATATTGTTATTCTGAAAAAATTATTTCCTTTATTATTTCCTTCTGTCTGATTTCACTGCTGTTGCATTTTGTAGTAATATTTTATTACTTATGTTTTTTAGTATTGCTCTCAGTATATAGCTTGTTGTTGTAGGTTTTCCTATTTTCATCCCTATTTCTATGATTTTTTTTTTTTTACTTTAGGGTCGTTTTATTCACGTATAGGTAATTTTGCCATATCTATTGCTTCCTTTGTTGCAGGTATGAGTTGCTTTATAGATATGTTGCAAAGCTGTTATTTCATTCAGTATTTGTCTGTTTGTGAGTTCTAAGTACGTAAGTTCTTCTACACGCTTGTACAATTGAAATAGTGAGAGAGTTTCAGTTGTTGGTTTCCGTTTGTAGTGTTTATTTTCCTTTAACCTGTCAAATTTCTTTTTGTGTGCTGAGCGTAGGTTGGGACTGTTATGCTAAATATACCAGTCTATGAATTTTGTAGCATAATCGAACTTCATGGTGTTAGAATATTGCTCAGTAGTAAATGTGGAACATACACTTCTTCGTTGAGTTTTTCCTTATTATTTAGTTTGCCCGTGATCTCCTGTTTCATCCAAATTGTTGCTCCACTGTGTCTTTGGCGTTTTACCAGATTAGATTTATCTTTCACTTCTATGTACACAGGGTTATTTTTCCACCGTGTACAAACTATAGGGATTGATCGATGAGAGGATACGGAACAAAATATGTCTAATGAACGGATCTCCAGAAATGCATGGTTTCCATGCTAGTGACCACTTATTCAATCACACATGGTTACAGAGACTGTGCTCTAATACGCGCTATACCACGCAGCCACAATTACAATATGTGTTGAAAATCGTTTCCATGCGCCTCAACGCCTGCGTACACGTGCCGTAGCATGTTCTATTTCACACGTTCACATCGGTCAGGCTGCATCCAAACTGTGTCAAAGGCAGCATGAATAGGCTGCTGCAGTGTCTCCACATCTGGAATGGGCTCTCCATGCACGATACTTTTGAGATGGTCCCATAGCGAGAAATCGCATGGGTTGAGATTCAGTGGACGAACAGGCCATGCAACTGAACTCCCTCTTCCGAAGACACGATTGAGATGCGTCCGGAAATTAACGGTAAAGTAGGCTGAAACACTATCATGTAGCATCCACATAACCCTTCGAATCATCAATTGCACTTCTTCCAGCACGGGTGGGGGGGGGGGGGTGGGGGGGGGCAAAGTCACCCGCAAGAAACGCGGATAGTTTCGGCCTGTTAGACTACGTGGAAGGAAGACTGGTTCCAAAATACGGCGCCTATTACCCCGGCTTACATATTCCGGCTGCACCGATGCTGAGGATTCGCTGTCACCATATCATGGGGGTTCTGCATACTATCCCGCAGATGACTGTTATGAAAGCTGAAGATACCACTCCACTTAAAAGTGGCCTCATCTGTGAATAGAATGGATGACACAAATCCCGGAATCGTGGTTGCGTAGTGTAGAAACACTGACAAAACTGCTCCCGATGTGGAACGTCTGTCGCTAGTAAGTCCTGTACACGTTGTAGGCGATGAGGGAGAATGTTCAACACGGTCGGTTGGCTTACCCTATACTGGCGGACCAACTGCCTAGTACTGACACGGTTGTCACCTTCCACAGTGTTAATCACGTTTTCTTCCTGGTCTGGTGTCCGAACATTTCGGGTACGTCCTTCATGATTTCCTGCTTCCCGAAACGACACTATTTCAGACGAACGGCGAAACATTGTTACAAACATTGAATGCGTTGTCGGTGGGGATAGGTCTCCTGATACAATCTTGCTTCCCGCCGCCCGTTGCGATTTGACTTTCCGTAAGTAAACACCAAGTCGACAAGCTCTCGACTCGAATACGGAACCATTGTGTACAACGCTGTATCACATCCACTATAAGGTGAGTCAGCAAGAGAAGTGAATAGAACACAACATTACCAATGAATATGGTAGGAGAGGGCACTAGGGCATGACGTATGAGGAACAGTACCACCCTCTAGAGTCTAGTGGGAAACCATGCGTACTGTATCTGTGGCTGCATGGTACAGCGCGTATAGACCATAGTCTCTGTAACAAAGTATGATTGACTAAATCGTCTCTAGCATGGAAACCGTACATTTCCGGACACAAGTTCATTAGACCTTTTTTGTTCCGTATCCTCTCATCGATTAGTCCCTAGAGTTTATACACGGTGGAAAAATCACCCTGTATTTAAGACAGTATGATTTTGCACTTAAGACGCAGGTTACTGTAATGAACGCTCATGATGAGCTTCATCATTCTGATTTTTGGGCATAAATAATGCAGAAGGTTCCCCATAGTTTCCTTGATGTCACCACAGTTAATGATTTCTTCTCTACTGGGCCTGCAGAGTTCATAATGTCAAAATATGACGTTTTCTTTCAACATAAATTTGAATATTGGAAGCAACTGATGGAAAATTGTACGTACTTTTGTTAGATATATTATTAGCAACTTCTCTTACTTACTACTATAAAAAAGACGCTATTATATTTACACGCCAAGAAACACAAATCAACATGTTACTGCATCTTACACATAAACTGGTTTCATATCAAAGAGAAATTTGATTTCTGTATTATCATCTGTTTCCATTCAGATGAAATTATCTATTTATTTATAATGTCTTTCTTTTTTATTTATTTTATTTCATTAATTATTCCTGAAAGAAAACAACAAATACATCACACACAAACTGTGGTACTCACTCATTTCTTTACAGAATGCAGGTACTTTGGAGAGCGCTCTAACGATCACTCACGCAATACTTACTTTGAGTAGAGGGAGGAAATCACTTTGGTGAGTATCCTTTTTGCTGCTATATTATGTTACAAAGGAAAGGAGAGGAGTCACTTTTAGCTGGTGTCGTTCTCGCCGCTTTTCTCGGAACAGCTCGCAAGCTGCAGACACACGAGGCCCCCATGTCCCTAAGAAACTATTCTGGAGAAGGAATAAAAATTTAAAAATATTGTTTCTTTTTCTTCTCATGTACATAACTGTAATAAACCTTTACAGTAAGAATAGTTCTATTCCAAAATTTTTATCTCTTTTTTCACGACTTCTATTAAAAGTACAGCACTTTTTTGAGATTTGAGGCAAATAAATGTAAACATAAGTCAGTCTTCTAATATAATCTCCTTTTTATTCCAATACATTTCTCGTTTTCTATTTTTCTGTATAATACATCACTTATTCTTTCATTCCTTCTTTTTTCTTAACTCAGCCTTCTGACCCCAAAAAATTGTTCAAATGGCTCTGAGCAGTATGGTGCTTAACATCTGTGATCATCAGTCCCATAGAACTTAGAACTACTTAAACCTAACTAACCTAAGGACATCACACACATCCATGCCCGAAGCAGGATTCGAACCTGCGACCGTAGCGGTCACGCGGTTCCAGACTGAAGCGCCTAGAACCGCACGGCCACACCGGCCAGCCTTCTGACCTCATTACAGATATTTTTAGCCTGCACATCACGCCACTTCCTCAAATATCCATCAGCTAATAACAAAACGCTTTCGCTTCCTTCTATGTGGCACAATCTTATCAAACTCTCTTAACTACAGATAACATAATTACCAACTTTAAAATGCAACTTTATGCAGACTTCCTTCCAATTGAATACAGGAAACCGAACTTTTACAATTATTGTGCAAGTATTCATATATTTTCCTACTAATTTCAGATTTTTCAGTCCATATTTCCTATTATCTTTTCTGCACTTGTCCATAAGTACAGAATTTCAATGAAAATTTTAAATCCACTGATGCACGCTCTCCTTTCCTGGTTGCCATGTCATGAATCAGAATGTCAAAACTGGTAGATAATTCTTACACTACCAACTCCTTACACAGTAATAGCCTATATAAAACCATGAAGTTATATATTTCTTACTGACTACGGATATAAAAGGAGAAAAAATTACATCTGAAAGAGGAAAAAAACTCACTCAGCTGGAACTGCACAGCACACCAAATTCTCTATCCGCCGAAGAGTGGCAGGTACCCTAAAGACTGTCAATTGCTATTATCTATAAATTTCTTAAAATTCACCATATTCTCAAGTCCTAAATGGTTCTTGGTATACACTTATTAATTACACACTTTCTATTGAAATTTCCTTGGGCTTCTTTTTTGTCTTGAATAACGCTAGTTCATCTCCTCTAAAACTAGTTGGGGCAGATTCAGCTTCATGACGTCTTGTTCTGGCCAATGTTCTTTTTTGTGTGTTTGCTCTTGTATGTACTTCCTTTTCCCAAGTGATGTCCCAGACAGAACTGGATAATCAGCTGTGCTTGAAATGATACATTCCCGATCAAACATCAGTTCGCAACAAAATCTGTCGGCTGAAGAGCGGCGTACTAAGCTGCTGCCAGCCCGCCCCCTTCGGGGGGAATTGAAATTCAATAAATGAAAAAAAAAATCAGTTCGCAATTCTATTGCATCATGTTTGTGTGCCGCGCGGGGTAGCCGATCGGTCTATGGCCCCTTGTCACGGTCCGCGCGGCTCCCCCCGTCGGAGGTTCGAGTCCTCTCTCGGGCATGGGTGTGTGTGTTGACCTTAGCGTAAGATAGTTTAAGTTAGATTAAGTGGTGTGTAACCTTAGGGACCGATGACCTCTGCAGTTTGGTCCCATAGGAACTTAAGCACAAATTTCCAAAAATTTTATTTTTGTGAATGTTAACGATTTCTTCAAAGTTTTTTCATACAATCAGCACAGCCTGGGGGATGGAAACATCCCCCAGGCTGTGGCTAAGCCATGTCTCCGCAATATCCTTTCTTTCAGGAGTGCTAGTTCTGCAAGCTTCAAAATGGCTCTGAGCACTATGGGACTTAACAGCTATGGTCATCAGTCCCCTAGAACTTAGAACTACTTAAACCTAACTAACCTAAGGACAGCACACAACACCCAGCCATCACGAGGCAGAGAAAATCCCTTACCCCGCCGGGAATCGAACCCGGGAACCCGGGCGTGGGAAGCGAGAACGTTACCGCACGACCACGAGATGCGGGCTCTGCAAGCTTCGCAGGAGAGCTTCTGTAAAGTTTGGAAGGTAGGAGACGAGGTATTGGCAGAAGTAAAGCTGTGAGTACCGGCTGTGAGTCGTGCTTCGGTAGCTCAGTTGGTAGAGCACTTGCCCGCGAATCGCAAAGGTCCCGAGTTCGAGTCTCGGTCGGGCACACAGTTTTAATCTGCCAGGAAGTTTTAAATCCAATCTGGCAGTCCACCACTCTACATTTCAACCGGTCTCAATGGAGTCTCTTGCATTATCTGAATCGTTCGAATTCCTGAATCATCAAATTCAGAGTCACCATTTGACGCTTCCTTTGGTTGTATCCCTACTTCCAAATAACCCTCATCTTTAAAATTTATTTCTAACCTATCATCATCAATGATGGGTTGTTTTAAATTTCACAATTTTCACAGTTGATTAGAAGCAGTCAATAAGTACTTTAACTACTCTTGATTTAACTCATTTTCTTGAATTCAGAAAGCAATGCTGGGCAGTGTACTAGCGATCATGATGCGATGCATCGCAATGTAATGCGGGCAACAGAAGTACCTATAGCGCCAACGATGGAGGTGGGTTTTGCTTACGGCAGTAGAATCGTGTTTGACTGGAATCAGTGAGCACGTGCAGCAGCTAGTAGATCAACGCAGCGCCGCAATGACACATCATCTCCCTCTGTCATCAGTGCCTGTGGTGACCACAACGTGGCGTTGTCTTCTTTCCTCTCGTTACGTTCAGTGGTGCCGTGGACATCATTCGCAGTGTAGGCTTCACACTTACGAAAAAACCATAACAATATTCGCACTGTTCCTTTCACTCGATCATGGCTAAGTATGTTTCATTTCGGTATTCTATGTTGGCCCAAAGAGTTCACTTTGTACAATAATCACTTGTCATTCTTTATGTTTTCTAGACCGATCTGCACCATATGTTGGAAGGGTGGTTACAAGCTTTTTAATAGCTTCGTGAGATATTGTTTGTTTTTGGTGATTTAGTATGCCTTTGTGTGATTTTATATACCGTCGCCGTTTACAGGAGCCAGAAAATTATTTGTGCAGACAGCCATAAAGTAATAAAGACACCTGATTGCCATAACCTTCTGTCTACAGCCCAGCTCGCCGAATTGGAATAAAATTCTCTAACTCACTATTTATAATCAAAAGGGCTCGGGAACTATGGCAATAAACGAAATTTCTGTGTTTCAACAACTCATTCTATTAAAGAAAAGTTCACATGAACAAATTACTTTTTTTGAAATTCATTAAAATATTCTGATGACAATCGGTACTTGAAATAATTCAGAGGCGACCTCTATTGAAAGTTCCAAGTATTGCGAATTATCCCCATCTCTGCTAATTAGGTACAGTTAATTGCTCGCGTTTAAAGTGGTGAATAAGTTATGAAACTTGCCATGAGATTTTTGCAACACTACAGGCACAACACAAAGTGAAAACATCAAAACTAAAACACAGCTATCCCTGTAAATTATCAATCCACAAAACTTCATCATTACACATTTGCACAAAAAAGCGCTATACCTAATTCGCCTGATACGCAGTCAAGTCGGTCGTCTTCAAAGCCATCTGAGGCTTGCCACACATGGTTTATGGACAGAAGTGGCGCATCCTTAAGTGAACTGCCGGCCGGAGTGGCCGTGCGGTTCTAGGCGCTTCAGTTTGGAATCGCGTGACTGCTACGGTCGCAGGTTCGAATCCTGCCTCGGGCATGGATGTGTGTGATGTCCTTAGGTTAGTTAGGTTTAAGTAGTTCTAAGTTCTAGGGGACTGATGACCTCAGATGTTAAGTCCCATAGTGCTCAGAGCCATTTGAACCATTTTCTATAGTGAACTGAAATACATCTTGGACGTCTGACAGCGATCTAATGACCCTCCATAGTCTGGTATTGTACCAACCACACCGGCGTCTCACAGTTGGCAACGCAGACGTACGTTTCTGATAGATGCCAACACCTGTCGCGCGGCGACCCGGTGATTTCAGTGATGCTCGCCCGGTGAGCCACACCTTCAGCACCTTGGACTACGAGCACCCTCTGTCACCAGGGTGTAGCACGGCTGACGGCAGCTACCCGTACCAGTCTCAGTGACAGTCTTCAGTGTTAAGACAGTTTTCTCATGCAATAGTAGCAGGAGCATCACACTGCATGACATTCCTTAGTTTGCTCCTTGTAATAGCTAGACTTTATTGCTGTTCGTTCTTTTGTTAAGTTTCTTCGCAACGCTTGAAGAAAGTTACAAGTTAAGTAAAACTTCTCTTTACTGTATTTACGTGTTCGCTAATCATTTCTGTTCCTGTCAAGCTTCCCTACCACGACAGATGCTCCACCACTCTGTACCCACCTCTCCTTACCGTTGTATACGAAGAAGTACACAACCCATATACTTCACTGTGGTCCTTTTACAGTTTCGCACTGGACGGCAAACGGAACACCTGCAGTTAGAACGCCTAAAGTGCCTGCAGGTTAATTGGACCTATTCTTCCTATCTATTTTTCAGAGAATATCTGATCCGGTTCTTCACAAACTCTCACTTCAAATTGATGTGGTGCTCCATCATGTTGGAACCTCATCTGTTGATGAATAAGAACATATGATAGCCATCGCCTCCAAATCTTCAAATAGTTGAAATGGTTCTAAGCGCTATGGGACTTAACATCTGAGGTCATCAGTCCCCTAGACTTAGGACTACTTAAACCTAACTAACCTAAGGACATCACACACATCCACGCCCGAGTCAGGATTCGAACCTGCGAACGTAGCAGCAGCGCGGTTCCTGGATAGTATGTCTCTGATAAACACAGAGTACACTGGTGCATTTGAGGGAGGAGGAAGAAGAAACGGGTTTAGTACGTGATCACCGATTAAGCCTGTGCACATATTGACTGATAACATGTGTTGCTGGCTCTTCACAACGGTGGCGTGGGGATCTCATTGGCACAAACATGATTATAGCGACTATTTAGCATTCCGTCTCTGACGAAGACGCTTCATCCATGAAAAGGACATGCGCAGGAAAGTGAGGATTGACGGTAAGGAGCTGCAAGAGCGATCGGCTGAACGCGACACTTGGTCCGAAGCAAGCAGGAATCAAAGCATCCACTTTCTGTGAATGGTGTAGCTGCATGTTCCATAATACGCGTTACGCAGTACTTCGCGAAACATTAATTTCACATGTAACTGATAGAATACTGATTGCAGGTGCCTCATTCGCTGGAGTAAGCACTGCACCTTCGATGACGGGAGTTCGTGCAGTTCGTTTCCTCCTCGGTCATTGTAATGCAGTGTGACGGTTATGTTTTTGGTTGATTATGATACTCTTACGTAATTTCTATGTTTTATACGAATACAGTAATATCTGCGTTATATATGTTGTTTGAACTGATACAAGTGTAAATAATTGTTCTTATTCTGTTAATTCATCTAATATCTAACTATCCTTATTGAAACTGTATTTTTTATATTATTATTATAACGATTGTTCCCATTTAGGAGAGCGATTGAACTTGAATTCATAATTTCATCTTCGGATGTTTTTCTTCTTTGCTTCCCAAAACCTCCTCATCCTCTCAGAATGCTCCTTCTTCCGTTCCTCTGTCCATTTTTTACCAGGCTGACGCGATGTTCTTTCCCCAAACTTCACACTTGTGATTTTATGCCGGCACTCGGTGTGATCTTCGAGATTTTTTATGTTGATCTGCTGTAGATCCCTCTGGACTTCTTTCAGCCATTCTGTGCCACATTTACTCCTTGTTATAATATTGAATAATTTCTTTACTGTTCTGGAGTCTTGCATCCTGTAGATGTGTGTATAAAATTTGGCTCGGCGCTTTCTGATTTCATCTGTTACTATGTTGATCTTTCTGTAGAGTTCGTTTTGTGGTCTCTTCATCCAAATGCCATTTTTGTTGATTGGACCGTAAATCTTCCTGAGAATTTTTCTTTCCTGCTTTTCTATTTCCTTAATTTTTGAATGACCATCAATCACCATTGTTTCAGCTGCATAGATTGCTTCTGGAAGAATCACTGTTGTATAGTGCCTTAATTTTGCGTCTGTCGAAATGCACTTCTTGTTGTAATGCGTCCATGTTAGCTTGTAGGCCTTCTGGAGCTTGGTGATTCTTTGTTCATTGGCAATTCTGTTTAATCCTGAGGACTGTATAGTTTCACCGAGGTATTTAAAATGGCAGACTTGTGCAATTTTACCATATTTTGTTATTAAAGGGGATTTATTTTCTGGCTGCCTTTCCATATATTGGGTTTTTTCATAAGATATCTGTAGTCCGGCTTTTGTGAAATTTCATGTAATTTTTCCACTGCGTGAATCGCTTCCATTCTGTTATTGGTGATAATTGCAATATCGTCAGCGGTTCTCTTTCTTGATACCAATTTGGATACCCTTTACGTGAGGCTCCCATTCCCTGATTATCTTTTCTAGAACAATATTGAAGAGAATTGGGGATAGTCTGTCCCCATGTCGGACTCCAGATTTGATTTCGAAGGTTTCTGATACTTCGCCCACGAATTTCACTTTGGCCGTTGTTCCTGTAAGTGTCCGTTCTGTGACTTTTCGTGTCTTTCGGTCGATCCCAAATTCTTCCATGATTTTAAACAGGGTTCCACGGTCCACTGAATCATATGCTTTCCTGAAGTCGATGAATGTAACTACTGTGTTTCTGCATTTCCTCATTTGTAATATTGTCTTTAAGCACCAGATCTGTTCCGCACATGAGCGTCCTTTTCTGAATCCGGCCTGGTATTCATCAATTAGTGTATCCGCTTGGGATTCTATCCTGTTTAAAAGCGCTTTGGAAAGGATTTTGTAAGCGACTGGGAGCAGGGAAATTCCTCTGTAATTGTTCATGTCTGTCTTGTCGCCCTTTTTGTGTAGCGGGTGAATTAGAGCGCATTTCCAGTCCTCTGGTATCTCCTCCGTTATCCATATGTCTGACATTATATGGTGTAATTTCTGCATAAGTATAGGATCGTTTAGTTTCCAGAACTCAGCAATGATCCCATCTTCTCCTGGTGCTTTGTTATTTTTCAACTGCTTGACTATCTCCATAATTTCTTCAAGATCCAGGGCATGTGAGTCTGGGTGTGTGAATACTGGAGAAGAGAAGATAAGTTTTTCTTGGGGTGGTTCGCAGTTGAGGAGGGAACTGAAACATTGGGCTAAGATTTTGCAGTTATTTTTCGTGTTGGTTTCCAAAGAGCCCTCGGGTTTCTTGAAGCACAAGCTAGGCGCTTGGTATCTCTGTAAGTTTTCTCTGAAAGTCTTATAAAAATTTCTTCAGAGAGTCTGTTGTTGTCATATCCCCGTTTTCTTTTCTAATTATTTTTTAGGTCTGTTTTTGAGTTTTAAGAAAGTTCTCCCAGTTTTCTTCAGTTTTGTGACTGCTAAATTTTTTCCATGCAGTTATTCGGTTGTCGACTGCCTCATCACAGGTTGCATTCCACCAGCGATGTTTCCTGGTTCGTGGGGGTTGTCCTAATTTGAGGGCTTCCTGAATTTTCTCTGTTAGTTTCTTCCAGTCTGTTGATTTTTCCTGATTAATTTGCATGACGATTTTTTCTTTGTTGAGTTGCAGATATTCCGGATCTGGTTTGGTATTTTTGGGTGGCCTTTTTAGCATTCTGTTGGGTTGGAATTTTGTTTTTATTTGGAGAAGATGATGATCTGATTCAAAGACACCTTTGCGGGTTCTGATGTTTTGAATTTCTTTTATGTTTTCTTTGGAAATTGCGACATGGTCTATTTGGTATTCACCCTGTCTAAGACTGGGTGATCTCCATGTGGTTAATTTATGTGCAGGTTTTTGAAACTGGGTACTCATTATTTTAAGTCCAAAGTTTCTGCAGAAGTCGATTAGTTTTTCACCGTTCTTGTTGGTACGTTTGTGTTTGGCGTGGGGTCCAGTGGTATCTCTGAATTTTTTTTCCTTCCCTAATTGTGCGTTGAAATCGCCTACTAAGATTTTCACATGGTGCCTAGGTACTTTATTTGTTGTTTCTTCTAGTGTTTCCCAGAAATTGTCCACTGTTTCAGGGTAGATTTTACTGTGGTGATTTGTGGGGGCGTGCACATTGATCAGAGTGTATGCTTTATTAGCTGGTTTTACTGATAACAGGGAGACTCTTTCATTGGGAGACATGAAGTCAATAACTGAGTCGAGTACGGAAGTGTGTACGGCGAATCCTGTTCCGAAAAGTGGTAGTTTGTCTCTTACTTTTATGGCAGGTTTGCCTTGCAGATCCTGTAATTCTCTGTGTTAAAGTGTCCTTCATCTGTGAATCTTGTCTCTTGCAGTGCAGTGATTTTCAGGTTAAATTTTCCCATTGCGTTGGTAAGTTGCTTTAATTTGCCTGTTTTAGTGAGGGTGTTCACATTAATTATACCAATAAAATTTTTACGTTTCGTTTTGAGAGTGTGAGGAGTTTTTGAGAAGCTCCGATTCTTCTCCGCATGGTGTCCCTAATCCCCCAGAATCCGATGATCAGGTGAATCCAGTCTATTGACTGGTGCCTGGGGTAGTGACTCTGTGGTCGTCTTTTCCATCATGCGTTCAAGTTGAATTTTAGTTTTTGTGGTGATCTCTGTTGAGACCACAGGTATACGACTCGATTTTTGAGTTCGAGAAGATTTTGTGCAGCCGCCTCAACTAGAGGAACAGACGCTGGCCACTGGCCGCCAGATGCTGAACAGACACCACTGGGTTTACTGGTTTTTGGTCCACCCTGGGTATTTCATTTCCCCAGTACCACCTATATCTAGGAAGCTTTCCCCTATCCGCCACCCAGGGAGGCGCCCGATGGGGGTACCAACAACCCCACACGGGGTTATATTATAAATATACAAAATTATTATTTGTATAACTGGTTCATGTTTAACAACTCTGGGTTTGTATGTAATGTAAAAGATGGAGGGAAGTCCCTTAGCAACGAAAAGGCTCTTATTGGAGTGTAAAAGGTGGTCTCTCACGAAGTAGCGTGACAAGTCTTTGTGGCAGATATAGTATGTCGCCAGCGTCCAAAAGCTCATATACTGAGCGCTCATCGAGGCAATATCTGTAGCAAGAGTCGAACAGTTATGCCTAGGAAGGAGATTTCTATTCGTGCTTATATCATGATATTTATTGGTTTTGCACTGAATCGTGAAATTCCGACTCCAAGAAGATATTTTACAGTGTATTTCATCAAAAGTAATAATTTCACCAGTAAACTTTATTCTTTTGCCACAGAAGATCACCACGGCCACCAAATTCAGGACAAGGAAAATTTAGTGTTTGACTTGAAGTGGGTTTGGAAATTCTCGTTACAAACTTCTAGCACTTGTAGTGGGGAGTGAGTACGTAATATTTTGAATAGCAACCCATGTTCGGAAACGTACCATTTTCGTTCTACATCCGTGTGAAAACATGTCTGCTACCTATATAAGCAACGTGCTCGTCATGGTGGGGGTGGTTACGTCGGATCGGCTGATGTCATCCGACGTCTGTCCTACCTAACTGACCTGATTGGAGCGTCATTCTGGTGCCTGTGTCTGATCCTGCTGAATGACGAAAACTCACGCAACTGGGAGAGCTGCTCGTCGCCTTTATCAAGATCATTATCCACAACGTCCAACTGCATCACATACCCTTTCCCTGACAGTCACGCAACGCCTTCGAGAAAGGTTACCTTCACCATCAACAGACGTGACTGTGGTGCTCCTAGGTGATACCACACACCGAACTGGAAGAGGCCGCTCTGCGTCACGTTGGAGAGAACCCGTCAACGAATACACGAGCAATTTCTTTGGCTATCAATGAGTCGAATTGCTAATTAATTTCTAGTAAAAGTGGTGTCGTTACCAACATGTTTTCAAATGGTTATAGCACTGAAATGGTACATTTTCAAACGTATATTTCCATTGAAAATAATATCTACTCCTTCCCCTCTAAATATACTAGAAGTTTATAATGGGAATTTTCGAACACTCTGTATATGCATGGACCAGTAATTTCCTAAACTTTTAAACAATAACTATTCTATTCTTAACTTTGTGTTGTGAACATTTATTTATTCCCAGTCACTCCTCTTCCAGTTGCCGAAATATTCCAAGTGTTTCCGAATCTAATGAACTACAGAATCAAGTCAGTTTAAAATTATTCATTAACTTTCGTGGAGTAATAATTTTTGTTAAATATTTAGTTAGTGTTTTGTATGAAATGTTGCGCATGGCCATCAAACTGCCGGAGCCAAAGAATACGTTTTTAAAGCTGCTTAATTGAAATGGTTGTTTCAGTTATCATTAAAAGCTTAAATTTTGCATATTTTCTTAAAATTCGCATAATATCACAGTGGTTACAAATCAAATTGTATAACACAACATTTCAAAGGCCTACACATTTCTAATCTACATTAAATATATGTAATAGTGTTTCGGTTCGTTTATTTATGTCTATACAGTTAGTAGACGGAACAGTTTCTGGTTCCCTCTATGTTGAATCTGTGGTTTAATAAGTCTATAGTGAAACTGAATATTAAATTATTCTAGACACATTTGTGTTCATGAAAAATTAACTGGAAGTAATTGAGTAAAACTGTAAAAGATTCAGAGTTCCCACACCTCACTCATATTCTGTATAATGCAAAGGCTCATATGCATCCCAAGAAAACAAAGAGTCTTCATGTTTCTTAAAGTAATAACTGAGAACTATTTCGAAATTACTGTCGCTCAGTAGTGAAGTATTATAGCTTCTTCAGGTCCACTTTAGTATATTTTCCAGCTGTTGAGTGGTACATTGTAATGAGTATAATCGTTCATATCGTAAAGCAGGCAGTGTACGTTAGTGTGAAACAGTACGTTGGCACTAGGCTTAAAACCAGACAGAAGCTTTATTCCTGAATATTCATTCTTCTAACAGTTACTAGCTTGTGTTGTTTTCGTACCTGATTTTCCAAACAGATTTCTCACAAATGTAAAGTTTAATACAGTAGTAAGTGTTGTGACTTGGCAAGACAGCCAAGCCACTATGAGAGGAAGCCGAAAGGCACGCTTTTAAGCTCACGCAGGCTGGCGTGAGGTCTGGAACAGGTCAAGGTCTTATAGTAGCAAAAATAGTACGTAGCTTCTGGAATACTTAACTTTAATCCATAATTGGTGAACATCGGTCTGTCGGTACATGCATCACAAGATAAATAGCAAATGATAATGGCGCCTTGCTAGGTCGTAGCAAATGACGTAGCTGAAGGCTATGCTAACTATCGTCTCGGCAAATGAGAGCGTAATTTGTCAGTGAACCATCGCTAGCAAAGTCGGCTGTACAACTGGGGCGAGTGCTAGGAAGTCTCTCTAGACCTGCCGTGTGGCGGTGCTCGGTCTGCAATCACTGACAGTGGCGACACGCGGGTCCGACGTATACTAACGGACCGCGGCCGATTTAAAGGCTACCACCTAGCAAGTGTGGTGTCTGGCGGTGACACCACAGTAAGTTTACTTTGTTTGCAGCTTCTTTACTCCAATTTACATTTGCCTAATTAGGCTGGCGACCGTCTGTGATTTACATAGATACAGTTTTTATTTCCAGCTATAATACTGCTGGTTCCATTACCGCTAGAATATCTATTGCATTCCTTTCAAAACGTAATCCCCCTGGAGATCAAATACAATCCGATTAACTTCCATTCATTCACGATCACAGACACATTTTAATTCCTCTCAAACAAGTGACATTGTACATGGACTTGCTCTTGTAGTAATAACCTATACGGTCATAATGGTATCAGTTGTCGTGTTTCCCTTAACCGTTAAAAGAGTATTCCAAAAATGGTGTCTTCTACGCGGATATTTAATTCTGTACAAACTTCTTGTTTCTCTGCTGCTTTCATTTGCTTCCCCATACACGAAAATCATGCCTGCAAGTTCTGTCATGGGGTAAAATTCCATTTTATTTGGGATGATCGACGTCAGTACTTCATATTGTAAACACAGACCGTAGTCTACTGTAGTACAGACATTGTACACGAGGACTGCACATGTCAGCACACAGTACACCATCTGCTCTCGGTTAGTTGAATAATTAACCCGACCTTTTCACCTGAGTGCTCGTCGGGATTGCTTACCCTACAGTCTTAACAACCAACAGCATCTGTACAAGTAATTCACTGTCAAAGATATCAGAAAGCTTTTCGCTTATAACTTTCGATTAGATTGTTTCCGGACGAAGGTCTCTTACCTCAGATTGATACATTTATCCCTCTCGATCAACCCTGAAAGCTTGTAACAACATCATGGAATCACCCTGTTTTTTAAACGGTGCTCCTTTTTGTATATCTAGTTATAGTTGTAAATTTTGGTTGGCCAATCATTGTTATCTCAGTAAACAGCCACTCACAAAGCAGGAGGCACTAAGGAGAATCTGCTGGTTTTAATACTAGGGATGTATGTGCAGGTCTAGGTGGAGTACTCGTCCACATGATCTACGAGATATGCCGGTCTCATGCAGCAGGCGTCGGGTTGGTCTGGTAGGACTCTGAAGCATTTTCTGGTGAACTGCAACCACATTTTCTGGTTTGCGGTTACATTTCGGAATTTTTTTTTGTTTGTTCAAAACAGATAGTGTCTGATACTATTTTCGGACTAAACGCTGCATGGCACTCTTTGCTGTCACTTTGACGCCACTGAACTTCTCAGCAAGCAATTGACCACACCGCTTCCAAGACTTAGTTGTCACGTAACGTTCCACAATGAACACCCGCTGTTCCACTGTGAGTACGATCGTCCTCTTCGCTCTGCTCAGCTCACACTAACACAGCCCGTACTACCCTCTGAACCGGTGTGGATCATGTGGAGTGCGTACACGTCGTGCTCGCCTCACAGGGTGTGGTTATATGCATACGCTCACGTTCAGTCATATCCACTTGAGCGGGCCACTTTTTTTGCACCATCCTGTATTTTTCTACATTTAGAACAATCTGCCATTAATCAAACTTAATAGAAAGTTGCCCTAAGTCATCCTGCATCATCCTACAGTTACACAACAACGGCACATTCCCGTACACTACAACGTCATCAGCAGTCACAAATTGCTGCTCACCCTATTTGTCAGATCGTTTATGTATATAGAGCGGACTTATTACACTTCCCTGGGGCACTCCCGACGATATCCTTGTCTCTGTTGAACACTCGAAGTCCAGGACAACATATTGGATACTACTTAATAAGTCTTCGCGGCACTAACGTATCTACGTGCCTATTTTGTAAGCTGGGACCTTCGTTAGCAGCCTGAAGTGGGGCACTGGGTCAAACGCTTTTCGAAAGCCTAGGAACATCGAATCTGCCTCTTGCCTTTCAAACATGGTTCGAAGGGAATCGGGTGAGAAAAGAGCTTCTTGGGTTTCCCACAAGTGATGCTTTCTAAATCCTGGCTGATTTCTAGGCAGAGCTTTACTCTCTCAAGAAAATTTGTTATATTGGAACTTAGGATATGCTCAAGAATTCTACAGCAAACCGGCGTTAAGAATATTGGTCTGCAATTTTGCGGGTCCTTTCTTTTACGGGGGGTTACATGTGGTTTCATCCATTCTCTTGGAACTTTGTGCTGTGTGAGAGACTCACGATGTATGAATGCTGAGGAAGAGGCCAGTGCCGAAGTATACTCTCTGTAAAATCCAATTAGGATTCCATCTAAACTTCACGACTTAGTTATATACAACTCTTTCAGTTGCTTCTCAACGCCATAAATGCCCATTTCTACGTTACCCGTAAGGGAGTCTGTGCGACGTTTAAACAATGGTATGTCTGTATTATCTTCTGTCTGTCTGGTTTTAAGCCTAGTGCCAACGTACTGTTTCACACTAACGTACACTGCCTGCTTTACGATATGAACGATTATACTCATTACAATGTACCACTCAACAGCTGGAAAATATACTAAAGTGGACCTGAAGAAGCTATAATACTTCACTACTGAGCGACAGTAATTTCGAAATAGTTCTCAGTTATTACTTTAAGAAACATGAAGACTCTTTGTTTTCTTGGGATGCATATGAGCCTTTGCATTATACAGAATATGAGTGAGGTGTGGGAACTCTGAATCTACGTCAAAGTGTTGTTTTTTCTATTTTTGTTACGCGTAATTTAAACTTCAGGTTTTCTTTTGCTGTCTTCTATTGCCACACCAAACCCAGACTGGTTGAAAAGTGACTGAATAGGAACCATCAAAATGGTTCAAAAGGCTCTGACCACTACGGTGCTTAACATCTCAGGTCATCAGTCCCTTAGGACTTAGAACTACTTAAACCTAACTAACCTAAGGACCTCACACACATCCATGCCCGAGGCAGGAACCGAACCTGTGACCGTAGCAGTCCCGCGGTTCCGGACTGCAGCGCCTAGAACCGCTCGGCCACCGCGGCCGGTAATAGGAGTCATCGAACTGCTTAGCGATTTTATCTGGGGCCACAATTTTCTCGGGTTTCCGCGAAATCTTTAGCAGACGTGCGATGATGGACATTGTTCTATGCTTCGCGCATCAATCTTTTTACTGACGCGAGAAGTTCTACTAATTTTTGCCTGACGGCATTCCTGCGTTCTTTTATTGAACTGATAGTAAAACAATATCTTTTTCCTAGGCAATTTCCGATTCATTTTCTTTTTTATTAAACCACAGTGAGTCTTCTCCATCCTTAATCTATTTATTCGGTGCATACTTCTCCATCGAGCTGTTTTCAATAAATTTTATCTTTACCCATAATTCATCTACGTTCATCATATTGGAATCAAATGATGGTCCTTGACTGTTTAAGTGTCTGCCTGCTTAGCTGGATGGTAACGTGCTTGCCTCCTATGCACAGGGTCCGGGTTTAATTCCCGGCCGGGTCGGAGATTTTCTCCGCTCGTGGACTGGGTGTTGTGTTGTCCTCATCATCATTTCATCCTCGTCGTCGGCTGCAAGTCGCCCACTGTGGCGCCGAATGAAATGAGACTTGCGCCTGGTGGCCGATCCCGAATGGGACAACCTGGCCAACAATGCCATACGATCATTTCAGTTTTTCACTGTTGGTTTCCAGTACAAAAACTCTCCTAGCCTTCTTGATCGATTTATTAACTTTAGTAACCATTGTTCTTATGAAAACACCATCATCAGTAATCCCTGTCTCTATATCAACATTGTCGATAAGGTCGGGCCTGTTAGTATCTACAGGGTCCAAAATATTTCCATTGCGTGTAGGTTGTCTAAATTGTTGTTCAAGATAGTTTTCGGAAAATGTGTTCATAGCTACTTCAAAAGATTGACTTTCCGTACCACTTGCAACAAATCCATAGATGTCCCAGTCTATACTCGATAGGTTAGAGTCGCACCCAACTGATTCTGTATGATCGGCGTACCTCCTAGTTACTTTGAATGAGTCTACATATGGTTAAAATATTTTTAATATATTGATTAATATTAATTAATTTACTATTTTGAAATAGTAAAAATTCTCTCAGCGTTTTCTAGCTCTGGTGGATGTGATGACTGACAATGGGTGCAAAAAATGTAAACAACAACTCGTCAGAACATCCGGAAGCAAATCATTAATCAATCACGCTGGAAAACCTGAGGGATCATAATACTATTTTTTTGTCGCTTGTAGTGACCATTCCCTTTACTATGGCGTCTGACCTGTCTTTTGGATGTATGTTCCATGTCTCATTAGGTACAGGCTGAGTCAAAAATATGTGAAGCCTATTTGAGAGTAAACATTTACTCAGAGTTTTCCTTATGAAGAGTCTCGACCTGGCCACCAGTCTCAGACACTCAGACCAACCGTACAATTTAGTGTCAGAACACACATTTCTGGGGAAGTGTTGGATACCTCACCTTTTATTTTGTCCCTGAGTTCTTCGAGGTCTCTCACATTTGTACTATGCACGTGCTCTTTTATCATATACCATAACCAGCAGTCACAAGGTGTGAGATCTGGAGATTGGGAAAGCCATAATAACGGTCCGTCGCGACAAGTCCAACGGTTTGGGAACGTTTGAGCAAGATAAGCATGAATGGAACGAGCAGAATGGAGAGGTGCGCAGTCATGTTGGAAACACCCTTCTCGTCTAAGTTGTAGCGTCATTTTATCAATGGCAAACTCTTTCAGCATTTGCAAGTAGTCATGTGCATTCATCGTTGGAGTTGTAAAGAAAAATGGTCCCGGCACACCAGTAGCGGTCATGGCACACCACACATTTACGTTCGGAGATGCATGTTCGTGTTCACGAACGATACGTGGATTTTCAGTACCCCAGTAAACTGTGCTATGACGATTAGCGTGACCACTGGTATGAAAGGTAGCTTCGTCACTGAAAATCATTTGCCTAACAACGACCGGCTGCATCCGTGACTTTTCAGCCAGAATCTCACAGCATTCTATTCGCACCTGTTTCCACCGACCAGTCAAACCTTGTACATGATGTGATCGCCTGTCAAGGTCCTTGGATAGAATTCGGTTCACTTTCCTCCGTGAAATACCTGTTTTCAGGCCGCAACGTGTTGTCGATTTTGGTGGATTCCGTAGGATGGCCTCCTGTACTGTTTTGTGTGTGTGTGTGTGTGTGTGTGTGTGTGTGTGTGTGTGTGTGTGTGTGTGTGTGTGTGTATTCCTAAGGGACCAAATTGTTGTGGTCATCGATCCTTAGACTTGCACACTAACTTAAGCTAACGTATGCTAAGAACAACACACACACCCATTCCAGAGGGAGGACTCGAACCTCTACGGAAGGAGCCTCGCAATCTGTGATATGGCGTCTCAAATCACGCGGCCACTCCGCGCGGCCCTACTGCACTATAGTAATGCTGAATTCACTTTCGCCAAGTCTAGGTCACCACGCGTTTCCGTGATAACTGTCTGCTACTGATCCAGCTGGTACAGACTTCCGGTGAATGCGATTAATTGTTAAACGAGTTCTGAAAACTTTCTATACACTTCTGTCGCTGATTGCACTACTTCCATTATGCTAGCAACCACTCTTCTCTGCTCCATTGTGATTCGGTCAGCAATGGGTACTAAGAACCTGGAACAGAAAATGAAACAAAATTAAGGCTGTTTGCATAATTTTGACCCAGCCCTGGGTATTGGCAATCTGGAATAGAAAACGAAACAAAATTGAGATTCATTCCATGTAGGCTTTCACGGCCGGCGTCTTTATCAGTAAACTCTGCCGGGCTAAGTTGCCGTGGTCGATCTGTAGAACTTCTTCTCCCTGACGTTTCGTTCTCAACTACGGAGAACATCTTCCGAGGTGAGTCGACTACTGGTCTACAGGAGTCGTCGACTCACCTCGGAAGATGTTCTCCGTAGTTGAGAACGAAACGTCAGGGAGAAGAAGTTCTACAGATCGACCACGGCAACTTAGCCCGGAAGAGTTTACTGATAAAATTAAGATTTTTCACATAACTTCGACTCATCCCGTATTTTGGAGCTTTTTACTTTGGATTTCATCCAGCCCTCGCTCCCGTTTATAGTTTGAGCGCGACAGCTTTCGTGGAGGGCAGCAATGTCAGCGTCTCCGTTGCAAATGCTTCGCCAATTAGCTGTTCAAACTGTGACATTCGAAATGTCTTTACATTGCACGCAATGTGATCTGTGTATACATCTCTGACCTGCCATAAGAATACTACAATTCTCCACTTCATAACGCAGGTTCGAGATGTGTGCAGCCAAGACCGCCATGGAATCGATGGATCCTCTGGTTAAGACCCTCCACTTGGCTCCAAGCCGAAGGACCACGATCGGTTCCCGGTATGTTATTGCAAATTGTACACTCTGCAGGCACCACACTGGCAAGGCCAAAGTCTTCACCACTTCCGACAGCTGCCTATAGAAACTTATTATGGCCTTAGAACCCAAGGGACAGGCTTCATTAGTGTCGACATGATCCACTACCTGCAAATGACTGCAACTTGCCCTTTCGATAGCCACAGCAGAGTCTCCTCCATATATCAGATGAGGCACCCCGGCAGGCATACAGCGCACACACTGGACTTTTTCCTTATGTGACTCATTAACGCGCCTAATATTGGAGCTTCTGGTAAATAGCAAACATCTTCTACCTGTTGGGGTCGTGCTGAAAGAGTGTCCACCTGCACACTCATAGGGTGAATGACCGAGGCCAGATGGCCAGTCGCTATATTTACTCTCTGTCTTGAGTGTCGTGAACCGGTTACACCCTGCCTCTCGCTCTGAGTTGAACGAGATCCCCCCGCATTGGATGAAGGGGAAGTTGCCTCAGCAGCAGTTCCCGTAGGCGAAATAAAGCGACACCTGAGGTGTACCATGTAACGCACTAGTTTCCCCGCCGCCGCCTCAGCCTCTCAAGGGCCGCAAATGGGCTGACCAAGGCCAACCTCTGTTCACAGCTGTTCACGAACTGCAATCAACTCCTCCTACGTCCGTACACAGAAAGTACACTCCCTACCCATCTACTAAAATTCGAATGAAAACAATAGCCAAAAATAAATAATTTCTAGCCCCCATCTCTTATACACTACTGGCTATTAAAACTGCTACACCAAGAAGAAATGCAGATGATAAACGGGTATTCGTTGGACAAATATATTATACTAGAACTGACATGTGATTACATTTTCACGCAATTTGGGTGCATAATCCCGAGAAATCAGTACCCAGAACAACCACCTCTGGACGTAATAACGACCTTGATAGGATTGGGCATTGAGTCAAACAGAGCTTGGATGGCGTGAGCAGGTACAGCTGCCCATGCAGCTTCAACACCATACCACAGTTCATCAAGAGTAGTGACTGGCGTATTGTGACGAGCCAGTTGCTCGGCCACCATTGACCAGACGTTTTCAGTTGGTGAGAGATCTGGAGAATGTGCTGGCCAGGGCAGCAGTCGAACATTTTCTGTATCCAGAAAGGCCCGTACAGGACCTGCAACATGCGGTCGTGCATTCTCCTGCTGACATGTAGGGTTTCACAAGAAATCGAATGAAGCGTAGAGCCACGGGTCGTAACACATCTGAAATGTAACGTCCGCTGTTCAAAGTGCCGTCAATGCGAACAACAGGTGACCGAGACGTGTAACCAATGGCACCCCATACCATCAAGCCGGGTGATACGCCAGTATGGCGATGACGAATACACGCGTCCAATGTGCGTTCACCGCGATGTCTCCAAACACGGATGCGACCATCATGATGCTGTGAACAGAACCTGGGTTCATCCATTCGTGCGCCCAGGTTCGTCGTTGAGTACACCATCGCAGGCGCTCCTGTTTGTGATGCAGCGTCAAGGGTAACCGCAGCCATGATCTCCGGGCTGATAGTCCATGCTGCTGCAAACGTCGTCGAACTGTTCGTGCAGATGGTTGTTGTCTTGCAAACGTTCCCATCTGTTGACTCAGGGATCGAGACGTGCCTGCACGATCCGTTACAGCCAAGCGGATAAGATGCCTGTCATCTCGACTGCTAGTGATACGAGGCCGTTGGGATCCAGCACGGCGTTCCGTATTACCCTGCTGAACCCACCGATTCCATATTCCGCCAACAGTCATTGGATCTCGACCAATGCGAGCAGTAATGTCGCGATACGATAAACCGCAATCGCGATAGGCTACAATCCGACCTTTATGAAAGTCGGAAACGTGATGGGACGCATTTCTCCTCCTTACACGAGGCATCACAACAACGTTTCACCAGGCAACGCCGGTCAACTGCTGTTTGTGTATGAGAAATCGGTTGGAAACTTTCCTCATGTCAGCACGTTGTAGGTGTCGCAACCGCCGCCAACCTCGTGTGAACGCTTTGAAAAGCTAATCATCTGCATATCACAGCATCTTCTTCCTGTCGGTAAAATTTCGCGCCTGTAGCACGTCATCTTCGTGTTGTAGCAATTTTAATGGCCAGTAGTGTAGATAAGGATTTTTACTAACAAACTTGCTAAGAACACAAATTAGAACCCATTTCCACAGCGGAAGACTGCCAAAGGATGTTCTCTTCACTCCAGCACACCAGTTCCATCATTACTAGTTCTGATAGACTCTTCTGTATGGCACTGATGGACTGTTCTCTATGATACTTTAGTATACATCACACAATACCCCAGATTTGTTGCAATCCCCCTAGCAAGAACACAACGGATCTCCAGACCTTAACATATTTTATTCATATGTATAAATACAGTTCCAAACATATATTACAAAAACAATCACCTCCATGTCACTAGTCAGCTTCGTTGCTCCCACGCTATAATTACACTCCATTCTCATTCTCTAACGATCCCCTATGGTTAATCTGTGAAACAGATGAGATTATCTGTAAGACTTCCCCAAAAATATCCTCTCAAATCATTACATCGCCAAAAGTTTGTTCCCGCGAGTGCTCTGCCGTGATTTGAAGGTCATGTAGATACTTCAGTGCGCAAAATTTGTACACAGGGATCCCTTTTTCCAATTTTTTATTCTAATTCTCCCCTTTCTTTCTTAAACATTCCTCAACATTAGTGTCACAATCTTTAATATATGTTGTCAGGTTTTCTATGCCACATTCTGTAATATTTACTATCGGTATTCCTCGTAAAAATGTACATCGATCCTCCTCCAGCCATGTGGCAGTGAACCAAAAAGGTCCTCAAGCACAAGATGCCATTGGTACTCGCATTATATTGGATAGAAAATATTATAAGTACCTGAAGTAACTACTTTCACTTTATGACATGTGTTACAGGTTGTCAGCATACTCTTTACTCTTGTAAACACAAACTTACGTTATTAACTTTTTCTTTTGTGTAATAGATACTTTTTGTGACCAAAATATAAATTATTTAATTGTATTAATATTTCACACCTGACATATTCAAATTTAAGTAATTATTAATATGTGAATATTGTGCAATAGAAACGTATGTAATGATGTTCTGACCTCTGCTTGTATATTAGTAATAAAAGATAGAAACTTACCTTCTGTCCGATTTATAATATCATCAGTTCCTTCACCACCAGAGGATTCCATACTAGTTTCTAATTTTCCTAATCATGGTTCTACTTTGCTCTGAAATTCAGTAATTTTTCAATATTCTTCTTTGTGACTGGTTCTAAATTACCTTTTGTTCTATTAATTTGTTCTCTAATATTCCCACTCTGTTGACCAAAACATCCCATACACATTTAATCACATATAAATACTTGTCTTTGATTTCTAACCTTCCTGCCACCAATTCCAGACACTTATGTAATTCTTGCTCATGTTTAAATCCTAATTCCATTCCCCTTACTAGTCTGCATATTCTTTCACTTGACTGGGAACCTAAATCGAAGTTCTACCAATTTCAGAAAATCTGTGACCTGTTTGAGAAATTCATCGTCTATTCGAAAACATTTTTTTGTCTGTAAAATGTACAATTAAGTCTAATAACTCCTTTCTATCTATGAGAGCTATGGTCAACAGTGCGTCTCAACATGTTTTAAAAATCACAGAAATGGTATAGACAATAATTAATTAATTAAGTGCTAATAGTAAATTCTATATGTTTCTTTTACGTAAATCGTTCACAAACCAACGAAATTCGCGATCAAGTTCATTGTCTAAACTGAATTTCACACAACAGATAAATGTAAAAATTAAAATTCATATAACAAGGTAACTGCATAAAAAATCCACTGCACAATGATTGGCGTCTTATTTACACACAAGTCATCTGGTGTTTTCAAACATAGCCCCACAACATCTACTGTTGTAGATGCTACAAGGCCACTACAGTTGTTGCTGGCTGTCCCCGACGTGTGGAATTTCTGACCGAAAATCGACACTAGACAAGATGAATACGGCCACAGCTCTCTCTTTCGCTTCTGCCCCGAATTATTCTTCCTAGAAATAGAGTTACAAGCGTGTCGCACAAACAGTGCAAGCAAACCTTGCATGTGTATATGGTGTAACACCGAAAATGCAGGATGCATGGCACTTGTATGTAAATATTTGTAATTTAAATGCTTTCTTTTAATAAGTAAGGACATTACTTCACTGCATGTGTGCATTTAGGTAGAAGTCTGTTGACGTTTAATTGTATTTATCTGTGTTTTACTGTGAAACTTATAAGCTCTGGGAAAAAGTCAAAGAAATTTTTATTTGCATCGATTAGCAACGATAGTAGCAGTGCTAGTGCGTTGTAAAATCTTTGGGTAGGGGGTTGTTGCGCAGAGCGCGCGCAGAGAGCGAGAGGCGGGTTCCATCGCTTGTAGTGTGCGGAAGTGTAGTGTTAACGCTCTCGCAGTAGAGAGTGCCATTTCGGCGGCATCATGTACGCGCGCAGGACCGATGACTAGTACCAGGAGGAAGGACAGTGGACGGGTGGAAGAGGCTGTATTGATTACGATTTCCCGTTCCTGTAATTAGCTGTGGCCCCTCAAGATGCTTCCGCCTTCAACAACAGCAGCAGTTCCAATAACACAGATTCGTCGTTGGCTCCGAGTTTCGTAGCACGCACAGCACTGAAGTAAGACTGTTCATTGGTAGAAAGTATTAACGGCCAACCCAGCAACACAACTGAATGTGATTTGATTAACGAACTTAATTAAATAGTAATCAGTTAAATTCAGGGCGATTGTGTCTTCATTGTCCCCACACATTGTTACCAAGCAGAGTTCTTGTTCCCAGTTTTTCCTTATATGCTAACCGAAGTTTGAGAATCTATCAGTGGAAAAAATCCAGATCTAAAGAAAATGCACAAATTAAGTGTGCGGAAGTTTTATTTATTTTACATATACCTTGGGGCACATGGCTGTTTGGTTTGGTATGTACTATAGTATTTAATTCTGTTCAAGTCAGTAAAAAAGGCTGAGTTGTTCAGACAATAATATGAAATCCAATTTGAAAATTATGTAACTGCAAAGTAAAAAGTGTTTACCTTTCTCTAAATTTCTTTGATGACGTTATGTTGAGGTCTCTGAAAGTCATTGTTCACGTAACGAAGTTTAATAGTAACATACAGTTTAAGTGGATATTTTCAAATCATTACTCGATTGCCTTTTTCAAAATTTAATGACGAACTAAACGTAATAGTGACTTCTCAGTTTTCTTTATCATTACACACTCACTTAAAATTAGTGTCAAAAAACGTGACTACCTTCAGTTGCTACGTCAGTGTTTAATAATAAATGTTTTTCTTTCCCATCATCTTGTACAGGATTTTGGATGTAAATCGCCCTAGTGGGTCGGCGACCGTAATTATTTCCTTTTCGTTCATTAGTGTAACTTTTGGATTTATGATCAGTGGTACCCCTTTTCTGTCCAGTGTTGTTCATGAGTGAACGCACAAAATAACTTTCATTTTTCCAAATTGTAGCCCTGTTCGGTTTAATTACTTTATTTTTATTTTTAGTAGACTTTTCTATCACAAAGATCGGTTGTACACTTTCCCCCTACTTATCGGTATTACTTCTTTGGGAAAGATAGCCTTATCCAATTAGAAAAATTCCATTAGGTATACACACGATCCACGGTCATATTTCATATCGCAAGCAGGATAGGCCGATTAGTAAGGGGGAGGTTACAATCTGAACTAGAGTTTGTGATTATTCATTGCTCAAGACCACTTAAAATTAAATTCACTTTCCAGGACATTTCCTTTGCATTCAATATTCACCGGTAAATATTGCAGAACAATCGTTATTGCCGTTTGCTCTCGCTGTTTACCTTAACAAAGACTTGTCTGTTGTAGTTGATATGACATATTCACTCCTATAAATTCTGTGAATGTAATATTGATCATTTTAAAATTGTTTGAAATTCAAATAATAATTGTATATCAACTTATTGCTGCGTTACATAAACATTAGTCTGAATTCCGATCAGTCTTGATCCATCGTCATTGTAAACATTATACACGTAGTTCACACCACATAATCACAATACTTCACTTTAAAATAATCTGTTGATTGATTTCAGAAAGGAATCTTTTAGTCCAATCCTCAGTTTTAGTATTACTTCAAAATGAACACTAAGCCTTCAGTTCTTTTTATGTTGTACAGTTACCCAGTCCGGATCACTTACTTTAGCACTTCTTCATGTAACGACATACTTTGAATTTATTGCATTCTTGCAGATTCTAAAGAGTTATCACAGCAAACGTGACAACGCTTCCACTTTAAATCGTAGTAAGTTATTTCCTGTTATGGTTTTCTTCCATACAATTTGAAACAGTTTTAAAACTCTGTTGACTTTTATTACAGACATAAGTACTAACATCTAACTTGAGCAGGGACAAGGCTCAAACTGAAACCAAATCTTGTACATAGTTTCACCTTTTTATACATTGGTTGCCACTGTTACCTCTGCAGTCCATGACGTCGAGTATTCTGAGATTTTCTTCGATACTCTCTATGGTGTTGGTAGTTCTATGCAGCATCTACTGTGGCGTAAGGATGGCAGCTGTTGAACGCCTTTCAGCAGACGCCACCAAAGGAGTGCCTCAAACAAATAATAAATTATAAAATAAATATTTGAGCTAATACAAAGTATGATCTACACTTAAAAATATTTTTCTGTACTATTTAATTATCATAAAATTTATAATAAAATCATTTACAGGTACCCTGCACATTCATAGGTGATGAGGCTACAGAAGATATCGCATTTCAAATGCTTTTGGGAAAATTCCCCAACTGAATTCAGTCAAACTCTGTAGCCTCAGAAATCCCTGCCATTAATTCACTGCGCAGTGGCAGATAAGCAGATACCACCTGGAGACATAACATCGTCCGTCACTAACATGAGTTGGGATTTGATAGTGGTCCACTTGAACTACTGCAGCCCTTCCTTGTTGAAAGCTGCTTCCAGTATCAAGTCGGTAATACATACTCCGATCACAACCCTCTACAGAATGGTACTGCTTAGAGTTCAGTTCTGTTTGTTACCCCTTTTACTTCGACAATCCATTATTTCTCTTCCACAACAAGGACTCCAGTTCATACGTGTCTGCTTTTCGTCTCGACGCGTTTCATTAACACATTAACGTGTTACTATCACGTCGTATCCAAAGAGGCACATATACAGACATGCTGATATTGACGGTGCACTCTCCTGCATAGCTCTTTGGCCTCCTAAGTTGCCTGATATGTGACACGTCTCAGGGGAAGCTCTTTGGTTTGAAATGGTCAGTTGGATGCTTGACACAAGAATTTGTTTTGAACTGCCAAAGGGTGTGATGCCAGCTAGTCTAGTGCCTCTCTTGGTCCTGCTCAGTCGCACAGTCGTCGGTTGATTTTCACTTCATGTTGCTGCAAACCTGCTGGTGAATCGCCACATGCTACAGGCTTGAACAATGCATTGCAGACCTAACCGGCTGGATTCATGTAGGACGAACGTATTATCCAGTGTCGTAGTTACGTATATTAAATCTTTAACTTTTCTTTGGGATTCTGATTGGAAACGGAACGTAGTTCTTTGCGGTTGGATTCTAGTTGTGCGCCTGTGTGAACCATAGATATGCACAAATTCTATTGCCACCTACGATCATACTAGAGATTAAACTCCCCTCTCATTCAGTAACAGGTCAGTTCGATTCTTTGACTGTGTATCCTGTAAAGTGGGATATTATTTTTGTACTTGGTTTGAATTTGAATATTGATTAATGAGTTTCAGTTTACACATGCTTGTTCTGTAAAAGGAGGGGTGTTCCTAACAGGGCAAGTTATTAGCAAACTAGCTGCCAATATGGCAGTTTTTCTGAAATTTCCTTTGTTCTTACGTGCTTAGGTAAGCTAATGGTCTGCAACAAGCCATACTGTCATTCCATGCTCTGTTTACCTGCACCAACACTCACAAAAACCTTGCATATCCCTCAATTGAATAACTATTATTATAATGCGAACCGTTCAGCATATTTAACAATACAAGAGACTGATGGTAAAAGCACTATAGCAGGCAGCACTCGCTGTAGATCTGGTCTCACTAGATACTCATATAAAAGTTCGATGTGTACGCAAAGATTAGTGACGGAGATCATACATACTGCAGAAACGTACCTATAGCACGGACAATTTGCTATAAATTGACTATCTTTGATGTCAGTTTCCTACCAAATATATACACGGAACGAAATTTTGTTACATATATTCTTCTACTGTCGGCATGAAAGAAATCGTGCTGTGTCGTGAATTTTAATTCATCCTCTGTGTATAAAGATTTCAACGAATCATATACTTTAATATCGCTGTTTTACAGTAGCATTTCTCAGCACAGTTCTTAGTTTCACTGTAAATACCTTTAGTAAAGCTCCACAAAAAAAATTTGGAAAAAAAGGCACTGCAATTGTAAATTGCTTCCCTGTCGTACTTTCCTCTCAATGCCTGGAGCAAATAAAAAATTTCACTGAAATTATCGCAGCGTAATTTTCTTTCACACGCAGTAATATACAAGCATTTTTACAAAATTGTTGTCTTCTCTTTCAGTTTGATGTCTTAACCAGTCGATTCTATTTACTAGCTCTACGTCATACTCTTTCTGACACGTCTGCGTCTGTGTTGCATTACATCTGCCTTTGACAAATTGTTGAATTCTATCTCTCGAAATACAGAATTAATGTAATCATGACTCAATCCACGTGGTACAATTAATGAACGGTTTTCCCAGTGCCACCGAACTGACAGAAATGAAATGAGGTATGAAGTACAATGGAACATTAAATCACTAGCGCATGACCAGTGAATACACATCTCATTGCTTTTCTTTTACTGCAATGCTGGTTTCCACTAAACAAACATATCCAACTGCGCTACATGTTTCAGAGATCGTTGCCTTTCACACACAATCAATTTTAAAGTCTTTTGAATTTTCACATTTCCAAATCATAGTTTTGCGAGAAAAGCAACGACGAACCATACACCGTCAGTTAGGAAATGTCACTGAGGAGAAAATACGATGATGATAGTGACAATAATGTGTTTTGGTTGCACGATAGGAAGGTCTTTTGCATCCTTAATAAAATTTTATGAGGGGACTGTGGGTAAAAAATCCTCTAAAGCGTGAACACACACACACACACACACACACACACACACACACACACACACACAGACACACACACATACACACAAACAGAGAGAGGGAGAGAGAGAGAGAGAGAGAGAGAGAGAGAGAGAGAGGGAGGGAGAACGAGAGAGAGAGGAAATTTTCGCATTGAGACATTCAGTGGGAAAAATTAAAATTGTAGAGCAGGTGGCTATGGCTGACTGATTCCTTGAATAAAAGGATGAGCTAGCTAAAATCTCCAGCCGAGAATCATAGGCTGGAGTCATAAACCATACACAATTTTAAAAGCTTCATCACACCCGCGCCCTACCAGCTAAAAATCCCCGCTTTAATTTACTTCTGACCTCTCATCACAATATAAAATGTATTCAGTTAAAATGTGGCATGTAGTGATTTGTGCTCCGTAGGCGTCACAGACTGGGGATCTCTCGTCAGAGCATGAACCAGTGCGTTGGGAAACAGTGCTCCATTTTGAGGTAAGTCAGAGTGCCTTCATCCTATTGGAGTGACTGGTAAGAACCACGTTTCGGCAGTATACTCGTAGCTGACTTCCCCTACAACAGCGATTTTTCCTTCAGTGTTAGCTACCCCTTTCCGCACCATACACATAGCTTGTCTGAAGTATTCTGGAATTAACACTGATCCTATGATGAATTTATTAGACGGTAAATGACAGGATTATCCGCAAACCATCTGTGATACGCTCAAGCTGCCACCTAAATGGTTTACATCTACATATACATCTACATAACTAGTCTGCAATTAACACATAAGTGCTTGGCAGAGGGGTCATCGAGCCACTTTCACACTATTTCTCTAGCGTTCCATTCTCTATCAGCTCGAGGGGAAAATGAACACTTAAACCATCCCGTACACGCTCTGATTTCTCTTGTTTAATTGCAATGATCATTTCACCCTGTGTAGGTGGCTGACAGAAAAATATTTTTGCATTCGGAAGACAACGTTGAAAATTGAAATTACGTAAAAAGATCTCACCGCATCGGAAAACGCCTTTGTATTACTTATTCGTACCACAATTTGTGTATCAAATCTGTGACATTATTTCCCTTGTTGCACGGTAATACAAAACGAACTGCTCTTCTTTGAATTTTTTTGATGTCCGTCAATTCTGTCAGATGCGGATGCAACACTGCGCAGCAGTACTCCACAAGAGGACGGATAAGTGTAGTGTACGATGTCTCTTTAGTAGAACTGTTGCATTTTTTTAAAGTGTCACAGTCTTTATTTGGCTTTCCCCTTACATTATCTAGGTGATCTTTCCAGGTTAGCCTGCCGGGGTGGCCGAGCGGTTCTAGGCGCTACAGTCTGGAACCGCGCGATTGCTACGGTCGCAGGTTCGAATCCTGCCTCGGGCATGGATGTGTGTGATGTCCTTAGGTTAGTTAGGTTTAAGTAGTTATAATTTCTAGCGTACTGATGACCTCAGAAGTTAAGTCTCATAGTGCTCAGAGCCATACGAACCATTTTTCCAGGTTAAGTTATTCGTAATTGCAGTCCGTAATATTTAGCTGTATTCATAGCCTTTCGATCTGTGTGATTTATCGTTTAACCGAAATGTAACTGACTCTTTTTAGTGCTTACGTGGATGACCTCACACATTTCAGTATTTAGTGCCAATTGCCACTTTTCGCACTACACAGATACCTCGTCTAAATAGTGGGGTGATCGGTATGGTTGAAAATGAACACCCATCACAAGCCGCGATCATAGTGCACACGCTTTTGTTGGTCCAAGATGACCGGTTTCTGTAGTCTTACGCTGCCATCATCTGATGTTATGGAACTTCTTATAAAATTTCCATGTCACATTTCAAAAAATCAAAGCACAAAAAGCACTTCCCACATATACATGTCTTAATAAAAATCCAGTTTATAAAATACATACAGTTGTTAAAATGCACACAGGTGATAAAAGGCACACAGTTGAAATCCTCGTATTGTCCGTGCATGCTGGTGGCGAATATGATTCTCATAAGCTTGCCACACAACACTACGAGGGTTTTAACTGTATGCCTTTTACCAACTGTGTGCATTTTAACAACGGTGTGTATTTTATCAGCTGGATTTGTATCAAGACATGTACACGTGAGGAGTGCTTTTTATGCTTTGACTTCATGTAATGTAACATGGTAGTTTTGTAGAATGTTCCATAAAATCAGATGATGGCAGCATAAGACTATTGAAACCGGTCATCTTGGAGCAATAAAAGAGTCTTTAGTGCGATCACGGCGTAAGAAGAGTGTTCATTTTCATCTTATGATTACTTTACTAGACAGTAAATGACAGCATCTTCTGCAAACAGTGTAAGAGGACTGCTCATATCGTCTCCCAAATCGTGTATATAGATTAGCAGCAGAGGGCGTACAACACTTCTTTCGGGAACGCCGCGTATCACTTCTGATTTACTCGATGACATTCCGTCAGTTACTACGAACTGTGTGACCTTTCTCACAGGGTATCGAGAATCCATTCTCACAACTGAGACGCGTCTCCACAGCTATGTAATTTTGTCAGAAACCGCTCGTGAGGAACGGTATAAAAAGTCTTTCGGAAATTTAGAAATATGGAATCAATCTGAGATCCCCTGTTGATAGCACTCATAACTTCGTGAAAATAATGACTTACTTGTGTTTCACAAGAACGATATTTTCTGAATTCATGCTGACTGTGTATCAACAGATCGTTTTTCTCTAGTTAATTTTGAATGTTCGGACATAGTACACGTTAGAAAATCCTACTGCAAATCGATGTCGGTGTTATGGGTCTGCAATTCATCGCACTACTTTCCTTCGTGAGTATTGGTGTGACCTGTGCAATTTTAGATACTGATCTTTAGAAGATTGAGTGGTTGTTCATGACCGTTAAATACGGAGCTATTGCAATAGCATATTCTGAAAAGTATTAAATTTGGACCGAAAGACTTGTCTTTATTAAGAAATTTAAGCTGATTTACTACAAAAAGGATATTTACTTCTAAGTTAGTCATGTTGGCAACAGTTTTTGATTAGGCTTCTAGAATGTTCACTAGTCCTTATTTGGTGAAGTCATATCGGAAAAACCTATTTAGTAATTCCACTTTAGTGGCAATGTAATCGGTAACATTACCATCGCCATCACACAGTGAAGGTACTGATTGCGTCTTTACAAACGACCAGAATCTGAAACGTTCGAACATGACTGCTTGGCTCAGTCACAGGTTAAAAATGAAAATTGAAACAAATGAGCCCTCGGTCGCAATTTTTTAGTTTTTGGGGCTGAGGGTTCATGTTAATAAGCATTTTCTTCTGAACAGGTTTGATTAGAAATTCTTCTTAATGAAAAGGCATATTACCTGTATTTAGAACTCATAAATATTTTTCGGGTTAATTATAATTATAACACTGACGATTTCTGGAAACAGATTATTGAACATTTGGAAATTTGTAAACAAGGCATAATGTGTAAGCATGAAAAGTACCTTAGTACGCTTTTTTGTCTGTTTCCTGGTGAAAAATGTCCTCAAAGCACTTTTAAAGAAGCAGTCAAGTTTTCTATAAAGGAATTCTAAATAAAACTAACATTACTTCAACACAGAATAAAACTGTCTTGCTGGAAAAAGGGCTGAAGTACAATGTCATGCCCAACTTGTCTGACAAAAAGGTAACTGAAAAAACGCTTGTCGATATAAAATTTTGTCTTGATTGTAAAAAAAAAAAAAACAGATAATGCATGTCAAACTATAATCGCTTATGAAGTAGCTAACATTCTTAGCAAAATTGCAGCCTCTCTTCATAATGTTATGCATAACGATAGAAAATTGGTTAGTTCCATTAATAATAAATTTGAAGAAGCAGATGTTCTAATAACTAAGTCTGACAAAGGGTGCTCTTTAGTTATTGCTTACAATTTTGAATATATTTCCAAAACCTTAGATTTTTTAGCGAAAATTATATTTCGGAACTGCATGAGGATCAGACTCCTGAATTACAAAAAGAAGTCAGTTCAGCTGTCAATAACGCAAAATTCCTAATCAATCCTTTTCAGAAGAAAATGCTTATTAACATGAACCCTCAGGCCCAGAAACTTCGGTCTCAATTTAAAATTCATAAACCTAACCGTCCGATACGCCCGATATCTAATAGTATGAATAGCGCATACCATGATACGGCCAAATTTCTACATGAAACTCTGAAAAAAAATCATACGTTTTCGAGAACAATCATTCCATTCCCAATAGTCACGGCTTAGTCCATAAAATAAAAGATTTAGAATACATTTCAGACACCAAGTTGTTTTCATTAGACATCAAAAATCTCTATACTAATGTCCCTGTACAGGAAACGCTTACAATCGTAGAAAAAAGGTTACATTAATTCAAAAAAGATCTGTCAAACGAACAAATCACTGACTTCATGAATCTCATCACAGTCGTAGTCAAGTACAACTATTTCGAATTTAATGAACAATTGTACTAGCAAACCGACAGTCTTCTATGGGAAATCCCTTAGCTGGTATTCTTGCCGATATTTTCATCAACTCTCTATGTTGTTGTTGTTGTGTTCTTCAGTCCTGAGACTGGTTTGATGCAGCTCTCCATGCTACCCTACCCTGGGCAAGCTTCTTCGTCTCCCAGTACTTACTGCAACCTACATCCTTCTGAATCTGCTTAGTGTATTCATTTCTTGGTCTCCCTCTACGATGTTTACCCACCGCGCTGCCCTCCAATGCTAAATTTGTGATCCCTTGATGCCTCAGAACATGTCCTACCAACCGGTCCCTTCTTCTTGTCAAGTTGTGCCTCAAATTCCTCTTCTCCCCAATCCTATTCAATAACACCTCATTAGTTATGTGATCTACCCATCTAATCTTAAGCATTCTTCTGTAGCACCACATTTCGAAAGCTTCTATTCTCTTCTTGTCCAAACTATTTATCGTCCATGTTTCACTTCCATACATGGCTACACTCCATACAAATACTTTCATAAATGACTTCCTGACACTTAAATCTATACTCGATGTTAACAAATATCTCTTCTTCAGAAACGCTTTCCTTGCCATTGCCAGTCTACATTTTATATCCTCTCTACTTCGACCCTCATCAGTTATTTTGCTCCCCAAATAGCAAAACTCCTTTACTACTTTAAGTGTCTCATTTCCTAATCTAATTCCGTCAACATCACCCGACTTAATTTGACTACATTCCATTATCCTCGTTTTGCTTATGTTGATGATTTTTCAGCTACATCACTAGGCATTCTCTCCTATCTCAGATACGTTGATGATACTTTAGTCATCTACAAGGGACCTGCTGATGGCATTGACCGTATTTATAGTCTCTTCCACGAACTTCGTGAGAAAATATCTTTCACCATCGAACTTGAAAACGATGCCCGCCAATTTAACTTTCTTGACACTTACAATAGAAGAATATAAAATCTCATTCAATATTTTTTGTAAAGAGACAGATACTAATCAGATCATTCCTGCGTCTTCTATGCAAACACAGTCTCATAAAAATCCCTTCTTTCACTCTGCTATTCATCGAGCTACTTCCATTCCACTTTCGAAAGAAAAGTTCAACGACGAAATCAATTTACTCAGAACGATAGCAGTCAATAACGAGTATAAACCTGGCATAGTAGATGACATCCTCTGAAAGAAAACTGTTAAAAGGGTTACTACCCTCGGCATTTCTATCATTGAATCTAACCCAAAAAAATACATTTCTATTCCTTTCCCAGGGCCCATCTTCTATCAGATCCAACGTCTTCTGCATAATAAATACAACTGAAACGTTGCCTTTTCTACAAATAATAACTTGAAAAAAACTTCATTCATAATTTAAAATCGATTCGTTCCCCTTTAGAAAGTTCTGGCGTCTATAAGATTTTCTGCGATACTTGCTCTTCTTACTACATAGGACAAACAGGATGTGCCTTTACAACCAGATATAAAGAACAACCTTTCAAGGAAAAAAGGCACTAGCCCCCAAAATTCGTCTTTTGCCGACCATCCTAAGTCATCTCATAGTTTTTCATTTATTAAACGATTTGTTGGCTGTATTTCATGTTATACTCGTTTTCGGCAGGCTGTGTCATTCAGCCCTTTCTCCACGTTCTATAATAACGTTTTTATGCTTCAAACTGTACTTCTAAGATCTCATGTAGACAAAATGTTACTATGTCTGTCACCGCTAGACGAAACACTGTCTTTTATTTGTCTACTGAACAATATTCATTATAATTTTCGCCTGTCTACACTTGAATGTTAATTAGCCGAGTTGTACCTGCGGCTACTAGATGGCGCTCTCGCTGCAATGTCATGTTCACCTGCCGCGCTTGTTAACGCGGGCGCCTCAGTCCGTTGCAACCTGTGGCTGTACAGGTATGAGAAACCCTTATAGGCTCGCCTCCACACATTCTTTTTAAATATTTTGTTACTAAAGCCCATCTGGTCTGTTATTTATTTTATGCGTCACATGTAAATACTATCGCTGTCTTGTATTGTTAGTCAGTACTTACACTTTGTTCTATATAAAAAAGTTTTTTTCTTCCCATCAACTTGTAATTATGTAGTAGACCACTTTAAATGTCTAAATTCTGATGAAGTCACTCTTCGAAGTTTTGAAACCTGGTTAATAAGACTAAAAAATTGTGACCGAGGGCTCATTTGTTTCTGTTTTAATTTCGACCAGAATCTATTCAGACTTCCTGACTGGTTTCGAAACAGAGTTTCGTTGCCCAAACTGTTAAAAACATCTCGCATTGACGTTCATGCTAAATATCGAAATTCTGTAATAATTCGCAAATCTTCGGTATTTTGCGTTTTGCTTAATTTTGGCTTGCATTTTTCGTTGCTTCTGATCTGTTTCTGTACCATGAGGATCAGTTCCATATTTTATTAATTAGTATGGTATAAAACTCTTCATTGCTGTCGACTGTTGTTCTTGGAATCTAAACCACATTCGGTCTACACTTTCATACTCAGTTCAGGAGGAATGCAGGCTGTATCTTAGGAAGCGGTTCAATCACATTTTTATCTGATTCTTTAAAGAGATATATTTTGGTTTTCTTTTCATGGACCTGGATATTACGGTACTCAGCCTCGCTACAACGCTCTTCTGGTCACTAACACTTCTATCTGTCATAATGCTCCCTATTTGCTCATAATTATATGTTGCTATGAGGTCGATTACGTTTTCGCAGCCATTTACACTTCAAGTGGTCTCCTGAACTAATTGTCCAATGTAATTTTCTGGGAAAGCGTTTATTAGTACGATTACGGACGACGTTTCACGCCTACCACCGACTTTAAACCTGTATTTTCGGTTACATATCGAGGGTCGATTGAATAAGAGGTTTCCGGCAAAAATCCCGCTAGTCAGAAAATAAGTGTTGGAAAAACGAAAAACAACATTAGTTCGTCCCATAAGTAGCTAATTTCTTTTCGTTTTGTCTGAATAATCCGTAGACATCAGGAATGTTATCAAATTTAATTGAGTAATATCAAATTATATTCTCTATGTATGGAGAAGGATATCCACTGGAATAGTGGGGTTTTTGTAGAATTCTATAAAAATGCAACTAATATAATGCATAATAATATTACAATTAAATATCATGTAGATGTTATTATCATGTTGAAATAATATGTTACGACTTGTATTAGTTAAAAAATTATTTATTTAAAGATACAGGACGAGAAATGTGATATACAGCATACATTGACATCTCAAAACATTAATCTTCACCTCCATCACTACTGTCATCATCCGCTGGTGCAGTTGTACCAAACAGTCTGGAGTAGTTCCTTGTGCTTAAACGATTTTCGAGGTATTCCGAAACTCTTAATATGTCTTTAGCCTCTGCAGGTTTCACTTCAGGAGGGTATGTGAAAACTCCTGATACGTTCATTGTGTCAGGAGTTTTGAACCTTTGGGTTTTGATGATGTGATGGTACGCGTCTCGCAATCGTACAACTTTTTTTTTTTAAGTCAAACTGCATAGGTCGAACACTTTAAAGCCTGAATGTTGGCTTTGGTGATTTTGAAAACAAACTGGCGGTTGCTTTCTTAAAATTCTTGACATCAGGGTGGATGAATGGGATGAATGTCTCAAAAAAAAAAAAAAAAGAAAAGAAAAGAAAAGAAAAGTAGATGGCCGCGCGTCCATACCTTGAGAATCCCCCATGTTCCGGGAAGTTGGGTGGTGGTAATCTTACTGCGTTGTGCGAAAATAAGTGAACAGTCCTGGTCTTAGTAGGTAGCTATGACCACAAACGGGTAAAAGGTATGTAGTTCTTTCAAAAATTTTGAGAATGTGCGCGGCCAGCCGCGATGGCCCAGCGGTTCTAAGCGCTTCAGTCCGGAACCGCGCGACTGCTACGGTCGCAGCTTCGAATCCTGCCACGGGCATGGATGTGTGTGATGTCCTTAGTTTAGTTAGGTTTAAGTATTTCTAAGTTCTAGGGGACTGATGACCTCAGATGTTAAGTCCCATAGTGCTCAGAGCCATCTGAACCATTTTGAAGAATGTGCGCCACACGAAAGAGGACGTGAACCACTGTCACTTAATAAAAGCAGATCCTCTGTTAACTCTGAGTGTCGGATGCTGTTTATGAAATGTAACCGTATTGAGATAACCTCATTGCGAGCCTTCTTTGCCTCATTTTCAGGATATCTGTATATACTGACATTTCCCGTTCGCAAATGGTGTATCTCGAAGTCATTATACCACGACTTATGCAAGTAGGATACAACACATGTTGGTGAATCAGGAAGAGGTAAATTCTGTATAAAATCTACCAAGATGCAATTAACTTTACCCTGACTGGCTTCCATAATAAATGCTCTTGTTTCATTAAAGAAATACTCCACTTTTCTTAGGTGAACAGCTTTCTGTACCTCAGTAGCTTTTCTCTCCGTATCTTCTTTACCTGCATTTATTTTTTGCTGAAGCGAATCGCATTCTTTGCAAGTGTCAGATGTGGAACATCCGAAATGGCTGTTGAAAGTTTTGGAAATCTACCAGTAAAGTTTTAATTACACATTTAATCGGTAGGCGTTAAAGAAATCGTTGTGCACATCCTTGGCAATGAAGTCTTCGGGCAAACAACGCCTATTGGGATTATCTCTAAGTGAATAATGGGATTTCCGGGCAGGAAAGCACATGGTATGGGCCTCAATAACCTTTAGACGCTGTTCTGGTGCTTTCGTTGCCATTTGAAATATTTACCACAATTGTCTGTTGGAGAGTCCCCACAATGAACCAAGTTATTCTGCAGTCTTCACAATCAGTCGCAGTTAACTCCACGCAAACTTTAAAAATCAACATTTTCTCCTCTTACCCGCACTTTGTACGTGAATGTCGTGGCCCGAGGGGTCAAATTGTCTTCATCATCCGTCCTTGACCGATGATTCGTGACACCATGATTGTCTGTCAAACCAATTAGATGACTATCTTGGCCATCTTTCGACTACATTTTGTTAAGTCTTCAATGATACTGCTGTGGAGCTCTTCCTCCTCTTTCTCATTTAGACATCAAATACATATTTTCTTTCGCAAAATTATTTTTATTGTGTAAATAAAAGAAATACGTTTTAAGACATACTTTTTCTTAAGTTTAAAGGAAACATGAACAGAAATAGAGATAAAACTGATGTCTGAGCTGTTTCAAATCTACTAGTTCGGAAGTTTTGAAAGGGTTCATCTCATGATAATGTACGCGATACCAATAAATGATAACAGGAAATAAAAATGTAATGCAACGAACTTATTGTCCTCTCTAGTCATGCGAGGTGGTACCAGTTTCCCGACGTGATTGATGTGTTCTTCGGCACATACTTTGGCATCACGAATATTATCCTGATTTTTCGTCTTTCTTGCTCTCTTTTCCTGCCACTCTGGACCATTTGTATCCACATTAACGTAAAAACTTGGAAAACAGGAGTATGACCTAGAAGAACGAGAGCAGATGTAAGCGAAGCGTACCATATCAGTGGTTCATCGGGAGTTGAGCAGAGCACTCTCGTGGCAGCTGCATGAAGCACCACTGGCTAGTGGTGTTATTGGTAGCAACTGTCCGGACTCTGTAGGCTTTTTGCAGAATCGCGTATTTTTAGAGTCATATACAGTACGACTTGAGGTGTTTTTTTAAATAGGCTGTTTTGTAATCTCTTGCATAATGCTGATCACTACATGATGTCGACCCTAACTAATTTTCCTATTTTTTTGGGTAATGGGATTTTTGTTAGCAGCCCATCAATTGTATGAGTGAGGTACCTATTTGAAATGAGACCCAAGTTTTTCTTCAACTGTTGAGCACTTGTATCATTAGAGTTGGGGGTTGGCAATGGAACCAGTTATTAATTTATACCGGTAGTCAAGTATAACCTCTACCCACATTAACTCACATGAACTACCTGCTTCAATAACCCTATTACTACTATCAGCAACAAGCGCACCACCAGCTATATTTAATCCATCCTTTCCGAAAACTGTTAGGTCCTTTACATAAATTTTTGGCTGAGGTTGTCTCCAGCTTTAGCCAGATTTCAGTACCTGCAACGATTTATGCTTTGGTGTTTTTTACTAGCGCTTGGAGCTCTGGTTCTTTACCAACATAGCTACAGTTGTTTACTACTATGGTACGTAAGATTCCTGTATCAACCTTGTTTGTTCTTTCCTGAGACCCCATAACTTAAAAAATCCCCCATCCAACTCCACACTACCTATATAGCTGTTCCTTGCTTGACCTGGACCCTGGCCCGGACTAAGTGAGGCACATACCCCACCACCCTATACACAAGTGAAGGAATCTGCAGCCCACATGGTCACAGAACTGTATCAGCCTCTCATTCAGAGTTTGCACTCGCTTCTGTACCAAAAGTCTGCAATCAGTCCTGTCAACAGTGCTATAGATGGTGAGCTCTGCCTTCGACAGGCAAGCAAGACTGGCAGTCTTGACCAGTTCACCTCGCCATGCTAAACGAGAGAGAATCTCTTCTGATCCAAAGTGGTACACATCATTTCTACCGACATGAGCCACTACCTGCAGTTGACTGCACCTTGTGTTCCTCATGTTGTCTGCAAGGACCTGTTCCACATCTTGGATGACTCCTCCGGCTGTGGAAACAGATCACAGAATGAATTCCTTCCCCTACTTGGCAGCTGTTTTCCTAAGGGGTCCTATTACCTCCCAAACATCTGAGCCCCCACCCTCAGTGAGTGCCTGGTTTCTTGCAGGATGAGGGCAGTAGATATATGTTGGGGTACCACCCCAATTTTGACAAAACCAACAAATTCGTCAAATTTCACTAAATTTCGCAAAAAACAAAAATCAGCAAATATTATCACCAAAGATACAGGTTTTATCAAGGAGTCAGATTTAAATAACAAAAAAGAATAAAAATGCTGTCCACGATAAGCAATCGTCGCTTTTTCAAGCATTTTAATTGTTTTTGATTGTGTTCACTGTTTTTCAAACTTTTTAAAAATTTTTAGCTATGTTTACATTTTTTGAGCGTTTCCTAAATCTGTTCCAAACACTTCAAGTGAAATTTGCAAAATTTCAAGGTAAAAATAAAAAGTTTATAAAGATTTAAATCTTTTTTCTTGAAAATGTGGATAAGAAAATAGAAAAACCACGTAAACCAAGAAATAATTTTTTTCTTTCCTTTCACTCATTTACTTAAAATTCTATACTAAAAATATTTTTATCAGTATAAATTGATCTCTTCAGAGTTTTCGAATAAATTCAAAATTTTAACATTAATTATATCTTCAAGGAAACATCACAAGTGTTATCCGCCAATATTTACTGTCATAAACACATTCTATACTGCAAAATATGTTAAGAGAATTAGTTTCAAATTTTATTGATGTTTCAAGTTTAAATTGTGGTTAAGGAGTAAAGAAGACATAATTCACTTATTTTTTAAGGGAGAACGTAAATTTATAAAATCCGAATTTTATAAAGATGGAAAATATATTACATCGGAAAATTATATATGAATCATTTAACTAAGTAATGTCTATAAGGTAATGCATCTATTTTATTTTCCAAAACGTATGTTATATCACCATGAGGAGATAATTTTTTTATTAATTTGAACAGAACAGATTACATGTTTCTTACTTCAAATTAAATTCATAGTTCTATATTGTTCAGTATTATTAAACAAATACTTTTCATAGACCTGTTAGCGTGTCTTATTTTTTGCAACATATGCCTTAATTACGTTTGAGTTTACCTTCTCAACATCACCAATTTTATAAGCATACATTTTTGATCTCAAACCACACAGTTTTCCATTATTCTTAGATTATATTCATTTTTCATTTTACCTAATACTTTTTCATTTATTTGAGGACTGTTTTAAAGATTTTCTTTTGGATAATTACTTGTTGCAAATTTATCAAGAATTTTCTTGATGTCTTCACAAAAATCATTTGTTCCTGTATTATAAATTTAACTGTCAGCATCTTGGTAACAAAGTTCAGTTTTTTCCTTATTTCTGTTTCATAACTTGATAACAAAAATTATACATTAATTCTTTTGTCAAATCAAGTATACTCAATGCTATCTAAATTAGTTTGTTAATTTAAGTTTAGTTTTATTCATGTGAATCGCAACAAGAAACTGATTAGATGTTCTTCTTCATTCGAAATTTGGTTTTTACTATAAGTTTTTTACACTTTTTTCATCTGGAACAAATTTTCTACTCTTTCTGTTTCTAATCATTTGCACCATTATTCCAAGCAGTAAATTATTCATTAACATGTAGAAATTCCTTTCAAAATCAATTTTTCCTTCAGTTTTCATTTTCGTATGTCAATATATATATTTTTCAACAAATTGGATTGTTTAAATTTCAAAACTTTGCCTATTTTTGTTATCATCACTCCAAGAGACAAATATTGTTTACCATTTCTGTAGTGAATTACATAATTCTATTTGTCATTTGTTATTAATAACTTTCCTGTTTAGTCCCACATACAATTTAATCTTCACGTTTGTCATGTAATAATTTTTTACTATTTTAAATCTACTTAAACAATATCCAAACTGAGACATACCAGACAATGTACTTTTTTTTAGAATCCAGATTATCTGCATTATCCCATTCAGATCCATTATATGGCAAATATTAACTCATAAACCAACTATATAAATTATACACATCTAAATATGTTAAATAATTTAATTTCTCATTTAAAGCACAATCTTTCAAATATTTATTATTTGCTTTGACATATATTTTACAACATTGAGATATACCACCTCTGATCCTTTTTTAACTTTTAGAATCATGCCATAATCACCCAATAATCGTCATTTAACTTAAACCATCTCTAACATGAGATCAAGAGCTAAAGCATGTGCAGTAAAATATCAAGATGGATCTATATCATAAGCTCTTATACAAGTTTCTCCAAAATTTTCAAAAATACCAGAAACAACAAAACATTAATTTTGAGGTATAATTCAAATATTCACCAAAATTTCTTACATTAAAATCATCACAAGCTAATTTGGCACAATTATACCCTTGATCACTAATATCGAACTCATTTAATTTATTACAGAAAAATGATTTAATCTAAGATCCCTTTTTTAAACTTCACCCAACTATCCGTATAATTATTAGGATACATGCCTTTTTTTAACTACTAAATTTAATAAATTTTCTGGAAGAATTTTTCTGGTGTTTGTCATTTGATAATTTCTTTTATTTGATGACAGTTTTTTCAGTCTTCTAGCCATAAATGCAAATATGTAAATAAACCCATTTCCTAGTTTTCTGGTCTTTTACCAAAACCAGTATATGCTTTGTCATTATTTTCTATGAAATCTATTTCTTTTTCGTCATAATCAAGTTCTTTGATGAACAAATGAGAGTAATATCTTGCTAAGGTTTGCAAATATATTGGTACAAAACGTGACTCCTTTAGTTGTAAACTAGTTTTTGCAAAATGGATATATATACTTTCCAGATAGATGATCATAATGACGAATTTATATGTCTTTTGTGAATAATGACATCTACATAATGAACAAGGTTTCGAATTATTATGTCTTGATGGTTCTTCAGATATTAATTACAGAATGTAAATTACCAACTTCTTTCTTCATACGTACATGACGATTTTCCTTTTCGATAAAAAATTATTTTTTCACATTCCATTAACATATTTAATGTAATAATAAAAACCGCTTGTTTCATGTTTTGATATTTCATTGTATATCATTTTTCTGGATTAATAAGACAATGTCCATTTTCAAAAGTAAACTTTGCAAATCAGTGTAAATAAGAAATGGAACCTTTGTTGTATTTTGATAATTTTAAAACTTATGTATATGAATTTTTATATGGTGTTTCCAATTTAGGGGTTTTTGTTACTACAAGGGTTGCCTAGAAAGTATTGGGTCGAATTTTTTTCTTCAACAATTCCTTATTGAACATAATGAGAATTACACACATGCAATAATGGTGGTTTATCTACGCACACCATTTGTCCACAATCTCCATCCCATTCTATGGCCGTCCTCCAATGCAAAACAATGGTGTGTACGACCTGTTGGTATAAACCCTTGTCCTGGTGGCAAAGCCAGTGTTTCACTGTGTGGATCACCTCTTCATCACCATCATAATATCTTCTACAAATGGCTTCTGTCCCCACAGATGACATCAGCTTGCTGCAACATGTTGAGAATAACAGCCATGGACAGTCTCCCTGATCGCTGCAAGTCGTGGAGGTCTGACAAAATGCCTTCTGATAACCTCATGCTCTGTGGCCAGTGACTAACTAGTTATGTTGACATCACATTCAAAAATGTTCAAATGTGTGTGAAATCTTATGGGACTTAACTGCTAATGTCATCAGTCCCTAAGCCTACACACTACTTAACCTAAATTATCCTAAGGACAAACACACATACCCATGCCCAAGGGAGGACTCGAACCTCCGCCGGGACCAGACCCACAGTCCATGAGTGCAGCGCCTAAGACTGCTCGGCTACTCCCGCAAGGCTGACAACAGATGCTACAAAGACTTTGCACAAGCATTTGTGAATATTTCCCATAATTTCTTTCTCTGCAGTGAGGAATTCAATGACTGCACATTGCTTGTAACGTACACGACCTACAGACGCTATTTTGAAACTGACCTGCAGCTGCCCTATTTGTCAGAAGTGACAGAAACTAGGCACACTAACTCAGGACACTTCATATAACACATATGTCACGTTTTGCATTTCTAGCATTGTTTTAGGCTGACAAAAAAATATGCAGTGCATTACATTCTGAGTGAACCTCTTAAACAATTTTTGTGCGAAAATAAAATTCAATCAAGGTTTTGTACATGTAATACTGTTGGCAAATTTGAATATTTTTACATGAGAAACTATATCAGTTATGAAATTATTGTAAAATTATTTAAATTACAAGGAACAGAAGAAGATAAAGAATTCAATAACACAAATTTTGATGACATAATATATTACTTAATTGTTTTCATTGTCAGGCAGAGTGATTTGCCATTAAATGAACTAAAATTAAATGATGATATAACTAGAGATAAAATATTTAACAACATATAGATACCTCCACAGTAAACAGAGCCACTGAAAATATTTGAAAAAATTGAACCTACATTTAACAACAAGCTAAATGATAAAGGTGTATTACATAATTCTATTTGTCATTTGTTATTAATAACTTTCCTGTTTAGTCCCACATACAATTTAATCTTCACGTTTGTCATGTAATAATTTTTTACTATTTTAAATCTACTTAAACAATATCCAAACTGAGACATACCAGACAATGTACTTTTTTTTAGAATCCAGATTATCTGCATTATCCCATTCAGATCCATTATATGGCAAATATTAACTCATAAACCAACTATATAAATTATACACATCTAAATATGTTAAATAATTTAATTTCTCATTTAAAGCACAATCTTTCAAATATTTATTATTTGCTTTGACATATATTTTACAACATTGAGATATACCACCTCTGATCCTTTTTTAACTTTTAGAATCATGCCATAATCACCCAATAATCGTCATTTAACTTAAACCATCTCTAACATGAGATCAAGAGCTAAAGCATGTGCAGTAAAATATCAAGATGGATCTATATCATAAGCTCTTATACAAGTTTCTCCAAAATTTTCAAAAATACCAGAAACAACAAAACATTAATTTTGAGGTATAATTCAAATATTCACCAAAATTTCTTACATTAAAATCATCACAAGCTAATTTGGCACAATTATACCCTTGATCACTAATATCGAACTCATTTAATTTATTACAGAAAAATGATTTAATCTAAGATCCCTTTTTTAAACTTCACCCAACTATCCGTATAATTATTAGGATACATGCCTTTTTTTAACTACTAAATTTAATAAATTTTCTGGAAGAATTTTTCTGGTGTTTGTCATTTGATAATTTCTTTTATTTGATGACAGTTTTTTCAGTCTTCTAGCCATAAATGCAAATATGTAAATAAACCCATTTCCTAGTTTTCTGGTCTTTTACCAAAACCAGTATATGCTTTGTCATTATTTTCTATGAAATCTATTTCTTTTTCGTCATAATCAAGTTCTTTGATGAACAAATGAGAGTAATATCTTGCTAAGGTTTGCAAATATATTGGTACAAAACGTGACTCCTTTAGTTGTAAACTAGTTTTTGCAAAATGGATATATATACTTTCCAGATAGATGATCATAATGACGAATTTATATGTCTTTTGTGAATAATGACATCTACATAATGAACAAGGTTTCGAATTATTATGTCTTGATGGTTCTTCAGATATTAATTACAGAATGTAAATTACCAACTTCTTTCTTCATACGTACATGACGATTTTCCTTTTCGATAAAAAATTATTTTTTCACATTCCATTAACATATTTAATGTAATAATAAAAACCGCTTGTTTCATGTTTTGATATTTCATTGTATATCATTTTTCTGGATTAATAAGACAATGTCCATTTTCAAAAGTAAACTTTGCAAATCAGTGTAAATAAGAAATGGAACCTTTGTTGTATTTTGATAATTTTAAAACTTATGTATATGAATTTTTATATGGTGTTTCCAATTTAGGGGTTTTTGTTACTACAAGGGTTGCCTAGAAAGTATTGGGTCGAATTTTTTTCTTCAACAATTCCTTATTGAACATAATGAGAATTACACACATGCAATAATGGTGGTTTATCTACGCACACCATTTGTCCACAATCTCCATCCCATTCTATGGCCGTCCTCCAATGCAAAACAATGGTGTGTACGACCTGTTGGTATAAACCCTTGTCCTGGTGGCAAAGCCAGTGTTTCACTGTGTGGATCACCTCTTCATCACCATCATAATATCTTCTACAAATGGCTTCTGTCCCCACAAATGACATCAGCTTGCTGCAACATGTTGAGAATAACAGCCATGGACAGTCTCCCTGATCGCTGCAAGTCGTGGAGGTCTGACAAAATGCCTTCTGATAACCTCATGCTCTGTGGCCAGTGACTAACTAGTTATGTTGACATCACATTCAAAAATGTTCAAATGTGTGTGAAATCTTATGGGACTTAACTGCTAATGTCATCAGTCCCTAAGCCTACACACTACTTAACCTAAATTATCCTAAGGACAAACACACATACCCATGCCCAAGGGAGGACTCGAACCTCCGCCGGGACCAGACCCACAGTCCATGAGTGCAGCGCCTAAGACTGCTCGGCTACTCCCGCAAGGCTGACAACAGATGCTACAAAGACTTTGCACAAGCATTTGTGAATATTTCCCATAATTTCTTTCTCTGCAGTGAGGAATTCAATGACTGCACATTGCTTGTAACGTACACGACCTACAGACGCTATTTTGAAACTGACCTGCAGCTGCCCTATTTGTCAGAAGTGACAGAAACTAGGCACACTAACTCAGGACACTTCATATAACACATATGTCACGTTTTGCATTTCTAGCATTGTTTTAGGCTGACAAAAAAATATGCAGTGCATTACATTCTGAGTGAACCTCTTAAACAATTTTTGTGCGAAAATAAAATTCAATCAAGGTTTTGTACATGTAATACTGTTGGCAAATTTGAATATTTTTACATGAGAAACTATATCAGTTATGAAATTATTGTAAAATTATTTAAATTACAAGGAACAGAAGAAGATAAAGAATTCAATAACACAAATTTTGATGACATAATATATTACTTAATTGTTTTCATTGTCAGGCAGAGTGATTTGCCATTAAATGAACTAAAATTAAATGATGATATAACTAGAGATAAAATATTTAACAACATATAGATACCTCCACAGTAAACAGAGCCACTGAAAATATTTGAAAAAATTGAACCTACATTTAACAACAAGCTAAATGATAAAGGTGTATTACATAATTCTATTTGTCATTTGTTATTAATAACTTTCCTGTTTAGTCCCACATACAATTTAATCTTCACGTTTGTCATGTAATAATTTTTTACTATTTTAAATCTACTTAAACAATATCCAAACTGAGACATACCAGACAATGTACTTTTTTTTAGAATCCAGATTATCTGCATTATCCCATTCAGATCCATTATATGGCAAATATTAACTCATAAACCAACTATATAAATTATACACATCTAAATATGTTAAATAATTTAATTTCTCATTTAAAGCACAATCTTTCAAATATTTATTATTTGCTTTGACATATATTTTACAACATTGAGATATACCACCTCTGATCCTTTTTTAACTTTTAGAATCATGCCATAATCACCCAATAATCGTCATTTAACTTAAACCATCTCTAACATGAGATCAAGAGCTAAAGCATGTGCAGTAAAATATCAAGATGGATCTATATCATAAGCTCTTATACAAGTTTCTCCAAAATTTTCAAAAATACCAGAAACAACAAAACATTAATTTTGAGGTATAATTCAAATATTCACCAAAATTTCTTACATTAAAATCATCACAAGCTAATTTGGCACAATTATACCCTTGATCACTAATATCGAACTCATTTAATTTATTACAGAAAAATGATTTAATCTAAGATCCCTTTTTTAAACTTCACCCAACTATCCGTATAATTATTAGGATACATGCCTTTTTTTAACTACTAAATTTAATAAATTTTCTGGAAGAATTTTTCTGGTGTTTGTCATTTGATAATTTATACTTTTTGATGAAGTCAGATGTCTATATTAGACTGTTACTTGTAATAGTTATACACAATACAAATTCTGTCACATCTAGAGTAAATAAAAAATTTACCCAATTATCAGTCAGTTGATTTATGAATGAAAGTATACAGGGGCAGCATTCAGCTTCATCATCATCAGGGTAACAGTCAGAGACAAAAAATTTAAGTGCAAATATGTTTGTTCATACTCTATGCACTATATATTAAAAATTTTAAAAATTGTTATATCATTATGTATCCAACTGTTATGTGAATTAACAAAATATATCAAGTCAACTTAAACTTTATCACATTTCTCTTTATAAGTTTTACATTAAGACAAATACTGAAAATATCTTGCTTTCTTTTAATTTGTATATAATACATTCTGAAAATATATCATCTTCAAATACAATTGCAGTATAAGTTATTTTCTAAAATTCCTATCAATTTGCTTATTCTCACTTTATCTTCTATTTTAAATTTTGGTTTATGATCATTAGAAACAATTTTAATCAGTTATATATAAATTTTGTCTATATGTTTTCATTTCATCTTCATTGTCAAATGTTTTTATTGCTACATTTGTCAACCATCTTTGTAATTAAATCAGTTCACTTACCCTGAAAATCAATATTCTACCCACATTTTTCCATTTAATCCTCTATTAAATCTTGCAGCAACAGCTGCTTTGATACTGAAAAGCATGAATAATGGTTAATAACATATTTTTCGTGAGTTCTTGAAAATCTTTGTTTAACATTCTTTACCATTATCTGTTTGAAGATTTAATTGAGTTTTAGTATCAATTAATTTTTTCAAAAATTTCTTTAACTGGAATAATCTGACAAATTTAGGAAAACATTAATTACAGTTAATAAAACTTTAAATCTTACCTTTATCATTGAAATTTTTTCATTTTGCACTTTCTGCTGAAGCAAGTGAAACAAAATTTCATATCTTAAAATTTTTTCTGATAGGCTTGTTAATTCGTTAATAATTCCTTCACAAATCTTAATGTTACCAATATTTATATTTTGTAGCAGTGTTCCCTTTTTTATGTTTATTTAATTGCACAAATTCCTTGACTTCTCCCTTATCCTTTTTTATTTATTGTTCTTTGAAGATAATACCAGTAAATGTTTTGATTTTAAAACTCCAAATATGATCATCACTAAGGACACAGAATGAATTTCGATTATGTATTTATGTAGATTAAAGCATATCAATTAAAATTTTTTCCATCCAATCGTTCAGTTATAATAGTGTCATTTAATCTTACATTTAGAAAATTTGATATTGTCACTATTATTGATTGATTGTAATTATTTATTTCATGTAGATTGTAACTTACTTAATGTTATACTGACATAATTAAATGTTAAATTTTTGTTTATATTTTTGTAAATGACAATACTGTTTTTCAGTGCAACATCATATTCAAAATAATACAGCATTTGTTCACTTCCTGCCATATACGAAAATTATGTTATTTGTATATTATATATATCAACAAAATCTCTGTTTAGATTGTTCAGATTTGTTATAATGATATCATTAACATTATGTAGCTGATTAATTTTTTTAAGATGTGATTTGTAAAATTGTTACTATACTGTTTAAACTTATTGTGCATTCAGCTTTAGTACTAGATTATTAAATTCATTTTCTATATATCTTCTGTTAACTATATTTTTTCTATCAGCTCGATCATTTAGGTCTACTAATCTTCTGTCATTAAAAACAATATAAGTTTCAGTTACTTGAAAAGTGTTAGTCAGTGTTCTATCAAATTGTTTAACTACTTGCTTTCATCAAATACTTTTTTGATCTTTTTATTGTTCGTAGTTCTCCTCACCTTATGTTTACAGTACCTTGTACAGTTATTTTATCCATTTATTAGATGTAACATATCATTAAATGTATAATTATCTGACAACAGCTTTACCGAAACTAACACAAAAGACCACACACAACTCCATCATAATCTTGCATTGTTTCAGTAATGTAATATAATTCATTTTGACCAATATATTTCGTTACTTTTCTTGGTACATGGTGACAATTATTGAACTATATAAAAAATGTAAATTGTTTAGAAACTATGGCACGCACACACTTTATTCGACATGTAAACACTACTACAGTAATTCGGATTTAGGTTATGACATATTCGATATGGCTGTCATCATTGGCGATAATGTGCCACAGAAAATAGCGAAATTCTACATGCCCTGTGGAAGTCTCGAAACATCAGTGCTGTCAATGACCTCCAGAATGATGTTTTCAAGACAGCAATGGGTTTGGTGTTATTGTTGGACACTTTATCTTTAATATAGCCTCTCAAAAAGAAGTCACATTTGTTGGGCAATTCAGACCTATGCCAGTGGCCTCTGGGTACCCCACAGCCAGAATGCAGTCCTCAATGTGCTCCTCCAGTACATCAAACACTCTCCTGCTTTGATGGGATAGATCTCCATCTTGCATGAACCACATCTTGTCGAAATCATGGTCACTTTGGATAATGGGGATGAAATCAACTTCCAGAATCTTCACACACTATTTGGTAGTCACTATGCCAGCAAGGAAAATCACACCGATTATTCTATAACTGGATATTGCTCACCACACAATCACCTGTTGAGGGTGAAGAGATTTCTCTATCACGAAATACGGATCCTCAGTCCCCCAAATGCACCAAATTTGGTAATCTATGAACCTATCCAAATGAAATTGGGTGCATGCTAATTTCCATCATGCTCCACAGCCAACTGTGCAGTTTCAACGTCCTTATGCTAACCATTCAGAAATTATGACTATTTTAGTTTATATAGTTCAATGATAGTCATGCTGTACATAGTCTCGAAATGAATGAAATATAATTTTATGTTATAGTTCAATTCTTTTATCTTGGCGGCTCGCGCATGCCCGCCTAGACGCGGGAGATTGCTGCATTGCCAGTTGCACCGACGCACGCGCCAATTGAAGCAGTGCCATAGTATAGCATAGTTCGCAAGCTTACGTTTAAGGGGGAGCGCGCAGTTCGTGAAGTAAAGCCACCACGGCCGCATTAACCCCTTCGCTGCTACAAAGACGTGCTCCCTGCATTCCGCGCTGTGAGCGATTTTGTCACTGCACTGCTCGCCTGTGCAGACACATTGTGTTCCGACTGCTTTGACACTCTTTTATCATTCGATTCCACAAAAACTATTTGGCTCAAAAATTAGATTTTTACCTATCTTCTTGACTGATACCTTCCCCCCATAAATGACTTAATTTTGTTTCGATGTTCAACGCAGTTATTATGCAGCATTAAATACAGTAAACCATTGCACGAAATTTTGAAGAGTTTGCAGAGGTAAAAGTCCATAGAGTATACTTTCCGGATGGTCGATTTTAGTTGCCACAATGTTGAGAATGAAATGTGGACAAGATACCTATATATTTCATTTAATTTAAGTACCACATAAGTGTTGTATGTAATATTGAGAAATATTCCACCTTTTGCGACTGTAACAAAAGTTTTACTTCCACTGGGAACGTTTGGCTTTATTTTAAAGCACTTCAATCAATCAAAAGGAAGTAGACAAAATACATTAAACAAAACTGTGGACTTATAAAAACATTAGGACTTGAATATACCGTCTGTCAGTGAAGTGCTCAGAGTTATGTCAGATATAATTTTGTGTGTGGCACATACAAACAGCATTTATTTGCTAAGACAATGATGAGCCAACACAAACGTTGAATATTGTGCTACCGCAGCACAAAACTACGAAAGGTGACTTGGCAATGGAGGACACAAAATACATGATGCTTCAAAAGAGAGAAACGCGTCTGGTCTAAATAAGTCGCTTATTACAGTTGCAGAATAGGGATATATTTCAATACCATTGGTAAAACTGCGACTGTGGAACAAAAACAAGGAATAGAACATGAATACCATTGTGTATGTGCCATACCTTTCACCGATGGAAGTGATTTAAAATAAAGCCAAACGCGCCGTGTGTAAATAAAACTTTTATTACAGTCGCGAAAGACGGAATATTTCTCAATATTACATACGACACCTATGTGGTACTTAAATTAAATGAGATATTGTTATACAGTAAATATTATATGAAAATTAGGTATCTTGTCCACATTTCATTCTCAACATTGTGGCAACTAAAATCGACCATACGGAAAGTATACGCTATGGACTTTTACCTCTGCAAACTCTTCAAAATTTCGTGCAATGGTTTACTACATTTAATGCTGCACATCAAAACAAAATTAAGTCATTTATGGGGGAAGGTATCAGTCAAGAAGACGTGTAAAAATCAAATTTTTTGGCCAAATAGTTTTTGGAAATCGAATGATAAGTGTGTCAAAGCAGTGGGAACGCCATGTGTCTGCACAGGCGAGAAGTGCAGTGATGACAAAATCGCGCACAGCGCGGAATGTGGGGAGCACGTGTCTGCAGCAGGGAAAAAGTTAATGAAGAGGCAAAGCACTAGAAATTTCGTTCAAACGAATAAAATTCGTGAAGTAAGCCACTCCAATATTGTTTTTAAATAAAGAAGATAGTAAGCACCGCACAAGGTTTGAACTCATAACCTTTCACGTGGCAGCCCAACACCTTAACCATTCCGCTATCTCACTTCATCTGACAGTGTAACTCCATAAGAACTGTAACACCTCACGCAACTACTTATAAACACTGTTGGTATGACTATGAATTACTCACGCTTCGTCGAAGTACGATAGGAAATAAACAATTACCGCTGTTGTTTATTGCGAAAAAGCAGTTCTCGAGATTGAAACAAACACCTTTCCTTGCTATCGCCTGAATTAGGAGTCTTATTGCTTGTTTGGTTTAATTAATAGAATATGAAGCAATTGGTATAAAGAATGCTTTTTCCAAACTTTCTATAAAAGAAAGTCTGCTATCAAGACATTGCTTTCGTTCTATTACTGAACATTTCTAAAACTGAAGACACTCGTCCGTGCTCTGCATTGCAGTCGAGATGTGGCAACGGCGTTCTCTGTTCATTGGCTGACTGTGTTTTGTGATGTCAGATGCGCAGAACGAACCTAAACTCGGCCGCTAAGATATATGACGCGCACTTTATCTCTATATTAACAGATCAAACAAATACAAATCCGATATGAGGTATCTAAATTAACCAATCCAGTTTCAAAATTTTTTTGTTTATTAGGTAATTGGTTAACCTACATCAAAGTTATGTATTATAACTTATATTAATTACTTTTTTAACGGTTTTTAAATGCAGGCGCATTTTTTCTAAATTAAATTGTGACTTCTGTTTTCTGGTTAACTGTTCATCAGTTTTTGGTTTATTGGGAACTGACTAGTCATAGCTGCTGCTCTGCCAGCTAATGAACCAATAGCTCTTAATGCCGTTAACAAAATCGTTAGAAAACCTCCCTCCAATTTTGTTAACCCTGCTCCTCCGTTATTTCTTGTTACACATTCACTATTTTTCTCTTTTTTATCAACTGTGAAATAATTATCAGCACTTTGTAATTATATCATTATTGCATTTAATTTTAATTGATGTACCTTTAGTTTTGACACTTGGTAGCAGGAAATAATCGATACTGAAATTAGTCATTATCTACATAGATTAATATTTTTTTTTAAAATTTATAAAAAAATTATAAAAACATCTTGTTGAATATTGATTAAAACTGTATTAAAAATTTTGTTCCCAACTACTGTCATCAATTTCTAATCCTAATTCTAATTTACTTTTTTTACACATTATACCCTTAACTGCTGTTGCAGCTAATGGTACATCACAAGTATACATTCTTTGTTTTACGCGTTTTTGACATTGTTTATCTCATTCATGTCTACATTCTAAAATGGTTCAAATAGCTGTGAGCGCTATGGGACTTAACATCTGAGGTCATCAGTCCCACTGGCCGAGGTGGCCGAGCGGTTCTAGGAGTCTCAGTCTGGACCGCCCGACCGCTATGGTCGTAGGTTCGAATCCTGCCTTGGGTATGGATGTATATGATCTCCTTAGGTTAGTTAGGTTTAATTAGTTCTAAGTTCTAGGGGACTGATGACCTTAGAAGTTAAGTCCCATAGTGCTCAGAACCATTTGAACCATTTTCATCAGTCCCCTAGAACTTAGAACTACTTAAACCTAACTAACCTAAGGAAGTCACACACATCCATACCCGAGGCAGGATTAGAACCTGTGACTGTAGCGCTCACGCGTTCCAGACCAAAGCGCCTAGAACTTTTCGACCACACCGGCCAGCTGTATATTCTATATCTGTGTGATTTTTGTTTCGAACATCATGCTTTTCACAAACTTCATCTAACATATTTATAACTTGACCACCTCTAAATGAGCTTTCTTCTAATTTTGTTCACTGATCACAATAATTACTGCAAGGAAGATGACTTTGAAATGGTAATTTGTTATTTACTGTGTTAGCAAATCTGTCAGCTTTTTTTTCAAACTTCCAAAATCTATGTGGTAAGTTGTTCAAAAATCTAATTGAATAAGGATTGCCTTTTCAATTGTTAATGATCAATTCACTAAACGTTTTTCATATACCTACATTTTCATTATTATAATTATTAGTTCCATCTAATTCTTCACCATGAAATATCATTAATCTGATGACTAAATCTGTAATGTCATTCATCTAAACATATTCATGTGGTTTTGTGTACATTTTTATTAATCCTATACCTGTTTTCTCGTCATCTGAAGACTCTGTGCCGGCCAGTGTGGCTGAGCGGTTCTAGGCGCTTCAGTCTGGAACAGTGTGACCACTATGGTTGCAGGTTCGAATCCTGTTTTGGGCATGGATGTGTGTGATGTCCTTAGGTATCTAGGTATCTAGGTAGTTCTACGTTCTGAGGAACTGATGACCTCATATCTTAAGTCCCATAGTGTGCAGAGCCATTTGAACCATTTTTGAAGACTCTGCTGTTAATTTTGTGAAATCCACTTCAACAGTTACTTTCATCAGATTATTGTATTTAAGACTGTAACTTAATTTTCTTTTCTTTTAATTTTCTTCATAATATAGTGCTGCTGAATGTAATAAGATATTTGTATAACTTGATAAAAATCTTAAGTTATGTCTTCTATATCAAGCAATTTTTAATTAAAAGATTGAATAATCTATTTTTACCTTCACATTCTCTTTCGCCAATAATTGATTTACATCCATCAACCTCTCTGGTAAATTACTAGTATACTTAAACATAACAACAGGTCTTTAACAAAAAATTTTATCATCAGTATTGTTAATATATTTCAATATTCTTTTACTTGTATCAATTTTCTGATGTTTTTTCTTTTAGAATTTTTTCTGTTCTTCTTATTTATTTAATATATGTTCTATATCTTATTCACATAATGTATAATAAGTAGGTGGTATTACGCCAATGATGATGAGAACAATCGTTTTATCAACTTTTCTGTTTTCTTTAATAGCCTTCAGTATGTTATCTCTTAAATCTTCGACTTCTTCACTAACTTTTTCATTGCATCAACAACAGATTTATCTTCATTTTTACATTTCTGATATTGTGTTTTACGTGGTTTCTTCCATTTTCTAAGTTCTTTTAATTCTTCAAATTTTTCTCTATTTTAATTAGCTTGTTCAGCATCTTCTGGATTAAATGAACTAATTTTTGACCATATTTTGAAACATTTAATTAGAATAAAAACAAGAACAGTTTATTTTTCAACATATGTGTTTGTGCTTAACATTTAAGTTTAACATTTATGTTTATTTTTAATGCGTATGCTTATTCTTTAAAAACAAAATTTATTTAACGTTTTTCAACACACAGTCTTAAAAAAATAAGAATTAAATGATATCAGTGACTTCTTAATATCCTTTGTGCGTTCATTTAATTAAGATAAGCATTAGTTATTCATACAATTCGAAAATTTTTGATGTTATTTTCATATTTTCCATAACTGATTTTTCTTCTGATATGTATTGTAAAAAATTCCAACTGATCCTCATTCCAATATTTCCTGCAGTTTTCTTTAAATCATCCAGATTTTAATCTCCACCAACAAACTCCTGTTATGATTTAAATTTGTATCATCTTGTATAAATACATTTTTAAGAAATTTAGTTTATATTTGACTAATTGTGTAGCTATTTTTGAATAGGTTTGAGGCAAATAAAAACAATCTATTCCTTTACGTCCCCTTCTAGCAAAATATTCTCTAACTTGATTTTCAAGAATAACAACTGAACTACGTTTACATTAACCGATTGCTATAATTTCTACATTATTCTCGATAAAAGTAATATGTTGATGACTCCATTGAGATTCTCTTTAACTTTTTTGTACATGTTCATAAATTTTTGAAATTTTGGTTGATCTCAACTTTTAGAATAAAGATATAGATGACTGATTTTATTCCAATTTAACCTTCCTCGAGCTACAATATAATAATAGATCATTAATGTTGCGTCTCCACATTTGCTTGGACCAATTATCATGCATCTAATTGAACTGAATAAAAGTTTACCTTGTTTATTTTTCATTTTTTTGTCTTGAATCCTTACTTTCAGCTTCCAAACTTTTTCAATTTAACTGGTAATATTTTATTAGTAACACATGAAATGACTATTTCTGTTATGTGGTAATTCACCATTTCTCAACAAGAAATTAACTGTATGATTAACTGTACCTGAGACAGTTATAAAAACGCTGCAGTAGTTTATTTTTATACAACGTATCTGTCTCAAAATGTTACTTCAAAAAAAATGAGCTGCATTGTGATCGAGAAACAATAGCAATTCCCGTTTGTCAGTAGAGTTTAAAAAAAAATTATTCATATACTAAAACCTAATATATACATTAAAGCAGAGGGAAATTAAATATAGTTATTATTGAAAGTGATGTTAAATTGCATATGGTTATAAAACATATTATTGTAAGTGTGTTAGTATAAAATAAACAAATTATTAAATCTAATCAAAAAACAATTGTTTATGATATTCCTGAAAATATGCCCTTTGTATTAATTAATGTATTTTTAATTTAGCTCATGAAATGCTTGTAAAAGATTATGATTATTTTCACTATGAAGCCTAACATTAAATTTGGTACACCAATAATTTATGAATCAACTAAGCGTTTATTTATTCCAGTTCATGGTAAAATTCAGGATTAGAAATAAATATTACTGATGAAAATGATAATATGATTGGTTTCACTGGTGTTGCTGTAGCAGTTATTTCTGAAATGAATTTATAAATTTTAATCTTTATAAATGAACGAGACTGGGAGTTTTTCCTGTTAATGAGAAAATTCATAATAAACTAAATATTCCTAATAAAGATGTAGACATTTGTATTAGTGTTGGTGATGGCTAGATACATCCAACTGATGCTGAGTTTGCTCTGTTGCAAATAAATTTCGCTGATTTTCTGATTATTTTTTGTGGAATTTAGTGAAATTTGACAGACTGGATGATTTTGTGAGAGATAGGGTGGTAACCTCAATATATATTTACCAACTGGCTTTCTCTGAAACAGGACAAGTGACTGCATGTGTCTCAGTATCTTTATGAGATACTGACAGTATCTTAAATGTGTTTGTCACATGAACAATGGAGGCCTGTTGATCAGCCTCCCAGAAAACCTTTCACCGCCTACACTGCATGACAACCACCCAGTCAACAACGGTTGAGGGGTCAACCTCTTTTCAGGCAGTAATTCGGCCATTGACATTAGTGGACTGATCAGAGCACATGTGGGACTTGCTGGACATCACACGGAACACCATACCCCACAGCTTGTCCCCCACAGTGACAACCATTGACAACAGCCTCATGCCATGTGACCGAAGCCAACAATGCCTGAATCTGTGAGCTATAGGTCACCAACCGAGTCTTTATTCGAATATAGCAATCACAGTTCCTATCCATACCAAGGATGGCCGGACTCTACACTATACAGTTATTAAAACGCTAGACTGTGCCTAGTAATTACACAAAACGCAGGAAGTTTCAGAGTTATACAAGTAGCCACACATGTAAACGAAAATGAATGCCACCTATTTGGATCTTGTAAAAATGATTAATTAAAGGAACGCTGTATTGGCCCATGCTGTGTCAGGAATGAAAGCAGCCTCATTTAATGACTATCCAACTGACACTGAACAGTTCGTTTCAACGGAAGTGTTGTATTCCACCCATCTGCTTTGACCCATGACATAACTGTTCTGTGGTGTGATGCTACTGAGGTACGATATGTTTGAAATATGTTGTATTTGCACAGTGGCGCACTCTAGTGTGGGATGTTTATTTTTCTGAATAGTTTTTGAGTGGTGTTAGTACAACATTGGACTTTGTGTTGTTTGTTACTCCATAATCTGAGAGTCTGTTTTTGTTGCTTTGAGAGTGAATTATTTTCGTGTTTTTATTGTTTTTATATATTACCTACTGATTTGTTTTCGGTTCTGCAGTTGTTGGTTCACTGTTTTGTTAACGGTCGTGAAGTTTTTCTTTGGGTGTGTTTAATGTATTATTTGTGGGTGTTACAACGTAATTTACTAGTTGTTCGTTGGTTGCTGCTGTGGGTGGTGTGTGTGTGTGTATGCGTGTGTGTGCGTGTGTGTGTGTGTGTGTGTGTGTGTGTGTGTGTGTGTGAGCCTATTTTTATTTGTCAACTAACTTGGGGTGGTAAGTACGCTTTTATGTATATTTGGTTATTATTGTAGCAAGTGTAGCGTGTTTCTTTAAGTTCGTAATTTCCTTTGACATGTGAGTGTCTAAATGTATGTTGGAGTAGTTTTTTAATGGTTTTGAGGTTTCTGTTGGACACTGAAGTTCATACTTAGTAGTTTGCAATTGAAGGTACGTGGTGTATGTCATAGTTACTTTCGTCTCGCTAGCTTTTGACACTTATTTTGGTACGTTATTAGTGGGGGTTAAGTCGTGAGCTGTCCGTGACTGTAACTTCTAGGTTATGGATTATTAATTAATAATATTACGTCATCAGTTACAAATTTTTATTTTTTCGTTGCTGTGATGTAATTTGGAGCTACGACTCCATTTTCAAGGATTGTCTAGTCACAATGAGTGTTACCTCTGCTCCAGTTTTTCACCCAGTAGCAACAGAACGACACTGTTTTAGATTTAATGAGATAAATTATACTTCAGGCGAAATTAATGAGAAAATGCTACACAAATGTGAGAAATAAAACCTTGTAGCATATTACTTGCTCCATTGGTGAAAAACTGCCACCGTTATATTCTGAAAATATTTAATGTGTTTCTGATAGTATCACATGACTCAAATGCTGCATATGTATCTTATGCTACAGTGATATGCTGGAGTACTGAATTTACTGTTATGCACATGGGAACAATAGTATATCCAATCTAGCATTTTCTTATTAATCACAGCTGAAATATAGTTTATCTCGTTAAATCTAAGAACTGTGTCGTTCTGTTACTGTTGGGTGAAAAGCTGAAACGCATGTGACGCCCATTGTAGCCATACAGCCCTTGAAAATTGAGTTGTAGGTCTGAAAGGAGTTGGACGACAATTAAACAATAAAAATTTCAGATTCACGACAGAATGTTAATAATCAATCAGTCTTAAGCAATGGTTCCTGTTGGGTTGGTCGAAGAGCCAACACCGGGTTACTAGAGGAGACCGAAATGCACGCGTTTTAGCTCACGCAGGCTGGCGTGAGGAGGGAAGAACTATACTGACGTGAGGTCTGGAACATGACAAGGAATGAGAATTCAGAAAGCGGACATAATTAGTTTCATACTTAACTTTAATCCATTGATGAAGAACGTCGCTCTTGACGGTACATGATTCACAATATTATCTCTTCAGATTATAGTAACTGAATATGGCGCCTTGCTGGGTCGTACCAAATGACGTAGCTGAAGGCTAAACTGTCGTCTCTGCAAATGACAGAGTATGTAGTCAGTAAACCATCGCTAGCAAAGTCGGCTGAACAACTGGGCGAGTGCTAGGGAGTCTCTCCATACTAGACCTGCCGTGTGGCGGCGCTTGGTCTGAAATCACTGATAGTGGCGACACGCGGGTCTGACGTATGCTAACGGACCGCGGCCGATTTAAAGGCTACCACCTAGCAAGTGTGGTGTCTGGCGGTGACACCACAGCTCCACTACTTGTGGGTTCTTGGTATCATAGGATTCGTATGACTCAATGAGTCAAGTTTACTTTGATATAATGTTTTTTATGGTTGTGTTGCAGGTTTTGTGGTATCACTGTCTTCGTTTGATCTACATAGGTAAATTAAATCTGCATTACTGATTTTTATGGTTTTTGTGTGTATGGGGGAGGGGGGGGGGGGACATCGGGGAGCCTTCCTCGAGGGACCCTGGGTATCACTTCTGTTTCACTAAATTACTTCCCTTCAGTTACTATGAACTGTGACCTTTCTGACAGGAAATTACGAATCCAGTCGCACAACTGAGACGATACTCCATGGACACACTACACGATTCAAACAGGAGCGACTTATTTTCAGTTATCTGTGTAGTTACTAGTTTATTTTTGTAATTTCTTGCGTGTTCGAGTGCTTACTAGGCACAACCTTTTATTTCAATAACAGTGTAGTGTACAGTACCGACGTTGCTATCGACCGTTGTATTGACTCTCGTATCGTGCAGGCTTTTGTTTGTTTGGTTAAAACAGCTCAGTGTCAGTTAGACCGTCAGCGAGAGCGCACCACTAGTTCATGCTACTACTAAGGCGAATACTCTGTTCGCTTGTTACATATTTTTACGGGCTTCAAACAGGAGGAGTTCAGTAATGGATAGGAACTGTGATTGTTGTGTACAGATACGAGCAGAGCTGACAACCCTTCGCTCACAGCTTCAGGCTGCATTGGCTTCCATCACACAGCTTGAGGCTGCTGCCAAGGGGCGCCACTGTGGGGGATCGGACGCGGGGATGTGAGGGACGCCGAGCACGTCCCACGTGTCCTCCGATCGGTCCACTGCTGTGTCCTCTCCAGGTACTGCCTGCACTGAGGTTGACCCCTCAGCCGTGGTCGAGTGGAAGATCATTCCAGAGTCTGGCAGGCAGCGAAAAACTTCCCCTGGGGCCGATCGTAGGGCCTCCCCAGTTAGTTTGACGAACAGGTTTCGGGCGTTATCTGTGCCTGACGATGGCTCTGAGCCGGATGCAATCGTCCACCCCGTTCCAGAGAAAGCTTCTCGGCCCGCAAGGTCTGGGCATTCCCAGAGGGTGGGTTTGCTGGTAGTTGGGAACTCCAACATTACGCGCGTAATGGGGCCCCTGCCAAGGAGCGGAAGGAAGCCTGTGTGCACTCTGTGTGCATTTGGGGGGGGGGGTTATTCCGGATGTGGAAAGGGTGCTTCCGGATGCCATGAAGAGTAAGGGTGAAGCCAACTGCAGGTGGTGCCTCATGTCGGTACCAATGACGTGTGTCGCTTTGGATCGGAGCAGATTCTGTCTGGTTTCGGGCGGCTAGCGGAAATGGTAAAGACTGCCAGTCTTGCTTCCGAGATTAAGGTGGAGCTCACCATCTGCAGCATCGTCGATAGAACCGAATGTGATCCTTTGGTGCAGAGCCGAGTGGATGGTCTGAATCAGAGGATCAGGCGGTTCTGTGACCGTGGAGGCTGTGGATTCCTTGACTTGCGCCATCGGGTGGTGGGTTTCCGGGTTCTGCTTAATAGGTCAGGAGTCCACTACACACAGGAGGCGGCTACGCGGATAGCGGGGGTTGTGTGGAAGGGACGGGGCGGTTTTATACGTTAGATGGTCTCAGGGAACAACAGAAGGGGCGTCCGTCAGAAAGTGGGCAGGTAAAACACAGTAAGGTTGTTGCAGAAACGATTGGTATTGTAGCTGTAAATTGTCGTAGCTGTGTTGGGAAAGAACCAGAGCTCCAAGCCCTAATAGAAAGCACTGAAGCTCAAATGGTTGTAGGTACAGAGAGCTGGCTAAAGCCGGAAATAAGTTCAGTCGGAATTTTTTCAAACGATCTAACAGTGTTCAGAAAGGATAGATTAAATACAGTTCGTGGTGGAGTATTTATTGCTGTCAGAGGTAGTTTGCCTTGTAGCGAAATTGAAGTACATAGTTCATGTGAAATTGTATGGGTAGAAGTTATACCTGACAATCGGACTAAACTATTAATTGGATCGTTTTACCGACCCCCCGACTCAGAAGACATAGTTGCTGAACAGTTCAAAGAAAACTTGAGTCTCATTTCAAATAAGTACCCCGCTCATACAATTACAGTCGGTGGTGACTTCAATCTACCTTCGACATGCTGGAAAAATTATACATTTAAAGCCGGCGGCAAGCATAAAACATCATCCGAATTTGTACTGAATGCTTTCTCAGAAAATTATTTTGAACAATTAATTAATGAGCCCACTAGAAGCGTAAATGGTTGCGAAAGCATACTTGACCTTTTAGCAACAAATAATCGTGGACAAATGGTGAGTGTTGTGACGAATGCAGGGATTAGCGACCACAAGGCAGTTGCTGCTAGGCTGAATACCGTAACACCTACCACCATCAAAAAGAAACGCAAAGTATATCTATTCAAAAAAGCTGATAAAAATGCTCTTAACGCCTTTTTAAGAGACAGTCTTCACTCCTTCCGATCTGATCATGTAAGCTTAGAAATGTTGGGAATGTTTTCAGGGAGATAGTATCAACAGCAATTGAGAGATATATACCACATAAACTAATAAGTGATGGTACTGATCCCCCCATGGTACACAAAACGGGTAAGATCGTTGTTGCAGAAGCAACGAAAAGAGCATGCCAAATTTAAAAGAACGCAAAATCCCAAAAATTGGCATAGTTTTGCTGAATTTCGAAATATAGCGCGTACCTCAATGCGAGATGCTTTTAATAATTTCCACGACGAAACTCTGTCTCGAAATCTGGCAGAAAACACAAAGAGATTCTGGTCATACATAAAGCACACCAGTGGCAAGACACAATCAATCCCTTCACTGTGCGGTAACAATGGTGAAGTCACTGATGACAGTGCGACTAAAGTAGAGTTATTAAACACGGTTTTCCGAAACTCCTTCACCAAAGAAGACGAAGTAAATATTCATGAATTCCAATCAAGAACAACTGCCAAGATGAGAAACATAGAAGTAGATATCCTCGGTGTAACAAAGCACCTTAAATCACTTAATAAAGGCAAGGCCTCCGGTCCAGATTGTATACTAGTCTGGATCCTCTCAGACTATGCTGATAAAATAGCTCCATATTTAGCAATTATATACAACCACTCGCTCACAGAAACATACGTACCTAAAAACCGGAAAATTGCTCAAGTCACACCAATACCAAAAAAGGGAAGTAGGAGTAATCCGCTGAATTACAGGCCTATATCACTAACGTCGACTTGCAGTAGGGTTTTAGAACATATACAGTACTCGAACAATATGAAGTACCTCGAAGAAAACGATTTATTGGCTTATAGTCAGAACGGAATCAGAAAATATCGATCTTGTGAAACACAACTAGCTCTTTATACTCATGAAGTAATAAGTGCTATCGACAGAGGATGTCAAATTGATTTCATATTTTTATATTTCCAGAAGGCTTTCGACACCGTTCCTCATAAGCGTCTTCTAACCAAACTACGTGCCTACGGAGTATCGTGCCTCAGTTGTGCGACTGGGTTCGTGATTTCCTGTCAGAAAGGTCACAGTTCGTAGTAATAGACGGAAAGTCATCGAGTAAAACAGAAGTAATATCCGGCGTTCCCCAAGGAAGTGTTACAGGCCCTCTATTGTTCCTGATCTATATTAACGACATAGGAGACAATCTGAGTAGCCGTCTTAGATTGTTTGCACATAATGCTGTCATTTACCGTCTTGCAAAGTCATCAGATGATCAAAACGACTTGCAAAATGATTTAGATAATATATCTGTATGGTGCGAAAAGTGGCAATTGACCCTGAATAAAGAAAAGTGCGAAGTTATTCACATGAGTACTAAAAGAAATCACCTAAATTTCGATTAATCGATAAGTCACACAAATCTGAGGGCTGTCAATTAAACTAAATACTTAGGGATTACAATTACAAATAACCTAAATTGGAATGACCACATAGATAATATTGTGGGTAGAGCAAACCAAAGACTGCGATTCATTGGCAGAACACTTAGAAGGTGCAACAGGTCTACTAAAGAGACTGCTTACACCACGCTTGTCCGCCCTATTCTGGAGTACTGCTGTGCGTTGTGGGATCCGCATCAGGTGGGACTGACGGATGACATCGAAAAAGTACAAAGAAGGGCAGCTCGTTTTGTATTATCGCGAAATAGGGGAGATAGTGTCACAGACACGATACGTGAATTGGAGTGACAATCATTAAAACAAAGGCGTTTTTCGTTGCGATGGGATCTTCTCATGAAATTTCAATCACCAGTTTTCTCCTCCGATTGCAAAAACATTCTGTTGGCATCCACATACATAGAGAGAAATGATCAGCACGATAAAATAAGAGAAATCAGGGCTCGCACGGAAAAATTTAAGTGCTCGTTTTTCCCGCGTGCCGTTCGAAAGTGGAACGGTAGAGAGAAAGCATGATGGTGGTTCATTGAACCCTCTGCCAGGCACTTTATTGTGAATAGCAGAGTAATCACGTAGATGTAGATGTAAATGTAGATTAGAATTCGCTTGTGGGAAAAGACGTGAAAAGTAATCTGGAATTCTAGAAGTATTGAATCAGCTAGACATCCCTTGCTTACAGCACTCGTTACTTCATGTGAATAAAGAGCCAATTGGCGATTATAGAGGAAATGACCTATGGCTGCAAACCTGATTCTAGAGATATTTTTTGCAAGAACGATTTCGGAGAAGCTGGTCCCATCCTTAGATGCACTTTAAGTATACACTATGTCATAAAAAGTATCCGGACACGAGGCTGAAAATGACTTACAAATTCGTAGTGCCCTCCATCGGTAATGTTGGAATTCAATATGGTGTTGACCCACCTTTAGCCTTGATGACAGCATCCACTCTTGCAGCCATACGTTCAATCAGGTGCTGCAAGTTTTCTTGGGGAATGGCAGCCCATTCTTCACGGAGTACTGTACTGAGGAGAGGTATCGCTGTCGGTCGGTGAGTCCTGGCACGAAGTCGGCGTTCCAAAACATCCCAAAGGTGTTCCATAAGATTCAAGTGAGGACTCCGTGCATGCCAAATCATTACAGGGATGTATTGTCGTATAACCACCCCGCCACAGGCCGTGCATTATGAACAGGTGCTCGATCGTGTTGAAAGATGCAGTCGCCGTCCCCGAGCTGCTCTTCAACAGTGGGAAGTAGAAGGTGCTCAAAACATCAAAAAATGTTCAAATGTGTGTGAATTTCTAAGGGACCAAACTGCTGAGGTTATAGGTCCCTAGACTTACCCACTACTTAAACTAACTTATGCTAACAACAACACACCCACCCATGCCCGAGCGAGGACTCGAATCTCTGGCGGGAGGGGCCGCGCAGTCCGTGCATGGCACCTCAAACGTCGCTGCCACTCCGCGCGGCCTTTAAACATCAATGTAGGCCTATGCTGTGATAGTGCCACGCAAAACAACAGGGGTTGCAAGCCCCCTCCATGAAAACGCGACCACACCATTAACACCACCACCTCCGAATTTTACTGTTGGCACAATACATGCTAGCAGACGACGTTAACTGGGCATTCGCCATACCGACACTCTGCCATCGGATCGCCACATTGTGTACCGTAATTCTTCACTACACACAACGTTTCTCCACTGTTCAATCGTCCAATGTTTACGCTCCTTACAGCAAGCGGGGCGTCGTTCGGCATTTACCGGCGTGGTGTGTGGCTTACGAGCAGCCGCTTGACCATGAAATCCGAGTTTTCCTCCCACCTAACTATCAAAGTACTTGCAGTGGCTCCTGATGCAGTCTGGAATTCCTGTGTGATGGTCTGGATAGATGTCTGCCTATTACACATTACGATCCTCTTCAACTGTCGGAGATATTTGTCAGTCAACAGACAAGACCACTCTGTATGCTTTTGTGCTGCACGTGTCCTTACACGTTACCACTTCACTATCACATGGGAAACAGTGGACCTAGGGATGATTAGGAGTGTGGAAAGCTCGCCTACAGATGTGTGACACAAGTGACAACCGGTCACCTGACCACATTCGAAGTCCGTGAGTTCCGCGGAGCGCCCTTTCTGCTCTCTCACGATGCCTAGTGACTACTGAGGTCGCTGATATGGATTACCTGGCAGTAGGTGGCAGCACAATCAACCTAATATGAAAAACGTGTGTTTTAGGGGGTGTCCAGATACTAGTCTATATCTAATTAATGTTATGTACTATTTTCCGCATCACACAGGTTGTCAACCCAATGGCAAGTGGGCAAGCCCCACTCCCACAGTACCTCACAACGGGACACCTCACTTGTGGGCAACAAACTATACATCTATTATGTAAAAAAAGTTATAGAACCAATTTTGCAACCAGAGGTAACTAATTTATAACTGTTAATCATATGCTGCTGCGTTCCCACCATCCTCTATATTGTGCAGTCGATAAGAAACATATTGAGCCAGTCGTTTCACAAGAACGAGATTTTATAAACTCGTTCTCGTTATCGGCTAATCGATACATTTTTCTCCCGACATACTTCATGTCAGTGACATGGGTCTATAAATCAGATGATTGTTGCTATTTGCTTTCTCGTGTATTGGTTTGATCTGTACAACTTTTCAGTCTTTAGGTATGGAACTTTCGTCGAGCGAGGTGTTGTGTATGACTGTTAAATATAGAGTTACTTCATCAGCAGGCTCCGAAAGGAACTAAATTAGTATACTATCTGAGTGGGAGGACATGAGTTTATTGACTTCCATTGATCGGGTGTGGAAATGTCCTCTTCTACAGCACTACAACAGGCAGTACGAAACATTGGCTCTGTTGACTGATGCCAGGACCAGTTTAACGTTTCAAAATCAGGTTCCAACTAACTCAATGCCAATGGAATTTCTGTTTCACTATCATGATGCGTGCATTTTGTACACAGATCCGTCCAAATCTAGTGGAGGCTTGGATACCTCAAAGCAAAGGGAAAGACCTATACAAGTGGGATCCACACTCCAGTATTATGACAGCAGATCTGATTGCCACTTTGGAAGCTCTATTATTTGCACAGACAACCATATGAGACACAATAGTCATCATCTCTGATAGCATGTCAGCCCTGCAACTAACTATATACTATCATAATAGTTGTACCAACCCCATAGTAGCAGCAATTGCCTTCGTTGTGTTTGGGGTGCAGAGGAAGTGTTGCATTATCAAGATGGTATGGATAGCTGAAAATGGACAAGTAGATCCCCTATCAAAGCAGGCATCTCTGCATGGAGCTGTTAAATATGGTGAACTCCCGCTCACAGGTGTGATATCCATGCTCAGAAAGATGATGTCAACAGACTGGCAAGAGGAACGGTCGCCCACATCTAAAGTCTGAGGCAGTCACTATATAACTTCGTACCAAGGTATGACTTAAACTAATGTCTACACTGAATTGTCGAAACAACGTGTAATATGTAATACAACATTTACAGTGTTGAAGTGACTGTATGGGCACAGTCTGAAAGCCAATAAATAAATAAAAATCCGTGTTAAGTCTCGGTCTTCTCAAAAAAAAAAAATACTAATTTAGGAGGTTTTGTGTTATTTTAGGTCTGGTTAGTGTTTTTCATTGCTTCTGCAAAAGTGGCCTGACCTGTTTTTATACGATGTAGGATTCATTCAGTCTTGTTCTAATTTACTTGGTATGATACTCTTCAATGCCATCAACATTGTTTCTTTTAATTGAAGCTGCCTCTGGTCGACACTTACATACTAAGTTTGGAACAAATGGAAACTCCGTTAGGAATGCGTCCAACAAATTTTTATCTGCCTTTTTAATAGATATGTTTTGTTTTTAGTTTTGGTGAATTTGGATGTTATGGTATTCAGTTGCTAAGAGTTTTAATACGGTATCGTAACCATTGACACTTCGTGTGGCCTCCTGAACTCATTGCTTACAATCATTTTCACAGAAAACATTAAGTACAATTTTTTATGATATTTTATGCCTATCAACGACTTTGAACATGTAGTTCCGCCAACATATCAAGGGCATTTTGAAGTCACTACTGGCTTTAATACACACATCAAAAAAACTTTTGCATCACCTCGGTTCCAAGAGTTCCAGAACCTGTACAGAAAATTGGAATCGAGGTCAACATAAACACCATTTCCGTCCTTTTTATTGCTCCTGAAAACCACATATTGCTTGTTGTACCACCATACAGCGAGACGTTCAGAGGTGGTTGTCAAGATTTCTGTACATAACAGTATCTCTAGTACCCAGTAGCACGTACTCTCGCACTCATGCATACCTGTATTCGTCATGGCATACTATCCACAAGTTCATCAAGGCACTGTTGGTCCAGATTGTCCCATCCTCAATGGCGATTCGGCATAGATCCCTCATTGTGATTGGAGGGTCACGTCATTCCATAAACAGCCCTTTTCAATCTTTCCCAGGTATATTCGTTACGATTCATGTCTGGAGAACATGCTGGCCACTCCAGTCCAGTGATATCGTTATCCTGAAGGAGGTCATTCACAAGATGTGCACAATGGGGACGCGAATTGTCGTCCATGAAGACATCGCCAATATGCTGCCAATATGGTTGTACGATCGGTCAGAGGATGGCATTCATGTGTTGTACAGCCATTGCGACGACTTCCATGACCACCAGCGACGTAAGTCAGCCACACATAATGCTGCCCCACAACATAATTGCAGCTGCACCTTACTGCACTCGCTGGACAGTGTGTCTAAGGCGTTCAGCCTGACTGGGTTGCCTCCAAACACATCTCTGACAATTGTCTGATTGAAGGCATAAGTATTGGGGCAAGAGTGGTTCTACCCCGCTCTCCATTGTTGCCAGATGTATTAAAGATGGCGGCGATGACGTCGTACAATATGGTGGCGTGAAGACTTGGTAGCAGTGCATGACATCATCCAAGATGGTGGCCATGTCGTCATTCAAGATGGCGGATTTTGGCGGGAAGATAGGTCAATTGGGCAACCTCCACTAACCTAACCCCCCTACCCCATAAAAATGATGGGAAGTTCAAATTCCAACAGGATAGTGCATCACACCACAGTTATCTCTACTGAACTAAGAAAAATCGCAGTGAGATAGGTCACTTGGGCTACCTCCACTAACCTAAGTCACCCAACAACCACCTCGACCCAGGCACTGGCACCTAGTTTGAATTTTGGTGGTAAAGAAAGATCATTTGGTGTTTCTCTACCAACCTAAGAAAACTGCAGGAAACAAAGCTCACCTCCACTAACCTAAGTCACCCGACTGCCACCTCATCATAGGGACTGAAGGGAAATGGACTCAGCCTGCACTGGGCTGATGGAGAAACGAAGGAGTGTACTTTATTTATTTTGGGAGAACTTATTTAGGGATGGAGTATATTTATCACAGTGATACAGAACACACGCTCTGACATGGCACACAGCATACAGACCTGGAAACTACTCCTAAATAACTCATGTATAATGCTCTGCACACACACTTGCTAATTGAAAACTGTCAAAATAACCCATTGCACAGCCTACAGACCTGCAAACCACTCGTAAATAATGCAGTACATTTATGTCCAGAGAGCCAAACAACCCGTAAATTGTCAAAATAATAATCCATCTAAAAGGCTCTGCAAACATGGTTGCTAATTATCAACTGTCAAAATCATGCACCAGTCTTTATTTAAACAGCACCACCATCCAGTGTGTTCACCACGAGGTCTAGATCTACATCTACATTTACATGATTACTCTGCAATTATCATTTAAGTGCTTGGCAGAGGGTTCATAGAACCACAATCATACTATCTCTCTACCATTCCACTCCCGAACAGTGCACAGGAAAAACGAACACATAAACCTTTCCCTTCGAGCTCTGATTTCTCTTATTTTATTTTGATGATCATTCCTACCTATGTAGGTTGGGCTCAACAAAATATTTTCGCATTCGGAAGAGAAAGTTGGTGATTGAAATTTCGTAAATAGATCTTGCCGCAACAAAAAACGTCTTTGCTTCAATGACTTCCATCCCAACTCGCATATCATATCTGCCACACCCTCTCCCCTATTACATGATAATGCAAAACGAGCTGCCCTTTTTTGCACCCTTTTGATGTCCTCCATCAATCCCACCTCATAGGGATCCCACACCATGCAGCAATATTCTAACAGAGGACGAACGAGTGTAGTGTAAGCTGTCTCATTAGTAGACTTGTTGCATCTTCTAGGTGTCCTGCCAACGAAACGCAACCTTTGGCTCGCCTTCCCCACAATATTATCTATGTGGTCCTTCCAACTGAAGTTGTACATAATTTTAACACCCAGTTACTTAGTTGAATTGACAGCCTTGAGAATTGTACTATTTATCGAGTAAACGTATTCCAACGGATTTCTTTTGGAACTCGTGTGGATCACCTCAAACTTTTCGTTATTTAGCATCAACTGCCACCTGCCACACCATACATCAATCTTTTCTAAATCGCTTTGCAACTGATACTGGTCTTCGGATGACCTTACTAGGCGGTAAATTACAGCATCATCTGTGAACAACCTAAGAGAACTGCTCAGATTGTCACCCAGGTCATTTATATAGATCAGGAACAGCAGAGGTCCCAGGACACTTCCCTGGGGAACACCTGATATCACTTCAGTTTTACTCGATGATTTGCCGTCTATTACTACGTACTGCGACCTTCCTGACAGGAAATCACGGATCCAGTCACACAACTGAGACGATACCTCATAGGCCCGCAGCTTGATTAGAAGTCGCTTGTGAGGAACGGTGTCAAAAGCTTTCCGGAAATCTAGAAATACGGAATCAACTTGAGATCCCCTGTCGATAGTGGCCATTACTTTGTGCGAATAAAGAGCTATCTGCGTTGCACAAGAACGATGTTTTCTGAAACCATGCTAATTGCGTATCGAGAGATCGTTCCCTTCGAGGTGATTCATAATGTCTGAATACAGTGTATGCTCCAAAACCCTACTGCAAACCGACGTCAATGATATAGGTCTGTAGTTCGATGGATTACTCCTACTACCCTTCTTAAACACTGGTGCGACCTGCACAATTTTCCAATCTGTAGGTACAGATCCATCAGTGAGCGAGCGGTTGTATATGATTGCTAAGTAGGGAGCTATTGTATCAGCGTAATCTGAAAGGAACCTAATCGGTATACAATCTGGACCTGAAGACTTGCCCGTATGAAGCGATTTGAGTTGCTTCGCAACCCCTAAGTTATCTACTTCTAAGAAACTCATGCTAGCAGCTGTTCGTGTTTCAAATTCTGTAATATTCCATTCGTCTTCCGTGGTGAAGGAATTTCGGAAAACTGCGTTCGATAACTCCACTTTAGCGGCACAGTCGTTGGTAACAGTACCATCGGCACTGCGCAGCGAAGGTATTGACTGCGTCTTGCCGCTTGTGTGCTTTACCTACGACCAGAATTTCTTCGAATTTTTACCAAATTTCGAGACAAAGTTTCGTTGTGGAACCTATTAAAGGCATCTCGCATTGAAGTCCATGCCAAATTTCGTGCATCTGTAAATTTTAGCCAATCTTCGGGATTTCGCGTTCTTCTGAACTTCGCATGCTTTTTCTGTTGCCTCTGCAACAGCGTTTGGACCGGTTTTGCGTACATCAGTTCCATCTCTTACCAATTTATGAGGTATGAATCTCTCAATTGCTGTTGCTACTATATATTTGAATTTGAGGCACATCTCGTCTACATTTGCATAGTCAGTTTGGAAGGAATGGAGATTGTCTCTTAGGAAGCTTCTAGTGACACTTTATCCGCTTTTTTAAATAAAATTATTTTGCGTTTGTTACTGGTGGATTTAAAAGAAACGGTATTGAGCCTAGCTACAACGACCTTGTGATCACTAATCCCTGTATCAGTCATGATGCTCTCTATCAGCTCTGGATTGTTTGTGGACTCCAACAGACCTAGTACACAGTACCACCACTAGAGGGTGCTGTTGTCCATTCTGTGATGGCAGCCATGATGTCAGCTGATGACGCAACTACCATTATCGAAGACGGAGGCAAACAGTGTGATCACCATGAGGTTTGGACCTAGTACAGAGTACAACCACCAGAGAACACTGTCGTCCATTCCGTGATGTAATCCAAGATGGTGGGGAAAAATGGCGGGAAAACGACTATGCCTGTGCTAGATATAAGTTTTTGTTTTGCAGGGAGTGTCTCCACCATGCGATCTAGACTCCAACTGACCTAGTACACAATACTGCCACCAGAGAGTGCTGTCATTCACCTTTGAGATAATTCAAGATGGTGATCTGGTGAGGGAAAACGGCGCGAAAATGACTCAGCCCACACTGGGCTGCTGGATAGAGTAAAGCCGTCGGCACACGGGCCGTCCATTCCAGCATTGAGCGTTGAGCGTGCCGAGTCGACCGTGCTGCTGAACGCTCAGGAACCATGCAACTTGTGCATACGGTACGCACGGCCCAGTGTGCTCACATGCGACGGCAGCGCGCTCCAGCGGCAGTTGTTGGCTACAGTTGGAGCGCGCGAGCTACATAGCATATAGACAAGTGTTTATGAAATGAAGAAGCGTAAACTGGCTGCTTTAGCTTTGCTAGCAATTATCGATGACGAGAGGAGAGAAAAGCGAAGGAGACAGTGGACAAGAGAGTGGATTCAACGATGCAATGCTGGGACAGGAGCGTTGCATATGCTTCACAATGAGCTGAGATAGGTAAACATAGCTAGTTGGTTCGTAGTTCTGTTTCAATGTCCCAACTTATTTTCGGTTTAACAGGTTTACTGAATATTCTTAAAGCATTTCATATACTGTAGTTTTAGATTATGTAATTTACATACAATATTCTTGATACTGAATTTTATTGCTCTGAAGTAATCTACTTTGTCATGTTGTAGGTTTCAAGATCCAGTTTCATTTAGGAATTTCACGCTAATGCATGCCGAAGTTTTCACGAAATTGCTGACTATAATTGAAAATGATATCTGTAGGCAAGATACGAAGATGCGGGAGTCGATAAAACCAAGAGATAGGTATGTGTCTTAGACCCTGAGTATTATAGCAGCAAAAAGTTTGCATATGTAACTTCTACCTAATTCTTTTATAGACTCGCTGTCACCTTTAGATTTCTTGCCACTGGTGAACCTTTCCAGTCGCTGGCATATGCTACCAGAATAGCACCAAATACTCTATCACAGATAATTCTGGACACCCTTCAAGCAATATTAAACAATTTGGAGGATGCTTGTATAATGGTATGTGTACCTATTTGGTATTTATACATCCACATATTTAGACTAGCTGTGTAATCTTATTATGCAGCTTTCACTAAGAGCTGGAGGAGTCATGAAATAGGATATACTACAATCTGATATCCACTATCGCACTCTAGCACCATCATGATTTAAGTGAAACAGCATTCTAAACATTTAATTTAAGCAAAAATCAAACTACTAACTGAGCAATATGATACACTGCATTTCATGTGTAACTGATTTTGCACTCTTTGCAATAAGATGCTGAGTAGCAACACAGAATCTTTCTTTTGCACAGTGTAGTACTCAGAAATATTTCCTTCATGCTAAGAATTGTCATTTTAAATGAGAGTCCCTCTCATATGATCCAAACCTTTAGTTTTGTGACATAACATTGGTTATAGACTATTTCAAGAAAAACATTTTGTTTCACAGAAACTGTTTCAAATACATCTCATTGTATTCAAATATGAAAGTTAGCAACTGCATTTGTACTGCCATTTTAATAAAAAAAATCTTGTTTCAGGTTCCAGCCTCTGCTAGCGAGTGGAAGACTATTGCTGATTCATTTAATGTGTCCTGGCAATTCCCTCATTGCATTGGTGCTATTAATGGAAAAAAAGTTACCTTCAGAGCATCAATATCTGAAGGTGCATACTTCAGAGACTACAAAGGAACCAACAGCATTGTTCTTCTCACAATTGTTGATGCACGCTATAAATATGTATATGTAAATATTGGTGCAAATGGGAGGGTGAATGATGGGGCAATTTTCAATAACAGTAAATTGGCTGAAGCCTTGAATAATAAAAAACTGAATTTGCCAGCACCAGAGAAGATAGAGTGTTTCAGTGATGTGGAACTGCCTTATGTGTTTGTTGCCGACGATGCATTTGCATTGAAAGAGTATATGATGAAGGGGTATCCCGAAAGAGACCTCTCAAAGGAAAAAAGGGTGTTCAATTATAGACTGAGCAGGGCTTGAAGAGTCGTTGAAAATGCATTTGGCATGATGTCAAATAAATTTGGGGTTCTGCTCAGTCCTATTCGACTTTCAGCAAAGAAGGTGGATATTGTTATAAGAGTTTGTTGTGTGCTGCACAGTTTTATTTTAGAACAGAAATCCCAATGCTATATTCCACCTGAAATCGGCAACAGCACATACGCATCTACTATGGAAGGCATTCAGCAGCAAAATGGATGGAAACCTACAGTAAATGCATTGAGGATTAGGGACCAATTCAGGAACTACTTCAACACTGTAGGTTCTGTGCCATGGCAACAGGAGTGTGTTGATGCAGGAAGGTGGTAGATAAATGTTAAAGCTCAATAACAGCTCATGGGTTGTAATGAAATACGACTGTATACCAAATTAATTTTTTTAATTACATTATCTATATCCTTTTGAGACCAGATGTACCTAAGTTCTACCCCAAACATATATATGTTGTATTACATATGTCGCTGCTTATTACGAAGCATTTTATTTATCTGTAAAGAAATCTTATTGGACTGCACAGCGACTGCTAATCAGTGCTACTGTTTTCATGTACATTGCATTTATTGTGCAGCTGAGTGGAAAACCTAATATTTGTCTCTCAAGCATCCAAACTTTCAAACATTTACAAATGTAATTTACACTGAGTCTCAAAAATTGCTGCTCTCTAGGTTATGTTTAATAACACAGATAAAGTTAATTAGCTGTGTGTCCTATAAATAACATTTACAACAAACATTATGATGCGGAACTTGTTAAGTGAGCAAACATCAGACATATTTAAAAAACAAAGTAAAAAACAGATGGGTACATGCTGGTTGTTTATAGGCCTCTTTTTCAGTATGAATACCTGTTTCTGTTCAATAATTTCTCTAAGTTTAGGTGGCTTTGTTAAGGGGAAACATCTTGAGCTTACATTTGAAAACACTTTTGACATTGCCAGACATTTTAATGCCAAGGGTAGATTGTCGGAGTCTTATAGTTCCACATTACATTCATTTCTGTGCAACAGATTCATTGAAGAGTAACAGAGATAATTTTTCCTTCTACTGTGATCCTTCTGAACATCTCTATTACTCTCAAACTTAAGTTGTTGAGAGCAAACTATGTAAGTGAATGAAATAATGCACCTTGAGGCTGTGGTTAATAATTCCAGCTGTTTAAAGATATGTCCACAAGATGTATGTGCATGAACCCCATACACAGCCCTAATTATTTTCTTTTGTCCAATAAATATTTTTGCCTAAGAGACGGGATACCCTAAAGTATTATCCTGTAATACATCAATGAATGAAAATATATTAACTTACTGAATTTTATATCCCCATTTTTGACAGTTATTATTATGATGAAAGTAGGTAGACCTGAATGTTTCTAAAATAGGGTTAGCCAACTGATAATAGCTTACATGTGATTTTCTATCCTTCTGATTGTAAAGCATTTGGGCAGACAACTGACATTAGTTCCTTTCCAGCTACTAGGATCTTCCAGATCAAATTAGCTGCCCACTTATTTTGATGTGTATCCCCTAATATTCTGGTGGAGGAAGTTAATTCCCCTTTCCCTCTATTCTTGTTATATGAACTGGGAGTCCTTGTCAACTTAATTTCCTTTAACAATATAAGTCTAAATTTGACCTAAAGCAAGTATAGCACTTTGTAACAGTAACCACATAATGTACTAGTGGACCACCTGATGTTTTCTGTTGCATTTGGTAACTACACTGGTGCAATTTACCAAAAGACCTCTAGTTAAATGAGTACAACATACACTCACACTGTGCTTGTTGACCCACATCAGTAACCTTTTGGGGTCTCATTGGCTAGAACCGCACAGGCAGCTCTCACCTCGAAATGTATGTCGCTAACACCTGTCACAAGTTATAATGGTGAGTTTCATATGGAAAACAGCTAGATCCAGAGAGATAGTGAATAGTGTAACGATGTGGAGGATGAGGTTTATGATTGGTATTTTTACTTGCAGTAGAGCTGGACTGAAATAAAAACCATGATGTATGTTCTCTGTCAGATATCTTTCAATACCATGATTTGGTAACAAGTTAGTTGTTTTAATTACATTATCGACACCATTTTGAGGCCTCATGCACCTCAGTTATATTTCAAAATTGTTGTAATATATGTTGCTGCTTATGTATAATCAGTTTATTTAAATGTAGATAAATCTTGGGGTCCACAACAATTATCAATGAATGCCAGTTTTTTATGTGAATTGCATTCATTGAACAATCTTATTGGGAATTTAGCTTTTGTGTGTGTACCAAGCATCCAAATTTAGATGCCGTATATAATTGCCATAGTGCTAAAGAATACTAACAAATTACACCTCCTCCCACTTAAAATCCCTGGGCAGTTATCTTGGACTTTTGTTTATAATGTCAAAAAAAATCTGCTGGCAAGTGAATGATTTGTAGAATATAATGAAAAAACCAAGCCTCATCTATTCATTTGTGTCTGGATTCAGCTCCTACAAGAGCAGCTGGCCCAATACTATCATCTATTGAACTATTTTTCTCTTTTCCTCCCTACAATTCTGAAATTTTACCAGAAAACACAGCATGTCAATGCCAACGAAAAATGATTTCCATAGAAGCAAATTACTTTACTTTGTTCAGTATACATTTGAGAAATTATATAATGTACTTGTACCTCTTCATCCAAAATTCATTATTTATTCTGTATATTACTGGCTCAATGTTTTTACTACTTGGTTAGTTTTCTTTACTCCTACATTATTTAGAAACTAACAAAACTTTCTATGCCAGTTTGTGTACTGGAACATGTAATAAATCTTTACAAACACAACACATAAGCTTACTACAGTAAACTGCTGCCCTTAACATTGTAATTATCATTTGCAATGACTATACCACTGAAGGAAGCAAAAAGTTCAACAAGAATACTGAGGAACAGGGAGCATAATTTGGAAAAAAAATAGATATTAAGAAAAGGGATAGTACACTGATTCGAAATTACAAAGAAAGTAATAACAGATAAAGTGAAATTAAAATACTGCAAAAAAAAAGTGTGACTGGAAAATTGGTTAGGTGGGAAGGATTATAGCACTATAGCTCCAAAATGGTGAAATAAACATGTATCAATAGGTGAACTTACACACTAGTTAATAGCAACAGGAGGATAGGAAATGTGACAATACCAGTTAAAAAAAAATGAAAATGTCCAGTATATTATATGTATGTAGTACTCGCTGCCAAATTCCCTTTTATTTAGCTGAATAGAAAACTGCACTCACATATTTGCCAAAGTTCCACGGCATGTTGCAGTCACATAAACAATGACATTTTAAATGAAAACACATGAAATGTTACCCTTTAACCATGTAGATGATTATACTTATCATTTCACACTGACAATGAAATAGGTACAAAAAAAAGTACAGGTAAATTTCACCTCACTGAAAGCATGTTATCATACAAAACCAAAGTACATAAACATGGAAACTACCAGTATTATATAATGTTGCTATTAACCTTGAATTTAATTCTACCCAAATTAGGTTCTTATAATGTGATGTTTCACATGCTCCTATAATATGGTTCACATTGGATGGCTGAATTACTTAAACTGAACATTGTGCACAAGAATAGTGATCCAGCAGTCTGTTCTCCATTTGATCAGATTTAGAGAGATTTGCTGCACACTGTTAATTATTTACAACTGCTTGTGAATAAATGCAGTCAGATTGATCATATGAAGGAACACTGCCTGGAGACACAAATGGTCCCATATTTCTCTCTCTCTCTCTCTCTCTCTCTCTCTCTCTCTCTCTCTCTCTCTCTCTCAGAAGGTAATGTTAGGATACAGGTATTGGGGCAGGCACAGAATAGTCTAGAAGCATATTAATTTCAAAATTAAATTTATTCGTCTAATGCTTCATACAATACTCTCATTAGCTCCAATCTTATACGTCTTTTCTTTTTGTCGCATTTAATTTTTTTAATTTCTGCTCCTAGAAATTTTACAAACGATCTGTTTCATCACTCTCATCATCTTCCTGTAGAGCCTTTGCAATTAGGCTACCTACAGACCCATAGTCTTCATTTCCCTTTCTTTTCTTGGTTGAGGATGTAGGTGTGGACATATCTACGGACTCCTGAATTGTCTGAGAGGATGCCTGATCATTTGGTGCAAACATACTGATGCTGCTGTTACTGTTACTGAAGACATCCTCAATGTTGGTAGTTGCAGGGTCCACCTCCAGTTCACAATCTGCAGGAGCTGGATCACTATGTTTGTAGGTGCCACAATCATCTACCTGAAACATAAAATAAAGTTATACACAAAACACCCAGGTTGATTTTAGTGAAGACTGTATAGAAATTATTCACTGAAAATTGCAATGAACAGAAATAAAACTTTATGACAGTTAACTTTTGTTTGTTTGAGCTGGCTGTCTGAGCAACATCAACTGTAGTTTCCTCTGCACTTATTCATTACATTACAAAAGTACCACAAGCAATAATTGGAAAATAGACATTAATATAAATTTATGCTATCTGAACTGTCTCAATTAAATTAAAGTGAAATGTCGTTAAAATAAGGACTTTACATATAAAACCAACAAACACATCTCCCTCCAAAAATATAACCAAAGTAACGGGACCAGCACGGAAAATGGGGGTGGGGGGGGGGGGGGGGGTTGCGTGGGGACAAACTAAATATAAATACATACACACACCACGATCCCAAATTCCGCTACACTTACAATATCGACAGGAATCGATCACTTCCCTTCACCTGAATAGCTCAACCGCATTTCTCCATACCACGAAGTAAAAACCAACTACTCCAAAAATTATAATCACGCCGCATCTATCGATACCACAAAACCAACACCTAAAACAACAAAATCTGGAATCTGACACTTCCATTGACCTATATGAGTCAACTGCAGCTACGACGACACATTGGAATCGGACACTTCCCTTGAACTATATAGGTCAACAACAGTCCACAATACCAAAACACATATAGCTGCGAGGACAAATTTGAATCTCTTTCCATACTACTGACTATACGAAAAAAAAATTGAAATCGAGTACATCCGCTAAGATACACAAATGAACCACAAGAACTCATACCAAAACATCAAGCACCAACAAATGCAGTAAATAACACTGACCCAACAACACACAAAACAACAATAGACAAACAATTGACCCAAAAAAAGCGACTACTTACCACAAAATAGTTCCGGCGCTACACACAAGGTCAGCCATCCCAATCACACACACACACACACACACACACACACAAACCATTGTGCAGGTGGCAAGATACATAAATATATATAGACTAACTGCAACTAGAGTTTCTTCCCAAATGACAGTACCCCATAGTCGTAATTTCTTTCAAACAAGTACGTTCTAGCAATAAATTAACATTAGTTTGTCGATTCCAAAATGTGGAGCAACATTTATGCATATAAGTACTTATACAAACCTGAAAATCGTGGGCAATTGCCATGAATGGCAACTCAGTTTCCTTCATTTTCCATGGCACATAATGCTCCTCCAGGAAGAGTAGATTTTTAAAATACCATAAACTTGGTGTGTATACCTAAAACAATCGTGCAGCGATTTATTTATTTCGCTACTAAATACATAAAAACACACAGCGATTTATATCGCTAGTAAATGCTATAAAAACAACGTGCTGCAATTTACTTAGATCGCTAGTAACTACAATATCACTATAACAGACAAATCTAAGGAAAATAAATACTTACGTCATCTGTTCCTGATCCGGTTTTGATACTCTCTTTTCTCTTGTTGTTTTCCACGTTAAACATGTTTCTCATATTGCAGAAATTGATTTGGCATTCCTTTGGGTTCTGTAAATGCGGCCGAACATTTTTAACTTTCTGGAACACTCTACTTAGAGTTTCCGACCGGAAATGTTTATTATGATAGTTCTTCGATTTAACGTTATACAAGCACTGTTCTTCCTCTATTAACACGCACAATTCTTCGCGTGTCCAGGCGGCCATATTTCTCCTTCGAAAGTTCTGATACTACTGAATGCCGAGTGGAGAGACCTGGCTGTGACATAGGTGGCGTTCTTCCATCTCATTGGTCAACGTTCAAACGCAAGTTCAGAATATCTGGCATGCTAAACGTTGCTCTGCACGTTCGGAAAGACTCCCCAACGTGCTTTTTCCACGCTGTGACGTCAGAAACTCGGCACGCTCAACGCTCAACGTTCGAGTGCACGGACCGTGTGCCGACGGCTTAAGGAAGGAGTGTATTTTATTTATTTTGGAAATATTTATTTAGGGATTGAGTATATTTATCACACTGATACAAAACACATGCTTGGCGTCACGCCACACAGCCCACAGATCTGTAAACTACTCCTAAATAACGCTCTGCAGACAAGCAGACTCCTCCTAAATTACAGAAATAATTTCAGTACAGACCTGCAAACTGCTCCTAAGTAATGCAGTACACAGATGTGCAGACACAGAATCAACTCGTAAACAGTCGAAATAGCGCATAGCACAGCCTACAGTCCCATTCGCAAAATAGTGCAACAGATATGCAATCAACACTCGCAAGCACCGTCCCCCAACCCCTGTCCACTGGACTGCACAGGATATACAGGATCCAAACAGCGCATAGCACAGCCTACAGTCCCACTCGCAAAATAATGCAACAGATACGCAATCAACGCTCGCAAGCACCGTCCCCCAACCCCCGTCCACCGGATTGCACAGGAGGCTAGCGGCAGCCCCCACGAAACGACGCGTCCGTCAACTGTCAAACCACAAACAGATACCCCTTCGGGTCCCGCACGCATGAGGTGGAGGCATCCCTTTCATACTTGACACCTGAGAAATTCCTCTCGAAATATGTGATCACTTAGGCGCCATTGATGATGCGACCAGACGAGAGCGAAGACCTATTTACAGAGAGCAGAGGCTCCAAGGTGGGCCATGCGCACATGTGTTCACTGCTACCCTCTCTCTACCTGCGGTCCAGTGAAGAGCTTACTGCCAAGCGACGCTGCAGAATTCCATTCCAGAATAGCACAAACTGGTTTCTCCCTAGTGTTTCTAATGGACCATGCATGACGTGTGGCTGATGCATCACCACACAAAGCTACATACTATCGCAAGCGCATCTAGCGATGTTCTCAATGATGTACTGAAGCCACATGGCTATCTAAAGTAATAACCATATCGAACTCTAGTAAATTGCATAGTGTCCCAGAAATATTTGACATGCACTTTTGTAGGAGTTTTCGTGATATCTCAGTCTGTATGCACGGAAATTCTTCCCCTAACAGAACCTGTTTACGAAAATAGCACAGAATAACATCTATAGCACTCTTCCTAGCGGCCCTAACGTGGTACCCCATCCATCACACCTTATCCTTCCTGCTTTCAACAAATACACAAATGTTCCCACCGCTATGTAGAGACTCCTATATCTCCACACAAAAGAACGTCTTGTGAATGAATCGAGCGTTATGATTGGTTTTTATCTTATTTACCCACCGAATTACTGATGCCACTGGTATCGAAGCACCATCCACCTTTTCTTTTTCTGTCTGCAGACGAGACTTTGAGAGGTAAAAACTGTTTTACACATATAGCCATATTGCACTGATAATTAAACCCTGCAAAGTGCCTCCTATGTATCGTCAAATAGGGAAAAACTCTTACTCAATTACACAGCTCTCCCACCGAGGACAGGAGCTTGAATATTAGAACGTGAAACCAACCTGCGACCCATAAATATATCACTGCGTACCCTACATATCGTCAAAGACACCTACTCAATTACACTGCACTCCCACTGAGGACAGGAGCTTGAATATTAGAGCGTGAAACAAATCTCCAACTCAGCAATATATCACCTCCTACCATCTTGATGTAGCAAACATACAATTCGTATCCTGCACCATACAAAACCAGCCCTTTGACATCATTTGTACGTACTCCACGAAGACAGCACAGTACGTATACTCGCACCAGTAGATATTTACTGCAAGGTTGGGTGAGCATCCACCCCAAAAAAAAAAATGGTTCAAATGGCTCTGAGCACTATGGGACTTAACTTCTGTGGTCATCAGTCCCCTAGAACTTAGAACTACTTAAACCTAACTAACCTAAGGACATCACACACATCCATGCCCAAGGCAGGATTCGAACCTGCGACCGTAGCGGTCGCGCGGTTCCGGACTGCGCGCCTAGAACCACTAGACCACCGCGGCTGGCCATCCACCCCCAATGCGTGAGCAGAGTGCCTGCAGTGGATCGAAGTCACTTTCAGAACTGTTCTACAAATACGGCCTCGTTTCCCCCATTGACACAAAAGCATTACTGTTTCTAGTCTGGACCTGCCTGCTTGGTTGCTCGCTTTTCTACACCCATCTCCAGACTCTAGGATTGCAAGAACATATCTAATTTCGCGTGGTTTGCTAGAATATCATACCATTTTCGCAGTACTTTTCGATATCAAGCACATATCAATATCGCTTGCATCGCAGTACCTCTCATGTGATATAATCTCAAAGATACAGACTGGGAATTATTTCTCTAGAAACCTGAAACTTTAGCTAGGTGGGGCGTGCTGTAAACCACTGACTAACTAGAAACCAGTCACGTCTGCGAAGACATTTACTCGCAAACTCGGAGAAAATTAAAGAAAACTGATATTTCCACTCGAGAATACCAATCTCAGTGATGTAGTAGATTTAAAATCATCCCTATAATTTACAAGGTCAACTAAGGTGTTTCTCATGTCTAGAGAATCGGCAAACGTGTCTTCCACATGCTAGATGCACACGCCACAGTCGATCTTCTCTCAACTAAATAAAGGCGCGAAATGTGCAAAAGCAGTCAACCAGTCTGGAACTGCGTGACTGCTACGGTCGCAGGTTCGAATCCTGCCTCGGGCATGGATGTGTGTGATGTCCTTAGGTTAGTTAGGTTTAAGTAGTTCTAAGTTCTAGGGGACTGATGACCTTAGAAGTTAAGTCCCATAGTGCTCAGAGCCAGCAGTCAACCAAACAGTTTACATGGGAGGGAATAAGGATACATCACAAATGCACGTCCATATTCAATCTCCTCAAATTTCCATGCGGTCACGACAGCTATCCAACACATACTAAGTATTAGTTCACTATTCGATATTCTAGAGGACAACACGCTAATTCATCTACATTCCTAACTCCAACAGGCGTCTCCATTCTGACAGCTCCTACCATTAACGGGAAACGTTAATCATCCCCGCACAGGTCGCCGGTGCTGCAGGCCGAGCACGCACAGGTAGAATCAATTATCCTAAGAAATCGGTCACATATATATTTTATCCCTGTACTTACAACTAAATGTTACGATCGCAGTCTCAGTTGAACAACATTCGACAATGAGCGAAGTATCGGAAATACACCCTGCTGACAGCTGTCGCTCTGGAAATAGAAAATCGGTACCCATTCTTATGACTTGACATACTCTTCCCAAGCTATCACAGTACTCCACGTCAAATCCATACCTTCCTTACGATTGGACATAGTCAATTCCTTTGCACATGTTGGAACAAAAACACTTACTGTATAAGCCTGATGCTCAAATGCAAACATATCACGCACCTCCTACTACTAAGTATAATTCTTCGTCAATAATTGATCGCTGGCGATACGAAATAATACTGAGAGAAAATAAACCATGGGTGGACGTGTCTCACAATTTTTTCTTGTGAATGCTACCACCGTGTCCTAGAAAGAAACGCGTAATCGGACAGATGTTAAAAAAAAATCGATCCCAACAACTACCGTATGTTAGTCACAAGCAGATATGGTTCTACAGGTGCACACAGGTATCCATGTTACAAGCTATACTGTCTTCATAAATCGAGGTACAACAGTACCTCCGAATGAGGTGGTTTTTCTATCCGGACAAATACCGAGATGGTGATCACTGGAATGCGTATTATCAGACCAGCACTCCAGTTACACATAGCCCAGAATGCAACCTCGTTATAAAATCAATGAATTTTGAAAGTGATTCGGCTAAGGGAAGTGGTATGTAAGAGGTATTTGCGACTCCCTCACACCACCCCAGCTAGATATTTCTACAATACTCGTAACGTATTCTGACTGGATACCATATCAGAGGTACTGCGACATATCCACTGATTTATAGGCGATGAATGATTGAGAAAGAACACAAACAGTAGTAGTAGATGATGTGCTGATTGAGGTCGTAAGAAAATGTGTACTAGCTTTTCAGATCTATCATGTTACACTATCTGCTAGAAATGATGTCCATTATTTGGAATCAGGTCTTTCCATTCAACCACATACCTGCGTTGGATCACACCCACAAGCGAATCGTATTTCTGGCACTCTCATATGTCGAAACGAGTCACCTTTCTCGAACCCGTCTGCCACAGTAAAATTCCAACCTGGTTTTAGTCACCCCTAAGCATCTTGCAACTGCTCCCATTTCTATAGCTTTGTGCATGTGATCATTCCAATTTAAGTCGGAACTGAGCAGAAATCGGAGAAAGACATATCCACCACCTTCTGCAACCCGTGTACAAACAGAACGACCTGAGTTAGTGCAACAGGAGCGTGTTCTGACCATTCGGTGGAAATGCGGGCATTATGGTGCGTCTCCAAACTAGATACAGATACTACAATCCAAAGCAGATCAGCGTCCATTCACGCCTAACTCCCTAACATGCTATCATCGTTATTCTGTACCATGCAACCGAGAAAAATTACGAACTATAAAAGGTCCACTAACTTAATCCGAGCCGGCCGGGGTGGCCGAGCGGTTCTAGGTGCTACAGTCTGGAACCGTGCCACCGATACGGTCGCAGGTTCGAATCCTGCCTCGGGCATGAATGTGTGTGATGTCCTTAGGATAGTTAGGTTTAAGTTGTTCTAAGTTCTAGGGGACTGATGACCTCAGCAGTTAAGTCCCATAGTGCTCAGAGCCATTTGAACCTTAATCCGATATAGAACTCACCTAGGCGCCGTTGCTAGTGCGATGACGCATAGCTGCGATATGGGGCCGGCGCAGAGAGAGTGTTGTTGTCATGCTTTCCAGAATAGCATTCCTAATGGGACACCCCATCCGTAACCGAATTTATCTGTCAAACTGCTGCTGTTGCCGATGCAGGACGATCATATTAAATATACAGCTTTTGATCCATTGCAGAGGGCAGTTTAAGGTTTCATGACCCTTACTATAGGAGGATGACCGTATCCAACAGACTATACTGTAAGTCGAAAGAGACGCTCTCTGTGACCCTGTGTCGTTATTTGAAACATCGATTTCTAACACGCTTTGTACACTGTAATACATTTTGTTTTTCTGCCACGACTTCGATGTCTATGCCAAGTCCTAAACTGATATTAAGACGCTCTGATCCACGGCCTCTCGCAGAAAACAAGCCTTCGTACAATGTAAATGATATTGTTACTGTGGCTACCATAACACGCCACAAACACTGGATGATTTTAAATAAAAGACAGTTACAACACAAGCAAACTGAAGAGTTTTCCGGCGTTGGCGTAGGTTTCCAAACTGCATTTCAAATCGTGTGCCATAGTCGCGGAACAGCTGATGACCCTACGTTCCCTTTCGACTGATTCATCATATTTCAGTCATGTAAGCGATCAGTGTATCCACCCCAGAAGGTGCTGTCCATCCACCAAAACTCTATCCCCAACTCAAACAAGCGATATCAGTCAATCATTATGTGGTAACCAACAGCGTGCCAGTGCAAGGATGGGATGGGAAAGACACCATCGATGTACTCTAATAATAAGCATCACAGTTGATAGTGGAAACAATTTTACAGTAATTTCAACACCGACCAATGATGTGACAGCATGTTTCTCACTTTCCGTATCATAGCTAAACCGCCCCTTCCACTTTGCAAGTATCATTGCGAACGTGGATAGATGACTGTGCAGTATGTCCATTCATTGTTAATTTTCGAACACATAAATCGTCAAAGTACACCAGACAGCGCTCCACATATTTCTAACACCTCGAGCATAGTGCTCAATTTACGATCTATCTCTCTGCGTATGTGAGTCACAGCGTATTCTCGCTGTCTTAGGATAAAATTAGAGAGTGAAAGACCCTTGTCACATTGTCATTGGCCAACCAGCCCTGCAGCACCGTTACCGTATCAATGTGAAAGCGACCAGAAGAAGAACGCAGCAGATAACAGCGTCCACTCGCTAGCGCGGCTGAAACGGAACTGCCATCTGAGCTGCCCAAGCACGACTCACGCCCCGTCCTCACAACTTTACTTCTGCCGGTTGTTGTTTCAAGAGAGGGGTGGAACAAAAGACGGAGTAGTCGTCCACAAGCAATGTAATCTGGACAAGTCTTTCTACATCAGACGTTATTACTGTTAATTACAATGCCAAAGATAGCCACTTAAAATACCACTTTGCGGGACACCGCTGTCTTCTTGAAAGCATTCAGAGAAAATGCTACTGACTCGAAATTTAAAATTAAAGTATAAGAGTTAAAAAATTTAATGAAAAAGTATTCTAAATGTTTACAGTATTTCTTAAGGTATAAGAGGTAAAAAAATAATTGAAAACATATTCTAACTGTTTACAATACTTGTTTATAAACAACGTTTTTCACTTTGTTTTCCGGGGTGTATATGTAAAAAAATTTTTCGAATTCCTACTCGAAAGAAAGCTCCGTATAGTTGAGCAAGAGAGGCAAGAGTTTTTGAGGTCGATGCCGCAATATTTTAAAGTTTGTCCTTGCACTTTGTTAATTGTAAAAGTGTAGGCTAATTTTATTGGAAATTGCCGTTTTTTAAAATAGGAATGGCAGTTCTGTAGCGATCAGTGGCATTCTAGGGATAAATAGTAAGCGTCCTTTGTACTTTCCAGTCGTAAGTTCGGTTTCGATCATGTTATTCGATAGATATTTCACGCTCATCCTTGTTCCATTACATAGTTTTGTTGAGCTGAGATTTCTGAGCAGTATGATCAGAGATCCAGCTTTAAGTCGAAGGCAGTGTAATGGCATTCCTGGTATTTGCAAAGAGTTTAAAAATTCTGTAGGGAAGTTCACACACTCTTCACCGTTTAACATCGTGTCCATCGATTTGTATATTCTCTATTCACCGGCTATTTTCTTTTGAATATAAAGTTGATATCGTCGACAATAATATTTTAGTGGCCAAAATTGCCCTTTCAAATAGCCGGTCTGGATTGGTATAGTTGGTAACAATGTTGGAGTAATTTGGTCGATGAGTTCGTTTTCAGCAGTGGCTATGTTGCAGAAATCACTGTTGAGTTAATGAGGCCGGTTGTCTGGTCAGTATGATACGTGCCTTCGCATATTTGTGAAGTTGTTAAGCAAAATGTGCTGTTGTTTCGTCTTTCGATAGTTCAACTCTCATATTTCTTGTTAGTAGAAGTATTTGTATGTGTGGCCAGAGATGTGATTTTTAAGCATGCGTTGATCTCGTCTGCTGGTGTTGACTCGGGGATAGCTGGAAGTGTCTGTCGAAAATCTCCTGACAGTATGAATATAACTGCTCCCATCATTTCAGAGTTTTCTCACAAGTCTTATAATGTTCTGTCCATACCTTCGAGTGATTTTTTGTATACCATTACGCATTCGTCCTCGAAGATAATTTCAGCTTGCTTTAGAAGTTCACCCGGTCCAGATGCTCTTGAGATCTTACATACCGGGAATTGTTCTTCGGCTACATTCAACGGTAGTTATAGGCCGAAATGGGCGGTTCGTCCTCCTTCCATAAGTGTAGCTGCAATGCCGGATGATGTCAGTGCAAGTGCGAATTGCTGTTTATAACGTATTTCCGTCGGCAGTAAACTCATTTGAAACATTTTACCGGTGCCGCCCGGTGGGTCCTAGTAAGTAATTCCGTCATTGTTGTTGTTAATCCGGTCCATGATGACGTTCTAAATTTCCTTTTGATTGTCATTGAGAAGTGGTCTGTTGTGAGCAAAGTATTGAAGTAGTTTGTTGATGCTGTAGCGTTTTTTCCTTGTAATTTCGCAGCTTATCAAATTGATAGCATCTTTTCGAGGTGCTTCCATCCCAAGTTGTACTTAGGTCCCATTGTTTATTGCTAAACATTTATCTTCTAGGAGAATGAGCGTTTCATTGAAGATGTTGTTATTGAATTCGATGATCAGTTCAGGGTGAACTTGTCGGATTTGGTACAGTATGTCATCACTCATACTGTCTTTGAAGGAGTCCCATAGCTGCTTTGGAATCGATTGGTTAAATGTTGCTCGAATTATGGCGAATAAGTCCCTCATTTGTTCAGTTGAGACTGTGAATTAGGCTTCTTGTAGTGTTAGGTCCCAGTGGTTGTGGTTTTCCAGTAGTCCTAAGCGTTGGCATGCTTCTCTGTGTGTCTGGCATAGGTAACCGTCAACAGTCTTGACATCTGTGAAATTTGTTGGTCGTCGTCTTTCGTGTAGCGATATCCAGAGATAGAAAAATTCGGCGCTGTTCGATGTACGTTGCACACTCGGACTAATGTGCCAGTTTTCATTATGCATAGATGATCTTCTACTGGAATTCCTTGTTTTCTTGAGAAGTCTGACCCTAAATCGTTCCCCTCCCTAGGTACACCCTGGGAGGAATGTAGGGCTACAGAAAGGAGAGAGCCACATTCACTTCATTATTTAGTGTGCAGCAGAACCGATGGAGGTACCAAGCGCTTTTTTTTGTTGAACATGTGGAGGATAGGTCTGGAGAAGTGGCAGCACTCTCCAAAATGCACAAGGCGTCAGTTATGATTCAGACGGCCTCCCCAGCCCAGTCACAGGCGTTACCTGTCTGTGACAAGCTGGGTGATATTCCCATTTCGGTCACTCCCCATAAAAGCCTCAACATGGTCCAGGGAATAATTCTTCATCGCTAACTCCTTCCACAGTCCGACGACGAGCTACGCGCCAATTTGAAATGATGGGGCGTTCACTTCGTCTGGCGTGTCTATAGGGGGCCTAAAGATTATGGGGTTGCTACTGGTGCCTCCATCTTGGCCTCTGAGAATGATTCGTTACCTGAAAAGGTCAAGGTGATGGTATACCGCTGTGACGTAAAGCCATACGTCCCGCGTTGCTTTAAGTGCTGGAAATTCGGGCGCGTATCTTCCTTGTGCAATTCCAGCGTCACGTGTAGAGACTTCAGACGTCAACTGCATCCGAATACTCCACGTGCGCCCGGCCGTGGTGGCCGAGTGGTTCTAGGCGCTACAGTCTGGAACCGCGCGACCGCTACGGTCGCAGGTTCGAATCCTGCCTCGGGCATGGATGCGTGTGATGTCCTTAGGTTAGTTAGGTTTAAGTAGTTCTAAGTTCTAGGGGACTGATGACCTCAGAGGTTAAGTCCCATAGTGCTCAGAGCCATTTTTGAACTCCATGTGCCCCTTCTCCCACATGTGTCAACTGTGGAGAGCAACACTGTCCCTGCTCGCGGGCCTGCACGGTACTCAAAAAGGAGAGGAAAATTATAGAGTACAAGACCCTGGACAGGCTGTCTTACCAAGAGGCTTAACTGAAATACGAAAGGTTGAACCCAGTTCGATTGTTATCTTCTTGCGCTGCTGCTACGATGACGTCGCCCTCATTGCGACATTAATGCTCATCGTCTAAACCTTCTCCAGTGGGCCCTCAGGGCCCCCCGTGTACATCGCCCCTCTTGGTGGTTGGAGGCACATCTTCTTCTGTTGCTCCGAAAGGAGTCCCCCCCCCCCTCCCCAAACACTGGGGACATCGGACCCCTCCCCCTAGCTGAAGATGCAGCAGCCTCCTCCGGCTCCTCTCACATGGAAGGAGTTCTTGGAAATCTACCTTCCGTGGTCTCCCTCAATGGTAAACCAGCCAGTGGCTGCAGGAGCCTGTAGCTGCTGGTCTAAGGACTTCATTGTCTTCCTCTTTTCTGATGCTACTTCAGAGAAGCCCTCCCAGAAAGCCCCTAAAGAGCGGCGAGCGGGCAAACAGACAAAGAAGAAGTCTGTTAAGAAATAGGAGACTCAGGTGGCCCCCACACCAACAGTTCCGCATCTAAGGACAAGGTGGAGACCTAGATCTCGCCAACACCTCAGATGTAGTGGTACTGATACAGCACTCAACCGGTGGTGGCAGGTGACCCTGAGGAGTAAACTGCCTCATTTGTCCCTTCGTGCCTTCCCAGACGACAGAACGCGTCATCCTTCAGTGGAATTGCGGCGGTGTTTTCTCCAACCTGGCTGAGTTATAACAACTCTTAAGCGTTACACCTGCTTTTTGCATTACCTTTCAGGAAACCTGGTTTCCTGTAGTGCAGACACACGTATTTCATGGCTATCAGGAGTACTTCAAAAACTGTAATGTCTGTAACAGGATATCAGGTGGAGTCAGTAACTACGTCGTTACCTCTGTATGTAGCAAACCTGTGCCCCTTCAAACACCTTCAGAAGCTGTGGCTGTCAGGGTGAGGAGAACACAGGACATTACCATCTGCAACATCTACCTTCTTCCAGATGGTGAAGTGCCACATCATGTATTGGCCCTACTTAAATCCCAGTTCCCCCCACCTCTTCTATTTATGAGTGATATCTCTTTACTGGGTGGAACCAAGATTACCAGCCATGGCCAAAATGTCTAGGATCTACTAACTCAAATCAACTTTGCCACCGAAATAAAGGTGCCCCCACTCATTTCAGTGAGGCACATGGCACATACTCGGCCATTGACTCTACATTCGCAGTCCTTGCCTTTTGCTGTCTAGCCACTGGAGAGCTCATGACAACCTGTGTGGTAGTGACCACTTTCCGCTCTTCCTGTCTCTCCCCCAGCGTTACTCACCTGGATACTTGTCTAAATGGGCTCTTACCAAGGCTGACTTAGAAGCTTTCACCTCCACTACCACCGTTGGATCTCTGTTGCATGGCGACAATAATATGGTCCAGACCATTACCAGTGTCATTGTTGCTGCAGCTGAATCAGCAATCCCTTGTTCCTCATGTTTCCCTCAGCATAGGAGAGTGCCTCAGTGGTCGCCGAAAATTTCAGATGCCATTAGAGACTATAGGCGGCTCCTCCAGCATAATAAGCGGCACCTCATTGCCTTCAAATGGCTCCATACCCAGATCAATCTATTCATAAAACGACGTAAGCAGGAATGTTTGGTATGTTACATCTCTACCACTGAAATACGAGCCTCTCCTTCCCAGGATTGGACTAAGTTCAGGTGCCTTTATGGATATCAGACCCGTGCCAGTATACCAGGAATTTCCACAAATGGGGCTGTATATATCAAACCAGACACAAAGTCAGAGTGTCTTGCCGAGCATTATGCTCACACGTCTCTGTCTGAGCATTACCGCCCCCCCCCCTTTCGTCTTCTAAAACAGCGGGTGGAATGACAACACCTATCTTTTGCTCCAAGCCACCCTGAGCCATATAATACTCCATTCAGTGAGTGGGAATTTCTCAGTGCCCTTGTCAGTTGTCCTAGCACATCCCCTGGACTAGACCACATCCGCCCCCAAATACTCAAACATCCGTCGGCGTATTACCAGCGCCACCTCCTTGCCATCTTCATCCGCATCTGGTGCGATGGCGAATTCCCGTCGCAAAGCCCAGAAAGTGTCGTTGTTCCAGTGCTAAAACCTAGTAAGGACCTGCTAGATGTCGATACCTATCGTCCTATCAGTCTGACCAATGTTCTGTGCAAGCTGCTTCAACGGATGATGAGCTGGCGGTTGTGCTGGCTCCTTAAGTCTCGGGGACTTCTTGCTCCATCCCAGTGTAGTATTCGCCACGGTCGCTCACCACTGACAACTTGTTATACCTGGAGTGTGCCATCCAAACGGCCCCTTCCCGCGGTCAACACCTTATTGCCTTCTTTTTTGACCTGACAAAAGCCCACTTGGCGCACAATATCCTCGCTACTTTGCACGAGTGGGCTCTCTGGGGCCTACTCAGGATTTTGATACAGAATTTTTTGCCGCTCCACATCTTCGGACTTCGAGTCAGTGCCTTTCACTGATCTCCCCACATCCAAGAGAGTGGGGCCCAACAGGGCTCTGTACTGAGCGTTCCAATCTTTTTAGTGGCCATTAATGGTCTCGCAGTGGCAGTCGAGTCCTCAGTATCAACCTTCTTATATGATGACGACTTTTATATTTCCTTTTGCTCATCTACTGTTGGCGTGGCTGATCGTTGACTGCAAGGAGCCATACGAAAGATGCAGTCATTTGCCGTCACTCACGGCTTTCAGTTTTCAGCCCACAAGTCCTGCGCCATACACTTCTGTCGTCGTCGTAATGTCCACCTACATCCAGCACTTTGCCCCGATGACCAACTACTTCATGTAGTGAAGACTTATCGCCTTTAGGAGCTGTTTTCGACGACCACTTAACTTGGCTTCCCCATCCTCGTCAGCTTAAGCAAAAGTGCTGGCCTCATCTTAAAATTCTTCGCTGCTCCAGTCACACCAGAGGAAGTGCAGATCGCCCTACATTGTAGCAGCTCTACAAAGCGCTGGTACAGTCCCGTCTTGACTTTGGGAGCCTGATATATGGTTCAGCTTCGCCCTCAGCATTACGGATGCTGGACCCTATACACCACTGTGGAGTGCGAATTGAGATGGCAACTTTCCGAATGAGCCCTGTGAACAGTCTCCTCATGGAAGCTGGGGTTCCTCCATTGCAAATCAGGCGACAACAACTACTTTCCTCTTATACTGTACATGTCTGCACCTCACCTCAACATCCAAGTTACCGTTTCCTTTTCCCTAACATGGCGATCCATCTCCTGCAACAGTGGCCCAGATAAGGGATTGCAATTGCAGTCTGTGTTCAGTCCCTTCTCACTGAACTTGAGTCTTTCCCTCTACCACCTTTCCTCTGAGTCCATACACCACCATGGTCCACGCTTCGTCTAGACCTTTCACAAGTCCCAAAAGACTCAGTTTGTCCTGAGGCCCTCCACCGCCAATTTTTCTCTCTTGTTGGCCAGTTCCAGGACTCAGAAATAGTCTACACTGATGGCTCGATGATCGATGGTTGCGTGGGCTTTGCTTATGCTCACGCTGGGCATACTGAGCAGTGCTCCTTGCCGAATGGCTGCAGTGGTTTCACTGTAGAGCTGGTAGCTGTCTATAGCGCTCTAGAGCATAGCCACTCCTGCACAGGTGAAGCCTTCCTCATCTGTAGCGACTCCTTAAGCAGCCTACAAGCTCTCGACCACTGCTTTCCCCGCCATCCTCTGCTAACGAGTATCCAGGAGTCTATTTATGCTCTAGAAAACTGTGGACGTTCAGTGGCTTCATCTGGACGCTAGGACATGTCGGGATCCTGATCAATTAACTTGCTGACAGGCTAGCTAAACAGGCTATAGGCCAATCGGCCACAGAGATCGGCACACTGATGACTGATCTCCAATCGGTCTTAAGCCGTAAAGTTTTAGGGATCTGGGATACTGAATGGTGCACCCTTACTGCACCAAATACACGACGTGTTATCAAGGAGACAACGAATGTGCGGAGGTCATCCATGCGAGCAGTTCACAGGGACTCCATTGGTCTTTGCTGGCTCCACATCGGCCATACTTGGCTGACTCATGATCACCTACTCCGTCATGAGGACCCATCACAGCGTCGCTGTGGTTCCCACTTGACTGCGGTCCACGTCTTGTTAGACTGTCCAAGTTTAGCCGCCCTTAGGCGGACGTTTAAGCTTCCCACCACACTTCCCACAGTGTTAGGAGACAATGCCTCAAGGGCTGATCTAGTTTTACGTTTTATTCGTGGGGGGGGGGGGTTTATCACTCAATCTAAGGGTGGGTGTCTGGCCTTCTCTCCCAAGCCTTCACTCTTCCTCCATTTTAACTCTCCCACGCTCTTTCTTTGCTGTTTGTTCGCCTTGGTGTTCGCCTTTTTCCTCTCTTTGTTTCTCTAGCCATGTCTGTTTAGACTGGAGATTTTAGTGTGTTGCAGAGTGGCTGGTTCATACTTTTTTATTCTTGCGATCAGTCTGGCCACGTCATCCGTTATATTATTTTAATACATTCTACCGCTTTTTTTCCTTTTAATACGCGTTTTCCTCTTTTGGCTAGCTTCTTCCGTTTTCTGTTTCAGTGTGGTTCCCAGTTAGTTTACGCCTTTGTTTACTTTCACAGACTCTTTTGGGGAATGGTTTTCATCCGAGACTTGTTTGAATGAGGAAAAGGGGACTGATGACTCTGTAGTTTAGTCCTTTTCTCTCCAAACCAACCAACCCACAACGATACAAGCAGTTTGTAGTCACATATGGATGTTTGGCGTTTGAGCACACAAAATCATGGCTGCATTATTAGTTTCATACTCATCACCCATCATTCAGTCCTTACGAACAGCAGAGCTGATTCCAACGAGGAGTGTGACAGTGCCATTTGAATTACGGAAGCTGAGGGAAGAACAGAAATTCGATGTAATCTGTGTGCAAGAACCGTAGCCAGCACAAAGGAGAATTGCTAACAAGCCTGCAAGAGCACAAGTCATAACGGAAGAGAGATGTCCAATGGTGGCAGTAATAGTACTGAACAGGAGATTAGAAGTAACGAAAATCAAATCAGTTGTGTACCGAGCACGCCATAGTTTTTGAATGTATTACTGTTATGCTCCCCAAGGTCTTCCCAATCATCTGGTGAGGGAACACTACCATAACTATTCTCGCAAGAACGGTACTTCCCAAGTTATAAGAATGGTATTAAAATGGCTTCTTTCGACGAGTCGTGAAAATGTCCTTACGCCAAAATGAATCTAAAAAGGGCGAGTAGGATATCTTTGCGTCGCCCTCTGAGACCCTGCAACATGAAGTAATTCACCTTGTCGTATCACGTGTTTTCCCTATGTCCAAAAATGTGTCTGGTCCCTGACAGAAAAAAATTTGGTAAATTCATATCCCCTCCTCAAAATTGCACATATAAATATGTTGCAACTCCGCCTGGGAAAATAACATAGCTTTATCAGTAGAATATGCACCTTAGTTGAGCATGTTAGATCAAATATAGTATTCTCTAATATTCTCATTCGTATCCCTTTTCCATCTGAGCTACTCTCTTGTTCCTTGCTACTCTACCTTTAATTGTCATTCTTGCTCGATCTCATCTGTATCAAATTTTAATCATTGTTCTTTGTAATTTGGACTGGAAATTCACTGTCAAAAATATTATCATTAATACTATTAATATCCTGAATTGAAATCGAAATAATTGCTGTCAGAGTCATACAGTTCCGACACAAGTCAAATTACCTATCGCTCGCACACAGCGTTTGAATTCACACGCTATGGTTTCTGCTGTACGGCGAACTACCGTGTGCCGTGTGTAATGTTACGTTCCACACGTTCCGTCAAAATTCCAGATTGAGCAGCTGCTGTATATGGGTTCGTCCGATTTAGATGCTGAAGAAACGTTTCTTACATAAGTTAAAATATACCAAATCTGATATACAACTTGGTTTTATAATAAATTTATTACTTTTCATATGAAAAAAGACAACTTTTGTTGTTCATATCGGGTTATTTTTCGCGCCGCAACGTTTCTCACCTGATTTTGAAACAAGTATTTGCTAAAAATACTTAATTTTTTTACGTGTGATAGGATAACAGCTTCGTAACGAACGCGTTACCTTGTCAATTGTTATCACGATCTTTGTGGAATTTCAACATTATTCAAGCACGCACACTTGATTTACGAACGTTACATTGAACAGCCATCACGCATTAGACAATACATTACAGCGAACGAAGTGTGACTGAAGGTTTCAAGAAGATTTTAATCCTGGAAAAAGTGATATCTATCTGCGCTCATGAGTAAGGTATGTAAAGCAGACCATGGTGCTCCGCAGCTGACCACTCTTACATGTTCATATGTTGACCCAACGACGTCGTCAATTACGATTGCAGTGGGCAAGGGACCATCGGGGTTCGATCATCGATCAATGGAAACGTGTCGGCTCTTACAAGGGTACCCTCCGTACTGTAAAACACTGATTTTGATGCGCTTCAAATATGTTGTAGAGGCACTTACCCTGGGTACCAGGCTATACGGTTTTTTAGCGACGGGCCTTGATTTTTGATAAAATCGATTTTGAAGTTCATTGCGCGATTTGTATATTCGTAACATTGCGTATATTTAGAGCAAGACAATGTAGCGCAGCGGTAAAGATTCACGGCTACCGCGTTCGAGGTACCGTGTTCGAATTCTGCGGTGCGCTTTTTTTTCCAAAATCGACCGACTTTTTCTATTTTATGCCAAAGAATATCAACAAACAGTGTAAGGTGGGCGAAATTATAAAGGTATATTCAGTTATTAGTTTTTTCTGTCTTACAATATTACAAAATCTTATTTTTCATCGTCCACATTGCTTGATGTGCCAGAACAATATTGTATGTGATACTTATCATATGCCGGCCGGGGTTACCGAGCGGTTCTAGGCGCTACAGTCTGGAACCGCGCGACCGCTACGGTCGCAGGTTGGAATCCTGCCTCGGGCATAGATGTGTGTGATGTCCTTAGGTTAGTTAGTTTTAAGTAGTTCCAAGTTCTAGGGGACTGTTGACCTTAGGAGTTAAGTCCCATAGTGCTCAGAGCCATTTGAATCATTTGAACCTATCATATAAACAAGCGAAGCACAAATTTTCGCAGCATCACATGCATTTTATGAAAGTAACAGTCTTGCAGGAGGACGATTTCTTCATGAGCGATACCGGGAAACACAATTCTCTTGCATTCAAAAAATTTCTCTTTCATCCGCTAATTTCCATGCGAACCATGCGTTTCTAATCATGGTTTCAAAATTAGGTGCGCTGTTTTGATGTAGGATTAGCGAATGTAATTTTATCGAATCTTCCCTAGAAGCGATCTCTCTATTGTCTTTCATCAAGTCGGGAGCATTCTGAATAATTTTCGTGAAGATTTTCACCTGTCGGTAAAAATGAACATCGCAAGGCTGGCAATAAGGAGTGCACTTTGGTGGGACCACTTTAAGGGCGCAGGTGCTCGCTTTCCTTTCATCAGTGAAAATATGATCGTATAAAGTTGAATCGTTTTGTCCTCCCCAGGAATCTATAATGTACAAAAAAAATTTCTGCCCCACGTACGGAAGAATTACAGAACGCAAAAAATTCTTCGTACACCAGTTTCGTGAACTTCCCGGATTTCGTGCAGGACACGACTACATTTCTGTATTTCACAGTTAATTCGTCTACTCGTTTTTGAACGTTAGGACCAAATTTTCCAGACGGTTCTTGCATACATAAAAAAAAATGTGAGCAAGATTCGAACACGGTACTTCTAGCGCTCTAGCCCGGAACCTTTACCGCTGCGCTACGCTGACTTGCTAGGAATGTGTGTAATGTTACGGGTATATAAAGCACGCAATGAACTTCAAAATGGATTTTGGTTGGTTGGTTGTTTTGGGGAAGGAGACCAGACAGCGTGGTCATCGGTCTCATCGGATTAGGGAAGGATGGGGAAGGAAGTCGGCCGTGCCCTTTCAGAGGAACCATCCCGGCATTTGCCTGGAGTGATTTAGGGAAATCACGGAAAACCTAAATCAGGATGGCCGGACGCGGGATTGAACTGTCATCCTCCCGAATGCGAGTCCAGTGTCAAACCACTGCGCCACTTCGCTCGGTCAAAATGGATTTTATCAAAAGCCAAGGCCCGTCGCTAAAAAACCGGATAGCCAGGTATTCAGGGTAAGTGCCTCAACAACATAATTGAAGCGCATCAAAATCCGTGATTTACAGTATGGAGGGTCCCCTTGTTAGTGTGAATCACGTTTTTGCTACACTAGGTCGCTGGTAGCATTCACAAACGCCGCCATCGAGCTAAACGGCGGCTCGACACGTGAAGCGCACAATGCACGCAGGGTGGTGGGAGCAGTATAATGCTATGGGAGAGATTCTCCTGCGCTTGCATGGGACCTGTGGTAGCAATCGAAGACATGCTGACAGCTGCGAACCACCTGCACACCTTCATGTTTGATGTCTTCCCCGACGGCGATGTCATCTTTCAGCAGTATAATTGTTCATGTCTCGGAGACAGAATCGTACTACAGTGGTGCGAGGAGCATTATAGTGAACTCACGTTGATGTCTCGACGACCAAATTTGACTGATGTAAATCCTATGGAGCATATCTGGGTCGCTATCGGGCGCCATCATCCCGAACGCAAATCAGCGGCCCGTTATTTACGAGAATTGTATGACTTGTGCGAAGGCATCTAATGCCACATACCTCCATAAACCTACCAACAAACTGCCCATGTTGAACAATGTACGATGAATGGTGTGATCCAAAACACTTGTGCATGCACCAGCACTTTGCACTTTCGGCAGAGATGGCACAGATCACCATCTATTCTACATTACAATGCAGGCAAGCCTCCGAACCCCACGTTCTGTGAAGAGTCGTGGACGCCAACCATTTAGAGCCTAGTTGTCGTTTCACTATCCTTCTAACTCTTTCTGCAGATGCTCACGACAGTAGCACGTGAACATTCGACCAGTTTCGCCGTTTTCGAGATACTCTTTCACAGGCTCTGCGTAACAATAATCTGCCCTTCGTCAAATTCTCCTACCTCATTGGATTTCCCGATTGTCAGCCCATGGCTTCGCTAGGGTGATCCCCATCCGTGTGTGCTCTGCTTAGGGGCGTACATACTTTTGTTACCACGTCACGTTCGCGCAACGCCAGCAGTGTAGTCCTGTCCATACCCGCCGAACAGGCCTTCTCTATAACGAAGTAATTTTCGTGACTTGAAAAATATATGGACTGCTTGAAAACTTCGTTCAGCAACTGTAGACTGCTTTGGGATGCATTCATATTGCAGCTGGCAGCCATTGGGAGTGAGTGAAGCTGTTTTAACGAATTCACTAGGAGGAATAATCGTTGCAGGCTGGAGGTTTTCAGTTTCATTCTTGTCATAAGACATAAATTATTAATATATTATACATTAAGCTATAAAATGACGTATTTGTTGCCTATTTAAGTTTCGATTTTATTTGCGTTTCCTGGTTTCAAGATGGCAGTGTCACAAATACGAGTTCCATATTTGTACCCTAGTACTCCATATTTATACTGTATTTTCATAACCTGTTTTATTTATAGGTATTGCTTCAGAAATGACTCCACGAGCTCGAAAGCAGTGGGATGAGTCTGCTATGTAAACAGCGATTAAAAATGCTAGAGAAAAGAAGATGTGCTTCCTGAAGTCGGCAAAAACTTTCCAAAGTCCTGGGGCCACTCTGTTTACGGTATTAAAATCAGATTTTACTAGCATGAGTGCTACAAGAAATTTTGTCCCGCCCATGATGATACTCCCTCGTAAGAACCGTAGCGGTCAGCTAATTAGAGATGCTCCACCAGGGTCCATTCTTGCATGCCACCCTTCAGGATGGTGTCAAAGCCAGCTTTTCACTGTTTGGTTTCAACACTACCCGCGAAAGGTGAAGCCAACAACAGAATCATCGGTGCTTCTCATTCTGGATGGGCGTTGTGGTCACTCTACAAATCTGGATGTTATAAAACTCGCACGCGAAAACCATGTCAACATCTTGTGTCTTCCCCTTCATGCGTCCCAACAAGGTGCAACCGCTGAATATAACTTTCAAGAGTCCTTTGAAAGTCTATAGCCCTGAGCAGGTACACGTACGGATGAGGGAAAATGTACGTCCAGTCACAAACGTGGACATCGCCGAACTGTTTGGCAAGGCCTACTCAAGTGCCAGACAGGGAAGATAGCAATAAATGGGTTTAGGGTGACAGGAATACATCCATTAATCCCTCATATTTTCACGGATGCTGATTTCATTGTCAGCAATGAAGGGGAAGAATTGAGGATTTACCCAATGATCCATTCAACAAACCATCTGCAGGAACTGTGGCTTCCAAAAATGGAAAGATTAATGTTAAAGTCGAGGCAGGTTTATCTTCCACCAAATCTGAGATTATTCCTAACTTCGTCTCAATACAAGAAATCTCTTGAAGTATCGACGACAGCAACAAATAAACCGGAGACAAAGAAGCAGAGGCCACAAAAGCCTAGGAACCAAGAATCATCTGATTCTGAGGATGACGCTTTTAGTATGAGAGATAATTCGTCTACCCTCAGTAGCGTTCCGGACAACAGTGTACTCACTAATGGTGCCGGGTGTATAATTTGCTCATGTAAATTTTCGCTGGAAGAGGCACGGGAAAAATGAGTAATGCGTCTGACGTGCGAAATACGGGTGCACACTGAATGTGCTGGTTACAATAAAGGACGATATGTGTGTGACTTGTGCAAGAGAAATTATTTGGAGCACGGAATCTAATAACTGAAAATGATACATTTCGTGTGTATTTCTATAATGTTACTACGTAATATAGTGTCTTCTTTGACAATTAATTATCAGATTTTCCATTGTTTGTTTCAACTTCAACAAACTTGGAGATGATGAACTATTCCATATTTGTACCCTATAATCTGAAGAGTCAAAAATGTCAAACTTTGTGTTAAACCTAATTATAAATGTTCCTAGCGTAGTATGTAATCGAAAATGTAGGAAGTGTTAAAATACAAAAAAAAAAATGGTTCAAATGGCTCTGAGCACTATGGGACTTAACATCTACGGTCATCAGTTCCCTAGAACTTAGAACTACTTAAAACTAACTAACCTAAGGACATCACACAACACTCAGTCATCACGAGGCAGAGGAAATCACTGACCCCGCCGGGAATCGAACCCGGGAACCCGGGCGTGGTTTAAAATACATCCCAAAGTATTTGCTACAGATATTATGTTTGCTCAATGTGAAAAACTGAAAAATTTATGAACGAAAAACAAAATGGCATTCCTTTTTGCACCTCTCTCTCTCTCTCTCTCTCTCTCTCTGGAGATAGAACCATCAGTCACTAGATTGTGGGACGAGTGAAAGATCGAGAATCTGACAGAAACGTGATTGCAAACTCTTATTTATTGATTATTTGCTATTGTAACATATGCAACGGCACAAGGCTGGCCATGAAGAACCTATTGCCGAACGTAACAGAGGCCACCATCATCACGTTGCATGCCGTACATGAAAACGTATTCATTCCTCACCTCCCGTTGATACCCAGAGATTTAAATATGCCCTACGATTTAAAGCGACTTGAATTCTCTATGAGTATCAGTAGGACACAGGACCATTCACTTTGTGCGGCAGGTATAAAACATCTCGGGCAGTGCAGCTAGTACACAATAAAGAGCTCAAGTTAGTGCTCGCATTCCGACTTTCGCCGCATTGTTTGAAGCCCGCCTCCAGCGCCTCACGTCGTCCACTGCAGGCAGACTGGCAGTTTTGCCTTACGGCGGCCGGCCTCTGCAGTGGCGAAGAACGGCGACAAACGATCGCCGGACGCCAGCTGCTGTGTTCCGGCCGTAGCCTGTGAAAACCCCCATTTAACGCCGTTGGCAATCGAAAAGCCGGCGATGTGCCGTACGGCGGAAACCGCAGGGAGAGAAACAGCGCAGCGCGTGAAACGTATCAGGGGGAAAGGAATTGGAAGCTTGCGAGCACTGCCGACTCGGCCTGAGCCGAGCACAAATTGCGTACGGGGAAGTAAACATGGAGACTGGCACAATGTATTCGGCACTCTGTGTCACTACCACCTTGGTCCGCTGAGATAAGAAACAAGAGCAATGTGAAATCGTCCGAGTTGGCACGAAATGTATGCTGAGAGCAAGACATGCGAGCAAAGAAACACTTTCGTTACTCCGAGTCTGCTGAGATGACGACTTTGAGGATCGCGAAAACTTCTGTGTCGGGGAGGAATCTCGTCCGGGGAAGAAAACATGTGGCAACGATATGTTTCAGACAGTAACGAAATCGTACTTCGGTTGTCGTGGCATATCCTCAGTAACGAATACGTGCCATATCCACCAACTCTAGCCCACATTCCAAAAAATGTACATCGAAACCAGAGTTCTGCATCTATTTCCGACTCTTCACAGTAAAATTAAACTTCTTTCTTTTCGCCTAAATCATCGTCATAAATTCAGCTTGATGTTGTAGTTCTTCATGGGAATCATCAAAAACTGAAGCAAACCATCATTTCTTTTAGGCCCATTCCTTGTCTTCTGTGTTTAGTTTTTGAGTTGGTTTCAACTATTTTATGGTTGTTTCGCTTCATTGACTCAGTTTCTCGTTTCTTCATTATTTTTTTAGGTTTGTCTCTAATTTCAAGTTATTCCTTCATAATATCGATATGAACACTTCTGCATGCTGCACAGATCTTGATTCTTTTGGAGTCATTTTACCTGTCTGTGCGCCGGAACCACGTCATGGCGAGAATAGCTCTGCTGGTGCTGCAATGCAGCTACTAGTGACTGGGCTGTTTTGTTCAAACTCCAGACTGCATGAACTGATCTGGGGCTGAGTTATCAGTGTTGCATTATTAAGCTTTTATTATGTGGTGCCAGAATAATCACTGATAACTGGTATGTAAGTTCGACTTTTCGAACATCGCCTCCACTACCGCCTCTTCACTTGTGAATTTTTATGGTCTGGCGGGGTGGATCCCAATTATTTTAAAACCTTCCATATGGCACACTTAGAAATTGTGGTGATTTATGAATAGGTCTTGTAAAAAAGCATACTTACATCACGAGAAACTATTTTTATCAGTATTTTAGATTTTGAGAAAAGATGATATTGTCACGTAGAAGAAGGTGTAGTTAGATGAATGACGAACACTAACTTCACTTAACGAAAGTTTATTCATCACTGGCACAAACAAGGGTGCAGAGGGAAATGCATCCGGCCAGAACACATACACTATATATACAGCTACAGAACATTCCAGTACAATGATTCTTGACATTTGTGGATTCTTCTAGAACGTACTCGAACCGAATATAGAAATTTGAATTGTTCAGTCCAGGTGAGTTTTGAACTCATGACCCTCCATGCTACAGTTCAGTATCATAACCACATCACGGAGCTACTCAGCTTCTTCTGTGACAGTACTCCCTTCTTAAGGGAACAGCGTGTTGGTGTTATGTCGTCCTAGACCGGGAACGAGTCATCGGTCCTGCATACTTCGACTCCTGATGACTGATTCTCGCCCTGGCGGTGATCTTCATAGAACTTCTTTTGCCACTGCGCCCTTCGTCACCTTTCCGCGTGTTGCCTGTCACTGGAGCTTGGAATTTACCCTGGGTTGCAGGATCCTTATAGGGCCTCATTCGAAGGACGTGGACCGTATCTCTGATCTTTTGTAGTCTTGTGTCGGGGTCGAAATCTTCAACTTGATAAGTAACATCAGACAACTGTCTTACATCCTTGTAAGGTCCTAAGTAGCGCCTGAGGAGCTTCTCAGAGAGACCAACCTTCCGAACAGGAGTGAAGATCCAGACGAGGTAGCCAGGCTGGTAGACAACAGGGCGGTGGCTCGCGTCATACCTCCAGCGATCGTTCTCTTGAGCTTGCAGCGCGCGGAGTCGAGCTAACTGCCGAGCTTCCTCAGCTCTGGTTAACACCTGGCCAAGGTAGTCGTAGTCCACGTCATCAGAATGTAATGGAAACACATTGTCCATCGTCGTAGTCGCCTCACGCACATGCACCAGGAAAAATGGCGTAAATCCTGTGGTGTCTTGTTTGGCGGTGTTGTAGGCAAACGTCACGAAAGGGAGCACATCATCCCAGTTGCTCTGCTCAACACTGACGAACATTGATAGCATATCGCCCAAGGTCTTATTAAGGCGTTCAGTAAGATCATTAGTTTGCGGATGGTAGGCAGTCGTCATGTGATGAGAAATGTTGCACCGACGGTTAATCTCTGTCACAAGATTAGATTGAAAGCTTTCCCTCGATCCGTAATTAACGATCTTGGGGCACCGTGTTTTAATACACAATGAATTTGGCTACCTCGAATACTTCGGCTGTTTTCACGGCTTTTGTAATGGCATAACGTGTCAGATAATCAGTGCAAACAATGATCCCTCTATTGCCACTATCAGACGTTGGAAATCGTCCGAGTAGGTCAATCCCAACACGCTGGAAAGGCGTTTCGGCTGGTGGAATTGGTATGAGTCGACTAGGTGGTTTCTGAGGAACTGCCTTTCTCCTCTGGCACTCTCGAAAGTGCGACATATAGTGACGGACACTCCTAAATAAACTTGGCAAGAAAAATCTCTTACGGATTCTATCGTATGTCTTAAAAAATCCTAGATGTCTGGTCTCAGGTGTGTCTTGGAATTTCTGTAGAACATCTAAGGGTATGTGTTTAGGAATCACTGGTAGCCACCTCTTTTCAAACAGATCAAGTTTTTCTTGCAAAGTAATCCATTAACTACATTAAATTGTCCTTTCACATCCTCTGACCGATTTAAGGCAAGCATAATTTGAGATATCGTGGCTCCTTCTGCTCAGCAGAGAGATCCTAAGAGTGCAGCGAGACAGTCACTATCTTCATCAAAGTCTTGATGCTCTTGCACAGGGTTTCTTGAGCGACGCACGGCATCTTGGTGTTTTCTTCCACTTCTGTACACTATGGTAATGTCATACTCATGAAGACGTGGTGCCCACCTGGCGAGTCGTTCTGTTGGATCGTTAAGACCTGTCAATCAACAAAGTGAATGATGGTCTGTAACATTTTTGAATGTCCTTCCATAGAGATACTGTCGAAATCTGCACATGACACAGATCACAGCAAGACGTTCTCTTTCTGTAGTTGAGTAGTTTCTCTTGGCTTTTGTAAGTGTCCTAGAAGCATAGGTTATAACCTTCTTTTTTCCATCCGAAATTTGCACCAGAACAGCACCGATCCCATACCCCCTGGCATCTGTGTGTAGTTCTGTGGGCGCTCTCTCATCATACAGACCAAGTACAGGGTCAGTCGTTAGAGCTTTTCGCAGCACATCAAAGGAAATCTTGTTGAGCACTATCCCAGATAAATTTAGCATCACGTATTAACAACTCTTGGAGTGGCCTGGCTTTGATGCAAAAGTCTTTGATAAAACGACAGTAATAATAACATAATCCGAGGAAGCTTCTCACATCTCTAATACTTCTAGGAATAGGAAATTCCGTTATAGATCTCATCTTTTCTGGATCTGAACGCACACCTTCGTTTGACACAATGTGTCCAAGTATTTTGATTTCTTTTGCTCCAGAGAGACACTTTCTTGGATTAAGTTTCAGACCAGCTTGTTGGAGACACTTAAGAACCGCCCTCAGTCTTTTTATACGTTCATCAAAAGTCTCTGAGAACACAATAATGTCATCTAAATAACAAAGACACATCGTCCACTTCAGATGCCTTAGAAGATTATCCATCATCCGTTCAAAAGTTGCTGGTGCTTTACACAAACCAAACGGCATTACCTTAAACTCATACAGGCCCTCTGGGCTGATGAATGCAGTTTTATCATGACCAGTCTCATCTACTTCGATTTGCCAGTATCCCGATTACATGTCCATGGTTGAGAAAAATTTAGCCCCCTTCAGACAATCTAGTGTATCGTCGATTCATGGAAGAGGGAAAACGTCCTTTTTTGTTATCTTATTAAGCTTCCTGTAATCAACACAAAAGCGCCAACTGCCATCCTTCTTCCTAACGAGAACCTCTGGTGATAACCATGGGCTCTGTCAAGGCTCAATGATGTCATTCTTCATCATTTTCTCTACCACGTCGCGGATTATTCGATGTTCCATTGCTCACACACAGTATGCTCTCTGGCGTATTGTTTGATGGTCTCCAGTGCTAATCCGGTGCTTCACCGTCGATTTGTCTAATTCGCTCTTCACCTGTCGATTGAAGCATTCAGAGAATTCTTGAAGAATGGCAAGTAGCTTCTTCTGTTGTTCCTTAGTGAGATCTGGTGATAGTCGAGCTAGAAGATCTTGTCTCGTCGTGATAGCGCTAATTTCGCCCACAGGCTCGGCATGGGAGGTTTCTATTATGCTCAGCTGTTCTTCAACTAACGGCTCAGCGTTTGCTATGCACATGCGTCTTGGAAGGATCTGCAGTTCTCGGCGATAGTTAATTATACACAATTCACCGAATCCGTTCTTAAACAAGACGACAGCGGCTGGGATGACCAAGTTATTCTTCAGTGGTATGCTTCTCTTACATTTCACTAGAAGATCTATGGGTTGATGCATGGCATGAAACGTGACAGTTACCTTTCTAGCACTGACTGCAGGAATGATCACTTCATCCTGCATACATACTCTCCACACACTCGGATGCGTATATTCCTGTCCACAGTATCTCATCTTGTCTAGCATAATCTTAGAGCAACCACACTCTATAATTTCCTGAGAAGCTTCCAAAAAGTCCCATCCGAGAATGACGTCATGACTACAGTCTTGTAAGACGATGAATTCTAAGGGCTGTGTATGGTCACTTATACCCACACGAATGGTACATCTTCCTGTAATTTTAAATATTTCCCATTAGCCATCGTCAGCAGAGATATTTTGCTGTCGACGAATACGGTTTTCTGCAACCGGCGACGGTACTTCTCCGAAATGACTGAATATGATGCTCCAGAGTCCACAAGAGCTTGGGCTGGTCGGCCATCCATGGGTTTATCGACGTAGTTTCCTATCGTTTTTGTAGTGATCGACGGCGGAGGATTTTTCTCTTCTGCGGCCTCACCTCCAAGGAAGGTCGCACCCTTTAGTTTTCCAGGTTGCGGCGGCGAGATGATCGGCTGGAGCTTCTAAACGGCGATGGAGTCCTTGATCGGCGTGTTGGGGAGCGTCCTCTCCAGTGGCTATCTTGCGGCGATGGTGACCTGCATCGTCCTACATCCACATCTTCTTGTTCATCTTCGTCATCCCGGAGTTGACGTCGGCGAAGATCGGCCTGCTGTCTTCTGGCGCGGGCGTCATCAAATATCCGCCACCTTTTTAGACAATAGCGCACCACATATCCCGGTCGTCCATAGTGGAAACATACTGGTTGGTTATCTTGGGTCCTTAAGACGTCAGTCTTCCTTGGTGCCCCAACAGGTGCCTCATGCGGCATTTTAGGAACGTAACTCCGCCTGGGTCTCGACTTTTTCGCCGTTTTAAAGGGAAATGTAGGACAAAAGATTGGGTTCCATGTCTGTGCCACTTCCTCCCCTATGACCTCTTGAAGCGTCTCGGTTTTTTGCTCGCCGTGCAATCCAAGTGCCTTCTGAACTTCTTCGCTCACTATCTGACGAAGAACACTTGTGAAACCAGTTGCTTCCTCCATCACAGCCATCGATACGACGTTTGGAAGCCGTTCAAACTTTTTGCGTGTAATTCGTTTTTGATGCATTGTCTCGATGTACTGGAGCCATTTTATGAAGTCGTCTGCTGTCGAAACCTCCTTCAGGAGTAGGGCTTGATACATGTCCTCCGCAACACCATTCATGAGATGTGCAACCTTATCTTCCTCCTTCATTCTAGGATCCACTATTTTACACAGCTCCAAGACGTCTTGAATGTAGGATGCTGTAGTTTCTCCTGGACGCTGTGCCCTGCACTTTAATTTATCTTCAGCCTTGCACCTCTATCGTTGTGTGTGGCCGATATACTTGCGCAGTTCCGCCTGGAATACTTCCCAGCTTGTGAACTTCTCCTCGTTGTTATCATACCATTGCTTGGCAGGGTCCAGCAGGTAGAAAAATACGTTAGCCAAACATACGGTGTCATCCCATTATTTAAATTTGGCTATACGCTCATGTATCTTCAGCCACTTGTTTGGATCTTGGCTATCGTCACCAGAGAACCCGGAAGGGTGTCTCATGTGGTGGCACAAAGCTGCTGTCATCGTAAGGTCCTCTTCTTCTTCTGTCTCCGGTAGATTGCGATCTGTTGAATATGGCTCGAACTCGGGTTTCTCGCCACGCAAACGGCGGCTCTGTCGTGTCCTGATGGGAGCCACTGTGTTGTCGATAATGTGCACTATACCAAGTTCCAATACCCGGCGCCTCTACCAGAATAATGTCACGTAGAAGAAGATGTAATTAGATGAATGACGAACACTAACTTCACTTAACGAAGGTTTATTCAGCACTTGCACATACAAGAGCGCGGAGCGAACTGCCTCCTGCCAGAACACATACAGTATATATACAGCTACAGAACATTCCAGTACAATGATTCTTGACATTTGTGGATACTTCTAGAATGTACTCGAACCGAATATAGAAATTTAAAATGTACAGTCCAGGCGAGTATGAACTCAGGACCCTCCATGCAACAGTTTAGTATCATAACCACTAAACCACGGAGCTACTCAGCTTCATTTGCGACAATATTTTCTGGATATGAGAAACCTAATTTTTTGAATATGTCCTGATAGGAGTTATCCCACTAAAAACTTTCACAGCTGCTGTATCTGTTCTGACTTCCACTTAGCTATATCAGTTGTTCTAATGCTTCTTCTAGGCATCTGGTACAAAGACAGAACAGATCTGCCAAGTTTAAGTAATGTCGGTTGGATATAAAACCTACTGGTATTACCCCGAGTCAAATTAGCGTTATTATTCCCGTAGCAACCGATATTTTGGAACATTCATACAAACTAATGAAGTAATCGACACTGAAAACCACTATACTACTTATTAGCACAGTAACTAAAATTTAATTTACGATAGTTGAAATTTTTATCCCAGCAAAATTTGAGGATTTACGTTTTTAAATACTGTGATTTCTTAGGTGAAAACTATTGATACAACATCACTTCAGAGAGGCTGCCAATTATCACCATCAGTTCTCCAGTTGCAAATAGGAAATGGCACTTGATGGGGTGCTCCACCACAAGGCAGTTTCCTTATCCCTTAGTGGCCGCCATTACCCGCGGAGTATCATTACTCCAGTCTCACCTATATGTTAACACTACTCATAGGACACTCCACCAAATTATTGTTTTCTACCTGCCTCAAAAATGATTCTACCCCCTTAGTATTTCAACATTCAATCAGAGCAGCACTTACTGCATTGTTTACCTTTCCTTCAATGATGTCCTGTATACATTCGACGACTTTTCTCTCCAGGTCTCTCTCTTCTAATAACCCTTCTCAATTTTCCTACGCCCGCTACCTGTCTCCATCACACTCATATCAAATATCATAATTCCGTCCACTTTCAGATCACCTGAAAATAATTCTTTAAACACTAACGCGACATTTGAGCTATCCACAATCCCTTCTAACCATTCAGTCCCTCGGAACAAGTGTGGCAGTAAAACCTTTCAAAGATTCGCATTATACCTCTAGTCTGCAGCATCGAAATCACTTTTCCCCTTTTCCAGCCACTCCGTTCCCACATATCTATGACGTGCAATTTGCTGTCCTTCCTTTACAAAAAGATACATGCCGACGTCTTCGTCAGACGCAACTATTTCGTTTTTTTTTTGTCTAAAGTGACAATTTTTCGCTAACATTACCATTATCTGCTTATGACAACTGCAACATGTACACACGACGATCTGTGTAGCCTACTACAAAGATCACATCAGTTTTGACATCATAGAGATTTTATTATTGATGCAGACGTTATTTAATATGGGCGTGCATAGCATGTGTCACTAACAATGAGCTCTATGTGCGAATACCGATCTGGCTATTAATAATTTGGTGCTGTACATGGTGTACAACAATATGACTTTTAACAAATGATGAAGCGTCTCAGTGGCGAAATTCGAAAGACTGATTCATGTATTATAAACCTTGATTCGCAGCAGCTGCTGAAGTATCCTAAAGCAGGTTTCCTCCGGTTGAAAGTGTAGACTTACGTCGGACCCCACGTGCTGTTATAAATGTCAGCGATATGAGCACACAGCTCTGGGCAGACAATATGAGGTAAATATTGCAAAGTAGCCCATGAAGCACGTGTTACCTGTTCCTTTCCTAAATTATGTGTCGACTGCGGCGATAACCATGCAGCATGGTACTGAAGTTGGAGAATATTTGAGGATGAAAGGCAGGTGCAGAAAATTAAAGTAACCACAATGCTATCATAAGCTGGGGCAAAAAGTTATACAAGGCGATGCAACGGCTTGCAAGCCGTTGCTACAATAGTTTATGCTCTTTATAGCTGCCCCTAAAGTTGATGTACGAGTAATTATTGAGGCTCTCTGATATCGTATTGAACATTGTCCTCATCCATTCCTTCTCTTTAGTGACTTTAATGCACATTATGGGCTGTGGGTATTTCCGGCCACTAACCTCATTCTTCAGAACAATTACATTATTCAGTCACATTAATACGATCATCCGTCAGAAACCTGAATAACCAAATTTTCCAACGCGGACCGCTGCAAGACGTGCAGATAAGACAGTCAATTAGGTTCTGGAAGATACCGAGTGGGGTATGGGGCCTGTCGACTCCAGTGCAGTGTTCAGCTGCGCTAGATTTCTCGGCTGAGGATTCGTGGCGCGAACAGCCACTTCGATGTGGTCCCACAGATTCTCTATTGGGTATAAATTCAGGGAGTCGGTGGTCAGGAATGCATGATGAACTCATCTGATGCTCTTGTAACCACACACTTACATTGCAAGCTGTGTGAGAATCTGTATTGTCCTGCTGGTAGATGCCATCATGCCGATGGAAAACAAACTGCGTGTAAGTGTGGACATGATTCTCAAGGATCAGTCAAGGATAAGGGAACAGTCCGATGACATATGGCTTCCTGCACCGGCGGAAGGACCCTCCGATGTGTGATAGTTGTGACGCATCGATTACAACATACCACATTTTAAATGAACGTATTTTATATTCAAACAAAAGGGCAGACATTCGTTTACCAACTGATCTGTCCTCTATTTTTGCTGACAGTGAGATGGATGTGATACGACTCTTGTCATTTCATGAGATGTCCGACTCGTTCCCTACCCTTCTGGGGTGAACTTTTTACTGTGTTACCTGGATGGCTGCCTTATCCTGTTTTTTTTGTTAGTAATGGGCCAAGTCACTCATTTCTGACTTTTTCTTTTAATTTTTGTGCTATGGTTCAGTTAGGATTTTAACAACACAATTTAACATTGAAAAAGTTACAATATTTATTTTTTAGTTTACTCATTTTGAGAAGCAAGGGGCGATCTGTGATAACATATTGGAGAAGATAAACTTCGTTGCCAAGATCACTAGTAATAAATAGAATAAAGATTATTATTAGCGATCTCTACAAAGAAATTTTACTTCTCTAAAGTAATACAATATTGGCATTCTTACTGATTATAAGTGACCGGGTAGATGAATGTGAGTAAAAATAGGAGGGGATGATTGTATTTTTAAGTGCCATTAGATTTAATGCATTTTTAATTGTAACTCTTTTAACTACATTCGTCTCGGACTATTTTAGCAACGGCGCTAATAACCTCGTCACTCAGACACACACACACACACACACACACACACACACAGACACACACAAACACGAGAAAATAGTTTTTAGTTCCACCAAACTTCTAAAGCTGGAAACCTAGAAGTACAATTTCATCAATGTCTGTATTTAAGTAAGAAAAAATCCCGCTGAGAACTGTGTTTAATAATTTTCAGTATTTTTAAATTTTTTTGAATTTGTAATACAAAATCAGAACTACTTTACAGATTATCGGTCCTTTTCGCTTAATGATTAAACTAGAAATTTCATCACTTTGTTCATTACATAATATAGTAACGTTGTACCAATTTTCAGGTTTGCAGTGCTTTCCTCTAATTCAGAAGAAACTGACATTTCTTTTTAATACAATGTGACAGAAAAGACAACTTCCCAGCTCATGGAAGAAGGCTATTTTGAACCGCCACCTTAAACGAGGGAAGGACGAACAAGTCCAAGTAATTATCGAAGCATAGCATCAACTAGTTGTGTAGTTACGACCTTCGAGCATATGATAAATCGTCTCTAGTTTGGATCCTCGAGACTAGGAAGCTCCTTCAGCGCTCTAAGTGTAATTTCACGACGTGCCGAACCACCATCGACAACCTCACCATACTGTAAATAGCTATACAACAGTTTTTCCTGTGGAGACAGCATCTAAGGGGAATATTTTTGACAATATTACGAAAAGCGTAGTTGCTACTCACCAAAAGCGGAGATTCAGAGCGTCACCCAAGATGTCCGCTCCTATAAACAATATTTAAATGGTTCTGGAGTAGTGGTTCAGTCTGTGTCGAGCTGTCTTTGCTATGGGTATGTGTCGAAAACTCTGTGTTAATATGAGCAAATCTTTCACTACAACAGTTATGAACGCATTCATAGAATGACATTTTTTGTTGAATACCGTATAGTGGAGAGGCCAATGCTAATGTTTTATACTTGGTTTTTAATTTGACTTTTTCTAATGACATATTTGTATTTGGACAAAGCAATTTGGAAATAAATACCTCTCAGATTTCGTGGAGGTTTTGTATGCCACCTACGTAAAATGAACAGACCAGCTAATTGTTATTTGATTTAATAAAGTTGGAAAGTTGGAACAATATCAGACCGACAACTCGTGGACTTGCCAGCTATATCAGACATCGACTTAATTTTTTGAAACGCATTCGTTCCTGTCTGTGACCATAGTGCAGGCAGTATTTTCCAGGACACAGAACTGAGATCTCAGAAAGTGAACTGAACATTACAGGCAATTCCTTTAGACTATTTTCAGGTTGCCTATTCTAGTGATCTACAAATCCTTGTTGCGTGGATGCCAAATAAAAAATGTCGATAGTGGTGAGTGAGCATTATGTAGCTGAGTGGAAGGTTTCGTTACTGCAGCTGTGCATCCAAGTAAACCGTTTCGTTTGTGAGGTGACACAGCTTCTCATAAGAAATGACTTACGTTGAATTTTCTCTACAGTCTTTAGCTTATGTTTCGTGCGTGTTTGTATTGTATTTTAGTAATTGTGTAGAGTATATTTCCGCCACTTTAGTGTGGATAGGAACTGTGATTGCTGTGTTCACATCAGGGCTGACTTAGTGACCCTTCACTCACAACTCCAGGTCACAGAGCTTGAGGCCGTCGCCAATGGACATCATTGTCGACTGCCGAACATGGGAATCCAAGGGACGTTCAATACGTTTAGCGTATTTCCCAATCAGTTCACCAATGTGGCCGCCCCAGATACTGCCTGAACTGAGGTTGACCTATCACCTGTGGTTAGGTGGTAGGTTTGGCAACAAGCTAAAGACTTTCCAGCGTGCCTATCGGATGGCTTCCATGGTTTGTCTAACGAACAGGTTTCAGACGCTGCCAGTGTCTGATAAACTTAATTAACCACATGAGGTCGCTTCTGCTGGTGCAAGGTAATCCTCTCGGTCTGCAAGTTCTAGGCAGTCACAGAGGATGAGATTGGTGGTGGTAGGGAGCTCAAACATTAGGCACATAATGTGGCTCATTAGGGATATGGCTGGAAATGAGGGGAAGAAATCCAGCGTGTACACTGCACGCATAGCGGCAGGAGTCATTCCAAATGTAGAATTGATGCTTTGGGATGCCACTAAGACCACCAGACGCAGCCAGCTGCAGGAGGTGGCTCATGTCGGTACTAACGATGTGTGCTGCTTTGTGTTGGAAGAGATTCTCTTTGGTTTCAGGCAGCTACCTGAAGTGCTAGAGACTGTCATTCTTGCTTGCGAAATGAAGGCGGAGCTTACCATCTGTAACATCGTCAGCAGGACCGACTGTGAATCTTTGGTACAGAGTGCAGGGTCTGAATCAGACGCTCAGACAGTTCAGCTACCGTGTAGGATGCAGATTCCGCAGCATGCGCCATAGGACGGTGGGTTTTCGGATTCAGCTTAAAAGATCATGTGGTATCGTTGCCCAATCAATATGTGAGGTCTCCAGATCGAGACCATTTGCTGCTTAAAATTGTATAGCGCTATTCGTCTGAATTTTGTTGTCATGAGTGAAATCATAACGCAGCTACAATGTATTTCACCTTCTGACACACTGGTCATAACAGTTCGCCCCATAATAGTTTTCGACACGTTGCTTTGCGGACTGTATGGCTCTGAACGCTACATGTGCCACTGACAACCCACTCGTTAGTTACTGCTAGTTGTTGCAGCCGGGGCGCTGCACTGCCTCTCCCCTTGTCAAACGCGCCAGCTGTCGCTCATCGCTTTAGAGAGTGTAAAATGCTTTACCCTTATTGCTTGATACTTCACAGAAAAGTCTACATTTTTTATTTGGCGCTTGATACCAACGTAGGCAGGCGACTCGTTTTAATATGACGACGTTTCTATTACAGTAACATGCAAGACATGAGAATGACACAAAATAATTTTTATACCTCATGATTCAATTAAAATACCTCACTACGTTATTTAACGTTACTGATGCTTTATGTCCGCCGCTCGTGGTCTCGCGCAAGCGTTCTCGCTTTCTGAGCGCGGGGTCCCGGGTTCGATTCCCGGCGGGGTCAGGGATTTTCACCTACCCCAAGATGACTGGGTGTTGTCGTGTCATCTTCATCAGCATCATTCATCTCGGTTACGATCGGAGGAAGTCAACGGCAAACCACCTCCATTAGGACCTTGCATAGTACGGTGGTGCGGGTCTCCCGCATCGTTCCCCTACACTGTCAGGAAGCATGGGATTTCATTTCCAGTGCTTTATATGTCGCTTTTTTCCTTTTGGAGGCGATTCTTCGTGAAATTATTTCGTCAGGAATTCGTCTTATTTCTGTCCAGCTACAGTGAGGAATGGATGTGCACGGCATTTTACTATCTTTTTTTTTCATTTGTAACCTCCCTCTTACTAATCGGCCTATCCTGAATGCGATATAAAATATGACCGTGGATCGCGTGTATGCCTAATGGATTTTTTCTCATTGGATAAGACTATCTTTCCTGACTAAGTAGTACCGATAAGTAGGAGTAAAGTGTACAACCGACCCTTCTGATGGAAAATTCTACTAAAATTAAAAGTAATTAAACCGAACAGCTATAATTTGGAAAAATGAAAGTTATTTTGTGCATTCACTCACGAACAACACCGGACAGAAAACGGGTACCACTGATCATGAATCCAAAAGTTACACTTATGAACGAAAAGGAAATAATTAACGGTCGCCATCCCACTAGGGCAACTTACATCCAGCATCCTGCTAAAGATGATGGAAAAGAAAAACATATATTATTAAACACTGACGTTGCAACTGAAGATTGTCACGTTTTTTGACACTACTTTTAAGTGAGTATGTAATTATAAAGAAAACTGAGAAGTCACTCTTACGTTATGTTTGGCATTAAATTTTTGAAAAAGGCTATCGAATAATGATTTGAAAATATGTAACTAAACTGTATGTTTTTCGACTTCGTTACGTGAACAATGACTTTCAGTGACCTCAACATAACGTTGTCAAACAAATTTAGAAAAAAGCAAGCACTTTTTACTTTGCTGTTACTTATTCTGCAAATCGGATTTCATATTATTGTCTGGACAACTGAGCCATTTTTACTGACTACAACAGAATTAAACACTAGAAGACGTACCAAACCAAACAGCCATGTGCTCCAAACTGTATGTAAAATAAAGAAAACTTCCACACTCTTAATTTGTGCATTTCTTTAGATTTGGATTTTTTCCAGTGATTGAGTATCACACTTGAAAAATTAAATTGCTTTACATTTGTCATATACTGAAACCTCTGTTGTACAACAATTAATTGAAAGTAGACTGAGGATAAAATTCTTAAAAGTGAAATTGTTCATTAATAAACTGGCTGTAGCAATTCAATTTGTTTCTTATGACACTCCGTTAGTATATAATCGAAAAAGGGAACAAGGATCCTGCTTGGTAACAATGTCTGGGTGTCTTGAAAATTTCTCGGGTACTCAGCCGGGTTGCATCATCCAAAAGGCCCTTTTGTACGACGGTACCTGGCTGAATACCCAAGAAATTTTCCAGATTTCTGTACTCTGGGAAAACCTCAGACCACACAATGTCTGGGGGCAATGAGGACACAATCACACTTAGTTCAACTGATTATCATTCAAATAAATTTTATCCATCAAATCACATTCAGTTTTGCTGCTGGGTTAGCCATTAATACTTTCTACCAATGAACAGTCTTACTTCAGTGCTGTGCATACGACGAAACGCGGAGCCAACGACGAAACTGCGTTGCTGGAACTGCTGCTGTTGTTGAAGACGGCAGCATCTTGTGGAGCCACAGCTAGTTACAGGAAAGGGCAATCGTAATTAATACAGCCTCTTCCGCTCGTTCACTGTCCGTACTCATGCTACTAGACATTTGGCTGGTGCGCGCACATGATGGTGTTGAGAATGGCACTCTGTACTGCGAGAGCGTTAACACCACACTTCCACACACTACAAGTGCTGGGACCCGTCTCCCTCTCTCTCTGCGTGCTCCCCACAGCAACTCCCTATCCAAAGATTTTACAATGCACAAGCACTGCTATTATCGTTGCTAGTCGATGCAAATAATAATTATTTTGGCTTTTTCCCAGAGCTTACAAGTTTCACAGTAAGACACAGATAAATACAATGAAACTTCAACAGACTTCTACCTAAATTTACACATACAGTGAAGCAATGTCCTTACTTATTAAAAAAAGAATTTAAATTACAAATATTTACATACAATTCAGATGAAAAATTATATATCGGTAGCAGGTGCCACGCATCCTGCATTTTCGGTACTGCACATTCCTTATGTTAAATGTATGTGATAAACTCTGCGAATACTTTGCAATGCATGATCTATAGCAATACTGGCACACTGCATATTTTGAGGGCCACATATGGACTCATGGAGAAATTAACGTTAATAGAAGGAGATATTTAAGTTATTCAGTTAGATTAAAACCAACAAATCTGCCCATATTCTAAGCCACCCATAATGGAAATAAGTTGCTAACGCCAGTGTCCGCAAACGTCTACAGGGGTTTCCTGGCTGCTGCAACAGAAACTGAACACAGTGGAACTATGTTAATCAGTATGTTAACTATTCCCCTTGACATACAGGTTCTACGTGACGAACAAAACTCAAATTAGTATCGTTGACAGTTGATTCGCATCTATTCAGAGACGTTTGTGTACTGATGGAGCTAGATATTCGCAAAACGGACGTCTATGGCCATTAAAACAGCTCACAGGTTGAGAATGTGAGAAGGTTTTCTTCTTATTTGCTTAAAGAATTTCTTCCAGCAGTTTTCAGCCCCACCGTCAAACATAAAAACAGTTGTGACTTACGTAAAGTACACAATACCTGGAGTCCAAAAATAAAATTTTATTTCTTAGTGTCACACCTTACATGAACGTTATATAGCATAAATCAGCGAGGTGGGAAGTAAATGTCAAGTGAAGTTAGCGGATGTATTAAGGGCCATTCGTGGAAATATATGCACTCTCATTGACTGTTGCCAAATATTTGCTACGATGCTGCCAACTCTTAGCTGTTCTAGAAGAAGCTACGTGTTGAAATGCTCGAAATGTTCGTCTTATATTGTTCTTACGTCACCTTCGAGGCTACCAATATTTAAGTGAGTCAATTCCATTTAACACAGAATTTCTCACTTTTTAGGGCTTCCAGCGTGGAAGGGGACTATTAATACCGGTGTTATATAATACCAGCGTAGGGAGATATAAGCTAGTGACAGTTTCGCTCATGGAGGATATGTCATGTAATATTAAGGTATATAATTTTCCATTTACATTACAATTTTCACAAAACAAAAACGAATAAAACACATTGCCAGTTTACAATGAAAGCTTATTTCAATGGAATAAAAAGAAACTGGAAATCAATCTTGTCCCATGTCATGAAACGATAAGATATGAAACACGTTGCTCCTTGAAATCGACTGTGTATGTTGGTAGGGATAGAAGCAAGAAGAGCCGCAGTTAACTAATTATTAGAAGCCACACAGTAGTCAAGTCATTTCAGGATACAGAAAAGAAGAAACTGAGAAATATTTTCATTAACCTGAAAACGAAACTGCAGATGTGGGCAATGTGCGTTTCAGCTCCTTCATACAGTTTTCACCTTGAGATCTATATATTCTCATGTTCAGAAAAAACAGGACGCCTTGAACCACTAACACAGGACATGTACATTAGTAGTTTCTGCAGAAATGATTAGCATTTCAGTCACCTCGGTTCCGCATGTGTCCTGTTACCAAGTAGGCACAGAGTCTGCCACAGGCCCTGTTAACTTGTTCCATGTGTAACGGCATCGCCACATATAAGGAGCGAAAGACATCCTGTGGTACAGCCATCCACGCTACATCCACCTGCTACCAAAGTTCATCTTGCAGTGGTTGACATTGGGTCACGGCACTGTACCCATTGTTTCACCATATCCTACACATTTTCGATTGGCGACAAGTCTGGTGATTTTATTTATTTATTTATACGTCAAGTTCCGTAGGTCTGAATTGAGCAGGAAATCTCCAAGGTCATGGAACGTGTCAGGACATCAAATTAGAACATAAAAGTAATAACAGATAAAAATAATATCATTATTCATTATGAACCTGAAGAAAATCAAGCCATAACTGTAAGTAAACGCAGTCAACAATACAACAAGAATCATTTAATTTTTCAAGGAACTCCTCGACAGAATAGAAGGAGTGACCTTGAGGAAACTCCTCAGTTTCGACTTGAAAGCGCGTGGATTACTGCTAAGATTGTTGAATTTTTGTGGTAGTTTATTGAAAATGGATGCAGCAGTATACTGCACACCTTTCTGCACAAGAGTTAAGGAAGTCCGATCCAAATGCAGGTAGCGGTCACACGGTTCCAGACTGGAGCGCCTAGAACTGCACGGCCACACCGGCCGGCTTGTTAACAAGAAATGACAGCAAGGAATCTACATATTGAGAGGCCAATGTCAAAATACCCAGACCTGTAAAGAGGAGTCGACAAGAGGTTCGTGAACTTACACCACTTATTGCCTGAACAGCCCATTTCTGAGCCAAAACTATCCTTTTAGAATGGGAAGAGTTACCCCAAAATATAATATCATACGACATAAGTGAATGAGAATAAGCATAATAGACTAATTTTCGCGCCGAGTGATCACTCACTTCAGATACCGTTCGAATAGTAACAACGGCAGTTTACTATCTATCTGAACACCTAGAAATCTGCCGTTCAGTTTCACTAATCATATGCTGTGAAATTAAAAAGGCAGGTTTTGTTGAATTTACTGTGACTTAGCTTTAGTTTATTTTCTACAGGCCATGAACTTATGTCATAAACTGTACCATTTGAAACCGAGTCAATGTTGCACATAACATCCTTTACTACCAATCTAGTGTCATAAGCAAACAGAAATACTTTAGAGTTACCGGTAATATTTGAGGGCATATCATTTGTATAAATGAGATAAATCAGAAACAGGAGTGACCCCAACACTGATCCGTGCCGCCCCCCCCTCCCATTTGATCATACCCCACATCACAGCCATTCGCAACACTGTGAATAATGACCAGGCGGACCAGACATCCCGTGACACCAAGAAGGCATGTGCTCACGCAGCAACATTTGGTTGTGCGTTGTCTTACTGAATAATGACGTCTGGGGTGTTGTGCAGAAAGGGTATGACTACAGGTCACAGGATGTCATTCACGTAGGTCACACTGGTCACAGTGCCCTGTACAGATACCAACCTCGATTTGTGGTTGTACCCAGTAGCACCCCTCACCCTAAGGCCTCGGGTTGGTGCTGTATGTCATGTGCGAATGCAGTCACTGTGAGGCCGCTCCCCCTTGTCTGTGACGATCCAAAATGCTGCCATCATTTTCAAGGCAGCAGAACCTGAATTCCTCCGAAAACAGTATCTGAAGCGATTCCTGTCGCTCCATACACCATTGTTGTCTAGCATGTTTCGGCACATTCGTCAAAGGTAGGCAGAGAAGTGGACGACGCACACGTAACCTATGCCGTAATAAACGGCGATGGATTGTCACCCCTGATAGTATACGGCATGTTACACTATTCCAGTATTGCGCCAGAGCCGAGGAGGACGCAGATCTGTCCTGCAGTGCCATTCGTACGAGGTGGTGATCTTCTTGGGGGGTGGTGTGGGAGGTGCGACCTGACGCACCTCGTCGTCGCCTTCCGTGAACCATTCTGCACACACTAGCTGCGTCCTATACGAGCAGCATTTCCCGAATGGACGTATCACATTCTCTCATTCCAGTAATGCGACTTCTTTCAGATTTACTGATTTGACGGTTAGCATCCCACACGTTTGCTAAAATCACACCTTCGATTTATAGCGATAACGAGAGCCGCAGGCGCATTTTACTGGTAGGTGGAGTTGCGCCTCGATATCGATGTTTCGATGATGACATTGAACGTTCGGACTGACATGGTTCAAATGCCATCATTTCTGCAGAACATACTAATGTACATGTCCTGTGAGTATGAACATCCTATCTCTAGTCATTCAAGGTGTTCTGTTTTTCCTGAAGATGAATATATATACGAAATAGTCTGTTATTTGCTTTGTTAAATTTCCTCCACTGTTTGAACTGTAAATAATGAAAAGACTCCAAATCCATGTCATTTACGGTTCCTTCGAATCGTTCTAGCGACATTTGTTACTGTGTTACAAATATTTCTCATTTTCACTGCTAGTTTCTGGCACTGCCCTTTCTCAAATGTATCTATAGGGACTAACGTGTGCCATGCATATTTGCACAGAAATATGCACGGTACGCAATTTCTGAAACAACGACGACGATGTCTCCACATCTGTCACTACAGATGCCCTTGAGAACAGGCAGTACCCAAAACTAATAGTGTAAATAAAAAATATAGGAAACAACCATTCGAAATGTGATGTCACAAGTGAAACACACACTTGATTACCTGGAATTTAAATAATACTTTACATAGCTATGTAAATAACAGCAGTAGGAAATTTAATTTATACATTGGCATAAGCCATTCAAATTGCAGCACAAACACCATATTCCAATTACAGTTGTTACACTAAGACCAGCCAGCCGATGTGGCCGAGCAGGTCGAGGCGCTTCAATTTGGAACCGTGAGACCGGTACGGTCGCAGGTTCGAATCCTGCCTTGGGCATGGATGTGTTGATGTCCTTAGGTTAGTTAGGTTTAATTAGTTCTAGGTTCTAGGGGACTGATTTGAGCCACTAAAACCAACAGTTTTTCCAAGGGTAAACTATGGTCATGGTCAACAATTCATATCTGTAGCAAGCAAGCCGGCCGGTATGGACGTGCAGTTCTAGGCGCTTCAGTCTGGAACCGCGTGACTGCTACAGTCACAGGTTCCAATCCTGCCTCGGGCATGGATGTGTGTGATGTCCTTAGGTTAGTTAGGTTTAAGTAGTTCTAAGTTCTAGGGGACTGATGACCACAGATATTAAGTCCCATAGTGCTCAGAGTCATTTTGTAGCAGGCGAAGAGACCATACTGTTTATTCGATTGTTGAGTAATGTACTGCGAAAACTGCAGAGCTCTGATTGCGTCAGAGGCCTTCCGTTGTCGTCTTTGTTTGTTGGGCTACTCCTATTACCATAAACACAAGACGAAGAGGTAAATGTGTGTATTCTAGGTGGCGAAACATCCAACGTTACATTCTTCCAGATTCACTGTTCACATCCATCAAAACAAAATAGGGATGGAAAAGCTTTTGCAAGCGAATGAATAACAATAATAACAGTAACAACAATAAACCCATAACGAATTAAGTTTATTGCATTACAGAAGGTTGACGATTAAAAATAAAATAGATTAAAATTGGCTTATCGTTAGTTAGAACAATACAAATGTTTTCTTCTTATTTCATTATTGCGCTCTGTTCTGACTCTTTGCAGAGATAAAAAAGCGAAGCGTTACACATCGGTAATCCAACGAGATTCGATCTAGCAACAGTCCATGCATCAGATCGCGAAATGAGGCTGCTGCCACAGTGCTAACAGGACACCTCTGCATTACACTCTGCCATTCCTCTGGTGGTAGTTTAGCAGACAAGACACAAAACGAAACAAAAAGCCATTTGTAACTTAAGTGTGGATTGATGTTCCAAGAGTCGAAAAATAAAATTTGAGAGCTTGATGTCAAATCTGATTTATTCTCCATTCTCAGTAGCACATTTTCGAAGATTGTCAACTGAGACTGAAGAATATATGACACTTGTTCTAAATATCAATGCTGTTGCTGTTCTTTCATGATAAGTATTGCATCAATAGTGAGTAATTAGATTACTTCATCAACATGGAAAGAGACCATTACGAGAATTAAGCACCCTTACCACCAATACCGAAAGTGAGTGTAAGATCACAGCAGTGCCAAACTACATCAGCAATGTTTCCATGTCTCATCTGCATTATCACTATGATGTACTCCATGAACAACTCAGAACGTCCTGACAGCTATCCACAGCCTGCTTCAGCTGGCCCTCAATGGACCTGCACTACCAGATGCTCACCTAAAGGGAAGCCGCAGATTGACAGCAGAAAACACCTTCGAAAAATACAATGAATTGCGCGCATGTCCTGCTGGGTTTGCTGCAAAAAGTAGGATGATTTTGTAGTTTCTGGATCACTAACTCAGAGTTGAAATAAATTCCGTATTTTATATACAAAATAACCGATTTTAAAAAATCAGTAAATTTAATTAACTAAACAGATTCTAAAACAATAACAAAATAACTAATTTTACAATGATACAACTAATTATAATAACTAAGTGATTTAACTAAAATACAATACAATTTGTAGCACAATAACATGCATTAGTTAAAAAAAGTAAGTTATTTCAAAAATTTTAAACTGTGATCATAAGTAAATAAATTAAAATGTATAAGTTAACAAAGCACATTATTTTAAAAATCACATTGTGAACATAAGTAAATTAATTAAAATGTATTAGTTTGGGAAAGCACATTATTTTAAAAAATCACATTGTGAAGATAAGTAAATAAATAAAAATGTATTAGTTAACAAAAGTAACTTATATTAAAATTATCGGTTTTTATTTTTTCTATCTTTCGTAAAATGTTTCAGAAATGTATATAAGCATGAAGTTTTATAAATTTTTTTAGTTTTTCACTCATTTATATAGAAGCAAATGTTAATAATTAAAAATTTTCAGTAAGTAATCTATGTTGTGCATCATCAGTAAAAGCCCTTTTGCCATATATAATTACATAAGCAAGTGTATCATTTGGAATTTTATTATTAAAAGTTGCACAAACTTTCGTATTTGCTTTTTGTATGGTTATAAGATTTTTCTTCATGTCATATTGATAACATAAATTGGATAATTAGTTATAAAATTAAATAGATTAATACCAGTATCTGATCTTAGTAAAGTAATTCTTTTAAAATCTAAAAATGCATCATATGCTTTTAGAAAATTATTTTGTGGATTAATATTTCCCATATCTTTAGGAAAAACTTAATTGTTACTATTTACTAAAAATATTTTGTTGTTTAACATGATCAAATAATGAAGAATCAACTACTGATTATTTTTTCCATTTGTCTGAAATACAACAAAAACAAAATATGGCATATCAAATTCCATAGATTTACAGTAATTTGTAATATCTAGTTCAAAATTTTTACCAGATAATATAGCAATTTCTTCTGTTTGAGGTTCATAAAAAGAAATACAAATTTTAGGATTTCTTAAAATATTTTCACATTGCTCAAATTCATTATTTGGTTCATATTTAACAACTGATACACGAATTTCCATACATTCTATAATAATTTTTCCTTCTTTATGAAGAATATCCTTTATTCCTAAAAAGACATCATTTTCATCAAATCAACATAAAATTACATCTCCAGGACATGAACTACATGTAAAACAAGAGTTAAGTTTCCTTCAAACATAATTCTTTTATAATCATTACAAAATCCACCAAGTGATGATAATGGATAAAGTACTCCATTTGTTTTACTGTTTAATTTCCTGTTATAAGATAATGTCCTTCTAAACTTATTTTGTCAGTAACAGATGAAGTTAAATGTAGTTAAACTGTCGATTAAATAACAGGATGTTCAATTCTAGATAATATATATTATTTCCTTTTTTATTGTTATAAAGTCAGACAATTTAATTATATAATTATCAATTAATTTTTTTTATTTTCCATCATAAGTTTGATTATCTGTACCATCATTACCAATAACACTAAAATTAATGTGTAATTGAACATTATTTGGATGCAGCCAACCGTCACCAATATTTATTTCAATTTCTGTATCATTGTTAGGAAACAAATTATTTTTGGTTTCTTCATTAACAGGAAATGAACGAAACTGATAACTTTCAATTTTATTCATGGTTTATTAAGGAAAAAATTTATAAAGATATTTTTAAAATAACTATTACAGTAGCACAAATAAAGTCAATTAAATTATCATTTTCATCAGTTATAGTAACTTTTTAACCTTGAATTGTAATAAAAATGGGAACATTTACAGGGTAATTCGGTTCATAAATTTTTGGTCCAGAAAATTCTGCATTGTGTTTAAATAAAGCAATAATATTAGTTTCTTTATGAAGATGACCATTATGTTTTACATACATTCCATCAGCAAGATTAAATTTTATATGTATTAATTCAAAAGGAAATATTTTAGGAACATCTTTAACTATAGCTTTTTCATTCGCTTGAACAACTTGATTATTAAAACCAAGTAAATCTCCAATACTATCTTCTATATCCATAAATAATTTTACATCAATTTCAATAACAATTCAGTTAAAAATTTCATCTTCTTTTAAGTGTATGTTAGGTTTTTTAAAAGGAAATTTTTTTAATTCATGAAACTATATTTACCTACAGGAATTTCTACCAGTGATCCATCACAATAAAATTTATTATGTTATGTAGTAATATTTTGTGTTAAAAAAAGTGAATAAAAACCTAATAATGAAATATTAACAATACTATCACATATTGTAACAGTTAATCTTTTTATAAGTATAGAAGAGTAATCACTAGCTTCAAATTATCTACTTGTTTACTACTGAAAAAATCGTTCTAAATACAAAAATTATTAATGAAAGACAAATATAAATAAATGAAACAAATATCAGTAAATGAAAAAACACAAATGAATAAAAAAATTATTAATAAATGAACAAAGCAGATTATAAACATAAGTAAGAATTCCAGAAAATAATTTTTATAAACAAACATGTTAAACTTTTACCAAATTCTAAAACATGTATAATAATTGGACCAAGTGGTTGTGGAGAGACAACATTAATGATTGATTATTATATTCTAGCTCCAGGATGGTTAAATTGCAATAAATTAAACATTTATATGTTTATTCAGAAAGTTTAGAACAACGAAAATATCAAGCATTTATAAAACAAGGTAAAAAAATTTTAGACAAAATTAATAAAAAAATATTTCGTTTTATTGACAATATGAACAAATTGTTCCATTAGATGAGTGTAAGATAATTCGACTGTTGATTTGATGACTTAATTTTAGAAAATCACGATATAGTAAGAGAATATTTTACTAGAGGTAGACATAGATATAGGTTGCTTTTATTTAGTAAAATCTTATGAAAAATACCAAAACACTTTGTTAGAGACAATTTAATTTTTTTAAATACTTTTAGACAAAATGATACAAATTTTAATCATATTTACCATGAATTTGATGTTAGAGATGTAAAGTTTGGTAATTTTAAAGAATTATGTAGTTAATGTTGGAATTATGCAGTTTGTTTTTTATTAATACAGATGTCTAGAATACTAAATGGAGATTTAGAAATAAAATACATTTTTAACAACATAAAGTTATATAAAAATATTAAAAATTTATTAACAACATAAACATTAAATAAAAACATTAAACATAAAATAAAAACATTAAACAAAACCATTAAATTTAAGATTAAAAATAAACATGAGTATTAAAAAAGTGTTAAACATAAACATTACAAATAAACATAAAAATTAAACATAAACATAAACATATTGATTATTATTTCTTCATTAATAAATGTTAGCAAATGTTGAAGAAGTGGCTAAATAAGTTAAACAAAATGTAAAGAAAGCTGAAGAACTAAACTAAAAAGTTAAACATTGGAAAAAGCAAGCAAGAACAGAATACGAAAATTATATGAAGGAAGATCAACCTGTTATTAAGGCTACTGAAAAAGTAAAACAAGGTATTGAAGGTTTAGGTGATAATGTTTTAAAAGCAATTCAAGAAACTAGGGAAGTCGAAAAGCAAATGATTCCATATTGTCATAATATAGAAGAATTTGAAGTTTTATCACCAAACAAAAAAATTAACAGATTGGTCTGATGAAATTCCTGGAAAATATAATTACATATTAAGTGAATCAAAAATTCGAGATGTATTGACTAAATATGAAGAAGAAAATAAATGAAAATAAAAGTAAAAATATAAATGAAACTAAAAACCTAAATGTTAGTGAACGAATGTTAAAATATACTAATCATAGTGAGGACAATGTTTGGTTTGAAACTGATTGGTATGTTGAAATATGTTGATACCTGTAGAATTGATAATGACAAATTAAAAAATGGTGAAAAAACATATGAAGGTACAGATGGATTAATGACACATTCAAATGAAAAACAAATTACTATAGAGGATTCAAATGAAAAGTTTGATGGTGTAGATTTATCAAACTATGCATATGTCTTATTAAATTCATGAGCATTCTACTCTGATAATAATCCAAATAAAGTAAGATCAAGTATAGGTAATAAATATTTATATTTAATAGAACAAATTGCTAATGATTATTTTCGAAATTTAAAAGACAAACTATAGGTTCTTCACATTTTAGTTCTCCTGAAAAACAAAAAATAAGTGAAGGATGAAAAATATACCGATAAATTAATTGAATATGTTTCGTTACATGATGCTAGACAATTAATTGACAGTTTAGAAGTAATTCATGGTGAAGAATTAGCTCGAAATAATAATTATCATTCTGAAAAAGTTAGTACTGCTTAAAAGTTAACAAATAAGTTTAGTGTTTTTATAATTGATAATCAAAAAGGAATTACATGTGTAATTAATTTTAAATAATCTTCCACATACATCTTGGAAGTGATAAATATGGGAAAAGATTAGCATATACCTTAATTAACAAATTACCATTTGTAACTTCCAGGTAATAATTATTGTGGTCAAGCTTTAAATTAGAAAAAGGATTAGCTAAAGGTGATGAAGGTATAAATCCATCACATGAAGCTTATAATAATCATGATATTGCTTATAGAGAAAATAAAGATTTAGAAAAAAGACATATTGCTGATAAAGTAATGCAATTAGCTGCAAAAGAAAGAATCTATGCAAAGGATGCTTCATTTGGTAAAAAAGTTGCAGCAACAGCTGTTGGAGGAATAATGTATGGAAAATGAAAATTCAGTTTGAGAAATAATGTTAATATTGATGGAAATGGCTGGGGATTGGAAAAATCTTTATAAATTTTCAACTATATATAAAATCTTTATACATTTTTAATCTATATAAAAAATCTTCAATCATTTTTAAACCATATAAAAAATCTTTATTAATTTTTTAACTATATAAATCAATAATTTTACAGTTGAATATATTTTGCTACCAAGTGGCAAAACTAAACCAAAAACAACTATATCAAAGTTAAATAATGAACAATTAAATGCAATTCAACCATTTTTAACAGATGTTCAAAAAAGAAAAAAAAAGTATGTTGGTGGAAATTTACTTACTGCATGAAGTATACCTGTTGTTGAATATTTAGCAAAAAAGAAAGATGCTAAAGGAATAACACGACATGAAGATGGTCTTTTACCATTACTTTTAGCTGCGGTACCTTATTTAGCAACAATTGGTTCATTGGCTGGAGGATCGGCACCAATTGCAAATGCAGTATTAAAAAAAGAAAAATGATAAAGGATTAGAAGGATATTGACATATCTAAGAAATGGAATAAAAAGTTGGTAATGGAATAATGAAAACAAAAAAAATATCAAAAAGTGATTGATAAATATCTTAATGCATTTAGTAATATTGATATAGAAAAACTTACTAAACAAATAAAAATTAAAAACTTTTCGGGTGTATATATGATTGATAAATTAGTAAAAAAACCATTAAAAATAGAATGTGGTATAGTAAAATCAGATACATCTGATAATTCTGGTACTCTTTGGATTTTTTATTATAAAAATAATGATAAAAATTTGTTTTTGGTAATTTGGTGGTAATATACCAAAACAATTAGTTAACTAGTTAGAAAAAAATGAACTTTACTACAATGCAGATAGAATACAAAATTTTGATGAAGTAATATGTGTTCATTTGTGTTTATTTGTTTTAAAATTGTTTTGTGAGAATTCTGATTTTAATGATATTTTAGATTTAATAAACGGACATTTTTGGGAATGAGATACTTTTAATTAAACAAACAGGACAATTACTTAATGCACCTACCTTCAATATAGAAAAAAATGAAAACATTACTAAACAACTTCAATCATCAATGGATTTAAAGATAACTTATGCAATTAAACAATTTCAAAATGAATTTAATGCTATTTATAGAATAACTAAAAGTTATATTGGTTTTAAGAATAGAATACTTGTAAATGTAAATGATCCAACTGATGCAAAACACATAGTTAAGAAACATTACTTAGAAAAAGAATATGTTACAAAACCAGAATACACAAGCATTTTAACACAATTTAATTATTATTTTACCAAAAAAGAAGCCTTCTTCGAAAGGGGGGTATAAAAGGAAATGACAAGCGTTTTGGACAGGTCAGGAAAATTGCTGGTGAATACTGTTGATGCCTTGGGCAGATGGAGAGAATACTTTGAAGAGTTGCTCAATGTAGGTGAAAACACGATCAATAATGTTTTAGATTTCGGTGTACAATGGGATAGGAATGATGATGGAAATAGTATCACATTTGAGGAAGTGGAGGAAATGGCCAATACATTGCAGTGCAATAAAGCAGCTGGGGTGGATGAAATTAAGTCAGAACTCATCAAATACAGTGGAATGTCAGGTCTTAAATGGCTACACAGGATAATTGAAATGGCATTGGAGTCGGGACAGGTTCTAGCAGACCGGATGAAAGCAGTAATCACACCAATCTTTAACCATGGAAACAGAAAAGATAGTAACAACTACAGAGGTATCTCTTTAATCAACGTTGTGGGTAAAATCTTCTCAGGTATTGATGAAAGAAAAGTGCGAATATTAGTTGAGAACAAATTGGATGAAAATCAGTGTGGGTTTAGGCCTCTTAGAGGTTGTCATGACCAGATCTTTAGCTTATGGCAAATAATGGAGAAGTGTTACGAGTGGAACAGGGAACTGTATCTGTGCATTATAGATCTAGAAAACGCATATGACCAGGTTTCTAGGAGGAATTTATTATCTGCTCTACGAGATTATGGAATAGGAGGCAAACTTTTGCAAGCAATTAAAGGTCTTTACATAGATAGTCAGGCAGCAGATACAGTTGATGGTAAATTGAGTTCATGGTTCAGAGTAGTTTCAGGGGTAAGACAAGGCTGCAACCTGTCTCCACTGTTGTTCATATTATTTATGGATCGTATGTTGAAAACAATAGACCGGCTGGGTGAGATGAAGATATGTGAACACAAAATAAGTAGTCTCGCATGTGTGAATGACTTACTTGTGATGGCAGATTCAATTGAAAGTTTGCAAAGTAATATTTCTGAGCTAAATCAGAAATGTAAGGACTATAGTATGTAGATTAGCATCTACAAAACGAAAGTAATGTCAGTGGAAAAGAGATATAAATGGATTGAGTGCGAAATAAGAGGAACAAAGTTAGAACAGGTGGATGGTTTCAAGAACTTAGGATGCATATTCTCACAGACTGGCAACATAGTGAAAGAACTGAAGTGAGATGCAGCAAAGCTAATGCAGTGAGCGCCCAGCTACGATCGACTCTTTTCTGCAAGAAGGAAGTCTGTACCAAGACTAAGTTTTCTGTGCACAGTTCAATCTGTCGACCAACTTTGTTGTATGGGAGTGAAACCTGGGTGGATTCAGGTTACCTTATCAATAAGGTTGAGGTTATGGATAGGAAAGTAGCTAGGATGATTGCAGGTACTAGTAGATGGGATCAATGGCAGAAGGGTGTCCACAATGAGGAAATCAAAGAAAATCTGGGAATGAACTATATAGATGTAGCAGTCAGAACGTACAGTCTTAGAGAGTGGGGTCATGTTACACTCATGGGAGAAGCAAGGTTACCCAAGAGTCTCATGGGTTCAGCAGTACAGAGTAGGAGGAGTCGGGGTAGACCAAGCAGAAGGTACCTGGATTTGGTTAAGAATGATTTTGTAGTAATAGGCTTAACATCAGAAGAGGCACCAGTGTTAGCACTGAATAGGGCATCATGGAGGAATTTTATAAGGGGGATTATGGTCCAGACTGAACACTGAAAGGCATAATTACTCTTAAACGATGATGATGATGATGATGATGAAAAAAGAAGTAGAAAACGCTTTTTCAGATGATTCCTAAAAATGAGATTTAACTCCATACTTAAATAAGTACGTTAATCTTACAAACAACGTAAATAATAAACAAATAATTGAATTCATTTTTATAACAGGTGATGAACAAAAAATTAACAATTTTGACTATGATGTCATACTTAAAAGGATTATTGTTGTTGTTAAAAATGTAAATAGAAATTTAGACTTTGATGATTTTTACATAACAGTAAGTGTAGCTGATAAGCTATATCAAAAAAATAATACTAATCATTCAATAATGGTACACAAACTTTTCCTGTAGACATAAATAAAATTGTATTTGGTAAAATAATTACAACTATACATATTTTTTAAAAATACATAAATTTTTTATATATACATATAGAAAATCATACTTCACATGACTATCATATTTATTGTTCAAAGTATAAAAAATATACAGAAACAATAATCCACATAGAGTATTAACTAAAGATGCAAGCCAAACTATTGAAGATCTTTGCACAATTTGGAAAACTAAAAAAAGGAAATTTGCTAAAAAAAATTTTACATGCTGAAGATTTAACTAATAGAATTCATGAAGAAATAATTAATGAACTACATTAACCAACTAGAAACAATTTTAAAAGAAGAAATGTTGTTAATTTAAATATTGATGATTTAGGGAAAGCTGATTTAGTTGAAATTCTTTCTGGAAATTTGAAAGGAATTTCAGAAATAAAGAAAAGTTACAAATATTTATTAACAATAATCGATGTTTTTTTTTCAAAAACTTGTTGTTCCTATTAAAGATAAAAAAGGCTACAAATATAGTTGAACCCTTGAAAAAATTCGTATAGTTAGAAAACAAAATAATTTACAAACAGATAATGCTAAAGAATTTTATAACAAAGAATTTAAAGAATTAATGGAAAAATTTAACATTCGTCATTATTCAACTTTTGCAGAATTAAAAGCATATGTTTTTGAAAGATTTAACAGAACACTTAAGGAAAAAATGTGGAAAAAATCTGGTTTGCAAGGAAATTATATATGGTTAAATTTAGTTAAAAATCTAATTACTGAATACAATAACACAATTCATTCTACAATAAAAATATAACCTATATAAGTTAATAAAAAAAATTTAAAATAGGTAATATTGTCCCTAATAAAGAACCTACATTTAAAAAAGGTGATAACGTTCGAATCAGTAAACTTAAAAACCTTTATGAAGAAGGATATACAGCTAATTGGTGAACAAAAATATTTGAAATTAAATTGTTATTTATTCTAATCCAGTTATATAAAAATTAAAAGATATAAAAGGAAATTTTTATGAATGAGAAATACAGAAACGAAAATATCTAGATGTATAATTAGTTGCAAAAAGTTTTAAAAAAGTAAGATAATCAACATTATGTTAAATGGTTATGTTTTGATAAGTCACACAACAGTTAGATATATAAAGACAGTGTAATTTTATAAATTAATTTAATAAAGAACTAGTTTACTATTTGGTTTAACAATCAATTGGTTCTCAAACAATTAGTTTTTAAAAGAATTTGTTAACTAATTAGTATAACAATCAATTCGTTTTTAAAATAAGTATCAACTATTTCCATCAAATTTATATTCGAACCAGCTGTACTTTAATTATTTCATATTTAAATTGAATTATTTCATCTTTTAATTGAATTATTTCATCTTACAGTCTTACATCTTTTATTTTTATTTTTCATTGTTTAATTTATTCAATTTTGTAGTTTTTGTATACAACAATCTTTGTGTTTTATGCAACCTTTGTAAAATTTCATTTGATCTTTGTAAAAAGATCTCTTTACTTTATTGAAAATCAAACATTAATTCTTTAGATTAATCAAGTATGCTTCATCTGACATAAATAGGTTTATCAAATGTTTTTAAATTTTATTCATTTGAATAGCAGGAAGATTTTCGTTAAATATAGTTCTACATTTAAACTTTGGTTTAGCTATAAGTTTACCGCCTTTTACTATTGGAAATTAATTTTATATCTTGTCCATTTCTTGTATTCTCCATTTTTTAACAAATAGAGAATTATTCATTAATTTGTAGAAATCTTTTTTCAAAGTTATTTGTAGTTTTTGTTGTTAACTGTTTGTTTGTATAATTCTTCAACATATTAGTTTGTTTAAATTTTAAAACTTTATGTATTTAGTAAGTTGCGTTTCTACAGATAAATATGTTCAATATTTCTACAGTGTAATACATAAATATGTCTTTTATCTAAAGTAGTAATTAATTTCCTTTCATTTGTACCTAGAACGAGTTTCGATTCAGGACCTTATTGATATCATGTGATTTTTTTTAGATATTCTAAATCTACTTCAAACATACATCCATTTTCACATCTGTTTGAAATATCATTAACTTTTGTACAATTAAATTATTGGTTCATATCATTGAAATCCACCATATGGTAAATATTGGTTCACAGCATAACCATATCAATTATGTGCATATAAATATGTTATATAATTTCATATATCTTTATTATTAAATTCTTTAAATATTTATTATTTGTTTTACATATTTTTAAAACAGTGCGAAATTCCTTCTCTTATTTCTTTTTCAACCATTAAAAGCATATCATAGTAATAATAAATCAAGTTTTTGTTCAGTAATTTTTAGCATTGCATCTGCAGATAAACCTGGAGCTGTATAATACCAAGATGCATTAGATTATATTAATTTTATAAAATTATATTTTTATTATATTATGTTTTTTAAAATTTTCGTATACATCACTTAATAAGTTTTAAGATACAAAGCATGATAATCACCAAAATTTTTATATTGAATTATTCCTAATCTACTTTTACACCTTCATAATCTTCATCAGCTGTGTTACAATTTTTTCCAAGAATCCTTATATGATCATGATAACGTTTTTTTTTATATTGTTTATGATTACATTCCCACAATGTACAAAATTTATTATTATTATAAATTTTATTTTCTTTGGTTGTAAGAGGTTTCCTTTCTTCATTTTCAGAATAAATTTTTCCAATTTCATCAAATTCTTGTTTTATACATTCAATAAATTTTTTGTCTATTGGGTACTCTATAAAAAACAGGATTTTTATAATTTTCATTTATAAATTTAACATGATACCAAAGCCAACTGGTTCATGTTTTTGCTATTTCATTGTTTATGGGTTTTCTGGATTGGGTTCACAATCATCTATGTTTAAAAGTAATCTTTCAAAATCGAGATAAATAACAAATGCTACTTTTGGGTATATTGATAATTTTTAAAATATAAATATTCTGCTTCACTTGGCATTTCAACTTTTAATAGTTTTTTAGTTAAAAAATTTGGTGTATCATTATTTAATTTTTCTTCTATTATTAAAATTTAGTAAAATATATTACAAATAAATTTTACTGTTAGATTTATATGTTTTTCCTTTTTAGCTTTTGTAATTTTTAATGGATGCACTTGAAATTTTTCATCTTCAATAAATAAACATTAAGATACTCATTAATTGTATTTTCTATTTTTGGGTTATGATCATCTAATACAGGAAATTCAAAATTTTCAACTTTTTTTATCGAGATCAAGAGCAACATTTTCATATTTTGTTATTCTATCAGCATTTTATCTACAGGAAACAAAGGTGATTTTTTAGCCCATAAAAATAGTTTTCTTCATAATTTTTTTAGAGTAATAAAAGCTTTTTGTTTTTTATTAATTTAGGTAAATCGATATAAGATGACACTTTTATAGTAATATACTTATTAAATGCTAGTTGTTAACCAATAATTCTATATAATGACACACCTGATCATTGCACTTGAAAATTAGAAATTTCTTCTAAAATATCTGTTTTACCTTGTTTATATTATTTATTAACATCTATTTCTGTTAAAATATTATAGTTTCGTGTTTGTTGTCGAAATTCTTGAACTTCTTCAGTTATTTCATTTGTTCGTAGTTTATAGTCAGAATTTTAATTAAAATGTACCCTTAATCTATTATGCATTTTTAAATAGTCTTTAACAATTTTAATAATTTTTTGTTTTCTGCAGTTAAAAAAAATTTCCATCAATTATAACTATTCTATTTTCAAAATGTATAGTTTGTAATCAATTTTCAAATGCTTTTTAACCTAAGTAATCTTTATTGTATTTCTTTGTTTTAGGTAATACAATTAGATTTGTAGAAAATGGATGTATTCTTTTTAATGCTTTATCTTCATTAATTAGAAAAACATCACAAATATCATAATATAAAACTTCCTGACAGATTAATCATATGATAACATAACTTTTCCAAAAATTTTTATTATTTTCAGAATTGTGTTTTTAACAATATTTGTCTGACTTTCTGTTACTACTTCAGGTTAATAAAATTTTACAATATTTGTATAACTTTTACATATGTTATATCATTTTTATGTTTATCACACACTTCAGATGTATTATTTCTAACAATATTTTTATGATTTTCACTTACTTCTGGTGCATTATTTTTATAATTTTCACTTGCTTCGGGTATATTATTTTCAAGAATATTTGGATGATTACTAATAATAATTGAACGATTACTAATAATAATTCTAATTATATCAGCTTTACACAAATTTGAATAGCCACATAAATTATACATTTTATAAAATTCATTTTGTATAGCAATAGGAAGTTGTTGTAGTTGATAAGCAACGTATGTTTCCATTTTGCACCTTATTTATTACAAATAAAATTTATTACATTTGTAAAAAACGCTTTTTAATAAAATTATAATTATTTAGTAGATGGATAATTATAATTATTTAATTGATTGTTAATCAAAAAGAGAATTGGTGTATTATTTAGATTAACGATTAGTTTTTAAACAACGGTTAATCTTAGTTAAAAGTAAAAAGAATTAGTTTCAAAAATAATTAGTTTACTATTTAATTTAACAGTCAATTAGTTTACTATTTATTTTAACAATCAATCAGTTAACTATTTAGTTTAACAACCAATTTGTTTTAATAATTTATTTAATTAATCAGATAGAATTATTATTATTTAATAGATAATTAATCATAAATTTCAAGCATCCTTACTCTTTATATATTCTAAAGTACATTTATTATTATGTTTATCTTCATGTGATGGATTTATATAAAAGCAATTTCAATCTTTAATTTCTTGAGAACTTTTACATTTCTTTGTAGATGCAGATGTTTCTTCAGTTACAACTTCTTCATTATCCATTGTAGATGTAGCTTTTTGTAATTAATAATATTTTTGTATTTTGTTCACTTGGATTTCGTCATAAACTTCCTTTGAAATAATATTTAGCAACACTTTTTCCAAATACAAAGGAAATTCAAATTTTAATCTAATTTTGTACATGATATTTATTAATACATGGTCTACATATAGATCTATTACTTTCTTTTGTGTATTTTTGTCAAGCAAAAGTATCATTTTATTTCTCTGTATTACAATATTTAAGCAAATTTAGTTTTCACAGAAGACTCTTGTTGAACTTGCTCCATTTATAAATGAAAAAATTAATACATCTGTAAAAAAGTAAATTTTGATAATTTTGATAATTTTAACTTTAAATTATTCATATAAATTACTTTAAAAATAAGAATCATCCGAATCATTAGAATCATTATTAGATTCATAACAGTGTTTTCTAAATTCTTGAATTCTATCAAGCACAGGATCAAAAGATCTTGTAGTTACTGGAAAGAAATCAAAAAATTAATCAAAGCATCTAATTATAGATATTGGTAAAGAATCAACTGTTGTCAATATGTCAACCGATGTTTGTCCTTTGTTTTTAGTAATACTTCTAGAAAGTGGAAAATTTTCTATTTTCTTTCACCATTTATCAATACATTCTGTATCTAAAGTAGGATTGCAAATTGTTTTAGCAACTGATTATTATATTCTTCACTTAAACAAATAGGTGAATCAATATGTTTTCATGTAGCTCAATTATTTCATAAGTATCTTTTTCTTTAGTTTGCATTTCTTTTTTATTCTCCATTTATAAGAAATGATATTCATTATAATAATTAAAAACGATAATTTTCAATGAAACATATAACTATAAGTTCAAAATAACAATTTTTTAAAAATATGTTTGATATAAACTACAAATTTATTTTTGTAAAACTAATAAAAATTTTTCTGTATAAATGGAAACTACTTTAAAGAAATTAGAAAAATAAATGATCTAGAGATAAATATTTTATATAATATTATGAACTGTGATAATTTAAATATTAGATTTGGAGAACAACCTTGTCTAGAACTTAATAATGATTTTAAAGTTATTTATTCAAATACATTTTCTATGTTAGTTAGTGATCCTGATTTTTAAATAATTAAAAAAGGACAAATGAATTTGAAATATAAAGGAATGAAAAAACTAGAAATAATGAATTCCATGATATAGAGGTCACAATTTGACTTTTTAAAATAAAATATTTTTATTAACTAATACGTTTTTATATATTTACTTCACAACATAAAATTAAAAAAAATTATTTTTCTCATAATTTTATTTTCTTCAAATGGACAACAATAAGCCACAGTTAAGGCATTGTAGTGAATGTATGACAAAAAAAATAATGAAGAATTTTATAAAGATAAATATTGAAAAGGTAGAACTATAAACAAGAATAATTCTAAAAACATTTACAATGAACAAATCATAATAATCTTATGGCTGCTAAAACATGAAGTAAATGAATCTTTAAATTTTTAAAATTTTAAATTTTTAAACATAACTTACTTTTGTTAACTGATTTATTTTAATTATTTACTTATATTCATGATGTCATTTTTTTAAAATAACTTACTTTTACTAACTAATACATGTTATTGTGCTACAAATCGTTATGTATTTTAGTTAAATCACTCAGTTATTATACTTAGTTGTATTATTGTAAAAAAAAGGTATTTAGTTAATGTTTTACAATCGGTTTAGTTAATTAAATATATTGATTTTTTAGAATCGTTTATTTTATATATAAAATACAGAATTTATTTTAACACTGAGTTAGTGAGCCAGAACCTACAAAATGACCCTACTGAAAGATTATTTTAACAGAACTTAAGTAGAGTGCAAAACGACCATGTCCAAAATGTCAAGAAACATTAAGATACTTTGGTGTGTTGACTTCAAATGGACTATATTATGTATGGTAATGTGTAATATACAACTAGTTCAGGAATGCCAAGAAAATGTGAGATATTATAATATGGTAACCAACAATGTTACTCCTATGGATGTTACAGGGATAGACTATTTTTGGTGGTGCGAGATTCGACTGTGTTGATGTTCGTCTAGGACAGTTGTAGTTTACTGTTGGACATTAGTATATGGATTCTGCATTACATCTAGGGTTGGTGGTTTCAAAAGTTTTCTACCTCGTGATGTAATTGCATATAGAACATTCATGATTAGCCAGCCAGAAGTTACTACTCATACCAATACGTCTAATAATTTTCTTATAGAGAAACCACCATGTGCAATAAGTTGTCATATATGTAAACTGTCAAAGGACGATTCCTTGTCTATATATCTAATGTAGCAATACTGTGGAGAAATAAATGAAATTGTGAATTTACAAGAAAATTTAAATGTATGAATCCTGAAGCAAGAAGAAAAAAAAACAGAAGACTGATTGAAACATGCAGATGTGCACTGTCATACGTTTTTCACCTTTATGTCTGCCATAAATAATAGATACTAACAAGCTTTTTCATTGCTTCCATAATTTTTCCCATGTTGTTAATACCGAGATGCTGAAAAAATATAGATTTGCGTCACTGACAGTTACTGCAAATCTTTTCAAAGACTCTCACACTTTTGTTGGTGACATAACTTTGTAATCCCAAAGGAGACGGCTGTGGCTTCTCCCACGACGTGCTAGGACCCAGATGACACAGGAGGTTTCTTAAGATTCGTCTCTGGCTTTCAGTGTGTCAGTTAGAGGCTCAATTAAAGAAGTAGCGGAAAGGATTAAACCTGAATCATCAAGTGGATTTCCATGTATTAATATGATAAGTGTGTGTTGTGTTACACTTTGGAGCAACCTGTGGTACTGTCTCCAATCTTCACAGGCTTCTGAGCTGTGGTAAAAATTGCTGTTTTGAAAAGTGCGCCATAGTGCATAGTGTGAAGCAGTCGCCCTCCGTTTCTGGTGGTGGCGCCGCTGTGGCAATCGCAGCTTTGGTGTCTTCCTCTGCTGGGAAATGGGAAAGGTTGCCTGTTCACGTGCATTTAAGGGGCGCTATGAGCTCGCCAGCGGGTCAGGCTGGGTCAGTCTCTCGTCCCCAGGTTCCTAGTCTGTCTCTCGTCCGCATTTGTTAGGCAGTTAGTGTCTGTCTGTCGTTCAGAGTGCTAGTATGTATGTCGTTCGGATCAACCTTTAAGGCCAGCAAAATGAGAGTTCTTCCACTCTGCCAGCAAGAGAACTCACCAAGTGGTCAACCGGTCGGGGCTTAGCTCCTGCATCTGAGTCTGCGCATTAGGCCACCAGTCAGCTCGAGTTTGCTCAGGCAATGGTCATTGGCGGTTGGATCGATCAGTTGGTCGGTCGCGCACTGAGACACAAGATGATTTGTCCATCTCAAGCGTCGTCGCATGTGAGGTCGCCACGTGAGTCCAGTGGGCTGCGGTGTATATCGAGGGGTAGTGACTTCGCGGTCGACACGAGAGCAACAGGAGTCAATCCTTGACATCATTCTGGCCGGTGCGAGCTGCGACGCCGTCAGACGGGAGATCGGAGCGCCTTCCAGCGTCCGTTGAAGCAGCTGGCAGTGGACGGTTCAGGAGAGCGATTTGGGGGTGCTGCGCCAGGTCTTCTCGAGAAATCGCAGTTTATTAGAAGTTAAGTGATTGGTGATATGTTGTTTGATTTACTCTTGTTAAATTCTACTTGTTTTCTTGGTGAGGTCACCAGCCGTTTGGCTTTGGGGTCGTCCCACCATTCTTCTCCGTTTGCCCACCCACAGGAAGGTGGTTGTTTATAAATTGGGTGGTCTGTTTTTCCCTTGTGGAGTAGGGGCAGTTGAGCAACCTGCGGTCCAGGTTGTTCAGTAATCTCCCTATCACTCTACCATACATTAGTATCTGCCTCTGTCATGTTTGTCGGATTTGGTGTGTTAACGAATTTATTGCATGGAGTGCAACGGCCTAATACCTGAAATATATTTTGATCTTTGGAAACTTTGATATTATTGCCTATGATCCTGAGAGGCAGTATCTGTGTATTGTAGAGCATCTTAACTATTGTTTGGCCAACCTTGTAGAATTTTATATAAGATTTCATTTCACGTGCTTTTTTTTAAATGATCATTCTAGTATATAAAGTTGCCACCCTTTCACTGTAGGACTTTTCTTAGAAGTTAAAATCAAGTTGCACCTTCGGTGGCAAGGTTAATATTTTAATTGTTAGTGTTTTGTACCATTCCCATCCCTCCTACAGGGAGGGGGGTGCATAGTTTGTGTGCTTATGTAAATCGTTAAAACTCTTAGTTTAAAGTTATCTGGTGTGTTGCAATTTTGCACCAGTGTAGTCTTTCAGAGGCTGTTGTGAGTGGTCGTAACTACGGCCATGTAAAAGGGGAGTGGCAAGGTTCTCTGTCCAAAAGCTCATACAGTCAAAACTTGTTTCTTTCTGCCTCTGAACAAATTGTAACTTTGATATTTAGAGGATGCCTTCTGATTATAATTTTAAATCTGTTTCTTTTTAAAAAAAATGCTTTAGGCACTATTAAAGTGACTAAAATTCCCATTTGTTAAAAGGAATTTGGTTATGATTTCATCAGTTACTCCCTGGCAACTACTTCCATGCTTACATAGTGTGATTAAATGTGTTAGTGTTCTTGATGAATCGTTAGTAAATAAAATACATTCTTAAGAATATTCTTTGAAAATAAATCATGGTTCAGCTCCTTTCTTCGTCATAACACAACACACCATAAACAGTGATTCGTAATAGCGAAATGGCATTAATAAGATACAGCAGTTGCAGCAAATTTTGAACTAATTTCGAAAGAAGCTATCATTTTAAAAAGTGACGCTCATAAATAAATACAGCCATGGTAAAAGCTGTTGACTGCTGCAGAGCAATAAATCGTTTTAGCTGCTAGATGTTCTGTATAACGAATTAAAGATAAAGGACCATTTCCCTAGAATAAAAATTCTCTGGGTTGTAACAATGCATGCCTGGAAGTAGACAATTTGGTGGAAGCATATACAACCGCTGCCTGTGATAATGTTTAAAATGCATCCTGGCACTGTACTTGACACGAAGCAGCAGAATCCTAAAATTATATATTTACCCGCCTCATGGTAACACAAGTTTTGTGTCATAAGAGACAGAAAGACTTACATGTTTTTCGACGAACTCATTTACCTGTGAAAAGTTTTAAGTCTGGTAGCATTTGGGAATCTTCCTTTTTTACCGAGTAGGCCATATATGAATTCGAGTAACGCAGATTCAATCTGTCTCATAGGATTTGTATATCGGGAATCAGTTTTTGGGTAGTCAGATGATGTGATCAGAGCCAAAACCAATTGCTATCTTTCGCATCACAGTGGCTGCCTCAGCGTTCATCTTCCCCCAACGTAACCACAGCAGGTGGCTTTGCAGGCTACTGACCACGTCACTTTCCGAGAGCTGCAGTGTCAATAGAGCGCTGTCTTTCGCCAGTATATCAGCCAAGTTATATGTCAAATATTTTGCGAACTTCCCCAGTCGGACACAAAATACAATGAAAAGGAAAAATACAGTTGATTGTTAATTGTTTATTCAATAAAAGCAAACTATCCAGGCAGTTTCATTCATCCTTCGATAAACCAAAAAGGGCTCTCTTATGGAAATTAATACACTCCAGAAGCTGGAGAAACGTGTGGAATACTGACTCAATAAACCACCTAGAGGCTGGAGGCTGTATCATACGAACAGGCCGACGTGTTTGGACCTCTGTTTCCAGTGACACAGATGATCTATGGGTCGTGAACAATATGTGCGCCAATCCAACCATCAGTTGCTGTGCACTTACAGAGCTTCTTCATTCTCCTGAAAAGGAAAAACTGTTTGCAACAAGGGCACTGAAGGACGGCTTGAAACCTATGGGAGATTAAGCCTGTACTGACTGGCTGATTTAGCCTTTATTTTGAATTTAGTGTTATACTCATCCTCCGTCGTTTTCTATGATAGCTCGAAGGCGTCGAGGCATTGACAGTGCTAAAAGCCTACAGATATTTTCTCGATCGTTAATTTCCCATCACGTAGTCTCAGTGTTGGACCATAGGCTTTCTGCATGCATTGCTCGAGATGGTAGCGATCTCGTAATTTCCGCGCACATATTATCTATTGGACTGAGGTCTGATGATCTCGGTACGAAAGGAAGACGTTTTATCCTTCCCTGTCCTTGAAACCAATTCTGGACGGCGCTGCTATTGTGAATGGGGCTTTTGTCCTGTTAAACTTACAACGGGACGGTGCTAGGATGAGTATCAGAATACAGAATGAATGGCAATACAGTTTAGGGTGCCAGGTATCTCATGTCGGTGAGTCTTCTTTCAGGATATATCGTCTCCCATTAAAATGGCATCTGCGTTCGTAATGGAGAGATAGCCTAGAATGTCTGGTGTTAGGCTAGCCTGTTTGCAATCTTTGATTCGATAAGAGTTGTATGATATTTTCGTTGCAGTCGAAATGCGTTAGTTTATGTTACTGAAAATAGTGCAGAAGTCGGCCGACCTTTTGTTAGACTCTGTTTCATGACTTCGCCTATTCAGCTACCCTTTACTTTGGTATCCTTTTTTCACTCATTCCTTTCACAAAGGTACAAGAATGATATAGATCCATTTTAAGGGGAGATACGATCTGCGATCGTCACACGTGCCTGCTCGCTCAATGAGGTACATTTACCGAAGGCGACCTTGGCCGCTGCCGTCGCCTCTTCAAGCCTCGTGTCAAAGCGGGCACTCGCGGCTCGGCGTTCGGGACACACTCCTAAAGTTAAGGTAAATAACTAATTTCAGAACGTTATTTAAATAAGATTACCCTTCCAGTTAGTAACAACTAAATGCCACTGTGAGGCGTACTCATGAAACAATTTATATTTCCAATTTTGATATGATGACAAATCTGTAAACCATTTCATAATAGCCGGCCCGTGTGACCGAGCGGTTCTAGGCGCTTCAGTCTGGAACCGCGCGACCGCTGCGGTCGCAGGTTCGAATCCTGTCTCGGGCATGGATGTGTATGATGTCCTTAGGTTAGTTAGGTTTAAGTAGTTCTAAGTTCTAGGGGACTGATGACCTCAGATGTTAAGTCCCATAGTGCTGAGAGCCATTTGAACCATATCATAATAAATACATCTGCATGCAACTACGACGTATTAATCTGAAATCGGTTGTACCTTACCTCTTTTTCATCCGTTTTGTAATGAACGTAATGAAGGTAGTTGTCAGCTGTTATCAAAAGTGAAAGCAGAAGAAGAGTAAAGAACGAAAAACAAATCTAGCGTAGAACTGGGATCGATCCCACACACCACAGCGTGCTAGTGTGGCACGTTACTAATACCGCTATCTCACCTCTTTCCGAGAGTGATATCTCCTGAACGAAGGTTCACCAGGGTGAACGACTTTACGACGAGGCATTAGGCACCTAAAAATATATCGCCGTTCACTCCACTCTGATCCCTATCCCCGAACTGTCAAACTTCCCTTGTCAGGCAGCCTGGCAGAGGCGAGTACGAAAGACTTAGGATTAGCTACGTCAAAACTGTTTCAGAATCTGTCAAGGTAGTTAACAGTACAAAATTCAAGCCACAACCCATACTTCCATGGCTTCAAACAATATATGAAACTCGTAAATAATTATTAAAGAAAAAAGATTTTAATATAATACGTATTTAGAACGGAATGAAAGACAGAAAATGATTTCTCCTAGCCCTATGCAAGTTCCTTTCCCTATGCTCCTAGTTCATAAACCCTGAGCCCGTGAATTTTCAATACCTGGCCAAAGTTTAAAACGAAAAGTGTTGAGTGCACGCAGCTGATCAAAGATGATTCAACTAAGATGGTTCACCTATGTCACTAACAATTTTATTACACTGTGAATGATATGAACCTTTGCGCGATTTTTCTCAACGACAGTTACTGTCTACACTCCTTTCTATTATCTGTTCTGTGCGCCACACGTGTTTGGTTTTAAATTTTACGAGTGCTGTCATAGCTTTTATCAATTGAGAAGCGCCGGCCAGTGTGGCCGAGCGGTTCTAGGCGCTTCAGTCCAGAACCGCGCGACCGCTACGGTCGCAGGTTCGAATCCTGCCTCGGGCAATGATGGGTGTGATGTCCTTAGGTTAGTTAGGTTTAAGTAGTTCTAAGTTCTAGGGGACTGATGACCTCAGATGTTAAGTCCCATAGTGCTCAGAGCCATTTGAACCATTTTTTTGAATTCAGAAGCACAAATTTTCAAGTTCGTCTTTGTGGGGACAGGAATCTGTATGGGGCTAGGATAAACTATTTTATATCTCTTAGTCCGCTTGAAAACGTGTTATATTAAAAAGATTTTTATTTAAATAACTATTTTATGTTTATTTGGTCTTGCTTGTATGTGAAATATTTCAATCGCTTTCAAAAATTTTCATGAGATTGCAACAGAGGCATGTGGTTAATTTCAGTTGCCTTTCACCTGAATCAGTCAGTTTATTGCTTCCAATTACCAAATTTCACCAAACAGCCAGGCAGAAGAATGCGACCTGATAAAAACGTGTTAAAACACGAATAAAAGGATAAATCGATCGGCGTATTGGGACCACATTTAAAGTAGAAACAATACAGCCTTGCGTGTGGTGCTTGTTAAATAGAAAAACGTAACAGAAGCAGATGGACGTGTCTCGCCTTCATAGATTTAGAAGTGATGCTAACTGGAAGCTGTAATTTTACCACTATAAAAAAAATCGGGCTGGAATCAGGATGGAATATTAGTTACAATTTGTGCATAAATCAGAATACAATAATTATAAACGGAATAAAAAAGAAATATGAAATCAGGTGTGAGAGGTGGATGCCATGTGCCTGTACAGGGTGTTACAAAAAGGTACGGCCAAACTTTCAGGAAGCATTCCTCACACACAAAGGAAGAAAATATGTTATGTGGACATGTGTCCGGAAACGCTTACTTTCCATGTGAGAGCTCATTTTGTTACTTCTCTTCAAATCACATTCATCATGGAATGGAAACACACAGCAACAGAACGTACCAGCGTGACTTCAAACACTTTGTTACAGGAAATGTTCAAAATGTCCTCCGTTAGCGAGGATACATGCATCCACCCTCCGTCGCATGGAATCCCTGGTGCGCTGATGCAGCCCTGGAGATGGCGTATTGTATCACAGCCGTCCACAATACGAGCACGAAGAGTCTCTACATTTGGTACCGGGGTTGCGTAGACAAGAGCTTTCAAATGCTCCCATAAATGAATGTCAAGAGGGTTGAGGTCAGGAGAGCGTGGAGGCCATGGAATTGGTCCGCCTCTACCAATCCATCGGTCACCGACTCTGTTGTTGAGAAGCGTACGAACACTTCGACTGAAATGTGCAGGAGCTCCATCGTGCATGAACCACATGTTGTGTCGTACTTGTAAAGGCACATGTTCTAGTAGCACAGGTAGAGTATCCCGTATGAAATCATGATAACGTGCTCCATTGAGCGTAGGGCCCAATCAAGACATCACCAACAATGCCTGCCCAAACGTTCACAGAAAATCTGTGTTGATAACGTGATTGCACAATTGCGTGTGGATTCTCGTCAGCCCACACATGTTGATTGTGAAAATTTACAATTTGATCACGTTGGAATGAAGCCTCATCCGTAAAGAGAACATTTGCACTGAAATGAGGACTGACACATTGTTGGATGAACCATTCGCAGAAGTGTACCCGTGGAGGCCAATCAGCTGCTGATAGTGCCTGCATACGCTGTACATGGTACGGAAACAACTGGTTCTCCCGTAGCACTCTCCATACAGTGACGTGGTCAACGTTACCTTGTACAGCAGCAACTTCTCTGACGCTGACATTAGGGTTATCGTCAACTGCACGAAGAATTGCCTCGTCCATTGCAGGTGTCCTCGTCGTTCTAGGTCTTCCCGAGTCGCGAGTCATACGCTGGAATGTTCCGTGCTCCCTAAGACGCCGATCAATTGCTTCGAACGTCTTCCTGTCGGGACACCTTCGTTCTGGAAATCTGTCTCGATACACACGTACCGCGCCACGGCTGTTGCCCCGTGCTAATCCATACATCAAATGGGTATCTGCCAACTCCGCATTTGTAAACATTGCACTGACTGCAAAACCACGTTCGTGATGAACACTAACGTGTTGATGCTACGTACTGATGTGCTTGATGCTAGTACTGTAGAGCAATGAGTCGCATGTCAACACAAGCACCGAAGTCAACATTACCTTCCTTCAATTGGGCCAACTGGCGGTGAATCGAGGAAGTACAGTACATACTGACGAAACTAAAATGAGCTCTAACACGGAAATTAAGCGTTTCCAGATACATGTACACATAACATCTTTTCTTTATTTGTGTGTGAGGAATGTTTCCTGATAGTTTGGCCGTACCTTTTTGTAACACCCTGTATATCTGCTTGAAATGCAAGGTGTTAAGAAAAGTATCTCATATTTTGAGAGGTGATTGTATGAATTAAAACAAGATAATGTCCAGTATACATGGGCGCTAAAGTGCATATCTTAAGAGCTATGAGCACTTGTTCACCTTCACTACTGTGAAACACATATCTTCTACCGAACAAGTGCTCGTAACTCTTAAGGTGTGCATTTTAGACCCGACGTATACTAGACATTTCTTCTTGTTTTGGCTCATACTACGACCTCGCAAAATCTGGAATACGTTTTCTTTAACCACCTGTATACTTTGAAGAAACTGTACATACGACAGAACAGGAACACAACGAACTAAACTCAGTGGTGAAGAGATAAACTATATCACATTTACTAATAACTTGCTAGCAGGTCCAGGCTTAGAAAGAAAATGAATAAAATATTGCAGGTTTTAGCCGACAAACAAAAAGAGAGCAATAACATCTGTATGAAAGAAGAACGAAATAAATGGAACGGTAATGAGGAAAAATAATACAAGGATCAACGTAGAAATAAAAACGGATGCCAATATAAGTAATGAAGCGCAATAGTCCAACAACTTCGGAAGTGGAATTACAGAGAAAAATAGCTGTTTCATGAAAGTATGGACTGTAATAGCACGATAAAAACCATTAACGGATACAGCTAATAAGCTTACAAGTAAACATACCAACGATACAAATGCTGAAACTCACTGGAAAATGAATTATATAGAGGATATTGTTTTTTTTTGGATGTGAAATTTGTGCCCTGCAAAAACAAGTATGATCCATCTGAACGCAATGAGAAACTGAATGTAGTCAAAAATGACTGCAACAACTTAGATGGAGAGAAAAACAATTCTCAGAATCTTGTGACAAGGAAAGGGCGATAAAAGACTAAGAAGAGAGAAAGGAAGAACGAGAAGAAATTCATAGGTCATGTTCTTACAAACGAATTCTTCCTTCCAACTACAATAATGAAATGTAGTACTAAGAAAGAAACTAAGAAGATGCCCAGGAAAGCTATCAACATCACAACAAACGCCAGTTGTTACAGAGAGATCAAAAGAATAGAAATGAGAGTAGAACACTCGCTTCAACAATGAGTACAGTTCATGAAAGTGTGAGTGGACAAGTTACTCTCTCACCAATTTTGCGCATACGGAAAATTGTTAAAGATTTCATTACAACCTGATGCATCTTGAGCGAGATTCTAGAAAGTTAACGGCCTGAGCAGACGTTGATGGAGCCTAGTAGGGCACAAATACCATGAGGTATTTTTATGGTTCTTAGGTCATAGAAACGACATGTTGGGAGTTGAAAGCAATTGGCGGCAAGCCCATTCCTCAGTAAATCTTACCGGACAGGCCCACAGCCATACAGGGGAGACAGGGCAGCCTCTCACTGAGACAGGTCTCCAGCAGAACAATGCTGCGGCGCCAGCAGTAGACTGGGCTGGGGGCGATGGTCTGAATAAATGCGTCTACACAGTGGAAACTGGGCATTGTGTACAGAGCCATGCATAATAAAAATTCACAACTTTTCATGTTTCCTCATAGTGTAAATAGGCCAGTGAACCATTCCTGGCCACCTCAGTTGTATAACAAAAAATCCGTCATCTGAGAAACGTCACATAGCTAGGACTAACAAGCTCCAAGATACAGGTGATTTAGATAAAGATCTTTAAGATTGTATCTGTTTGCTTGTTGCTGTGGGAAGCGACACGACTTAGGAGAAAATCGTCTCTTCCTCCTTTGCATTTCTTTCTTGGCCTTGATGGATTCATAGGTGCTGCCTCCACACCTCACCTCCGCCACACACATCTCGCCAGATGCAATTTACATCACCGCATGAAGCAAAGAGGGTAACTTACTGCCGCTCTGGCATTGTCAGGGCGTAGAGATCTCAATAGCCAGTTGCTCTCAGCTGCACCTATATAGAGAAACTTCAGTAGATTTGATCAATCAGAGTCTGCTCAGCGTCAGATCAATTCAGATTACGTTATCCATATTTTTAGGGCCAGAGTTAAACAGTCTTTGCCAACCCAGGATCCTTCACCAGTGTAGTCTTGAATCACCTGTTAGTTGTTTACGGTATTCAGTCAAAAACTTGTTTAGCATAATTTATGTCTGTTTGTTTTTTAGAAAAACATAAATGTTGTTCAAACACTAAAATTATGCCAAATTTCTCAATTGTTTAAAACAGTCCCCACTTGGGTTACCTTTCAAGAGTAACGAGTAAGTCTTCGGAAAAACTAGAAGTACTCATAGCTCTACAATTTCCTTTGTTGAGAATTCTATCTATGCGCCACAGACGGCCTGCTCCACGAGCCAAGGTATAGCTCCATACTGCAGCAGAGAAACGTCCACTTCTTTGTCTGGGTGGAAGCGTTGTCCCCGTGAGTGGTACTCCTAAAGAAACCAAACTGTTTACTTTTTAAAACGATTACACACGCATTCAGCGGTTACATTTACTTAACAGATAATGGATCAGACGAATGAAGTCAGGATATAGGAAACTGCTTATATCAGTTATTTTTAACATACTACGAAGCTAAAGCCATTAGGAGCAAAACAATTGCTTGTGAAATAATTTTATACATTAACTTTCATATCTCACCTGAACACGAAGAAAATACTTTTTCAACGGAGAAGATTACTTTGTTCCAATGAAAGTCGATATATTGTGTCGTAAAACCCATGCGGTCAATTTTCTGACTGTCGGTTAAAAGCTGTTCAATAGCTGCTGTCTGACAATATAAACCGGATTCTCTCAGTCTCCTCGTACCAGTTTTTCCACTGCCGGGAAACTGAAAAATCTCTGTCAGTGAACGGCAACGTTCTCCAAGAAATGTCGATCATCTGCTTCAATAGACACACGGGGTCGGCCACTTTCTCCTTTCCACTCGATATAGCATATATCCTGGTATTCTTTCCACCAGCGTCTAGCTGTTCTTGTCGGTACTCCACACTTTCCTCCAGCTTCTGACACAAAGTAGTTACCATTTTCAATCACTGCAATCACTCGCACTCTTGTCTCTGGGTCATATTTCGAGTGCGTCACAACTGTCACCTATGTGATGGAACGCACCAATAGCTGCCCACACTCCAGCGGGTTTATGCGACCGACCAGGGGTATTTTCGACGGACTCCAAAACACTTGCAGGCTCCACCTTTTCATTGTTGGAATCACAACTTAGGGGCACTCCGTTGCAGTTCTAGGAACTAACGATGCAAAACTATTAGCTGTGAACGCACATGTGGATTCTTGAACGGACTACATTGAGAGGTCTGTGTGTATCCTTGCAGTTTTTCACATGAAAGCACAAGGTTTGGTTGCTTTCAGTACGGCGAAGGAGTGAACTTATGACCACACAGAAAAACATATTGAATTGTGAACCTGTAAATATTGCTATTATGGTCTCTGCAGAAAATATTTTTAGTCTCCTGATGTTCAGCAACTCAATTAGATTTACGATTTTCTAGTAAACTCATCTTCAGAATAACAAATATGGAAAGGCGCCCACACAAGCGTTATGGCATAATGTGTTGAAAGGTGGCTACACTGAGCCACGGCGCCAGAGATTGCGCCAAAGAGTATTATTCAGCCGCCTCCACAGTGCCTGTCAAGGACTCGTGGTAGTCAGTTCTTGGGGAGAGCTCGTAGTAGAGTGTTTGTTGAGATGTGCTAGTAGGCAGTGCTTGCTGAGATGTGATATTGGAGAGTTCTTGTTGAGATGTGGTAGTAGCGAGTCGGTGTGGAGAGATTGTAATGTTTAGAGTGCTTTTCATGAATATAAATTAAGGTAACAAACTACTTTTCTTTTTTTTCTCATAATTTCAATGTCCTGAATAATGCGTCATTACAGGTTCAGTCAACAAAGCATCTGGCTTATGTTCTTGTATTAGAGTGTAATTCTGCTTTCCTTATGCAATTATAGTATTTCTATTTTTTAGTTACTTCAGTATAAATGGTATTTAAAATTTCTTGTCTTGTTGAAGAAGAACCGTGCCAGATGTGTACGTTGAGTCACACTCCCACACACAGAACAATTACACTTGTACTTTGGTTTAGTAGGTTTTATAGTTGCTGGGGACTTAATTAATTAACTGTGTTAACGAAAATTTTCTTTCATTGTTTGTTGTTATTCTATGCAGTCAGATTGCGTAATAATACTAGTCAGGGCCCACCGTTTACGAGACACAGCGTAATCGGACATACAGCTACCAAAAATATTTGCATTTTAAATAATTAAGCCCCCATGCACGTGGCGACCGCTGCTTCGGATCATCCCTTGGAATTCTTCTGATTGTAAAAATAGGTGACAGTAGTATTGTTGTAGTAATCTGGAGTTTAGTAATTGTAGTCTATTTTGCATGTGTAGATTTGGTAATTGTCATTCTTCTAATGGTATTTTTTCTCAGAATTTGATTTGTTGTCTTGTATACGCGTTTGACAATTTAGTGCAATTATTTCAATTGTTCGATTAATCGTGTTTGAGGGAAACATTTCATGTGTATGGTATTGTTGGAGATAAAGAGTCATTGTGTGTAATTTTCGTACAGTGACGAATTATTTTATGTTTTGTAAATGATTACGCGGTCGATGAAAAAGGCGAAAATGATGAATAGTGAGAATGACGAAATTGTTGACATGGCAAACTCGCCAACACAGGACAACAGTATGATGAATAATGGAGTTGAAAACAATTTAATAAGTCGGGAAGACAGTCCGGAACCATTTCAAAATTTTTCTCAATCAGAAAATTCACAGAATACGAGATTAACGATAGAAGATTCTGAAATAGTATCGAACACAGATAGCTTTACAGCTATGACGAAGGAAGCTGGTTTTGCGGGAAATGTTAGGGGCGAAAAGAATTTTGAAACAGTTAACATGGAGCAGTTGATGAGTGCAATATTAAATTTGGGATCACAAATGGGAACAATGGAAAAACGGTTAGACTCACTGGGATCACAAATGGGAACAATGGAAACACGGTTTGGATCTGAATTAAAAACAGAGATAGGAACAATTAAAACCGAGATGGGAACTTTGGGATCTGAATTAAAAACTGATATGGGAACAATGGAAACACGGTTGGACTCACAAATAGTAACAATCAGAACTGAGATGGGAACACTGGAAACACGGTTAGACTCACGAATAGGGACATGTTTCAAAAATATGAAAGATGAGTTAAAGAAAGAAATCAGAGAAGAAGTACAACCGATTTTGAATTCTCATAATAACAGATTAGTTGCAGTAGAGATTAGACAAAGGGAACAGGATAGAGAACAGGAAGAAAGAGATCGCGTGATAGTACAAAAATTTTCAGAGTTAAATTTACAACGTGCACACGATAAGAAAGAAATATTTGAGAGAATCGAGGAATCCGTACCAAATGACAGAATACATAATCTAACACAACAATATGAACAGTTAACTACAAAATGTGTCAATACTGAAACCCGAGTCGCAACACTTACGGAAGACGTAAATAAACAGAAAGAAAAAATAGGTGATTTAGCGGAAAGAGTTGAGGAGATATCAGATAAATTGACAAATCTTAGTTTACATGGGGACAGAGATTCGGATGATACAGCTCCATTACCATTCGCAGAAACCGAAGAGTACCAGAACATAAATAAACATGTTGAAAATCAGGGAAAATTTAATGAACGCGTTAAAAGGGAAGTTGAGGCATTACGAAAGCAAGTCAAACAGATCGAAGGCGAAATTGTAGGAAAAGACAGCAAAAGAAATTTGGAATCACAGATAGCAGAGGGGTTTGAAGAAAATAATTTGTTTCATTTACGGGATGCGACAAGAGAGCGCCAGGCGCGCGAACTTGACAATAATCGTCATTGGGACTGGGACAGACGCGGTAGGTCTTTGTCGCCACGAGGCGAAAACTTTGACTATAAACACTTTTTGACTGTTCGGAAATTTAAGATCTTTCGCAACTCTAAGAATGATATACATCCATGTGCATGGTTAGATCAATTTATGTACGCACTTCCACCAAATTGGCCACTAAGTCACAAACTGGAAATTATGTGCGGCTATTAAAGTCCTCAGGGGATTCACTACTCTAAGTGAATATGTGCCGTAGCGAGCATAGGGCACCGAGCTGTAGTGGTGCTATTTCCCTTTTAGTTTTCTGCACCGCTGCCTACTCTTTTACTATTCTTTGCATCTGTCAAACCAACTCTTCGACTATCAATCTATCTAGACAGTAGATAAACAATAACCGGATATGACTATTTTACCTAAATGTGATTTCGGAAATTACCGTTTGGACTTACTGTATCTTCAGCAGCATTCATTCGTAGCTTAAATGAAATTTTACCTGTATATCTTCGTGACAATATTACTTCATATGTTGACGACATTCTTATTGCTAAACATTCTTGGAGTGAGCACAACAAAATTTTGGATTCATTATTACGTATCTTTGCAAGAGTTGGCATTACAGTGAACTTAGAAAAATCTGAATTTGGTCGTTCTCAGGTGAAATTTCTCTGTCACATTATTTCTACAGAAGGTATTCTTCCTGATCCAGAGAAACTAGACGCTATTCGTAATTATGCTGTTCCTACCACAAAACGTGATGTTCGTAGTTTCCTTGGTGTCTGTAATTTTCCTAGACGCTTTGTTAGATTGGACAATTTGGCCACACCTCGTTTGTGTGAACTATCTGGAAAGAATTCTAATTGGTGTTGAGATGAGGAAGCTCAATCAGAATTTGAACAACTTCGTGATGCTTTAGTTGCTGCTCCACTTCTTTCACATCCGCATTTATCTAAAGATTTTTGTTTGGCGACGGACCCATCATACAAAGGCCTAGGTGCTCATTTATTTCAAGAGATAGAAGAAAACGGCGTTGTAGTACAGAAGACTATTGCATTTGGAAGTCGTGTTCTCTCTAAATCAGAAAAGAATTATTCGATTACGGAACTTGAAGCTTTGGCTGTTGTTTGGGCTTTTACAAAATTTCGCACATTTTTGTATGGCAGACATACTAAGGTTTACACCGATCATCGAGCTCTGGAATTTCTTATGTCGACAAAATTAACTCATGGCAGATTGTCACGATGGGCGTTGTACCTACAGGAATTTGATTTTAGTATTGTTTACATACAGGGTTCTTCAAATATTGTTGCTGATGCTTTATCACGTGCACCTATGGGTTTGAAACAAAGTGCTGAAGAGGACTGCAAGAAAAACAATTATTGTTTGATGTATATACAAGGTGTTGCGTTTGAGAACTTTATTTCGTCTTCGCTCCAGGACATCGCTAAGGAGCAAAATAAGGATCCAATCTGGAAGGACATTAAGGAGAAGTGGAGGAGAAAGGAAAGCGTAGCGATTAGACAGCATTATTTAGTTCGCAATGACATTCTTTTTAAACGAAAATCGGTCGACAACTCTGTTTGGTTAGTTTGTATTCCTGATGAGTGGGTTAATAAGCTGATTTGGTATACGCATTTCAGTTACGCACACTTTGGTCCCAGAAAATGTTTTCATAAATTACGGGAAAATTGTTACTTCAGTAATATGGAAACACGTATTCGATCTGTTCTGGCCAAATGCAAATTATGTCAAAAGGCTAAGCCGCCAACAATTTCTCACAGAGCACCGTTATTTCCTATCATTCCAGCGAAATTAAAGGATATGGCTGCAGTCGATTTGTTTGGTCCAGTGGTTCGTTCTACTAATGGTTTTGCGTACATTTTCGTAGCAGTGGAGTTGACATCAAAATATGTGTGTTTTACACCGTTACACAAAGCAACAGCTCGTTCAGTATCTAACGCTTTCATCAAAAATTTTCTTAAAGAAGTGGGTCATGTTGATAAGGTTATATCAGATAATGGATCACAGTTTCTTTCTAAAATTTGGCTTCGTACTCTACGGCGTCGTAAAATTAAACCAATTTTCATTTCACTTTTTCATCCTCAATCTAACGCTTCAGAGAGATGGATGAAGGAAATCAATAAATTGCGTCGTCTTTATTGTCATCAGAATCACAGAACGTGGGATCAGTATCTTCATATTTTTCAAAACATTCTGAATGAACTTCCTAATGACTCAACTTCTTTACCGCCTATACTGATATTAAAAAAACAAAGCACCGACAAATCGCATTTCTGAAATCGTTCCTTTTCCGCCTACACGGAAACTGCGGCATTCTGAAGTTGTGAACATGGCTCTGCAAAATATTGCATCTGCGGCTGCTAGAAGAGAGAAATCAGCTAAACGTCCTGGTCGCTTAAAAACTTTTTCAGTTGGCCAAAAGGTATTAATTAAATCTCATCGTTTGTCTCACAAAGGAAAAGGCTTGTGTCGCAAATTTTTTCTGCTTTATAACGGTCCATATAGAATTCGCAAAATTATACATGATAATACTGTTGAAGTAGAAACTCTTAAATCACGACGCTCTAAACATCATATATCTAACGTTAAAATTTTTGTGGAATGATATACATTTGAAAAATTTTTGTGGAATGACATACTTGTGAGAAACTAACAGCTACACGTAAACACGCAGAGAGTACAAGGGTACCGCGCTGTGTTTTGGCGGCGGCACATACTCAAAGCAACAGTCAAGTCTGCGCGCCGCACAAGGCAGTCGTTGACCGCAAACAATTACTTCCTATGTCATGCGCCTACAGCTGATTGAGCGCTCAGTGCGAATGCACTGACAGCCGTAAACAAATACACAGTTTAATTTCTCCGATTAAATTCAGTATAAAGTTATAGTGACTTGATGAATTATGTTATTAACGTTCAGTATTTTTCAGGATACGGTTCTATAAAATATTTAAGAACTTCAGGTAAATTCTGTGTGTCTCCGACGTTAAGACGACTTGCTATTGAGAAATTTTCAGGAAGAATGTAATTTCGAAGAAGAAACTAATAAACTAAAAAAGGTAACTATTAATTGAGTTTATTTTTTCAGGTAACATATTTCCACTTAGGTACGTACTTTAGATGTAATCTGCTGCTCGCGATTACGTGATTCATACTTTGTGATAAATTTCATGTTCTATGAAATTACTTGTGAAGCGACGTGCTTGCGTACGTTAACTGATTTTGACAATGATTATTAATGAACTGGGTTGTAACTTGTGTATATTATGCATCGCTTGGCTGCACTGCTTTTTCACTGATGTCATTTTTTTTTATTATGTGTCTGCTGTGCTTATTTATTTAAATTATAATTGTCACCTGATTAATTGTGCTGATGTGGTTAGGTATGTAAGTTATACTTTGTGATTTATCTGCTTGCGCCTTCATGTTTACTTATTAAGATGACATATGAACATTTATTTGCTTATGCTGATATGATGCTAATGACCTGTTTATTACGTAAGATATATGTTTACTGCTATGCGTATGGATTGCATATTTATACATTTCTGTTTGTCGTCACAACTACTCTTTAATTTGGTGTATAGAAATGCTGATATACTGTGTACAAACAGAGAGTTTAGGTCACACTATTGTATTAATTATAGATTGTTCGCTTGGCAGAGCCTCGTTGTAAGATTTGTGCTGCATCCACTTGTTGACATTCTGTTCACTACTGGTATATTTACTCGCTATTGCATGTTTTGCTTACGCTCAGTGCCTTATATTTTTAAGATAAGAAAATGAACTGCTATAATTCGACGAACGACATTAGTATAAGAAACTTCATAGAAGTCACATGAGCTGAGGTTTTATGGAAGCTGTATAAATTTATGCTAATAGGAAAAAAGCTAACGACATGACATACCGAAACTAGGTTTAGACCATTGACAGTTATTACACTGCATTTTTCGTGAGCAATTGAAATAGTAAGTGACACCTGACACAAAGAATACTCCACATGTTTGCTTTTGCCATAATTCTTGAAGTGGTGTACACACTGTGAAATATTATGATCATTCACACTCCGTAATCGTACTTAATTACTGAGAGTTATTCGAACTAAGTCTGTTAGAGGTCATGTATGCATTTCTTTTGTTTATAATTCATAATGAGTAGAAGATTTGGGTCAGATGGATTACACAGAGGTTGTGTGTTGACAGTGTGTCTTCGGATTGTATGGGATGATGAGGTTTGCATTAGGATTTTATCTGTACTTGTTCGAGGAGACTGACTAGAGGAAAGAGTTGTTATGGAAGTGAAATGATATTGGTAATAAGGTTTATATGTATCGACGTATTGAAGAGGTATTATTGAGGTATAGAGATTATATGAAGTTGATGATTATTGGAGTTTTTGTGGACAAGAGGTAAGGTAAATGATATTGATGATAAGATTTATATGTATCGACGTAAGAGGTATTATTGAAGTATTGAGATTATGTGATGCAGATGATTATTGGAGTTTTGGTGTATAAGAGGTGAAGTAAGTGAGGTGCATATTTTTTTTTGTTGGTCTTATGGAACAAGGACGATGAAGATAGCAGACTAGAACACTAAAGTGGAAGGAAGATTGTCTACACACACTTTGTTGAATCACTAAGCAGTATATAACTTTTTTTTGGAGAGAGGAAGTAATTGCATATCTTGGCACACTGACAGTTGTTCAGCAACAGTACATTTTGATCTGGCTTGGCAAACATTGGTCTTGACATGATGACTATGACGTTGACTTAACTATTATTGACTGTTATACATTGCTGCCACTACTACTTGATACACAAGATGAACATCAAATTTTGACAGAATTGCATTTACACAGTTAACACTATTCAATTACACAGTAGTACTTAATGTGGATGAAAGATGAGTGAGTGTGTTTTGTGCGTTTTCCTTTCCTAATCCTACCCACCTATCTCCTAAATATTATTTTATTTGTTTGTAGTGGCTTGCACTGACACCCATAAATATTATAGGTCTACTGATATTTGAGTATTTGTAATAGTTAATATGACAATTATCTGATATCATTTGTGTGTTTATTAGAATTTATATGTTTAGTGTGTAAAAGCATTTGTATGTGTATTCAAACTATTGTTCATGCCTGAACTGTCTGATTAGTGATGGTGAATATTATGAACTGTTACCTGCACTTGTTCAACATTGATGGGTGCCACTTAGAAATGTTTAATTTCTGCTGATGAACTGTGTGATTAGTGTGTGAATATTATGGACTGTTACTTGTACCTTTTCTACATGATTGGTGCCACTAGGACATGTTTAATTTGTGCTTATAAACTCTGATGAGCAGTGTGATCAGTGATAGTGAATATTATGGACTGTTACTTGCACTTTTTCTACATGATTGGTGCCACTAGGACATGTTTAATTTCTGCTTATAAACTCTGATGAACAGTGTGATCGGTGATAGTGAATATTATGGACTGCTCTCTGGACCTACTCAACTTTGTTGGGTGCCAAAGATGGAACTGCTTCTACTGAAATAATGTCACTTGTTGGTGTCTGGACCTGCTCATCGTTGCTAGGTGCAACTGATGGACTGCTTGTACTGAAATAATGTCACTTGTTGGTTTCTGCACCTGTTCCACATTGCTGGGTGCCACTGATAGACTGCTTCTACTGAAATAATGTCACTTGTTGGTGTCTGCACCTGTCAATATTACTGAGTGCCACTGACGAACTGCTTCTACTGAGATAATGTCACTTGTTGGTGTCTGCACCTGTCAATATTACTGGGTGCAACTGCTTCTACTGAAATGAAGTCACTTGTTGGTGTCTGCACCTGTCAACATTGCTGGGTGCCACTGATGGACTGCTTCTACTGAAATAATGTCACTTGTTGCTGTCTGCACCTGCTCAACATGGCTGGGTGCCACTGATGGACTGCTTCTACTGAGATAATGTCACTTGTTGGTGTCTGCACCTGTTCCACATTGCTGGGTGCCACTGATAGACTGCTTCTACTGAAATAATGTCACTTGTTGGTGTCTGCACCTGTCAATATTACTGGGTGCCACTGATGAACTGCTTCTACTGAGATAATGTCACTTGTTGGTGTCTGCACCTGTCAATATTACTGGGTGCAACTGCTTCTACTGAAATGAAGTCACTTGTTGGTGTCTGCACCTGTCAACATTGCTGGGTGCCACTGATGGACTGCTTCTACTGAAATAATGTCACTTGTTGCTGTCTGCACCTGCTCAACATGGCTGGGTGCCACTGATGGACTGCTTCTACTGAGATAATGTCACTTGTTGGTGTCTGCACCTGCTCAACATTACTGGGTGCCACTGACGGACTGCTTCTACTGACATAATGTCACTTGTTGGTGTCTGCAACTGCTCCACATTACTGGGTGCCACTGATGGACTGCTTCTATTGAAATGATGTCACTTGTTGGTGTGTGCACCTGTTCAACATTGCTAGGTGCCACTGATGAACTGCTTCTACTGAAATGATGTCACTTGTTGGTGTTTGCACCTGCTCAACATTGCTGGGTGCCACTGATGGACTGCTTCTACTGAAATGATGTCACTTGTTGGTGTCTGCACCTGTCAATATTACTGGGTGCAACTGCTTCTACTGAAATGAAGTCACTTGTTGGTGTCTGCACCTGTCAACATTGCTGGTTGCCACTGATGGACTGCTTTTTACTGAAATAATGTGACTTGTTGCTGTGTGTACCTTCTCAACACTACTGGGTGCCACTGATGGACTGCTTTTTACTGAAATAATGTGACTTGTTGCTGTGTGTACCTGTTCAACATTGCTGGGTGCCACTGATGAAACTGCTTTTACTAAAATGATGTTCACTTGTTGGTGTTTGCACCTGTTGACCATCGCTGGGTGCTACTACTGGAACTAATCATTGAAAGCATTTTATGTGAACATTTGTATAAACTGATTTTTTGTGTATTGTGTGAACTATTATGTAAAGTCACATGTATGAAAAGAATTTGTATTGCTTACTGTATTTTATATAGTAGGTTATTGAAAGGTCAGTGCAGAGCCAAAAAAAAATTTTTATCTAATTATGTGATATTTAGGTATTAATATTATCTTTTATTTTTGTCTGTATTTTTGTGGACAAATTTGGCGGTATTTTCACCACCAATGCTGGCAAAAATACCATCAAATTCTGACCCGTGGAGGAGGGGCATATGAAAGGTGGCTACACTGAGCCACGGCGCCAGAGATTGCGCCAAAGAGTATTATTCAGCCGCCTCCACAGTGCCTGTCGAGGACTCGTGGTAGTCAGTTCTTGGGGAGAGCTCATAGTAGAGTGTTTGTTGAGATGTGCTAGTAGGCAGTGCTTGCTGAGATGTGATATTGGAGAGTTCTGGTTGAGATGTGGTAGTAGCGAGTCGGTGTGGAGAGATTGTAATGTTTAGAGTGCTTTTCATCAATATAAATTAAGGTAACAAACTACTTTTCTTTTTTTTCTCATAATTTCAATGTCCTGAATAATGCGTCATTACAGGTTCAGTCAACAAAGCATCTGGCTTGTGTTCTTGTATTAGAGTGTAATTCTGCTTTCCTTACGCAATTATAGTATTTCTATTTTTTAGTTACTTCAGTATAAATGGTATTTAAAATTTCTTGTCTTGTTGAAGAAGAACCGTGCCAGATGTGTACGTTGAGTCACACTCCCACACACAGAACAATTACACTTGTGCTTTGGTTTAGTAGGTTTTATAGTTGCTGGGGACTTAATTAATTAACTGTGTTAACGAAAATTTTCTTTCATTGTTTGTTGTTATACTATGCAGTCAGATTGCGTAATAATACTAGTCAGGGCCCACCGTTTACGAGACACAGCGTAATCGGACATACAGCTACCAAAAATATTTGCATTTTAAATAATTAAGCCCCCATGCAGTGTACATAACCGTTTTCAAAGGTCTTTGAATTAATGATCAAATGAGATTTGCTTTAAATCTCTCTAATAAGGTCATTACAGGCTCAAATAGAAACTCTGCATTAACCACCATTAGAGAAGTGGAAGAAGCTTATAACAGCAGTTTCATGTTAGCACCGTGGCACCACTATTGTCTCGTAATCTGATGCAATGGTAGTTGCTGGTTCAGATCTCGGACTTCCGAAGTATATCCCGTTGGTTTTTTATTTGTTATTTGCAAATATCAAGAACGGAGTTCATTAACAAAATCAGAAGGAAACCTTTGCATTGCGCCAACTGAACGATTAGCCTGTTTTTAGTTTAAATCGATATCTTCTTCTGTGACGCAATAAAATTCGTTCATTATTGGTTAGTTGTTGTTACTGTTACCATTGGCAGTCCTTCAGTCACAAGAATTTCTTATCGCTATTACTGAGCTAACGAACTTGACCAGTGAATCTAGGAGAATGGAATGTTGGATGGTCCGCCACCCATATTACACACATCTAGCTTTGCGTCTTTTGTGTTCAGGGCAATAGGAATAGCCTAATAAGAGTAAACGATAACCGATGATGCAGCCATAATTCTAGAACAATTTCCAATGATTTCACACCATGACAAAGGGTTCATTCACATGACGATGTATTACACAGCAATAGAATATGTAGTATGGATGGACCCTGTTACAGATAGCCACGAATTTATGACGTCAATTATGGTTTACCCTTGACTCAGCTATTGGTTCTAGAGTAACAACTGTAAGTGGAAAACCGTGTTTGATAATTCTCTTGTGCTGCCATTCGAGTGAGTTATGGCAGTGCATTAATTAGAGTTTTGTCCTATTCTTTTTTACACAGCTATGTAAAGTATTATTTAAATTCCATATCATCAAGTGTATGTTTCACTTGCGACATTCGATTTCGCATGCAGTTAGTAAGTCTCCTAGCCTTCTTGGTCCAACATCGTGGGAGAAGGTATGGTGTTCTACTTTCCAAATACCAAGCAGCAAAACAGAAAAAAAGTGCTAGAACGATTCGAAGAAACTATTTGCGGATTAAACGGAGGGGAGGGGGGGGGGCGGAGTTAGAAGTGCGCAGACTATGCCGTGTACATATATATATTATATCGCTCCCCAGACGAAAGATGTATGAAGGCTCTGAAATGCACATTACCCACATTTGCAGAATAGTTTCCGTGTTAATGAACGTTTTGCCACTTTCTCCTCTTCTATCCTCAAATGAACTGATTACTGCGTGGCATTGAATAATTAGTTAATTGGGTTTCTTCTCGCTTTCATCCCGCCACCATACACAAGAGTGCACACAGACAGTCAATTTCTAGGTGTAAAGAGTTTGGTTTCTTACTATTTAGTGACGTGTGAGACAAGATTGATTTCCAGTATTTTGTTATTCCATTGAAATAAGCTTTCGTCGCAAATTATCAATGTAAGTGTTTTATTCCTTTGTGGTTTGGGGGAACTGTATTCGTGATGGGAAATTATATATCTCAATACTTCTCATGCCGCATCCTACTTGAGTGAAACCAATATCATTAGCTTTGATATTCCTACATTGTTACTATATAACACCGCGCTTAACTGTCTCCTGCTACGTCGGAAAGGTTGACGCCAGAAAGTATCAGGAGATAACTCAGCATAAATCCAACGCGTGCGCGCCCCCCATGGGAGAGCCCGTTTAAGACGAGCACGTCAAGCATTTCGCTACATGGATGCTTCCACCACAGCTAAGAATTGGCAACAGCGTCCCAAATATTTGGTAACCCTGTGAGAGTGCATATACTTTCACGATGTCACTGAGTAGACCCGCTAAATGAACTTGACATACACCTTCCATCTTGATGACTAATGCTGTAATATCTTCATGTAAGATGAGACACTGAGAAGGATAATTTCGTTTTTGGACTCCGGGTATTCCGTACTTTACATAAGTAACAATAGTTCTTATGTTTATCGGTGCATTGTCAGAGACAGCGACTATTCTTGCGATGAGAGAGGACTATTCTTAGCAATGTTTCGTTAACTCAGAAATTCTGCACGTGTGCTACGACGCGCCCGTGGTGTGGTTTCCGAGGTCTAATTGCAGTGGGTACCAAAGCACTGAAAATTCTTTTTTTTTATTTCGCTTTACTTCATGGAGCTGAAAACTGCTAGAAGAAATTCTTTAATGAGATTTGAAGAAAACCTTTACACATTAAGTCTTCTCGCCTTTTCGACTCCGTAAGCTGTTTTAATTACCGTAGATGTCTAACGAATATCAAGCTGCATCATTATACAAACGTCTCGGGAGAGATTCAAATCTACGTCAACTATACGAATTTGAGGATTGCTCGTCACGTAGGACCACACGTAAGGGGAATAGCTATGAAGTGAACATATTGATTAATCACCACCGTTAGCAACCTACTTCCGCTCAGGGTAGCTTCGAATACGGACAGTTTTGTTGGTTTAAATCTAACTGAATGCCTCAAAAATCACTTTCCGTGATCGTTAAGTTCTCCATGAATCCATGAATAGTCCTCAAAATATGCAGTGTGCCTCCTTGCTATAGATCATGTACTGAACAGTATTCACGTAGTTTATCGCTTACATTTACCTTACGGAATTAAATGGCGGCAGTGAAACGCCTTGGACAGCTGTTATTTACTGTGGCTTGATGGAAACACACGAATTCTTGACAAGGTAATTGCACGAAGAACCATCTCTAAAAGGAAACGGAGTGAGGTATAAAGCATTAGCAATAACATTAAACAAAGTAGTGAGGTGTTTTAATTGGATCACAAGCGCAGCGTCACCGCGGTGCCAGTTGCTATTACCATTATCATCAATTTTTTTTCGGATTGTGCGCTGATGCACTGGGACTAGAAACCAGGACCCTTGACTTATGATGGCAAGTGTTCTACCGATTGTTTCTTTTTTTTCTTTTTTCGTTACAGGAAAGGGAAGAGCGGACACTGTGAGCTTCAGCCTGGGTGGAGACAAGGTGGGCAAGGGTCGAAACCCGAGGCGTAGCCACGATGCCTCCCAACCGCTAGACCACAGCCACGCACGGAATAAACTCGCTCAAACTGGAGTCGAGACTTCCTACAGGAACTGCCACAGTATACAGTGTTGCCAGATCGTGCAGATGGGCGGACTTATAATGTTTATCAGTGTGGCTGGGTTATTTGTCCGGCGTGGATTTAGGATCTGCGGCGGCTGGCCGCCGGCCATGTTTTATGTCAAAGAGTGTGCATCGCTATCCAGTGTTTATCTCATCTCAGTGACGTCAACTCATGGCTAGGACAATTAGCTTTGTGGGATTTCAGTCAGGCGCAACGTAAATATTGTACAGAGACGTATTATTGTACATGTCAACGCTATCAGTTGTCAAAGGACTTTGTATTGAGCCAAATGCAAATCTTCGATGTATAAACTGCATTTTCCCAATACAGCTATTTTACAGTGATGTTTTTTATTCGTTCCATGGTTGATTTATGCTTCAGTTCCCGTGCAGCTTCCTCAAGTGAACTGTATTTTATACGCATGTCTACTTCTGAGACACGTATCATGTAGCACCGACTCAAAGTGCCATAACGGATTAGGGGTCCACTATACACAGGAAGCGGTTGCACAGAACATGGGAGCTGTGTGGAGGGGATGGGCGATTTTTTAGGTCAGAGGGTTTCGCAAAACTAGAGAGGAAGCATCAGTCTAAAACAGTGTAAGGCAAACACAGGACAAGGGCAGACCTAGAAACTATCGGTGTTGTAATTGTAAACTTCCGTAACTGTGCTGGGAAAGAATCAGAGCTCCAGGCGCCAATAGAAAGCACTTAAGCTCAAATATACAGATACGGAAAGCTGGCTGAAGCTGGAGATATGTTCATCCAAAATTTTTGCAAAGGATCTAGCTGTGTTCAGGAAGGTTACATTAAATGCAGTTGGTGGTGGAGTGTATTGCTGTCAGAAACTGTTTACCCTGTAGTGAAACTTAAGTAAATAGATCCGATGGGTTAGTATGGTAAGCGGCTATACTTGACAACCGGAATAAATAAATAACTGGTTTCTTTTACCGACACCCCAGCTCAGAAGATACAACTGCTGACAGTTCAAAGAAAACGTGAGTCTCATTTCAAATAGATATCCAACTCACACCATTACAGGTGGTGGTGACATCAATGTACCTCGATATGTTAGCAAAAATACATGTTTAAAGTTAGTCTCAGGAATAAATGCCTTCTGAAATGGAACTGAATGCTTTCCCAAAAGATTATTCTAAACAGTTAGCTAAGAAGCCCAGTCGAAATGTAAATGGTTGCCAAAACATGCTTGAGCTATTAGCAACAAATAATCCTGAGCAAATAGGATGCATCATGACGGTTACAGAGATTAATGACCACGAGGTCGTTGCAGAAAAACTGAAGAACGTAACGACCAAGTGAACCGAAAATAAACGCAACGTATCTCTATTTAAAAAAGCAGTCTCCACTTCTTCAAATCTGACTATGTAAACGTAGAAAAGGTGTGGTGTAAATTCAAATAAATACACTCTTAGACAAAAAGGGAAACGATGCACCACGAAGAAATTATCCGAATGGCACGGAAAACGGTAGATGTGATGTACGTGTACAGATAAACAAATGATTTCAGCTTCAGAAATAATCGATAACTTCTTCAAGAAAAAAGTGTCATTAATTGAGCAAGTCAATACGCCTTGGTCCGTCTCTTACCCTTATGCAAGCAGTTATTCGGCTTGGCATTGACTGACATAGTTGTTGGATGTCCTCCTGAGGGACATCGTACCAAATTCTGTCCAATTGGCGTGATAGATCATCAAAATCCCGAGCTGTTTGGAGGGCCCTGCCGATAATCCTCCTAACGTTCTCAACTGTTTAGAGATCCAGAAACCTTGCTGGCCAAGGTAGGGTTGTATTGTACGGTATATTAACCAGGGGCCTAAAAACGACGGGTGGCTCCGTTCTCACCGCAGTCTCAGTGGTCCACAACCCCACGACGACTACCGCAGTCCACTTCACCCCTCCGCCACCCCACAGCGAATCCAGGGTTATTGTGCGCTTCGGACCCCAGTGGACCCCACAGGGAACGCCTCACACCAGACGAGTGTAACCCCTATGTTTGCTTGGTAGAGTAATGGTGGTGTACGCGTATGTGGAGAACTTGTTTGCGCAGCAATCCTGCCATAGTGTCGTTGGGGCGGAATAAGGGGAACCAGCCCGCATTCGCCGTGGCAGATGAAAACCGCCTAAAAACCATCCACAGACTGGCCGGCTCACCCGACCTCGACACAAGTCCGCCGGGCGGATTCGTGCCGGGGACCAGGCGCTCCTTCCTGCCCAGAATTGGTAGGGTTAGTAAAACACGAAGACAAGCAATAGAAAACTCTCGCCATGTGCGGGCAGACATTATCTTGCTGAGATGTAAGCCTAGGATTACATGCCATGAAGGGCAATAAAACAGGGCTTAGAGTATCGCCGACGAGCCGCTGTGCCGCAAGTATGTAGAGAATGATAACCAAAGGGGTCCTGCTCCAAAATGAAATGGCAACCCAGACCATCACTTCTGGTTGTTGGGCCGTTTTGCTAGCGACAGACAGTATCAGACCGAAGTCCAGGGTGTATCAAGCACGTCTTTGCTTGTCATTGGGACTCAGTTCGAAGCGGGAGTCATCACTAAGCAAAATTTTACTCCAGTCAATGAGATTCCAGGCCGAATACCTGTCTGGAGACGTCCCAGACAGCGGTGATATACCAACCTGACTGTGGCCCGCTATACGGTCCAACAACCACGTGTGATGGTCTGTGGTGCAATTTCTTTTCGTATCTGGATCCACGACACCCTTACAGCGCAGTGATATGTCGACGATATTCTACGCCCTGCTTGTTTTCCTGCTGGCCAAAGCCTTTTACCACAAGCTAGTTGGAATTCTCCCCAATTGAGAACTTCTGGAGCATTATGGACAGAGCCCTCCGACGACGACAATTGTGATATATATAGATATATATAAGTTATTTGATATATATATATATATATATACCAAATAATTTAACAAGAGATGGTACTGGTCCCCCATGGTTCACAAAACAGGTCAGAACACTGTTGCAGCAGCAACGAAAAAAAGCATGCCACGTTTAAAAGAATGCAAAATCCTCAACATTGGCGAAGTTTGACAGAAGCTCGAAATTTAGCGCTATAGCCAATGCGAGGTGCTTTTAATAGTTCCGACAACGAAACTCTTGCCTCTAAATCTGGCAGAACCCCAAAGAGATTCTCGTCATACACTAACGGCAACAAGACGCTGTCAATAACTTCACTGCGCTGCAGCAATCGTAATGTTACCGATGCCAGTGCCACAAAACCTGAGTTACTAAACACAGAATACCTTCACCAAAGAAGACTATGTAAATATTCAAGAATTGGAATCAAGACCGATTGCCAACATGAGCATCTTGGATGTATATATTCTCAGCGTAGCGAAGTAGCGTAAATTACTTAATACAGGCAAGTCCTCTGGTCCAGACTGTATACCAATTAGATCCCCTTCAGAGTATTCTAATATAATAGCTCCGTACTTAACAACCATATACAGCCGCTTTCTCGTCGAAAGAACAGTACATAAAAATTGGGGAGTTGCACAGGTCACACAGTAATCAAAAAAGGAAATAGGAGTAATCCGCTGGATTATAGACCATATCACTAAAGTCGATTTCAAGTAGGATTTTGGAACATATACTGTGTTCGAGCATTATGAATTACCTTGAAGAAAACGATTTCTTGACAAACACCCAACTCAGTTTGAGAAAGTATCACTATTGTGAAACACACTTAAATCTACATTATCACGAAGCAATGAGTACTATCGACAGAAGATCTGAAATTAATTCCATATTTCTAGATTTCCAAAAAGTTTTTTATACCATTGCTCACAATCGGTGTTTATTAACCGTGCTTCCCTACGGAGTATCGTCTCAGTTGTGTGAATCGATTCATGATTTCCTGTAAGAAAAGTCATAGTTCGTAGTAACTGACGGAAAGTAAACAGGTGAAACAGAAGTAATATCAGGCGTTCCCAAAACAAGTGTTATAGGGCCTCTGCTGTCCCCAATCTGTATAAACGATTTGGCAGCCCTCTTAGATTGTTTGCAGATGATGCTGTCATTTACGGGCTTATAAAATCATCAGATGATAAAAACAACTTCCAAATAATTTAGTCCAGATATATGTATGATGCAAATAGTAGCAATTGATTCTAGATAATGAAAAGTGTGAAATCATCCACGTGAATACTAAAAGGAACTCGGTAAATTTCGGCTCTGCGTTAAATCACACAAATCAAAAGGTACTAAGTTCGGCGAAGTACTTAGGAATTACAACTACGAATAACTTATGCTGGAACGATCACATAGATGACGTTGTGGGGGAAGCGAACCAAAGACTGCATCATTTTATTGGCAGAACACATAGAAAATGCAAGAGGCCTGCTAAAGAGACTGCCTACGCTACGCCCTACGCTTGTCTGTGCTCTTCTGCAGTATTGCTGCGCGGTGTGGGATCTACATCAGATAAGACTGACGGAGGATATCGAACAAGTTCAAAGGAGGGCAGCTCGTTTTGTATTATCGCGAAGTAGAAAAGAGAGTACCAGGGATGTGATAGCCGAATTGGGGGGGATGGGGGGGGGGGGGGGGAATCAGTAACACAAAGGTGTTTTTCCTTGTGGCAGTAGGTGCTCATGAAACTTCAGTCGCAAACTTTCTTTTCCGAATGTGAAAATATTTTGTTGGTGTTCACACATCGGGATAAATGATAGTAATAATGAGAAAAGAAGAAAATAAATCAGTGCTCGCATGGAAAGATTGATGCGTTCGTTTCTCCCGTACGTTGTTCGAGTGTGCAACTGTAGACAAATAACCTACAGGCCCTCTGCCGAGCACTTAATTGCAAACTTAAGAGTGATCATGAAGCGCTAAGGGTAGAAATAACTGACAAGGGGAGGCCACGACGTTGGGATCACAGATTTACTTAAAACGTAGTACACCTTTGGTAGACCATTAAAACAACATAATGTGCAAGTAGTAACGTGCACTACTCTGGCTGTCCAGAGAATATCGCAAGAGAAATTTTACGAGCCTATTATGTAACATGAATCTGTGCGTAGGTGCCGAAAATAAAGAGTTTATAGTGGTCAAGTGGTAAGCATTCGAGTTTTGTAAGACGAACGTGTGTGAGGCAATGGTTTCTTCTCTAGCTCAAACCTTCATTTCCGTAGTACAAGTGTAAATTCTGTGATATTCAAAAAATTTGCTCCTACACTATTCGTTCTTGCTACATTAGCAACGTCTCACAGCTACGCAGGTTGACCGCCAAATGAGGCCTGCCTCTGTGTCTGCAGCTCAAAGCGTCGAGGTGCAAAGTAGTTCGAGGTACCTTACCTGATTGCATGAATAAGGGATTTCGCAAATCACGACAGGCATAGATTTTCAGGAAAACTATGTGTATCTTACGTTACTTGCCGATTATTGTAAGTATGTTTGTTCTAATAACTTAATTAAAAATAGCAAGCAGTCAAATAACATGAAATTCGCTAAAACTTCATGCACATACATGTGTTTTTTTAAAATTCTATTACCTCTCAAATGTCATATAAATTAAATAAAACGACCAGTGATGAAAAAAATATAAATTACAAATTAAGACTCAGTGGGAATCGAACCATCTCTGCATTCACGATCGTCCCGGCTTCCGAACGCTAACGACCTTTTTTTTTTATATAATGAGGGTTTCACTGGGAGTTGAACCGTCATCTCATATAGTTCGTCTTACAAGGTTTGAATGCTAACCACCTTTTTTAATGTTATTATTTGATTTTTATTTGGGTTTTTGGTGGCTATTGATTTTTTGCATTTTATAGGCGCAAAACACAACATACAGAAACTAAAGGTGCCATTCATTATACCCAACATAAAAACGGCTCCAAACGCCGTCTAGATATAAAAAGTTCACTAACAAAAGAAAAATGGTCTCTGCAGCGGTCCAGTTGGCGTGTATTCAGGTCGGCTTCTCGCTAACTTATAAACCATGTATAGTCCCCTGAGTACATCAGACATAAACATAAGTTCCTGAACGTTGACCTATCTCCTTATTTCATTTCTCACACCCGGATCACCCGAGCGAGACGTAGCGTCCGTGAATAATGAACCCAAGTAATTGGGGAAACATGTTACATATTTCCCGTGACGCCGCAATATCACATATTGCTCTTGTACCAGAAGTCCATTACGTTCTTGTGATCGGTGCGATACATATAATACGTCGCCATCTCCTTTATGCAGTTTACGGCGTTTGCCCTCGCGGTGGGAAAGTATACATTGTCCAGGAACAGTAGGTCGTCAGCTTTGATCGCTGTGTGCGCCGTACGCAGTAAAAGACCAGCGTTTTCCTTGTTAGAGGCAAACAGTCGACTGCCTTTCCACAAACCAAACGATGCTCGTCGGAGACGACGACCGCCAGTGGGGGCATATCGGCGTGTCGACCAAGTGAATAGAGTGCAGTTGTTGACGGTTCGGGAATCTGCCTTTCACCACTATATATCACTACGCACGTACCTCTGTAGGGAGAGAGGGAAAATGAATCGCTCTCCATATTCTCTGCCACTGTATCGCCGGGTACTTCTATTCAAGCATATTGTGACATTTTTTTCTGAAGGAAGCTTCGATATACGCCTTTCGTTGTAGGCAGCCCGGTCTCCGGCAAATTGTCCTGAACGTAAGGGTAATCGACGAAGAAATCCCAAATGTGTGATGTGGCCAACATTTACTGGTGGACGTAATAATGGGGGACCATTTCGTTGATCACAGCGCCCATTAAGGTGACGTGCTTAGTTCTATAGCAGTGTTACATAATACTAAGAAATAACGCATGCGTCCTGTTCCTCATGTTTACGAGTCCGATGCCTCTTCCTCTCGGTGGCAGCGTCAAGGCACCGTTGCGGATTTTAAAGAGGAGGTCAGCACTCACGAAATATCCGTAGGAAGACTGTAGTCTTGACGCGATCGTGATGGGCGACGGCAGTATGTGTGCCAAGTGACTTATTTTCGGTGCCAAACAGAAGTTGACATAATGTGTGCACTGGAACATACCTATGGTGCGTGTTGTCGTACTAATGCACTAATCTGTCGCAGAGGCCGTCGATGACTATCCGCCGCTGTACGTCGTGTATGTTCATGGAACACCACTCCCAATCACTTGAGAGTGGGCAATGCTGCCCTTGGTGGCAGCCCTCTGTCCACTTCCATACATCGCGTCTTTAGTAGGTTAATGACATTACCCGCTGCCACTGTTCCATGTCGCCGAAGCCATTTCACCTCCGTCTGGATTTCATCTCCTGCCTTGATCAAATGAACGATGTCGTCGGCGTATCCGCGGCATTGGAAAGATGCGGTCCATAGTTGGACGTCTTAAAGGCGTCGTCGGAGGCCGTGAAGTGCAGTTTCAAGAGCGACTTCACAAACGATGACCGAAAGGGGGAAACCTTGCCGCACTGAGCTCTGGATCCTGATGGGTTCTGAGCTACCACAGTTCACCAAGACTCTCGGAGTACGCACCATGAATCAACCTCAACATCGTGTCGACAAACGTAAGGGGGACTGCCATCCGTTCTATGACCGCGCGTAGGAACACATGATCCATTCGGTCGAAAGCGTGATTGAAATCCACTGCCACTAGGGCCCCTCGTAATTTACATGCCAACATCAATGCTATGACATCCCTGTATGCGCCTAGCGCTGTGTGAATATTCGCTCCTTCCCACCTAGACACATTTGATCTAAATGGATTTTGTCCTTCATCGCCGCTTGAAGGTGGACACGAAGGATACTTACAAAGATTTTGTAGTCTCCGTTCAATAATGTCAAAGGCCTTTAGTCTTGTGGTCTACAACAACCACTTGGTGTTGGAATGGGTATCATGATACCCTCTGCGAACTCAGTATGGGCCAGTAAGGTAGGTATTATGAGTTCGTTGTACATCTGATCCACGTCGGTCCCATCAGAGTAGCAATGGTGCGGTGGAACTTAAGATGGAGCTCATCCGGTCCAGGAGATTTGTTTAACGCACCACTCTTTAGGGCAGCGTCCAGATCATGTGTGGTGATCCACTTCAGTGGGATGTTCAGCAGCTGGCATTTCGTAAAGCACGTCTGCGAGTCCTGCTTTGTCCAGCTCGTCCTCTGCAGAGAAACTGCACGTGCAATATCCTTCTGTAACGTGGCCCACGATCCATCGGCCATTTCGACGTCCCGTGTAAGTGTACGTCGTCGCTGCTTTCTTTCTCTCACTATGTAGTGTAATGAGGGTCGTTCGTTTAGTAATCCATCGAGCATCCTCACACGTACTTTAGCTCCTTCCATCTTCACTGCCGTAAGAAGCAGCAGTTGTGCTTTGATACTCTGGGCAGCCTGCTGATGGTCAGGTGACAGTGGTTGCCGCCAACTCACGTAGGGCTGTGAAATAAAATTCAGAAGTCGCTCGTTGTCAATGTGGCTTATCTTGGCCACATCGTGTGAACATTCAGCACAAAGTCGGTCTGACACAGCAGAGGCACCATTTAAGCGTTGAATAGTACACACGATGACGTCGTTGACAATCAACCATGTTTCTTCAACCTCCCGTTAATAGTTCTCATCCCGCAGGTGGGTAACGCTGAGCTGGCATCGGCGCCTACTGCGCCGTATCTTTTGTCGTGGCAAAACGATGGTCTGCAAAGGCCGCAGGCTACACGTCGGCGTCAATCGTCGCCTTGCGTAGCCCACGTGACACACACACCCCGTCTGGTCGACTGGCTTAATGGCTTGTAAAGTATGTATATTCGTGACTGTTGCCATGCGTCATTTCCTAGGTGTCATGCAGCGCAAGATCCCGGACCAGCGTCCGTAACGCCGGGCAAGTGACGAAGCGTGGGCGTTGGTCCTCGGGCCGCAGAACGCAGTTGAAGTCGCCACCGACAATATAATTCTCCTGATGCCCTCTAAATAATGATGACACTTCCTCTGTGTAAACGATTGTGTGTTCGTGTATATTCGTCGAACCAGGCGCTGCGTAAACATTAACCAAGCGGACATCTCCTACAGTCGGGGCAACACCATGGGTCGATGGTAAGTATTCCACATCTTGCGCCGCTATTCCTTCTCGTTACAGTATGGCTGTGCCACCACTACCTGTTAAATGATAGACGTTATAAACATAAAACTCAACTGAGGCATCGCGCTACGGTCGCAGGTTCGAATCCTGCCTCGGACATGGATGTGTGTGATGTCCTTAGGTTAGTTAGGTTTAATTAGTTCTAAGTTCTAGGCGACTTATAACCTCAGAAGTTAAGTCGCATAGTGCTCAGAGCCGAGCCAACTGAGGCATCGTTTCGTATCTCCTGCACGAAAGCTATGTCGACGTACTCTGCTCAGAGTATATATTGAAGCATCTGGATCATTACCAGGTTCCGAATGCCACTGATGTTAACTGTACCAATACGGCAGATGCGTGACATCGTATCGGCTGTGCACTGCTAGGAAGTTACACCCTAAAGAATCGGTTGTCTACGCAGCATTCTTCCTGGACTGGTACCACAAGACACCACCTCACTGGCCGTCATGGATGACGTTCCCTCCCGGCTCGTTGTCGGTGGAAGCCAATTACTGAACATTGGCCTCCTGCATCTCATCAGTTTGGTGCATTTCCTGTGTCTAATCTCCTAATGAACTGATGAGGACTCACGCTGTTGACGGGCATTCATCTGCAGGTGGGACGTCATCCTGCTGCATAACTGTATCCATCGCGTCTCTTTGATGTGGCGGATTCTCCACGGTCTGTAACACCCGTAACACAGACGTTGTGGATGTGACGTCGTCCTGGCCAGTCGGTGGATGTTCCCACTGTCTTGTTAATCGCCTCGGTTGTGCTGCTCGTCTTCTGTGGAGAGCCGCCGTTTCTTTCGCTTCTTCGACCGCTGTTTTCGTAGTGGAACCTCCACGTTTGCTGAGCGATGCTCTCCAGTGTGTCCGCCTACTTAGCTGAGTGGTTATGTGCTTGTCTCCCATGGAGCGATCCGGGTTCGATTTTCAGACGGATTGGAGATTTTCTCCGCTTGTTGACTGGTTGTTGTGTTGTCCTCATCATCATTTCATCATTACCAACGCCCATGTCGCCCAATGTGGCGTCACTTGAAATAAGACTTGCACCCCAGCTGCCGAAATTGCTCGGGTGGGGCCTCCTGGCCAACAATACCATACGATCATTTCATTTCATTTTTGTTGTTCAATACGATCCTGTTGCGGATCCGCTTCCATATCTGAAGATGGGTTAGACCGGAGCCTGGAAGGACCGTGGCTCCGCAGCTGTTGTGGGGCGTCTGGCTGATGGTGTGAGAAGGTCATTTGCGTCGTCAGTGACGTGAGATCGGGGGGAGGGGGGCGATACTCGTAGCCTTTATGGGCAACGGCCTGTCATGTGCGTCGCCCACGTCGTTCCGTTGCGTAATAGGCAGCGATGTCATCTGCTGTGCGGATACTGGGTGTAGCGAGATAGCTGTACGACATGTTACTGAAGACAGTCAATTCGGACATGGCCTTTCTGCCCAGAGCCAGAGCAGGTTTCCGGTTGACCATCGTATATAACGATAGCTCAACAGCCACCTGTTGTCTTGTAAGATGGTATGTGCTTCCGGAGTTCAATTCTCATTTGGCGCAACCCATTGGGTACGGGATACGTCTCGAAGTTCGTCCATTTCTCCGCAGCACGATTAAGGACCGTGCCATAGGGGCGAAGTGCAGCGGTAACCGTATCCGCAGGAACTTCCAACTTCGCGCTGTAGGGTGTATAATAATTATGTGTTATTTATGGTTGTTCAAAGAAGAAAACTACGTGAAGACTTATTATAGGTTAAGTGACCGTTTTAGAAACTTTACCACGTTAAACCACGATATTCGGAAGCGGCAGCAGTCGAACAAGAAAAGCCGGCATGTGTGTGACATTGGTCACGTTTCTGCCCAACGTGAAAAGGCCGATGACCAGCGGAGTTTGCTCAGCAGCAGTCAGCACTTCGACACATGAACGACCAATCAGACTGGCAATGCTTCCAAGGAGAACAACCACCAGCGCAGTTCGCACATCAGGGTCAATGTTCAAGGAATTGTCAGCATACTGAACTCACGTGCGTGACGTATCTAGAGATACGGAGGAGGACGACAGGGAAATGCCCGACCACCCCAGGATAGAGACAAAACAATGGAAAATCGGCACTCGTGTTGACATTGCTCACATTTCTGCCCAACGTGTGAAGCATAGATCAACCACCGGAAAGTCAGTTCACGACCTAGAAACTTAGCGACATTGGCAAAAACACCGAATAAATACCTCCGCCAAACGGGTGTAAGGTGGTCCTTGGAAGAGGTTCTTCGAGGGGAGAAGAAGTCACGAAGAAACGTCGCCATGACGGATGGGCCAATGGTTAGTCAGTGGACGTCATTCTTCGCTACAACGACTTAGCCACTACGCTACTCGACAGAAGATGATGTTGGTATCGCGCCAATAGATCAACACAGAAGATGCCATCCCAGATGTTACCAGAAAGAAGTTCATGTGGTACTTACCCAAGTGGAAGGTGAGGACTAAGGGACTGCAGCCTCACCAAATGGATCACCTATGAACCTAGAGGTGGATGAACTCCGCCAGAAGACGCCGAACCTGAGGGTCGCTGGTTCGATTCCGAGACGGAGCACTCCGCTCCACACCGTAGCCACTTGTTAATAACGCTAAGAGCGAATTCACAAGGAGAAGACCGTGCCGCTGTCGCAGGGGGTCACGGTACTGAGGGAAGAATACGACGCCTGGAGCGCCGCTGCAACAAGAGCCGTCGCCGCATCAACGGTCACTGAAATCTGCACGCAACGACTCCACCGCTCCGCGGCCGCGAGGGACTGAGAGCGTTAAAACTCATTGTATTACTCTGTTTATTCAGAGGGTCTTATGTCTCAATAAATGACTGTTAGTGGAACCACCAATGTTTCTCTCACACCTCGCCCTCTGAGCCAAGGAAGGAGCCCACGCCACCACCCACAAATTGTCGTTTTCGCTCTCGCCATCCCTGACAAAATACTGACCTTTGCCCTCCTGTCACTGACGCTCACTACCTAGCGTCACTAAACCCCTACCCGCTACAACTCATGAAACGTTCGATTTCGTGTGCTTTTGGTCTTGTGTACTGCCCGCCGAACATGAACTTTATAGACGCCTTCCGGTTAGGAAGAGCCATCGTGATCTGTAGGAAACAATACATCGCTATGCGAAGCCTCTCGGATGTAAACAAGGCTCGCGCTAAACGGGGCGGCAGCCGGTGCGCTAGGCACTTCCGAGCCGCTACAGTGCCGAAGGCGAAATGAACACCATGAACTGTAACGTCTGCACCCACTCACAGATACATCAGTTACGTAATAAATGCGTAAAACTTTCCTTGCGATTTTCTCGGACCTGCCAGAGTAGTACACCTTACTACTTGCGCATAGTATAGTTTTAATGGCACACTAAAAGTGAACGAAGTTTGAAGTAAATCTGTGATCCCAACATCGTAGCCTCCCTTGTGAGTAAAGAAAAACTGGCGATGGTCAGGATGAACAGTTGCATTAACGAACACTAAAATAACTTTACATATTTAGTAAAAGCCCAATGGTTTTGGTGCGTGTTAGTTTTTTTGCCTACAGCCAAGCGCCGGCCGTGGTGGCCGAGCGGTTCTAGGCACTTCAGTCTGGAACCGCGCGACTGCTACGGTCGCAGGTTCGAATCCTGCCTCGGTCATGGATGTGTGTGATGTCCTTAGATTAGTTAGGTTTAAGTAGTTCTAAGTTCTAGGGGACTGATGACCTCAGATGTTAAGTCCCATAATGCTCAGAGCCATTTGAACCATTTGAACCTACAGCCAGCGCTCACTATCTCCACATCTTAGTGGCGGCACGCATCAGTTGGCTGCACTCGTACCATAATTTTCCGATCTCTCCTTCATAGTAGCTTGATGTTTCAGCCTATGCCCTTATTCCCTGTTTTGATCACACTTACAGACATAATTACTGTTGTCATGTAATCATTCCTGATGCCTCTTTCGGTGGGTCCCGCATGCGACGGTACCTAACAGTGACTTCTGAGTAGTTTCTCTTCCAAACAGCATGCCATATGAGAAAACCAGCAACGTCTTTATCTGCAGTTACTCGTACTTCAGGTACTTAGGCTACGCGTGACTGTGTTTAAAAAGGAATAGCTCAATGTAGCCATAGTGTCGAGCCGTACACGTCTACTTTCATGCCCCATAGCTCATTCGCTCCAAATAATAAACTGTATCGCTGATCCTGCATTCAAATAGCCTATGCATTGGCTAGAATTGCGAGATAATAAAATGTGGTGTCACCGCCAGACACCACACTTGCTAGGTGGTAGCTTTAAATCGGCCGCGGTCCATTAGTACATGTCGGACCCGCGTGTCGCCACTGTCAGTGATCGCAGACCGAGCGCCACCACACGGCAGGTCTCGAGAGACTTACTAGCACTCGCCCCAGTTGTACGGGCGACTTTGCTAGCGACTACACTGACGAAGCCTTTCTCTCATTTGCCGAGAGATAGTTAGAATAGCCTTCAGCTAAGTCCATGGCTACGACCTAGCAAGGCGCCATTAGCATTATATTGCATTTATCTAGAGAGAGTCTCACTTGTATCATCAAGAACGCTGTATACAAATGATGGATTAAAGTTAAGTATTCCAGCAGCTACGTACTTTTCTTTATAGCACTCATTACGTATCCTGTTTCAGACCTAACGCCCGCCTGCGTGAGTTAGCGCGTGCATCTTGGCCGCCTCTTTCAATTAGTGTGCGTAGTGTTGGCAAGTCTGCCGACACTACATAAAATACAAAGAAATATAAAATAAAAGTTAAATGAATTATTTAATAACAAGCGCTCTATTCTAATGCTTATAATTGACGTAGAGCAGAGAATTATGCTGAATAATATTTATTCAGGAAACGGAAACTCAAATAAAGGGGGGAGGGGGTGCTACGATAACCGATTAAAACACAAACAGAAAATACCCTTATCAAGCGCAGTAAAGTTACATTGAGAGCATTAGGAGAATGGTAGCAAAATCCCCAAACTAAATAGTCATATAAGATACGCGAAAATTAAGTTATTTTCATAATCACAATAGATGCAATATTCACCAACTCAAAACTGTCCCTTCAAAATTCAAAATATTGAAGCGGCCATTGACCGCCCAGAAACAATCATCTATACAACTAAATCGTGCACGTTCCTCTGTACAGGTGTTCCTTCTTCCAGAACTCGCCACCAAGTCTCCAGAATCGCCCCCTTGATCTCTTCACTCGGTAAGTCCCAGTCTCCACTTGACTCTCATAACGTTGTGATACTGTCTGCTTCTCCATTAGCTGAAGGCTGTTCCCAGCAAAATTAATTCGTCCTTAAGCTCTACAGACTCCACCTTGACCACTTTCCCACTCTAAACTAATACATTACAACAATATTCGAATAAAAGAAATGTTATAAACATTCAGTTACACTCAGACAATTTACAATAAATGTGAGTTATAGTCTGTACATCAATGAAAACGCCAGCATTTTTGCAGGTTAAATGGCAAATAATTGTAGTTAAATATTGTTTATCAATTATTTATGTCCCTTGACAGAAGCGTCTTTAGGTTCTCTTTCCTAATGTGGTGTCCACTGCCACATGCGACTGACCACTTTTAAATTAGCAGCTCTCAGTTTATACTGCAGTGTTTTGTTCAATGTTTCCCTGAAATCGAAAAATCATTCTGTTGAATTAGTAGGACGATTTACTTAGTCGCCCTGGAGATGTTTCAGGCAACCACCTTTAGCGTGTGGAAAGTTCATTTGATACATCCAGTGGCCTTTTAGTATGTGTCAGCTACATCAATTCCTGGACGTAAACCTTTTTCAACGACACCTTTCCTGTCCGATGCATCGATCTATCCAGAAAGCGACATTGTGGTCTCGTTCGCCTTGCTGCCTCTATTCGCCCGGAGTGAAATGCGCTTTAGCATGCTGCTTCCGGGATTTTGGGTGACGCGCTGACCCCGGATCCAATCTGCCCGGCGGATTAACGACGAGGTCCGGTATGTCGGCCACCCTGGATTTGGTTTTCACGAGGTTTCCCGTATCTGACTACACGAATATCGGGTTGGAACCCACGTCCTCCCTCAGTCACAGGTTTCACAAACATTTAGGAAACGTAAGCATACTTTCAAATGGATAACACTAGAAACAGACTACCGGGGGACACAAATTCTTTCCCGATGGAAGGTGGGGAGGGGTGACAGGAAGGGCCTTCGGGTCACTTTCTGCTGCTCTGCTGTTAACATTGCCTAATTCAATTATTAACTTCAATAACCTATTTCTTTCCTCCATTCCCCAAATAGATGGTCTATTTTACTATATATAGCCGTAAATTTAATGTCTTCCTGCGTAATGACGCAATTTTGCTGTTTGCAGTCAAATTAAAACGAGACAGAGGGAAAAAAGTAAGTGCCGTTTATTATTACAAAAGTATTCGGCATGATTGTTAAGACGGCCAATTCCTTCATGGAAAAGTGCTTGATGATGCCTACCTAACCATGATTATACCCAGGTGTCCTAAGCAAATCGACGGATAAGAGCGTCTTTCTTCGGGGATCCAAAAATGTAGAAATCGCATGGAGAGAAATCGGGACGGTATGGAGGATATCTGCAGCGTACTCAAAACACTTTGTTTCGTGTATGTTGCGAGTGGGCAGTTCTACAAGAAATTTCTCTCGTTTCTCAAGCACTGTAATGAAGGGACAGAAATTAGATGTGGGTTGCACACTATTACAATTAGTCGCTTAGAATGGTATGTAGATATATGGTGTAACACACATAGGATAAATACCAAGAGTTCATTGGCATAAATATACCAAAATAATTAAGAGACATAAATGTAAATAGCAACTATAGCCGTGAACTATTAAACTTGGCTTATGAATAATCGATCTTCCTTTGTTAATATTCAAAAATGGTTTAAATGGCTCTGAGCACTATGCGACTTAACTTCTGTGGTCATCAGTTGCCTAGAACTTAGAACCAATTAGACCTAACTAACCTAAGGACATCACACACATCCATGCCCGAGGCAGGATTCGAACCTGCGACCGTAGCAGTAGCCCGGTTCCAGACTGTAGCGCCTACAACCGCACGGCCACTCCGGCCGGCGTTAATATTTAAGCCACTCACTATACGTAATGGAGGCCTCACAAAAGTCTTTCATATCGTCCGGTTGTGATGGGCCGTATTCAATGTAAGTTCATGCCCAACTATCACGCTACTACCGATCATAGTTTTCTCGTCACTGTGCTGAAATTTCCAGGTTCAGATGCACACTAATACTTCAAAAAGCTATCAGCAACACGAGTCGCCAGACAAATGAAGAATCCAGTCAGAGGTTAAAGTATTGGCTGGAAGTCCTGATAATAAAATGCAATTAAGTTCTGCTCTTTATTCGTAAAAGTTAAATTGAAGCAAAATGTTAAAATATTGTCAAAATTTCTTTCCACCCCATTCTCGCAAAAGTGTAGCAAATGTTAAAGACTCACGAGCACACAGCCCGCGAAACATTCAATGTATCTCAACAGCAAGGTCTACTTTCCACTCAGAAATAAGAGACCAAAAATGAGGACTCCACCAGACGTGAAGTCCAATAATGAAGTCACCCAGTGCTCAAGAGTTCAACTGTGAAAGTGCTACACTCACGTCTCCCTCTGCTGTATTTATGCGCGTGTGCTTACCCTCTCCTTGTCCAACATTAAGTAAGATCTTCCGAAATACGAACTGACCATGCACTATGGTTTTACAAAATTGTGTATGGACGAATTCGCATTTTCACACCGGCCATCTGGAGAATAAGCAAATCGTTGAACATCTATTAGTGTTCGTCAAAATAATAAAGAAAAAAATGGCACGAATGATTGTGGAAAGCTTAAGAAAATAGAAACACGAAATATCTATTTGATACTGCTTTTCATGCTCTACATCGTGGTGCTCTCAGAATAAAGTAAGCATCAATTTTGAATAACATAAGTCTTTCTGCATCTACAACTACGTTATTACTCTGCAATGCTCACATGAGTGTTCGGCAAATGGTTCATAGAACCTTTGTCAGGCTAGTTCTCCACCATTTCGCTCTCGAATACGACGTGGGAAAAATGAATACCTGTATCTTTCCGTGAGATCTCTGACTTCTCTTATTTTACTATGATTATTTCGTGAAAATATTTCGTCACAACGAAAAACGCTTTTGTTTTAATGGCTGAAACCTCAACTCGCGTACCAAATCCGTGACATTCTCTCCACTATTTCTCGATAATACCAAAAAGGCTGCTTTGCTTTGGACTTTTTTGATGTCCTCCGTTAACCCTCTATGGAAAGGATCCCATGCTGTGCAACAATATCCCAGAATAGGACAGACAAGAGTAGTGTGGGCAGCCTAGTAGATTTGTTGTATCTCCTTTATTTGTTGCCATCTAAAAAAAAGGTTCAAATGGCTCTGAGCACTATGCGACTTAACTTCTGAGGTCATCAGTCGCCTAGAACTTAGAACTAATTAAACCTAACTAACCTAAGGACATCACACACATCCATGCCCGAGGCAGGATTCGAACCTGCGACCGTAGCGGTCGCCCGGCTCCAGACTTTAACGCCTAGAACCGCACGGTCACTCGGGCCGGCCTGTTGCCATCTCATAAAAGCATATGTATTATAACTAAAAATATCCTATAAATAAATTTTTAATAAGTGAGATAATAACGACAATGAGCGGGTGCATCGTGCAGTCTTCAAATGATTTCAGAGCATTATAACTTGAATGTATTAGCTCAATTTATGCGTCATTCATTTCCGCCGCCACAGACATCTAATTCTTTGATCTGCTCTAGAAAGGCACTTGACATAATGTGTACGTTTCGTTTGGTTTCACAGATCACATGACCTTTTAGCACGATGCATTTGAGTGTTTGCGTGAGTTAATGTGTTTACCAAGTTGTCCATTACTAAAACAACTGTAACTTCCACAGTTTTCATAGTATCAACTGTACAAAATGTTTATGTGGTTTGTCTGGACGCTACGGTTTGTTTATTATAAATAAAACTCTAGCTAATGACTTATACATTAATAAACTGCAGTTTAAGATGAAAGTAGAGGATTTGTTGGAAAGAAACTATTTCAAATCAACTGACAAAGTTCCCAGTAGAATCAAGTGATGTATACATTATTAATAATATCAAATAATGTTAGTGTTAGATTAAATTCTTCTGTGTAGTACTGAAACTGGACCAGTTTGGGTGCAGCCTCCATTGTTATCAGATTCCACAGCCCCACTTATGGTCTCATGCGCCATTGACAGACCTTCCTTTCAGCAATATGACATAGACCAATTGCCTTTTTTGTAGAATGACGGGAAATTCAAAACTTGGATGGGAACTCAATATAGGAAAATTGCCTTCTGTATAAAATGGTGGGAAATTTAAAAAGTAGCGATAATCCAGTCATCCTAAGTGTAAAATGGAGGGAAATTCAAAAAATTGTGGGTAGGGACATTGTCCAGTTGGTGTGAAATTCAAAAAAATTCAAGATGGCGATCCAAGATGGCGGACCTCAGAATACGGGTGCAGTCTGCATTGTTGTCACACCTCGTCAGTCCTACGACGTCAGAAGATCAGGGAATATGGTTTTCAGATTTCACGCGTTCTAAGTTTACCATTCTATCCAAAGTGTTATGTACGTCCAAGAATTCAACATGGCCACTGGGTTTCCTCCTGACGTCACATGCCGCTTATCCTAAGTGAAAGTACAGTTATCTCAAGTTTAAAAATTTCCCCCACACGTCTAACGTCACAGCTTAATAGTTTACCCCCATCCCACTTGTGACATGCTTCAATAATTCCCTCCACCCCAGTTCCCCTTTCACTTGGGCTGTGTAGCAGGAATAGGATAGGAATATGTGTGTCTTTGTTTAAACAGTCGCCACACCAGGAAGTGCCGTCGTAGTGTGCGCCAAGTCGCTCTGACCTTGTATTCAGAAATGCGAGTGCTGCCCCGTCCGCTGTCCCGTAGCGAAGGACCATCAGCCAGTCATCAGCCGGAGAGAGCCGCGTGTGGAAGGTTTACGACCGGCGTGGACGGCCAGCCGCCTCAGAGCGCCGAGCCGAGTCAAGCCCACGACCCCAGCCACACCCGCACCACCACAAACGCCTCAACCGCCCGCACATACCACGGGCACTGAGTAACAAGCTTAGAATGCGAGACCCCAACCTATGCTAAGCATAAATTGGTGGGAAAATAAAAAAAAAATCCAGGATAGTAGTTCCGATTTACGCCACTAGTATGGTGGCACTGCAAATACCCTTCGCAGCCCCGCTCACATTACAACCCACGTGACTCAAGCTAAAATGGTGGGGGTAATTCGAAAATGCGAGAAGCCCACTTATGCTTTACCGCTTGTTATAAAATTGTTCGAAGCTCAAAATTATTCTTAAAATGATCGATGACCCACACACACTTTCTACAGAACAATTCAAAAATACAAGCGCACTTGTTCTCTCGGAGAACTTCCGTAAATGGCTCGGGATCAAAAAATAAAAATAGAGTCAGGTACTATTCTTGTGCAATTTACCACGTGAAGTTAATACGCCAGATGACTGACAGTTCTGTCTACAGCCAGTCCACACTGGTGTATCCAAACACATGAGGGTGTGCTGAAAAGTACTGTCCCAGAACTTTTTATTTGAGTACTCTTTCAGTTTTTTTAAATAAAGTAAATGTTATTAATATTCTACATCTTTGTTCTTCATGTCTATGTATTTGCAGTCGTCTGCCTCTACAGGGCTCCCATTTGTAGTGTGTAACATGACAGTGTGTAACGTAACTATGTCGATTCGTGGGAAGTAACTTGCTGTAATCGAGTTCCGAATTCGAAGAGTTCGTCCACATAAGGGCACCCTCTCATTCAGCATGGCAATCCTAGAACACACACGAGTGCTGTGATATGTCTAACAGTCCGATGCCTCGGGTTCACTGTCATCGCTCATCCTCCCTACAGTCCCGACTTGGCTCCAGCCGATTTTCATCTGTTTCAATAAATTAAAAAACCTCTTCGAAGACTTCACTTTGACAGTGATGGAGCGGTGCAAGCGGAGGTGAGGTTGCTTGATGGACACAACAGAGCAAACCTCAACATATCTGCATAAAACTTCAAGCACAGACTTACACATCTTGGGAAAGGCTAACCAAAGAATATAACTTTTTCGACATCAAGGTAAGTGTATAGTGATTCCACCCAATCGATGAGCAGTGTAAGGCAAATCAATTATACAAATGCAAGAATAACAAATATAACAATCCATTCCATCTTTGGCCATCACATCCGTCTCCGCGTTTTCACAAACGTGATGCCACAAAACGTTCCAGCGCATAACCATTATACAAGATCTTCTCAGTGTATGCTTTCCTCTAATAGTTTTACTGAAGATTTACGAGAGGACTCAACATAGTCATCATATCACAATAAAACATCAGATTATTATATGTTTTAGCAAATTATATCCTACTGACAGTATAAAAATAGCGGAGGCGAACAATAGATCAACGCTTCCGAAAGGTTAATTGCTGAAGAGCAAAAACGGAAAAGGCCTATATCCTGTACAAAAGATACATATAAAGCCTTAGTAAAGACGGAAAAAAAGGGGGCAGGAGCCGACGGACTACCAGCTAATTTCTTTCGTGAGACTGGCACATCACAAATGACAAGAAAAAAGATATGTTCAATGAATTATTTCTTGAAACTTACCCATCTGCCAATTCACAGAGGAAAGTGCTTCTAAATCTACGTCTATACCCCGGATGCCACGTTATGAGTATCGCGGCGGATACTTAGCCCTATCATTTCCCCCGTTTCTGTTCCATTCACGATCGGTATGGGGGGAAAAAGATTGCCGGTAAGTCTTGGTATGAGTTCCAATCTCTCTCATTTTACCTACATGATCTGTTCGCAAAACATACGTACAAGAATATAATATGTGTTTTGGTTGGTTCAAATGGCTCTGAGCACTATGGGACATAACTTCTGTGGTCATCAGTCCCCTAGAACTTAGAACTACTTAAACCTAACTAACCTAAGGACATCACACACATCCATGCACGAGGCAGGATTCGAACCTGCGACCGTAGCAGTCGCGCGGTTCCGGACTGAGCGCCTTAACCGCGAGACCACCGCGGCCGGCATGTATTTTGACTCTACTAGGAAACTACGATCACAGAATTAATTGGTAAACCCAGTTATGCCTCGGGCATGGATGTGTGTGATGTCCTTAGGTTGGTTAAGTTTAAGTAGTTCTAAGTTCTAGGGGACTGATGAGCACAGATGTTAAGTCCCATAGTGCTCAGAGCCATCTGAACCATTTTGAAAGCCAGTTATATTCAAACAGGTATCTGTGCCCTGCTTGATGAACAGGAGGACACCCTTCTATTTCTTATTTGCTAGATATGATCTTAACAATTGATGAGAATATCCCTAATTCCATAATACTGGAACTTATATAAAATACAGCATGGTACACATGATATGTTAAATCAAGGAAAATGCCTACTATTCACAACTTATCGTCTAACGCAGATTAACTCATATACACTAGTGGCCATTCAAATTGCTACACCACGAAAATGACGTGCTACAGACGCGAAATTTAACCAACAGGAAGAAGATGCTGTGATCTGCAAATGAATAGCTTTTCAGAGCATTCACACAAGGTTGGCGCCGGTGGCGACACCTACACCGTGTTGAGATGAGGAAAGATTCTAACCGATTTTTCATACACAAATGGCAGTTGACCAGCGCTGCCTGGTGAAACGTTGTTGTGATGCCTCGTGTAAGGAGGAGAAATGCGTACCATCACGTTACCGACTTTGATAAAGGTCGGATTGTAGCCTATCGCGATTGCGGTTTATCGTATCGCGACATTGCTGCTCGCGTTGGTCGAGATCCAATGACTGTTAGTAGAATATGGAATCGGTGGGTTCAGGAGGGTAACACGGAACGCCGTGTTGGATCCTAATGGCCTCGTGTCACAAGCAGTCGAGATGACAGGCATCTTATTCGCATGGCTGTAACGGATCGTGCAGCCACGTCTCGATCCCTGCGTCAACAAAAAAATGGTTCAAATGGCTCGGAGCGCTATGGGACTTAACTTCTGAGGTCATCAGTCCCCTATAACTTAGAACTACTTAAATCTAACTAACTAAGGACATCACACACATCCATGCCCGAGGCAGGATTCGAACATGCGACCGTAGCGGTCGCGCGGTTCCAGACTGTAGCACCTAGAACCGTTCGGCCACCCCGGCCGGCCTGAGTCAACAGATGGGGACGTTTGCAAGACAACAACCATCTGCACGAACAGTTCGACGGCGTTTGCAGCAACAAGGACTATCAGCTCGGAGACCATGGCTGCGGTTACCCTTGACGCTGCATCACAGACAGGAGCGCCTGCGATGGTGTACTCAACGACGAACCTGGTTGCACGAATGGCAAAACGTCATTTTTTCGGATGAATCCAGGTTCTGTTTACAGCATCGTGATGGTCGCATCCGTGTTTGGCGACATCGCGGTGAACGCACATCGGAAGCGTGTATTCGTCGTCGCCATACTGGTGTATCACACTGCGTGATGGTAAGGGGTGCCATTGGTTACACGTCTCGGTCACCTCTTGTTCGCATTGACGGCACTTCGAACAGTGGACTCTATATTTCAGATGTGTTACGACCCGTGGCTCTATCCTTCATTCGATCCCTGCGAAACCCTACGTTTCAGCAAGATAATGCACGACCGCATGTTGCAGGTTCTGTACGGGCCTTTCTGGATACAGAAAATGTTCGACTGCTGCCCTGGCCAGCACATTCTCCAGATCTCACACCAACTGAAAACGTCTGGTCAATGGTGGCCGAGCAACTGGCTCGTCACAATACGCCCGTCACTTCTCTTGATGAACTGTGGTATCGTGTGACGCTGCATGGGCAGCTGTACCTGTACACGCCATCCAAGCTCTGTTTGACTCAATGCCCAGGCGTATCAAGGCGATTATTACGGTCAGAGGTGGTTGTTCTGGGTACTGATTTCTCAGGATCTATGCACCCAAATTGCGTGAAAATGTAATCACATGTCAGTTCTAGTATAATGTATTTGTCCAATGAATACCCGTTTATCACTTGCATTTCTTCTTGGTGTAGCAGTTTTAATGGCCAGTAGTGTACTAATGAAATGAATTTTCTGTTTATAATCACTTCCTAAATGTAAACTGGAGGTCTGAAAAGAAATTGTGTGCTGGTACTCTCATATATTACCTTCCTAAAAACCTTTGAAAAAACTAGTAGCAAGGGAAGTGGCCTGTGGAATTGTCTCTCATTCTCATTTTTCTTTATTTTTTAAAACTCCTTTGCTAATTAATAATTTCACTGCACGTACAAAATGTATTAAACAGATGACAGAGTCCAGCACTGATGCGTGATGGGCTGATCTTAATGTCTACTTGATATTTCATCAGAACCATGAGAGCCTTTCCTCTTCTGTGATTTAACAACTAATTGACTGATGACCATAGATGTTAAGTCCCATAGTGCTCAGAGCCATTTGAACCATTTTTTGAACAACTAATTCAGATCTCTCCTTGCTTGGGTGCTGTAGCTACCTCTGAAATAAAGTCTCGGAAAAACAGCTTTGCTTTAAGTGACCAGCTAATGACAGTAGCGTAAGTAGTTATTAAATATTTAGCATCAGTCAGATAAATTCCAGATAGTTTCAATGTCCCACAAAAGAGATGTAATTTGTTGAGCATTCGCTTTCTATCACTATAATAATTTCAACACTGACAATGTAATTTTAATTTTGATTTGAGAACTTCCTATTCCCTTCCTTTAATTCACTGTTTTAGCCTGTCTAGTGACATTCCTTCGCAGTTTGCGTTATAGCAGACTTTTTTAAATAACTGTGACTGTGTATTTTATGATACGGATCCCGTTTCCTTCCGCACGGTATCCTGCCTTAGCCAGAGTTATTGCCTATTAGAACTGCAAATTGCTAGTTAACTCATACGCGTACAGAGTTAAAAGCAAAACTCCGTTGTAAATACTGTCGAAAATCAACAGGTTCGTTTTCCAAGTTTCATGGAGTTCTTTAACAAGTACACGTCTATATAGAATTGTTTTGCAAGCCGAATAATGCAATGCTTTCTCAGCCACGTCTGTCATTTTTTATTCGTTTGGCCTACTGAGGACCACATAAAATAATTTACGCCTTATTTTTCAAATCCTTTCTTTCTCTCTAGTACTTCTTCATTCTTGCTCTATATTGTTATCCTTTTACTTCTGTCCCTATTGTGCGCCTTTTCCTTTGTTTTTTCCTGGAAGCTCCTGAAACGTTTTACTCTTGCTCTCCTGTCCCATCCTCCGTTATCTCTAGTTCGCTCAGGTCTGCTTTAAATTCTTCAAACCACGTTTTTGATGTTTTGGGTTCCGCCAAAGAAGTTAAAATTTTTTTTGTTATTCATTTTTCGTCTAACGTCTTTATGTGTCAGCAGAATACGACTCTTCTCTTCCTCATTGTGTCTAATATTCGTTGTGTTCTGTCATAAAATCCTTTATTACCTCTTTATTTCCATTTCCCATTGTCATATTTTTGGTCCCAAGATTTTCTTGATTCCTTCTTTTCTGTTTCAACGAACTGTTTGGCTGTTTTTAACGAATGGCAATTTGAAGCATAAAACAATTCTTATCTAATGACTGTATTGTAATGCCACAGTCCTGAGTTTATCGATTAACATTTCTTGTGATATAGGTTTTTCATTTTAATTGAAAAACCACTTCCATTTTTCTTGCCCATGTTGCATTAGCATCTTTGTCCAAAGCATTTACTTGTATTATTTTACATAGATATTTAAATTTTGCAGCTTTTTTTAATTCTTCCATAATCATAATCGGTGTCTCCTTCGCATCTGTAATATACTTGGTTCCTTTCGTTCAAAAGATATGTGTAGGCCTGCTTTTGAAGTTGTTTCTCGTAACAGATTTATATGCATTGTTGCATTTTCTACAGATTCAGCTAAGATGGCAAGATCGACTGTAAAAGTTAAACAATCAATTCTCAGATTATCCCATTTTCTTACAATTATGATTTTTTAAAATTCCTTCTTTTTCTTCTTTTTCAGTTCTTTTCCTCCATTCCATCATTACATTTTCTAGTACATAACTGAATACCAATGGTCTCAAAAGACATAGAGGTTTCACCTAAAAGTTTAATTTCGCATTTTGTATTTGTTACTGTGTCTTTTATGACTCCCACTGATTTGTTGTCAGCACCTAACTCTTTTGAGGTGTTGAATGATGTTTCGGCGTGGATCGCATCGTATGCTATTTTGAAGCCTACAAATGTCGTATATTTGTCTATGCCTGATTATAAATTTTAGATTTAAAATTTGTTCTATACAGTGTCGTCCTTTTCTTTACCCTCTTTGGTATTCTTCTAGATGCTGATGTAGTTGGCTTTCCTGTCTGTTCTTTAGTGCTTTTCAAGACTGGTTGAATTAATGCGATCTTACAAACTTTTGATATAGCTTCTGTTTCTCAGACTTTTTGAAAGGCTCCACGCAGCTTCTTCACTGTTCCCGCACCTGCAGTTTTCTACATTTCAGCAGTTACAGAATTTTCCCTGAGAGCCTTATCATTCTTCAGATCTTTGATGATATTTTGGTTTTCAGCCATCCTGGAAGGGGCTGGGGGCGGGGGGGGGGGGGGGGCGGGATTCTGCCTTCCTGTAAGTGTATCCCAAATTTTGTTCTGGAAATTTTGCTCTTAGTTCCTCACGATGTACCAACTTCTTTAAATGGCTTGCAAATATTTCACACTTTTCTCGGTTGTTTAGGGCTAATTTTCTATCTTTATTTTTGAAGCACGTGTTAGATGGTTGGTACATTTGCTTCAACGTTTTATAGAAGTTCCTGGTGTTATTCTTTTGTAAGTCTTCCTCGATTAGAGATATCTGGTTGCTTTCAAATTTCCTTTTGACTGCCTGTAAGAGTGTTGCCATATCGCTGGCTTAGTTTCGGAGTATCTTTGCGGGCAGTGCGTTTGCAGGGTCGAGCACGGGACACAGAGCTGTTATGTTGTGCTGTGGGTAGCTCTACACGTGAAAGGCATTGTTATGGATGTTCGAGTGTTGCTAAAAGTGCTATTACAGTGAAGTAATGAGATACGGAGGTGAATTCTGTGGAAAGGGTCGCAAAATAGTAATGCAATAGAAGCAGTGCCGCCGATAAAGTGTTTGAGTACCCGCTCGTTGAATGTCGTACCGTACAGCATCAATCATCCGCGCCGTGTTCGGTCTCCGAGAATGAACTAAGGTGAATCAGTAAAAATTAGTTACCACAAAAGGGTGCAATCAAGTGCCAGTGTCTTGTAGCAAGCGTTAGAACGTGCGTTCGGTAGTGTTCCGCATCATCAACAATCAGCCGCGCCGCGACGGTTACGCGCACGGTCGTACAAGTGAGAACTGAGAACTGAAAAATTAACTCTATGAACAGTGTTATATCATTACTAATGTCAAGGAGGACTGTTACCAAATGTCTGCGTATGCGTGACGAGCGTAAGAACTTTTGTTCGATCATTCGGCTTCCGCATCATTAACAATCACCCATGTCGCGTCGGTTACCGGTACGCTCGTCCAAGAGATAGTGTGGATAGATAATCATCAAGAATGTTAATTGGGATAAGCAGTTATGACTTAGAATGTAAACAGTGCAACCTGTGTTTCTTATCGTCTCAGAATGTAGATGTTCATACCAGACGTAGGACAGTGTTGTGCTTAACGTTGAGTGGCTTCCCTAAACCCGCTTGTATAGTTAGATACATAATTTCAGGCAAGCCAGCAGCTGTGTGGAGCAGAACAGTACGACCGCCGCGGGATTATTAGGCACATGGTGTGGACAGGGCGCACGGGCGAAACGAGAAACTAGTTAAAGGCCCCCCCCCCCCCCACCATTTGTACCCCCGGGCGTGTTATATGCCGTTACCACTTTTGTTGTTTAGCACTTTTGTTGTTTAAATGTGATAAAATCTTCACTTCTTTTAATGGATTACCACTTCTGCCAGGCCTGTTTTCTAAGCAGTAATGCTTTTTTACGCTGTTAATTGCATCATCTGTGCTCTATGTGTCTTTTGAGCGGTGCTATTTCAAGGACTGTTCGTCTAATTTTGTTTTAATCTCCTCTCAGTCTTCTGAGTCTATATTTAGCCGTTCCTGAAATTCTCGTTTCTTCGCTTCTACAGTTTCAATACCATTTTTTGAACCCTAAGACTTCTTCTTGGAATCCTCATTTGTGGAATAAATTTCATGTTTATTGTGATTAGCTAATGTTGATAGTGATCTCTTTTATATTTGTACCCTTTCTATCTTTTACGTTCATGATTTCTTTTCGGTTGTTGAAATGAAATGTCGTGTGGCTAAGGCCCCCCGTCGGGTAGACCGTACGCCTGGTGCAGGTCTTTCGATTTGACGCCACTTCGGCGACCTGCGCGTCGATGGGGATGAAATGATGATGATTAGGATAACACAACACCCAGTCCCTGAGCGGAGAAAATCTTCGACCCAGCCGGGAATCGAACCCGGGACATTAGGATTGACATTCCGTCACACTGACCACTCAGCTACCGCTGCCGGACTTTTTGGTTGTTAAAAGATATAGCTACATGGTCGATCTCAAAGACTTCTAGGTTTGTGTTATATGACTTCCAAGTGTGAGACTACAACTGAGAATTTAGCATGCTCCTATAATGCTAACAAGAACAGAACCTGATGACCTAGACATTGAAGAGACCGCAACCCATATGATCTTGTTAGATATTAATACAAAGTCGTTTTACAGAAACTAGTGAACATCTGAATTTACCCAGAGAGAGAGGGTGGGGGGGGGGGGGCGACGTATTAAACATGATATTTAGGTAGCATATCTCACGTGAATCTAATGAGAAGGGGTTTTATCAGACTATGGAATGAAACTAAAGGTCACAATAAAATCTTGTTTGTTACTAAGATGAATTAACTTCATTCCAATAATTGAAAACGGAATACAAATAATCATAAATGCACAAAGGTCCTAATGAATCATTATACATATATGGTAATACCGTACCATAGGTGGGTGGAATTGAGAATGAAGTGATACCATTAGCTATAGCCATGTAAACCGCCTACGATTCTGAATTAGTCAGCAGATTAAAGGGAAGACCCAGAAGACTACATATGAAAACAAATCCCCTTGCTCAAGTGCACTCTGATTTCAACTACCTGACTGCGTAAATTAATTCAGAAAAGCAAAACTCTAACTCGAAACAAACGACTTCGAGCTCCCCTCGACACGATGTATACAATGCGGCCCACGCTTACCATCGTTCTAAAACTCAGGTGTAGAGGATGGCTGCAGTGGTAGCTGAGAGTCTTTAGTTCAGCCTCAGCACCTACGATCAGCTCTACGTCGAAGTCCTCCGTGTCTGTAGTTCTAAGGTGAAATCATCTCTCCCTCTGACGCTCCAAGACGAAGTGTCTATCTTCTCTCCTACTCAAAATCCTACTGGTTCTGCCAGAACTGGATTCTTATAGGCAGTCGTTGTAGACCTCCCTACTTCCGAATAACGAAGAATTTATAAACACACCAACAATCTCATTTCTCGTAAAACATCTGCTCTCATGATACAGTAGCATACATTTCGCTCTTAGACTGGCGCAGAAAGAAGGAATTATCTCCCAGTATGAGGGTTGCTTTGCATTTCGGCCAATGATGATGTGGCACATACGCACTCATGAGTCTTCAAACACTACAGAAAATAATTGTGGTGAACCAGTCCAGGGTTCCGTCACTAAATTTAAACATCAATAACTGCTGGTCTCCTTTGGATCAAACAGATTCTTCTCGCTCTTATGGCCTCGTGTTTTTCCAGCATCTCACAGATCTCTGTCTTTTTAGAAAGCATTCTTTACGCTCCTTCTCACAATGGAAGTTCACTGCCTGCTGAATTCCGCCTCCTGTCCTCTGCGAGGCTCTTATCGGAATGTGGGACACCGTCTCTTACAGAGCTCATCTGTTCAGTAAGTACTCTGACTTCCAGCGAGAAGCAGTTTTACGACTCGCTTGCAGTTCTACCCCTCTAGGCCTCACCCTCCCACGGTCAGCCAGCGGACGCAGCTTACAGAAAAACATTACACATACTCTAAACTGTGTAGAAATGAAATGAAGAAGTACTTATTAGATTCACAATGACTGATATTTGTTTCAGCTACATCCATACTTTTATGTGTTGCTCGTAATTTCATGTGTTGCTGTAGAGATGAGTCTTGTGCTCTGTCACTACAGACCTCATTGTCGGCGGGACGTTTAATACTAATCTCCTCCTCCTCGTCCTCCCCCTCCTCCTCCCTCCACTATTGATAGTGAGTGTCGTGTCTAAATGAATACTGATTTTGTGTGCTTGTTATGAATTTGTGGACTATAGTTTTTTTTTTCCTCTATATAACTGATGTGAAAGTTTTACACGTGTGTGCACTACCTGTGATGAGATCCTCACTATGAGAGCTGTTTTGTAGGTACAGTAGTTTCTGCCTTGCGTCCATTTTCCGTTTACCTGTTTTTATTCTTTTTATTTATGTGTATTACTTTGTTTTCCAGACGTAGGCTCGAATTAGAAGGTCCTCTGTATTCAAAATGTTCTGTACGTGTCTCCTTCACGGTTTTTCACGATATGAAACAATGCAGCTGGTTTCATTTGTATTCAGTTTTCCATTGCACACTAAACTCAAGGGACTGGTCCTAACTACCTTTATCACTACTCCAATACAATAAATTTCCCGATTTTATGCTGTGAAAATGAGTTCATTTTGTCCCACCTGAGAGGTTATCATTAGTTAAATGACACACACAATATTTGTTGGTAATTCTTTTTTAAAAATCTTCGTATTGTCCACCGAACCTCATAAAGCAATAATGTTCAAGGGTGTATGATTTCCAAACCGGCGAACATACAAGTTTATTTTCTGTGAAATTTGATCTATCACATTCCAAAAGCTATTTGATTTAAGAATCTGAGTCCCTCTTTTCTGTTCTCGAGCTGACAAATACCTTAATTAATTAAGACGTCCAAGGGAAGTACATTCATTTTAACTTTTGGCATACTGCATCGTGAAACAGGAGTGTGAAATGCAGAGCTTCAATGGAAAGGAAAGCACATATCGCAGTTTCCACTTAACACCAAAATATTGACTTCCAACAGTCAACTTGATAAACATGTCCGCAAAGTAGAAAACGCCACAGAACAGAAGTAAGCATACGATACGTAAAAATGAACGTTATTGGCACCACAGTAATGCTGTAAAAAATTAGACAAATTTAGTGCATCCAGAAAGGATGGAGTGGTTGAATTCAAACACAGAGGATGCGTAGAATAGTTTACCAGCAATAATTAATAAAGCTCATCCAGACATGAAGCACTGGGCGCTGTAAAGCTCCCTCTCTTGCGACCGAAGAAGTCGGCGATACAAAAAGAAGAGCCGTCAAACAAAATGGATGCGTGGCAGCACGTACCAACATGCCTTCTCAATGTCAACGAACGTAATATCAGGGTGTAAATAAGGTAATGTTTTCCTCATCCGTTTTATTCTCGATAAGGCCACATGTGCCCCACGGGAGGTTTTAAATGGCTAGCACCTCAGGGAAATCAGTTTCTCACGACAGAGGACGGATTAGGCAACCCTGTGTTTCCTGAGCTGGAGGCTAATGAGTACCCCGCGTCCCTTCCACTGAAAAGCTCTGTGTATGCTCCAGCGACCACCGTGAAGCGCGGCGGCGGAGCATTGTGTGTGTCGGGAATAAGAGACCTTGACATAACTGTCCAGATTTCGAGAACGGCACGCAGAAAAACCTCAGCCTCCAGGTGTGCTACATTCCGAAGTGGCGAATGGTTGGTGGAACAATTGCTAGCGAGAAACATCTCGGAACCTCCACAGCTTAGTTGTATAAGGCTTATTCTGGCATGCTGAGTTCTGTCTAGGTGGGATTTTGTTTCCCTGGCTGCTTGTGGGACTTCCAAGAATCCTTCATGGTTTTGAAATAGTCCCAGCGGTTCGGGATGTCCTTTGGGTAACATTAACCCCCAAACAAAAAAGAGACCTCACGTTACTAGTCCACTGTGACGTCTGTCAATAACAAAATGGTTCAAATGGCTCCAAGCACTATGGGACTTAACATCTGAGGTCATCAGTCACCTAGACTTAGAACTACTTAAGCCTAACTAACCTAAGAACATCACACACATCCATGCGACCGTAGTAGCAGCGCGATTCCGAACTGAAGCGCTTAGAACCGCTCGGCCACAGCGGCCGGCTCAATAACAAAGATACCAGTCACAGTAAGAGACTAAATCCTGTGGTATATAGTGGTTTCATTATAAATAAACTTGTAGAAGGTTCATCTGAAAAAAATGTCGCCTTTCTATGTAAACAAAGAGTATGAGGGACTAGCAGGGCAACTTAAATCCCTTAAAATGTTTCGTAAAAGTACCTACAAAACTACCCCACTTGGTGAAACAATCAAGCTTCCCTACAACAGAAGTAGAGTTGATAGCAGAACTTACTGTCAGGAAAAATCACAGACAAATGAAAAAAAATGTTTCTGTTAAAATAGCTCTACTATCGTCTCAGAATCCAAGCTGAACACGTAAAACAACACGTCAAAACGATCAGGTCCAATACGATCTGACCATGCGATCTTTGTCCTGCCTGATGGCTCAGATGATGACCACAGGAACGATGGTATTGAAGTCGATGTTTGCCTGAAGGAATCGGAAAGTCTCTCCAGTAACCCCCCCCCCCCCCCCCCTCCAATCTCACCCAAGTAAACTTTCGACCACAGAAGTACATCAGGGGGAAAAGACAAAGAAAAACCTCACCGCTAAGGTGGCTCCCATCCTACACTGGAATATCAATGGGTTCAGGACATTTGTGAAGAAGCTATGACTATTAACTCACAGAGGACCAAAGAGTATTTGTCTCCAGGAGTCACATTTTAAGATATTTGACGCTCATGAGCTACGTGGTTACATACTCCACAAAAAGGACGACCTATGTGGAGAGAGAACTAAAGGCGGAGCGTCTGTTTTCGTAAACATGACATCGCATTCCTCGCCTCTACCACCAGCCTACAAGCAGTCACTATATCGTTGCATTTTCGTCATGGACTGGCAATATTTTCCCTCTGCCTACCCCTGAATTGAAGTTCTAAAGAAAGAAGCTGTCACTGAACTCATAATGCATCTCATCCAGACATTCATTCTGTGTGAAGACTTCAACGTACACAATGCGCCTGGGGCTCCACAACCACGTACTCCACGTGTAGTGCAATCGAGAGCCTCCAAACGTCATCAGATCCATGTCTGTCGAATATGGCCCAGAGCACGCTCTACAGCATTGCAAAAGCGTCGTCCACTGCTGTAGGTACTCCCTCTCTCTGGGCCTCGCACGCACTGCTCGGTGGGTAGTGGTCGATGATCAACATTTAAGTGATCAATTCCCGACCTGGATTCACCTGAAAAAATGCTGCCACGATGAGTGCTCAGTAGGGCGGACTGCACGTTTCAGCGACAACTTCTTCAATTTGAACAGTATGACTGCCTACAAAATTGGGTGGAATATATTACCGAAACGATCCATCACGCCACTGCAGCATCCATTACTCAGTTTTTCTTATTTTCTATCTTACTCTTCGCAGGTACAATACAATTTATCTCCACTCGCACAGGCGGTAACGTAGAGACCTGGCGAAGAAAGAAGATGTTCCTGGGGTTGATGATGAAGGAGTTCATAAAATGAACGGATGGCCAAAAACAATGTCCAGAGCGTATCAAAATCGTAAGTGTACACAAACACTCAGAGCATTTCGAATCTAAAATGTGAAACAGATAGGGTCTGTTACTTTACATTAATGGCGCGTTTTGACGGCTTTATAAGAGGATTTGATGAAAAGTAATCCATCCGAATTTTATATTCCGTTCGCAAAATCTGTTGAGATATTAAACGTCATACATATTACTCGGTTGACTTTCCCTCTACGCTGACGCAACTCGCAACCCTCTGCCCCTCCCTAGAGGACTCCCAACTGTAACGTGTAGCATTTCAGTGTGTAACGTAACTACGTCCATGCGCGAGAAACAGCGCGCTATAATCACTCACAAAACGCAAAGCACGGATTCGAAGAGTTTGTGCATACACGGAGCACCCTCTCCTTCATCTTGACAATTCTCTTCAATACAATATGTATTGAAATGTCGAGCCCTGGCCACTATGAAACTCTGTAATGTTGTTCAACAGGCAAATGCACAAAATGAGATCAATGCGTTACTGTTAGAACTTACGTAGAACCGCCGCTGGAGCTCCGGAGAAGGGGATACTGGCATCTCATTGGCAACGCCACACGTAGCAGCGCCCGCGGTGGCGGCTGTAGGAATCCGGGCGTCGTAACTGGCTGTGCGCGTATTTGGAAGTGTGGCCGGCCGGATAACGGCTGAAACAGCTGGTTTAACCCGTCCTACAGTGACAATCACATGCGTATGAGAAGTTTCCGTGGCATATGAAAGAAATGTCAAGTGTTACACCATCGATCGTATTGGATACAAATGGCAATTTGATTCATATGCACTGGTGTCCAAAATGAAAGCAACAGAAGGAAATGTTGCTAGGTTGTGTTCATTTTGCCATGGAACAGTACAATCAGGTGATAGTGAAGTAGAAGCAATGTGAAGAATACAGAACGCAAACAACTCCAACGTGCGTAACGGTAGCCAAAAATGTTCTTAGTTTTTTCCAACTTAACGGATTTGCACAAACATTCCAACGACTGGTGAATGTGCTCAGTACAGTGTGTGACCACCTCTGGCAGCAATACAGGCCTAACAACGACGGGGGACGCTGTGAATGATGTCATCAGTCTCATGTTGAGACAATAACGCCCATTCTTCCTGCAGAGCTGCTCGCAGTCTTGGAGAATGGTTGGTGGATGCTGACGTGATGCAAGCGGTCTCCACAGTGCAACCTAGACATGCTCTATGGGATTCAAATCGAGAGAGCGAGGAGGCCACGTTTCCAAGAAAACATCACCCACCTGTGCTCTATCAGGCTGAGCATTATCGTTCATGAATACGACGTCTGGACCTACAGCACCTCGCAACAAGCGCAGATGAGGTTTCAAGATCTTGTCACGATACCCGACCGCACTTAAACCTTGCTGATTTGCCATTAAAATTTCATGAAGAGCTGTTCGAGTGGTCAACATAATCCCTGCCCGCGCCATTAGGAATCCTCCTCGCTCTGGGTCTCTTTCCTCAATGTTTGGGTCTCGATAGCGTGTTCCACGTTCCCTCCAGATGCGGATCCATCGAGAATCACTCTCCCAACTAAATCGGGACTCATCTGTGAAAACAACATTGGCCCACTGTTTGACCATCCAGGTGGCTTGTTGATGACTTCACCCTAGACGTTCCCTTCAGTGAAGAAGCGTCAGAGATAGACATACAGCAGGTCTGTGACAATAGAGGCCACCCTGCCAAGGCCTTCTGCACACTGTTTGCCGTGATACAGCACGTCCACTGGATGCAGCGAGCTCACATGCTTGTTGCCGTGCAGTACTTGGGCGGCACTGTCGTGCGCTTACAGCCAAATAAAGGTCCTCTCTTCTGGAGTCACACGTGGTCGGCCCTACCCTGGTCTTCGGAATACAGTTTCAGTCTCTATAAACTGACGCCACATCAGAGAAACAACAGAGCGATTAAATTAAGTCATCGGGTCTACTCAGTTTGCGACTGTCCTGCTTCCTTTCTTTCTATGGCCCTCCGCCACAGAGAGTCTGGTAGTTATCTTCTCTGTGCCATACTCAAACGCCTGTGACTGTGTATACAGAGATTGTGGATGTGGGACTACCAGCCAAACACAAACTCGTTTCATAGGTGCCCCTACATCATCGTTGGCAGGATTGTCCGTTGACTGGAATGACATCTTCCGTGCATAACACGATCATACAGACATCTGCTTGACAGTTTGTATGATTATATGGTGAGTCTGACAGATATTTTAGAACTTTGTGGTCTGCCTTACGGCAGGTCTGGTCACGGGGGAAGCCTTGTCACAGAGGTTCACTGCATGAGCGTCTAGGGAAGTGATTACAGTGGTGGTTTCCTGTTTCCTTCCACTAGTGATGATGAAATTACAATGAGGACAACACAACACTCAGTCCCTGATCGGAGAAAATCTCCGACCCAAACGGGAATCAAACCCGGGCCCTTGGCGTGGCAGACCGCCGCGCTGACAACTCAGCTATCGGGGCGGACTTAATTTTAGACACCAGTGAATATTGGTGGCGGTCTTAATGGTATTTGCTACATGAAGAATGTTTTAGATCCCTAGATACGTGCTGTCCTTCAAGCAATTTCTCATATATGGCGAAGAATGTGCAAAGTTTTATTTCTTTAAAGAATGACTTCTCTGTTCAGTACGTTTACCTTACATGTCCCATAAGAACAAGTGTGGGATATGGTTTATAGCAAGTTTTTCATCGCGGTCCATCAGCAGCGAATCCACGTAGAAGCTGTTTCGCTACGAGAACATCCAATCTTTCCTTGCTTTCATCAACGACATTTGGCCCCCCTGATCGAGAATTCCATATCGTGCTACACAGTCAGAGATCATGTACCATTCTCAAATTATTATCATTTGTGTATTGTCATGTACTTAATCAGTTTCATAACATTCTTTTAGGCACACCCCATCTGGGATGTCAATTTTCCAACACTCTAATGTACGACGCCCAAGCCAGCGGCAGTGCAAAGCGTTTGCTTCATCTGTATACAGCAGGCAATTGCATGGTTGAAAGTGGAACGGCAGATGGTGCTTTGACAAATGACCAAATAATTTAATACTCGTCTATCTGTTGTTAGAGTGACACCAATTTCCATTCAAAGATTCGGTACCCATGACACAGAACTATAACGCCGCGCGGAGTGGCCGCGCGGTTAGAGGCGCCATGTCACTGATTGCGCGGTGTGTGTGTGTGTGTGTGTGTGTGTGTGTGTGTGTGTGTGTGTGTGTGTTTTGTTCTTAGCGTAAATTAGTTTAATCAGTGTATAAGTGTAGGGACCGATGACCTCAGCACTTTGGTCCCTTAGGAATTCCCACGCATTTGGACATTTTTGAACTATAGCGGCAATGGTCTATGGGGCACGTTTACAATCGGCAATATATGCTTTATACATTCAAATAATGTAACTTAGAGCCTATCCTAGTCATGATCTACCTTTTCTATGGTCATCATAGGACTGACACGCTGATCATTCCACAGAATGTTCGTTTGATGAGGGAAAGCCTTCTGTGGCACACCAAATGCAGAACGGACGGCAGTAGGCAGTTTTATTCTTACAAGATGAGAACCGATTTAAGCTGCGAAGTGATAGGGCACGTGATTTAATGTGATAAGAAACTGGAATTCATCAGGATTCCAACATTCTTGAAAGAAACAACGTTGAACAAGACAGTGACTGGTTTTAAGATGATATATTTGCAGATGTACGCACAAACTTCGTTGTTCTTCTACGTGGAGCTATGAATGCATGGGGTTATACTGAAGAAAAGTGTTTGCAGTTGAGAGCATGCAGAGCTCGGTTCGAAGGAAAGAAGATGAGGATGTAACTTCTCGTCGACGACGAGGTCATGGTCATTAGAGACGGAGCACCAGCTCACACTGTGGAGAGGCGGATGGTGGGGGATAGAGAAGGAAATCGGTCGTGTCTTTTTAAAGGAACCATTCTGGAATTGACCTTAAGAGACTTACTGAATCCACGGAAACCCGAAATCTGTCCTCTCGAATGCGGGTACAGTCTCCTATCGTTGCGACATCTCGCTCGGTCCCAGGTGGGGGTCCCTGTCAAGAATGGTTCAAATGGCTCTGAGCACTATGGGACTCAACATCTTAGGTCATAAGTCCCCTAGAACTTAGAACTACTTAAACCTAACTAACCTAAGGACATCACACACACCCAGGCCCGAGGCAGGATTCGAACCTGCGACCGTAGCAGTCCCGCGGTTCCGGACTGCAGCGCCAGAACCGCTAAGGTCCCTGTCCATACCTGAAACACATTCAGCAAGTTTGATATAATGTCGGAAGTCCTTCAGATACTCTAGGCGCACTCACAGAACTTTTCATATAAGGGTAGCATGTACTTTCATTCTAACTCATAAACACTATCATTAACACCATCATACAACCCTGTAAAGTTCTTCAGGTAATCACACTAGAAATTGTCAATACTTTTGCTATACAATACTGACACAGCCGTTTTGTAGGCTTTCATTTGAAACGTGTTTCGAGCTCTAAAATGTATTCATTCTCTAGTCTCGTTTGTGTTTTATTTGTGCTTCGACTAAATTACATCACGTTTATACCGCAAATTTTTAAGTTAGTGTTATTTTATCTTTATTCTTTCATTCATGCAATGTCCTATTAGAAATAAGGGATAATAGAGAATTTCACATTCAAACTTTATAGCAGATTAAAACTGTGTGCTGGACCGAGATTCGAACTCGGGAACGAGTTCGAATCTCCCGAGTTCGAATCTCGGTCCGGCACACAGTTTTAATCTGCTAGGAAGTTTCATATCAGCGCACGCTCCGCTGCAGAGTGAAAATCTCATTCTGGGATTTCACTTTCAGTTAAAGAAATTTCAGACAAAGATAATCACCGGCTTTTAAATAATAATAAAGTAGATAAAGTGTAATTTTATTAATAAAATGTTAATTGAATGCATTACTCTTGGGTGCACTTTGCAAATACAGTTCTACCCTAGGATTACCAAATGAAATAAATACACTCCTGGAAATGGAAAAAAGAACACATTGACACCGGTGTGTCAGACCCACCATACTTGCTCCGGACACTGCGAGAGGGCTGTACAAGCAATGATCACACGCACGGCACAGCGGACACACCAGGAACCGCGGTGTTGGCCGTCGAATGGCGCTAGCTGCGCAGCATTTGTGCACCGCCGCCGTCAGTGTCAGCCAGTTTGCCGTGGCATACGGAGCTCCATCGCAGTCTTTAACACTGATAGCATGCCGCGACAGCGTGGACGTGAACCGTATGTGCAGTTGACGGACTTTGAGCGAGGGCGTATAGTGGGCATGCGGGAGGCCGGGTGGACGTACCGCCGAATTGCTCAACACGTGGGGCGTGAGGTCTCCACAGTACATCGATGTTGTCGCCAGTGGTCGGCGGAAGGTGCACGTGCACGTCGACCTGGGACCGGATCGCAGCGACGCACGGATGCACGCCAAGACCGTAGGATCCTACGCAGTGCCGTAGGGGACCGCACCGCCACTTCCCAGCAAATTAGGGACACTGTTGCTCCTGGGGTATCGGCGAGGACCATTCGCAACCGTCTCCATGAAGCTGGGCTACGGTCCCGCACACCGTTAGGCCGTCTTCCGCTCACGCCCCAACATCGTGCAGCCCGCCTCCAGTGGTGTCGCGACAGGCGTGAATGGAGGGACGAATGGAGACGTGTCGTCTTCAGCGATGAGAGTCGCTTCTGCCTTCGTGCCAATGATGGTCGTATGCGTGTTTGGCGCCGTGCAGGTGAGCGCCACGATCAGGACTGCATACGACCGAGGCACACAGGGCCAACACCCGGCATCATGGTGTGGGGAGCGATCTCCTATACTGGCCGTACACCACTGGTGATCGTCGAGGGGACACTGAATAGTGCACGGTACATCCAAACCGTCATCGAACCCATCGTTCTACCATTCCTAGACCGGCAAGGGAACTTGCTGTTCCAACAGGACAATGCACGTCCGCATGTATCCCGTGCCACCCAACGTGCTCTAGAAGGTGTAAGTCAACTACCCTGGCCAGCAAGATCTCCGGATCTGTCCCCCATTGAGCATGTTTGGGACTGGATGAAGCGTCGTCTCACGCGGTCTGCACGTCCAGCACGAACGCTGGTCCAACTGAGGCGCCAGGTGGAAATGGCATGGCAAGCCGTTCCACAGGACTACATCCAGCATCTCTACGATCGTCTCGATGGGAGAATAGCAGCCTGCATTGCTGCGAAAGGTGGATATACACTGTACTACTGCCGACATTGTGCATGCTCTGTTGCCTGTGTCAATGTGCCTGTGGTTCTGTCAGTGTGATCATGTGATGTATCTGACCCCAGGAATGTGTCAATAAAGTTTCCCCTTCCTGGGACAATGAATTCACGGTGTTCTTATTTCAATTTCCAGGAGTGTAGAATGAAAGCTTACAAAGTTTTACTACTGAAACACTGTTATCGTTTATTTACAATGTAGCTCTTATTTCCTCTTGACGTATGATGAAAGACATTCAGCGCAATCAATAAGATGTACTACTGCTGTTGGCAACTGACAACTGTCTTCCACTGGGAACAATGAAAATTACAAAATGAAATCTAGGAAATGAAATCAATTTTCACGCAGCTATTTAAATTCCTTATAGTCGGTTCCGAGCCCGGAATATTAACGAGGCTTTAAACTCACACTCACTTGAATTCCAAATGACTTCGAAATTAGATCGCTACGACTTGATACTGTTTCCGCCCAGTTAATTCCTCCGACGCTACGAAGTCATTTAAGAAGTTGCGTCATTCCGTGAGGACGGAGAACTGTGCCCGAAGCGTATAACTGTGTGCTTTGCAAAGTTACTTCCAGTTTTAAGAGCTGTTTTTCCGTATCAAATAGTGGAATTGAATTGTCGCTGTTATTTTTACGCATTTTGCCATTTGTTTGTGGCGTAAAAGTGGTTAAGGAGAAAAATTTGTAGTTCTTCTTAAGATACTTAATACAAGGGAAATTTAGACAGAGGCAATGCGCTTCGAAGACATTAGTACCCCTCTCATAACCACTCACACCCACACGCACGAGCGAGCGAACACAAACACACACACACACACACACACACACACACACACACACACACACACAAGTTGAAAGAAAAACCGAACACGTATATCCTACATGTTAACAACACTGATTAATCCTTCAATAGTGTGTAGTTTGCTTATAAATATTCACATTCGATGATCCCGAAACCACAGACGTAAATGGATTAAGGACACATGGGCGAAAATATGTTTGCATTTCTGTGTTTGTTTTTGTATTTGTTTTGCATTTGTTTATATTTAAAAAACACACATTTTAAATTATTTGACGCCCCTGTGGTAAGTGTTACAGCTTCCCCCGAAAGGACGATCTAAGTAGGGGGAGACCCAAAGGAGGAAGAGCTATCCCTACAAATGATACACACCACTCCGCGCCTCTACCTGTCGACACTAACCTCCTGACCGTCGCTATCAGAGTGTATGTGCAGCATAGAGCTACTGTATTTGACCTGTATTTGCTCCCCATAAACGAATTGACCAAGAAAGTTTCAGTCATCTTATCACACCAGACCCTCAGCCTTATTCCCTCTGTGGGGATTTTAATGGACACAATGAGCTGCGATGTTGTTCTATCACCTGGTCCCGATGCCTAGTTGCTGAGAATCTCTTGTCAGCAGAAGATTATCGTGATCTGACTATGGGTCAGAGCACGCACATCAGCACAGCTACGGTTAGTCTCTGCCATCGACCTTTCGTTACGCTCCCCAGCTCTTTGAACACACAGCTCAATGGGAAGTGCTCGATTACCAATTCTTGATCTTGAGTCATCTACCAGAGAAAGCTATCCTCGAAACATTCAAGGTGACTGCTCAGCAAGGCAAACTGGGCGTTATACAGGGTGCTCGAAAATTCGACGCCAAAACTTCAGGAATGGATTCCTCATATAACAAGAAGAATAAGAGGTGTTGACAACACGGGTCCGGAAACGCATCATTACAGATTTATTCGATCTTCAGTTTTTACAAGCTGCACTGTACGTCTGTTAGGCCAGATGGTACACTCTGGTTACGTATTAGAGTAAATGTTCAAAGTGACTTCCTTTTGCCTGAATAAAGGCCTCAGTTTGTCGCGTCGTTGAATTCCGTACATTATCAAATGTGTCTTGTATAACCCGTACTGTCTAAAATGCTGGCACAACGCGTGCATGAAGAGTAGGTTCATCCACAACAGCAGTCGAATGCACAATAGACTTAACGGGTTGCCACAGGTGAAAATCCAGGAGGTTTAAGTCAGGCGAACGAGGTGGCCAAACAATCGGTACACCTTTCCCTATCCAGCGCTGAGGGAAATGTGCTTTCGGGTACCTCCGACCAGCCAGACTGTAATGTGCGGGAGCTCCATTGTGCATGAAATACAGTTGTCGACGGTATACAAGTGGTACGTCTTCTAAATATCCAGGCAATACAGTACGCAAGAAATGTGTGTAGTTCTGGAATCACTTAGAGTCGCTACAATCAGTCGCCACCAATGGTTTCCCAGATGTTAACGGAGAGCCTGTGCTGGTGAAAGGATTCGCTTGTTGCATGAGGATTTGTATCCACCCAAACGTTCTAGTTGTGGAAATTCTGGATTCCGTCCCTTGTGAACGTCACTTCATCTGTGAATAAAACAACATCTGCGATGTTGGTTGTCATAACACCAGGTGAACAAAAAGTCAGTATAAATTTGAAACTTAATAAACCACGGAATAATGTAGAGAGAGAGAGGTAAAAATTGACACACATGCTTGGAATGACATGGGGTTTTATTAGAACCACCCCATATTGCTAGACGCGTGAAAGCTCTCTTGCGCTCGTCGTTTGGTGATGATCGTGTGCTCAGCCGCCACTTTCGTCATGCTTGGCCTCCCAGGTCCCCAGACCTCAGTCCGTACGATTATTGGTTTTGGGGTTACCTGAAGTCGCAGGTGTATCGTTATCGACCGACATCTATAGGGATACTGAAAGACAACGTCCGACGCCATTGTCTCGCCATAACTCCCGACATGCTTTACAGTGCTGTTCACAACATTATTCCTCGACTACAGCTATTGTTGAGGAATGATGGTGGACATATTGAACATTTCCTGTAAATAACATCATCTTTGCTTTGTCTTACTTTGTTATGCTAATTATTGCTATTCTGATCAGATAAAGCGCCATCTGTCGGACATTTTTTGAACTTTTGTATTTTTTGGCTCTAATAAAACCCCATGTCATTACAAGAATGTGTGTCAATTTGTACCTCTCTATCTACATTATTCACTGATTTATTCAATTTTCAAATTTATACTGACTTTTTGATCACCCGGTACATTGCTGCAGGAACCACTCGCAGAAGGTTACTCTTGGAGGATAATTCGTAGTAGATAAAGCTTTTACACGCTGCAGATGGTATGGATACAGCTTGCTCCACAGCATTGAGTAGACCTTCCTCATCCTCCGGTGTCTTGACCGACCCCCTCTGCCTCGTGGACTTGTGAAACTCCCGTATTCACAGAGGCAGCGATGAATTTCTTCAAATGTCTTTCGGTCTGGTAATCTGCTCATTGGGTAGCGTTCCTGGTACAAGCGACGTGCCTCCAATTCATTGCCATCTGCCAAAGCGTACATGTAATGCGTGATCGCGAGCTCTTGGTTGGTGTACATCTCCAGACTGCAAACCACAGAAAGAGGCCATTGCAAACCACCCCATACAGAGCTTTGCTGATGGCTAAGAATAGATTTAACGTTCCTAGTGCTTACGTGTCAGTTCGGAGCAGACTGGACACCTAAATTACTAACCACGGATATGCCGACAGCTACTGGAGATCACCGTTCATTCTCAGCGTATGCTGAAGGATATTCAAGCCCATGTCACACTGATTCAAAATTTGATTATTTCTGTAACACTTGCAAATGGCGTCGTACATTTTCCTCCGGCAAACAGCACTTGTTGGCGTACATTGCCTAACAGTAACATGCTCGAATAACTCGGTAACTATGCGCTTCCGGACTCATGTTGACACATCTTTTTATTCTCCTTGTTATATACGGAATCCATCCCTAAAGTTTTGCGGTCGAATTCTGAAACACCTTTTACAGCAAGCTGGCCGTATTTTAACATAGAAACAGCGTTCAGGAATTGGTGGACCACGTCGCCAGCACGATCCAGCACGCCACTGATGTACCCAAATCTATGTCCGAAGGTCAATTAAGAATACGAACTGTTTCGTTGTAGAGTAAAGAATATCACTATGGTTTCATGGAAAGACACGCGTTTTTACCCTGGACTATTCCCCAACTGGTCGAAGGAGTTTATTTTAATTTCACTCCTTGAAATGTGGGAAATATCGTATACGCCTCAGTAGCTACCGTAGCGTTGCCTTCAATAGGTATGTGGGAAAGACCTAGGAGCCATCATCAACCACTGCCTTGTCTGAAACTTAGATTCCAGGCGGCTCCTTAGTCGTTTTAAGTGTTTGTTCAGAAGATATCACTCCACTATTTATCACCTCACTCTACTAGAGGCGGCTATACAACAGACTTTACGGCTCGGGCGCCATTTAACAAGCATATTTTTCTTCGTTGAGAAGATCTATGATATTACTTGGAGATACAATATCTTCGAGCAACTTCACGAATGAGGCTTTCGGGGACGTATGCCAGTTTTGCTATGGTCCTTTCTCACCCCACGTTATTTTATATACAGAGTGGGTAACGTCCTATCGGATCGTTTTACATGAGGTAATAGTGCCCATCAAGATAGTGTTAGAAGTGTGACCCCCATTTAACTGTCTGTTAATGAAATGGCGTCGATGGTAAGGCAGCCTGTACAGTACTCCTTATTCGTGGACGATTACAGGTTTCTCTTATTCTTCCAGCCTCCCGGTAACCATATGTCCGCTGCAACTAACCATTAAAAGGCTGTAAAAATGTGCGGGCAAGACCGCTTTTAATTTTTCTACTGAAAAATCTATGAGTACTTTCTTTAACCGCTCAAGATGTGTGTTTGATCTTACATAAACTAAACTCAGGGAAGCCATTTTATATTTTCAAGAATCAATGAGCTTCCTGAGCCTCATATTTGATGGATAACTTACTGCGTTGCCAAATTTCAGTGATGTGAAAGCACGGTTTCTCTAAACTCAGAATTAACAAGCATAAAACATTTGATATGAGGAGCAGACAGAACATAATACTGGCTCGTCTGCTCTACCATCATACTTGAAGACCCTTGATGCTGTTCTTCATCTCGGATTCAGGCTAGCCTGAACGGCGTTTGGGGCACCATTATTCCAAGCATCTATGCTGAGAACTAGAGCCACCACATTATATCAGGTTACAAGTCCCCATGGTGTGGCAAGCGTGTAAGATCTATTCTCCACAGAGTCACCTGTACATCATATCGTTGCTCGTCCACTCATAGACCACCTTTTTAATAATTTTGTCAAACCAATGAGATTCTTTGGCATTCGTTCAAAGAGATTATCGATATTATTAACGCTTCACGCCAAGGATAGAGAAAGATATCAGCATGGCTTCTTAAAAGAGCCACAGTTATTTTGGTATGGCAAATACTGTTCATATCAAAGAAAACCACCTTTTTATTCACGCGAAGTAATGAGTGCTGTCGACAGGGGAACTCAAACTGATTCCATATTTCTAGATTTCCATAAGGCTTTTGACACCGTTCCTCAGCAGCGATATCTAATCAGGTTCCGTTCCTATAGAGTATCGTATGAGTTGTGCGATTGGATTTCTGATTTACTGTCAAAAAGGTCAATGATCGTAGTAACGATTGGAGGTCATCGAGCAAGACTGAAGTGATATCTGCTGTTCCCCAGGAAATATTATAGGCATTCTGCTGTTCCCAATCTATATAAACGATTTAGGAGACAATCTGAGCAGCCCTCTTAGATTCCTTACAGATGTTGCATTTACTGTCTTCTAAAGTCATCAGAAGATCAAAGCCCATTGCAAAACGATTTAGGTAAGGTATCTATCTGTATAATGTGAAAAGCGGCAACGGACTCTACTAGCTAAAAGTGTGTGGCTACCAATAGAAATATAATGTCGAGACTAAAACATTTTTCACGTGGTCTACATCAGTGAAATGAGGGCTTGGGCTTATCAGTGACGTCATCATTTTTATCTGAGACGTCGTCAATCGTATCAGTTGCGTCATCATCCTTACCAGTGACAAGAAACGCCCCTTCCCCCCTCCTTCCACCTCCCTCCCCCTCCCATTACCATTCCTTCGCCCCCATCCCCCACTAATCATAGAGTAGCATTAAAATCGAAAGCGCCATTCCAAATTTCAATATGGTGGAACTAACCCAACTGTGCTACTGGGAAATTAAAACTCCTGTCCTTACAACCTCCTCTTTCGAAACAATCACAGTGAAGGATTAAGATGAGTTATCCAATCAGTATGCAGTTTCATAAATCCATATTTAAAATTTCCAAGATGATGGTACTAGTTCAATTGTGCTTTGTGTCCCACACTCTCTGTCTCCCTCTCCAGTTAATCAGCGTCTACATTACTGCCATGAAAGTCAAAAATATTCATTATTTCCATGGAAGGCACATACCTCTGACATACCATTAAATTGATACTGACATCGAAGTTACACATTGTTTATGTACACAGACATACCTCAGGCGTGATATTTGAAATTATTCCACGGCCAAAGATATGCGTTATATACATAAAATAGTGAACATACACACTCCCTATCCCTAATCAATCACAATTAAGTATTACAAATGAAACAGCCAATTTTGAATCTAAGATGGGGGGAACTAACTCAGCTGTGCTTTGTAAGCCCATGGCCCCTCCTTCTCTTGTTTTCAACCCAGCAGAGTATAGTATTAAAATGATGTATTAAAATGCCACCAAGTTGCGTTATTTTCGTGATATTTACGTTAAACTGCGTAAACACGCACTGCATAATATACTGGCTCCCTCCCCTCTCCACTAATCAGACCCTTCAATTTTAGCTATTATTAATACGAAAGAGCCAATTACAATGTAGTCTCATTTTGGCCGAGTTCTTAAGTATTCTAGGGACCTGAGTTATTTATCCAATAAAATATGTCACACACTTAAAAATTTATGAACTGAGTAGAACGACGAAAATGTTGTCGACTATGTTTTCATTACTGACTTCAAAAATTGTTCATGGACTGTCTCATCAGTCGCATTGGTAAATTTCGTCAAAAGCTATGTATCATTCGCTATGGAGTAATGAAGCGAATACGTAACATACTCTCTATAAATAATTAAAGTCTAACGTTTGCTTCTAAAACATAACGAATGAGTTAGAAATATATATCTGCTGAAGATGAGCTTTACAAACTCCGAAAAACGCCAATTAAAATCAACTGCTAATTCATGCCCGAGTGGCTTACTGTCATCAACAGATGTCTGCACTGGTAAAAACGTTTGAAATTCGATTTACGGGCCACAGTTGGTATAAGACACAACAGAGCCTTCTGTTCATTATTTCCCACAACTATGATGCTTGTCAAGTGTCACAGTATTCTAAAATATCTGCAAAACACATCAGCAACAGAAAGCAAGAGGATTGTTAATGTCTTGTATCACAATGTTTATATGAAGTACTATGATGTCATTTTTCACATATATTTGTCTAACTGGAGTCTGTAAAATATGTCTGTGAACTCTGAAGTATGTGTCAGAGGAGAGAGAGAGAAGATAATGTATCAACAGAAAAATATAATCGACTACAATTATTCCAAATGATTGGGACCTAGTTGAGTTTTAGTATAAAATGTTGTACCATAGTGTCAAGCACAAATTACTTGATCTCATCTATGATGGTTCTCAAATGTCACAACCTTCAAAAATGTCCGCGAAAATGCGTACGAAATGCAAGGAATTGTAACATTTACATTACGATTGTATCTAAATACATAAAGTGTATTCAGTCTGATCATGTGTACTGTCATCACCTTACTTTTTCATCACCAATTTAACAGGGGTGTGAAGACAATGTGTTGCTAGAAAAAATACAATTGATGCCAATTATTACAAATAATTGAACAAACAGCAGCAATCAAAACTACGGCTCTTTAAAAACTGTAATCAACTACACAAACATCTAATAAAATTCCACCACAGACTCACAAGCACAAAATGGTTTTAGAGTGGAAGATTTTGCTTTTATCACTTTGATTTTAGGAAGGTAGAAGGTGTTTTCAAATAGATATCACTTAACTGAAGAACGCCATACTTCGTTTATACACAGGCACGAGTCAACCGAAGATAGTGGCAGAGACGTGACACCTCCAAAGATGATGACAGGATCCATATCTAGAAATTAAAAACCTTTGATAAAATTATTTATGATGTAATATATGTAAGGTTTCACACATTTTTCAAGCACAATGAAGCTTCAAATTAAATATTCCAGAATATACACTCCTGGAAATTGAAATAAGAACACCGTGAATTCATTGTCCCAGGAAGGGGAAACTTTATTGACACATTCCTGGGGTCAGATACATCACATGATCACACTGACAGAACCACAGGCACATAGACACAGGCAACAGAGCATGCACAATGTCGGCACTAGTACAGTGTATATCCACCTTTCGCAGCAATGCAGGCTGCTATTCTCCCATGGAGACGATCGTAGAGATGCTGGATGTAGTCCTGTGAAACGGCTTGCCATGCCGTTTCCACCTGGCGCCTCAGTTGGACCAGCGTTCGTGCTGGACGTGCAGACCGCGTGAGACGACGCTTCATCCAGTCCCAAACATGCTCAATGGGGAACAGATCCGGAGATCTTGCTGGCCAGGGTAGTTGACTTACACCTTCTAGAGCACGTTGGGTGGCACGGGGTACATGCGGACGTGCATTGTCCTGCTGGAACAGCAAGTTCCCTTGCCGGTCTAGGAATGGTAGAACGATGGGTTCGATGACGGTTTGGATGTACCATGCACTATTCAGTGTCCCCTCGACGAACACCAGTGGTGTACGGCCAGTGTAGGAGATCGCTCCCCACACCATGATGCCGGGTGTTGGCCCTGTGTACCTCGGTCGTATGCAGTCCTGATTGTGGCGCTCACCTGCACGGCGCCAAACACGCATACGACCATCATTGGCACCAAGGCAGAAGCGACTCTCATTGCTGAAGACGACACGTCTCCATTCGTCCCTCCATTCACGCCTGTCGCGACACCACTGGAGGCGGGCTGCACGATGTTGGGGCGTGAGCGGAAGACAGCCTAACGGTGTGCGGGACCGTAGCCCAGCTTCATGGAGACGGTTGCGAATGGTCCTCGCCGATACCCCAGGAGCAACAGTGTCCCTAATTTGCTGGGAAGTGGCGGTGCGGTCCCCTACGGCACTGCGTAGGATCCTACGGTCTTGGCGTGCATCCGTGCGTCGCTGCGGTCCGGTCCCAGGTCGACGGGCACGTGCACCTTCCGCCGACCACTGGCGACAAAATCGATGTACTGTGGAGACCTCACGCCCCACGTGTTGAGCAATTCGGCGGTACGTCCACCCGGCCTCCCGCATGCCCACTATACGCCCTCGCTCAAAGTCCGTCAACTGCACATACGGTTCACGTCCACGCTGTCGCGGCATGCTACCAGTGTTAAAGACTGCGATGGAGCTCCGTATGCCACGGCAAACTGGCTGACACTGACGGCGGCGGTGCACAAATGCTGTGCAGCTAGCGCCATTCGACGGCCAACACCGCGGTTCCTGGTGTGTCCGCTGTGCCGTGCGTGTGATCATTGCTTGTACAGCCCTCTCGCAGTGTCCGGAGCAAGTATGGTGGGTCTGACACACCGGTGTCAATGTGTTCTTTTTTCCATTTCCAGGAGTGTAAATTGTCTGTATTACTTATTAAAATGTACACAGCTAGTTTATTGACACTTCTGATGAAAACTTTTAGGTTAAGCAGGATTTGTTTACTTTGAAATTTCAATAGGTATACCACACTTGCAAGCTCTATGGACTTTCAAAATAAATATTTACGCTTCTACACTGTCTGTACACATGCATCCTGCATGCTTATCATAATATGCAAAACCTCTACGATAATAATTTAAGTAAAATAAATTTTTATTCTATGTAAGATTTATCGCATTCTGCAAGCTTTCTTCAAGTTAAATATTTCTACATCCAAACTGTTTGCATTACTATTAAAATACATGTAGCATAAATTATAGGCTAGCAGACGTCAGTGGATATATCTATGTATCAGACATTAAATTCATCCAAACACATAAGAACTAGTCGCATATGAGCACTACTGCAGGTCTAACTTACAGCTTACAATGACTCGAAATTACCATCACATTTAAAAAATAATCGAAAGTTCGACACACTTTGTTACCACAAATGCCTTTTCAGTTACATATTCCTGCACCTAAATTGTGTAACTAAATTGTCTATGGAGATCGTGTCACCGAAGGTCGTCCTCCTCGTGATTTATCCACAACTAACCCAGTTGTCATTAGTTTGCTGTGACAATTCCTAATGGTTTTAGCATCATGTGTGTCATGAGGGCCATGAACATCCCGTCACCATCACTGAGCAAGGACCACAGATTGCCGCACTTAAAACCGCGAATCGACTTGGGCACGCTCTTCTAAAGTCAACTTTCCCACCATCTCGTCGTCCACCGTAAGATGCTACTGGCGTTCAAGGTATTCTCAGGGCCGTTGTAACAAACACAACAATGTTCATCACAAAACTTAAAGACGTTTAAAACTAGGGAATGACTTCTCACCCACCCTCTGTAACAGAGTGTTCCTTCCTCATTAAAGTAAGTATTATAACCTTTCGTTCCCCCTGTAGTATACAGAGTGAGTCTCGTAAGACGAAACACCCCTTTTATTTCTTGAACGGTTACACGTATCGAAACACGGTTTTCGGCAAATGTTAGACCATCGAGGGGCTCGTATTTATTGTTAGGTTAATGGTTTTAGCGCTGGTATCAACGGAGATACTGAAGCAAATAAGTTTTTAAAAAAATGGAACGGTATACTTTTTATAACTGCATTCTAAATTTCTTGAGAAGACAGTTACAGTGATATAGCGTTTGTTAATGTTGACGTAGAAACTAGTCTTCAAAAAAATTCCAGAAATATCCTAGAATGTGAGAGCACGGTAGCGGAAACGGAATTTTCCGTGCAAATACTGCGACGCAGGCGTCTCGAACCAGACTGCATAATTGTATACCGTAAGGTACGCCTGCGATACAAGTATAAAGCTACATTTGTCCTTGAACCAACTTACAACCAAAATGCAGGGCTCCCTACGAATGTTATTATATGGAAATACGACATAGGCTACAATATAGAATATCACAAAGGGCTTAGCAAAACCATGTCACATTTGTGAATCCTCCCAGATTTACATGACCTAAACAGAGAAATCAACTGTTCGTTCTTCAAGTATAAAAACGTCTTATACGCTACAAAGAAAACCTACTGTACTAAATATCTAAATGCTAGAAGGCATATATGACCTAACTTTTCCTGCACGTGGCTGTATGTTTCTTAGAGGTAAAATAGATGCTGTCGAACGTCTGTCTCTACCTACACTGCTCTAAATTATATCGTATTGAGATACATCCGTTGAACTAAACATTTTATTAAAAATACTTTGGTGACCAACTGTACACCGCAAATAAATATTCTTCTTAACGAAACGTCGCTTCATGCTGAGTGACAGTAGTACCAGCTACGTGCAATACACGCTATCGACTTATTTGGTATTGCAGTGCAGTTTCTTACAGATGTAAATGAAATAAACAATTTACTAACTATGATTTGGTAACCATCCAAATCATATAACAAAAATTTTATCTTCCAAAAAACACTCTTGTCCTTTATTTAAGCATGTGTTCAAACTGTTGATCACGGACTGAATGGCACATTTACAATTACCGTTCGAAATAGCGATGAACAGACGCAATTACAGTGGCTGACATGGTAGGGCATGCATTGCCGATTCGACGACATATATCGTCCGGCGTAGTTGGGGTTTCGTCGTAGACTGCATCTCTGAGTGTTCCCCAAAGAACGAAATCGAGAGGAGTCCAATCGGGGAACCTCACAGCCCATTTGAAAACAAAATTTCGTCCTTTCCAAGTCCAGGAAACTTCTCATTCAGTATTTGCGTTACAACACAGGACGAGTGAGCTGGACAACCGTCGTGTAGCAGCAACGTACTGTGTCGAATAACCAGTTGTATCCGTTCTAGAAGAACCGCCAGAATGTTTGTCAGAAAGTGTGCGTACGAACGTCCATTTGGAACGCCTGAGACGAAATAAGTTCTCACAGTATAATATCCTATGATGCCGCACCATACGTTTACGGTCCCCGGCCTTTGATGTCGACCTGACGAAGCCTGTGTGGATTTTAGGTTGTCCTGTAATGCATGTTAAGCAAATTTACATTAGCGTGCTTAGTAAACATTGTATCATCGATAAAGAGCACACGCTCTAGAAACTTAGGGTCGTCTCTCAGCCGCTGAAGGACAAACCAACAAAACCGTTCGAAATCACGATGACGAGTGCTTGTTGTAGTGACATACGATAGTGATGGAAATTCTGTCGATGCATACGCGAATGACACTCGTCTGGCTGATTCCACATTCTTTGACATTATGTCTCGTACCACTGTGCGGATTCATTAGCGTCGTAGCCAGAACAGCTTCTTCGTTTTCTCTGTCAGTTGTAGGTTTCTTTCTTGTCCTCTTTTTGACGTTCAAGCAGCGTGTCCGCACTAGTGTCTTGAGCAATAATTCGTGCAACTGCCTGGCGCGTCGGACATTGGCGATCCGGACAGATAGCCCCGTACCGCTGTACCGATTTTAAGACATTTCTTTTAGATTCACCATATAAAAGTAGTTTATCCATCTTCTCCTCACTGGTGTACATGTATATGCGCACAACGAATGTTGAAGCAGAAATGAGCGCCCTGCAGTGCAGACAAGTAAACACGCAAATGTCCTGACATTCTGACACAGCGCTGCATTAGACCTCTGCTTGGTAGTGTTTGCACGGCTAATGCCGTTTCCGGCCACCGTGCCTTCACATTCTAGGACATTTCTCGAACTGTTTACGACAAGTTTCAGCGTCAACATTAACAAACGCTATATCACTGAAACTGTCTTCTCAAGAGCTATCGAATGCAGTTGTAAAAGGTATACAGTTCTATTTAAAAAACGTACTTGCTTCAATATCTGCGTTGATACCAGCGCTTACAAAATTAACCAAACAAAAAATACGTGCCCTCGACGCTCCAACATTTGTCAAAAACAGCGTTTCGATAAACGTAACCGTTCACGACATACAAGGAGTGTTACCTCTTACGTGACTCACCCTGTGTAGGGGGATCGTTCAATAATTAATGTAACGCTTTTTTTCTCAGCTAATTTCCGTTCAAGAAAGCGAAATTTGTTGTGAATCATGATGGAATATACTCGTTTCAGCCCCTATGATTTCATGAAGTTCTGGTAGGTGGCGGCGCTATATTCAGTCTTCACAATGACGTCTATAACCTGCAGAATGTCTACGGAGACCTGGCAGTGAATAAAAGCACGGTGAGTCGTTGAGCGAGTCATCTATCATCATCGCAACAAGGTCGCACAAATTTGTCCGTTTTCCTTGTGCCGGCCAGCCACACACCACTGTGACCCCTGCAGTGTTAGAACGTGCTATCGTTACTGTTCGAGGTAATCGACGGATCACAATCAAGCACCTCGCCGCACGACTGGATGATGAGGTATATTGCAGACTGTTCTCCTCAATATTCTTGTGGAATTTCCATATCGAATATTAAGTTTGTAACTTTGTCAAATTTATGTCCACTAAATGTAGTTATTCTGTCAGTTCTATCTGTGCAAACAGTTTTTCCGTTGCTCAATGTACAACATCCATTTAGGTAAAACGTCACCATTCTTTTAACCATATCCAAATGGAAATGGAAATATATAATAAAAACGTTTGTGTATCTTTTAATGTGGTTCTCTTTCCCAAGTCCACAATTTTCTGCTAATACTTCAACGTATGCCTACTTTCCATTGGTATTTACGGTAAATACTTATATTTCATATTCTCCAGTTGTATCCTAACTTTTCCATGCATTGTGTTTGGAGTAATATGTAAGCCTTGATTGCACATCTGCAATGTCTTCTTCTTTTTCCATAGCACTTTATATTCTTACATCACTGCAGCTGTTGTCAGTAAACACTCCAGTTTTGGTTTTTTGATTTTTATCTCCTCCATTTTCAGTTTTCTTTTACATACACAAAAATACATTAATTGTACTTAAAGACGTAATTCTTTCAATGGGGAAGAAAAAACATAATCTATGCAACGAACCCTAATTCGACAGTATTTACATGTGATGGTATTTTGTATTGTGGAGAAAAGTCTTGGATTGAGAACGATATGTCTCTCCAGCTTTAATATAACACTTATTTATAATCAAATGTCATCTCTGTTTCAGTCTGTGTAAAAAGTTTCCACATAGTTTACAGGTAAATAATTAAAATTGTAGCAGAAAGAGAAAAGTTTATAATCCCTTCTCGGTCTTGATTATCTATTTCCCTGGTAGGCAAACTGCAGAACACTCTTAAATGCAACACAACAATTGTTCTGCAATCTTTCCAATAATGTACTCCACATAGAAGCGACTGAAGCAGAGTACAGTGGAGGCAAATGATGTTTGTTGGTATTTCATACATTTAAATAATGCTTCACAGGGTTAAACACACCATCCATTCTCTAGTAGTATATTATTGATCATATTACAACAAAACTTGAAACACGGAAGAGAGCTCTGTATGTCATTTTCATAAAGATTAGAGTTTGGTTTTGTAATTCAGAGACTGACAGCAGAGCTAATCGGCATGAGAATGTTTACTGATGAGATGAAGTCTTGGTGACTGTGAGCACAACCGAAGTTTCTGTTGTGCATGTGACTAATTGGCGCTCTGGGTTTGAAACCTCGAGCAAGGAAGGCGATAGCCAAACGGGACTCGATGGGGCCATGGATCTGTCAGCTGGCTGGTGAATTCTTACAACGGAGGCCAGAACGCCCGTCTCGTGAGGCGGCAAGCTATTGTCCAGCTAGACAACTGCACAAGCTAATGTCTGGTCGGCGAGCAGTATAGATCCGAGTGCGGGAGGCGATGGTGCCTTACGATGTTTTGTGGACCTCCTTTGAAGATTGCCATCTACTGGTTGTAGAAAGTGTGGGCTAGAGAAACAAAGTCTAGCCTCGTATGGGTCTTGCTTTATCTGTCGAACCCTGATGAGTGACGCTAATGGCATATGTGGGATAACGCGTGATTACCGTAAAGTGTGTGACATCAAGAGTGCAGCTATGAAATAAATGTGGTTTTTTTTTTTTGTAATAGGGGACATTTTCTTGTTTGAATTGGCTTCTGAAGCAGACGCGCGATATTGGTGGGATTCTCTAGTTGTAAAGAATCCTCACGATTTGGCAGCAGAGCTTCTTAATTTTTCAACTGGGAACTACATCTGTTTTGGCCGAAAGGAATGACGAAGGCATAAGTGAGCGCCACGAGAGAAGGCATAGGTGTCTAGATCGAATCCGTGGAGAGTAGCTATAGAGGATGGATCGACTTCTAGGAGTTGCATCACGGTTGGGTCTGCAACACCTTCGAATTGCGACAATGTGCTGACGACCTCGCCTTAACGGAAGGGCTAGCACTTCTGCAGTATACAGTGCGGTGCAACACCACTGTAGTGACCGTATGCATAATTCACACCAACGGAAGTGTGGTTCAGTTCGAGTTTTCACTTTTGGAAGCCAAGACGATCGCCTTCCCCAAGTTCATAACACGTGTATGAATACGTGGATTTTTTGGGATAGTAATTTATTTGCAGTCACTGTTTCAGTCAGGAGGTTGCACAGTTATATAGAGTGGAATAATCTTTGTATATTATTTGAGTATAAATTTTTCAATGGGCAAGTAGTAAATTCATAGATGAGGAAGTAACATTGCTATCTAATTAAAGGTACATCACTGTTTAGAAACGGAATTGTCACGATTTTCATAGTTGAATTGATGTCTCGTTAACTGATGTGTCTGTGAATAAATTTGAGTATTTAACTAATCAGAGCTTCTTATTTTGTATCTTCACTATAACAAGCTACATGCAATTAAGCAGTTTTCAGGAAGATATTTTCAATCACAGTAAGTCATACGCAATGAATTCTTCTAGTCAGATAGCATCAGTGACAGTCATATTGATACATATACCAAACTTGAAGGCTTATGCTGAGGGCCATAATTTTAAGTTATGCTCTTAACTTTGGGCGAAATTTAAATTTAAAGGGTAGATCTTATGGGAGTAGTCTGCCCGTTAGTTAGATTTGAGGGGTTGGGAATATAACAACCAGTGGGGTTTTGCATAATTTGGCGACCCTGCCAGGATAGAGCTTTGCTTCTCTGGGAATGAGTCAGTGACATTAACTATAGATATTGTGTAATTTGTGGGTACTAGTAACTTCAGTCTGTGTACTTGTTGTATGCATGTTCTGACTAAGATAAGAGACAACAGATCGTGTGGTGGTAGTTGCAGTAACAGCTACCACAATTTACTAATTTGCATATTTCCTATAGGTTGTAATTTAATGATGCACCTGATTGATAACGGCGTTGTAAATATTGTGTGTGGGTTATATAGATGTAAATCTTTGTAAATAATTCAATGTGTGTGGAAGGTCCAGGACGATCACAGAAACATTTCAGTTTGTTCTTCTCTTATTTGTGTGTAGTTTGGATTTTTGTATTGCATTCATAGAGCTCGGAATGTAGAGATGTGTGTTGAGAAGCACAAAAATTCTTAACACGTCAGCAGCATGTCACATTACCCTGTGTTTCGAGTCTGAAATGTGTGTGAAAGTATGGAGTCTGGTTTATAAGAATTCAAGGAAAATTCATGGCAAACTGAAAAACTGCACCTTCCCTGAAATGAATCCAGTGCAATCCTCTGGGACACAGTGCATCATATAGCCAAATGAAACAAGTTATCTATCAAATGTGCAGGCAGCACCGCACTCCGAGCAAGATTGCAAGAGCTGTGCATGGTTCTGTACTAGGAAAAGGACATAGGGGAGCAGCAAGGGTGATGTGATAGTTAATAGATACCGGTTTTGGCAGGTGTTGTAGTTTTTGGGAGAAGTATCGTCGGCAGAAAGACATGAGGAAGTTTCAGTGTGATACAAAGTGAGAACATTAAAGGCTTTGGGGATCACAGATTTTTGGTCAGTGATGAATTCACAGGAAATCCAGATCAAGTCGAACACATAAGTCACAGCAAGGCAATTACCATACAGGAATTTAAGTGAGGTGATTCTTTCATGACCTATGTTTCGACTTTGTCGCACTAAATAGTGTGCTAAACATCTTTGAGGCCGAATTTACAATACACGTGTTTAGATATGTGAATATTTTTCATATGCAGTGTGGTGTATTTCCTAACCAGTGTCAAACCGAGGAACAACACACATACAACTCTGAAGAACAAAAGAAATTAAAGGCGATATCTACGGGCTGAAAGAAACTCACATCAGTCGCAAAGGTCAAATTAGGTCTGGACGGATAGGCTGGGATGACTAGGAGGAGCAAGAGGGACTCTGTGATACAAAAAGTGTTGGAAAAATGGAACTATGAGGAGGATCAAGAAGCGACAAAGACTCACAGAGAAGATGAGTGGAATCTGTACAACTCGTGTATCACAGACCACAGCTATCTCGAAGCATGGGGAGTCAGTAAGTGGTAGAGAAGAAGAGTAGAAAAAGATAGCGGCTGGATTGAGGTGTACCCAGGAGAAGGAATGGAACAGCAAATCAAATGAGGAAGCAGTAGCAATCGACCCAGTACAATCCAGAGCAGCTTCGCCAGAAAAAAAGCAGTGAATCAGGAGACAATGAACTCAGCCTAATTGACCATTAAAGGGAAGTAAGGACAGAAAATAAAGAAATAGGTGACAGAATTAAACGAGAAAATATAGATATGAGGAAAGAAAACGAGGCCAAGGTGGAAAATTTACGGAAAGAGTTTCGCGACATGAAAGAAGAAACCACGAAAACAGGCAGTTTGACTGTACAAATGAATAAGACAGCAAAGTAAATGCAGGGTAAAGCACAGGCAGCAAAAAGGAAGGCGTTTGAGGCTGTGGTACAGAGTAAAAGAACAGAAACATTAAGACTTGTGGCTATATTGGAATTACAGAGGAAAATCGACAGTTAGGAAAGACAGCAAGAGGCACTGGGAAGCTTGGGATTCAAGACGGTGGCGCATAGAGATCAATTAAAGGGAAGTATAGATGCAGGATTAGATGAAGGCATGCATCAGACTCGGTACCTAAGGTCGAAATGACCACGCGAGAGAATAGCTGACAGAGCCTGGCAATGCACCACAGGAGTGCAGCATCTCCCAGTATTACACACCTCTACTTATACTGTGAATACAAACGTCCTGTCTCTAGTCGTCCAAATTGTTCCGTTTTTTTCTGAACATGCGTGTAGAAGAAACACAAAGTAATGTCTTTCGTACCTTGAATATAGTGGAACAAGAGACGTGGAAGAATACAAAACAACGAGAGATAGAGAAGATGCACTACAAGTGGAACCGTGCAAGCAATACAGATGTGACGGCCTTCTGAACATTCACCAAGGTGAAGGATGTCAGGCTGGAGGTGTACAATCCCCGAAACACCTAGGGTTTGTTTGTCACAAGCATGTCAAAATGATAAATACGGAAGGGAACAATGAGGCTCATGCTACTGTTACACGGAAAGAACAAGCAAGTATTGGCTACGAGAAGAATCTGTTATTCTGTACAATCACTGAATTTAAGGACTATGGATCTTCATTTGTGGCTTTGGTATTTCAGTTGTACCAGTGCTTTCCACCAAAATGGAAGGGCCGACAGTGCATCGACTATGCAGAGACACTCATCGACCTGGAGGAAAAAGAGAATCTGATACCCGTCACGAAGAGATATGCAACATTTGAGGGGTTTTGGGGGAATTTCCTAAACATTTAGTGGCCACACTGGAAAGAGAACACGAAGAAAGAAGAAATGATAAAATTACCAACGCTAAAGTAGTCGGAATTCGAAAATCCAGCCTGAATATATTGCCAACTTAAGAACAAGAACTTGTATACCTGGATGAACCCTTCACCGATACCGAAATCCTTGGCTACGTGAAAAACAGCTGCCGCAAAAATTTCGATGGTCTCTGACAGGGAAAGAAAGGTGACTATTGATGATTTCTGGATGTAGATTGAAGACATCTGGCAAATCGAATGTGTGGAGAAAGAGGAAGGTACCTATGGGCATTTAAATGTAAAGCGTTTTGGACTGTAATTAGGTGCATAACAGACGCTGGTGCGCAGACAATGAGACAAGCGGACATCGATTTCATAGGCACATGGCGCAAGGCAACAGAGACGGAGAGTATGCAAATGGTAGCGCTCCACTGCGGATGAGAGCAGAAACATGGGCAAGAAAGGGTCAATGGCAGTTTTGGTAGAATATACAGCAGTGATGGAAAAATATGAAAGGCAGATACAAGTACAGTTGTCAGGGTTAATTAATTACTGAACTATTGTAAAATGTAAGTTAGATTACGTATTGATTCACGGCCATGAATAGGATAGGATTATGTGTTTGTTCATTATTAGACTGTGTAATGTAATATGTATGTGAGTCTCTCTCTATTCCCAGGAATCTTTCCTTCTAAATTTTGTGCGTGCCTATAGCGTAAGGGTCAAAAGTTTGAGATGTAAGGAGTGAAGAGGTGGAGTCAGTGACAGATCGGATTACAATAGTTTTGATAGAGATTTTTATGGTAAATTCATGACTCAGTGGTGTCATGATATGAATGTGTGCTTCCATGTCTTTTAGCCTACAGCTGAAGGAAAATGATGGATGATGGCGTGATCACAGAGTGGAATACAATCGGAATTTAAATGAGATGCATTGAACAATAATCTATGAAGATTTCCAACATTGAATGAAGACGATAATAGACAATTATGCGTATGATGGTATGGAAGTGTGATGATCAGAAGGTTATAATAGCATCTGTGCTCAGCTTTTCGAATTACTCAAGCAAAAAAAACAAAAAAAAGCAAAAAAAAGAGAAAGAAACAATGTTCATATACTGAAATGTGATAGTTGTGCACGATACTTCGTTTTTTTACCCACTGCAGATAAGAGAAATGCATTGTGCAGAGGGAACCTCTGTTGGAAGGTCAATCAGGACTTATGGGTGCCCAATATCACGGGAAATCTTTGTGAATTCGGTTTAGTGTATTTGGTTGTTAAGATTTGTTAGGTAAATTTGCTGTTTGAATTAAGCAGGATTACTAGCATGTTGAGATTGCTTAGAATTACTCCCATAAAGGTGCGATTCCGAACACGACCGCAGACCGCAGACTGCACCGACCGGCTGCAGGCGGCACCACTGGTTGCCATTGTTTGCAATGTGAGGCGTGCTGAACGCGGCGGCAGCGTCGTCTGCCGCCGTATACCTGTTTCGGCGGCAGACTGCACATCCGGTCAGGAACCAGTAGTGCCGCTGCCGCCGAAACGCATAGCGACCGGAGACTGCTTTTACTGGCCGAATATACCCACATTTGTGCCTGGCAAACCTTTTGGTGGAGGTATATTAAACTCCTTTTCGGCTATTTTCTTGCCCATAGCCGATTTCTGAAATATACCGTTATCAGACTCTTTTCCGTAAGCGCCGACATCAACGCTAACGAATTTACAATTTGCGTCCACAATAGCCAGAAGAACAATTGAAAAAAGTCTTTGTAATTAAAAACAGAGATCCACTTATCTCTGATGCCCTTATGCGAACATGTTTTCCATCTACAGCGCCTACACAAATAGGTATATTGCATTTAAACCAAAATTCTTCTTCAATACGTCTGAAATCTGATTCAGTAGAAGGTGGCATCAACATGGGCAGCAGCCTTATTCTTAATATCTTCAAAACATTTTTAACAACTCTTGGTATGTAAGATGGTGATATACGATAGGCAAATGATAAAGACCGGTAATTTTCGCCTGTGGCCAAGAATCTGAAACAAACGAAAATATACAGCTAATATAATTTCCATTTACAGGAGATGACTGTAAGAAGAAGTGGAATTTTTTAAGGGACGGTTACCAGAGGTTCAAGAAGAAAAGCAAATTAGGAACGGGCTCTGCTGCCTCAAAAAATTCAAAAACAAAAAGACACAAACAGCTATCGTTCCTTGACAGTGTTGTACAACGCAGTTCTGGAGGAACAAATATTACATTGACACCATCACAGAGAACAATACAAGAAAGCCAAGAAGACAGTGCAGATCGAACTCGTCAACTGGACCTTTCGGCATCACAGGAAGAAGATACGGCAGTAACAAATACAATAGGAAATAGTGATGAAACATCTGTAGTAACAAACGATGAACGTTATGTGCCAGCACGGAAAAGAAAACGCACTAAAGTTCGTAGTAATGACGATACAATATTACAAATGTGGAAAGAAAGGGACGAAATTAGACAAAATTTACTAAAAACTTCTATGGAACACAAAGATGATGATATTGACTTACTTTTCCGTCACATCAGCACAGTTGAAAGGAGTTTACCTCCAGTTTATAAGGCAGAAGCCAAAAGAAAAATTAGTATGATCATTTCTGATTATGAAATAATGGCTGCACAGTGCAACACACATCAGCCAAGTGATAACAGCAGCCCTTCAACCTCCACAACTCTCTCACAGTCTTGAAACTGCAGCACAATCTAATAATGTATAACATTTTGTGGACTTACCTCAACGTCAAATATAATTTTTCTTCTGCACTTATTGCGTTTCTTAGGCACTGTGGCATTATGTCATCTTTAATCAAACTGAGCACGAAATTAAACTGTCTTTTATTTAAACGACAGTAGCTCCTGAAGATATTTTCATCACCTAACAAATGTCTTTTTATCAGTGCTGTGTAACTACCTTCTGCAGTTCTACTTTTATATAAAGGCATTACCAGCTTTCATCTGTTCCTGGAATGCAACAATAAAATGTCATCGTCTTCCTCTTCCAACAACAGCGCAATAACAGCGGTGGTGTTAACTGACATCTCACCTCGCGCAGTTGTTCCCGGCAACTGCGTTCCGCAACGCACCGACTGCAGGCGGCAGCGTTGCCATCTGTCTTCTGTAGCCGCTGTCGGTCGCTGTCGCCGTGTTCGGAATCGCACCTTTATGGTTGTTAATTAGATTCTGCACATTTAAATCACCCTGAATAATTTAAATCTCAAGCATGAGTTCTATAGCATGGTAACTATGTTGCTATGGGGAGAATTAATGTGGGACTAATCGATCCGTACTGGAAATACGAGCACTAAGAAAGTGATAAATTTTGCCACTATCATTGGTACAATACGCAGAATACAATCAATAATGAAAACCATTAAAGTAAGAGTGTCTGACATCTTAGAACTGGCCAAGACTTGCAATTCAATTCACCTTAAAATGTATATAATTCACTTTAAGCAAATAATTTACTTAATAATCTTGGACCATGTGTGGTCATTTTTACGTCATTATCTACTCTTATTAATCACTCCAGCACAGAAATCATTGAAAAAAGATATTTATGAACATTTTTTAGCTAATGAAGGACTCCATGTGTAGTTGGTATTTCTGGCTACTGTATCAATATTTGTCATAATTGGCAAAAATCTAAGATTTATTAACCATTTATAATGAAGTGGGGCAGCCCCAAATATCACCTATTACTTGAAATAAATTTTAACTGAAGGTCATGAACAAAATTACAGAAAATTCAGCAAAATTACAAATTTTAACTGAATACTATAAATTAAAAAACAGCACAATATCAAATTGAAACAAGAAAAAACCTCATGCACGAAAAATTTTTAAAAAATATAAACTGTAAGAACATGAAACTAATAAAATATTTTTAAATATACGTTTTTAAAACATAAACCTTACAAAAATATAAATTCATTTTTTTTCATTTCTAAACAATCTAATAAATTTTTTGTCTTTTAAATTAGTTTCCCAAATCCAGTATTCAAATAATCACAATCTATACAAAAATAAATTCTTTTTAATTTTTAAAAATTTAATAATTTTTCTCTTATAAATTACCTCATCAAATCTACCATTCAAATAACCTCAAACTATACACAAAACATAAACTCCAGTATAGATTTACTTTAAAATGCAGTAAATTTATTGTTTTTCATTTTTGTTTTAATCTATTACACTTTAATTTTTAATTTTTTGAAATCTATTAATTCTTTCTGCATATATGAATGAGCAACTAAACAACTGCACTATAATTCACCTTCATGAGTATTGTAAGAGTAATAATTAATGGAGATATCATAAATTAATAAAAGATAAATTTATTATTATAATTAGTTTATTTTAAACTAAACACATCATCACCAATCAGGAATGAGCCAAGAGAAAAAAGTGGAACCAGTTTCCTTGTTCCAATGTGAAAATAGTAATGCAATGTTTAAAAATGATGAGGCTAAGCAATTAAAAGAATTTTTCCTTTTTTTTACTAATGTGTATCTGAAAACACAGTTGAATATTATTTAGTTACTAGAACTTTAAAAAAGATTATGTACTATAAATTTGGAAAATAATATAAACTTAATTGAGTCTAATCATTTCCTGAATGCATCAAAACCAATAACTATGAAAAGAGTTTAAGAAAATTTAAAATTATGTAATGGTTTGAAAATAAATTTTTTATGTTATTAATATTACAGAATGCAAACCAGTAATGAACTTGTGTTATATGGGCATTAGACTCAAAATTATAGGACTACTACAGAAAAATATATATCTAAAAGTTTAGGAAAGGGCAACAAAATTTAAAAAAATAAAGATCAGGTATGACATTAAATAGAATTATTGGAATACAGTTAGGAATTAATAGATATGTTCCATTAAGAGGTTCATCGTGAACTGAATTACCTAAAAAATAAAAGAAAAAATACTTGTATTAAATTATATAAGTAGTAATAATCGAAATATTTTCTGTGGTCTATAGCTTCACCATCAAATCCAGTGCATAGACAGAAATTTAAAAATCCATATAGAACAAATAATTATACACAAAATCGTTGTTGAACTTGAAGAAGAAATACCTAATATTTTGTTACCTGTTTCAGCTGATGATATTTCAAAGATTGAGTCTAGAATTAATACATCTATTAATATTTATTCCTTTAATGAAGAATATATCAGGATATGATTCTCATTTATCTTCAAAAGGATGTGGTTGTGATGAAAAAGACAAGTTTAATACCAAACAACGAAAATATATCTATTAGTTTCAATTTAAAAAATAGAAAATTTGAATATAGAATTTGTTGATACATTGGAATTTGTCTAAAACCTTGATAAATCTTCTTGAAATTTAAAAAAAGAAACAAACAAAAGTTATTAAAAGTTTTCCCCAAAATATCCAACAAATTTAGTAATTAAAATATGAGTTTATCGTTATGATTAACTGGATAGCTCGGAAAAAATTGAAGAAAAAGAATATCGAACAAAAAAGAATTGAATTTTATAATAAATTAAATGAGTGTGATATTAGCGAAACCATTGTAAACATGTTACATTAATTTGTGAAAAATTTAGTATAAAAGTCCTTGATTTATAATTTAAAGCTGATGTTTTATTCTTAGCTGAAGTTATTGGAAATTTTAGATGAACTGATACGATACCTACCATTTAGACCCTTCTTGGTATTTTACTGCTCCAGATTTATCTTCTGATTCCATGTTAAAACTGACATGGCAACCATTTGAATTATTATTTAGTGTCAGATAGTCCATCAGAAAGCCTTGTCACCCTCAAAATGTTTAAATACACAGTATTCCATACACTCCAGTCAATTTCCTGACAAGTTCTTAAAAAAAAAAAACTATAGTCCAGATACTGCCTTGTATCCTACAAATTGTTTAAATGAACAATATTCCACACATTGTCTAACATACGAGAAATTGTTTTGAAAATATTCCATACACTGTAATCGATTTCTAGCCTAGTTTTTAAACAAATAAATAAACTATATTCTATACACCACCTTGTATCCAGTAAAGATTAAATAAACAATGTATCACACATTGCCTAGTCAATCTGAAATTGTTTAAAAAATATTCCATACACTGCAATCGATTCCCCACCAAACAGCCAATGAACTGAGTCTTTCTCTCCAGTTACCAGGTGGGGAAGGGGAGGAGGAGGACTGGAGGCTTCCCAGATGGAGGGGGGATAATTAATTGATCAGTTTAATTTAGTAGGGAATTGATTTGATATCAAATATGTGCTTGTATCAGCGAGAGGAGTTCCAAGAGGGACAGGTGAGGAAGAAGGGGAGGGGGAGAGGTGCGGGAAAGGAGAGGGAGAGTTTTTTTTTTTTTTTTAGAAAGATGGATTATCCCTAGGGGGTCATAATCATCTTAGCAGAACCATAGGTTAACGACTTGTCATTCAAAAGAAAACGATAGGTTTGGTCCTGAATCTATCCTTTTCGCTGATGTAGGCAAACTGCATTAATAAAATTCACTAACACTGCCAGTGCCCTACTATTTACGTCGATAACAGGATCGAGTCCTTGAGGCAGCATTTGTGTACTTTGAAGTATATTGCGTCATTGAGAGAAATCTCATTTGATCTGTCTGTTCATAGAGGTCAGTTCGCAAGTATACTATCAACGATATCCATGTACTTTGAAAATGTCTCATTACATTTAAATCTCACCTTTGCGAGTCCTGACAACACCTGTTTTCCATTAATCACCATCGCACCAGACAGCATCCAATAACTTTATACTCATGTGTGACTGCTGCTGTAAGTGATGGTATTCTAAGGCATTTCTGTGAACTGCAAGAGAACATCTGCTGTATTGGCTGAAATTTTGTCAGTGTTTCAGTACTGGGTAATGCAATGGAGCACCAAAAATACTTACAAAAAAAACAACGCCTTCAACGAGAGTGTTGTTGTTTGAGCTTCACAGACTGTCATGCTTTGCATGCCGCAAACTGGACTCTCAAATTTTATGTACTGAGTCTCCTTCTCCAGCTTAAAGACTGGAAGAATTTTACCACTTAGCTCACTGATATCTGTTATCCAGCAACCCCTCTGGCTACTCATTTATCGTACGGTTTTCTGACGCCTGTCCGATCTCAACCCTACCGCATAGCCTGCAATCAAACAACGTGGGTCTTTCCCTTTCTCATCTCTATTTTTAAAATATTATAAATACAGAGTGATGTTTTCCACAGTGTACAAACTCTAGGGATTCACCGGTGAGAGGATACGTAACAAAAAATTACTCACGAACTTGTGTTCGGAAATGCATGGCTTCCATGCTGGAGGCCATTTATTCAATCATACTTTGTTACAGAGACCGCACTCTAATACGTGTTATACCATGCAGCCAAAGTTACAGTACGCATGGTTTCCTCCTAGGGTACTGCTCCTCATACGTCACGTCCTAGCGCCCTCTCCTGCCATAGTAATTGGTAATGTTGTGTCCGATTCACTTCTTTTGCTGACTCAGCTTGTAGTGGATGTGATACAGCGTTGCGTATCATGGTTCCGCATTCGAATTGAGAGCTTTCCAACATGGTGTTTACTTACGGAAAGGCAAATGTCAACGGACGGCGAGCAGCAAGGTTGTATCAGGAGACCCATCCCCACCTACAAAAATCACAGCATCAGTGTTTGCAACAGTGTTTCGCCTTTTGTCTCAGACAGGGTCGTTTCAGGAAGCAGGAAATTATGAGGGACGTATCCGAAATGTTCAGACACCAGACTTGGAGGAAAACGTGATTAACTCTGTGGAAGGCGACCGCCGTGTCAGTATCAGGCAGTTGGCCTATCAGTACAGGCTAAGCCAGACGACCATGTGGAACATTCTCCATGACAATTGTTACTACCCTCATCGCTTACAAAATGTGCAGTTTTGTCACTGGTTTCTTCATCAGGCAAGCACGATTCCGGGATTTGTGTCATTCACACGTGAGGCCACCTTTATCCTTTATGCAAAGTGATATCTTCAACGCCGGCCAGAGTGGCCGAGCGGTTGTAGGCGCTACAGTCTGCAACCGCGCGACCGCTACGGTCGCAGGTTCGAATCCTGCCTCGGGCATGGACGTCTGTGATGTCCTTAGGTTAGTTAGGTTTAAGTAGTTCTAAGTTCTAGGGGACTGATGACCTCAGAAGTTAAGTCCCGTAGTGCTCAGAGCCATTTGACATCTTCAACTTTCATAATCGTGGTGTCTTGCCCCACTCGTTGCTAGGGTGCATACAGAATGCAGCGTTCTCTGAACGCTATACAACAATTCAGTCAAATAACATTAGAAGTTTCACTCCCAGAAAGCAAATTGACAATACTTCACTTGACTATTGCAAATGTCGCTAGCGAGAGGCGACATGAAAACAATACAGTCTGGCAGCGAAGCACTAAACACGTTGCGGCTGGGGCTAGCAGGAGCTGCGTATACAGGGTGTTACAAAAAGGTACGGCCTAACTTTCAGGAAACATTCCTCACACACAAAGGAAGAAAATATGTTATGTGGACATGTGTCAGGAAACGCTTACTTTCCATGTTAGAGCTCATTTTATTACTTCTCTTCAAATCACATTCATCATGGAATGGAAACACACAGCAACAGAACGTACCAGCGTGACTTCAAACACTTTGGTACAGGAAATGTTCAAAATGTCCTCCGTTAGCGAGGATACGTGCATCAACCCTCCGTCGCATGGAATCCCTGTTGCGCTGATGCAGCCCTGGAGAATGGCGTATTGTATCACAGCCGTCCACAATACGAGCACGAAGAGTCTCTACATTTGGTACCGGGGTTGCGTAGACAAGAGCTTTCAAATGTCCCCATAAATGAAAGTCAAGAGGGTTGAGGTCAGGAGAGCGTGGAGGCCGTGGAATTGGTCCGCCTCTACCAATCCATCGGTCACCAAATCTGTTGTTGAGAAGCGTACGAACACTTCGACTGAAATGTGCAGGAGCTTCATCGTGCATGAATCACATGTCGTGTCGTACTTGTAAAGGCACATGTTCTAGCAGAACAGGTAGAGTATCACGTATGAAATCATGATAACGTGCTCCATCGAGCGTAGGTGGAAGAACATGGGGCCCAATCAAGACATTACCACCAATGCCTGCCCAAACGTTCACAGAAAGTCTGTGTTGATGACGCGATTGCACAATTACGTGCGAATTCTCGTCAGCCCACACATGTTGATTGTGAAAATTTACAATTTGATCACGTTGGAATGAAGCCCTATCCGTAAAGAGAACATTTGCACTGAAATGAGGATTGACACATTGTTGGATGAACCATTCGCAGAAGTGTACCCGTGGAGGCCAATCAGCTGCTGATAGTGGCTGCACACGCTGTACATGGTACGGAAACAACTGGTTCTCCCGTAGCACTCTCCATACAGTGACGTGGTCAAGGTTACCTTGTACAGCAGCAACTTCTCTCACGCTGACATTATGGTTATCGTCAACTGCACGAAGAATTGCCTCGTCCATTGCAGGTGTCCTCGTCGTCCTAGGTCTTCCCCAGTCGCGAGTCATAGGCTGGAATGTTCCGTGCTCCCTAAGACGCCGATCAATTGCTTCGAACGTCTTCCTGTCGGGACACCTTCGTTCTGGAAATCTGTCTCGATACAAACGTACCGCGCCACGGTTATTTCCCCGTGCTAATCCATACATCAAATGGGCATCTGCCAAATCCGCATTTGTAAACATTGCACTGACTGATAAATCCACGTTCGTGATGAACACTAACCTGTTGATGCTACGTACTACTGTGCTTGATGCTAGTACTGTAGAGCAATGAGTCGCATGTCAACACAAGCACCGAAGTCAACATTACCTTCCTTCAATTGGGCCAACTGGCGGTGAATCGAGGAAGTACAGTACATACTGACGAAACTAAAATGAGCTCTAACATGAAAATTAAGCGGTTCCGGACACATGTCCACATAACATCTTTTCTTTATTTGTGTGTGAGGAATGTTTCCTGAATGTTTGGCCGTATCTTTTTGTAACACCCTGTATACAGTATTCACTTGCTGCAGGGGGCGCCCCTGGTGCGGCGCGGTCCGATTCCGCACACCATTGGCCGCCCTTTCTTCACCGCCTTCTCTGCTCTTGCGTGCCGCCTCTTCGTTCCAGCGTTTGTGGTTACGCCGGAACAATAACAGACATCTGTGGGATAGCATGCAGAATCCCCATGGTATGGTGAAAGCGAATCATCACCATCGGTGCAGCCGGAATATGTGGGCGTGGACAATTGATGCTCGTATTTTGGGACCAGTCTTCCTTCCACGTCGCCTAGCAGGCCGGAACTATCGGCGTTCCTTACGGGTGACTTGGCCTCACCTCCCGGGAGAAGTGCCATTGATGATTCGAAGAGTTTTGTGGCTGCAACAAGATGGTGCTCCAGACCATTTCGCCGCTAATGCATTTGTGGCGGCTGCTTTAATTGCTGTGGTACGCTTTATGACACGCTATACATGTGCAGACGGTACTGTTGACGCTTCTGTCTAACACTGCCCAAGTATCCATGAGCGTCTGGCTGTTTTGGGAGCTAAATAGCGTTCGTTAATGTCCTCTCTTTCTTTCTTTCTCGTAGATACTACAGGTGAAGAAGGAAAATGTAATATCTCACGTTCCATAAGTTTTAGAAACGGTTTTTTTTCCGCCGTCTAACAAGGAAATTTATCCATCTTAAGAAGATCAAAGCGCACTTTCAGGATATCAGCCCCAAAAATCTGTCCTGTGTGAAAATTTGGACCATAATTCTGAGAGTACTCTAACGTTATGCATATGTAAGCGAGGTAATCGGCTGCCTGGAATTGGTACGAGGTAAGGTCAAATTTGTTGTACGCCTAAACGCTAGTGGACCACAGTCTCAGATTGCGCTGTGGCTGTTCCAGTTTCCGGCTAGGTGAGCGATACGACTGAGTCCAGTCAAAAAGACTAGCAGCATCATCGGATGTGGTTTAATCCCAGTATGGGAAATTTATGGTGCTGGAAGGTCGCTTAGGAGGACAGACAGTGTTACAAGAAATGGCACAGTATCAGAATATCTTAAAGTTGGGTAAGTTACAACTATTTGAACTTGGACAATAAATCACAATTACATACTACAGCTAACCTGAATACATCAGCGATCTCATACAAATGAGGCACATCCAATGTCACAAAAATATTTCAATATCTTTAAAACTACTGAAGTTAATGTTTCACAGCAAATAAAAGTTACACAATGAACCTCTGATTTAACAATTTTTGAATGCTTCACTCGATTTCGACATACGATATCTCTGATTATAACGTTGCACTATAGCTGTCATCCCTGGAAGCTACTCATCTGTATCTCTTTTATTTATTTATGATGACTTTTATATCTGTTTCATTAATCATATATTTGTCAGAATATCGTATCCGCGACAACAGCACAGAAAATGAATACACCATGATTACCTCATATTTTGTCATACTTGTGTATTTCTTTAGTGAATAATTTAACATCTTGCCAGTCACTTTATTTAAATGTTGATTGCAAATGCTATTACAACATTGTGCTAATTTAAAAGTAGTCAGTAACATACCTTAGCGGACACCGTGATTGAAAAGAGAACCAAAAGACGCTTCTGTCAAGAACGCATAAATAACTATTTAAACAATACCAAAGGCAACCAGTTATTAGTTAAATTTTTTGTAAATGGTATGAGTGTAACCGAATGTTTGTGAAATTTCTTTATTGAAATATTGTTGTATGCATTAGTTTAATCATGGAAGTGGTTAATTTGAATCAAATCGCCTCTGTAGAGCTTAAGGACAGTGTATCTTTGGTGGGCATGGCCTTAGCCAATAGGAAAGCAAATAGTAGCGGAACACTGCGTGAGTCACCTGGAGACTAGAACTTCTCGAGTGAAGTATTTAAGGGAGCAACTCTGGACACTTTATGTCGAGCCCTTGAGGAAGGCAGACTTGCTGTGCTAACGTGCGTGATTCAGTCATGGAGATGTCTGATGCTGGTCGGCGAAAGGCTGCTACCACACTCCTGAAAGGACTTTATATTTCGAGAGGGTTGAATGTGCTCAGGAGTATGACTCTTAACTTTCGCCGTCTGATTTACAGAACAGAGAATAGACAGGGTATCTACATCTACATTTATACTCCGCAAGCCACCCAACGGTGTGTGGCGGAGGGTACTTTGTGCCACTGTCATTACCTCCCTTTTCTGTTACAGTCGCGTATGGTTCGCGGGAAGAACGACTGTCTGAAAGCCTCCGTGCGCGCTCGAATCTCTCTAATTTTACATTCGTGATCTCCTCGGGAGGTATAAGTAGGGGGAAGCAATATATTCGATACCTCATCCTGAAACGCACCCTCTCGAAACCTGGCGAGCAAGCTACACCGCGATGCAGAGCGCCTCTCTTGCAGAGTCTGCCACTTGAGTTTGCTAAACATCTCCGTAACGCTATCACGGTTACCAAATAACACTGTGACGAAACGCGCCGCTCTTCTTTGGATCTTCTCTATCTCCTCCGTCAACCCGATATGGTACGGATCCCACACTGATGAGCAATACTCAAGTATAGGTCGAACGAGTGTTTTGTAAGCCACCTCCTTTGTTGATGGACTACATTTTCTAAGGACTCTCCCAATGAATCTCAACCTGGTACCCGCCTTACCAACAATTAATTTTATATGATCATTCCACTTCAAATCGTTCCGCACGCATACTCCCAGATATTTTACAGAAGTAACTGCTACCAGTGTTTGTTCCGCTATCATATAATCATACAATAAAGGATCCTTCTTTCTATGTATTCGCAATACATTACATTTGTCTATGTTAAGGGTCAGTTGCCACTCCCTGCACCAAGTGCCTATCCGCTGCAGATCTTCCTGCATTTCGCTACAATTTTCTAATGCTGCAACTTCTCTGTATACTACAGAATCATCCGCGAAAAGCCGCATGGAACTTCCGACACTATCTACTAGGTCATTTATATATATTGTGAAAAGCAATGGTCCCATAACACTCCCCTGTGGCACGCCAGAGGTTACTTTAACGTCTGTAGACGTCTGTCCATTGAGAACAATATGCTGTATTCTGTTTGCTAAAAACTCTTCAATCCAGCCACACAGCTGGTCTGATATTCCGTAGGCTCTTACTTTGTTTATCAGGTGACAGTGCGGAACTGTATCGAACGCCTTCCGGAAGTCAAGGAAAATAGCATCTACCTGGGAGCGTGTATCTAATATTTTCTGGGTCTCATGAACAAATAAAGCGAGTTGGGTCTCACACGATCGCTGTTTCCGGAATCTATGTTGATTCCTACAGAGTAGATTCTGGGTTTCCAAAAACGACATGATACTCGAGCAAAAAAACATGTTCTAAAATTCTACAACAAATCGACGTCAGAGATATAGGTGTATAGTTTTGCGCATCTGCTCGACGACCCTTCTTGAAGACTGGGACTACCTGTGCTCTTTTCCAATCATTTGGAACCTTCCGTTCCTCTAGAGATTTGCGGTACACGGCTGCTAGAAGGGGGGCAAGTTCTTTCGCGTACTCTGTGTAGAATCGAATTGGTATCCCGTCAGGTCCAGTGGACTTTCCTCTGTTGAGTGATTCCAGTTGCTTTTCTATTCCTTGGACACTTATTTCTATGTCAGACATTTTTTCGTTTGTGCGAGGATTTAGAGAAGGAACTGCAGTGCGGTCTTCCTCTGTGAAACAGCTTTGGAAAAAGGTGTTTAGTATTTCAGCTTTACGCGTGTCATCCTCTGTTTCAATGCCATCCTAGGATTTTCTGTCAAGTGGGTACATAGAATTTTACTTTCGAATTCACTGAACGCTTCACGCATAGCCCTCCTTACGCTAACTTTGACATCGTTTAGGTTCTGTTTGTCCGAGAAGTTTTGGCTGCGTTTAAACTTGAAGTGAAGCTCTCTTTGCTTTCGCAGTAGTTTCCTAACTCTTTTGTTGAACCACTGTGGGTTTTTCCCGTCCCTCACAGTTTTACTCGGCACGTACCTGTCTAAAACGCATTTTACAATTGCCTTAAACTTTTTCCATAAACACTCAACATTGTCAGTGTCGGAACAGAAATTTTCGTTTTGATCAGTTAGGTAGTCTGAAATCTGCCTTCTATTACTCTTGCTAAACAGATAAACCTTCCTCCCTTTTTTTATATTCCTATTAACTTCCATATTCAGGGATGCTGTAACGGCCTTATGATCACTGATTCCCTGTTCTGCACTTACAGAGTCGAAAAGTTCGGGTCTGTTTGTTATCAGTAGGTCCAAGATGTTATCTCCACGAGTCGGTTCTCTGTTTAATTGCTCGAGGTAATTTTCGGATAGTGCACTCAGTATAATGTCACTCGATGCTCTGTCCCTACCACCTGTCCTAAACATCTGAGTGTCCCAGTCTATATCTGGTAAATTGAAATCTCCACCTAAGACTATAACATGCTGAGAAAATTTATGTGAAATGTATTCCAAATTCTCTCTCAGTTGTTCTGCCACTGATGCTGCTGACTCGGGAGGTCGGTAAAAGGAGCCAATTATTAACCTAGCTCGGATGTTAAGTGTAACCTCCACCCATAATATTTCACAGGAACTATCCACTTCTACTTCACTACAGGATAAACTACTACTAACAGCGACAAACACGCCACCACCGGTTGCATGCAATCTATCCTTTCTAAACACCGTCTGTGCCTTTGTAAAAATTTCGGCTGGATTTATCTCTGGCTTCAGCCAACTTTCTGTACCTATAACGATTTCAGCTTCGGTGCTTTCTATCAGCGCTTTAAGTTCCGGTACTTTACCAATGCAGCTTCGACAGTTTACAATTACAATACCGATTGATGCTTGGTCCCCGATTGTCCTGACTTGGCCCCGCACCCTTTGAGGCTGTTGCCCTTTCTGTACTTGCCCGAGGCCATCTAACCTAAAAAACCGCTCAGTCCACGCCACACAACCCCTGCTACCCGTGTAGCCGCTTGCTGCGTGTAGTGGACTCCTGACCTATCCAGCGGAACCCGAAACCCCACCACCCTATGGCGCTAGTCGAGGAAGTATGAGTGACTATTCTTTGTATCCCTTGTGTTAATCTGTAAAACATCGTATTGAATTCTGAACTCTTTTGATCTGGTGAATATTTCGTGTGTTTTGGCTGCGAAATGGACTTAGTTCGCGTATCTTCGATGATTATTTAGTTTGGGGATTTTGGTACTATTCTCGTAACTTTCTCAAGGTAAAACACTGTCTGTATTTAATCGAATATCGTACAACCACTTCCCATTTATTTGAGATGTCCTTCCTTGAATAAACATTAATCAACATAATTCTCTGTTGTATACATGAATTAGAGACGGTGGAATAGAATCCTTGTTATTAAATTATTCATTTAACTTTTATTTTTTGTTTCTATATATTTTATTAGCTTTCAGTTCTAGCTAATGCATAGACTATTTGACTGCAAGATCACAGCTACAGGTTTTTATTTGCAACTAATTAACTATGGGGCATGAAATCAGGCGTGCGCGGCTTAACCCTAGACTACGTCGATCTATTCCTCTAAACAGAGCCGTGCATAGCCCAAATACCTGAGATACGAGTACCACAGATAAAGACGCAACTATGGACTGCTGTTTAGAAGAGCAACTGCTCAGCAGTGACCATCAGGTACCGTCACAATACGCACCTGTGAACCTCTGAAAGTACAGCTTTTAAACTTTCAAGCTCAGCGAGTGTTTTGTCTCTCGTTCCGCTCCTCTGCAGTCGCTAATGCACGAGTCCGAAGTACTATACACTGGAGTCACTAAGAAGTTCGTGTATTTCTGTTTTGACGTTGGTAACTTGCTTTGTTCATTGTGTCAATTGCGCAGTTTTTAACCCGTAGCTGGTGCTAGGGATCACTTTGCTTTGAACATTTTTATGCTGCTATTCATAAACGCATTGTAAATGAATAAGAGGAGTTAATGTGCCATTAGAAAAGTAACGCAGCGCTATTTAATTATTCGCAACGCTGTTGCGCGTTATTTTGGTTGGATTTTAAATCTGGCAGTGTTCTCGAACAAGATTTTAAAACAGGTAGGGCAGCTGAGTCAGATCCGGCCTCTCTTCCCTCGCCTTCAGCAGCCTACGAATGAGATGTCTCCGATTGTCACTCCGCCGTACAGTACTTAGCTCTCGTGCATAAGCGGCTGCAGTTGGCCGGAGCGAGTGAAGGATAACTGGTCAGCGCGGAAGTTAAAAACCTGTATTTCAGGAGGTTATATCTGCATACTGTATGAATTATGGCCCAAATTTTCGCGCAGGATCTATTGTTGGGGCTGATACCTTTCAAGTGCGCTTTTTTTCTCCTTAAAATATGATGTCAAGTAAGCGGTATTTTGTTGTAAGTATGGAACAAAGTTTACCTCTACTCTCTCGACAACTTCACGTGCACGTGCACGTGCACCATTCAACCTTCATCATTACGAGTCACTGTTTCTCATTTTCCTCAAATATTAACGTTTTCTTTAGAAAGAGAAAGCAGCTTTCTAGTAAATGCATTTGTCAAACATGTTTGTGGGTATATTTAGGCTGATTAGTGATAATCATAAGGCAGTATTTCACTCATTTATCTTGCGCTATAATGGTAGCGTAGAATTTTACTGTTATTTTCCTTTTACCTTGCTGAAATTATCAGTCACCTTTCATTGTAACTGGGCATATTCATTATGGAACTTTGAGTAAGGTGTCGATAGCACTATGCTTTTAATACTCTCCAGATCCCAATCGGATCTACCGATTCGTTTTCTAAAACTGATATGTTCGCCCCAGGAGAATAGTGCTTTTCATGCCTGTCACATACGCTGAGGTTCACAGCGAGTATTTTTGTTGGCATTTTCCAAAAAATGCTTCATAAATATGAAAGAATATATTTTCAGATGGATCTGAAAATATAAAACGATTCCAAGTAAACTAACTAAAATTTCCTTATCTCTTACAGGTATACAATTATATTTGTAAAGTACAGGCAGATTCGCCGGCCGCGGTGGCCGAGCAGTTCTAGGCGCTACAGTCTGGAACCGCGCGACCGCTACGGTCGCGGGTTCGAATCCTGCCTCGGGCATGGATGTGTGTGATGCCTTAGGTTAGTTAGGTTTAAGTAGTTCTAAGTTCTAGGGGACTGATGACCTCAGAAGTTAAGTCCCATAGTGCTCAGAGCCATTTGAACAGGCAGATTTAATAACACAAGATTTTCAATGCAATTTCAGTATGATGTGGTGCGAATGGAACTGAGGCTTCAAGCTGAATATAAATTATAAATATTACTGTGAAAAATGTTGTGATGTGTGATTAACACGTTATTTCTGCATATGTGTTGAACAGAATCATTTATTACAGATCTGTCCGGTCCTTTCTCATCTAGTTTTTAATAGTCACATAATTATACATAATTTTCTGTGTGTAGTGGTTTGTGGAATTTATTTACAGTTGTCTCCATTAGTCAAACATGCAGCGGCTGTATAGTGATTGATATTACCTGATTAGTTTGACTGGTAGTCCTACTGACAATTGATTTTTGTCACTGATTGCAACAATAAAATATATTTTCTAGATTTCACTTACTGACAGATTAAAAATATATGCCAGACCAGGACTCGAAGCTGGAACCTTGCCTCTCTCTGGCAGTGCTCTTGCCAGCTGAGCACTACGTGTACGTCTTACGACCCACCATCAAAGCTTTACTTCCGATATTCATCATTTGGATTTGCAGCTCCTTGTGTTGATCGTGTTTGCAATTCAAATTGTAGGATGTAAGGTCGGCGAGTTATGCAAAACACTGTTTATTCTCAGTACCCGAACATGTTTCAGCACCAGGGTGCCATCATCAGTGGGTTTCCGTTTTATTTATTCTGTAATGTGAACATTTTTATTAAATGATTACAAAATTATGTGGATGTTTAGTTCAAGCAATAGTTCGTTTCCTTTTGTTAATACCTTTACACTTGGTGTTCATGATTTTTCCGGATCACTTGTATATTATTTACAGCAGGTAGTTAGTCATCTGCAACCAAACGATGTTAATGAAAAATTTAGCTGGGAGTTGACCTGTCATCTAGAATGTCATTTTGTTTGTCGCGATATTTCGCGCCTATATGCATTTTTATTTACGTTTTCGTGTGGCAAGCCCTTTTATTCTCCGCATCATGATGAGGTGTCGTGATGCACAAGTAAATATAACACATATTTACCACAAATAAGATCTTAAAAACACTTTTTACTTCACCAAAACACAGCGTAATTGTAGTTTCAAATGGCTCTGAGCACTATGGGACTTAACATCTATGGTCATCAGTCCCCTAGAACTACTTAAACCTAACTAACCTAAGGACATCACACAACACCCAGTCGTCACGAGGCAGAGAAAATCCCTGACCCCGCCGGGAATCGAACCCGGGAACCCAAATTGTAGTTTGCTGTGTGTCGCAGCCCAGTCAATGTTCATATGTTCACTAGGTCTCTCCTATAACTGAGAGGGCGGCTTGCCCGTCGTGCCTAGGCAGTTCAATCGGTAAGGATATTGTCCGCAAATATAATGGTTAGTCCCGGTTCGGTATACAGTTTAATGTTAAGTTTCATACCGGCGCATACAGCTTTGCAGAATACTAGATGCACTCCGGAAGCAAGATCATATTCCATATGTAGTAATAGCTGTAAATTGAAATATATCTTTCATGCACTTGGAAGATTTAGTCCTGAGGAATCGATTGTGTTGTATAAAACTGAACTATTCGCGTTATAAGTGAGATTGAATACAAAATGGTGCTGCATATATCTATGGACACCTACGTTTATATTATTAGTGATATTTTTGACGGGTTAAAATTACATGAAATTTTAAACGAAAAACTAGAAAACGTATAAAATCATTCTGTAAAACAAATCAAAGCGTTAAGTATTTAATAAAAACTATTGCTGTTTCGTTAATAAACTTTTGACACAGTAAGCCACCGCCCTACATTGACAATGGTTCCATATTTGTTTTATTCCCACAAACCCTGTGGGAGACCCGTTGGTAATAATGTTCAGAAATCAAATGTAGAAGCAGAAACTGCAAATATTTGGGTCAGTCATGGAGATATGTTGAGGTAGCTTAATAGTTAAGGCGACAACTTGCGTAGAACAAAACATACACATTGCCACAGTCCCAGTTTGACACAGATTTTTAATTTTCTCTACATATCCATGAAAGGTATGTAAAAAAAAGAGTGATTTCAAAATTAATGAAATAAATAGGTATAATTACTGTCTCAAAAAGAGATTTTAAGTTTTTTGGTCCTGTCCTCCTCAGTTGCGCGTAATACTACGGTATGTTGATGATTTTCACTTATGGACCGTCTGACAGCAACTGAATAAAACACAATTTTAGTGCCATACGCGTTTCGCCTTTATTTTCTGCAAGGCATCATCAGTGGCCTGTAATATGTACATATGTTAGCTATTTTATTTACATTTTTGTCACTGTGCCTATAGGTTATAAACAGTTCTGGTGGTTGGTATTTGCTATTAAGTAGTAATGTTTTGAACTGTACTTACAGGTTGCGTAGACAGTTTCTTACATATTACGCTCCTGTTGCATTTTTGGTCTTGTTCTTCTTCCTATGAGCGCCAATTTGCTGCTTTTTCCTGCATTCCACAGCACTATGCACTGAACGCTTTTTTTAATGCAATGTTTTGGTTTCTGTTGCCGACTGTCAAATGTTTTTGCCAAAGATCGAATATTACTGCCAAACTTATGAGTGTAACTATCGAAGTATCTGTGGTCTGTTCGTGTATGCATTTGTGTGTGCGCTTGTGTGTGTGTGCGCTTGTGTGTGTGTGTGCGTGTGTGCGTGTGTGCGTGTGTGTGTGTGTGTGTGTGTGTGTGTGTCTTTGTGTGTGTGAGTGTTTTTTGGTGTCATTTTATTTTATTGTATTTATTTATTTTTGTTTATGTCCTGTGTATGTGTGTGTGTGTGTGCTTTGGTGTGATATATATATATATATATATTTTTTTGATGTGTATGTGTGTCTGTCTGTATTTTGGTGTTATGCATTTTTTTTTTTTTTTTTGGAAGGGGGGGGCTGTGTATGTGTGTGTGTGTATGTGTGTGTGTGTATGTGTGTGTGTGTATGTGTGTGTGTGTATGTGTGTGTGTGTATGTGTGTATGTGTATTTTGGTGTTATATACTTTTTTATGTTATCATTTCCTTTATTAAGTGTAGTAAGGAGCCTGTGCTGATGTGTGTTTGTTCATTTATCACATGTTTGTTTTCTGCTATGGCTTTCTGGATGTGGAAGTTTTCTTGCATTTGTATAAGATGTTTGTCATGGTTGCTTATTCTCATTATTTTCATTTCTTGTTCCATGTTTGTAGGATGATGGTTGTAGTGTTTTAAATGCTCTGCAAATGTGGAATGGTTTGTTTCATACTTCCAACATCTGATATGTTCTTTGTATCTTGTTTGAAAATTCCTGCATGTCATGCCTATGTATACTGCATCACAACTTTGACGTTCACGTTTATATATTCCTGATTGTTGGAATTTGTCTCTATTGGTAGCTGGCTGGCTTAGGTGTGATTGAAGGGTTGGCCCAGGCTTATATGCTATTTTGAAGCCATGTCTCTTTAGGATGTTTGCAACTCTGTGTGTTAGTTTATGTGTGTAGGTCATGGTGTACCATCTGGTTCTTTTCTGTGTGGTGTTGTCATTGTGTGTGTTTGTTGAGTGTGTTTGTAAGTTTTCAGCTTGTGAGTTATTTTGTATTGTGGAACTGTTGTGTTTGTTTTTTATTTGTGTTTTTATTTTTTGATTGAGCTTGTGTACCACATGTGTGTCATACCCGTTGTTCCTAGCTATTTGTATGATTGTACTCATTTCTTGTTCATAGTTTCTCTTGCTGAGTGGAATTCTGTTTAATCTATGTAACATGTGTCTTAGCGCTGCAAGTTTCTGGCTGTGGGGGTGGTTGGATGTGGAAAGTATTATTGTGTCTGTGGCTGTTGGTTTTCTAAAGATGTTAAATGTATGTTTACCATTTTCTTTTTTAATTGTAATGTCAAGAAAATTTATTTGATTTTCTTTTTCTTTTTCAAGTGTGAATTTTATGTTCTGATGAGCTTTGTTTATTTCTGAATGGAGTTCATCTATGTTTTCACTTGGCTCATCTACCAGACAAATAATGTCATCCACATATCTGTACCAATATATGATTTTGAAACTTTCATTTGTGGTTATCTTATCAAATATCTGATTTTCAAGGTGACTGATGAAAATGTTTGCTAGTGGTCCTGATATTGGGGATCCCATGGGCAGTCCATCAGTTTGTAGATAATATTCTTCCTCAAACTGAAAGTAGTTTTGTTCAGTTGTCAGTCTGAGCATATCTGTTATTTCTTTTATTGCGTCTGTGGTGAGGTTGCTGTGGGATGAGAGATTTTGTTCTATGATTTCTATTGTTTCTGTGATAGGGATGGAGGTATACATATTTTTTATATCGAATGAAATCAGTGATGCTGTGTGTGGTACCTGTATGTTCTGTATATTTTCTATTAGGTTTCCTGTGTTTATCACTGTTCTGTTGTTTTCTACTTTATAGTGTTTTGTAACTAACTTTTGGAGTTGTTTGGCTGTGCGGTATATTGGGGCTTTCTTGAAGTTGATAACAGGTCTCATTGGCATTCCGTCTTTATGTACTTTCGGTTGACTGCGGAGTGTTGGTGCTTGTGGGTTTTTCTGTGTTAAGTAGTATTTTTGTTTGAACACACACTCACAGACAATGTTTTTCAGTGTTCGTTTCACATTTGCCTGGAATCGTGTAGTTGGATCTGTCTTCAGTTTTTGTATTGCGTTGGTGTTTATGTATTCCTTGGTTTTTGTGATGTATTGCTCTTTATCCATGAGTACTGTTACATTTCCCTTGTCTGCTCTTGTTATTAATACGTTGTTGTTTGTTAACTTTTGTTTTAACCTTTTCATAGTAGCTGCTTCTGTTTGGTTGTTCTTATTGTGTGTCTGCTGTGTTTGTTTTATTATGCCTTTTATTTCTTCTTTTACTAGTTCTCTTGTCAGTCCTATGTTTATTTCAAAATTATTTTGTTGTTCTTCACGTGTAAGGATGTGTTCGGTTTCTACTATGAGATTTTCTATGTATTGATTGTTCACCTTGCTATTGGTGCAGTGTTTCAAAACTTTTTCCAAGAGCATTTTTTCGTTTTCGTGTAGTTCTGTCTCTGTTAGGTTAACTAAGCGTGGATGGAATGAGTGTTGGTGTTCATGTGGTTTCACATTTAAAATGTAAATGTATTTTTGCGTCTTTTTTACTGTTAGTTTCATTATCTTGTGTTTATGTTTGTTTTGTAAATGTTTCATTGCTATGTATGTGTTGTGCTCAGTTTTTTCTACTAGTGCCATGAAAACTGCGGCGTTTCCTACGTTTTTTGCCAATTCTAGATGAGTTTCATAGAGCATCAAGTTTAGGTGCTGTTTTTCCGAATAGAGCATCTTAATTTCATGTAGTAACCAATATCGTTCTGCGAATGATTTCGACTTTTGTGCCACTGTAGAACTGTTTTTAACCTTTACATTAATGTAGCTTGGAATTAAATCGTTATTTTTGCATGTTCTGTTGAATTTTATATGCTGTATCGTCTTATGGAGTCTCAGATGTATTTTCTTGAACCTGTTGTACACGTTGACAGGGAATACTTGACGTAGCTGTATTGACATCTTCAATCTTTTGCTCCTGTCCTCCTCAGTTGCGCATAATACTACGGTATGTTAATGATTTTCACTTATGGACCGTCTGACAGCAACTGAATAAAACACAATTTTAGTGCCATACGCGTTTCGCCTTTATTTTCTGCAAGGCATCATCAGTGGCCTGTAATATGTACATATGTTAGCTATTTTATTTACATTTTTGTAACTGTGCCTATAGGTTATAAACAGTTCTGGTGGTTGGTATTTCCTATTAAGTAGTAATGTTTTGAACTGTACTTACAGGTTGCGTAAAACATTACTACTTAATAGGAAATACCAACCACCAGAACTGTTTATAACCTATAGGCACAGTTACAAAAATGTAAATAAAATAGCTAACATATGTACATATTACAGGCCACTGATGATGCCTTGCAGAAAATAAAGGCGAAACGCGTATGGCACTAAAATTGTGTTTTATTCAGTTGCTGTCAGACGGTCCATAAGTGAAAATCATCAACATACCGTAGTATTACGCGCAACTGAGGAGGACAGGACCAAAAAATTGAAGATGTCAATACAGCTATGTCAAGCATTCCCTGTCAACGTGTACAACAGGTTCAAGAAAATACATCTGAGACTCCATAAGACGATATAGCATATAAAATTCAACAGAACATGCAAAAAGAACGATTTAATTCCAAGCTACATTAATGTAAAAGTTAAAAACAGTTCTACAGTGGCACAAAAGTCGAAATCATTCGCAGAACGATATTGGTTACTACATGAAATTAAGATGCTCTATTCGAAAAAACAGCACCTAAACTTGATGCTCTATGAAACTCATCTAGAATTGGCAAAAAACGTAGGAAACGCCGCAGTTTTCATGGCACTAGTAGAAAAAACTGAGCACAACACATACATAGCAATGAAACATTTACAAAACAAACATAAACACAAGATAATGAAACTAACAGTAAAAAAGACGCAAAAATACATTTACATTTTAAATGTGAAACCACATGAACACCAACACTCATTCCATCCAATCTTAGTTAACCTAACAGAGACAGAACTACACGAAAACGAAAAAATGCCCTTGGAAAAAGGTTTGAAACACTGCACAAATAGCAAGGTGAACAATCAATACATAGAAAATCTCATAGTAGAAACCGAACACATCCTTACACGTGAAGAACAACAAAATAATTTTGAAATAAACATAGGACTGACAAGAGAACTAGTAAAAGAAGAAATAAAAGGCATAATAAAACAAACACAGCAGACACACAATAAGAACAACCAAACAGAAGCAGCTACTATGAAAAGGTTAAAACAAAAGTTAACAAACAACAACGTATTAATAACAAGAGCAGACAAGGGAAATGTAACAGTACTCATGGATAAAGAGCAATACATCACAAAAACCAAGGAATACATAAACACCAACGCAATACAAAAACTGAAGTCAGATCCAACTACACGATTCCAGGCAAATGTGAAACGAACACTGAAAAACATTGAACACACACTCACAGACAAACAAAAATACTACTTAACACAGAAAAACCCACAAGCACCAACACTCCGCAGTCAACCGAAAGTACATAAAGACGGAATGCCAATGAGACCTGTTATCAACTTCAAGAAAGCCCCAACATACCGCATAGCCAAACACCTCCAAAAGTTAGTTACAAAACACTATAAAGTAGAAAACAACAGAACAGTGATAAACACAGGAAACCTAATAGAAAATATACAGAACATACAGGTACCACACACAGCATCACTGATTTCATTCGATATAAAAAATATGTATACCTCCATCCCTATCACAGAAACAATAGAAATCATAGTACAAAATCTCTCATCCCACAGCAACCTCACCACAGACGCAATGAAAGAAATAACAGATATGCTCAGACTGACAACTGAACAAAACTACTTTCAGTTTGAGGAAGAATATTATCTACAAACTGATGGACTGCCCATGGGATCCCCAATATCAGGAACACTAGCAAACATTTTCATCAGTCACCTTGAAAATCAGATATTTGATAAGATAACCACAAATGAAAGTTTCAAAATCATATATTGGTACAGATACGTGGATGACATTATTTGTTTGGTAGACGAGCCAAGTGAAAAAATAGATGAACTCCATTCAGAAATAAACAAAGCTCATAAGAACATAAAATTCACACTTGAAAAAGAAAAAGAAAATCAAATAAATTTTCTTGACATTACAATTAAAAAAGAAAATGGAAAACATACATTTAACATCTTTAGAAAACCAACAGCCACGGACACAATAATACATTCCACATCCAACCACCCCCAAAGCCAGAAATCTGCAGCACTAAGACACATGTTACATAGATTAAACAGAATCCCACTCAGTAAGAGAAACTATGAACAAGAAATGAACACGATCATACAAATAGCTAGGAACAACGGGTATGACACATATGTGGTACACAGGCTCAATCAAAAAATAAAAACACAAATAAAAAACAAACACAACATTTCCACAATACAAAATAACTCACAAGCTGAAAACTTACAAACACACTCAACAAACACACACAATGACAACACCACACAGAAAAGAACCAGATGGTACACTATGACGTACACACATAAACTAACACACAGAGTTGCAAACATCCTAAAGAGACAGGGCTTCAAAATAGCATATAAGCCTGGGCAAACCCTTCAATCACACCTAAGCCAGCCAGCTACCAAGAGGGACAAATTCCAACAATCAGGAATATATAAACTTGAATGTCAAAGTTGTGATGCAGTATACATAGGCATGACATGCAGGAATTTTGAAACAAGATACAAAGAACATATCAGATGTTGGAAGTATGAAACAAACCATTCCACATTTGCAGAGCATTTAAAACACTACAACCATCATCCTACAAACATGGAACAAGAAATGAAAATAATGAGAATAAGCAACCATGACAAACATCTTATACAAATGCAAGAAAACTTCCACATCCAGAAAGCCATAGCAGAAAACAAACATGTGATAAATGAACAAACACACATCAGCACAGGCTCCTTACTACACTTAATAAAGGAAATGATAACATAAAAAAAGTATATAACACCGAATCCCACACACACGCACACACATACAGATCCCCCCCCTTCCAATATATATATATATATATATATATATATATATATATATATATATATATATGTATAACACCAAAATACAGACAGACACACATACACAGCAAATATATATATATATATATATATATATATATATATATATATATATATCACACCAAAACACACACACACACACACACACACACACACACACACACACACACACACACACACAGGACATAAACAAAAATAAATAATTAAATACAATAAAATAAAATGACACCAAAAAACACTCACTCACACACACAAAGACATACACACACACACACACACACACACACACACACACACACACAAATGCATACACGAACAGACCACAGATACTTCGATAGTTACACTCATAAGTTTGGCAGTAATATTCGATCTTTGGCAAAAACATTTGACAGTCGGCAACAGAAACCAAAACATTGCATTAAAAAAAGCGTTCAGTGCATAGTGCTGTGGAATGCAGGAAAAAGCAGCAAATTGGCGCTCATAGGAAGAAGAACAAGACCAAAAATGCAACAGGAGCGTAATATGTAAGAAACTGTCTACGCAACCTGTAAGTACAGTTCAAAACATTACTACTTAATAGCAAATACCAACCACCAGAACTGTTTATAACCTATAGGCACAGTGACAAAAATGTAAATAAAATAGCTAACATATGTACATATTACAGGCCACTGATGATGCCTTGCAGAAAATAAAGGCGAAACGCGTATGGCACTAAAATTGTGTTTTATTCAGTTGCTGTCAGATGGTCCATAAGTGAAAATCATTAACATACCGTAGATTTTAAGTGTTTTGTAACAAAGTAAATATTAAAGATACAGTTAGGAATGAATTAATTAATTAATTTTGTAACAAACGAAAAATAAATTTTTGCTTAGTAATTTTAACTGATATTTTGTATGGATTGGTGAAAAACAGGTTTTATATTAAGCAAAATGAAACATATTATACACGAAGTATTTGGATAGTATAATGAACATGAAATAGAAGAAAATATTGTAAGTTCTTTTCGCAACGATAAAACGTTATCTCAGTTTCCTAAGAAGAAGAAGAAGAAGAAGAGTAGACAGCACCAATCCTGACAATGCTTATGCAACACTTCACAAGACTATACCTTGAGATAAAAATGGTCACATCTCCATTTTCCCAAGAATTATTTGTTCTGTACATACTCCAGGAAAATCAGAGGGGCCTAATTTGAATCTAAAAGGCCCTAAATCTATTCAGAAATTGATGCACTGCGTATAACATAAGGTATTTTTTAAGCAAGTAGAATAAAATACTCTTCAGTGATAAGGTTTTATAAACATACTCTAAATTTCAAAGAGATGCACACGAAAACAACTGATCGATTATTCGCTAGTTAGTGACATGTGTAAGGAGCGCGCAATTCGTGGGTAGAAATAATGCCCTTCCGAAGATTTTTTTTTTCCATCTGTAACTCGCTATGTCAGTGCGAAAGATGTGTAACCCTTCAAAGAAAGAGAACTGCATATGTGTTCGTTCTCCGAGATATATCATCATGCGGTGAAACATAGAGATTTGGTCTGATACGTGTGAAACAGACCGACATACGTCGTCACTGTGTTATGTTAGACGTCTTACACGTGAATGTAATGAGATACACGAGAGGGAGCAATGTACTCCACGCGCAAACCAAGTTTATACTCGGCGCGGTGGCTGATGGGAGCTACAGTAAAGGCGTTTCCCATTTACAGTCGCTCCCACCAGCCACCGCGCCAAGTGTCAACTTTGTTTGAGCGCATATTAGCGTGTATTTCGTATACAGAGAATTCCAGAAAATTTATTCATGTTAAGGGGTAGCTAAACAGTATGTCGACTACGGGAGAAACCCGTCAGTTCTTATTCGCAAATTTACGTGCTTTGTCATTGTACTCTCGCAGCCGACATACTCAGATCTGAGAGTGGCCTGATGAAACCAAAACCTGTCAGAATTTTATAAATATATGCAATCCTGACGAACAGTGACATTTGTTGCTGCTATTGATTACGGATTATCTACAATAAACACAGCACGTAAATTTTTGGCTGGCTAAAGAGTGTGCTACTTTTTTGAGTCAGTTCTGTGTTACTCTTTTAGAGTAACCTGGAGAAGGGCATTGGAGAACAGACTTGGCTATAGTTCTGATTACCGTGTCAATAAGCTAATCTTTCTCTACAGAAAACTTAAGTGTTGTATATGTGTGACTACCATCTCATGATTTTTAACTGTAACCCTTCAACCTAGCTTTATCTCTCTCAGGCAACTAAGACCGACAATTTCAATCAGCCGGCAGCTGAATGGAGTTGTCAATTTGTGTGGGTAATAAGACCCAGGATCAGTAATTTTATGAGTCATCCAACTTATCACATGGTGACATCTAGGAAACAAGTAGGTTTTTATCCAAGATGTAAATTTCTGAAACTATGAACAATTCTTTCTACGCAGATTGTGTACTTGACACTGCTGTTACAATATGGCCACAATCGTTATATACCTACAGAAGAATGGTCCCCACCTTCTTCAGAACAGGTTCATAACTTTTGCCCCTCTGACTGTAAACGTACAACATACTACATTTGTAAACCTCCCACGGACAATTTGTTCTGTCTCTTCTTCCACTGAGTAATTTGTGATATATTCACAGCAAAGTCACAGAGCTCACACCTTTCCCAAGAAGCAGTAGACCACACATCATATTAGGAATTGAGAGTTGATTGAAACCCGAAGTATATAGAGAAGTTTCCAACAACACGTGGAAAGAATACCGGAAAGTTGGACTACACTCCCAAGGAGGAGGAGTGTTTACAGAGACAAGCAGACTCATGAGATCCATCAAGGTCCAAAGTGTATCCGATGGCGAACTAACATGCTTAAGTGTTACTGTGTATTCAGGCTAATAATAGCATGTTTCAAAATTTCATCAGATTCAGAAACATGTATTGCAGTCATTCACAGATGGCCTAAACACAATATCCTGGAAGTACAACTAGCATATAACAGTAGTACATGGTGACATTAACGTTTCCATGTACTACTGTTATATGCTAGAGTTATTGGCAACAGAATAGGTAGTATTGCGAAATACTGTCGAATCCATTGTCTAACATCTGCATTGGACAACTTGGCCGAACTTATACGCGAAAGTAATATTTTATATCTCCTACATACAAGCAGACTAAATCTGTTCAAGAGCGTCGCCAATGACACAGAGCGTGGGGACTGTGATGCTACTACCGGAAAAGTGGTTATCTAAGGCAAAAAGGTCATCAAGAAGGCCAGGAGAGTATTTGTGCTTGTCCTAACTCATAGACAGTCTCTAATAATTTAAGGACGGACTGAGAACATTCAGTTCAGATTCGGCAAATGCACAAGGACATAATAATCCCCAATCTATATAAATGCAATACATATCAAGTAAAAAAGACCCGCTTTTGTTTAACAGTACCTTTCGGAAAATCCTAAGAAAACAGAAACGACTACGCTCTCGTTACGAAATAGAGTGCAGGGTAACTGATGGAGAAAACTAATTATCAACTCGAGTTTCCGTAAGGACTATGCACGAAGCCTAGGATGCTTTTCACAGCCAGACCTATCACAAAATTGTACGAAGTTCTGATCTTGTGAAATGTCAATGAACGGATCCAGACCTTCCAATCAGTCTCTTGTGGATTCATCTGGTGTTCAAACTGAAGACAGCAGACGGAGATATTAAAGTCCATATTTAGAATTGCTTTTACGCATACGGACACTACCGTTCCAAAGCTTGAACATCCCACAGTCTCGTAAATGAGATATACTGAAATAAGCATCCCTGGTACTGAATACCAACTATCACTACTTAAAATGAACAAGGCGCCAGGCTATGACGAATTTCCAGTTACATTCGACATTTTACGCATCAGAAATAGCTCCTTTCCTGGCATAAAATTATCGAGCATCTATTTCACCGAAAAAGGTCCTTCTTGACTGGAAAAATAAAGCGAAGGCTGCTTCATTTATAAAAAGGTTAAACTATGTTAAACACAGGATTACAGACCAATATCGCTGACGTCTGTCTGTTCCAGGATCCAAGGCCGTATTCTGAGCTCAAACGTTTTCCCGTTCTTGGAGCGAAACTGGCTTCTCTCAAAGTACCAGCGCGGTTTCACGTAAAAGACACTCATGTGAATCTCATCTTGTTTTACTCATACACATCTTGCAAACTATAAATGCAGGTGAACAGTTAGATTCCGACTTCCTACATTCCAAAAGACATTTGACATTGTACCACACCGTCGAATACCACCCAAGACACGTTCATACGGAATATCTATCAAGATGTAAATTAGCCCGCTGAATATATACTGATAGACACCATTACTTCTTGCTGGGCGACAAATGTTCTACAACACGAAAGTAACATCAGATGTGTCACAAGAAAGTGTAACAGCACGTCTAATGTTCTCAATGCACATAAACGATTTAGCATATAGGATCAGCAGAATATATTGTTTGCTGTTGACATAAAAGACATTAGTGCCGCCAGTATTAGAGCCGATGTAGTCCAGTGGTTCCAAACCTGGGAATGATATCTTAGTAGAGCGAATTTCTTTTAAGATCCATATTAAAATACACTATAAGAATAAGCCCACGAGATTCTGCAGCAGAGCACTCAGACCCTGCGCAACCAAATATGTCCATTTATTTGAAACATGGAGAGACCACACCAAACCTGCACATACTCATCAAATTAAAGCTTTGCACAAAGAGCAGTTCTGCAATAATAAAGCTTAAAATATCAGGTCTACAGAAGCACTGAAAGGTTCTTAAGAAAATTCAATACTATGATTTCAATTTGTAAAATACGAAGGGCACACATAAACTAGTCGTCGTACAGGATACTTACATTCAATGTTTGGTTCTGTGGAATGTTTCAGACCTTATGTATATATATTAAAAACCGACGTGCGAAACAATATTTTTACTTATTTTTCGCATTTCCTTCCTTGTTCATTACAAAGTAATGCAAGTATAAACACGAATCTAAAACTTACTTTTCTCATGAAACTGAAGAAATGTTCCAATGAAATAATGAAACCGTCACAATAGCACAGAGGCTTGTTTTTATTTAAATGGCAACCAGTGTGGGACTTTAGTCCATTATCAAGCCATTCTGAACAACAGAGTGTACCGTGTTACAATTAACATATACAATACACACTAAAAATGTTGGTTGAATTTTATATATTTTAAGAAAAGTGGGTTGATACTATTTAGGTTACCCGTTGAGGTCATGCGTAGATTAGATGGTTCCTATTATGGTTGACCGATGTTCATATATCATTGCATTTCATTTCACTGATGGTATCTGTTCTTTTAAATAATTTCATATTAGTCACTTATTTTCACTAACGAGTCTTGGTTAGTCTTCAGTGAGCTAGAAATTCAAAATGAGCGTACTTGTTAGCAACCAGAAAGGCCACGGATCTCCTATTTCTTCCCGCTGCTTACTGTCAGGACAATTTGTCATAACATGCACCAGTTCCTGCCTTTTGGGTCACGTCAGCCGCCTCAGATAGCTGGTTGCCAGCCACAGTTTATTGGAATTGCCACACACAGGAGACATTTGACTGAAGTGATCTCTATACCAGCAACTAGATACATTGTTGACGATCTCTCACAATCAAAATTCCGTACATCTTTGTCCGATGGAATACATATCAGTTGAAAAAGCACCTTATGAAAGCAGCGAACAAGGCTTGCAAGTTCATGCCACATGTTGCCAGTCTTATACAGCTGATTTACAACGTGTGGAGCTGTCTGAAGGACTGCAGTATCTTAGGCTATAAAGCCTCCCTGGTATGGTGGGTGCTGTTTAGATTGCCTTTAACTCGCAAGAACCGTTGCCATCATTGGAATTATTACTGTCTGTTAGTGGTGTCAGAAAACAAATCTAGTTATGTGAAATACTCTCTGTATATTGTAAAAATGTACATTTGTTTGTTTGTATGTTCAACATATCCTAATCTACTGGATCAATGTCAACCAGACTTGATACTCATCGCGCTTTCTGTCTGAAAACAAACACTGTAAGAGTAAGAACCACCTAGCTTTAAAAGGGTGGCAATAAAAGAAGTGTAACGTACAGTACGCAGATACCAAGATTTTATTCGTCTAGTATTTGAGAATGAGAGCGCTTACCGACTTGCAACAAAAAGTGTCACAGCTACCGGTTATTTAAAACTTTTATGAATCACTTTTTTTTCCTAACACCCCCCCCCCCCACCCCCCACCCCCCAGGAAATGAAAATCGCTTACTGCATTTTGGCTGTTCATTCAGTGAAATTGCTGCATCTGTCATGACGTTTTAATTTGTTACTTTTTCACTACTAACTCTATTCGAAAGATATTTCGCATACGGCCTCCACATATACCACTGAATGTGCCTGCGAAATTATATTATTGTACAACTCACAGTTCAGAAGATATGACGTCATAAACACGGAGCCTCGTGAAAAACTATGGCTTCTTAAAACAGAATGCAAATTAACCAGACTATAACCATCCAGTGTTTGATAACGAGAGCACTTGCGACTTTCAACAAAGCTGAAGCATGATTTCAAACATTTTCTAAACTTTTTCTCGCTTAAGTGTTTAACATCAAATATTTAACACATTAACTCATTTGAAACGTGATCAGAAGTTTGAAGCTGTTTTATATAGGGAGCACGATTACTTATGCAATCTTCTTACTGTCTGTAAAGAAGCATTTTGTGGTTACGAACGACCTACATCCTGTAGGGACGGGAATGTAAAGTGGGTGATATTGAAGCATAACTGAGGAACACCTAGAATTATTTCAACCAAACTTGTAAGGTATGTGACATATTGTTTGCATAAAAATATTGTGGGAGTAAGATTCTTCACTTCCACTAGCGGAGGGAGTGCGGATGTGAAGGGGCGGCGCAAATATGTTCAAAAACGACCTGCTGGTATTTATTTCCTGTAATGGGTTGACTTAGAACACTTTTAAAAATATGAAGTGAGATTCGTCTCTAAGTTGTGGTGTTCATTGCGTCAAGCAAGTCGTGAGAATGAGCACTGCAGGAAGCCAATAATTTTCTCAATGTGATTTAGGACCTAAGATCAAACCACGCGATCTATAGAGTCATCTGATGTAAAACAGCACTCAGACATACAGGGTTATTACAAATGATTGAAGCGATTTCACAGCTCTACAATAACTTTATTATTTGAGATATTTTCACAATGCTTTGCACACACATACAAAAACTCAAAAAGTTTTTTTAGGCATTCACAAATGTTCGATATGTGCCCCTTTAGTGATTCGGCAGATATCAAGCCGATAATCAAGTTCCTCCCACACTCGGCGCAGCCTGTCCCCATCAATGAGTTCGAAAGCATCGTTGATGCGACCTCGCAGTTCTGGCACGTTTCTTGGTAGAGGAGGTTTAAACACTGAATCTTTCACATAACCCCACAGAAAGAAATCGCATGGGGTTAAGTCAGGAGAGCGTGGAGGCCATGACATGAATTGCTGATCATGATCTCCACCACGACCGACCCATCGGTTTTCCAATCTCCTGTTTAAGAAATGCCGAACATCATGATGGAAGTGTGGTGGAGCACCATGCTGTTGAAAGATGAAGTCGGCGCTGTCGGTCTCCAGTTGTGGCATGAGCCAATTTTCCAGCATGTCCAGATGCACGTGTCCTGTAACGTTTTTTTCGCAGAAGAAAAAGGGGCTGTAAACTTTAAACCGTGAGATTGCACAAAACACGTTAATTTTTGGTGAATTGCGAATTTGCTGCACGAATGCGTGATGATTCTCTACCACCCAGATTCGCACATTGTGTCTGTTCACTTCACCATTAAGAAAAAAATGTTGCTTCATCACTGAAAACAAGTTTCGCACTGAACGCATCCTCTTCCATGAGCTGTTGCAACCGCGCCGAAAATTCAAAGCGTTTGACTTTGTCATCGGGTGTCACGGCTTGTAGCAATTGTAAACGATAAGGCTTCTGCTTTAGCCTTTTCCGTAAGATTTTCCAAACCGTCGGCTGTGGTACGTTTAGCTCCCTGCTTGCTTTATTCGTCGACTTCCGCGGGCTACACGTGAAACTTGCCCGCACGCGTTCAACCGTTTCTTCGCTCACTGCAGGCCGACCCGTTGATTTCCCCTTACAGAGGCATCCAGAAGCTTTAAACTGCGCATACCATCGCCGAATGGAGTTAGCAGTTGGTGGATCTTTGTTGAACTTCGTCCTGAAGTGTCGTTGCACTGTTATGACTGACTGATGTGGGTGAATTTCACGCACGACATACGCTTTCTCGGCTCCTGTCGCCATTTCGTCTCACTGCGCTCTCGAGCGCTCTGGCGGCAGAAACCTGAAGTGCGGCTTCAGCCGAACAAAACTTTATGAGTTTTTCTACGTATCTGTAGTGTGTCGTGACCATATGTCAATGAATGGAGCTACAGTGAATTTATGAAATCGCTTCAATCATTTGTAATAGCCCTGTATAAGTGTGCAATATATGTCACATACCCGTATGTTCCACATCTCCTCCTGAGCCCCTGGATCAATTTCAACTAAACATGGTACACATACTACCTACTACCTGCAAAGAAATACTGTGGGGTAAAACACACGAACTACAAATTGAGGTTGGGGCGATAACCGATTGATGAGTAGAAAAGGGGGAAGGAAAAGGGAGACGGAAAGTGGGGGGATGAGGAGATAGACATACAGATAGGGGGGGAGGAGGTAGACAGAGGGGGAGAAGAAGATGAACAGTAAGAAGGAGGAGATATGTTGAGAGAGGGGTAGAGCAAAAGTGGGTTGAGAATGGAGGGAGAAGGAGATGGACGAAGAGAGGGGGAGGAGGAAATGGACACAGAGAGGAGCGAGAAGGAGATGAACAAAGAGAGGAGAGTGAAGGTGATGAACTAATGGAAGGTTGGAATAATTAAATACGGATGCAACGCAGGGTTATTCAGCTAGCATGCCATAAAAGGTACACTGTGTTCTTGTTTGTCGCACGTAGTAGACATTTGATCAAATTCTGCAAAACGATATGAAATACAAAAACACTAACATTTATATGTTTGAATTCTATAGTAAAACTTCGTAAAACTATTAATACGAATGTGATGAAACTTTTTTATGCTTGGAGAGTGTAGGGTGATGACCAATGTGACAGTGAATGATAGGATACACTAACAACTGGAATGCGCAGCTACAAATAACTATCAATTTTAACAATTACAGGACCAGACAACACACATTACTAATGCCGATTAACTATGCCAAATTCCAAACAATTACAAGAATGAGAGCTTGAAAACGGGGCTGCCACATTGAAATCAGTCGCAAAAAAAAAAAAGAAATGTAAATAAACAAATCAAAAAGAATGGACTGTAGCAGTAGAACTGATATTTCCAGGAAAAAATACTTGATCAGCTACTGTGGAAATAAAATTTTCCTTCTAAAATAATGGAGAACATCATGTCTATAACGCTGTTTTTGCTTTATCTGGTATTGTGTTTGTGAACAACACAATTCCTTTGCAAACGTGTGTGTTTCACTGTTACATTCGTGTTAAAGAATAATATGTTTTTCTAATTTAAGTATGTGCTAGGGGAAGTGTATTAAATGATTTACAGGTACTTTATTGCATGGATTCTTTACTTTGTTGCCATTTATTAGTCTTATGGTCTTCTTGGATTCTGAATAAACTGAGTGATGACAGGAAGATTCCGGTTGATAATATTCCACATTTTAGACGATTCTGAATGTAATCATATCACTACTAACTGTGTCGACATTAATGCAGCATTTCAGAGCTGTTAAGACACAACACGCTCTACGTAGCCGACCATTAACATATGCAATATGACTAAAACATTTTAGATATTCTCACAGCCATACTACCAAAAATTTTGTTTTCCTGTTGTTTGGAACCGATTCATCCTTAAAAGAAACAAAACGTTTATGTCTGAGTATGAAAAGAAACCCTCGAAATCAAGCCCTAAAGACCACACGATATTTGACCGACTGTCGTGTCATCCTCAGCATTCGTACCGGCTGTTCTCCACGTTACGACCTTAGAGCCGGTACTTTTCAATCAGGTAGGTCCTCAGGTGGCATCATGGGGCTGAGCGCACCCTGGCCCGGACCTCCCACAAAGCAGAAATCTCAGGCACTACCGGAAATCGAACCCGGGTCCCGCCAACAGGGTCTGTCGCGTTGACCACTCGGCAACGGAAGTAGACGTTTGAATGGTAATGAAATGAAAATTCATAGTGAGAGTTTTTTAGTGTTCTGTATAATTAACTGGTTATGGCTTGCTCAGCTGTTGACTTGCTTTGGTTGCTGTAGTTCATCGTCATCCTGTGAGAAAAGCGCAGTTGGGCTTAAAGAATAGTAATACACTGTAATTGTAAGCTTTGTTCTTCAGACACATCGGAAGTATTTGTTTGAAAACGCGATCCACTTTACCGAAAGCACTCCAGGCCAGGTTTATAATTATGTTTTTTCTCTTGCTGTAGATATAACCATAGCAGACAATACTTGTCATTAGAAATAAACTCGAGTAGCAGATATTTGCGTGATTCGGAAAAGAGGCCCCACAGAAAACAGACTTTCGATAAAACACAATTGGCGATATTTTGGTGAAAGGTTGGTCGTGAGTATCTATTGTTATCATTTACCAGAACTTACAAGTATAAATGTAGAATTTTATCGATAATGATTAATGGAAACTGCCTCAGCTGTATTATTACATACGCGAAAGTCAGACCATTAATGACAGGACTTCAGCACAACTCGGCAACCTGAAGATGTTCAACGAACTAAACCGGTCGTAACACAATAGAAGTGTAATAACACAGATGGTTTTCCTTAATCGTTAACCTTAGCGCCAGCTGTGTTGTTCAACATGACAAAAAATTTTACGTACAATTTCGTCTTCAGCAGCAATAAAAATGAAATCGAGGAATCGAATGATGGAACATGGCTTCCAATGTGCCTTTCCCTGCATCAATCTGCAAACAGAAAATATACGGACACTTTAACATGGCAGTTTCAGGTGGGGGAGGGGAAGTGTTTTTCAATATGCGTACGATACTGACCGAGGTTGGGCATTTAGTACCTCGTTCGCAGAACTGCCAACCTCGGCGAGAAATTGTGCGGATGATCTCTGTAATTGTACTTTCTCTCACAAGCCAGGATTTACCACGCAAAACAAGCATCATCGTTTGTATTTGCGATATTAACGCATGTCTTCTTGTTAGCTATATCTTTAGGGAGATTAATGTAACTGGACCCTCCATTTATCTGATCATAGATATGTATATGGATGTCAAGGTGTGGTATACGGCTGAGCGCTTTAGCGGACACACGTACTTCGATCTCGGAAAATCGGGCTCAAGGTGGATTCACGATACCACTCAGCAATGTATGTGCTCCGAGAAACAACGCCATTATCACCCCATATATAGTGCAGAGTTGTAGCCTCTGCGTCACCTGGATGTTTAAGTTGGTGATTCAACTCACAGCATAGTACTGCGTTGCATTTAATGGCGTTAAATCTCGGATCATCTAGTACTTTGAGGAGCTCGGTCTCCAAGACAGGGAGGCACGCTTCTAAAAACCCGACAGAGTCGCGGTACCTCCCTCCCGGATTCTCAATCCTTGTGAATGAGATGCGCCCCTGAAAAGCCCTAGCAATTGCTGAGTATTCTAGAGGGGTCATTAAACCATTATTCTGATGTCTTTCACTATCAATAGGACGGGGGAGAGCACTACCGCTAGCCATAGCATAATCAATACTACTATTACTATAACTCGGAGTCCATCCCGTTGATGACGGGGCTGGTGAAGGTGCGTCAGCTGTAGGGAGGGGTATGCGCCTTGGTACATACACTTTTCATTGACGGCGGAGGCGGTAATGTTCGGTGGGAACAACCGGGCTGCGGCGATGGCCCCCGGGGTCTGATGTACCCATTACCGACCGGTGAGGTGGGAGACAGATTCTCCTGTTCGTCTTCTTCATGGGCGCCAGAGGGCTTGCGGCGGTGTGGGGGCAGGTGCTGCTACCGCCTCTCGCGCAGCTGTGATCAGCGCTATACACGGCGCAGCGTGTCTCTGTGGTGTGCGGCCAATTTCCCCCCCCCCCTCTCCCCCTCCCCCGCAACCACCGCTCTAGATACACGATGTACTTCATGTGATATTCCTGTAACATAAATAAGAAAAAAGAAGTTTAATGATCTAGATATAAAACAATAAATAATAAGACTAAATAATGGTAATTACTTGCTGTAATGATATAGTTCAAAAATGTTCACCTTCTAGATATAAAACAATAAATAATAAGACTAAATAATGCTAATTATTTGCTGTAATGATAAATTTCAAAAATATTCACCTTCTCCACTCTGGCTCCATGGCTTGAGCAACTCATCAGCGCATTCAATGGGGTCTCCCACCCACTCAGGTATATCCGCCGCCTCATCTAAAAGGGCCAAACGCTCACACCTTTCGGTTTCTTCTTCTTCATCTGCAGCGGCCACCATCTCGTGAACCCAATCGTGGATTTCACCCCCGCCTTGCACGGCACACTCGACAGCCCCCTCCCAATGCATAGAATCATCTAGAAATAAAATAAAAGAATATGTCTCAGACAGCTCAATCTAGGCACTTCGAAAACCAATATATACTACACGAAATTATTTTATGTAAGAACTACATTTTACAAATGTACTTACATTCGCTCTGTGCTCCTGCCCTCACGACCTATAGCTGATGGGCTATCCCAGCCAACATGCGAGGGATGAATTCTAGAAACACGGAAAATAAATACACACAATCTGTTAAAGGACGCAGCAGTCTGTGGACTGCGGCCAAAACAGATACAACACAGACACACAATCCGTTAAAGGGTGCATCAGTCTTTTTTTTTTTTTTTTTTTTTTTGTGGTTTTAGGGCGCACAACTTCAATGGTCATTAGCGCCCTGACTACTCTAAGAATACACCGCGAGGCACAAGTTGACCACAACAACTAAAAGGGAAAACACGATAAAAGACAGACTGACAGGCATAGGATTAAAAAACAGCATCATCAAATGTCCTTAGCGAGGTTTGTCAAATTGATAAAACGAAGAACACGAGCAGCTGCTCGTGGGTCATCCGCTAAAATGGCATCGAAAGTATTTGGCAGGTTAAGATCGAGGCGCAGTGTGTTAAGATCTGGACAGGACATTAAAATGTGTCTAACCGTCAGCAAGTGCCCACATGGGCAGAACGGCGCCGGCGCAGCCGTCAGCAGATGGCGATGGCTGAACCGGCAGTGTCCAATTCTTAACCGGGCTAAAATGACCTCCTCCCGCCGAGAAGGGCGTGAGGAGGACGTCCAAGCCACGGGAAGAGGTTTTAAGGCCCGAAGCTTGTTGTCGGTAAGTGCAGCCCAATCGGCATGCCACAGAGATAAGATGCGCCGACAAATCACCCTGCTAAAATCGGACGAAGGGACGCAACAAAAAGCTGTCCGAGGCTGGAGGACCGCAGCCTTGGCCGCGGCATCTGCAGCTTCGTTCCCAGGGATACCGACATGGCCAGGAACCCACATAAAGCTAACTGGAGAACCGACGTCCACCAGCTGCTGAAGAGAGCGTTGGATCCGGTGTACGAAAGGGTGAACCGGGTACGGATCACTGAGGCTCTGGATGGCGCCCAGGGAATCTGAGCAGATGACATAAGCAGAATGTCGGTGGCGGCAGATGTAAAGAACAGCCTGGTAGAGGGCAAAGAGCTCAGCTGTGAAGACAGAACAATGGTCATGGAGCCGGTATTTGAAACTTTGTGCCTCGACAATAAAGGAACACCCGACCCCGTCATTGGTCTTAGAGCCATCTGTATAAATGAATGTCATGTCGATGAACTTTGAACGAAGTTCCAAAAAACGGGAGTGGTAGACCGAACCGGGGGTGACGTCTTTTGGGAGCGAGCGGAGGTCAAGGTGAACGCGGACCTGAGCCTGGAGCCATGGTGGCGTGCGGCTCTCGCCCACTCGAAAGGTTGCAGGGAGTGAGAAATTAAGGTGTTGAAGGAGGCGACGAAAGCGAACTCCAGGGGGTAGCAGGGCAGAGACATACAACCCGTATTGACGGTCAAGAGACTCGTCAAAAAAGGAACGATAAGACGGATGGTCGGGCATTGACAGTAGCCGACAGGCATACCGACAAAGCAGTATATCGCGCCGGTAGGTGAGTGGCAATTCGCCAGCGTCAGCATGAAGACTCTCGACGGGACTAGTATAAAACGCTCCGATCGCAAGTCGTAAACCCCGATGTTGTATGGAGTTGAGGCGGCGTAAGATGGATGGCCGTGCAGAGGAGTATACGAAGCTCCCATAATCCAGCTTGGAGCGGACGATCGACCGATATAGACGAAGTAGGACGGTTCGATCCGCTCCCCACGACAGACCACTGAGAACACGGAGGACATTTAAAGAACGGGTACAACGGGCGGCCAAATAGGACACATGTGGAGACCAGTTAAGTTTCCTGTCAAATGTAAGGCCTAAAAATTTGGTTGTCTCCACGATTGGGAGAGCAACGGGACCGAGTCGTAAGGACGGTGGGAGAAACTCTTTGTAGCGCCAGAAGTTAATACAGACCGTCTTCTCGGCAGAAAAACGGAAGCCATTGGCGACACTCCAGGAGTAAAGACGGTCAAGAGAACGCTGAAGACAGCACTCCAGGACACGTGTACACTGCGCGCTGCAATAGATGGTAAAATCGTCCACGAAAAGGGAGCCTGATACATCAGCTGGGAGGCAATCCATTATTGGATTGATCGCGATGGCGAAGAGAGCGACGCTCAAGACTGAGCCCTGTGGCACCCCATTCTCCTGGCGAAAGGTGTCGGACAGGACAGAACCCACACGTACCCTGAACTGTCGATCCATTAAAAAGGAACGAATAAAAAGAGGAAGGCGACCGCGAAGGCCCCATGTATGCATGGTGCGGAGAATGCCCGCCTTCCAACAGGTGTCGTAAGCCTTCTCCAAATCAAAGAACACAGCCGCGGTCGGGCGCTTCCGCAAGAAGTTATTCATAATGAAGGTCGACAAGGTAACCAGATGGTCAACAGCAGAGCGGCGCCTACGAAATCCACATTGTACATTGGTAAGTAGGCGTCGAGACTCGAGCAGCCAAACCAAACGTGAGTGAACCATTCGCTCCATCACTTTACAGACACAGCTGGTAAGCGAGATAGGTCGATAACTGGAAGGCAAGTGCTTGTCCTTCCCCGGCTTAGGAATCGGGACAACAATAGACTCGCGCCAGCATGCGGGAACATGTCCCTCAATCCAGATGCGATTATATGTACGAAGAAGAAAACCTTTACCCGCAGGAGAAAGGTTCTTCAGCATCTGAATATGAATAGAATCTGGCCCTGGAGCAGAGGACCGTGATCGGCCAAGTGCGTTTTCGAGTTCCCGCATGGTGAATGGGGCATTATAACTTTCACAATTCGAGGAGCGGAAGTTAGGTGGCCTAGCCTCCTCTGCCTGTTTGCGGGGGAGGAAGGCAGGGTGGTAATGAGCGGAGCTCGAAACCTCTGCGAAAAAGCGGCCGAAGGCATTGGAGACAGCCTCAGGGGCTACAAGGACGTCATTCGCGACCTTCAAGCCAGAAACTGGTGAGTGGACCTTAGTGCCAGATAGCCGGCGCAGGCTACCCCAGACAACAGAAGAAGGAGTAAAACTGTTGAAGGTGCTTGTGAAAGCAGCCCAGCTGGCTTTCTTGCTTTCTTTAATAATACGACGACACTGAGCACGTAATCGTTTATAATTGATACAATTCGCCACTGTAGGGTGGCGTTTAAATGTGCGTAAAGCACGTCGACGAGCACGTAAAGCGTCTCTACATGCCGCGGTCCACCAGGGGACCGGTACGCGACGTGGAGAAGAAGGAGGGTGAGGGATGGAATATTCAGCAGCAGCGAGAATGACTTCCGTGAGGTGTGCGACCTGACGATCGCAGCTTGTAAAGGTTTGATTCTGAAAGGTCGCCCTGGAAGAGAAGAGCCCCCAGTCTGCCTTGGAGATGGTCCAATGAGAGAAGCACGGAGAGGGAGTATGCTGCAGGAGTTGGATAACACACGGGAAGTGGTCGCTCGAATATGTATCAGAAAGTGCATACCACTCAAACCGGCGTGCAAGTTGGGGAGTACATATAGAGAGGTCTAAATGGGAATAGGTGTGAGATGTGTCCGAAAGAAAGGTTGGGGCGCCAGTATTGAGGCAGACAAGATCGAGCTGGTTGAAAAGGTCTGCTAACAAGGAGCCCCTCGGGCAGGAGGCTGGAGAGCCCCAAAGGGGATGGTGGGCATTGAAGTCTCCAGTTAACAAAAATGGTGTAGGTAGCTGAGCAATAAGTTGCATCACGTCTGCCCTGGTAACGGCAGATGACGATGGAGTGTAAACGGTACAAAAGGAAAACGTAAAAGTGGGGAGAGTAATGCGGATGGCAACTGCCTGCAGGCCGGTGTGCAACGTGATGGGATCGTAGTAAATATCATCCTGGACCAGCAACATAACCCCTCCATGAGCTGGGATACCTACCACAGGGGGTAGGTCAAAACGCACAGAGGTGTAGTGTGCCAAGGCAATTTGATCGCATGGGCGTAGCTTCGTTTCCTGGAGGGCTACGACGAGCGGACGGTGCAAGCGGAGCAGCAACTTCAAGTCCTCTCGGTTGGAGCGAATGCTGCGAATATTCCAGTGAATAAGTGCCATCGTAAGAAAAGGAAGATGAGAGAAGTGGTCACCTCGAAGGCCGCTTAGGGCCTGGCTTCGAGCGAGCACTGCCGCCGCTATCAGTAGGCGGACAGTCATCGTCCATGTGGTCTATAGGGTCATCGGCCATCTCGGGAGGATGGCCGGGAGGGGGAGCTTCCTCCGCCAGTGAACGGCCAGATGTACGGCTACCAGCGGTGCGGCCAGGCGAAACAGATGACGGCCTGGGGCGGCAACCGCTGGGTGGCGCAGGAGAAGGAATGCGCCGTGGCGGAGAAGGAGAACTGTGCTTCCTATGCGCCTTTTTGGAAGGACGTGTAGTGGAAGTACCGGTCGAAGGCTGGGAGGTCGAGGTACGGAGGAAGTCTGCACGGGATGGTTCCTTCTTGAAGGCCCGTGCATCTGACTTCGATGTCTTCGTCTTAGCAGAAGCTGAGGAAGGTGCTCGTGTCTGTGGGGTGATGGGAGGAAGAGGAGACGTCGACCGCGCGATCTTAGCACTGGCCGAACGGACGACCGTGGTGCTGAAGGTCAGATCGCATGTCTGGGTTGCTACCTCCCGGGTAGTCCGAGGAGAGGCGAGGACAGTACTGTATTTCCCCGCTGGGAGCAGCGTGGGCTTCCTACTAGCCAATAGCTTGCGAGCAGCCGAGGTGGACACTTTCTCTTTGACCCTAATTTCTTGGATACAGCGTTCTTCCTTATAGACAGGACAGTCGCGGGAGGATGCGGCATGGTCACCCTGACAGTTCACACAACGAGGAGACGGAGGTGGACAGTCACCCTCATGGGCATCCCTGCCACAAGTGACACATTTAGCCGCATTGGAACAAGACTGTCTAGTGTGATTGAAACGCTGACACTGGTAACAGCGCGTAGGTGTCGGGACATAGGGGCGAACAGAAATAACCTCGTAGCCCGCCTTGATGCGCGATGGCAGCTTAACACTATCGAAGGTCAAGAAAATTGTCCGGGTCGGTACAAGGTCATTGTTGACCTTTTTCATGACCCTATGGACAGCCGTCACGCCCTGCTCAGCGAGGAATGATTGAAGCTCCTCGTCAGTCAATCCGTCGAGGGAGCTAGTATACACTACACCACGAGACGAGTTCAAAGTTCGGTGGGCCTCCACCCGGACAGGGAACGTGTACAGGAGGGTGGCCCGAAGCAGTTTTTGTGCCTGAAAGGCACTCTCAGTTTCTAGTAATAAGGTGCCGTTTCGCAACCTGGTACAAGATTTGACAGATCCGGCTATGGCATCTACGCCCTTCTGAATAACGGAAGGGTTGACAGAGGAAAAATCCTTTCCGTCCTCAGTTCGAGAAACTACGAGGAACTGTGGGGCAGGCGGTAGTACTTTTGTCACTGTTGGCTGGTCACGTTTCCGTTTTTGAGTCGAAGTCGAAAGAGATGGAGTAGAATCCATTGCGGAGGAATCCCCCATGATTGCCAGCGTCTCCGATGGCGCGCTCCTTCCTTGTGGGGACCCTCTCAGAGGGCACTCCCGCCTTAGGTGAATGTTTACACCTCAGGTCACACCTCCCGAGAAACAGACGGAGGGACCAATCGGCATGGTCAGAAGGTATTAGCTCAGGCAATCACCCCTCCCCGGGCCTGGCCTTTACCAGGGGGTACGCGTGTGCCTTACATGTCTACCCAGGGCGGGGAATTACGCGTTACCCCGTCACCGGCTACGCGTGCGAACGCGTGGGTCGGCCTTCAGGCACGCACAGGGAGGAAGGAAGAAGAGGAAAAAGAAGAGAGAGAGGGAGAAAGAGGACAGACTGCCTCAAACGCCGAGGCGGAGACCAGAGAAGGCAAGGAGAAGAAGGTAATGAGAAGGCAAGGAGAAGAAGGTAATGAGAAGGCAAGGAGAAGGCAAGGAGAAAAAGGCAATGAGAGGGCATGGAGAAAAAGGCAATGAGAAGGCAAGGAGAAAAAGGCAATGAGAAGGCAAGGAGAAGTCAAGGAAAATGAGTAAGGAAGACAGTGAGGTCGAGAAGAGCAAGGAAAGGAACCAACAAAAGGAAGGAAGAAACGAGAAGTGAAAAAACCAAAAAGACCACGATTATAGGTCGTGGAACCGTCCGTCTCCGGACGCAGGCGCTAACTACCCCCGTGAGGGGGATGGACTCCTTTTAGTCGCCTCTTACGACAGGCAGGAATACCGCGGGCCTATTCTTACCCCCGAACCCGCAGGGGGAGCATCAGTCTGTGTAGACAGCGGTCCAAAACAGATGTGACACACAGAATCCGTTAAAGGGCGCAGCAGCCTGTGTATACTGTAGCAAAAACAGATATAACACACAAACAATCCGTTAAAAGACGCAGCAGTCTGTGTAGACTGCGGTCCAAAATAGATATAGCACAAACAAACATTGAATACAGACAAAGAATCTGTTAAAGGGCGAAGCAGTCTGTGGACTGTGGTTCAAACAGATATTTGAACACCGAAAAAGTACTTTCCAGGTAATTGATCTTCATCTCCTCGGCGGCGCTTGCCACTGCTGCTTCTGTTGTTGCTGCTGGTTCTGCTGGTACGCATCATGATGAGGACGAAAGTACAACGATTGACCTCTGGGCGAAGTACGGAAACAGACTGAGGGCGAGTTCGGTTGTGGTTTGGGTTATATAGCTTCTATGACGTCGAATCACGTCACTAATGCAGTAGCCAATAGGATTGCTGCATTCTAGGGGTGGGGGGGGTGCTACTTCATGAATGATGACTGCACTCCTAATGGGAAAACATCGAACGTTGATCATTGAATCTCAAGGTGATACATTCAGTTATAGCATAGCATTGAAATTGGATTGGATTTAAGTACTTAGGTAATTCATACATTATATGTGCTCCATTACTATCGTTAGCATATTTCTGGAAGGCCATCTGTGGCGTCAGTATGAGCGTGCGGGATAGAGACCATGACGTGAGCATTTGATCGCTCGCGGGCTATACACATGGCGTATGCCCCGTTAGAAATGCATGAGAGAGAAAGCATTGCAGCATCTCTCTCTCAGCGCTTGACTACAGGTGGGGCGAGGGGTGACGCGTTTCACGTACTGCGATCGACTATCTTCGATTATGTAATGGGAACATGCTCTGGCTGTATCCTAGACCACGTGGCGAGCACAATTCTTGCCAAAATCCTGGGTGACGTCACGGACGACAGCGTCCTCTGGTGCCGGTGCTGCGTACCAAGCCACGCGGTGAATGCACTGTTTGCCATCATCTTGGGTAAGAGTACTTGCGTCATCAGCTGACGTCATGATAGCGCCCTGTCGTGGTGGTGCTGTGTACTAGGTCAGTTGGAGTCCAGATCTCGTGGTGAACACACTGAATGGATGTGCTGCATGAAATTGTTTAAATAAAGACTGGTGCATGCAAAATAAAGACTTATATCCAGCACTGGTCGAGTCCTTTTCCCACGAATCCTTAGGAGCAGATTGCAGTCACGTGACTGAGGTTATTACAAGTGTCCTTTCTTTGGCGCCATTTTCTTAGCTTAGTAGAGACACCCAAAGTGACTTATCTTCCCACCAAAATTCAAACTTGTCGCCAGTTCTTAGCATGAGGTTGCGGTTGGATGACTTGGGTTATTGGAGATAAACCAAGTGACCTATCTTCCCCCAATTTCCTTAGGGTAGTAGAGATAACCTTGGTGTGATGCATTATCCTGTCGGAATTTGAACTTCCCACCATTTTTCTGGGAGAGGGGAGGGTAGGGGGGCATGTCACTTTCCCACCAAAAGCCGCCATCTTGGATAACGGTACTTGCGTCATCAGCTGACGTCATGGACGTCATCTTGGATGCTGTCATGCGCTGTTGCCAAGACTACACGCCGCCATCTTGGATAACGTCATCGCTGCCATCTTGGATACATCTGGCACAATGCAGAGTGGGGTAGAATCAACCTTGCTCCAATACTACTTAACACTTGATTTATCATTATTATTACTATTGTTAATTATATAGATATGTTATGTCCATATGATTCTTTCACGTGCTGACATGCTTGAATACTACTCCAAGGGGAATCAAGTGTATCATCAATGCCATCAACATTATCCACAATGTCACACTCTGAAGTGAAGTTTCCATAAAACTGTCTTGCATCACTAGGAGTTAGATGCATTATCGATTTTGTGTTTTGCATTTTTGGCAGTGATACTAGTATTATTTGGCCACAAAGGCACCAAGAATGCTCTTAGGTTTAGCAAAGACTGGGCAGTGTGCAGTATATCTCTGAATATATACTTCAACGAAATTCTCATCGAAGTTCTTGTTCATGAACACTGAATGTACGATGGCTAGGGTAAACCAACCACTACCAGTTTTTCCAGTAGCGACATCCAGAGTAAAATTCACTCTGCAGCCACAGAAGAATATTGGTCCATTTAATATGACTGCTTGCGCCGTTCCATTTCCTCCCAGTTTATTCTCTAGGCTAATAATATGTTTGTAGACAGGCATGCGGTGGCGGCGTTGACGATACACATTTCGACGAGGCATAGTACTTCAATGCTGTTGCAGATGGAGCTCATAGCGGAATGGTTCCGCTGGCGTGCACTGCCCGCTTATATACAGAGCTAGTGACCTTGATTACGTAAGGCGCTGATAACGGACTTTTAGACTCTGCAGGCACCAGCAGGCGAGAGTTATCCCGTCCGCGCGCTGTAGCCTCACTAGCAGCGCGCGTACCCTGGTGCGCCAGTCTAGCCGGGTCGGGCGGGTTGCGTCACCGACACGCTAGTCGCTCAGCGGGCAGTGCGGCACTATGTTTGCGAATTTTTTCAAACTATTGCATCCTTTAGCCCCCGGTACGCTATGTACGTCTGACGGTTACAGTGGTCAATCATACACCTGAGCGATGGTTTCTTCCGATGGACGCAGATTTCGGGTCCACAGCTTGCTCGACAAGGTCTCGTAGAATCGGCAGACCTATGAGTGCCACCTCAGTCGACAGTCTATAGCATACTTTATACTATGACTTGTACACACTGGATTCTTAAACGTCTGTTCCTGCAGATGTATACACTCGCTGCTGCAAGATATTTTATTTGTTTCACGAAAGTCTCCAGTTATGACTGTATGATCCCCCAGCATTAGTGATCGAGAATGAACATTGCTGTGGAACACTGCGGAGATATTCATTGACATATTACATAGTTGACACCATTTATCAGCACATAATATCACTTTAACGTCACAAAATCGCAGCTTTTGAAATACGATCCCCGATAGAACTCTCGGTCAGAAATCATACCAAGCCTGTGTTGTTTAAGCTGTAGTTGACGTTAAGCAACATAATTACCAAGTCATGTGGCGTCTTCACCTCACCTTCTGCTGCTTTGTGGCTCAACATCTTACCCATTTGCCGTTTCTGCCATGACTGGGTGAGCCGTTCGTCGATCGCTGTTGATACACTTTTCTTTCTTCTTTCTTCTTTTTGCGACGGGGTGCTCCGACTCATTGTATGAAGAAACTATATATTCTTTTAGTAGGTTGTCGGATAAGACTGGGGCGGGTAGGAAAATCAACACACATACACACCGAGCTTTATTGCTTTTAGATACATCGCTCAGTAGCAGCACAGAACTTGGAAAATAATATTCGTCTGTAGACCTTAAACTCGTCCTGAATGGCGTTCAAGCTGTGAGGCCTCCATCGACAGACTGTAGAAGTTCTACAGACGAGCACTTTGGTACAGGGGCATACAGGAATTTATACACTGCTCCGTTTGGTACACGGTTACACCATTTTTTTTTTTCAAATAGTCAACAAACTCATAGTACGCAGCTCTTGCATAAGACTGCCAACGACTCAGTTTTTCTGTAGCGACCGTCATTGCGCAGTACGAATCATTTAATGTCTCAACACTCGAATATTTTAAGTAGATATTCGGACCCCATGAAGTTAATTCTAACATGACCTCGCTGTATATATCAAGCACTGTGAATTTACGACCTAGTATTTAATATCAGTGGGTGTATTGGATTGATCGTACTCGTCAGTTATCTTATTCTTTGTACAACATACAATACTGCTCACATATCCCACTCGTAGCACGAATATTGAACTAAAGAATCAATGCTTTGCGCGTTTTAATATCAATAACCACAGCAAATTCATTATCAGGATCCAAACCTACATTTACTTGTTTAGATCCACATGCAGCTACGTTATACGTGCTAGCAAGCAGTAATACTCTTGATGGGGGACATGCCTGCGGTTCTGTGAGGTTTTTTCTTTTTTTGTGGTTTTAGGGCGCACAACTTCAACGGTCATTAGCGCCCAGACTACGTTAGGAATGCACCGCGAGTCACAAGTTTAAAACAGCAACGAAAAGGAAAACACGATAAAAGACAGACTGACAAGCATAGGATTAAAAAAACAGCATAATCAAATGTCCTTCGAGAGGGTTGTTAAGTTGATAAAATGAAGAACGCGAGCAGCTGCTCGTGGGTCATCCGCTAAAATGGCATCGAGAGTACATGGCAGGCCAAGATCAAGACGCAGTGTGTTAAAATCCGGACAGGACGTTAAAATGTGGCGGACCGTCAGCAATTGCCCACATGGGCAGAACGGCGCCGGCGCAGCCGTCAGCAGATGGCGATGGCTGAACCGGCAGTGTCCAATTCGTAACAGGGCCAAAACTACCTCCTCCCGCCGAGAAGGGCGTGAGGAGGACGTCCGAGCCGCGGGAAGAGGTTTCAAGGCCCGAAGCTTGTTGTCTCTAAGTGCAGCCCAATCGGCATGCCACAGCGATAAAATGCGCCGACAAATGACCCTGCTACAATCTAACGAAGGGACACAACAAGAAGCTGTCCGAGGCTGGAGGACCGCAGCCTTGGCCGCGGCATCTGCAGCTTCGTTCCCAGGGATACCAACATAGCCAGGAACCCACATAAAGCTAACCGGAGAACCGACGTCCACCAGCTGCTGAAGAGAGCGTTGGATCCGGTGCACGAAAGGGTGAACCGGGTACGGATCACTGAGGCTCTGGATGGCGCTCAGGGAATCTGAGCAGATGACATAAGCAGAATGTCGCTGGCGGCAAATGTAAAGAACAGCCTGGTAGAGGGCAAAGAGCTCAGCTGTGAAGACCGAACAATGGCCATGGAGCCGGTATTTGAAACTTTGTGCCCCGACAATTAAAGAACGACCGACCCCGTCATTGGTCTTAGAGCCATCTGTATAAATGAAGGTCATATTAATGAACTTCGAACGAAGTTCGACAAAACGGGAGTGGTAGACCGAACCGGGGGTTACCTCCTTTGGGAGCGAGCTGAGGTCAAGGTGAACGCGAACCTGAGCCTGGAGCCAAGGTGGCGTGTGGCTCTCGCCCACGCTAAAGGGTGCGGGGAGTGAAAAATTAAGATGTTGAAGGAGGCGACGAAAGCGAACTCCAGGGGGTAGCAGGGCAGAGACATACAACCCGTATTGACGGTCGAGAGAGTCGTCAAAAAAGGAACGATAAGACGGGTGGTCGGGCATTGACAGTAGCAGTCAGGCATACCAACATAGCAGTATATCGCGCCGGTAGGTGAGTGGCAATTCACCAGCGTCAGCATGAAGACTCTCGACGGGACTAGTATAAAACGCTCCGATCGCAAGTCGTAAACCCCGATGTTGTATGGAATTGAGGCGGTGTAAGATGGATGGCCGTGCAGAGGAGTATACGAAGCTCCCATAATCCAGCTTGGAGCGGACGATCGACCGATATAGGCGAAGTAGGACGGTTCGATCCGCTCCCCACGACATACCATTGAGAACACGGAGGACACTTAGAGAACGGGTACAACGGGCAGCCAAATATGATACATGTGGAGACCAGCTAAGTTTCCTGTCAAATGTAAGACCTAAAAATTTTGTTGTCTCCACGAATGGGAGAGCAACGGGACCGATCCGTAAGGACGGTGGGAGAAACTCTTTGTAGCGCCAGAAGTTAACACAGACCGTCTTCTCGGCAGAAAAACGGAAGCCATTGGCGACACTCCAGGAGTAAAGACAGTCAAGAGAACGCTGAAGACAGCGCTCCAGGAAACATGTACGCTGCGCGCTGCAATAGATGGTAAAATCGTCCACGAAAAGGGAGCCTGATACATCAGCTGGGAGGCAATCCATTATTGGATTGATCGCTATGGCGAAGAGAGCGACGCTCAAAACTGAGCCCTGTGGCACCCCATTCTCCTGGCGAAAGGTGTCTGACAGGACAGAACCCACACGTACCCTGAACTGTAGATCCATTAAAAAGGAACGAATAAAAAGAGGGAGGCGACCGCCAAGAACCCATGTATGCATGGTGCGGAGAATGCCCGCCCTCCAACAGGTGTTGTAAGCCTTCTCCAAATCAAAGAACACAGCCGCGGTAGGGCGCTTCCGCAAGAAGTTATTCATAATGAAGGTTGACAAGATAACCAGATGGTCAACAGCAGAGCGGCGCCTACGAAATCCACATTGTACATTGGTAAGTAGGCGTCGAGACTCGAGCAGCCAAACCAAACGTGAGTGAACCATTCGCTCCATCACCTTACAGACACAGCTGGTAAGCGAGATGGGTCGATAACTGGAAGGCAAGTGCTTGTCCTTCCTCGGCTTAGGAATCGGTACAACAATAGACTCGCGCCAGCATGCGGGAACATGTCCCTCAATCCAGATGCGATTATAAGTACGAAGAAGAAAACCCTTACCCGCAGGAGAAAGGTTCTTCAGCATCTGAATATGAATAGAATCAGGCCCTGGAGCGGAGGACCGTGACCGGCCAAGTGCGTTTTCGAGTTCCCGCATGGTGAATGGGGCATTATAACTTTCACGATTCGAGGAGCGGAAGTTAGGTGGCCTAGCCTCCTCTGCCTGTTTGCGGGGGAGGAAGGCAGGGTGGTAATGAAATGAGCTCGAAACCTCTGCGAACAAGTGGCCAAAGGCATTGGAGACATCCTCAGGGGCCACAAGGACGTCATTCGCGACCGCCAAGCCAGAAACTGATGAGTGGACCTTAGTGCCAGATAGACGGCGCAGGCTACCCCAGATAACAGAAGAAGGAGTAAAACTGTTGAGGTGCTTGTGAAAGCAGCCCAGCTGGCTTTCTTGCTTTCTTTAATAATACGACGGCACTGCGCACGTAATCGTTTATAAGTGATACAATTCGCCACTGTAGGGTGGCGATTAAAGGTGCGTAAAGCACGTCGACGAGCACGTAAAGAGTCTCTACATGCTGCGGTCCACCAGGGGACCGGTACGCGACGTGGAGAAGAAGTAGGGTGAGGGATGGAATATTCAGCAGCAGTGAGAATGACTTCCGTGAGGTGTGCGACCTAACGATCGCAGCTTGTGAAGGTTTGATCCTGAAAGGTCGCCCTGGAAGAGAAGAGCCCCCAGTCTGCTTTGGAGATGGTCCAACTAGATTAGCACGGAGAGGGGGTATGATGCAGGAGATGGATGACACACGGGAAGTGGTCGCTCGAATATGTATCAGAAAGGGCATACCACTCAAACCGGCGTGCAAGTTGGGTAGTACATATAGAGAGGTCTAAATGGGAATAGGTGTGAGATGTGTCCGAAAGAAAAGTAGGGGCGCCAGTATTGAGGCAGACAAGATTGAGCTGGTTGAAAAGGTCTGCTAACAGGAAGCCCCTCGGGGAGGATGCTGGAGTCCCCCAAAGGGGATGGTGGACATTGAAGTCTCCAGTTAATAAAAATGGTGCAGGTAGCTGAGCAATAAGTTGAATCATGTCTGCCCTGGTAACGGCTGACGACGACGGAGTGTAAACGGTACAAATGGAAAATGTAAAAGTGGGGAGAGTAATTCGGATGGCAACTGCCTGCAGGCCGGTGTGCAACGTGATGGGATCGTAGTAAATATCATCCCGGACCAGCAACATAACCCCTCCATGAGCCGGGATACCTACCACAGGGGTAGGTCAAAATGCACAGAGGTGTAGTGTGCCAAGGCAATTTGATCGCATGGGCGTAGCTTCGTTTCCTGGAGGGCTGCGACGAGCGGACGGTGCAAGCGGAGCAGCAACTTCAAGTCCTCTCGGTTGGAACGAATGCTGCGAATATTCCAGTGAATAAGTGCCATCGTAAGAAGAAAAGGAAGATGAAAGAAGGGGTCACTTCGAAGGCCGCTGAGGGCCTGGCTTCGAGCGAGCACTGCCACCGCTATCAGTAGGCGGACAGTCATCGTCCATTGGTTCTATAGGTTCATCGGCCATCTTGGTAAGATGTCCGGGAGGGGGAGCTTCCTCCGCACGTGAACGGCCAGATGTTCGGCTACCAGCGGTGCGGCCAGGCGAAACGGATGACGGCCTGTGGCGGCAACCGCTGGGTGGCGCAGGAGAAGAAATGCGCCGTGGCGGAGAAGGAGAACTGTGCATCCTATGAGCCTTCTTGGAAGGTCGTTTGGTGGAAGTACCGGTCGATGGCTGGGAGGTCGAGGTACGTAGGAAGTCTGCACGGGACGGTTCCTTCTTGAAGGCCCGTGCATCTGACTTCTGGGTCTTCGTCTTAGCAGAATCTGATGAAGGGGCTAGTGTCTGTGGGGTGATGGGAGGAAGAGGAGACGTCGACCGCGCGATCTTAGCACTGGCCGAGAGGACGACCGTGGTGCTGAAGGTCAAATATCATGTCTGGGTTGCCACCTCCCTGGTAGTCCGAGGAGAGGCGAGGCGAGGACAGTACTGGATTTCCCCGCTGGGAGCAGCGTGGGCTTCCTACTAGCCAATAGCTTGCGAGCAGCCGAGGTGGACACTTTCTCTTTGACCCGAATTTCTTGGATACAGCGTTCTTCCTTATAGACGGGACAGTCACGGGAGGATGCTGCATGGTCACCCCGACAGTTCACACAACGAGGAGACGGAGGTGGACAGTCACCCTCATGGGCATCCCTGCCACAAGTGACACATTTAGCCGCATTGGAACAAGACTGTCGAGTGTGATTGAAACGCTGACACAGGTAGCAGCACGTAGGTGTCGGGACATAGGGTTGAACAGAAGTAACCTCGTAGCCCGCTTTGATGCGCGATGGCAGCTTAACACTATCAAAGGTCAAGAAAAGTGTCCGGGTCGGTACAAGGTCATTGTTGACCTTTTTCATGACCCTATGGACAGCCGTCACGCCCTGCTCAGCGAGGAAAGACTGAATCTCCTCGTCAGTCAATCCGTCGAGGGATCTAGTATAGACCACACCACAAGAGGAATTCAAAGTTCGGTGAGCCTCCACCCAGACAGGGAACGTGTACAGGAGTGTGGCTCGAAGCAGTTTCTGTGCCTGAATCGCGCTCTCAGTTTCTAGTAATAAGGTACCATTACGCAACCTCGTACAAGACTTAACAGTACCGACTATGGCATCTACGCCCTTCTGGATAACGAAAGGGTTGACAGAGGAAAAATCCTTTCCGTCCTCAGATCGAGAAATGACTAGGAGCTGTGGGGTAGGCGGTAGTACTTTTGTCACTGGGGGCTGGTCATGTTTCCGTTTGTGGGCAGAAGTCGAGAGAGAAGAAGAGAAATCCATTGCGGAGGAATCCCCCATGATTGCCAGCGTCTCCGATGACGCGCTCCTTCCTTATGGGGACCCTCTCAGAGGGCACTCCCGCCTTAGGTGAATGTTTACACCTCAGGTCACACCTCCCGAGAAACAGATGGAGGGACCAATCGGCATGGTCAGAAGGTATCAGCTCAGGCAATCACCCCTCCCTCGGCCTGGCCTTTACCAGGGGGTACGTGCGTGCCTTACTTGTCTACCCAGGGTGGGGAATTACGCGTTACCCCGTCACCGGCTACGCGTGCGAACGCGTGGGTCGGCCTTCAGGCGTGCACAGGGAGGAAGGAAGAAGAGGAAAGGAAGAGAGAGAAGACAGACTGACTCAAACGCCGAAGCGGAGACCAGAGAAGGCAAGGGAAAGAAGGCAAGGGAAAGAAGGCAAGGGAAAGAAGGCAAGGGAAAGAAGGCAAGGGAAAGAAGGCAAGGGAAAGAAGGCAAGGGAAAGAAGGCAAGGGAAAGAAGGCAAGGGAAAGAAGGCAAGGGAAAGAAGGCAAGGGAAAGAAGGCAAGGGAAAGAAGGCAAGGGAAAGAAGGCAAGGGAAAGAAGGCAAGGGAAAGAAGGCAAGGGAAAGAAGGCAAGGGAAAGAAGGCAAGGGAAAGAAGGCAAGGGAAAGAAGGCAAGGGAAAGAAGGCAAGGGAAAGAAGGCAAGGGAAAGAAGGCAAGGGAAAGAAGGCAAGGGAAAGAAGGCAAGGGAAAGAAGGCAAGGGAAAGAAGGCAAGGGAAAGAAGGCAAGGGAAAGAAGGCAAGGGAAAGAAGGCAAGGGAAAGAAGGCAAGGGAAAGAAGGCAAGGGAAAGAAGGCAAGGGAAAGAGTAAGGAAGACAGTGAGATGGAGAAGAACAAAGAAAGGAACCAACCAAAGAAGGAAGAAACGAGAAGTGAAAAACCAAAAAGACCACAAATATAGGTCGTGGGACCGTCCGTCTCTGGACGCAGGTGCTAACTACCCCCTTGAGGGGGATGGACTCCTTTTAGTCGCCTCTTACGACAGGCAGGAAGACCTCGGGCCTATTCTAACCCCCGGACCCGCAGGGGGTGTTCTGTGAGGTGCAGCGGTGGTGACGGCACAGTACAGTTGGATAGAGACTACAATACAGAATAGTTCATGCTCAATAAATCGGGGAGTCCATATTAAGGCTAGGTTGAGAGAGGTACCGCCATTTTTAGGCCACGTGACTGGTAAACTCATGACCTTGAACGTAAGTACCAAAATTGCTTGGGTGATTCCCCTGGGTGACCTTTGTCAACTTCCAGTGGTTCCTTGAGCGATAAGAAGTGAGGTAACAAGGACCGCAAGTTGGTAACCTGACACTGTATATGTAACATGACACCGGATGCGATTAAATCGTTATCAGAGCCTGTACCTGCCCTGCTATCCTACTGATGTAGACAATACTCAAATGGAATAGGATCGTTAGTATTGGTACAAGGTACCATTTGCCATGCACTGCAAAAAGTCTTGTGGATTACATATGTAGATGTTGATGTGGATGTAGACAGATCTGTAACTGATGTCACAACAGTCCTTCAATTGATGCAAAATTCATACACCACTTCTAAAGATCGGCATGGTAGCTGGAGCGAATTTATCTGCAATATCTGGAGCATATGTTTGTGTAGACTTCTCTGCTGGTGGGGCACGGAATGGCGGATAGGCAGGTCATAACAAGACAACATCCCAACATGTGTTGAGTTTTCAGACATTGTTCTTGGTGCTAAAATTAGCGCTCACCTATTTCTCCAGTAACATCATGTACGATTCATTTCGCCATATTTAGTTGACCTTATCTTTGAAATCCTGAGTCTGTGCAAACCAGCGTGATAATAGGAAAGACCAAAACTCAAATTCGAAACATTCTTTCTAATGCGAACTCTGCAAGCTGTCTGGGCATGACGTACTGTCATGGTAGTTTGACAGGCTATACTGAGGTTAGTGGTTGTAATCTACTTTCATATAACACATAGTTCGATATGCTTCCTTAAGGTAGAGTGTGTGATGTGATCAATTTGATCGTGTAAGTTACTGTAAAATGAAGTTGTTCTGATAACTCTAGTGCGGAGGTTCCTAGACTTTTTGTCACTATGTACCATCTATCATGTGTAGAAATTCTGGCGTACCACTATAGCTTGTTCTTTTTCACATACTTGTTCATGTTAACAAGCGGAACTTCTTTCAGGTGATATGAAATTAAATTAATCCGGTTCTTACACAAATATGCTATGAGTAAGAGAGGAACGACATTTAACAGATTTGCTGCACATTTATACTACAAATGATATAAACCAGTTATACGAGAGAGTAATGAACTGAACATGTAAAATGGTAAATTAGAGTTCAAAAATTAAAAAAAAATTTTGACTCAAACTTTCACAATATATCAGACTTCACAGACAATAACCAAATTTTCAGATCTCGATTCTGATGAAAGAGGACCTACACGTTTCAGTTGGAAGCACAGTGCTTTAATTAAAGCTTCAAAATTTGGCTCGATCGCGCTCAAATTAACTCTCAAGTCTTCTTCAACTCTGTTTCTGTATTTAATGTAATGTACGACAACTCAGAATACCCTCTTTCACAAATGTACGTAGTAACAAAAGACACCAAAAATCGAAGTGCTTCTTTAAAAAGAGAAAGGTGTATATGTTTTGGTTTCTGTCAAGAAAGGAAGCAAATTTTTCGTATCTTCCATTGAACTGTTGCCAGTCGTATTGATGAAAGTTTCTTTTGTGATTACTCTTTCTGGTACTTTTCCTGAAAATTGATTTCTTATGTAGTCATATTTTGTGTAATATTAGGGAAAGTACTATTTAAAAAAATTTTAAGGACCTCTAAATATGTAATGATTTCTCGAACTTAATCTTTCACGGTAGCTAGTTCATTGTCTTCCAAAAATGATTTGAGAGCAAGGAATGCAAAGAAGTTACTGTTCAGGATTTGCGAACCAGAAAGAGCTTTCATCATACTTGTGGTTAGGAACTGGATGATGTTTTTTTAATTGCACCTTGGAGGTAGAAGGAATTTACTGGGGCAAAAATCGCTTCATGACTAACTTTAAACACAATCATCTATAAGTCACACCATCAAATTAAACTTCACATCACAATTATAGGAGCCAAGAATCAGCTCATTGTAATACGAACATTCCGGTTCCAGAAGCAAGCTGTCGTCGTATCACGATGCCATTTAACCTAACGCCCAAGAAAGCAACAATAAAACAACAAACCGTTCACTGTGTAATGACTCTTGAAGCACTACACATCGGGTCCTGGCATAAGTTGGCAGCAGTTGCAAAGCGGCACGAAAACTTCCAAGTAACCACCGACAAGACCCGATCAAAACATCGCCGACGTCGAAATAAGATGTTTCATTCTCGGCCAAAGCAGCGACAACAAATGATGGGAGGGTTGCGGAGGGTACAATTCGATCTTCCTGTGCCCTGCGTACAGTTAGAAACAAACATTCTGCGATAAATTCATTTCCTTTAACATTATGCATCAGCTACTTTTATCAGTCTTTTTTCTCGCTATCATTTTACTTTAAAAATTACGTTAGAGAATAATTTTGTTTATATCAGTACGTAGTTTGTTTACCTGTGCGTGTACCACCTGAATTGTCTTTGCATACCACCAGTGGTACGCGTACCACAATATTGAAACCCCTTCTTCAGTGTAAGGCCTAAAAATAGCAATATGTACAGTAGATATGTATACATGATGTATTATCTATGTTGTGATTAACCTTTGTTGGCTGCAATTATTCCACTTGAGTATTCAAATAAACTGTAAGCGCCCAGCAACACGTAGGTGCGTTAGTTGACGGCACCGGTACGTCGAGGTCAGGATCAGGCTAGACCGTCACCCGTCGGGCATGGGTAAACTGTGGCGCAGTGGGAGATGCCCTGCTCTGCACTCGAAGGCGCTAGTAAAATATCACTAACAAACACGCATTTATTGTTTCACAATACACAATGTCTTCACGCACGGTGGCGAGAGACAGGGCGCTAGCCTCGCCAGAATGCAATGACAACCACGTGCGCCTCGCCGTCTCGGTCGCTGGAGTGGTGGAGGCGGGTGCTGTGCGCTTGGCAACGTCAGGGTACCTTGGGCGCGGCTCGGCCGGTATTGTTTGCGCTGGCGTTGGTGTCAGCAGCGCGGGATAGTGGGTTACCAGAGCGCTCTCGCTGACATCGGAGACTGCGCCCTAGAAACCACCCACTAGCCCTAAACAGCGTGTGTCACGTCGGTCTGGGTCACACTGCAGTCTCCGACAGGAGCAAGGCTCGCAGCGTCTACAGGGACAGCTGCGGCACGCCACACCGCGATGACGATTGAGGATTCCTCCCTGGCCGACGGGCTGGCCCCCGGAAGGCTCGAACGGCAGGACTGAATCTTGCAGTGGCAAAGACCCCTTGGCAGGACTCGCTGTTCCATCAGAGTTCTAAGACCATCTCCATCAACATCAGATAGAGCGACACTGATCATGTGGTCGGCGGCAAACCGAAGACAAGTAAATCAAGCCACTGGATGAGGGTAACAATGGGTGATTCAAAATGCAAGATTAGATTTCAGTTGTTTACTATAAACTATAAAAGACAGACACACATTGTGCGTGGCACTGGGCAGAGGATGGTTCAATGTTCTGACACAGCTACGCTGTTGTTTGTAGCAGCATGGCGACTGCACCACAAGGGAAATCATTTTGCGTATTGGAATTTGTGAGAATTCCATTTAATGTTCAAGTGCAACTTGCATTCTGCCGTTGATTCAGCAAGAAGCCGCCTGTACAAGCAGATTTATGAGTGGCATACAAAATTCTGGAAACTTGGCCGTCCCAAGGAGAGGAAACGGGGGGAGGGCAGCGACAGCAAGGGCATCCGTCACCCTTTACCACCAACATTGCCAAATCCAATAACTGAAATGCCGACTCCGTGAAGATACGAGCCAAAGGCCAGGAAAAAAGCAGATGTCCTTCCATAATAACTTCATTTTGAAAGCAAGCATTTGTTTTCTCATAGCACCTGCAAGGTTTCAGACTCTAAAGTCTACTAAGCTCCACAATTTTTTACTAAGAATTTCAGTAAATATCTGCCAGTCAGCTTCGTGTTATTTAGATTGCCTAACATGGAATTTTCTAGCAGAATTTTTCTGACCATGCGGTATTCCACTCGGATGACACGCAAAAGATCAAACAAACTATCAAAATTTAAAATTCATTTATTCAAAATCTCTCCACTTCTCATTCAAACATCACACGAAAAGTCACTTGAGAAAATTATCACTAAATGATACAATACTTTACTAAATCGGCGCCGGCCGGGGTGGCCGAGCGGTTCTAGGCGCTACAGTCTGGAACCGCGCGACCGCTACGGTCGCAGGTTCGAATCCTGCCTCGGGCATGGATGTGTGTGACGTCCTTAGGTTAGTTAGGTTTAAGTAGTTCTAAGTTCTAGGTGACTGATGACCTCAGCAGTTAAGTCCCATAGTGCTCAGAGCCATTTTTGAACCTCAATAACCTAAACCATGTAACTGGGGCGGAATGGGGAAGTACCCCATTCTGACTCGCTACATTTTTAACAAATAGATCGCTTTTATTAGGCTCCTAAACTATTTTGCTGTCGATTTCAGGTGGTTCGAGCATATAAGAGAAAAACAAATGGCAGTCATGGTCTACTGAGGCCATGAACAATGCTGTGGAGGCGGCTAATTCTGGCCATTGTGGGTATTTGAAGGCGTCAAACCAATTTGACGTTCTCCAGACTACTCTGGAAAGATACGTTAAAATAGAAGGGGAAAACCCTGACTACAATATTGATAAAATGGCTGGAAAGTTTAAAAACGTATTTACAGAAGAACAGGAACTTGAGCACGTTAAGTACTTAAAAAGTATGGATGCTAGGTTATTCGGTTTAACAATCAAAGACTTGCGTAACCTAGCTTATCAGTTGGCTGTGAGAAATTGCATTGTTTACAGATTTATAAATAAAATTGCAGGCGAAGATGGGGCCAACGGATTCCATAAAAGACATCCTACTTTATCTGTTCGCAAACTCGAAGCAACATCTGGTGCAAGAGCAATGGGTTTTAATAAAATGGCTGTCGATAGGTTTTTTTCTTTACTAACAAATGTAATTGACAAACACAAACCAATGGCCTCTCAAATATTTAATTGTGACTAAACAGGCGTTTCGGTTAACCCTAAAAATCAATCAAAGATCATAGCTTGCAAGGGGAAATGTCAAGTAGGATCGTTAACATCTGCAGAAATCTGTAACCTGCCTCATTTGTATGTCAGCAAGTGGAGCTTACATGCCTCCAATGCTTGTTTTTCCACGAAAGGAGAAGCAGAAATAATTTGAGTTAGGACTGCCACCAGGAGGCTGGGCTGAGGTCCACAGCACCGGATGGATGACCACAGAGTCATTCTTTGTATGGTTTCGAAAATTTGTGGAATTTTCTAAGGCATCAAAAGACTTCCCAGTACTTCTTATATTAGATGGCTACTCAGCACATACCAAGAACATTGACGTCAGACTGCGCGAGGGAGAGTGGCGTTTCGTTGCTATGTTTACCACCACATTGCTCTCACGCACTTCAGCCGCTTGATGTTTCTTTTATGAAGCCTTTAAGTCTTCATTACAGTAATGAGCTTCGAAAATGGCTACAAAGCAACCCAGGGAAAGTCGTAACTCCCTTTCAAATTTCAACGTTTTTTGGTTCAGCTTTCATCAAAAGTGCAACAATGAAAACCGCTATTAAAGGTTTCGAAGCTACTGGAATATGGCCCACGGATCCATCCATATTCACCGATGCAGATTTCCTCCCGGCAGACAACTGATATCGGACTTGATAGGCCATCAGATAAAGAGGTCATTATACCTGGAGCTGAACAATTGGAATTGCCTTCACTTAGCACACCAGCTAAAAAAGACGACGCCAACGGGTTGTATGATCAAGCTGGCGATGTTTTATTGAAACAATGAACTGCCGCCTAAGAATGACAAAGTTGTTGAGGCTAATTGTTCAAGTCCTGGGTGCTCTTGGATGACAACTGACAACACGGCCTCCTCATTTCATATTTCACCTGAAATTCTGATGCCCTTGCCAAAAGTTAATGAAAGCACGAAAAGGGCGAAACAGAAGAGGGGGAAGACCGTTGTTTTAACTGATTCGCCGTACAAAAACAGAGTTAGAAGTCATTATTAAGCAAAAAGAGGAAAAGAAATTTGTCAAAGAAGAAAGAGCAAAGAAAAAATTATTTGCGAAGGAGAATAAAATTAAAAATTCAAAAAAGAAAGGAAAAAGAAGAGAGCATCCAATACTGACGAGAATGATTGAGGAAATTTCGGACTGTGAATGTTCATATTGGGGTGAGTTTTATTCAAATTAAGTTGAAGGTTGGGTCGCGTGTTCCATGTGCAAAAAATGAGCACACGATTCTTGTGCAGGAATAGATAGCGAAGATGATGAGTTTCCCCTCGTTTGTGAATTTTGTAAATAGCCTTAAGAAAAAGATACATGAAAACTTTACTTTGACTTTAACATTCACTTTAAATTAAACAAATACCGACAAGCCAATATTTTCTGCATTTCTGATAATTTTATACGTTTTTATAATCACTTGTACTTACCATCCCAATCTGCCATGTGCACGGGGCAGAATGGGACAAATCACGTACCTTTCTGTTTTTGAATGAAAAAATAGTGTTCTTTTATTTTATGGCAATGTTCTTGTATTTTTTTGATTAATCCATCAGAACGTGTTCATATAAAAATTGGTAACACTCTTATTTAACACTTTTGTACTTTTAATCAATGTTTTCAACTTTGTATCCCATTCTACTCCGGATTCCCATACTGGGGAAAATTGTCGCCCTAAAAGACTACAGAGGAGGCAGCAGTTGTACTTGCGTTCTCCTCGATGTACAGTCACAAACTGCCGAAAATCAAGGCCCTTTCTCGATCTACACAGCGGATGGACCGAGAGAGAGAGCTACTCCACCAGCAGCCTCGTGACACGTGCTGGCCGCTGTCCGCCTTGATACAATGGTCCTTCGCTAGCACATAAAGAGGTATAGTTAACTGAACAACAGGAGACAAAAGGACGGCTTTCCCAAATGCATCTTGATCACCTAAAGTGTAGTGACACAGCCGCCACTAATGATTAGGGGGAGCAGCTGCAGTGATGAACTGTCACAGGCTAGACAGGTTCCCAACGTCTCCAATAGGCCACTCGTTCTGGGATGGAAAACACTATTGTTTAAAGTCACGTAGGACGCTCCAGCTGGGACCGAGGGGGAGCCGCGGTATGCAGAGAAGTCGCCCGCCATTCTGTGCTGGACTACTTAATTTCAACTCGACTCTTACAATGAAGGAACTATTAAAAAAACATTTGTGACGATAATAAATGTCCTCTTTCCTTGAAATTAGACAAAGTCCATTTTCATTTAGTTTTATGAACAAAATCGATATACACTCCTCGAAATTGAAATAAGAACACCGTGAATTCATTGTCCCAGGAAGGGGAAACTTTATTGACACATTCCTGGGGTCAGATACATCACATGATCACACTGACAGAACCACAGGCACATAGACACAGGCAACAGAGCATGCACAATGTCGGCATTAGTACAGTGTATATCCACCTTTCGCAGCAATGCAGGCTGCTATTTTCCCATGGAGACGATCGTAGAGATGTTGGATGTAGTCCTGTGGAACGGCTTGCCATGCCATTTCCACCTGGCGCCTCAGTTGGACCAGCGTTCGTGCTGGACGTGCAGACCGCGTGAGACGACGCTTCATCCAGTCCCAAACATGCTCAATGGGGGACAGATCCGGAGATCTTGCTGGCCAGGGTAGTTGACTTACACCTTCTAGAGCACGTTGGGTGGCACGGGATACATGCGGACGTGCATTGTCCTGCTGGAACAGCAAGTTCCCTTGCCGGTCTAGGAATGGTAGAACGATGGGTTCCATGACGGTTTGGATGTACCGTGCACTATTCAGTGTCCCCTCGACGATCACCAGTGGTGTACGGCCAGTGTAGGAGATCGCTCCCCACACCATGATGCCGGGTGTTGGCCCTGTGTGCCTCGGTCGTATGCAGTCCTGATTGTGGCGCTCACCTGCACGGCGCCAAACACGCATACGACCGTCATTGGCACCAAGGCAGAAGCGACTCTCATCGCTGAAGACGACACGTCTCCATTCGTCCCTCCATTCACGCCTGTCGCGACACCACTGGAGGCGGGCTGCACGATGTTGGGGCGTGAGCGGAAGACGGTCTAACGGTGTGCGGGACCGTAGCCCAGCTTCATGGAGACGGTTGCGAATGGTCCTCGCCGATACCCCAGGAGCAACAGTGTCCCTAATTTGCTGGGAAGTGGCGGTGCGGTTCCCTACGGCACTGCGTAGGATCCTACGGTCTTGGCGTGCATCCGTGCGTCGCTGCGGTCCGGTCCCAGGTCGACGGGCACGTGCACCTTCCGCCGACCTCTGGCGACAACATCGATGTACTGTGGAGACCTCACGCCCCACGTGTTGAGCAATTCGGCGGTACGTCCACCTGGCCTCCCGCATGCCCACTATACGCCCTCGCTCAAAGTCCGCCAACTGCACACACGGTTCACGTCCACGCTGTCGCGGCATGCTACCAGTGTTAAAGACTGCGATGGAGCTCCGTATGCCACGGCAAACTGGCTGACACTGACGGCGGCGGTGCACAAATGCTGCGCAGCTAGCGCCATTCGACGGCCAACACCGCGGTTCCTGGTGTGTCCGCTGTGCCGTGCGTGTGATCATTGCTTGTACAGCCCTCTCGCAGTGTCCGGAGCAAGTATGGTGGGTCTGACACACCGGTGTCAATGTGTTCTTTTTTCCATTTCCAGGAGTGTAGATCGTGAGAGTCACTTTGCATGGCGAGTAATTTTTCTTTTTGTTTTTTCTGAAGTCGGATTACACTCACCAGGTAGATCAAATGGTAATTCGTGAAGGGAACACGATGTTCTTTTAGAGCAACACTATTAAATATACAGGTATTGATTCATTGGAGCAGGTGGTTTGTGATCGAAGTCGCTTCCACAGACTGGTGTAAAGTTTCGTAACCTGTACTGTAGGATGACCATATCCAACAGACTATCAATCACACGAGAGGGTTCCTGTATTGCTCCTTCATCAGCAGTTTAATACATCCAATGAGTGTACAATGCCTTACACTTTCTTTTTTCTATCATGACTTAGAGACCCATGTCAGCTGCTGCTAAACCAACATTAACACCAGAATGAAATTTTCACTCTGCAGCGGAGTGTGCGCTGATATGAAACTTCCTGGCAGATTAAATCTGCCAGTAAGTTTCATATCAGCGCACACTCCGCTGCAGAGTGAAAATCTCATTCTGGAAACATCCCCCAGGCTGTGGCTAAGCCATGTTTCTGCAATATTCTTTCTTTCAGGAGTGCTAGTTCTGCAGGGTCCGCAGGAGAGCTTCTGTAAAGTTTGGAAGGTAGGAGACGAGATACTGGCAGAAGTAAAGCTGTGAGGACGGGGCGTGAGTCGTGCACGGGTAGCTCAGTTGGTAGAGCACTTGCCCGCGAAAGGAAAAGGTCCCGAGTTCGAGTCTCGGTCCGGCACACAGTTTTAATCTGCCAGGAAGTTTCAACATTAACACCATTCGATCCTCTGGCTCTCACAGAAACCTCAACATCACATGGCATAAACTGTACAGCTACCACACCACAGGCTGGTAGAAATAAAACACAGACGCGATGTTTCTCATTGACAGAAATGAGGAAGACATCGCAACATACGGAAACTGGAAGATTCTGTGGTATTGTAGAGTGCTTCCAACAGTTATGACCTATACAGTTAATCTCATCTTCCCATCAAAAGGGTAGCGGATGATTCGGTGCTCTGTTTGGAAAAGTTTTCTTCCTTCATCTTGCAGTCATGTACATGATTACTGTTCCAGTGTTGACCATTCCTGGAAGGTGCTGTTCACAACAAGCGTTGAAGTAGCACAAATAAAAAGAGGTAATATTATCTTAATGGTGAAAAAAAACAGAAAAATAAAAACATGTGTACAGTATTGCAGAATATGTAAATAGGACGAGTCTATAGGAATGAGGAACGCTTCCAAACAACTGTATTAAGGTGATGACCTCTACATTTAATCCCATGTTCCACAGCGACAAGTAGCAGATATCCAGTGCTCCGTCAAGGATCCCTCCATCTCAACGGAGTTGTGTCAGTCAATCATTATGCGATAATCAACAGCTTACCCACTGGATAGTCGGTATTGGAAGTGAGCTGAGTTAATGTTATAGGAGCTTGTTTCAACCACTAGGTGGAAGTGGAAACATGTTCTCGTAGCTCCAACACCTGTGTACGAATGAAGCCTGCTCCAGCATAACGACGACAGTACGAACAGTTTCGGAGGAGTTTCTTGCTGGAAAAATTATGAAGACCCAACATCAAAGCAGATCCGTGTCCCACAGAATCCATTCACGTCTATCACCCAAACATTCTATCATCGTTATTCTGTACCATCCAGCAGAGAAAAATTCCGAAATATCTGTGTGCCGGCATCGAGCACATGTAACGATCCTATTAAATATACAGGAATTGATTCATTGCACAGACCAGTGTGAAGTTGCATAGCCTGTACTGTAGGAGGATGACCGTACCCCACAAACTATACAATAAGTTGCAAGAGACGCTCCCTGTGACCCTGTGTCGTTGTTGGAAACTTTGCTTTATCTGCTGTAACACGCTTTGTACTCTGCCATACATTTTGTTTTTTCCCTCCAAGACTTCGAGGTCTGTGTCAGGTTCTAAACTGACATTGACACGTTCAGATCCATTGCTTGTCACAGAAAACTAGATGTCGTACTGTATAAATCATGTTGCTACTGCTGCTACCATAGTACGCCACAAAAAATGGATGACTTTAAATAAAAGACAGTTACAACATAAAGAACCTGGAAGAGTTTTGGTGGCGTTGTGGAGAGTCTCCGAACTACTGTCTGAAGGTGATTGACAACCTCTGCATTTAAACTCATCTGCCACAGTGACGGAATAGCTGATGGTTCGGCATTTCGTTTCGACTGATTCCTCATATTGCAATCCTATACGCGATCACTGCTTCGATGCTAGCCATCCCCCGAATTTTTTTTTTTTTTTGTGGTTTTAGGGCGCACAACTTCAACGGTCATTAGCGCCCAGACTACGTTAGGAATGCACTGCGAGGCACAAGTTTAAAACAGCAACTAAAAGGGAAAACACGATAAAAGATCGACAGGCATAGGATTAAAAAAAAAAAAACAGCATAATTAAATGTCCTTAGACAGGTTGGTCAATTTGATAAAACGAAGAACGCGAGCAGCTGCTCGTGGGTCATCCGCTAAAATGGCATCGAGAGTACATGGCAGGCCAAGATCAAGACGCAGTGGAGTAAAATCCGGACAGGACGTTAAAATGTGGCGGACCGTCAGCAAGTGCCCACATGGGCAGAACGGCGCCGGCGCAGCCGTCAGCAGATGGCGATGGCTGAACCGGCAGTGTCCAATTCGTAACAGGGCCAAAACTACCTCCTCCCGCCGAGAGGGGCGTGAGGAGGACGTCCAAGCCGCGGGAAGAGGTTTCAAGGCCCGAAGCTTGTTGTCCGTAAGTGCAGCCCAATCGACATGCCACAGCGATAAAATGCGCCTACAAATGACCCTGCTACAATCTGATGAAGGGGCACAACAAGAAGCTGTCCGAGGCTGGAGGACCGCAGCCTTGGTCGCGGCATCTGCAGCTTCGTTCCCAGGGATACCGACATGGCCAGGAACCCACATAAAGCTAACCGGAGAACCGTCGTCCACCAGCTGCTGAAGAGAGCGTTGGATCCGGTGCACGAAAGGGTGAACCGGATACGGATCACTGAGGCTCTGGATGGCGCTCAGGGAATCAGAGCAGATGACATAAGCAGAATGTCGCTGGCGGCAAATGTAAAGAACAGCCTGGTAGAGGGCAAAGAGCTCAGCTGTGAAGACCGAACAATGGCCATGGAGCCGGTATTTGAAACTTTGTGCCCCGACAATAAAAGAACAACCGACCCCGTCATTGGTCTTAGAGCCATCTGTATAAATGAAGGTCATATTAATGAACTTCGAACGAAGTTCGACAATACGGGAGCGGTATACCGAACCGGGGCAACCTCCTTTGGGAGCGAGCTGAGGTCAAGGTGAACGCAAACCTGAGCCTGGAGCCAAGGTGGCGTGTGGCTCTCGCCAACTCTAAAGGTTGCAGGGAGTGAAAAATCAAGGTGTTGAAGGAGGCGACGAAAGCGAACTCCAGGGGGAAGCAGGGCAGAGACATACAACCTGTATTGACGATCGAGGGAGTCGTCAAAAAAGGAACGATAAGGCGGGTGGTTGGGCATTGACAGTAGCCGACAGGCATACCGACAAAGCAGTATATCGCGCCGGTAGGGCAGTGGCAATTCATCGGCTTCAGCATGAAGACTCTCGACGGAACTAGTACAAAATGCTCCGATCGCAAGACGTAAACCCCGATGTTGTATGGAATTGAGGCGGCGTAAGATGGACGGCCGTGCAGAGGAGTATACGAAGCTCCCATAATCCAGCTTTGAGCGGACGATCGACCGATATAGGCGAAGTAGGACGGTTCGATCAGCTCCCCACGACATACCACTGAGAACAAGGAGGACATTAAGTGAACGGGTACAACGCGCAGCCAAATAAGACATGTGGAGACCAGCTAAGTTTCCTGTAAAATGTAAGACCTAAACATTTTGTTGTCTCCACGAATGGGAGAGCCACGGGACCGGGTCGTAAGGGCGGTGGGAGAAACTCTTCGTAGCGCCAGAAGTTAATACAGACCGTCTTCTCGGCAGAAAAACGGAAGCCATTGGCGACACTCCAGGAGTAAAGATGGTCAAGAGAACGCTGAAGACAGCGCTCCAGGAAACATGTACGCTGCGCGATGCAATAGATGGTAAAATCGTCCACGAAAAGGGAGCCTGATACATCAGCTGGGAGGCAATCCATTATTGGATTGATCGCTATGGCGAAGAGAGCGACGCTCAAAACTGAGCCCTGTGGCACCCCATTCTCCTGGCGAAAGGTGTCCGACAGGACAGAACCCACACGTACCCTGAACTGTAGATCCATTAAAAAGGAACGAATAAAAAGAGGGAGGCGACCGCGAAGGCCCCATGCATGCAGGGTGCGTAGAATGACCGCCCTCCAACAGGTGTCGTAAGCCTTCTCCAAATCAAAGAACACAGCCGCGGTCGGGCGCTTTCGCAAGAAGTTATTCATAATGAAGGTTGACAAGATAACCAGATGGTCAACAGTAGAGCGGTGCCTACGAAATCCACATTGTACATTGGTAAGTAGGCGCCGAGATTCGAGCAGCCAAACCAAACGTGAGTGAACCATTCGCTCCATCACCTTACAGACACAGCTGGTAAGCGAGATGGGTCGATAACTCGAAGGCAAGTGCTTGTCCTTCCCCGGCTTGGGAATCGGTACAACAATAGACTCGCGCCAGCATGCGGGAACATGTCCCTCAATCCATGGTGAATGGGGCATTATAACTTTCATGATTCGAGGAGCGGAAGTTAGGTGGCCTAGCCTCCTCTGCCTGTTTTCGGGGGAGGAAGGCAGGGTGGTAATGAGCGGAGCTCGAAACCTCTGCGAAAAAGCGGCCGAAGGCATTGGAGATATCCTCAGGGGCCACAAGGACGTCATTCGCGACCGTCAAGTCAGAAACTGGTGAGTGGACCTTAGTGCCAGATAGACGGCGCAGGCTACCCCAGATAACAGAAGGAGTAAAACTGTTGAAGGTGCTTGTGAAAGCAGCCCAGCTGGCTTTCTTGCTTTCTTTAATAATACGACGGCACTGCGCACGTAATCGTTTATAAGTTATACAATTCGCCACTGTAGGGTGGCGATTGAAAGTGCGTAAAGCACGTCGACGAGCACGTAAAGCGTCTCTACAGGCTGCGGTCCACCAGGGGACCGGTACGCGACGTGGAGAAGAAGTAGGGTGAGGGATGGAATATTCAGCAACAGTGAGAATGACTTCCGTGAGGTGTGCGACCTAACGATCGCAGCTTGTGAAGGTTTGATCCTGAAAGGTCGCCCTGGAAGAGAAGAGCCCCCAGTCTGCTTTGGAGATGGTCCAACTAGATTAGCACGGAGAGGGGGGATGATGCAGGAGATGGATGACACACGGGAAGTGGTCGCTCGAATATGTATCAGAAAGGGCATACCACTCAAACCGGCGTGCAAGTTGGGTAGTACATATAGAGAGGTCTAAATGGGAATAGGTGTGAGATGTGTCCGAAAGAAAAGTAGGGGCGCCAGTATTGAGGCAGACAAGATTGAGCTGGTTGAAAAGGGGAATAGGTGTGAGATGTGTCCGAAAGAAAAGTAGGGGCGCCAGTATTGAGGCAGACAAGATTGAGCTGGTTGAAAAGGTCTGCTAACAGGGAGCCCCTCGGGCAGGATGCTGGAGTCCCCCAAAGGGGATGGTGGGCATTGAAGTCTCCTGTTAATAAAAATGGTGCAGGTAGCTGAGCAATAAGTTGAATCATGTCTGCCCTGGTAACGGCAGACGACGATGGAGTGTAAACGATACAAATGGAAAATGTAAAAGTGGGGAGAGTAATTCTGACGGCAACTGCCTGCAGGCCGGTGTGCAATGTGATGGGATCGTAGTAAATATCATCCTGGACCAGCAACATAACCCCTCCATGAGCAAGAATATGTACCACAGAGCGTAGGTCAAAACGCACAGAGGTGTAGTGTGACAAGGCAATGTGATCGCATGGGCGGGGCTTCGTTTCCTGGAGGGCTACGACGAGCGGATGGTGCAAGCGGAGCAGCAACTTCAAGTCCTCTTGGTTGGAGCGAATGCTGCGAATATTCCAGTAAATAAGTGCCATCGTAAGAAGAAAAGGAAGATGAAAGAAGGGGTCACCTCGAAGGCCGCTGAGGGCCTGGCTTCGAGCGAGCACTGCCGCCGCTATCAGTAGGCGGACAGTCATCGTCCATTGGTTCTATAGGTTCATCGGCCATCTTGGTAAGATGTCCGGGAGGAGGAGCTGCCTCCGCCGGTGGACGGCCAGATGTTCGGCTACCAGCGGTGCGGCCGGGCGAAACGGATGACGGCCTGGGGCGGCAACCGCTGGGTGGCGCAGGAGAAGAAATGCGCCGTGGAGGAGAAGGAGAACTGTGCTTCCTATGAGCCTTCTTGGAAGGTCGTTTGGTGAAAGTACTGGTTGACAGCATGGAGTGCGAGGTACGTAGGAAGTCTGTACGGGACGGTTCCTTCTTGAAGGCCCGTGCATCTGACTTCTGGGTCTTCATCTTGGCAGAAGCTGATGAAGGTGCTTGTGTTGGAGGGGTGACGGGAGGAAGAGGAGACGTCGACCGCGCGATCTTAGCACTGGCCGAACGGACGACCGTGGTGCCGAAGGTCAGATCGCATGTCTGCGTCGCCACCTCCCTGTAGTCCGAGGACAGGCGAGGACAGAACTGTACTTTCCCGCTGGGAGCAGCGCGGGCTTCCTACTAGCAAATAGCTTGCGAGCAGCCGAGGTGGACACTTTCTCTTTGACCCGAATGTCTTGGATACAGCGTTCTTCCTTATAGACGGGACAGTCGCGGGAGGACGCTGCATGGTCACCCCGACAGTTCACACAACGAGGAGACGGAGGTGGACAGTCACCCTCATGGGCATCCCTGCCACAAGTGACACATTTAGCTGCATTGGAACAAGACTGGCGAGTGTGACACTGGTAGCAGCGCGTAGGTGTTTGGTCATAGGTGCGAACAGAAATAACCTCGTAGCCCGCTGTGATACGCGACGGCAGCTGAACACTGTCAAAGGTCATGAGAAGTGTCTGGGTCGGTACAAGGTAATTGTTGACCTCTTTCATGACCCTATGGACACCCGTCACGCCCTGCTCAGCGAGGAAAGACTGAATCTCCTCGTCAGTAAATCCGTCAAATGATCGAGTATAGACCACACCACGAGACGAATTCAAAGTACGGTGAGCCTCCACCCGGACAGGGAACGTGTACAGGAGTGTGGCTCGAAGCAGTTTTTGTGCCTGAAAGGCGCTCTCAGTTTCTAGTAATATGGTACCGTTACGCAACCTGGTACAAGATATGACAGATCCGGCTATGGCATCTACGCCCTTCTGGATAACGAAAGGGTTGACAGAGGAAAAATCCTTTCCGTCCTCAGATCGAGAAATGACTAGGAACTGTGGGGTAGGCGGTAGTGCTTTTGTCACTGGGGGCAGGTCATGTTTCCGTTTGTGGGCAGAAGTCGAGAGAGATGGAGAGAAATCCATTGCGGAGGAATCAATCCATGATTGCCAGCGTCTCCGATGGCACGCTCCTTCCTTGTGGGGACCCTCGTAGAGTGCACTCCCGCCTTAGATGAATGTTTACACCTCAGGTCACACCTCCCCAGAAACAGACGGAGGGACCAATCGGCATGGTCAGAAGGTATCAGCTCAGCCAATCACCCCTCCCTCGGCCTGGCCTTTACCAGGGGGTACGTGCGTGCCTTACTTGTCTACCCAGGGCGGGGAATTACGCGTTACCCCGTCACCGGCTACGCGTGCGAACGCGTGGGTCGGCCGTCAGGCGCGCACAGGGAGGAAGGAAGAAGAGGAAAAAGAAGAGAGAGAGAACAGACTGTCTCAAACGCCGAGGCGGAGACCAGAGAAGGCAAGGGAAAGAAGGCAAGGGAAAGAAGGCAAGGGAAAGAAGGCAAGGGAAAGAAGGCAAGGGAAAGAAGGCAAGGGAAAGAAGGCAAGGGAAAGAAGGCAAGGGAAAGAAGGCAAGGGAAAGAAGGCAAGGGAAAGAAGGCAAGGGAAAGAAGGCAAGGGAAAGAAGGCAAGGGAAAGAAGGCAAGGGAAAGAAGGCAAGGGAAAGAAGGCAAGGGAAAGAAGGCAAGGGAAAGAAGGCAAGGGAAAGAAGGCAAGGGAAAGAAGGCAAGGGAAAGAAGGCAAGGGAAAGAAGGCAAGGGAAAGAAGGCAAGGGAAAGAAGGCAAGGGAAAGAAGGCAAGGGAAAGAAGGCAAGGGAAAGAAGGCAAGGGAAAGAAGGCAAGGGAAAGAAGGCAAGGGAAAGAAGGCAAGGGAAAGAAGGCAAGGGAAAGAAGGCAAGGGAAAGAAGGCAAGGGAAAGAAGGCAAGGGAAAGAAGGCAAGGGAAAGAGTAAGGAAGACAGTGAGATGGAGAAGAACAAAGAAAGGAACCAACCAAAGGAAGGAAGAAACGAGAAGAAGTGAAAAGCAAAATGACCGCAAGTATAGGTCGTGGAACCGTCCGTCTCCAGACGCAGGCGCTAACTACCCCCTTGAGGGGTAGGGACTCCTTTTAGTCGCCTCTTACGACAGGCAGGAATACCTCGGGCCTATTCTAATCCCTGGACCCACCGGGGGGATCCCCCGAAGGTGTTGACCCTCCACCAAATCTCTTTCTCCATCTCAAACAAGCGATGTCAGTCAATCATTATGTGGTATCCAACAGCGTACCATTGTATGGATGAGGTGGAAAAACCACAGTCAATGTACTGTAATAATGAACATCACATTTTATATTGGGAACAATTTTAGCAGTTTTACAGTAATTTCAACACCGATCAATGATACGACAGCATGTTTCCTAATTTCTGTATAATCGCTAAACCGTCCCTTCTCTAATTTGCGAGTGTCATCGTGAATGTGAATAGATGACTGTGCAGTACGTCCATTCATTGTTAATTCTCGAATATATACATCGAGAAAGTATACCGGACAGCGACCTACATATCTCCAGCACTTCGATCATTGTGTATAACTGATGATCTTTCTTTATGTGGATGGGAGTCACAGGGCATTCTCACATATGTATGATAAAGTTAGAGCTGAAAGATCTCACATTGTGTTTGACCAACGCTCCCTGCAGATAACCAGAAGTAGACCGCTACATTCCACGTTTCGTGTAGGAACAGTGCAAACCGAGGCTGTAACTACTGTCCCGCACCCATTCAAGAGCACAAGATTTCTCCAGATGCGCGAATTTCGAGGAGGTTAGCACCCCTTATCGGTGTACAGTAGATATGAAACTATTGTGATGATATAACAGTCGGTTAATATCAAGAAACGGGTGGTTTTTATGCATGATGGAGCTCCAGACGGACGGAGTTTGTTGCGTTTTACGTAAATCAATTGCACTAGCAATTCTAAAGTATTGTTGTAGTGTCTGGGGTCATTACCAAGAAGGTATTGGTAAGAGAGAACATAAACACATGCATTCCTAAGGCTACAATGTTCTGCACTTAAAACACGCTATAATGTTAGATCATTGCTGTTTCTGACCTATTAGTCGTATGGAATGCAACACTGTTACTATCCCAATGTAAGAAATACTTCCAGCGCATGACATACATTCTCCTTGCAGGTTTCTCTGCGGTAAACTATGATGATAAACTGTAAAACGGAAGACTACTTCCTTAAACATAGATTCCTTGTGACACACGTACAATAAAGCTTTCCAGAGGTGTATAGCCCCTACTATTCACATCCGATCACGGTTCAGAAATTATACTATGCTCGCATCAGTCCTATATAAAATGATCTTTCGTAACGGGGAATGCCTCTTAGAAAGAAAGGGACAAACGCATAGCAGCGGTGTATGGAATTACACGTCATGCTGCCACTAACTCTGAAAACAAGACATCAATCAGATGTATACATAGGGATTGTAGTACCTCACAAACACCTATCGCTCAATTAAGAATCACCGTAGTTATGAAACTGAAGACTCGATTTTATGCCCAAGATGCGGCATGAGGATAAAGTCCCTCACATAAATTTTCGTTCGTCTAGAGGAATTTGCCGAAACAGGATGGAAGTCCTCTGATGACCGAGAGGTTTTCTGTTAACGATCGCAGCAGGAAGAGCACGTCATGGGAACCTTTTGTGACTCGTGTGGAGTAGCTCTCTTTCTCGGTCCATCCGCCCTATAGATGGAGAGAGGGCCTCAGTTTTCGGCAGTTTGTGATTGTACGTCGAGGAAAACGCAGGTGCAACTACTGCCTCCTCTGTAGTCTTTTAGGACGACGAATTTCCCCAATACATGTGCTGCATTATGACCCCATTCAATACGAGTGCTGGTTTTTCACGACAATTTTGAAGTGTAATTAGAACTGTGACTCATTTTTCCATCAGCTGTAGTAGTGTGTATTGGATTCGAATACCTGGGCTGTATAGTGATTTTTAGTAGGTGTCTGTAGCGAACTCAGACATCAAACACCGATAGATGCTTGAAGGTAATACACTTTTTTTTAAACTCCTCTCTGTCCAACGCCAACATCTAGTCAGCTGAATGTATTTCCCACCAAAAAGAATAAAGATAGTACTTTACACCGAAGCCTTTTTCCCCCTAGCTTGTAGGTGTAGGGTAGAGTTGGAGTGTTTCTGTCACTAGTTTCGAGTGGTATTGCGAAATTTTTTCCCAGCGGGATAACACCACTTGTATGGTATTGTCAGTTTTTGAGCTGTATTGCGATTTTAAGCTGTCCTTATGCAGTGCTATGCATATAGTTGTATAATTAGGACCGATCTTTGTGATTAATTACACAATTAGGATCAATATTTGAATCAATTTCCCGACCAAAATAAATAAAGTACACTACCCTAAGCTTCCTCTCCCCATCTGGGCAGTTTCCATGTGTTAGGGAGTGCACTTATGCTTCCCATCCAGTAGAATCAGGGTTCAAGTAACTGATACGTTGCGTTTCTTATGTGCACTGAGTGTTTGTGCACTGCATTATTTTCGGGTGTTTAAGAATTGTGAGCATGTTAGCATAGTGTTACATATGCATTATTATGGTGATAGTTTGCACGTCTGTATGCTGTGTACTGGAGTATTTCGGTAATTTACGAGTTGTTTGCGTCTCTGCACATTAGTGTACTGCATTATTTACTAGTAGTTTCCATGTCTGAACTGCATATTGTGACCTGAAGCACATCAGTGTGAGTGTTTTGTATTAGCGTAATAAATAAACTAGGGGAAACCCATCCCTAAATAAATTGTTACAAAAATAAATGAAGTACACTCGCCGGCCGCGGTGGTCTCGCGGTTCTATGCGCTCAGTCCGGAACCGCGCGACTGCTACGATCGTAGGTTCGAATCCTGCCTCGTGCATGGATGTGTGTGGTGGCTCTGAGCACTATGGGACTTAACATCTATGGTCATCTGTTCCCTAGAACTTAGAACTACTTAAACCTAACTAACCTAAGGACATCACACGACACCCAGTCATTAAGAGGCAGAGAAAATCCCTGACCCCGCCGGGAATCGAACCCGGGAACCCGGGCGCGGGAAGCGAGGACGCTACCGCACGACCACGAGCTGCGGACAATGTGTGTGGTGTCCTCAGGTTAGTTAGGTTTAAGTAGTTCTCAGTTCTAGGGGACTGATGACCACAGATTAAGTCCCATAGTGCTCAGAGCCATTTGAACCATTTTTTTGAAGTACACTCCTTCCTCTCTCCAGCAGCCCAGAACAGGTTGATTCCTTTTCTCGTCATTTTTCCCTCCAGACCACTGGGCGGATGAGGAGGCTGGGGCACACGATCACCTGAGAAAAACACGTGACGTCATCATGATGCTGTGCTCCTATTGACTGAACTGCACAATAACGTGACCTACCGTGGCACCCTCTAGTGGTGAACTTGCCACCTATGTCAGTTCTTTGATCTGTTGAATCGGAGGCAGTTGTCTCTTGTGTGGTGGGAGCTTATACGTAGGTTTTAGAAACGACTGACAATTCCAGCAGAGACATATGTTTCCATGCATTGTGTAATGAATCTTTAATGCATCTTGATGCAAAGCATTTATTTCCAGGACCGTATTCTTCCTCTTCATATGTTCAAGCATTAATGCTCGCTTCCATTCTTCATGAGTGAGCTGTGGATGCACTCGTTGGTTGAATGAGTGCATGTAATACAGCTATTAAAACTCCTGTCTGGCACCAACATCTCTCTAATTGAACACATGTTCCTTCCACACCAAGAGCTCAACAAGCACTGATATTTCAGCCTCTTGTGGTGGTAACACCACACTAGGCCACTAATGCTGTAGGGAGATGATAAATGTCAACAAATTTAAGCAAATTTAAACAAATTATATTTGAATTGAATGACATGAGCAGTCTCTAGTGGGGCAACACCATACTAACTCCCCTCAGCTGCAAGAGTAAGCTTTTAGAGCAAAATTCCCTCCAAAATTCGAAATTCCCGCCCATTTTCCAAGAGGATGACGCGCCATTATGCAAAAAGTCGGAAAGGGGGGGGGGGGGGCGGGGGCTGACAGGTGATCTGTAGAAGCACATAATTCAATTTCCAACTAAAATTCAAACTTCCCACCAGGGGGCGTGACACTTTCCCGACGAAAGCCACCATTTTGGATAACGGTACTAGCGTCATCAGCTGTCTTCACGAATGCCATCTTGGATTACATCATGTGCTGTTGCCAAATCTACATGCCGTTATCGTGGGTGACGTCATCGCTGCCATCTTGGATACATTGCCAACAATGGAGAGCTCCCGCTTTGTCCCACTACTCGCATGCCCAAGCCTGCGTGGTCGACAGTGACCGCACCGACATTGCGTGTACCAAAAGTGTAGTCCATTTTTGGTGTCACGAAGTACTCTTTCGCACACCGCGTCATTGACGACGTTGACGTACACTGTACTGCTGAATATGGGAAAATGGATGCCCAAAATCTCGGAATCTAGGATTGACGCCGCGTAGATAGTGTTCCACTTCCAAAGCCTTTGGTCGGGTGTAATCACTGCAGCAGGTGTATCGTAGTGTAGACTTTCGGAAACGGATGGCCATGGTTCGTAGTACACGTGAGCGACATGTTAAGTAACGGCCGTTGAAAGTAAACAGGGAGCGTGCGCGCTCCACAGGCAGAAACATGTCCGCACTGCACGGCTGCGAAAGCGGGAGTATTAGACCACCATGAAGACGAAGTCTAGTGTCTGACACCTACTCACAGATACGTAAGCCACATGATAGACGCATGAAACTTCTCTTGCGATTTTCTTGGAATTGACAGGGTAGTCCACACTACTACTTGCACATTACATTGTTTTAATGGCCTACTAAGGATGTACAAAGTTTGAAGTAAATCTATGATCACAACGCCGTATCCTCCCCTTGTGAGGTAGCGGTCACAGTGACATCAGTGTCAGTGGATTCCGCTGACGACCGACATATGCCGAAGACGGTCGGTCTTTTCAAATCAGTACGCCACTTATGACTGTTGTCACACTACAGCCGATTTCGTTACCCAAAGGTATTGAATTCGCAGGCCAATCCGTGAAATTCAGATCAGTTTGATTCCTGCGGTCAGATCGACTGATGTTCTCACATGCAGTCTGCGAAAAACTGATATGTTTAATTCAAGGAAGAGTGAATGCTATCGTGGGGATAAAAGGGTCATAATCAGGATACAGGTAGGCATCTATGGACTGAAACCACAGGTCTATTGGCAACCACGAGTAGGCACAATATTTATCGGAAATTTTAGAGATAAATTGTAACCTCAAAACATAATTTGTTCATGTGAGAAGGATGGCCTATCAGCTAAACATTAGCTGCCTACAAATAATTATTACTGCTTTGTATTGTATTGTATGTGATCCGGAGACCTAGAAAATATGGAAAGGCTCCGTCCCTGCCGCAGCCGCAGTGGCCTACAACCCCACGACGACTACTGCAGTTCACTTCACCCCTCCGTCGCCCCACACCGAACCCATGGTTATATTATTACTGCTTACTGGCCATTTTATGCCACTAGGGTAGTGATTCTGTTACATGAAGTAGTTTGCAAATGTGATACTACGTGTATACACTTTTCACTGCTTTACGTGTTCACAGTACCTTATTATAAACTTTATCTTTCACATACACTAAATGACAATTATCGATGCTTGATTAACGCATGTCTGCACAGCTTCATATAAATTCAGAAAAACAGTGTTTGTAATCTTTTTCAGGATCATCACTAATCATCTTGAGTATGTAAAGTCGAAGACTCATACGTGAAACATTTTCGTATAACGAAAGCTAATTTTGAGTACTTGTAGAGGTGTGATTCGAGCTCTATTAAAAAAATCCGAAACATTACAGAAGCAGTTCTGGTTCAAGTAAAACTAGGCGTGACACTTCGGTATTTGAGGTCTGGTGATTACGTCTTTTCGATATTCAGACCTACACCATGTTCTGAAAAGTGTAATTTCCACGATTTTGTGTGATATGCTGGATGCTATTTACAATTCCCGAAGATTAACATAAAAGCTAATATCTTCACTCTTTCACCCCAAATACTACAAAATGTTACATTTATTCTATACCGAATTTTGAAGCTATGCTTCGTGCAAGTGCACTAAAAATCCACTGGGATATAGATGATTTCCATTATTAAAAGCTGCATTGAATCTGAAATAATTTTGCCACCAGAAACCTTGTAACTTCCTTTCGCAAATCCACTTGTAACCTCCCCCTCACTTATCGACCTTAATGACAGTGAAAAATCAAACCGCGTGTACCTAATGGAAAATTGGGAAAAGCAATCGTCACCGAAGTTAATCTGTCGGTAAAGAGGGAGGAAAGGGTTACATCTAAATGAAAGGAAAAATGCAAATGAAACTGGTGGAAATTAATTTTGAAAAGGGGTAAAGTTAATGAAGAAAGTAAATGTGCGGCCGTTACGTTAACAATTAACTAGCGGTAATTAGATATTTGAGGTTTGGGGGAAATTACGGTCGCCAGTCCTAAGGACAATTACTATAGTAACTGAAAAAGAAAGGTAATTAGCACTAGAAGCGTGGCAACTGAAGGTTGACACGTGTAGTGTGAAAACTGAAAGTTTGTCAGAAGTAATAAATTTCGCTACACTCTGACTTAATTTAGCAAAAGAATTAATAAAACTGGAAAATCGAAAGTTAATTTAGTGACTGAAGTTAGTGAGCTTTCTTTCTGAAGCACATCGACATTCAGTAAAATAAGGTTAGTCTTGGACTACCTCAACAATCATTTCAAAAGCTACTTGAATCTACGCAATTTAGACATAAGAGAATTAACTTTGAACTTGAATTAAATAATTCTGAACAATTAACAATAGTAAAATTTAATACGTACCAAGCTGAGCTGCAGTCACAGGTAACTAAAATACGGTAACAAAACTCGCACTCTTAATTTGTGCTTGTGCAATCTAAATATTGTAGCCAGCTGAACTTTGAAATTAAAGCAGTGAAATCGAATGATGCTGGCGTTTGAATTTCAACGACCCTCGGGCTCATTTCGGAAAAGGAAGGGACCCTGCTTGGCAATGCAATTGGGACAATGAGCAACAAAGGTTCATGCTAAGTTGCTGTAATTTTGCGAGGCAAATGGAACAATTTGAAAAGCTGAGGTCTGCCATACAGTTCTGAAACTTTACGTGCTTTTAGTCTTCCTTGTTGGTTGATTGAAGGTTTGAAGCCGTCGATCGAGGAGGTGGCGACAGTCACTCATTGTCGGCCGTCGCTGTTGCAGAAGCTGGATGTTGGCGCGCCTTCTTCTCGACACGGTCACCAGGCGAAACGGGCTCTTGATGTGCGCCAGCTAATGCTTCCCGTCCGCGACACCATGTCAGAAACTAGAGTCGAGCGCAATTACATGCTGCCAAACCCCGAAAGCGCGGCAACTCGCTGGAGCGTCCCACAACACACCTGCTCCACTCGCTACTCCCGCCAGCCCTCTCTCTGCCCGCGCTCCACGCGGCAGAGTTAACACTACCAAAGATCCTACACACTGATTCTTCACACGACCTATCGATGTAATCGTTCGATAGCAGTTTTCCCTAGGCAAGACCCAGCGTAAAAATACAAATAATCTTTACACAACAAACCAATTATACATCGACATAAATGCATAAATATATACAAATAGTAAAACAATTACAATATACAAAGACACAGAAATGTTATATCTTCAGGTAACAAAATTAAGGAAAACAAATTTATAGTACAATAGATGGTAATAGGAGGATATGCATTTCCGGCGTTACACACTGAGCAAGTGTTTCAACAGCACTGGAGTTTCCAGTATTAGAATTTGATTGTCTGAATAATCTGGTAGTGTTGCGTTAATTTTCACAACTTTTAGAAGAAAGTTAGCTGCTGTGAAATCATATGTCAATCTTTCATTAATTAAATAATACGTGCTTATTCACACACAAATTGTATTTGTGCACCACGTAACAGAAACAAAATTTACTTTCACCACCTTAATTAACATTTATGTGCTTATAACCTCATTGGCTAAACCTTTATACTCCGAAGTCACACATCCCACCACTGTAGCATAGTAAACCATACTCGGAAGAATGTGTTTTGGATAAATCCTTAATGCGCTGTATCACAAACTACATGTTTTCGTAATGCACAAATATAAATATGAGGTACATGAAGCACGGCATCTTAGCTTCAAAGATGGCGGCCCCTTCTATCGCTAATAAAATGGTTCAAATGGCTCTGAGCACTATGGGACTTAACATCTGAGGTCATCAGTCCCCTAGAACTTAGAACTACTTAAACCTAACTAACCTAAGGACGTGACACACATCCATGCTCGAGGCAGGATTCGAACCTGCGACCGTAGCAGTCGCGCGGCTCCGGACTGTAGCGCCTAGAACCACTTGGCCATTCTGGCCGGCTGTCGCTAATCGGTGGTGGGAGACGGAAAGTGGTGTCACAGAGTTAAAGCGTTTTTAACTTTTGTGGCATAGCGTTTTTCCCTTCATCTCATATAATCGTAAAACTTATGTGGTAATCCCAGCAACTGATGGCAGTTTACAGTACTCGCCACGTTCTTTTGATACAGATACAACTTATTTATATACATTCGGTATCTTTTTAACATCAAACGCAGCACAGCAGCATTTGTCCCCAGGCACAGAGGCGTCGTGGTATCCACCCCACCCTTGGAGGCTAAAATCTAACCTACTTCATACATAGAATAGGTTCGAACCTAACATACTCTCCTTGTCCCTGCCACAAACTGACGCCGGCCGCGATGGTCTAGTGGTTCTAGGCGCTCAGTCCGGAACCGCGGGACTGCTACGGTCGCAGGTTCGAATCTTGCCTCGGGCATCGATGTGTGTGATGTCCTTAGGTTAGTTAGGTTTAAGTAGTTCTAAGTTCTAGGGGACTGATGACCACAGATGTTAAGTCCCATAGTGCTCAGAGCCATTTGAACCATTTGAACCACAAACTGACGAAGGAAATCGAACGCACCGTGACCAAGCTGTCGGCCGTCGTTATCGGGCGACCTCTAGCGACTGCGTCTGATGACCGTTGCCGGTGTCACTGTGAACGCAACTTTAGAAAGGCCACTAACGTAATCTACGAGGGGCGTTCAGAAAGTAAGCTCCGATCGGTCGCGAAATGGAAACGACTATGAAAATCCGATAAAGCTTTGCACAGATGTGTTGGGTAGTGTCTCTAGTATAACCCCAGTTAGCATCACGTCGCTCTTCTCATTTCTGAGCTCGCAGTGAGTGCGTAAAGATGTCTAGAAAATAGTGTCTGCCGCCAAGTACGAGGGCCTGGTGAGAAATTTCGCCTGAAGCTATGCAGCTAACATTACATAACTGTCGTGCTGTTTCTTCTTCAAGACAATTCTCAGCCGCATTCTGCAGGGGCAATGAAGATGCTCCTGCATCGTTTTCAAATGGAAATGTTAGATTACCCACAATACAGTCCGCAATTGTCTCCCCCAGAGTTTCATCTCTGGTCACATGAACCGCTGTCTTTGAAGACAACATTTTGACACAGACAACGAGGTGTAGGCCAGCGTGGAGAATTGGCGGAAAGCACTGGCGGCTGCCTTCTATGATGAGGCTATTGAAAAATTGGTACAACGCTATGACAAAAGTCTAAGTCAGAACGGCGACTACGTAGAGAAGTAGCTGAAAGGTGTAGCTAATTGTTAGAAGTAAAACATTTCTGATCTTCACTGTGGTTTCAATTTGGCAGTCAATCGGAGCTTACTTTCTGAACAGGCCTCGTAAAATCTCTCATACATTTCCGAAATAGAACTCTAAACTGTTTTTAATTTTTTTCATGGTAGGGGATGGTTTTCCAGAAAATTTGCTATAAATTTTGACCTTAGTCTTCTACCTCTTCTGAACGCGCTGTGCCTGACGGTACTATATTTGCAAGGTTCAACATTGATAGGCTTCATTACTTTATCGGCTGAATGTGGTGGAAAAGTTTCAAAGCTCTAGATTAATTTAAATGGATAGTTAATCTAGAACGTTTTTCGGATTTACTGCCTAAATTTATATTTTCCTTATTAATATTCAAAGTAATAAATATACCTTGCAACTTATTTCACGACAATGGTTTCACACTCAATTATAGCCACTACGCAAGTTTTACATTTGTAGGTGCTGTCTGCAGCACGCATCTAAGTTACGAAGCAAAGTGATTTTTCGGAAGTCATTGACTGGATTGGCCAAAAAGTAAGGATTATTTTCTTCTACATTATATACGTCATCGAACAACAGATTTTTGTGATTTAATATTCCACAATCGCTACCAACCAGCAAAGGACGACATATTGCACAGACTGCTGCGTGGAGTATAAGGAAGTCCCGCTTTCTCCGTGCTCAGGGCTAATTTGCATCTCAGCAGCGAGCAGGAAGCCGTACTTGCTTCCTCATACCATGAGTCATAAAATTGTCAACTCAGGAATGGAGCATCCCTGGAAGTCTGTAGGTGGCTTCAATTCACCACAATGTGGAGAACACAACAACTGTAGCGCAGGAACGTGTTTTAAAGTCGGAAAACATGTACACATCCCCGTGTTACCCTGTAAGAAACGTAGAATAAATAGTAGAAAAGGCATGTCTTGCTCAGAAAAGATTTTCAACGTTATATCCATAATATGTCACAGACTTACAAGCTCTGTAGACATAGCTGTAACATTTATAAATTAAAAAGGCATTTGATTCAGTTGATAAGGAAACACTAGGTAAAGTTATCCGAAAATTTGGCATCAAATCTAAACTAGCAAACCTTACTCGTGAAATGCTCACAGACAGCAAACCAAAAGTAAAGTTTCGGGATGAAATATCTGAGGCATTCAAAATAAAAGCAGGTGTAAGGCAAGGTGACGACCTGTCTCCATTTCTCTTCAACTGCTTCCCAGAGAAAATATTAAGAGAATGGAAACAAAAACCAAAAGAAAATCTATCACCAATAAGACTTGGGACTAAGAACAGAGTTATTGAAATTCACTGTCTAGCATTTGCGGATGGTTTTGCTATTCTTTCTGAAAACCCAACAAACGCATAAATACAAATCAATCTCTTAGAAGAAATAGCGAACAAAGCAGGCTTAAGAACTTCTGTAAAAAAGCAAAATTTATGACAAATATAGAAATGCTCCAGAAATTCTAGTTACAGATGTAGAGAGGTAATAAAGTTAAATATTAGGGAGAAATTAATCACGAAAATGGTTTAGAAATATTCGCTGTAGAAGAAAGAGTATGTAAAATGGAAAGAGAATGTGGTATAGCCAGGAACATTTACAACAAAAGGTTCTGTCTAAAAATTTGAAAGTGCAGCGATTCAACACAGTAGTAAAACCAGAATAACCAGAATGTCTTTATGCTAGTAAATGTTTAGTACTGAATTACATATTACACACACTTTAAGTCCTAAAACGAAGAATCATTCGAAAAATACTTGGTCCGCTGAGAAATACAGAGGTATGGAAATTAAGAAGTAATGGAGAAATATATCGCAACATAGAAAACATAACCGAAACGCTACGGAAGAGGTGGCTGCTATTTGTTGGACATTTATACAGAATGAACGGCTGCGGGTTATCCAAACAGATTTTTAAATACCTTTGGACAAGAGGTGAACAATAGCCTGGATTCAAGAAGATAGGAGAGATTTGGATAGAAACAATGTAAGTGAAAAAGACGCAACGGAATGAGAGATTTTTAAGATTAAAGTGTTAAAAACGGAAGGATTCCAAGGCAGGAGGGAGAAGAAGACAGGATCAAAATTGGCTGAGGAGAGAAAAGAATACGTAGTAAGAAGATGAAAATACTGGGGGAAGAAGAAAGAAGAATAATGGAGAAAGCATTGAAATTGGCGTGTGGTCCTTAGATGACCCAAATGGAAAAGAAGAAACTGGAGTATTGGCAAGCCAGTTCAATACTTGACCGACTGAGCTGCAACTACAACGCCTCGTATTTGGCTTACGTATTCGGTAATTGAAAACTTATCACTTCTCAGTGTAGAGCGAGCAGCACCTCTAGAGGCTCAGGTCCACAATATGGTGCGCAACTCTAATAGGTTAAAATGACAGGACGCTAGTGCAAATGTGGCTTATTGAGATCATCTCAGTGGGGACCTCAACACAGACTCCTGAAACGAAAGATCTTTTGGGTACAAATAACCATAGTAATAGATAGTTCAGTCTTACAAGGGGAGGCCGCCAATTGTGAAATTCAGATTCGATTCATACTGCGCATAATAAAAGCTCATGGCCAGAGGTGTAATGTGGCAAAGCACCAAGATGCACTTCTCAGCCGTTGTCGAGAAAATCGACAGTTAAAAGAAACCGTTGCGGTGAAATACTCACTACGACTAATAATTTTCTACAGCGCCGTGGCGCAGCGGTAAGCGCTCGGGTTCGTAATTCGGAGGTCGCCGGATCGACTCTCGCGCCATGCAACTTTTTTTTTAGTATTTGTTTTTTTGTAATTCAAATACACACACACACACACACACACACAATATATATATATATATATATATATATATATAATATTCCCGGCAATCAGTTGCAACAATACATATAATAAGTTGTTGAAAGTCGTTTGTCGTGGAGAAACTGGAGACTTCGAACATCATTATGTTTTCCCCAAACAAAGTTGTATTTCACAAATGTTATTAATTGTCTTCATAATGTTAATCACGTATAGTTAACGGAAGACGTAGCAACGATATTCCGAAACGAATACGTATAGCTTAAGTCAAACGTTCGAATTAGAATAGAAACCCCACGAACACAAATTTGCTGTGGCAGGTATGAAATATAAACTCAGTTACTCGCTCGTTACACTTGAAGGACAGATGTTGAATGGGCCGAAACGAGCCGCCGCGTAACAGCGTAGTTGCCTGCTAACTTCGAAAGAAGGTAGATGCGGTCCCTAGCGCAACTTATGACATCGTCGAAAATCAGTGCGGACGGGAGAGCTTTGGTACACCCTATTAAACGAACGGAAAAATGGAGGCGGTACAATTGGAGAGCGATCCGCCTTCACCAACATGCATAAGCAATTCATTAATAAACTATTAATGAATTGCTTATGCATGTTATATTTGAATTACAATAAACTAATAATAAAAAAAAATGTTGCATGGCGCAGGATTCGATCCGGCAACCTTCGGATTACGAACCCAAGCGCTTACCGCTGCGCCACGACGCTGTAGAAAATTTTTAGTCTTAGAGAGTATTTCACAGCAACGGTTTATTTTTAACTGTCGATTTTCTCGACAACGGCTGAGAAGTGCATCTTGGTGCTTTGCCACAATACACCTCTGGCCATGAGCTTTTATTACGCGCAGTATGAATCGAATCCGAATTTCACAATTGGCGGCCTCCACTTGTTAGACGCAGTCTTGTAACTATGATGATGCCTTGTGGAGGCGGTCCATGTGGATGGTTTCCACGTTATGCATAATGCAGCATGCGAGCGTATAGCGAGATTCTTACTTGTACACCACACAATGATTCCACTTTTATACGTTTTCATGAAGCAATGTTTACGAAATTTTATACAGTGCAGTTTTACTGAAATTTGAATATATATATATATATATATATATATATATATATATATATATATATTTCAAGTCAATATGTCTCATAGTTCCGAAGGTGCAGAAATTTCCTTAAAACAAGTAAGTTTCAATAGTTAAAAACAAGTTAAGGTTTCCATATTATTAGAAGGTGCTTGGCCTGAAGTACACATGATGAACAAATCTTGAATTTCTGAGCAATTAAGATTGTCGGAGTGTGTGACACAGTGTTGGACAATCGCTCAGTGAGTCACGGACACCGAGCACACTGAGTCAAAGGATCAATAGCAGTGTGGTACAAGGCCGTAATTACATCGGAAGAGCAATACTCCGATCTACATGACGAATAAATATATACTGAATTGAAGTTCATTTATCATTATGGAGATAATATTTTGCCAATTAACACAGCTTCAGTTTAAGAGTAATGATTGGTCAGTTAAATGATTTTCGTAGTTATATGAGAACAGGTACAACCGTTAATAGCCATCACTACAGTCAGCAAGAGGAGTGAGCGTTCATGCGTTCTGGAGCTGGGAGATGAATAGCGCGGGCTTTGGTTTCGTGGTATCGGTGGGCCTTAATCTAGACACCAGAGCGTAAGATTGTGTATGAAGTGGCTCCGATGAATTTTTTTAAAAAGTCGCAAAAATGCTTTTTGGCGAAAACAAAGTTATCGGTGATTGCCTTAAGTGTACTTGTAAAATGACATCCAATTTGAATGATGCTTCTGATGTATTATTTTGATGAGGTGAAACAGATTTTTCTGAACGAATGTCGTAACTACAAGTGGCGTACTACGCAGAAGTCGCTTAGAACTAAATAATGTACTTTGTAATATTTATGATAAGCATGACAACATAAATTTTAGGTTTAGAAAAGAACGTCGTGTGCCTAAATAACTACCGACTGTTGGTTTGATTACCACAACTGAAATTACAGCCGAGGCTTAAATGATAATTACTGTACAGAGTGTCAGAGACTTGTAGTTGCAATTACAATATGGACTTGAAATCAGTTTTATTGCTTGATTATTCCGAGAATATACATAATCTATCTTTAAAGTAGCACAGGTACTAATCTGGACAAGTAGAATTAATATGATGCTATAAAGACATAGCTTGTCGCAGCTTTTCTTGGCTGACGACCTTCGCATATCGCTCTGGATTAGACAGCGCTATGTGTGAAACCATTTCTTGCATAGCAACAGCTACATGACACAGAAGCCACGCTGTCCCGTTACGGCTCCCATCTTTTGCGGACAAGCTCAAGGAGCACGTTAGAACCCTCGACATCTTGGAGCTTAACTCTTGAGACACACAATTTTGAAAGAAAGATTCATCTCTCGAGTTCGACGCCGAGACCTGGGACACAATGGTGATAATTACAAGTAATAAGCTCCTTACGTTACCAAGAGGGACGTTCAAGACAAAACACTCGTTCGACCTATACTTGAGTATTGCTCATCAGTGTGGGGTCCGTACCAGGTCGGGTTGACAGAGGAGATAGAGAAGATCCAAAGAAGAGAGATGCGTTTCGTCACAGGGTTATTTGGTAATGTGATAGCATTACGGAGATGTTTAGCAAACTCAAACGGCAGACTCTGCAAGAGAGGCGCTCTGCATCGCGGTGTAGCTTGCTGTCCAGGTTTCGAGAGGGTGCGTTTCTCGATGAGGTATTGAATATTTTGATTCCCCCCACTAGAGGAGATCACGAATGTAAAATTAGAGAGATTCGATCGCGCACGGAGGCTTTCCGGCAGTCGTTCTTCAAAAACAGTTGAAATGGCTCTGAGCACTATGGGACTTAACTTCTGAGGTCATCAGTCCCCTAGAACTTAGAAATACTTAAACCTAACTAACCTAACTTTCTTTTGGTTTTAGGGCGCACAACTTCAACGGTCATTAGCGCCCAAACTAACCTAACTGACCTAAGGACATCACACTCATCCACGCCCGAGGCAGGATTCGAACCTGCGACCGTAGCGGTCGCGCGGTTCCAGACTGTAGTGCCTAGAACCGCTCGGCCACCACGTCCAGCAGTCGTTCTTCCCGCGAACCATACGCGACTGGAACAGGAAAGGGAGGTAATGACAGTGGCACGTAAAGTGCCCTCCGCCACACACCGTTGGGTGGCTTTCGGAGTATAGATGTAGACGAAGATGTATATGTAGATAAGTAATTCAACACATTTTTTTACTGAAAGCAGGTTTTTTCATTCAGGATTCCTATAAATCATATTATTCCCCCTCTTTTTTCTACAAAGTACCGTTTTTCAAGATAATCTCCGTTCAAGGCGACAGCATTATGCCATCTACTGGGAGGACCTGTGTGCCTGCATAGTACCACTTTACTAATAGATGTCGGAGTCAACGTCTTGCTGCATCAATAACCTCCCCATCATACACGTACAGTTTCCTGCGGAGTGCGGGAGGAGGAGATTTACGTTTAACGCCCAGTCGACAACGAGGTCATTAGAGACGCAACACAAGCTCGGATTAGGGAAGGATGAAGAAGGAGATAGGCCGTGCCCTTTCAGAGGAACCATCCCGGCATTGGCCATAAGCGATTTACAGAAAACACGAAAAACCTACATCTGGATTGGTGCAAGTGTATTTGAACCGTCGTCCTCCCGAATGCGAGTCAAGTGTGCTACCTCGCTCGGTACCGGCGGAGTGCATCATCATTGGGTGAAACAGGTGGAAGTCGGAAGATGCGAGATCCGATCTGTAGGGTAGATGAGAAAGAACAGTCCAAAAAAGTTTTGTGAGCTCCTCTCGGGTGCGCAAATTTGTGTGGGGCCTTGTGTCGTCATAGAGAAGGAGAAATTTGTTTGCATTTTTGTAGCGGCGAACACGCTGAAGTCGTTTCTTCAGTTTCCTGAAGATAGCACAATACACTTCAGAGTCGATCGTTGCTCTATGAGGGAGGACATCAAAGAGAATAACCCCTTCAGAGTCCGAGAAGACCGGCACCATGATTTTACCGGCCAAGAGTGAGGCTTTGAACTTTTTCTACGGAGGATAGGTGGTGTGGCGCCATTCCACCGACAGCCGTTTTGTTTCCGGTTCGAAGTGATGAATCCATGTTTCATCACCTCTGACGATGTTCGACAAAAAATTGTCATGATCACCCTCGTAACGCGCAAGCAAATCCACGTAGATTGTCCTTCCTAGCTCTTTATGATCATCTGCTGGGCGTCGAGGAACTCAGCGGGCACATACCTTTGAGCACCCCATCTGGTGGACGAATATGTCACCACTACCAACAGAGACGTTAAGTTGAGCAGCGTGGTATTCGATTGTGACCCGTCGATCATCTCGAATCGGAGTGTCCGCACGTTCCAACATTGCAGAAGTCAGCTCTGTGCGGAAGGCCGGCACTCGGAAGATAGGACAGGTTTGCGAGACCTTGCTGCGATGACAGACGCCTCTTTAACAACTCACCGTGCTTTATTTCACTGCCAGGCCTCCGTAGAGATTCCGCAAGTGCCCGCGAATATCTGCGACCTCTGGTTTTCCGACAAAAGAAACTCCATGACAGCTCTCTGCTTGGAACATACCTCCGTTATAGACACCATTTCATAGGCTACGTGTCCGCCCCGATAGCTGAGTGGTCAGCGTGACTGATTGCCGTCCTATGGTACCGGGTTCGATTCCCGGCTGGGTCGGGGATTTTCTCCGCTCAGGGACTGGGTGTTGTGCTGCCTTCATCATCATTTCATCCCCATCCAGCTCGCAGGTCGCCCAATGTGGCGCCGAATGTAATAAGACCTGCACCAAGGCGGCCGGACCTGCCCCGCAAGGGGCCTCCCGGCCAATGACGCCAAACGCTCATTTCATTTCCATAGGCTACGTAGGTTTATTGAAAGTTCATGAAACTGTAGAAACTGATGCGGGAATATTCCACGATGTCGCACAACAAATTCCGTACTTCTTCAACCGAAATTGGCCGAAAAAAAACGTGTGTCGCATTACTTACTGAACGCCGCTCGTAAAATAGCAAAAATAAATCCATCACCTGAAATCATATCACAGCCTCCGAGCGGTCTAAGGCACTGCAGTCATGAACTGTGCGGTTGGTCACGGTCGAGGTTCGAGTCCTCCCTCGGGCATGGGCGTGTGTCTTTGTCCTTAGGATAATTTAGATTAAGTACTGTGTAAGCTTAGGGACTGATGAGCTTAATAGTTAAGTCCCGTAAAATTTCACAAAAATTCACAGCCTCTGGCACAATACCTACAAGCAGAAATAATCAGACGGTAGTACATGCGAATACCAATAGGCAGAATTAATGAGAACTGTTTTTAACTGCCAAAACAGAGTAAAATTCTCAAAAACGCTCAAGGATTAGCGAAAATTAAGAAGTATTCCAATGTCAGGACTCGAAACCAGGTCCTTCCTGACCCAAATCCCCGAGTGAAGGATCGTCCAGACGAATTGCCTAACTTAAGGCAAAGGATTGGGTGACCATTACTAAGCGAAGCCAAGTAATTGCCAGATCGTGACTTTTGTACTCATTGAAGTCATACTGCTGAGACAGTGTACAACCATAGGGGAGAAGTGGAGTGACAAATGATTGTCGGAACATGCTAACGATCTATAGCACGAGATGACTGCCATTTTATTTACGTTGCTGTAGTGCACGGCCCAACTTAGTTGCCAGTTTTGACTTTACGCTGCAACTCTGTAATAGCTCTCGACTTGCTTGCCTAAGCTTTAAGCTATACTGGTGGTATGCACGCCATCGTGCCGATTTCCATCGCCAAAATCCCCTCCCGCACCGGCAGGTATAAGGGGGCGAGCAAAAAGTTTCCGTTTGAGGGCGTTGCTGTAGCGATTCCAAAGCGGCTATGCGGCGTGAGTCCGTGATGCTGTTACATACAGTCAGGGATGATGGGGATGGGTAAACGTATCAATTTGAGATAAGGTACCCTGGTCCGGAAATGACTGAGTCGAAAGTTATAAGAGAAAACCGTTCTGATAACTGACAGTGAGCCTCTTCTAATGCAAGCTCTTTGTTTTCCTTATTTTAGAGGTGGTATTATGGACCAAAACAAAAATAGTCAAGTAAATATGAGCTCTAAGCCGCATACCTTAAGAGCTATGAGCATTTGCTCATCGTTGCTAGTGTGAAACACATCTCTTCTTTTGAACAAATGCTCGTAGCTCTTAAGGTATGCATTTTAGACCCAATGTTTACTCGAAAACTTTTTCTTATTTTGATACGTGCTACCTCCTCCAAATATGGAAAACTAGCAGCATGCAGAAGAAGAGATCAAATTCAAAGGTGCCAGAACCATTTTCGATTATACTTTCAACTCTGTCGTTCCAGTACCAGCGTCCGTCACCTCATGCCGATATACACTGAAGAGCCAAAGAAACCGGTATTCCTGCCTAACGACGTGTAGAGCCCCCGCGAGCACGCAAAAGTGCCACAGCACCAAGTGGCATGGACTCGACTAGGGTCAGAAGTAGTGCTGGAGCAAATTGACACCATGAATCACACGGGTCCAGGCCATGCGTTAAGCTTTGTGTCGAGCAGTCAGCAAGGGTACAAGGGTGGGCCTTCAGCTTCCAAAGCCCATATCGATAATGCTTCGTTGAATGGTTCGCACGTTGACACTTGCTGATGGCCCAACATTGAACTCAGCATTTTGCAGAAGAGTTGCACTTCTGTCACGTTGAACGATTGTCTTCAGCCGTCGTTGGTCCCGTTCTTGCGGGCTCTTTTGCGGCCACAGCGATGTTGGAGATTTGATGTTTTACCAGATTCCTGATATTCACGGTACATTCGTGAAATGGTCGTATGGAAAAATCCCCAGTTCATCACAACCTCGGAGATGCTCTGTCCCACCGCTCGCGCGCCGACTGTAACACCACGTTCAAACTCACTTAAATCTTGATAACCTGCCATTGTAGCAAAAGTAACCCATCTAACAACTGAGCCAGGCAGTTGTAGTCTTATATAGGCGTTGCCGACCGTGGCGCCGTATTCTGCCTTTTTACATATCTCTGTCGGCCGGTGAGGCCGGGCGGTCCTAGGCGCTTCAGTCTGGAACTGCGTGACCGCTACGGTCGCAGGTTCGAATCCTGCCTCGGGCATGGATGTTTGTGATGTCCTTGGGTTAGTTAGGTTTAAGTAGTTCTAAGTTCTAGGGGACTGATGACCACAGATGTTAAGTCCCATAGTGCTCAGAGCCATTTGAACCTTTCTCCCCCCCCCCCCCCCCCCATCTCTGTATTTGAATATGCATGCCTATACCAGTTACTTTGGCGCTTCAGTGTATTTACCCCACTCTATCATCCTTGAAAGTTTGTACCATCATCAGGTAATCAACCAGTACAAGCACCGAGATAGCCATCTGAGAATAAAGTGTATTGTATGATGCATCATATCTGTTTAAAAATGTTCAAATGTGTGTGAAATCTTATGGGACTTAACTGCGAAGGTCAGCAGTCCCTAAGCTTACACACTACTTAACCTAAATTATCCTAAGGACAAACACACACACACCCATGCCCGAGGAAGGACTCGAACCTCCGCCGGGATCAGCCGCACAGTCCATGACTGCAGCGCCTTAGACCGCTCGTAACAATTACAGGTAGATGAATACTTTCTGCAGTTTCTTATGCTTCTTACATGGTGAGAGATTGGCTAGGCATTCTGCTGCATAGTTGTTATTTGTTGAACAATATTCCTCCCGTCTACTGTCTTACACTCTGCTGCTGTCACACCATTCTGTTCTCGACGCAAAAAGCTGTGAGTCCTTTTCTCCAATATGTGTTTACAACAAATGGACTTGTCAAATTCTTCTTTGCTCAACGCAAGCGTCTCGTTTTTTGAACACATAATTTATTGACAATGAGTAAATGACCGTGTTACACATTTTATCACATACTATATTCTCGTGACATCACGATCACAATCTTCTCTGCTGCACTGCACGCAAACCATAAAATTTGCATGCCAACTGTGGCACAGGGTGCTCATGGCTGGATGCTTATTTCATGATCCATGGAACATTATGGCACACAGAACTACGGTTGACTCTCACTGCCACAAGAGCACAAACACAGCAACTACACTGGCTGTGCGTTGGAGTGGCGGCATCAGTCCCTAAGCTTACACACTACTTAACCTAAATTATCCTAAGGACGAACACATACACCCATGCTCGAACCCCCGCCGGGACCAGCCGCACAGTCCATGACTGCAGCGCTATAGACCACTCGGCTAATCCCGCGCGGCAGCATATCTGTTGAAAACCACCGTTGTGGAATGGTGTGACAAGCATTGCTGCTGCTTCATGAGAACGCAAGTCCCTGCATCTTAAATGTTGTAACGCAGAAGACACGCTAACTTTAGTGGGAGCCGCTCGATCACCCACTCTATAGTCCTGATCTCTCCCCATGTGATTATTACGCCTTCGGTCCCTTAAAAAAGTCCTCGAAGGGTCGACGAGTCCCGTCTGATGAGGCTGTGCACCAGGCAATTACAGACAGTGTTTCATTAAACAGTTATCTAAAATCCTAGTGCGCCGAAGTGATCATTGCCTGAATGCTCAGGGCAATTTTGCCTGATTGGCATACTTATTCTGCAATATGTGGCCTTCGAATACACTTCTAGAACGCACTTTTCTGCTACTTCGTCGGTAAGCAACCGCACGTAGTGTCTGTCGAACGTGTTTCTCAGGTCTCCATGTAGAGCTGTGTTTTCGAGTTTTGGAATGTTCTGCGTTCGTCTGCTGTCGTGAACTAGTGTGTTCATACGAGTATTAGCGTTGCTTTAGCAGCAGTGTAAGACCACTTAGGCAGTGATGAAGTTATGGTGTCGTGTGACATGGTCACACAGAGTTTCCTATCGGAAGTGATGGGAGACATTTTGTCAACGATTAGCCTTATGAAGACCACATACTGTGATCACATCTGCGACTGTACAGAGTTGTGCTTGGTTCAGGCTTCCTCTTACTGTGTGATAATGCCTGTAAGCATAGAGCTGCACTATTGAACGAATTTGTCGTTGGTGAAAATATCCACTTCACGGATCAGACAGTAAAGTTTCCATATCTGAACCCCAAAGGGCTCGTCTGCCCATCAGCCGCCACCAACGGCATGCTAAGGCTACAACATTCTTTGCAAAAATTATCTTTGTTTCAAAAAATTCTTATATTTGCTCTATGATGTCGCTGGAATAATAGGAATAAAGTTCTCGCATTTAACATTCCCTTCGTGTGATTTGAATAAAGTATGTCTGTCTGCCTGCTTACCTGTGCGGTAACGTGTTTGTCTACCATGCTGTGGGCCCGGGTTCGGTTCCCGGCCGGTTGGCGATCTTTCTCTGCTTGTGGACTGGGTGTTGTGCTGTCTTCATTATCCTCTCATCATAACCGACACGCAAGTTGCCGAATGTTGTGTTACCTGAAATAAGACTTGCAACTCGGTGGCCGAACTTTCCCAGGTGGGGCTCCCAGCCATCAATACTACACGATCATTTCAATGTGTATGCGGGTTTATTGGTGTTAACGCAAGGAATCTTACACTATACGAAATTTACGTCATGCCACACGAGAAACAAGTAAGTTATTAATGTCATCTTGTTCTGCCGGTGGTCCGCGTTTTGCCGATATGATATTTCGACACAGTAACTTAATGTTTAGTCAGGTGTTCACTGAGGCTAGTTAATGATACTCTAATCCTCCAATGACGAGGAACTTCTTGCTTGCAAAAACAGTAGATGATATTTTTATCTTGTTTATACAGTTAATAGTATGTTGAATCCAAGTTTCTGACCTCTAAAACCCTCGGGACAACATTTTGTGGCCAAAAAAACCAAGAAATTTTGGCACTTTCTTCAGGTCTTCACCAATTACTCGGAAACTATGCATCCTACTAAAATTGTTACCCGCACAAAAACGAGAGAGCACTAAATTTTTCGTCGAATGACCTACTTAAATGTCAAACTCGGTGCAGGCGTTTGGCCGTAATTCGTTCGTTTTTACCAAGTCGGGTAAAAAGTCGGCTCCAACGCCTGTAACTCAAAAACAGCTACGGTATTCCAAATGACAAATGTCAAGTCATCAAAGGTGTGCCCGCATCTCGTGGTCGTGCGGTAGCGTTCTCGCTTCCCACGCCCGGGTTCCCGGGTTCGATTCCCGGCGGGGTCAGGGATTTTCTCTGTCTCGTGATGGCTGGGTGTTGTGTGCTGTCCTTAGGTTAGTTAGGTTTAAGTAGTTCTAAGTTCTAGGGGACCTATGACCACAGCAGTTGAGTCCCATAGTGCTCAGAGCCATTTGAACCATTTTTTTTTTTTTCCATCAAAGGTGTAGAGCATGAAATTTCATGTTACAAAATCTAGTTTTTCAGTTTTAGGCACTATTAAGCCTTCATAGTTTGCAAACCAAAGTAATTCCATTTTGTTGTTATTCGTTTAAGTCAAAGTTATTCAGTGAAATGAAATTTCCAGTGGGACGATTGTTCTCCAATGAGCATATATGTGTTCTCTACGTATATTCAGGGTTACTACAAATGATTGAAGCGATTTCACAGCTCTACAATAACTTTATTATTTGAGATATTTTCACAATGCTTTGCACACACATACAAAAACTCAGGAAGTTTTTTTAGGCATTCACAAATGTTCGATATGTGCCCCTTTAATGATTCGGCAGACATCAAGCCGATAATCAAGTTCCTCCCACACTCGGCGCAGCATGTCCCTATCAATGAGTTCGAAAGCATCGTTGATTCGAGCTCGCAGTTCTGGCAAGTTTCTTGGTAGAGGAGGTTTAAACACTGAATCTTTCACATAACCCCACAGAAAGAAATCGCATGGGGTTAAGTCGGGAGACCGTGGAGGCCATGACATGAATTGTTGATCATGATCTCCACCACGACCGATCCATCGGTTTTCCAATCTCCTGTTTAAGAAATGCTTCTGCTTTAGCCTTTTCCGTAAGATTTTCCAAACCGTCGGCTGTGGTACGTTTAGCTCCCTGCTTGCTTTATTCGTCGACTTCCGCGGGCTACGCGTGAAACTTGCCCGCACGCGTTCAACCGATCTTCGCTCACTGCAGGCCGACCCGTTGATTTCCCCTTACAGAGGCATCCAGAAGCTTTAAACTGCGCATACCATCGCCGAATGGAGTTAGCAATTGGTGGATCTTTGTTGAACTTCGTCCTGAAGTGTCGTTGCACTGTTATGATTGACTGATGTGAGTGCATTTCAAGCACGACATACACTTTCTCGGCTCCTGTCGCCATTTTGTGTCACTGCGCTCTCGAGCGCTCTGGCAGCAGAAACCTGAAGTGCGGCTTCAGCCGAACAAAACTTTATGAGTTTTTCTACGTATCTGTAGTGTGTCGTGACCATAGGTCAATGAATGGAGCTACAGTGAATTTATGAAATCGCTTCAATCATTTGTAATAGCCCTGTCTTTAATTCCCTGCATTCATGTGCATTTTTATTCGGTTTTATCCATGCCTTAATTGGTAAGAGTGTGTTGCTAAAATGAAAACCATGTACATAGTAACGGCCAGCCCGTCCGGTTGGCCGTGCGGTCTAACGCACGGCTTTCCGGGCGGGAAGGAGCGCCTGGTCCCCGGCACGAATCCGCTCGGCGGAATTTGTGTCGAGGTCCGGTGAACCGGCCAGTCTGTGGATGGTTTTTAGGCGTTTTTCCATCTGCCTTGGCGAATGCGGGCTGGTTCCCCTTATTACGCCTCAGTTACACTATGTCGGCGATTGCTGCGCAAACAAGTTCTCCACGTACGCGTACACCGCCATTACTCTACCACGCAAACGTAAAGGGGTTACACTCGTCTGGAATGAGACGTTCCCTGGGGGGTCCAGCGGGGGCCGAACCGCACAATAACCTTGGGTTCGGTGTGGGGCGCCGGAGGGGTGAAGTGGACTGCGGTAGTCGTCGTGGGGTTGTGGACCACTGCGGCTGCGGTGGGAACGGAGCCTCTCCGTCGTTTCTAGGTCCCCGGTTAACATACAATACAATACATAGTAATGGTCAATATGTATTTACTTAGAAGTAATATAAAAATTTGTACAAATGAACAAATAAAAGGGCATGACAACATTATAAAAACAATTTAAGTAACAGAGATTAACATTTTATCAAATTTCAATTCCCTCGAGATCGTTTGGGTGACTGCGGCAGGTCCCCAGTCCAGCATCGGATCTTCAGGATCCATTCCGGCACGTTTACCAACTTCCTCGCCTTGTAAATTATCTTCTATCTCGTCCTCATCCTTGTCGAGCCCACTTTCTGAGCCGTTCTCGCCACAACAGTGTTTGCACGTCGGGGAGCAGTTTAGTCCAGATTTGCAACATGCACATACTGCTGTGCATCCTGTTTTCCATGAGCAGGAAACCATCTTCAGTAGTGTGTGCGGTGCCCCATCTTTAGTTATTACCACGGGAAAGAGGCCTGATAAGTTTTTCTTCCAGCCCCACTGGAATGGGTCAGTTTTCTTCACCAGTCAAGATTACACTTGACGGTAAGATCGCAGTGAATGCCACCATGCTGCATCCGATGATGACGGTAGCCCTTCATGTTTGAAAGATTTTCGGGGAAGACTTTATAAAAAGCCTCGCACCTTAGATCGTCCAAAGTCGCGCAGTTTGAATTCCCGTACAGTGCTAACATCAACTGTTCTGCTGCCTGTGTTAGTAAGTCTTGAGAGACTGAGGGTTTAACAAATTCAGCAGTTTCACTTTGAAGAATGGCTGTTGCTCCATAAGGTTTAGGAAAAAAAGGAGAATGTGGTATCACATCCTGTGAATGCATGGCTGAAAAGGGCAAATGCAGAATCGAAATTTAAAGACTCACTGGAGTACCACACTCTTGCTGATTTCTCTCTTCCCAGTTTATGGAAGTGCACGTTGTTGAAGTTGTTTCTTCGACCCCCTTAGGAGAACAAGCACGCCAATGTCCGCGCTTACAATTGCACATTATCAGACTCGGCAACTTGTAAATAGCGACAGTTAAGTAAATCGCAATTTTCTTCTGCCTGTAGCACTTAAATACCTGCGTCCTCAAATCTCCTCATGAGTATAAAAATCAAGTGTTCTTGTTGCTCCTATTTACGAGAAACTTCCGTGCGACGGCAGCATTTGTATACATCGAAAATGGTAGCTGATGTAGAATATGATGTCTTTAAATGACCAGATCTTTCAGAAGACCTTGTTCCTCTTTGCAGACTATCACTTGCGTAGACAAACATTCAGAAGTTGAACGTCTACTTTCCCGATCAATGATCTTGTCACGCTCCACAGCTGTGTAGGGAGTGGAATGGAAAGTACTCAACACGTCAATCAAGCAGATGTTAAAATCGGCGTTATCAGAGATGAGCTGGATGAACCATTGACGGTTATGTTAGGATGCTCAGGTCGTGCAGTAGAGGACGTCTCAAATAGGAAGCTTCCATGTATGGAGCTGCGAATCCAATTTCACTAAGCGCAGCCGGCCGTTGTTTCCGAGCTGTTATAGGCGCTTCAGTCTGGAACCGCGCGACCGCTACGGTCGCAGGTTCAAATCCTGCCTTGGGCATGGGTGTGTGTGTGATGTCCTTAGTTTAGTTAGGTTTAAGTAGTTCTAAGTTCTAGGGGACTGATGACCTCAGATGTTAAGTCCCATAGTTCCCAGGGCCATTTGAACCACTAAGCGCGTCGACAATAAATCTTGATCTGAATCTTTTGTGCATGAATGTACTGAGCCCAGTCAACAGTGAAGATAGAAATGACTGTGGCCTTACTGCAGGAGTAAGTGCATGTGACAAAGCAACACATTATCTAGAGTTCATCGCTTGTTTTTCAAAATAAACGACGCAAGGAAATGGAGCAATGATTCAACGATCACTAATTGGATATCTGGCAAGAAATCATCAGGTCTGGGGGGGGGGGGGGGGGTATTACGATGTATCGCAGCCCTGTGTACGGATGCCCTCACGAAATATCTGCAGCAGCGCGTATAATTCCTACACGCTCCTCTCAGATATGATAGCTTGCCGTGATAGAAATTATCAGACGGTGTCTCATAGCCTGTACTTTTGAACATTTTGTCTTTTTGTGTCTGTCAATAGTTATTATTTCATTATCTTTCCAGAAGAGTCAAGTTTTTATTGTTCTTACACCTCCCATTCGTGATCTGGTCCTTTAAATCCTACAAAGTAAAGTGGCACTCTTCTGACTGTTCGATGTAGGAAGAAATCATGTCTATTGCTTCATATAACCCTGTAGATCAAGAACTACCATGTTTTCTCCCTCCTCTTATTGGCCAGTAAAAATACCTCTAACAAAACCTATGATGCTAAGCATTTTTAGTACAAAGGTCTTCATCACGGATATGTTCCAACAATTCGCGAGCCCAGTCATTACCTCGCCTATCAGCAGCCCCAATTACAGTATCTGTTAATTCAAGTTTCATCATTTTACGAACAATATTTTTCTTTGGATAGGGAAGTCTACTAAGTTTCACCCAATTAGCATCTATTTGCTCGCCACAACAAAAACAGTGTTTGTTGAAACCAAATACCTTCTTGAATGATCGAAGATTCGGCGTTGACGGTGTAGGGCCTTTTGCCAAAGACAGTAATCAGTTTTAAGCTACTGTACTTCTGACAAGCACTGTGCACTTCATCTTCAGCTAGACCAGTTAATAACTTACGATATGCTGGGATTTTCTATCCTTATGCAATTGTGTTTCCAGTCCATTCTGTTGTGCTTTACCCACATCACCATCTGCCAAACAGCCGTCGCATATAAAACACACCTCTAATCGATGTGGAGCACTCATTGTAAATGTACTGACTCAAACGTGGGACGAGAATTTTGCAAGGCACAAGTGGTTTTGAACATGTCTTTCGGACAACTCAGGAAGAATGGGCGGGGCTAAGAATGGAATAATAATGAAAACAGTAACAAAGAATCTGAGGGTATGGCGTCTTCGGCTGTCTACGACATGTCAATCGAGGGAGATCGATAGATACCTCAGTACCCGAAGGTGGGGCACATTTATCTCTTCCTGTTGGAAATTTCGTTTCAATGAATTACTTTGACTTACAAAAAAACAACAAAATGGAATCTCTTTCACATTCTAGTGTATGAACGCTTAATAGTGACAAACTGAAAAAAAACTAGATGCTTTTGTAAACTGAAATTTCATGCTCAACAACTTCGCTAATGTGACATTTTTCATATGGAGTTGTTATTTTTGAGTTACAGACGTTAAAACCGATTTTTTAGCTAAGCTGGCAAAAATGAACGAACTTTGACCAGTGATTGCGGCCAAACGGTTGCACCGATTTTGACACTCGGCGCAAAGTTTAATGCTTTTTCATTTTAGTGTGGGTAACATTTTCAATAGGCTTCATAGTTTCCGAATAATGGGTGAAAACCTAAAAAAAGTGCCAAAATTCCTTTGTTTTTCGGCCACAAAAAGTTGTCCCGAGGGTTTTGGAGGTCGAAAAGTTGGATTCAACATACTCCCAACTATATACACAAAATAAAAAATGAAATGTATCTTATTTTTTGCAAATAAAGGGCCTTTTTGTGACGCTGTTATTGGACTATACGGTAATTTGTGGGTGAACAGCGATTTTTGGTAACTTTTACTCCTCCTAAAAGTGCATAAAATAACAACATTTAAGAAGAATGGCTCGGATTAATCTAAGCACGGTGGATGTGTCCGTGTGTGTGTGTGTGTGTGTGTGTGTGTGTGTGTGTGTGTGTGTGTGTGTGTGTGTGTGTGATTGGGCCGGTGGCAGGGTGAAGGAGGTGGTGGTGTATAAAGAACGGTGAACCAGCAATAAATGATAAATATTGCTGACAGGTTGCACACCTGGACGTACAGCAGTTCCCTCTCGTGTGTGTCTGGAAAGATCAGTGTGAAGCGCTGTCAATTAAAAACCGGCAAAAGAAGTGGAAGAGAAGAAAAGAAAAAAAAAAAAAAAGAAAAAAGCGTCGACATACCTCGTCGATATTAAAGCATGCGTGTGGGTTCGAAGAGATAGAATGATTATTCTCGGGTAAAGTGGTTTGTGAAATTGTAACTTTTGCGATCATTGAGATTGTACTGTGTAGAACCATAGGGTAAATGTGACTCGTATGCAGTGACGTGAAGTTCCCGCAGTGAAACTACAGTACGGGATGATCATTTTACTTACATTTCCGTAACGGACCGTCCAACTTAGTTGTCACTTTTGACTCGACGATAGAGTTCTGCAATGTGTTTTGCCTTCCGGCCGTCTGCTGCAGGTTTGACACTGTGTCGGCTTCCATTGTCCAAGAACCACAACACCTTAAGCTCCAGTGGGCACGAAATAGCCGTTGCTTACATACTGAGTAGCGGAATGTGGCGTTTCTGCCGAGTCAGGCCGCTGCAAACCGTCCTGTAGGTCTGACAACATTGCGGACAACAGTCCGATATTCTACACTGTTGAATGACACAGGAGACAAATGCTAAGCGTGATTATTGAAGGCCCCATATGATGCACCGTCCCAACTCGATTTCTACCTATTGACCTCACTCTGAACAACAACAACTGATACATCACGCACGTTTTAGAGTTAGAGGCACTGTCTCTCCATCAGTAACACAATGCCTGCCGAGGCTCTAATGCTTTGTTACTGTCCACCTTCATAAACACCTCACCTCATTTTTTAGCAGGACAGTGTAGCGGGAAATGAGCAACCCTTCGAAGTATGGCCGGTAACACTGCTGCTCTGACATGTAAGTTCGCTTGACGTAACGCCCTGCGAACGTGTATGAAATATGACTGGTATGGACCTCCAGCGACTACTGTTATTGTTTAGGAGCTTATCATGCAGGCCACGTGGCAGAAGACTCCCGAGGAACATATTCAGTTCCTCATTGGCTGTATGGTGTAATTAAAGATTCTGATTTCAGTATTTGTAGGCTTAGCAGTACACTGAATTCTCAAAGTCACATATCATTTACAGTTCTATATTTGAATTATTTGTGTACTATCATGTATGTCATCTGTCAGATAAGGTTTGTCTCAATCACGTATATCATTCTTGTTTCATAATGTGAGGAAGCTAAGTAATTAAAATTTCCATGTAGCATTCCAGATTTTTACTTGCAGTTTTAATCCTAAATTAATGAAGATGATTGTCACCCTCATCCTATCTGAGCTTGTGCTCCATCTTTAATGACCACATTGTCGACGAGATATTATACTTTTACCTTTCTTTCTTCTTTTTTCATAGTGTTGCAATTTTCAGAGCGTTGTTTTACTTTACTGTCGCCTTACGAAAAACTTAGGGCATTCTACAACGTAGCTTCGCTTCTACACTGAAGAGCTAAAGAAATTGGAACACCTGTCTAATATTATGTGGGGCCCCCGAGAGCACGCAGAAGTTGGGTTGGGTTCGGCTGTTTGGGGGAGGAGACCAAACAGCGAAGTCTTCGGTCTCATCGGATTAGGGAAGGAAGTCGGCCGTGCCCTTTCAAAGGAACCATCCCGGCATTTGCCTGGGGCGATTTAGGGAAATCACGTAAAACCTAAATCAGGATGGCCGCAACACAACGTGGCATGGACTAGACTAATGTCTGAAGTGGTGCTGGAGGGAACTGACAATGAATCCTGCAGGGCTGTCCAAGACTACGAGGGGGCGGCGATCTCTTTTGATCAGCACATTGCAAGGCATCCCATATATGTTCAATAATGTCCATCTGTGGGCACTTTGGTGGCCAGCGGAAGTGTTTAAAGTCAGAAGAGTGTTCCTGGAGCCACTGTGTGGGGTGTCGCATTGTCCTGCTGTAATTTCACAAGTCGGTCGGAATGAAGAATGGGTATGACTGGATGCAGGTGATCAGACAGGAAACTTACGTACTTGTCACCTGTCAGAGTCGTATCAATACGTATCAGGGGTCCCATATTACTCCAACTGCACACGCCCCACACCATTACAGAGCCTCCACCAGTTTGAACAGTCCTCTGCTAAGAATGCAGGGTCCATGGATTCATGAGATTGTCTCCACACCCGTGCCCTCCCATCCTTTCGCCACGATTTGAAACGAGACTTGTCAGACCAGGCAACATATTTCCAGTCATCAACAGTCCATTGTCGGTGTTGACGGGCCCAGGTGAGGCGTAAAGCTTCGTGGTGTGCGGTCATCAAGGGTACACGAGTGAGCCTTGGACTCTGAAAGCCCATATCGATGATGTTTTGTTGAATAGTTCGCACCCTGACATTTTTTGATGGCCCAACATTGAAATCTGCAGCAATTTGCGAAAGGGTTACACTTTTGAAGGATTCTCTTCAGACGTCGCCGGTCTCGTTCTAGCAGGAACTTTTTCCGGCCGCAGCGATGTCGGAGATTTGATGTTTTAGCGGATTCCTGATATTCACGGTACACTCGTGAAATGGTCGTACGGGAAAATCCCACTTCATCGCTACCTCGGAGATACTATGTCCCACTGGCCGACTATAACACCAAGTTCAAACTCACTTAAATGTTGATAACCTGCCATTGTAGCAGCAGTAACCTATCTCAAAGACAATGCTTTTCGCCGGTCGAAACACTAATGGCATAAATTCGTGTTTTTTAGTGTTCTTCTTTCCGATTGAACTTACGATGTATATTAGAATCGTTATCAATTTCTCTTCTATGAAGCAATACAATATTTAATATGATGGTAACTTGATACCAGAGTGATCGTAAACTGTCGTAGGGAATTGGCGTTAACAGGTGTTCCAAAGACAACAGGCCAACGAAGTGGGCAACAGCAAATTGTCCATCCTTCTAAGCCCGCGACCGTTTCTTACTTTAAATATTTCCATGCCAAGTTTAAGTCCGACTCGCTGCCTGCCTAGAAACTGAACCCATACAAGACTCACGCAATGTAAGAAATGAAACGAAGTTGGATCAGCGACACCTATAATTATGTAACAATGATCAGTATTTTAAACGATGATTTATATGTTGCGCGAATAATATGGCCAATGCGCCGTTTCACAGATATGGATGTGTAAATAAACAGAATTGCCATTACTGGGATGTTACTGCATTCCCCTAAGGTAGTAATTTTGAACAGAGTGTCGGCTTTTGGCATCAGGAGCCTACCCATTCAAACAAATAACCGGAAACAAATAATCAGAATGTGAAATTAAGTGGAACATCATGCTAGAGGAACTTGATTCTCCTTCTGTTCAAGGACACGGTACGCTCTGCTGTCTTATTTTCAATACTTGTTCTGTGCGACTTACTTTATGGTCTACATCTACATCACTGTTCTGCAATTCACACTGAAGTGCGTGGCAGACGGTTCATCGGACCACTTTCACACTGTTTCTTTATCGTTCCACTCTCTAACAGGCCGCGGGAAAACGAATCTTTACATCTTTCCGTGCGAACTCTGATTTCTCTTATTTTGTTAAAATGATCATTTCTTCCTTTCTAGGTGGGTGTCAGTAAAATATTTTCGAATCTGGAGGAGAATGTTGGAGACTTAAATTTCTTGAAAAGATCTCTACGCAACTAAAAACGCCTTCGTTTTAATGATTGCTATCCAAACTTGAGTATCATGTCAGGAACACCCTCTCCCTTATATCGCGATAATACAAAACGAGCTGCCCTGCTTCGAACTTTTTCGATACCCTCCGGTAATTCTATATGGTAAGGATTCCATACTGCACAGCAATACTCTAGTCGAGAACGGACAAGCGTAGTGTAGAGAATGTCTTTAGTAGATTTGTTACATTTTCTAATTCTGCTAATAAAACGCAGTCTTTGATTTGTCTTAGCCAAAACATTATCTATCTGCTCGTTCTAATCTAAGTTGTTCATAACTTTATTTACTACGTATTTAGTTGAATTGACAGCTTTTAGGCTTGTGTCATTTATCATGTAACCTAAGGTTAAAGCATTCCTTTTAGTACTCATGTGAAAGACCTCATACTTTTTACCGTTTGGAGTCAATTTGCCACTTTTCGCACCTTACAGATCGCTTGTGTAAATTATATTACAATTCGTTTTGATCTTCTGATAACTTTACCAGAGGGTAAATGACAGCTTCACCTGCAAACTATATAAGAGGGATGTTCAGACTGTCTCCTAAATGGCTTACGTAGATTAGGAACAGCAGAGGGCCTATAAAATTTCCTCTGGGAACGCCCGCTATCACTTCTGTTGTATTCGATGACGATCTGTCAATTACTACCAACTGTGACCGTCCTGTCGGGAAATCATGAATCCAGTCACACAGGTGAGATGACACTCCACAGGCACAAATTTTATTAGAATCCGTTTGTGGCTAACTGGTATCAAAAGCCTTTTCTAAACCTAGAAATATGGAATCAATTTGAGATCTCCTGTCGACAGCACTCATTACTTCGTGAGAGTTAAGAGCTAGTTGTGTTTCAGAAGAACGATATGTTCCGCATCCGTACTGACTATTTGTCCAAAATCTTACTTCAAATCGACGTCAGTACTGTGGGTCTGTAACTCATGTGATTACTCCTATTACCTTTCTTGAGTACTGGTGTGATATGTACAACTCTCCAGTCTCCAGGTTAGAATCTCTCATCGAGCGAGCATGATAGTTAAATACGGATCTACTATATCACCATACTCAGAATGGAATGGAATTAGTTTACAATCTAAACTGGAGGACTTGCCTTTATTGAGTGATTTAAGCCGCCTCGCTACACCGTGGATACGTACTTCTAAGTTACTCACGTTGGCAGCAGTTCTTGATCCGAATTGAGGAATATTTACTTCGGCTTCTTTGGAAAAGTTATTTCAGAAAACCATATTTAGTAACTGCGCTATAATGGCACTTTCATTAGTAACACTGCCATCGCTGTCGCGCAGTGAAGGCACTGAATGTGTACCACTGGTGTACTGGTTGCTACCCTAGAAATTCTGAGACAAGAGACCTCTTAAATTTATTATGTAGAGAGATTTAAAGTAAAAACAGTGTAGCTGGCCGGAGTGGCTGAGCGGTTCTAGGCGCTACAATCTGGAACCGCGCGACCGCTACGGTCGCAGGTTCGAATCCTGCCTCGGGCATGGATGTGTGTGATGTCCTTAGGTTAGTTAGGTTTAAGTATTTCTAAGTTCTAGGGGACTGATGACCTCAGAAGTTAAGACCCATAGTGCTCAGAGCCATTTGAATTTTTTTAAAACCGGGTAGGGAAAAATCATAATGACGAAACGGAACGTATTATCGACGAGGTGGGGAAAGTACTTAATCTTCTTAGAAAACTACATCAACCGATGTAGAGGTCATGAATCACAGAACTTTCGAAACTTGAATAAATTTGCAGAATCTTTTCATTCTTTTCATTTTCACACTGCATAGTGTGATGTAATCAAGACTAAAGCCTATTAGGACCCCTTCGATACCAGTGAGTATCGATCACATCAGTTATAAATGAAATAATAACTCAGTGCAAATCGATTTCTCTGTAATCGACATACTTTGTGAACCGTTGATTTCATTAGATATTAATAAAACAATGTCGAAGTTAATTAACAGCAAATGTGATTATGGAAACTTTATAAACTTATTTACAACAAAGGTTTTACTAAAGTTATATTTACGTAAATCATGTGTGTATAGTCAATTATGTACGTCTTTCCCCACAACTGTAGTCTCTCTGAGCTCTCTCGCTTGTCGTGGAGAGACAATCTAAAAATCAGACGTGTTTATGTAGTCGTAGCGAGCAGCTGGAATTTTGTAGCTCAGCAGCTACAGCTGCTGTGATCAGATCCAAATTATACACTGAGTAAGTTGAATGATTATTGTGAACTAGTTGTTTGAGTGTTCAAAGAATACGAAAGTTGAAAGGAACAAATATTTTTTTATATAGTAGGTAAAGTCACCCATTGGGCTATTACAATTCTGGGAAGTTCCAGATTACTGTGTACAGGAAAAACTCGAGAAAACAATCGTACTCCGATGGAGACAACGAAGCCAGCAGATAAGTAACAGATTTATAATTTGTCACAGTGGACATGACTACTTTCAGTTTCACGAGAAATGACGAATATCTGCAAAGCTGTTACGTCATCGGAAATATAATCCCTTTTCAAAGAGCGTGTCACAATAGGTTTAGAAACCGTTATGTGTCAAAAGTGTGATATGTAATACAACTACTTATTTTTATTTGTACCATCAGTTTCAATCTCTCATTAGTGATGTTGAAAATTTCGTCCCATGAAGTTCTTTTCACCGCCGTCTGCTTTCCTAACACGAATCAACATTAACGAAAAGCAATTACAATACGGATTAAACGCTTTTCAGCAGCGTACCGTTTTCCGCTCTGTTGATAAATGAAATGGGTGAATTGTGCAATATTACTGACACAGTAACATGGTTTCTGTGCTGCACATTTCGCAAAGCTTTGCTGTGCCGGGGTAAAATGCCAGAATCCTATGACGGCAGTAGCATCCGCGTAAATCTCTCAAAAGCGTGAGGTGCACAGTGAGGCTAGTGACCATATGACGGGAACGTGCAAAGATTATTGCTCGCTGAGAGTGGCCGGTAATAATACGGGCGCAGAGATCAAAGCTGTGACGCGGTCCACTGTTCCTCTTCAGCAGATGAGTAACTGCCTGACACTGCAGTCCATTCCGGAGATTAGGAGGATAAATGGAGCTTCGGAGCTGACGCATGCATTATTATTTAAACCGAAACGAGCGCCACAGCAATATCATTTATTTAAACAGCACAACGTGAGAGCAGATGAGCATCATACGACACTGAGTGAATTGCAGGCCGAGCATCAGTAAGAACGTACAAGAACTGACTGCCCCAAAATGATTTCAATATTTTACATGTGGCTTTTTCTTTCCTCATTTGACTACCTAATAACACAGACGGATCACCATAACACTTGTCTATTTGAATACAACGAAAAGAAGTTTTACTATGTTTTCCCGGGTGAAATGTTAACGGAAATAATGATAGGCGTCTGTGAGACAAATTTGGAGAGCAACGCTCGTATTTGTGGTGCTGTGTCCTAAAATGTCCATAAGAAAGGTCGTACGTGAGAGGGCATAACACAAAACATATCGAGTAACACTTAGCCAAAAATTAAAATTTTGAAATGGTCGCATACAATGTTGTACACGCGAGGTCACAAAAATTGATCATGGACTGTACGGCTGGTCCCGGCGGAGGTTCGAGTCCTCCCTCGGACATGTGTGTGTGTGTGTGTGTGTGTGTGTGTGTGTGTGTGTGTGTGTGTGTGTGTGTGTGTCCTTCGGATAATTTAGGTTAAGTAGTGTGTAAGCTTAGGGACTGATGACTTTAGCAGTTAAGTCTCATAAGATTTCACACACACACACACACACACACACACACACACACACACACACACACACACACATTGACGGAAGCGAAATTTGAAATTCCTGCCAGGCAACGCGAGAGCCAGATACCATCGTACGCAGCACTACTCATCAAAACGGAGAACACTTATAGTTACGAGTGTAACCCAAAGTCTTCTTCTCGTTTTCTTCTCGACATTCAGCATAAGCACGCACTGCCTAAAAACACAATAAAACACGCACTGCCTAATTCCTAGTATTCGAAGCCTTAAAAAGGCATTGACTTTATTAAACTGGAGTCAAATACGCAACATTGACAAGAAATGTCTCGCTATTGGTAGAAATAGCATAATTTGTAAGTAGCTCGCGGTTACTTCCGGCTTTCGTAGAATGAGAACGTGCTTAGGTGTTGCTGTGACGTCGTAGGCTCGTGCATCGTAACGGTATTACTTGGTTACTGCGCCCGGAAAAGTACATCGAAGAACAGTCTCTCCCGACTGTTGCTGCTAGAACTTTTCTACTCAGGTTGACTTCCGAAGAATTATCAACGAAGAGTAAGTCACTCCATTGTCCTGGCCGCAGTCTCAATTAGGAAAGAGAGGACACTGATATTCGCCTGTGATACAGCATTTTTTAGGCCTTCAGCCTATAAATTCATAAATTACGGTGTATTACTATTTGTGAAGGCATGCTGGTAAAGAAGGTAAGTTATTAAATTCACTGGGACTTATAAAATCCAAAAATGCTAGTATTAAACGGAAAAAGTAATTTGTGCAGTCGCTGAATGATATTTGGTGCTTGGGAAAAATTCCAGAGGAATGGAAGGTAGCAAGAGTTATAAGTATATACAAGAAACGAGATAAAAAGGAATGTCCATTTTAACTGCTGCTTGTAAAGTCTACTCATCTATCATAAAAGGAAACTCCAGCCAACAGCAGAAACATTTTTACAAGAGGAGCAATGCGGCTTTCTTAGAGGCTGGTCCTGTGCTGACGCTACATTTATTTTAAAACAAGTCCTAGGAAAGAAGAGAATTCAACAAGACACCATTTCTGCTCTTTCTAGACTACGAGAAGGCCTTCGTTAAGGAAGGGAGGAAATACTCACTGACCGCACTGCACCCTAAATTTGTTGAATGTCATTAAGTCAATATACAAGAACACAAAAATTAGTATAAAAGGAGAGTATATAATACATTATGACTTCCTGTTCAATAGCTTGTTTCTCCGTCTCTGAAACGAAATACATCACTGATTATGCGTACCAGGAATCAGACAGATTGTCGGTAGGTTTGTGGAGATATGTCACATTAGATGCCTACGCACAGGTCATGCAATTCGTTTAAATAATGAGCCACTGATTTGCGTACACGGTGATTATGCCCGATGGCGACCCAGATGGGTTCCACAGGATTTACAGCAGGCGAATTTGGTCACCGAGAGATCAACGTGCGATCGCTACGACGCTCCTCAAACCACTGTAGCACGGTTCTGGCTGAGAGTCAAGGACAATTGTACTGCTGAAAGATGACATTGCCGTCGGGGAAGATGTCAGACATGAAAGGATGCAGATGGTTCGCAGCTGTCAGCGTATCTACGATTACTACCACAGGTCCCATGCAAGCGCAGTAGAGTCTCCCATAGCATAATACTCCTCCCACCACCCTGCGTCCGTGGCGTGCTTCACAAAATGTGATCCATCAGAAGAGCTGACACCTTTCCATTGATGGACGGTCGAATCCCGATGGTCCCGTACCCATTGTAGTCTTAATTTACGATGTCGTTGGGGCTACACGTGAACACGTAGGGGTGGTCTGCTGCGGAGCTCCTTGTTCAACAATATATGATGGGTGGTGTGCTCAGAAACACTTGTGCGTGCATCAGCACTGTGCTCTTTCGGCAGAAATGCCACAGGTCACCATCTATCCTATTTTACAGAGCAGACAAGCCTCCGAACCCCAAGTTATATATATTAAAACACAAGTACTGGAAGTGAAAAAACTTAAAAGAAGGTCAAAAATAATGATAAAAATAAAATAATAGAACAGGTAAATTTGTTTCAATAGCTCGGAACAGAGATTCCAATATAAAAAAAAAAATTAAGATGTGGTTCAAAATATACAGAAATATACTGTTATAAATGGTTGAATAAGGAGATATCTTGGTAGACCTATGACAAAAGAGATAGTACTAAGACTGCACAATGTGACAGCGAAGCTTGTTCTCATGTATGGTAGTGAACACCGGATCCTAAGAAAAAGAGATGAACGAAGAACTGAAGCAGCTGAGAGGTCACTTCTTGAACTAACGCTGAGATGGCGGGGTGAAGACATAAGACGAAAACTAGACGTAAAAATAACAGTGATAGGAGCGATTTATCACTACAAAAACGGTATGATCACATCAAAAGGATGACATGGCCAGTGAAGAGATTGAGACATCTGTTTTGTTAAACTGCTTTGGTTTCGGAACGGGCCAAAATCCACTCCTCGAAATGGAAGAAGAATTTAGAATGTTTCAGTAAAATCATACCAGATTACTCAAATTACTGAAAGAAAAGAACCACAGTTCCACTAAACTCACTGAAGAATTCCTCGTGACAGTAACGTCTATGTAAGCTTTCGGGTACAACGTAGTCGTTGTCGATGCCTGAAAATGGATTATCACAATACAGGGTGTTGGCTCCTGCTCTTTTTGAAAGTATATAAACGAACAGTCATCTCCAGAGCTTTCTTTGCGTAGATGATCCGGCTTGGCAACTCAATGTAAGTTCTTTCAAGAAGATGAATATTTATTACAACAACAATCAGCTTCGCCCAGAACATACATAAAGCTTAACATAGTACTTTTTATCTTAAATACAGACACACACATTGTAAGCTCCGTTTTTCATAGCAAGGAATATATCTGGATGATACGTTACATCCAAAATATTCAGTTGTCACACGTAATCGCACCGTAATTGAGAAGAAGCGCTGTCATAGCTCGAGGTTGAAGGTGGAAGTTAGGAACAATATTCTAAGGAAGATAATCGATAGCAAATGGAGCACTGGGTCAAGAACTTCAAGAACAATGGTATTATCATTCTGTTAAACTGATAGAAATTAAATCCAGAATGATCAGTTTGGTTTCCGAAGAAATGTGGGAACATGTGAAGCAATACCGACTCTAAGAATTGTTTTAGAAAATAAGTTCTGAAAGAAGCAAATCAGCGTTCATAGCACTTTCAGATTTAGAAAAAGCTTTTGACAGAGTTGAGTGGCCGACCGCGGTGGTCTCTCAGTTCTAGGCGCTCAGTCCGGAACCGCGTGACTGCTACGGTCGCAGGTTCGAATCCTGCCTCGGGCATGGATGTGTGTGATGTCCTTAGGTTAGTTAGGTTTAAGTAGTTCTAAGTTCTAGGGGACTGATGACCACAGATGTTAAGTCCCATAGTGCTCAGAGCCATTTGAACCATTTTTAGAGTTGAGTGTGACACACTATTTGAAAATCTGAAGGTACTGAGCACCAATTACATGGAGCGAAAAGTTATTTCCAACATGTACAGAAACCAGACGGCAATTGTGTGTTGAAAGACATGAAAGGGGAGCAATGGTTGAAAATGGAGTGAGACAGGGTTGTGGCCCATCCCTGATGTTATTCAATCTTTAAACTGAGTAAACAGTAAAGAAAATGAAGGAAATATTTGGATATTTGAAAACGGAGTTAATGTTCAGGGGAGAAGATATTAAAATGAACGCAACAATAGTAGAACAAGAGTACTGGAATTCTGTCGAATTAAATCTGACATTGCTGAGTCAATTAGTTTAGAAAATGGGACATTAAAAGTAGTAGATGGCTTTTGCTATATGGGCAGCAAAGTAACTGATGACTGCGGATGTAGAGGGGTTATCAAATACATATGGGCAATAGTAAAGAAAGCATTTTTTTTAAAAAAACAGCACTTTGCTAACACATAACATAAATTTAAATGTTAGCAAGTCTTTTCTGAATGTATATGCGTGGAGTGTAGGCTTGGACTCAAGTGAAACGGGTAGAAGCACTTCTGACAAGAAGACAAGAGAGGTTTTTGAAATGTGGTGATACACAAGAATGCTGAAGAGTAGATGATTAGACAGAATATCTAATAAGGAGATACTCAATCTAATTTGGAAAAAAAGAAATTTGTGATACAACTTACCTAAAAGTAGGGATCAGTTGTTAGGACTTATAAAGGCGTCGTCCATTTGGTACTGGAGGGAAGTGTAAGAGGTAAACATTGTAGAGGAAGACCTAAGTATGAACACAGTAAGCAGTTTCAAATTACTGTAGATTGCAGTAGTTATTCAGAGATTAAGAGGCTTGCACAGAGCTGCATCAAATGGATTCTCGTACTCAACAACCGCAATAATACTCCACGGCAGAATACATGTCATGCCTGTTGCATACCTGCTCATACCAAAGAAGTAGACAAGGCACTAATTGAGATTTGCAGTTTTATTTCTGGATTATTTGGCAAGGTATATCATATGGCATGTAAGTGGTGTGACAAGGAGATTTCTGGGCAGAAAAGTGCTGACATTAGCATCAGCACCTCCTTCCACTGGTGTGGTATTACAGCCGAGACAACCGCACTTGTTATATTTCGCTGATAGCAACATCAGCATTTCCTTACTTCCAAGGTCATTCAGTGAACCATGTGCCAAGGCCAATGAGGGGAGGGGACGGACAGAGGAGGGCCCTATATCCTCCACCCTGCAGCCCCCTTGCAATTTGAATGCGCATAGCCGGTGTAGTTGCTGTGTTTGTGCTCTTGTGGCAGTGTGCCATAATGTTCCATGGATCATGAAATAAGAATCCAGCCTTGACAAATTGGCAGCCAATGGCATGCAAATTTTATGATTTGTGTGCAGTGCAGGAGAGACGATTGTGATCGTGATGTCACGAGAATAATTTAATATGTAATAAAATGCATAACACTGTCATTTACTCATTGTCAGTACACTTTGCGTTCAAGAAACGAGACATTTGCGTTGAGCAAAGAAGAATTTGACAAGTCCATTTGTTGTAAACATCTATTGGAGAAATGTATTCACAGCTCTCTGTATCGAAAAGAGAATGGTATGACAGCAGCAGAGTAAGACTGTAGACGGGAGGAATATTGTTCAACAAATAACAACTATGCACCAGAACGGCAGCATGATACATTATGTGATTCAGCTCACCAACACACTGTACTGTATATGTTGGAACTGATTAATATTTTTAAAATGCCTAGCCAATCTCTCACCATGTAAGAAGCATAAGAAACTGCAGAAAGTATTCATCTACCTGTAATTGTTACTGTGTTTTGTATGATGTTATACTTAGAGTTTATTTCTTGTTGCCATTACAGCGCTAATGAAGAAGTTCACATCAATACCAGCAGCAGCAGGTTGTACGTACACTATGTTATCAAAAGTATCCTGACACCCGTAAAAACTTACGTTTTTCATATGAGGTGCATTGTGCTGTCCCCTACTGCCAGGTACTCCATACCAGCGACCTCAGTAGTCATTAGACATCGTGAGAGAGCAGAATGGGGAGCTCCGCGGAACTCAACGGACTTCGAACGTTGTCAGGTGAATGGGTGTCACTTGGGTCATACGTCTGTACGCGAGACGTCCATACGCCTAAATATCCCTAGGTCCACTGTTTCCGATGTGATAGTAAAGTGGAAACGTTAAGGGACAAGTACAGCACAAAAGCCTACAGGCAGACCTAGTCTGGTGACTTACAAAGACCACCGACAGTTGAAGAGGGTCATAATGTGTAATAGGCAGACATCTGTCCAGACCATGACACAGGTCCAGCATCAGGATCCACTGCAAGTACTATGACAGTTAGGCGGGAGGTGAGAAAACTTTGATTTCATGGTCGAGCGGCTGCTCATAAGCCAAACATTACACCAATAAACACCAAACGACGCCTCGCTTGGAGTAAGGAGCGTAAACATTGGACGATTGAACAGTGGAAAAACGCTGGGTGTAGTGACATATCACGGTGCACAATGTGGCCATTCGATTGTAGGGTGTGGGTATGGCGAATGCCCTGTGAACGTCATCTGCCAGCGTGCATAGTGCCAACAGTAAAATTCGGAGGCGGTGATGTTATGATGTGGTCGTGTTCTTCATGGAGGTGTCTTTCACCCCTTGTTGTTTTGCGTGACACTATCACAGTACAGGCCTACATTGATGTTTTAAGCACCTTCTCGCTTCCCACTGATTAAGAGCAATTCGGGGATGGCGATTGCATCTTTCAACACGCTCGAGCACCTGCTCATAATGCACGGCCTGTGGCGGAGTGGTTACACGACAATAACATCCCTGTAATGGATTGGCCTGCACAGATTTCTGACCTGAATCCTATACAACACCTTTGGGATGTTTTGGAACGACGACTTCGTGCCAGGCCTCACCGATCGACATCGATGCCTCTCCTCAACGCAGCACTCCGTGAAGAATGGGCTGCCATTTCCCAAGAAACCTTCCAGCATCTGATTGAATTTATGTCTGCGAGAGTGGAAGCTGTCATGAAAGCTAAGGGTGGCCAACACCATATTGATTTCCAACATTACCGATGGAGGGTGCCACGAACTTTTAAGTCATTTTCAGCCAGGTGTCCGGATACTTTTCATCACATGGCGTATTTAAATATCTACACACAGCATTCTTTCGCAGAACATGTATCTTGACAATGGTGACGATGGAGGAAGACGTTGTCTGTGTTTGTAAAGAAAATTTACAATTCTCACACCATGATGCTAAGTATTCAATTTTCTGTATTTACTTTTTTTTCCCCACAGCATGACATGATGGGAGCATGGGCGATGATCTGATTGAAGCATCTTGCTGTTGTTGTGCTATTGTAGAAACAGTAATGGGAATATTGTCAGCATATTGTAATAATAAATAATTCTAGCATAAATAAGTACCTATAATTTCTTGGATGTTGCTCACAGCAATCAGGAAGAATATTGTAAATACGTATTTCCCACACACTCTCAGTTTAAACTTTAAATGTACAGCAATGAGCATGGTGCACCATCTCTGGCTCTGAGTCACTTATCAGCTACACAGTGTGTTGTCCGTTAGGACTGACAATTCTATGCAACCGCCATTGCTCTCGGTCGTTAAGTGAAGGCCGTCGGCTCTGAAATATAGTAGTCTCGCCACTCTCTTGACACTGTGGATCACAGAATATTGAATTCCCTAACGATATCCGAAATGGAATTCCCCATGCATCTCGCTCCAACTGTATATGTGCATATCACTATCTCATGACCTTTGTCACCCAAATATATTTACCAAGTACATGTAGGAACCAACTTGTCATTCAATGACTTCGTGATCTTATACAGGGATTGCTGGAATAACTCACAGTATGGCTTTATGTTTATAGATGAAACTAGGAAACTGAATTAGGGCCAATATAGACGAGACTTCGATGAGATTCTGCACAAAAGGCAGTGTATCAAAATGTATCTGAATCAGTATTCTGTGGACTATGAGCAAATTTGCATCTGTGTTCCATACTCCTTCAGAGGGTGCAAAGCAAATGCATCTATATATGAACAGAAAAATTGATGCAATCAGCATTAAATTAATAGAACTGGAACATCTGATCAAGGTGGGAGCTATAAATAACTGGGTGTTGAATGCTTGACTGCAGCAGTGTAAACGATATGTCAGTGAGAAGACTAATGGATATGCAAGGCTGTATGAAGGTTTATAGCTAAGGCACTTGACTCCCGTTCTCCCCAGTAGTCTATCTTAAAACCAACTAATTCAACCAATTGCAAAGTTATTGAGGTCTGGGTGGCTACTCGATGAAAATGGGCTGCTAAATACAGTATACAATCGTATGATATGGTGGATCCGCACAAGTAGAAGTTCATTGTAGGTTATTTGGTACACATTTCCTTGTATAAAACTGTGTTTGAAAGTCTTACGTACCGAACTAGTCAATGGAGATTTTCTTTACAAAGGGAAGCGTATAAACCGAGACTATACATCTTAAAGGACAGTGATGGTGAAGAAATTACGCTAGGTTTTTGCACATAAGAATTACAGGAAACCTCCGAACTGGATGTGTTCCTCGTGGTTCATTAGTCATCGGAGCAGCAAAGCTTTATTCAAACGACTTGGCTTCACATCAGAGCATAACAGTTGAGTGAAAGCTCCTAGTTCATTATATAATAGGACACAAAAATCTCAAACCACACAGTAGTGTGACATGACTGCTAGGAAACGTATCAAAAGAGGTGGGGGGGGGGGGGGGGCAAAATTCTCGAGAATCTGCCAGTTTAACTTCATATTCCTGGATATAATTTTTGTGGACCTGGAACGAAGTTGAAAAAGTGCCTATCTCGTAGCGTTAAGGGTATTAATATCTTACATGACACATGCAAGGAACACAATATCACTTCCACTACAAATAAAGAACGTCACATTGCAGACGAAACTTTACCTGATAAAGTTGGACAGATAAGTCTAATAAAGGACAATGTATTGTTGTTCTCAAGTTTGATAAGGCAATGCACGCCAAACTTAAACTGAGTGCTGGAATAACCTTCAAGCAAATTATGAATACAGCTCGTCACGCAGTAAAGAAAAAAGGAGAACGTACCGGATATTTAAAAACATTGCATCCAATCAGCACTGACAGTGGCGAAAGATGCCTTTAAGCAGAAAACAGGAAGAAAAAGACGTGTTAAAACACTGAGGGTTTTGGCGATACCTAAGACATCTGGTCAAATAATTACATTTATTACCCCTGCATTTGAAGGACTATCAGTCGTTAGTCACTAGCCAGGGGAGCCGCTCCCATAACTCAAACAGTAAGGACTGCAGAAAGCGTAGAGAGGCGGCTACAGGAGTCTAAAACACGTAATATTGCCATGGAGATGGTTGCTATCGGCAAATGATTATATTTAAAACCATACAGGAAAGGGCTTAGGCTATACTACAAAACAGACCGCTTACATGCATAGATATGCTTAACCTTGTCAGAAAACAAAAACCCAAGATTTCGCAGTGTGTTCCTGCAGGATACATTGTCAGAGACGATGTGCCAATGCAAAGAATGTGGGACTCAATTCAGACGTTGCAGGAATATGGAAGTCACTAGGTTTCGTATATCACAAAATTGATAAATAAACGAAATTTCATCTACTACCTTTACTCATTCGGCGATTTAAGACCACCAGAAGAAGTGCGTCATTACTTCATCAACAGGAACCAGGTGAAAACTTATATGTAGATATCCTCAGTGTAGCTAAACAGCTTAAGTCTCGTAAAAAAAAAAAAAAAAAAAAAAAAAAAAAGTCAAAGGCCTCCAGTCCAGATTGTATACCAGTCATATTCCTTTCAGAGTATGCTGATACAGTAGCTCCATCCTTAGCAATCATATACGACCGCTCACCGAACTGAATTATCTTTACCTGAAGAGTGAAAAACTGCACAAGTGACACCAATACCCAAAAAGGATGTAGAAGTAACAAGATGAAATGCAGATCCATATCACTGGTCTCGATTTGCAGTAGGATTTTGAATATGTACACTGATGGGGGGAAAAATCGCAACACCAAAAAATAATGTAGGATAATGAAATTTCAGAAGCGTATGTAACATATTCCCAATGATTAGCGTTGCAAGATCACAGGTTAATGTAAACACAGGGTAAGGCATTGATAGTGTGAAATACTGGTACATTAATAACCATTGTAATTGCAATCGTGCATTTATTGTGTTGTACTGATGCTGGAGTTGTCACCCGACGATGCCCCGTACGTGCTTGGCTGGAGACAAATCTGGTGATACAGCAGGCCGAGGCAACATGTCGACACTGTGCAGAGCATGTTCACTTAGAGCAGTAGTATGTGGGCGAGCGTTACCCTGTTGGAAAACACCCACTTGGGATGCCGTTAGCAGGCCGGAGTGGCCGTGCAGTTCTAGGCGCTGCAGTCTGGAACCGAGCGACCGCTACGGTGGCAAGTTCGAATGCTGCCTCGGGCATGGATGTGTGTGATGTCCTTAGGTTAGTTAGGTTTAATTAGTTCTAAGTTCTAGGCCACTGATGACCTCAGAAGTTAAGTCGCATAGTGCTCAGAACCATTTGAACCATTTGAATGCCGTTCATGAATGGCAGCACAACAGGTCGAATCACCAGAGTGACGTACAAATTTGCAGTCTAGGTACATGGGTAACCACGAAAGTGCTCCTGCTGTCATTCGAAATCGCATCCCAAGTGATAACTCCAGGTGTAGGTCCAGTGTGTTTAGAACGCATACAGGTTAGTAGCAGGCTCTCGATTGGCACCCTTCTAGGAAACATCCATCCATCAATCGCACCGAGGCAGAACTAGCTTTCCATCAGAAAACGCAGAAGACCTCCATCTTGTCCTATAATGAGCTCTCGCTTGACACCACTGCAGCCGCAAATGGCGGTTGTGTGGAGTCAGTGGAATGCACACCACAGGGTATCTAATTCGGAGTGGTCCTTGAAGTTACCGATTTGTAGCAGTTCGCTGTGTCACCGTAGTGTCAACTGCTGCTCAAATTGCTGCTGCGGATGCAGTACGATACGTCAGAGCCATATTCCGATAACGATGATCTTCCGTCTCAGCAGTGTCAAGTGTCCGCCCAGAGCCTGGTCTTCTTGTGACCGTACATTCTCGTGTACACCGCTGCTAGCAGTCATGTACAGTGGCTACATAAAGTATCGCAGAACGAACATGCAGCTTCTCATAGCCCTATTACACGACCTCTTTCAAATTCAGTGCCGTGTTGATAGTGGTGTCTTTGTCGCCTTAAAGGCGGCATTCTTGACTAACATCAACTCACCGATATGTCTGAGTAAGCAGAAGAAACTAACGATCAAAGTCCTGAAACAATTTATTGGACTGTTCAATTAACCAAAACAAATTCTCCAAGGCAAATACCAACACAAAACAGTGATCCGTCTTCGAATCACAACTACATACAAAAATAATATAGAAACCACTGAAATAATTTCTTACTAGTTTCCGCCAGAGACTTCTCCGATATACCAAGCCTAATCCACAGAGTAGCGAGAAGATCCAAGCCGGGCTGCCGGGGCGGCAGCTACCTACGTCTGCTGGCGGTCGAACTGCCGATGTGCGCCCGAGCGCCGGCCTTTATAGCGCATCTGCGGATGAGTACCTTGGAACTATTTTCCATCACGTGGTTTGACGTGTGAAAATAGTTCCGGGATCTGCAGCGACCCCTTCCTTATGTTTATGAGGGCCGGTAGTGACCCCTGGTGACCGCTGGTGTCTTTGCTGTGTTGTTGTTGTTGTTGTTGTTGTGGCCGTTCATCAATATTGCCCGTCGGTAGTGTAGTGCTTCGGTTTGTCTGCGAAGCGGGCAACCAGCGGCTGCAGGCTGTCAGTTTGGTTGCTGATACTCTAGGCGCCATGATGTCTGGTGGAGAAGGCCACAGCACTCACCACGTCCAGAATCAAAGGTAACAAACTCTCACGACCATTAGAGCGTGCATTTAAAACAAACCTGGTTTGCATCCTCATAGTGGCGCTAACTGCGCCACTCTAATGCGATTGGCGCGAAATTTGAATAGACATCGTCCTCTAGATTTAGGAACACGCCTTCCAATCTTCGTTTACGTCACACAACTCCTTCCTCGTGTTGCCATTTTTCCGTCAGTGTCTACTGTGTACTAACATTACGAATTACGCAAGGAAAACGATCTACTGAAATACAGTCAGCATGGATTCAGAAAATATCATTCTTATAAAAAACGATTAGCTCTTTATTCTCAAGAAGTAATTGCAGAAGATATCAAATTGATTCCACATTTTTAGATTTCCAGAAGGCTTTCTACATCGTTCCTCACAAACGACTTCTAACAAATTGCGTGCCAATGGAGTATCATCTCAACTGTGCGATTTGATTCGTGATTTCCTGTCAGAAAGGTCACAGATGGTGGTTATCAACGTAAAGAAATCGAGTGAAACAGAAATAGCATCTGGCGTTGCCCCAGGAAGTGTTATAGTCCGCTTGATGTTGCTGACCTACATAAACGACTTGTAAGCAGGCTGTTTAGGTTTTTATGGTGGTAACGCCAAGTATCACTCTGTATGAAAATCACTGGCTGTGCTGTGTGAAGTATGTGGCTGGTTTGCATTGTTGTAATTTGCTATTGTAGTGTTGGGCAGTTGGCTGTTAACAGCGCGTAGCATTGCGCAGTTGGAGGTGAGCCGCCAGTAGTGGTGGATGTGGGGAGAGAGATGGCGGAGTTTTGAGAGCGGATGATCTGGACGTGTGTCCATCAGAGACAGTAAATTTGTAAGACTGGATGTCATGAACTAATATATATATTATGACTTTTGAACACTATTGAGGTAAATACATTGTTTGTTCTTTATCAAAATCTTTCATTTGCTAACCATGCCTATCAGTAGTTAGTGACTTCAGTAGTTAGAATCTTTTATTTTTAGCTGGCAGTATTGGCGCTCGCTGTATTTCAGTAGTTCGAGTAATGAAGATTTTTGTGAGGTAGGTGATTCATGAAAGGTATAGGTTATTGTTAGTCAGGGCCATTCTTTTGTAGGGATTATTAAAAGTCAGATTGCGTTGCTCTAAAAATATTGTGTGTCAGTTTAGTGTTGATCAGAATAAGTAAAGAGAATAATGTCTGAGTACGTTCAGTTTTGCTCAACTGTTTGAAAATCAAATAACGTAAGGGGTTTACCAGCACAGTAACTCATTAATTTTTCTAAGGGGACGTTTCAGGAGACAATCTGAGAAACCCTCCTAGATTGTTTGCATATGATGCTTTCATTTAACGTCTTATAAAGTCATCAGACGATCAAAACAAATTGCAAAATGATTCAGACATGATATCTGCATGGTGCGAAAAGTGGCTATTGACCTTAATTAATAAAAAGTGTGATCTATAAGGTATCCACCAAATTTCGGTTACAAGATAAATGACACAAATGTAAAGGATGTAAAGTCAACTAAATACCTGGTTTTTATACTTCTTCGTCCTCTGCTGAAGTATTGCAGTGCTCTATGGGGTCCTCATCAGATAAGATTGACCGTGGGCATCGAAAAAGTTCAAACAAAGGCAGCTCGTTTTATATTATGGCGAAATAGAGGAGAGAGTGACACGGATATGATAAGCGAATTGAGTTGACAATCATTAAAATAAAGGCATTTCTCGTTGCGGTAAGAAATTCTTATGAAATTTCAATAACATGATTTCTCGTCAGAGTGTGAAAATATTTTGTTGGTGCCCATCTACAGAGAGATAAATGATCATCACAACAAAATAAGGGAAATAAGGGCTTGCACAGAAAGATTTAAGTGTTCGTTCTTCCCGCACGCTGTTGGAGAGTGGAACTGGAGAGAACTACCTTGGAGGTGGTTCGATGAACACTCCACCACGCACTTAATTGTGAATTGCAGAATAACCATGTAGATGCGGATGTAGGTGTCGTACAATTTACAACGTTACCAAGACTTCAATTCATACCTTTGTGGACATTTCTGTCTGATGTTTCTCCTAACAATTTCGTAAAAACAAGCAGTATGCACGTCACAGCATCATTAGTGGTTGAGATGAGTAGTAAGGAGATGGCGGCACCACCTTAATTTTGATATCAAACTGATACTCGAATTAATGAAATTGATCTGTTAATCTCCCCCCGAGCACTCCCATCCCCAGCCCTGGATGACGTCATGTGTTTTTCTCAGTCTGCACGTGGGCCCCAGCTTCCCCCACCACATCACCCCCCATACCCCTCGCCCACTCCCGGGAATTGGCAGGAAATTAAAAATGGCGGTGCCCTTTCCGGGAACTGAACCCTGGTCCTCCTGGAAGGAAAGCCCAATTGCACTTCCCTAACACAATTATGCCACCAGAGGCGCTTGAAATTGGCAGTAGCCAACAGGGACATAGCGTCTGGTCACAACGGGGTACGAGGCGGTCCCAGCAGCTCTGCTGCCTCCATTGCAGTCAGTCAGTCACTTAGCATGAAGCGCCAGTCGAGATCGTCCAGCGCCACACAGCCGCAGCAACAACAGAATAGGAAGACGCCGTGGAGGAGTAAGTACCCCCGCTTAATGTCTAGGGTTACTGCCATGTGAGGAAGATGAGTCTTTGTGCTTATATCACCGCTTGTAACCGTTTTTCTTCTTTGCTCATCAGCGGATGCCACGTCACCCAGCCTGTCGGGGCATGCAAAAGTGATGTGTCCAAGCCCGTCGGGACCTGCAGCAGCGGCAGTTTCCTAGGATCCTGTCGTGTACCTGGTCAGTTTGATGGAGCAGCACAATCAGCTGTTATTGTCGGTTGAAGACACCAAGCCAGCCCCTGACTCGCTGAAATGCAACGGGAGTCCTAATCAACATGACGCAGGTCAGTGCTGGCCTCCATCATACGCGCCATCACAAAATATTCCCGTGATACTGCACGGACAAAGTGAGGATATAGTGTTTGAGAAGACACCAATTAAGCTCTGTGCACCACTACTCTTCTCCTCAGTGTATAATTTAACCGCTAGTGGGTGGAAACGTTTACATGTTAGTATAGAAGCAACCACATACAGAGAGTGGCGTATTGTGATAGAGATCGAGAATGTAGCTAAAAGTGTTAAAGTGAGGTTTACGAAAGTGGATTGGGATGAACTGTGTCGAGCAAAAGCGTACATCAAGCAACATTTGACCGTCGAGTTTCATCCGAGCCGTCCTCCGGACATTCACTGTGCTGCTCTAACTCCAGCCATTACAACAGTGTACAATGACTCTGTACTCTGTGTGAAATCAGGTGACACATCCATTTGTCTACAGTACTCCACCGTTAAAAACTTCTTCGATGTACACATGGTGCTACCCATTGTGTTGGAAAGACTAAACAGATGGCTGCCTTGTATTAAAGCTGTGTATAGTGACAATGCAGAGTATGTAAGTATGAACAGTGTGCATGTAGACGACTTCGAACTGTGGGTCAGTATGATTCTGGCGAAAACTAATGTACTGCCAATAAGTTTCAGTGAAATACATGCTGAATTCTGTGCTTACAATAAGGCTTTATTTTCTATATTTTGTACTGGCGTAAAGATAAACAAAGAATAGTGCATCCTGTGTACGATTACTGAATAAAAAATGTATGTAGCCATGTATATGTTTTTTTAATTTCTTTTCTCTTATTATAATGCAAGTACTAAAGCTATTGCCACCAGTATTTTCACTTCAAACATGCAACAGCAGAATATTACGTTATTTAACTGAATTCTCAGTAACAGCCTATTGCATGCCAGTACCTGACATAGCCGGTATCATTGGAGGGCATAGTGCTCATTAGTTTCTGTAAAAACCAACTGTGCGCCAGTACCTGACGTAGTAGCTATCATGGCACGGTGAGTGAAGCATCAAGACTTCGTTGTAAGCGAATGGAACTGTGACGGTGGGCAAGTAAACCGGAACAAGAAGAATAGCGTAGTCCTTCCTACATGCAATAACTATAGGGCCATCCAACTGCGGCAAGAAAATGTTCTCATGTCGCTGCTAATACATCCGGGTGGAGTCCGCTTTGAGTATGTGTGTGTATTTTCAAAAACACTGTTTCAGCCCAAATACCAACTATTACAGGAGATACTGCAGGGTGTAGATGGTGTGACACGCACTACATTCAGTGAGAGCAGTGATATCCCTCCACCGGAAAACGTAAAACCAAACACAGTGTTCATATTTGACGATGTTGCTGTGGAAAACCAATATCAAATTCGGTGAAACTTCTGTTTCGGTCGCCATATGTCTGTTGATGTATTTTATCTGAGTCAGAGATATTCCAGAATCTCAAAACAGCTGCTGAGGGATAGTGCAAACCTAATTATAGCATTCAAACAGGACAATCTGAATTTAAAACACATTTACCATGCTCATGTAGGAACCGACATGTCGTTCAATGAGTCTATGAAGACGCAGATTGCTGGAATCAGTCACAGTATGGATTTCTCGTCATTGATAAAACAAGAAACCTGAATGACGGAAAGTATAGAAGGAACTTTCAGGAGTTCCTACGTATATAGCCACATAAAGAGGTGAGTACATCACTATATGCATCACCATTGATAAATTTTTACGCTTGCCGGGAGCTCAGTTTGATAGGATGAGTGCGCATAGACTAAACATTCGTTTCTATATGGAAGCGAAAATTCAGACTCTCGAACGTAAAGTTGGTGGCGTACGCAAGGAACTAGAGACGTATTGTCATACCCTCCCAATACACTGAATGATCGCGTTAATGCAATCGAGAAGAAAGTAAACGGCTTAACTGAAGGGGAAATAGCTGTTATTGAGAACGGGACATTGTACGAACCGGTTAACGCAATTGAAAAGAAAGTAGCCTACTTAACTGAGGGTAAAATAGCTGTTACCGAGAAGGGAGAGCAGTATAAGAAGAAGAAGAGCGGATATACGAGGGTTGTCCAGAAAGTAAGTTCCCATTGGTCGCAAAATGGAAACCACAGTGAAAACCAGAAATGTTTTATTTGCAACAGTTAGGTACACCTTTCACCTACTTCTCTACATAGTCGCCGCTCCAACTTCGAGTTTTGCCGTAGTGTTGTATCAGCTATCAAATATCCTCGTCATAGAAAGCAGCCACCTGTGCCTTCGGCCAGTTATCTGCACTGGTCTGCAGCTTGTTGTCTGTGGAAAAATTTTATCTTCTTGTGAGCAGAGATGAGACTCGGGGGGAGACAATTACGGGCTGCATTGTGGGTGATTAAAGACGTCTCATCGGAAACGCTGCAGGAGCGTCTTCATTGCCCCTGCAGTGTGCGGCCGAGAATTGGGATGAAGAAGGAACTGCTCGACAGTTGTGTTATGTGGGCTGCATGAAGCAGGCGAAATCTCTAACCAGGACCTCATACTTGGTGGGAGACGCTATTCCCTACGCATCTTGAAGTGCTCACTGTTCACTCAAAACTGAATAGAGCGACGCGACACGACCGACGGGCATACTAGAGACATTGTCCAATACATCTGTGCAAAGCTTTACCCGATTTTCCCAGTGGTTTCCATTTCGCAACCAATCGGAACTTACTTTCTGGTATGGGTGCAACCGGCTGAATGTAGTGGCACATGTCACGAATGACGCCTGCCGCTTGTGTTCTGAGGCCATCCTCGCTCCTTTCGGCGGCTGGCTGATTTGGTGAAGGCAGCTAGCAACGCATGCGGGGAGCACACTATGCTGTCTATTTGTAGCATCGTACCCAGGGTTGATCGCGGTCCTCGGGTTTGGAGCAGAGTGGAAGATCTAAACCAGAGGCTCAGACGACTCTGCGACGGTATCGGGTGCAAATTTCTCGACCTCCGCTATAGGGTTCCCCTTAATAGGTCAGGCGCGCACTACACGCAGTAAGCGGCTACTAGGGTAGTGGAGTACGTGTGGCGTCCACATGGTACTTTTTAGGTTCAAGAATCCCTACCTTGGGGTCAAAGACGGTTTGCCTGTTAAATCAGGATACATTGACCTCAAGGACATATGGTCCTCGCAGATCAGAGATAGAAACGATTAATATGATTTAGTAAACTGCAGGAGCATCCAAGGAAAGGTCCCAGAGTTAGTATCGCTTACTGAAGGTTATAATGCACAGATAGTATTTGGAACAGAAAGCTGATTGAAACCAGACGTCAGTGACAACGAAATCCTAAGTTCAGACTGAAATGCTCATCGTAAGGACAGGTTAGTCGCCAATGGTGTGTTTATTGCAGTAAACAATGAAACCTAACGAGGCTTTCATGGATTCCGAATGTGAATTAATCTGGGTGAAACTGAGTATCAAATAACGGTCAAAAATGGTGATCGGATGCTTTTATATACCACCTGGATCAGGATCTGTAGTTGTAGAGCGCTTCAGACAGAACGTGCAGAATATCATTATTAATTTTCCTGATCATGCCGTTGTAATAGGGAAAACTGGTGTCAGAGACAGGGATTCCTGTGGCATTGTTCTGAATGTCTTGTCCGAAAATTACCTTGAGCAGATAGTTAGAGGACCAACTCGTGAGAGTAACGCCTTAGACCTTCTGGCAACAAACAGACCTGAACTTATCGAATCAGTTAACGTAGAGGACGGTATCAGTGATCATAAGACTGTGACAGCATCTATGACTACGGGTTCTACAAGGAATGTTAAGAAAGGTAGGAAGATATATTTTCTCAGCAAGGGTGAGAGGATACAAATTTCAGAATATGTCAGCAGTCAGTATCAAATATTCGGCGATGAGGACGAAGATGTGGAGAACAAATGGAAAAAAAATTGGAAGGCATCGTTCAATATGCCCCAGACAAGTACGTTCCGAGTAAGGTTTTAAGGGATAGGACAGATCCACCATGGTTTAGTAACCGTGTTAGAAAAGCACTACGTAAACAAAGAGCGCTTCATCTCAGATTCAAGACAAGTAAAAACCTAACTGACAAACAAAATCTGAACGAAGCGAAAATGAGGGTAAGGAGAGCAATGACAGATGCATTCGATTATTCTGAAAGTAAAACCTTGTCAACGGACATGAGTAAAAAACGTAAGAGATTTTGGTCGAATGCAAAACCAGTAAGTGGGTAAAAACCATCTATTCAGTGACCATACTGGCACCTAAACGGAAGATAACAGAGAAAAGGCCGAAATACTGAATTCGGTCTTCCGAAGTTGTTCCACCGGGGAAGGTCGTAACACTGTCCATCCTTTCAATCGTCGTTCGAAGGTCGACATGGCAGATATTGAGATAACCGATCGCCAGATTGAAAAGCATCTACAATAGCTTAGTAGTGGAAAGGCATCAGGATCAGATGAGATACCTAGATAAGATAAGAGTCTATAAAGATTATGCGAAAGAACTTGCTCCACATTGTAAGTTAAGGAGCATTTCGCTCTCATTTAAATATATGGCCAAAACAGTCAGCCTATAAGAATTGTGAAACGAAACCTGTCGTCGAGGACCGGGTGCCACAAAGGGCGCAGATTCACCACGAGATGGGGAAATTCACAGGCCTATTGAGGCCTAAGCGCTGTAGTGTGAGAGTGAGACAGACGAGAACCTACATCGTAAGGAAACCCAATAGAATCCGTTTGAGGCCGAGCAGACGTGGCAGTTTTAAATATGGCGGACCAACATCGGCCATAAAGGAAAACATTTATGAAAACTATTTAATTTCCTAGTAATGCAGGGAATCAAGCCACAGTAATTTTAATCTGCCATCGTCCATAAATTTTCATGTTGATCCCCATAAAACTTGAATATTGATCATATCTACAATAGTTTACGATTTACTGTTAAAGTGAAATTAACAAGTTTTGTAACAAAGACCTGAATGCTAAAATCTGAACGCTTTGGTCGATCTTATCGATCTACATTTCATATAGAAACGCATCATTAAAATGACAAACGTCGTAAATATCAACTCTGTAACTTTATTTGTTTAAAAGATAAAGTAAATTTAAATTATCAGTATTTACGGTTAAGCATCATATCATCATTTCCTCCACACAAAACACATTGAACGATGACAGTATGACACCTTACTGAATCATTAGGTAATAGAATATTTGCTGTAAAGTTTAGTGCATAATAGTTGTGGTGTCACCGCCAGACACCACACTTGCTAGGTGGTAGCCTTTAAATCAGCCGCGGTCCGGTAGTATACGTCGGACCCACGTGTCGCCACTGTCAGTGATTGCAGACCGAGCGCCGCCACACGGCAGGTCTAGAGAGACTTCCTAGCACTCGCCCCAGTTGTACAGCCGACTTTGCTAGCGATAGTTCACTGACAAATTACGCTCTCATTTGCCGAGACGATAGTTAGCATAGCCTTCAGCTACGTCATTTGCTACGACCTAGCAAGGCGCCATTATCATTTGCTATTTATCTTGTGATGCATGTACCGTCAGACCGATGTTCACCAATTATGGATTAAAGTTAAGTATTCCCGTAGCCACGCACGTTCTTTGCTGCTATAACTTCCTTTACCTGTTCCAGACCTCACGCCAGCCTGCGTGAGCTTAAACGCGTGCCTTTCGGCTTCCTCTCCTAGTAGCTTGGCTATCTTGCCAAGTCACAATAATAGTTACTTTTGTTCTTTATTTATTTATCAGAAAGCACATTGGTGCAAGGCTACTGGCCGTGACATTCAAAGTTCAGAAGGAAATTGTATCGGTTTTATGTAAAAGAATTTAGCAATGAACATTATTGTTACTTTATTTAGAACCAGAAAGTGGTCAAGCTTTGATTATTTAAATATGTTAAAAGTAAAATAATGTAGAGTAAACTGTAGCCAATCAGATGCACGGCTTCAGGAAAGGGAACTGCCCAGTCAGTTGAGCGAGGATATTCGGCGCGCGGGAAACGAGGCCGGTGACGGGCACAGGGACAGTTGTGGTCTAGACATCAAAGAGTACAGTTGGGCTCGAGACACCAAACGATACAGTTCGAATTGAGACGTGAAAGCGGACAGTCGGTCTTTAGGTAGCTAGGAAGTGAAACGACTTAGAAAATTTCGCGTTGTATGGTATCACGGGACTTAGTCTCTGAGCGGTGAGCAGCCACGCGCCTGGAGTGAACTCTAAGTTTTCGTGTAAATATCGAGGTGGAGTATTGTGTTCCACGATGAGATTGTAAATGATCGAACTTGTCAAATGAATATGCGCTCGAGTGTAATAGTAATTCTAAATACGACCACTCTCGCTAATAGTTTTCTTTCTGAATAAACATTATTCTAATTAAATCGCAACTGTGTGGCCTACATCATTTATGGGTCGTTAATTTAGTTCCCGATATTATTATTACTGTTATTATATGTTATGTTAACGTTGTATTTCGCAAACTTGCCGTCAGCCAGACAATTTAACCAAAGGGTCAAAAGTGTCTAATTTAGGGCGTGTAATGCCACATGTGCGGTTCAACCTCTAGACGAGTTTGAGTAAAGACATTTCGACCAAGACGAACTGCATGTGAGACCGAACATCTTTGGGATGTTACCTCAGGCAGTAATTTATCGTGGATTGCTAGAGCAACGAAGGGTACCTAACGACTGGAAAAAAGTGCAGGTCATTCCCGTTTTTAAGAAAGGCCGTACGACAGATCCACACAATTATAGACCTATGTCGTTAACGTCAGTCTGTTGTAGAATTATGGAACATGTTTTATGATCAAGAATTATGACGTTTTTGGAAAATGAACATTTCCTCGATAAAAATCAACATGGATTTTACAAACAGAGATCCTGCGAAACTCAGCTCACTCTGTTCCTCCATGGGATCGAAAGCGTAATGGACAAATGCGCTCAGGTTGATGTCGTGTCCCTTGATTTCAGTAAGGCATTTGACACCGTCCCGCATAACCGTTTAATGAATAAAATACGAGCTCACGCAGTATCGGAGCAGACTTGCGATTGGATTCAAGACTTTCTTGCAGATAGAACTCAACACGTCGCCCTTAACGGAAAAAAATCGACAGATGTAAAGGTAATATCCGGAGTACCACAGGGAAGTATTGATAGGACCGTTGCTGTTTACATATATAATATAGCAGAAAGCGTCGGATGCTCTTTAAGGCTATTCACAGACGATGCATTTCTCTATACCAAAGTAGCAACGCTAGAAGATAGTAAGAATTTGCAGAGAATTGATAAATTGTGCAGGCTCTGGCAGTTGACCCTGAACATAAATAAATGTAACATATTGCGCATACATAGGAAAACAAATCCATTACTGTACAGCTGGAGACTGGCGTACTATTCAGAGCGACCTTAAGTGGAATGATCACATAAAACAGATAGTGGGAAAAGCAGATACCAGACTCAGAGTCATCGGAAGAATCTGAAGGAAATGTAACTCATCCACGAAAGAAGTAATTTATAAGGAACTTGTTCGCCCTATTCTTGCGTATTGTTCATCTATATGGAATCCCTTTGAGGTAGGACTGATCGAGGAGACAGAGAAGATCCAACGAAGAGCGGCGCGTTTCGTCACGGGATCGTTTAGCTGGCGACAGAGTGTTACGTAAATGCTAAACAACCTCCACTGGCAAACGTGGCAATAGAGGCGTTGTGCATCACGGAGAGATTTGCTATTGAAATTTAGGGACAGCACTTTTCAGGAGGAGTCGGACAACATATTACTTCCACCAACATACATCTCGCGTATTGACCCCGAGGAGAAAATTCTAGAAATTAGAGCCAATACAGAGGCTTACCGACAGTCATTGTTCTCACGCACTAATCGCGAGTAGAACAGGGTTGGAGGGATAAGATAGTGGTACCGAAAGTACCCTCCGCCACACGCCATTACGTGGCTTGCGGAGTATGAAGCAGATGTGAATAGTAATACAGCTTTCCATCCACAGATCTTGTTGTTTTTACAATACACGAAGTAATACTGCTTTTAAATTCACAGTTCTTGGTTTTAAAAATAATAGTGCTGATTGAAAAAAATTTATACTTTACATTGCAGTACTGTTTACAGTTACTGCAGATGTATAGTGTCTCTTAAACTAATATTGTTACTAGTGAAATTCAACCCAAACAGAAGACTTACTTTACACTTTTAAGTGAGTAGCTCTACCCGCCAGGGTAGTTGAGAGCCCTAATGCGCTGCTTCCTGCACTTGGATAGGCGCGCTGCCCCAGGTTCGAATCCGCCCTGCCGATTAACGACGAGGGCCGGTATACCGGCCAGCCTGGATGAGGTTTTTTGGCGGCATTTCACATCCCAATAGGTGAATACCGGGATGGTCCACACGTTCCGCATCAGTTACACCACTCGCAGACATTTGAACATGTTCACGCTCTTACGTGGCTTACACTATATGCAGACTGTTGAGGTACACTAATTCCCTTACACTATATGCAGACTGTTGAGGTACACTAAATCCGTCCCTGGGAATTCGGGATGGCGACAGGAAGGCCATCTACCCACCCTCTGCAACTAACACTGCCAAATCAATATTAACACCCAGACCCGGCGGTAGCTGGAGCAGGATCCGGATACAACGACAACAACTGAGTATCTCTAAACGTTTTCCAATTAAAGCAGCTGAAATAATTTAATAATACAATGAAGCGGATGGCCCTAAAATGTTCATCTCAAACAGATGCACTAAAATGAACTGGGTGAAACTCACACTTAAAACTAGTATGACTTGGACGGTTAGTGGTAGGTGAAACTTAAAAACCAATCTGTTAACACATTCACTCACAGACTCACACGTGCACATGAAGTGCAAAAGCGAGTAATACGGTAAACAACTTTTACTTCATTTACAATTTTTTAGCTTCTTTTGATGATTTTAGTTCAATTTTTAATCTGTTTTATCATCTTCACGTTTTTAACGTTTTTTTATAATTTTTATAATTTTTTCTATAACATGCTGCTTATCTATTCATGCATATATATTATGGTACTTACTCAGAAAAAAATAAACAGAATATATCTACACACAGGCACACACATTTACACAGACATGCACACTCATACACACTCACAATCATACACACAGACACACACAAGCCTTAGACATGCAGACACACAGTACATCACACATACAATATTTACCCCATCCCATTCGGTCCAAATCAAAATATCGCATTCACTTCTTACATTCTGCATGGTTTTACTGGAAATGGAATTATTCATCAATTTGTAAAAATCTTTTTCGGCATCACTAGTCGCCCCAGCCCTCTTTTCGGTATTTAATTCAATATACTCCTTCAACCAGATGGACCAACTGAAGGAGATATACCAGGTGATTCTACCTAGCTCCACCCCTAAACTGAGGCACTGCTGGAGATTACGATAATAATTACATACCTCTGCTTGTGTCCAACAGTGGTCATCAATTTATGGATAGTGCTACCTCATGGAACTTGTTGCTCTGGACATAACGACAGGTCACTTGTCATTTCATGCAAACTAACAGGGTATATGAGGTCTGCTTCCACCACATACCCTACAGCAGAATCAGCCGCCAAACTCAATATTTTTCCACCTAATCCCTCTAATTCATTTTCGGGCACCCATTGAAACCCACCAACTGGCAGTGGCTGCATTATGGCCTGCCCGTATAAGTTATTCACATCCAAATATTGAATATAATTTGAATAGAGGGATGCATAGAACCTCGCACCCATACGTGGATTATTCGCCTTGGTGTGTCTATGGACACATTGGCAAAGTTCTCCACAGATCCCACGCTCAAAGAAAAGAAACAGATCAGCATCAGTCAAAAGTTTGATGCTGCGCCTGGTTTTCTTGAGCATTGCATCTTAAGACAATCCAAGTGCCTTGTAATAAAAGGCAGGGTCCAGAGAGTACGTGGCCATGCATACACTCCAGAATTTTTCAGAAACATCCGCAAGCAAGCGCACGTTAGTGTCCATGTATAGTCTTGCGTATTCACCCAAATTTGGAATGTTGAATTCCCGCCAGACATTCACGGCATGCTCATAATCTGCCATAGTTATGTGCCTGTGTGAGTACTGGTAAATGCAGATATGTAGGGTAGCCTGGTTTCGTCGAGTTTCGCCTTGCCATCCAGATACTCATAAGGGAAAACTTTCCTAGTTACAAGCTGAAACTTTTCCTCATCGGGATATGCAGATCAGGTGATACGCATATCCACCCGAGGTAGAGTTTCAACGAGTTTCTGGAGTGGCGCCTGCATAAAATATAGCGTGTCAAGGAAGCAGAGCGTAATTTTTGGCGTCATACGTTTGGAGAATGAAATATACTTCTCGATACTCTCAGGCAGGACACTGACCTAATTTTTCTTCCAACTGAAATTATCCAAATAACCAATTGCTCAACTAGAAAGTGAGTGTCATGCCCACTTAAATTATGGAAGAAAATGAGTATGTGTATGGTAATTGATACTTCAAATTGCATGCGTTGTGAGCTGCACCACAGAATTTCTCCATAAGATGACAATGATCTCTACAGGGAGTTCCAGCTTTTCTATTTTCCTATCTAATGGCAACCCACAAATATGGCACTTAACCGCATCATTGTATAATTTTTTATCCTCCTCCGATTCGGTCATGGGGATGTTGGCGCTGCAAAGCCTATCTACATCCCATAAGAGTTTTTCAAGCTCAGTGAGCAACCAACCGCAGGATTATCCACGACATAAGATCCATAGTGGTTAAGACTTGAATCAAATGAGCATGCAAGTTGGTATGCCCCTACATACGGTACATGTTTTTGTGTGAAGGTGGTACGTGAGGCTAAGGGGTTCCCTCCTCAGTGAGTGATAGGGGCAAGAAGACATTCGAATTCTGTGTGTACAATAAACGGAAATCATCCCTGGTGGTGACCATTCTTGAATTTAATGAACTTGTTTTCTTCTGTAGGCATAACAACATGTAGCGTTTCCTTGGATTCACAGTCCTCCAGATGCAATTTTAAATACTTTTCATCTGAAAAGGTATTCAGACACCTGAAGAAAATGTGTTTTTTATTTTCGTGTTTCGACAATTGCCCATAAAGGAGGTGGGAAATTTATTTGATCCATACGTAATGCTGATTATCACCTTCAGAAAAGAGCAGCATGTTTACATGAAGATCACCTGCATATTTCGAAAAATGGAGTGGTCTAACTATAGTATGCTTGTCCTGCTCATCTGGCTGGCTTTTCTGTTTCTTCTTCAGGCCATAAAAGTGAACCAGTATTCTGGGATTTTGTGCATTAAACTTTGATACATCCTGAACCTTTACAGGGAACTCAATACCATCAGAATTATAACATCCGGGGATTTTATTCTTTCGTACACTGTATGTTGTTGTGCACAGGGGATGGTATCTGTAGTGGTAATTTCTCTCACAAACCAAAATTGACCATGCAAAACAAGCGGTATCCTTTTCATTTTGAATGTTAATGCAAATTCTCTTCTTCTTAATATCTTCTGGGAGTTTGATATAACTGGACCCTCCATTTAACGGATCATAGACATCAATATGGATGTCGAGATGTGCCATTTCGCCGAGTGCTTTCGCTGACCCTCTTACTTCCATCTCGGAAAACTGTGCCAGTATAGCACCCAAGGCGAATCCTCGATACCACTCGGTGATTTATGTACTCTGAGATATAACCCCATTATCACCCCAAATGTGGTGCAAGGTTTTCTCCTCAGCGGCACCCTGCTGTTTGTTTGGGTGAGTCAACTCGCAGCAGAGTAACGCGTTACATTTAATAGCAACATACGAGGGTCACTCCAAAAGAAATGCACACTATTTTTGTAAAAATACAGTTTTAATTCTGCACGTGTGAAAGTTTTACAGTGAGTAGATACATCCTACCCTCTTGTTTTCAAACTTAGTTCAACCTGTTCCCGTGAGTGGCGCCGTCACAGCATGTCTTCAATACGGCTGCTGCACTTGACGTTCGTCAGAAGCACTGTGCTGTCATAGAATTCCTGTGCTGTGAAAACGAAACAGTGGGAAACATCCACAAGACGTTTAAAAAGGTGTATGGAGATGCTGCTGACGATCGCAGTTCAGTTAGTCGGTGGGGAAGCAGGTTACGTGATGAAAGCGGGCACGGCAATATTGAGGATTGTCCTTGCAGCGGCAGGCATCGTACTGCACACACTCCAGACGATGTGCAGAGAGTAAACGAATTGGTGACTGCTGACAGACGCATCACAGTGAACGAATTGTCACGCTACGTTGGGATTGGGGAAGGAAGTGTTTGCAGAATATTGAAAGTGTTAGCGTTAAAAAAGGTTTGTGCCAGGTGGTTTCCCAGGATGTTGACAGTGGCTCACAAAGAAACAAGAAAAACGGTATGCAGCGAACGTTTGGAACAGTACGAGAATGGTGGAGATGAATTTCTTGGAAGAATTGTGACAGGTGATGAAACATTACTCCATCAGTTTTCACCAGAGACGAAGAAGCAATCATTGGAGTGGCATCATGCAAATTCACCCAAAAAAAAAAAATACAAAACCACACCTTTTGCTGGAAAAGTTATGGCTATGGTGATTTTCCATTCCGAAGGACTCTTGCTTGTGGACATCATGCCAAGTGGAACCACCATTAATTCTGATGCATATGTGACGACACTGAAGAAACTTCAAGCTTGACTGAGTCGTGTTCGACCACATCGGCAAAAGCAGGATGTTTTGCTGTTGCACGACAATGCACGGCTTCATGTCAGTAAAAAAACCATGGAAGCAGTCACAAAACTCGGATGGACAACACTGAAACACCCGCCTTACAGTCCTGACCTGGCTCCATGTGACTGTCATCTCTTTGGGAAACTGAAAGACTCTCTTCGTAGAACAAGGTTTGAAGATGATGACTTCCTTGTGCACGCTGCCAAACAGTGGCTCCAACAGGTTGGTCCAGAATTTTACCGTGCGGGTATACAGGCGCTGGTTCCAAGATGGCGTAAGGCAGTTGAGAGGGACGGAAATTATGTGGAGAAATGAATATATTGTTCCAAAAGGATGTATCCATACACTGTAAAACTTTCAAACGTGTAGAATAAAAGATGTATTTTTAAAAAAATAGTGTGCATTTCTTTTGGAGAGACCCTTGTATCTCGGATCATCTAGGGCTCTGCAGAGCTCTGCCTCCAGCTTCTAGAAACCTGACTGGGTCGCGATACCCCCCAGCTGAATTCTCAATTCTAGTAACCGAGACACATCCCTCAAAGGCTGTAGGAACCGCCGTGTATTCTAGAGGGATCATAGCGCCACTAATCTGATGTCCTTCACTATCAGGATGGGATAGAGCACTACCGTTAGCCACAGGTTCATTATCATTAATACTACAGCTACGAGACGACTGCATCCACCCGGTGGATTAGAGTGCTGGGGAGTAGGCGCCGTCAGGGGAGAGGGGTATGCGCCAAGGCAAACATACCTCTTGTTACCAGCGAGGATGAGTAGCCGAAGCCTGAGTGGTGAGCTCCTGTAGGAGTACCCAGGCTGTGGCAAGGGCGCTTGTTGATGCTGCTGCGTATTGGAGCCTACACCATCGCCAGGTTGGGGTGGAGGGGGTTGGAGATCGCGGAGGGTATACAGTGGTTCATAGCAGGCACTGCAGCAGCCGCTGCTGCCTCTCGCGCAACAACGAGCGGCGCTTTTCACGGAGGTGCACGCCCACACCCACAGCCACCCCTCTAGGTGCACATGCTACAGCAAGCTGTTGTCATGATGGTGTTGGTGACAACTCTGGAACATACGAATAATGGAAAAAAAATTAAGAACAATGCTCAAGGTTTTTTAAATATATGCTGTAAACAAACAATGACAATGAAGTACATCAGCATTCCAGAATAATACACTCCTGGAAATTGAAATAAGAACACCGTGAATTCATTGTCCCAGGAAGGGGAAACTTTATTGACACATTCCTGGGGTCAGATACATCACATGATCACACTGACAGAACCACAGGCACATAGACACAGGTAACAGAGCATGCACAATGTCGGCACTAGTACAGTGTATATCCACCTTTCGCAGCAATGCAGGCTGCTATTCTCCCATGGAGACGATCGTAGAGATGCTGGATGTAGTCCTGTGGAACGGCTTGCCATGCCATTTCCACCTGGCGCCTCAGTTGGACCAGCGTTCGTGCTGGACGTGCAGACCGCGTGAGACGACGCTTCATCCAGTCCCAAACATGCTCAATGGGGGACAGATCCGGAGATCTTGCTGGCCAGGGTAGTTGACTTGCACCTTCTAGAGCACGTTGGGTGGCACGGGATACATGCGGACGTGCATTGCCCTGTTGGAACAGCAAGTTCCCTTGCCGGTCTAGGAATGGTAGAACGATGGGTTCGATGACGGTTTGGATGTACCGTGCACTATTCAGTGTCCCCTCGACGATCACCAGTGGTGTACGGCCAGTGTAGGAGATCGCTCCCCACACCATGATGCCGGGTGTTGGCCCTGTGTGCCTCGGTCGTATGCAGTCCTGATTGTGGCGCTCACCTGCACGGCGCCAAACACGCATACGACCATCATTGGCACCAAGGCAGAAGCGACTCTCATCGCTGAAGACGACACGTCTCCATTCGTCCCTCCATTCACGCCTGTCGCGACACCACTGGAGGCGGGCTGCACGATGTTGGGGCGTGAGCGGAAGACGGCCTAACGGTGTGCGGGACCGTAGCCCAGCTTCATGGAGACGGTTGCGAATGGTCCTCGCCGATACCCCAGGAGCAACAGTGTCCCTAATTTGCTGGGAAGTGGCGGTGCGGTCCCCTACGGCACTGCGTAGGATCCTACGGTCTTGGCGTGCATCCGTGCGTCGCTGCGGTCCGGTCCCAGGTCGACGGGCACGTGCACCTTCCGCCGACCACTGGCGACAACATCGATGTACTGTGGAGACCTCACGCCCCACGTGTTGAGCAATTCGGCGGTACGTCCACCCGGCCTCCCGCATGCCCACTATACGCCCTCGCTCAAAGTCCGTCAACTGCACATACGGTTCACGTCCACGCTGTCGCCGCATGCTACCAGTGTTAAAGACTGCGATGGAGCTCCGTATGCCACGGCAAACTGGCTGGCACTGACGGCGGCGGTGCACAAATGCTGCGCAGCTAGCGCCATTCGACGGCCAACACCGCGGTTCCTGGTGTGTCCGCTGTGCCGTGCGTGTGATCATTGCTTGTACAGCCCTCTCGCAGTGTCCGGAGCAAGTATGGTGGGTCTGACACACCGGTATCAATGTGTTCTTTTTTCCATTTCCAGGAGTGTAGTTGTATTCTGTAACGATGACGGTCACATTGTAATCATGTTTTACACTCTAGATCCCAGAACTGAGCAGTTCTGTCGATTTTTCTGGTAGTTTTCCCACCCAGTCAAATATCTCCATCTCCTGTTCCAGAAGGGAAAGATTGCACTGCATTTCAGAAGCCACCATCTCAAGCTCCCACTCAAGCATTTCACCCTTGCCAGAATTGTTATGGTAGAGCCACCAATCCACCTCACGGAATTCGTCTATAACAAGACATTGATTGTTAGAAACAACGTCCGCCCCCTGTAGCTGAGTGGTGAGCACGACAGAATGTCAATCCTAATGGCCCAGGTTCGATTCCCGGCTGGGTCAGAGATGTTCTCCGCTCACGGATTGGTTGTTGTGTTGTCCTAATCATCATCATTTCATCCCCATCGACGCGCAAGTCGCCGAAGTGGTGTCGAATCGGAAGACGTGCATCCAGCGAACGGTCTACCAGACGGGAGGCCTCAGTCACACGACATTTACATTAGAAACAACAACAAAAATTTGTACTGAATTTGATTAGAGCGAGATACTGATTATACATAACTAGAAAAAAAATTAAATAAATAAGTAAAAGGTTCATACCAGATGGAAGTGATGACTCCTGGTCATCATTCTCGATGCATACCTCTACTAGAAACTCATTTTGCTCTCGATCTGTTGCAACATCCACAGCTATGAATACAACTATATACGATGAAAAAAAAAGTCTAACAGCAATGTATTACAACTGTACTTACTTTCTTGCTGCATTTCAGCCTCCAGTAGCAGCTCAATGTCCATCAGCGGCTGCTCTAATGCTGCAACAGTGAGATCAAAAGTTTTATAAACACTTGTTACGATCCGAATGCATCTAGAGCTGTTTTGTGAACATGTAAACTATCACACCGAATTTGTAGATGTACTTATATGATGGTAGCACAAGCTCTTCCGCTTGCTGGCGACTTTCAGTTCCAGCTGCTGCTGCTCTAATGCTAGAACAACAGCAATGATGTTATAAGCACTTGTTACGATTTGAATACTTGAAGAGATGCTTTCTGGACATGTGAACTATAACACACAGAATTTTGAGATGTACCTACATGAAGGTAACACAACCTCCTCCGCTTGCTGGAGACTTTCAGCTTCCAGCTGTCTCTATAGTTCTACTAACATTTCGGGAATGAATGCTTTAATAGTAAGAAAAAAGAACTTTTACAACCAGTTGTTACGAAAATGTATCACAATCTCGAAAAAATTGAATACTTTGATGCGAAACTTATAACTGTCGCAATTTTAACTCATAATTATTTTTATAAACAGTTACATGGCAACTGATCCACGTTTGGCCGTGGGCCCATCACCACTACTGCAGGCTTCACTGCTGGATGACGGTTTCATGTTGCAGTAATCACACTGACACAACTTGGCACTATCAAAGACTGAATCGTACAGCGAAAATTCGGAATTACCGCCAAAAATCTAAATTCCAGCCAAAAATTCGAAATTCCCGCCAATAGGGTAGGCTGGGGGAGGGGGAGGGTGGAGAGGGGGGAGAGGGCTGGGTCTCACACGATGTCATCCAGAGGTGGCAGTGGCGGTCGCGGGAGGGGGATTAATTGATCAATTTAATTAACTTGCATATCAATTTGATATCAAAATTGGGGTGGTGCCGCCATGTCTCTACTACTGACAAGGGAACCTCCCCATCGCACCCCGCTCAGATTTAGTTATAAGTTGGCACAGTGGATGGACCTTGAAAAACTGAACACAGATCAATCGAGAAAACAGGAAGAAGTTGTGTGGAACTATGAAAAAAATAAGCAAAATATGCAAACTGAGTAGTCCATGCCTAAGATAAGCAACATCAAGGATAGGGTGAACTCAGGAGCGGCGTGGTTCCGTGGTTAGCGTTTTCATCACTTTTTTGGGAGTCATTATCACATCCTCAAGAAAACCTAAATCGGGCAAGGTAGAAGAATCTTTTTACCCATTCGCCAAGTGTACAAGTTAGGTGGGTCGACAACATATTCCTGTCACGTGACGCACATGCCGTCACCAGTGTCGTATAGAATATATCAGACGTGTTTTCCTGTGGAGGAATCGATTAACCTATGACCTTGCGATCAAATGTTTTCGATTCCCATTGGAGAGGCACGTCCTTTCGTCTACTAATCGCGCGGTTTTGCGGTGCGGTCGCAAAACACAGCCACTAAACTTATTACAGTGAGCAGAGACGTCAATGAACGAACGGACAGATCATAACTTTGCGAAAATAAAGAAAGTAAACTTTTCACTCGAGGGAAGACTTGAACCAAGGATCTCTCGTTCCGCAGCTGCTCACGCTAATCACGGGACCACGGCGCTTATGAGCTCACATCATCCTTGATGTTGCCTATCTTGAACATGGACTACTCTGTTTGTACATTTTGCTTATTTTTTTCATAGTTCCACACAACTTCTTCCTGTTTGCTCGATTGATCTGTGTTCAGTTTTTCAAGGCCTATCCACTGTGCCCACTTATAACTAAATCTGAGGGGGGTGCGATGGGGAGGTTCCCTTGTGAGATGCATGATGTTCACTCTAATTCTAAAAGAATGTTTGGCTAGATTAAGAGTAAACTACTCTTCTCCAATAGATCTAAGCAATGAGGAGTTGACTATAGCATTGATTGCTCTGGAAACATACATCAGCCCAGCTAATGTCACTGAGGCAGATAAAATTTCATTTAGGATATGAAGAAGTAGCGGTAAAACCACCGGGCTCTTACAACATTCACTATTTAAATCCATATATAGAACGATATGTAAAGGGATTTGAGTTACATGCAAACGTTAATACGTGTAAAACAGAGATGAAAACAACAGAAGAGATAGTAGACTTCAGTCATTAATACGTGTAAAACAGGGATAAAAACAACAGAAGAGACAGTAGACTTCAGTCACAATCGTTCGATAGGATCACTACTAGCTTTCTTGAAGGGCAAGTCCTGGGGCATAAAATTGATGAGATACCTATATGAGTGGAATTGGCGAGTGGACATACTGCAGGTCAGTACGATTCATGTAAAGCGTAATATTTCGACGAATTCATATCTTAATGGCAGATTAGTCTGTACTATACATTTACTTTTTTCTTACAGTGGGTCCTAGTTATATACCTGCAGAGGTTCCCAGTAATCTGATGTATCTCCTAGTGACTATTCAGACATTAGACCATCTCAAGTTGAATATCATAGATCAGAATACCAATCCAGTCGTTTTTGCAGTGAGGAAATTAGAGTATGTCTTCATCCGGACCATTAAGGATGTTAAATACAAATATGGTACATCCTGCCATCACAAGACTACTTTGAAGCAGAAGCACAACTTGATACCGCGCTAGAATTATTAGTTTCTTAAATCAACAGGATTTAAACCTCATAATGGCGTCACTCGATTTAACAAAATGGTTCAAATGGCTCCAAGCACTATGGGACTTTACATCTAAGGTCATCAGTCCCCTACTTAGAACTAATTAAACCTAACGAACCTAAGGACATTACACACATCCATGCCTGAGGAAGGATTCGAACCTGCGACCATAACTGAAGCGCCTAGAACCGGTCTGCCACAGGGACGATTTAACAACTCCAGTTCAGTATAACGAGTGTATCATTAGCCAGCAATGTTTTTCCCATGAACCATTTGCCTTGGTAACATTCAATAGCCGGCCGGGGTGGCCGAGTGGTTCTAGGCGCTTCAGTCTGGAACTGCGCGACCGCAACGGTCTCAGGTTCGAATCCTGCCTCGGGCATGGATGTGTGTGATGTCCATAGGTTAGTTAGGTTTAAGTAGTTCTAAGTTCTAGGGGACTGATGACCTCAGAAGTTAAGTTCCATAGTGCTCAGAGCCTTTTTGAACATTCAATAATAATGATGAGATACGAATTATTATTCAACATCAAAATGGACTTACACTTCCAAACAAGAGCTTCCTCTATTTGGAACGGGTTTTCACACCTAAGAAGGCCTCGGCACCATCAAGTACTTCACACCTTACACATAATACATTCGCCTTTCAGTGTCAAGAAATAAGATAATATCTTAATGCAGTTGAAATCGACCTCACGAGAAACGCTGGTACCACATCGAAGCTCAAGACATGTGTCTCTGCATCAACATCAGGTCTGAATGCCCTACAAAATGTTGGACCGTTCATATACGGATCGATAGATAACTCCTGTAGTGTGTGGACTCCAGTCAGAACGATAATGGACTTATTTTAAGATAGTGAATGTGTTATTATCAACTCTAAGCAGGCGATGATTCTAGTTCGAAGTGCTACAGGTAATAACACACCGCTTCTAGGACAAGGAGAAAAAGAGCATAAACTTGTGCCTGATAAACTCATATGGCGTGTACTACACTTATCTCTTTCAGTTAAAGAGAATCTAGACTTTCATCTGTACTCAATTCAGGACTCCAACTGCCCTTAACTTTCTGGTCATGGGAGTTGGTTGAATATCCAATCCCTCCAGAGTCATTTTGCCAACTATCGACCATTAAGACTTCTGTTCAGCTGAAAACGCCTCACTTTATTATTCTAGAGCTGCAAACAGACGAAAAAAATGATTCAAATGGCTCTGAGCACTCAGGGACTTAACATCGGAGGTCATCAGTCCCCTAGAACTTAGAACTACTTAAACCTAACTAACCTAAGGACATCACACACATCCATGCCCGAGGCAGGATTCGAACCTGCGACCGTAGCGGTCACGCGGTTCCAGTCTCAAGCGCCTAGAACCGCTTGACCACCGCGGCCGGCTGCAAACAGACAGGCTACCCAAACCAGGTAGCTCAGTGCCGTGTGCTACAAGTCGAAAAACAGTGACGTCGTTGACGCCATTTATTATGTAAATCACTGGGACGATGAAGGAGTGGTGTACGAAGATACCATGTCATCACTCGAAAAGTATGATCACAGAGACAGCATAGTTTATGTGGCAGGTCGTTAGAAGAGGTCCTGGTTTCAAGAAATTTATAAATGTGCGTCTATACAGAATCTGGAAACAGAAGGGTGTCCTGCCGTCAAGCAGCTGAAGAAGAGGTAGGACGAAATGGGTTTATGAACTGTTTAGGAAATGTACAGCTATTTCTGGACTGGTTTACTACTGAATAAATTGTTTTTTAAAAAACTTTGTATATGGTTATTCACTTCCTATTTTCCACTTCCTAACTTAGAGAATTCTGCTGCACTCCTCATACTGCCTGCAGCAGATGCACTGCAGCTGACCCTGACACTCAGGAGACGTACCAGCAGGCGTTCACAGTCAGCAGCAGGATATAGCAGGCGTGGTACCACGGCCGTTGTTAAGTTACATTGACTCGCCTGGGTCACTATTGCTCTGCTGCGTACACACTAGTAGCGCCACTCAGCAATATCGACAGGAATGAGGATTACGCCGGTACTGTGAATGGTTCAGGTTTGACAGTATGTGCAGGCGTGTTAGATTTTGCATATGAATTTGTGAGCTACAACACACTCCCACTCTCATGATAAACGTGAATATAGTGGTGTAGTGGTGCGTGCAGCAAGACTACACTTGGGCCTCTCGCTACCACGGAAATCACGAACGTCAGCGCTATGCTAGTCTCACACGAATGCAGTAGTCTGCCTGAAGATTTCTCTCTCTCAGTGCACAATTACCTGTAACCAGATGCATGCACCGCCTGTATACAAGTAATCAGCACAGAATGGCTGCTTCTCATTTCAGTCTGATCAGTCATGAAACGTTCTGCTCAGGCTGATGGCGACGGCGCTGTTAAGCGCGCTGGTTTATCAAGTGATGAAAGTTTCCCAGGATCACTTATTGATTATGGGAGAATGGTATTTCTCACGGATGATTCACATGAAGCCGAATATAAGTTTTTTCTGCTATATGTGTGTAATTCGTTTTTCATATTTGCACGCAATACTTAATTATTCCTTCGGTTTGTTCCGTGAAGGTGAACATATCGATTTTGATCTACCACAACAAGCACCTGTGGCACCATTTTCCAACCAGAGCTCATGGAGTTTCGTTCAGATTGCTGATGTGGAATACATGCCATCGACAGTGAGCTAATGCCGTTTTCCACTCAGATCTCATGGGGTTCGACCAGCTCGTGGATGATCTATAAGTAACAACACAGTCTTTATCTAGTTGGAGCTCATGGGGAATGACGCCAGTTGTTGAGAGGCAGATACATGAGTAGTGGTATTGCCACTTCTTCTATCAGTAATAATAATTTTTTATACCAGCATACATTGTTTTCACCAATTTTTGATGATGAGAGAATACCATTACTCGAGAATGATTTACATCAAGGCAAAAGTAAGAATGCAAATGTAAGAATTTTGCTCTATGTGTGTGTGATTTGGAAACTGAGCTAAACCAAATAATCTTAGAGTCTACAGGCGTGCACAAAAGTATCCGAACGACCTGAATTGCATTTCGCCTAATTCGCATGCAACCCACATTGCGCAGCTGTCTAGCAGGTCCTCTAATCGCTCCTTGGTACAGTCGTTTGACTATTGAAAATGGCTCCAACAAGTCGCCATTAGAAAACACTGCTCTGTATCGTAATAATTCAATATTTAAAGTAATACCACGATACTACAAATATCAGGGAACAACTTATCACAGATAAGACTGTCCTTAAGGCTTGTAAGCTCACATTTATTGCAATAAATGACATACCTCAAATGTTACCACTCTCATTATTACGTCAGATAGGTGATGCACGTAGTAAGTTCGTCGTATTCATGATTTCCTCTTCAAAGTAACATACCGTACTTGTTATTTAACACAAAATGCCATTAAGAATTTAAGTTATTCACGAGCAGCTAGTTGAGAATATGTATGAACTTCAAATGACACGACGAACCGTCTCGTTCTGCATTTCGATTCAAACCCAGGTCATGCAGACTAAGATTTCGTGACTGACGGAAACTAACAGTCATTCCTGACTAGGCATACAGAGAGTGATATACCTCGATTTTAGACAGTATCAGTTAGCAAATATCAACTTTAAATTACATAACGTAAACATTTTTAGCGGACGCGAATTCCTACCCAGCATGTATTGTCCCTGTTAACAAACTACGAGAGATGTTAAATATTGCTTCTTCACAAGTAACTTACTTGAAATGCCGTGATGTAAAGCTTTGTGTTGGACAGGGATTCGAACCCAGAACCTAATCGGATTGTTATCGAAGCACAATCAACTGTGACATATCGGATTTTCTCGGCAGTAGCTAAATGTTTTACCTGAAATGACGAGAAGAAACATTAATTTTCTCCTTCCCAGGACTCCAACCCGGAACCTATCGGTGTTATATATTAGAGAAAACGAACGTTAAATATGGGTTTGTTACATCAGCAACGACATGTGAGCATGTTTGAACTAGAAATAATATGACGAAGAGTTCAATGCTGACTGGGAATCGAACCCTATATATACCGTGGTTGACTACACACAAAGGAGATGTCAGCTACAGAATTTCTCTTCACCAGCAGCTCGGAATAACATCCTTGAACTTAGAGTGATCTCTCAAATAGGTCTGTGTCTCACTAGGAGTCAAAAACGTCAGATATCGTTAGTGTTGACAACGAATGAAAATGCGTTAAAAATAAAAATTATTATCCATCAGCAGATAGGTGTTCTCATGCTAGAGCTTGATAATACATAACGAAAACTTTAGTGCCGGGCCAGCATTCGAACCCATTCACGCGCAATATGTGGAGATGCTGAGGAATCTGCAGTTTTGAACAAACAACAAATTGTAGTCGGGCTGTATTGTCACGAAGGGATCAAATTCCGCGTTAAGGGCGGTCTGAGTTGCATTCCAAGTTCAGAACCAATTTTATCGACATACAGAAGCTCAAATAAAAGATGGAATAAGGGTCCTGTGACCCTACATAGCGTTTGTTTCGTCACTATAAATAAATAACTAGTATAAAAAAGGTTACTGGTGACAGAGTTACCACATTTCGCCACCCCTGACTTTATTGTGGTGCAACCTAGCGACTACTTGGTAGAGAAGGAATATCATGTTTAATGTGAATTTCAACCACAATGCCATTATACCTTCTTCACTTGGCGTAGCCAGAAGAGAGTAGAATCTGTTCAAATGGTTCAAATGGCTCTGAGCACTATGGGACTTAACATCTATGGTCATCAGTCCCCTAGCACTTAGAACTACATAAACCTAACTAACCTAAGGACATCACACAACACCCAGCCATCACGAGGCAGAGAAAATCCCTGACCCCGCCGGGAATCGAACTCGGGAACCCGGGCGTGGGAAGCAAGAACGCTACCGCACGACCACGAGCTGCGGGCAGTAGAATCTGTCTCTCCCTATTAAAAATCATGGGCAGAAGTTGGAATCGAACCCACACCATCTTCATACCAACCTATCATCAATCCAACAGACCACCAAATCATCTTCCGTATGACTCATTTTTCTTTCATAACACCGATGCGGCACACTCGATGAGACTACTGACACACAGGCTCCATGCAGTGGTTTGCAGCATGTTCAGTATATTCATTTACTTGGCTGACCGAATCGCCATGAACTAGCTGCCTCGGCTACCCAGTGCATACAGTCGACCCTATTTTGTAATCACCGAAATAAAATCATGTAACTGCCGCCTACACAGAACTGCCAACAGTGTAGGATGCAGAAATTTAAAGAGCAAGTGTTCCTTTCCATTTGAGCTACTCTGTTGCGCTATCTGTTTGTTGAAAACGTCGTGCAGTGCAAAAGAAAAGCTGTAACTGTCTGTCTCTCAGAAGTCTAGATCCGGCCATATGCATTATCTCACAGCACTGTGGAATGCATAAGTTCTGGAGGAACTATTGTTGCCTTCTGGAGGTGCTGTAGGTAGATGACAGCTAGTAGCGTCACGGTAAGTGCCACGCACCATAGATAAGATGTCGCGAGTTCCATTTCATTCGCTGCTACTTTTTTTACAACGCAATTCTGCTGTCTGCTGAAGTTACCAATTTAATGGAACTTTGAACATAATTTCCTTCACTTCTCAACACAAAATAGCCGCATGTGGAAAAAGGGCTAACTTCTGCGACATTTTGTTCTTTTCAGGTTTAATAGACGGCCAGGCAGCAGTTGCATCTCGAAGCTTTTGTATTATGTATGGGGAGAGCGCATCGAGCCAAAATAGTCAGAAAGTATTTTCTACATTAGCTGTCGTCTGTTAGTGGAATTTTATTCTTCTTCAAACCTTGTTTGACAGCTTTAACTCAGAACAAGTTTTCTACATGCATGTAATCAATAAACTGCATGTGCAATGTCAGACTGTTATAGACCACATCAGAGAATTCGCATATATCGTTGATGATTAATTTCTCTCTCATGCCGGCCGGAGTGGCCGAGCGGTTAAAGGCGCTACAGTCTGGAACCGCACGACCGCTGCGGTCGCAGGTTCGAATCCTGCCTCGGGCATGGATGTGTGTGATGTCCTTAGGTTAGTTAGGTTTAAGTAGTTCTAAGTTCTAGGGGACTTATGACCACAGCAGTTGAGTCCCATAGTGCTCAGACCCATTTTTTTCTCTCTCATGTTTAGTATTGCTTTAACAACACTAAAAGAAACCTTACGAAAATTGTGCACTGTATTAAAAGAAATGAAATAAAACTACCGACGATAACCTTACGGCAAAAGTCCGTTTTGATAAAACTGAGTATCTGTACACAAGTATGCCTCTATCGGCACGAATTAGTAAAATACTGCTCACTTAGATTTCGATTGGTTCTGTGTTTAATTGGTATGCTGTGTCATACTCAAAAGGTATGCAAATGTGGCATTTCGTAAATAAAGTTATGTATTCCTAGAGATCCAAAATTTGCTTGTCAGTAGCAGAACGAGGTGTTACCTGTTTTTTTTCCCAAAAAACCTATATAGCCTAAAAACAAAAACAAAGCTAGTGCCACCGCCACTTTCATCCTAAAGCTAACTAGGACGGCCGTTCGCCACCACTTCAGGTTCCGCCAACGAACAAAAATTAAAGATGCCTCTGAACTTTGTATAAAAAAATATAATAAAAGGAGAAAGGAAAGGGTATAATACTTTATTATATTTTATTTGTTGTTCATTTTATCCTTATTTTGTTCTTGTGTATTTATTTGAATTCGAACGCAGGTCTCCTGCCCACTTTTTTTCTAATCTTTCTTTTATTTATATAGATATCAATGTGCGAACAGTCACAGTTAATCAAGCCTGGAAAACTAAAACAGAATGAAGACGCCACCGAAGATATGAAACATAAATAACATGAAAAGAAAGCTACCACGTCGTAGTGAGGCTTCGCAGCGACTGCGCCCACTGATAAAGATTGTTCAATATATGCTCCTTTGCAGTTCGTTCTGACCTCATCTGCCACTGCCTGGAACATTCCAGCTGCACGGCGGGCTGTGAAAGGCACTCCATAGGTAGTTTGCGAAGCACTGTCGATATCTGGTATGCCCGGAAATAGCATGATGTCTTTCTTGCTAATAGAGCCAGAAGTCAAGGAAATTCTTGTGTCCGTCACGACAGAGGTAATGGACTGCATGTCCATGTATCCAGGTGACAGTGTTGGTTCGAGTCTTGGGGTAAAATGTCTCATCCAGAAACAATAACGTGCGTGCAGATATATGCTCCGGCCTAACTCGCAAGAGATAAGTCACCATCTGCCGCACTAGGTGCCAAACCGGTTCCGCCTCTCCACAGCTGAAGCGGTGCTCGTCAGAATCTACTGTATTACAACCCACACAATTGGGAGATTCTGCCATGTGGATATTGTAGAGACGTTCTTGCGTCACCAGCTTCCCATTAACGACTACGTACCATTGGGAAACATCATCGGAATCAAGCATGGCATAGTGTACAGTCTTCCACACCACGCGCCACCGTACGTCAGGATATTTTAGTTCGACCACATTTAGGGGGCGACGTTGCAGCATGTCATGATATAGGCGTCGAGTTGTGACCATTTGTGGTGTCGTGAGCGCGACACTGCAATAACCTTGTTCTAAATAGAAACGTCCTATATAAAAGAGGGGCGCTGGGTGTCCTGTAGTGGCATCGGCGCTCTTAGTGAAGCAGGTCCTAGCGCCGTCAGAAGCAGACTCGTGAGGCTCGTAGGGCAACGGCGCAGCAGACATAAATGTGAGCTAACATAGAGGGCAATGGCCCTATCATGGACGTTAACTAGGCCGAGACCACCTTTTTCCTTGGGGAGGGTAAGAGATACGTATCTGATCTTCAGTAACATACCAGCGGTGACGAAGTATCCCAGCGCTGCCATAATGCTATGAGCCAAGGGCGTCGGAATGGGTAGTGTTTGGGCGACATGCGGTATGCGGGACGCAAGGTATACATTGGCATAATACGCCCGCTGAACGATGTTGAGGGATCGCAAGCGCTGATTTGCAATTCCGGCCCTAATTTGGTTAAGAAAGCGTCGATAATTGATCGTCGTCGCGCGTCGCATGTCGTTCATGAAATCTAAGCCCAAGCAGCGTACAGTATCACTGAAGCGTAAGGGGGCAATGTGTTCCTGCGGTAGCCCAATCCCGATGCGCAAGGCGACGGACTTGTTAACGTTGATTTGGCTACCAGAAGCTGTACCGTAGGTTGCAATCCAGTCCAAAGCCGCGGCCATGTCGTCAGCTCCACGTATGACGATCATCAAATCATCCGCATATGCGATGCAACGATAGATGGAGCCGCCGAACTGTATCCCAGTGAGCCTGTCTCGGAGACCACACAACAAAGGTTCTAAGGCCAATGCAAATAACAATGTTGATAATGGACATCCCTGTCGTACTGATCGGCGGATCGGCATGGGTGCCGTCAGTCTTCCATTAACAAGAACTCGAGAAGTTGCACCATGTAGTAGGCGTCTCAACACTGTGATAAAGGGGTTGGGGTATTCCATGCGCCGTAGAACGGCCGTGAGGAAAGTGTGGCCCACACGGTCAAGTCGATAGACGCGAGGGCTGCCGGCAAACGTCTCACCCGTGCAAGGGAGATGAGATCTCTGTAACGACATAACGCAGTTCTGATGTTGTTGGGTCCCCCCAAGGACGTCTCATCGCCGGACAAGACGTGCAATAGTGTGCCGCGAATACGTTCTGATAGCAGCCTCGAAAAGATCTTGAAGTCGCTGTTCAATAACGTTAAGGGACGATAATCGCGGACATGATTCCGTCCCTTCGGCTTATGGATGGGGACAATCAGACCTTCCAAGAATGGTGCAGGCAATGTTATACCTGGGGACATCAATTCCTGGCAAATTTCAATCAAACACGGTAGCAACAGTTGTATAAAGGCTCGATAGAACTCTAATGGTAATCCAACGATTCCTGGTGATTTATGGGGAACACCTTTACCAATGGCGTCGAGCACTTCCTCTTCTGTCACTTCTCCCAGTAAAGTCGGTACCATGTCTGGTGGAACTGTACCGTGGACATGTGCTGAAACGGTGTCTACCGTCGCCATATCAGGGATCACTGCTGAATAAAGTTGAGCGTAATGCCCATAGAAGGCTTCTGCTATATCTGCTTGTTCTACCACGTGTCGACCGTCGTCCGTTATCACGTCGGTTACCAGTGCCCTACGGCGCCTCCTGCGTTCTAGGACCACGTGGTGCATAGATGGCCTTTCTGATTGTATCATGTCTGGAGCACGCGACCGTATAACAGCGCCTTGTAAATGATGGCGTGCTAAGGAGACGAGCTGCGCTTTCACGCGATTGACTATGATCTGCCTGTCAGGTGAGGGCTCCATAGCAAGACATTCCCGTAGGACGGTGTAATAAAAGTTTTCCGTGCTCCTCCTCCATGCCGCTGCTTCCCGGCCGTAAGCCATGAAGGTGCGCCTAAGAGCAGGCTTCGCACTTTCAATCCACCAACTGAGGGTCGATCGGTAACGACCACGACGCTGTAAGGACGCGTTCCACGACTCTTCGACAGCACCTTTACATGCCGGCTCGTCCAGATGGGCGACGTTCAGTTTCCAGGGGGGCCTACTGCGCCACACACGTGCAGGTTGGAGTGCAATGGTGCAAATATAGGCTGTGTGGTCGGTGAATGCAGTGGGCCAGAGCTCTGCTCCTCTCTTCGCCGTCGAAAGGGTGCTTGTGACGTAAATCCTGTCTAACCGACTTGATGAATGGCTTGTATAATGGGTGTAACCAGGAGCTGGGCCATGGATGTGGCGCCACGTGTCAATCAGGTGGAGGTCACGCACTAGCATTTCCAATTCCGCACACGGGACGTGATGTGGCTGCTGATCAGACGGAGATAATGTACAGTTAAAATCTCCTCCGATCACCATATCGTCTATGCGGCCCATAAATAGACGCGTAATATCTTCCGAAAAAAAGCTGGCCCTATCTCTCCGTCTCCCTGATCCTGAAGGGGCATATACATTGATGAGTCGTACACCGTTGACAGTTACTGCCATGGCTCTTGCACTCGGTAAGTACAGTACGTCCGTAGCCGCCAAACCGTCCCGTAGCAGAACAGCCACACCACAATCAGTAGAAGAGGCGTGGGAGATGTGGGCGGTATATCCGTAGAAGTCAGGGAAACTAGCGACACATACTTCCTGTAAGAGGGCCACGTCAATGTCCGCCGCATCAAGCATGCGTTGTAGCATTGTCAGTTTGTGTGGTGCCCTTATCGCGTTGATATTGATTGCGGCAAGGCGAAAGGTGTGCTGCCTAGCCTCTTCACCTAGGGTAGACGCCATGGCAATCAAAGCTAACCGCAAGAGATGCCGGACCCACCAAACCCGTTATAAATTATGAGTCTTTCACGCTAGGAGTGGCATCCCCAATGTCGCCCCCTCCCCTGTCACCCGTGCCCTCTTCAGGAAGTTCCTCAACATCGTCCGACCACAGTGGGTGCAACACGATGCTGTGTAGCTGATCGGCACGTAAATCTCTCTCACGTACGTCGTCTTCGGTAGAAGTAGACGGAGCGCCATCCATCGACGCGACCTGCCGCGTTTGTGGTGCAAGAAGTAACTGGGCACTCGTAGTATGGGCAAGTGAACTGTCTACACCACTTAGATCCTCAGCAGGCGCAGCATCCATGCCGTCTGATGAGATGTCACCTTCTTGACCGGCCGTGTGTAGGAGGCAATCGTCAGAAGGGGTCCGCCGACGTCGCTTGCGTCGTCGAGGCGAACGTTGCTTTCGAACGTGGACATCCGTATCCGAATGTGGGAGGCAATCCAGCGTCATCTCACCTTCCGCTGGGAAAGCCGCGGTCGGGACAATGTTCGCGTCCACGTTCATCGCATTCTGAATGTTACGTTGCGTCTGGAGTCCGTGGGACTGTTGCTGCTGTTGTTGCTGTGGAGGGGGCGACATATGGGTTGGCACCGAGGGTCCTTCCTCTTCCTCCCTTGGTACATCTGACGTCGATGGATGTGTCTGATCGCCCGTTTCGTCCTCAACTATGGTGCGCATCGTCGTCTGAGCGTACGTGAGGGGCAGGATTGTCGTCCCCGTCGGGGAAACGGAGTCTCCCATTGGTATCTGCGTAATTCTACGTTGTAAGCAGCTCGATCGAACATGGCCTTCCTGCCCACATCCGGAACAGATACGCGGTTGACCGTCGTACATGATGATTGCACGACAGCCACCGATGTTCAAATAGGACGGCACACGTTTCTTGAGCTCAAGTTTAATTTGGGGCACACCATTGTAGACCTTATACGTCGACAAAGTTTGCCACTTTTCTGCAACGTGGCTGATAACATTGCCATATGGTCGGAAGGCGTCCTTGACAACTTCCTCTGGGACCTCGAAGGGGAGCTCAAAAACCCTTACAGTCTTTAGGCCCATGCCTGCATGATCCACCGTCACTGCACCGATATGCCCGTCAGAATGTTTGAATCTGAGAGAGTTCGAGTATTTAGAAACCACTGTCGCGCAGACCTCTGCACTGGTCATTTTAACATAAACCACGCTCGCCGTTATAGAAAAATGTATTCCGACGACAGTCGCCGGATCTAAACGTAGATCGTCGCGTATGAATTGTTCTATTTCATAGCCTCGAGGACGCGCGTGATCTGGTTGGAAAGTAATTTTGATCGTATCGTGGCGCCATGTGTGTGCCATAGTCACACTGAACTTGGAACAAATACAACTCGCGCCGCGAGAAGGTAAACACAAACGAGCGCTCACGGTCGCGCACGGCGGGGCGCAGCGGACGTCCTCGCCCCACCGCAGCCGAAAGCAGTCTGGCCTGTTGTGCAGCATTATAAGTTTTTCACCATTGCACTATGAGCTGAATGTATTTTCTTGCGATTTCCTTATCGATGTTTGATCTGACTGCTTGTAGCTCTTTCACAGAAGGGATAAAAACGTTACATTCAGCGAGACTGGAACCACGAACCATAACATAAGCTTTTTCAGAGGTCAACATGTCACCACAGAGCTAACGGAAAGGCATATGTTGCGCATTTCTCTTACGAGGCCAATAGAGTATAGAACTCGTAAACCGCTATTTAAAGGACGTGTTTGCTTGCGATTTACACATGCAACGACTTTCCTGTGCTGAAAACCGCAAATTTACAATCTCTTGTTACACTTGAACCGATAATACCTCAGATTATTCAATGGAAATGACAGGAAAAATCAAGTGAACTTTGAGGCTTAATTCCGTGCACACCATGAAGTAACTCGTCGATGACAGAGTTGCCAAAAATACCTTGCCTTGTTGCCAAATCTCAGTTACAGTACTAGCAGGAAGAAGACGAAGCGATGTGATCCTGCAGTGGGCTGGGAAGTGACCACAGCTGGCCTTTCAAAGACACGGGTGCGACGGCCTGGAATACGTAATGCGTCTGATTCGCGTTTCTGTAACCAGGTTTAGGGACTGGAGCGTAGTTACTAATAATACTCAGAACTGACTGCAAACTAAGGATCATAAATCAGTAACTATCACAGTTGTTTTTATATTTCTTTCGTAACTGTACTCAAGCCTAAGAAACTCATTCACGGACGTTTTCGTGCCTCACCGATAGTCGAGCACACCAAACAAATAAAAATAAAAAAAGAATGTGTGTGTGTGTGTGTGTGTGAGAGAGAGAGAGAGAGAGATAGAGAGAGAAAGAAGAGAGAGAAGAGAGACAGAGAGAGAGAGAGAGAGAGAGAGAGAGAGAGAGAGAGAGAGAAATAAAAGTAAAGAAGGTTGTTGTAAAGAAATTAAATACCGGTATGTAAAGAACTCTTTCATTAAAATAACACGTTCCACATCATTACGAAGTGTCGTATTCATGATCTATGGAACAAGTATTAATCCAATCTAATCTAATCAATCATATTGTTGAGTCATGAATTACCGAAATTTTAGCCAATATCAGTAATCAAATCTAAACTTGAAAATAACGACGACAGTTTTTGTAATAAACCGGGACTCCTATCAAGACCCTTTCATCACTGTTAACTAACCACGAAAAATGTCTGATATAATTCCATTCAGAAGTAACAAAGTGTGTATGCATTTAAAGATGAAGTGAATGATGTGAAGTTCTGTGACGGAGGTACGAACCCAAAACGTAATCGGATTGTTCACTAAGTAAAATCAAGTGTTACATATCGGTTTTTCTTACCAGTTGCTAGGTGTTTGATTCTAAAATAAGGCAATTTTTTGTGCCTGAGCGACAATCGAATCGCACTCCTATCGTTCTTCTTTATCGTCCACGAATATAGCTTAAGTATCAATTGCTTACTCACCAACATTAAGATGTGTGCGTATTTGACAAGAAATTGTTGGCAACACATGAACAGACATTACAAATACACGTTAATTTCCACTAGCAGCTCGGTGTGCATGTGATAGGGCTTGAAATGAAATTATGAATATTTTTGTACTGGATCAGGAATCGGACTCACATACTTACCTTTGGAGGTGACCTAGAGACGATTGCAGTCTTGTTAAAAGGAACGAAATGATTGAACTATCCTGTTCCGAGAGATTCAGATCCTCGAAAGAGGAAATACGAATTCGGATCATAGTCCAGTACCAAATTTTTCAACGTCTCTAGTTCAATCAAGTACAAGTAAAATAAGAGCCGTGTTCCTTTAAATGGCTATCGGTTCATCAAATAAAATAAAATTTTGTAATGTAAGTAGGTTTACTGGCGACAGTATTTCTGTTTACAGTGATCTCCGCCTACGTCATTTCCCAAAGCAAACCGGCTCTGTCCAGTTGGGAATGAAGGAACGTGATGTTTAATGCGGATTCTGGATTATAACGTGTTTCTCTTGAGGTTACCAGAGGTAAAGTAATTCCGTTGTGCCTCTTAAAAGTAAAATTTTGTACCCGCTTCTATAATGTAGGAAAGTATTTCACAGTTGCAAAACCCGCATCCAACTCGTTGTCGTTACACTTAGTCGTTGACCATAAATTCTAGCTCATAGTGACACCAGTTTAAGTAACCTAATGTAGCGACGACTGTTTCCCAGTGCTCTTTCCATCGGAAAATATGCAGTTCACTCATTGGGCTCCATTAGTACACTGCAACAGTAATTTCTGTGTGTATGCAATGCATACGGATTGTAAAATTCAGTGGTGCTCTCTTCCACTTCTGCATACAATATGACTGACCTAAAAGGGCCCTTTATCATCACAGGCCCTGGGCGGTGCATCATCATACTGACAACAGTAATGTGCTTATACTGACGACCTCACTGTTCGTTTTACCTGATTTTGTAATCATTTAAATAAAACAGCATGACCTTCCAGTGGGAGACATTGCGTCCCCCTTTTCCTAGTGTGAAATTTGTCAGGAAGCTTTTTGCGTTCCAACCAGCGAAATGCGGCAGAGTACGGCCTCTAAACGATTCACAAACCACGATCTAGTGCCATTAAGACGATTTCTTTAAACAGTGACGTAGCTGAAGGAATTAAGTTTCTTCTTAAATCGTCTTATGCAGCAAGGTTCACAGATATCTCAAGTATGAAAAGCTCTTTATCCAGATACGAAGGTTGTAAAACAAACTTCCCACAGTTTGTGTCAGGTTGATCTTTTCGTCTGATAGCACTACTTCCATAATGACAAAAAGGCATTAAATTATCTTCAAGCAGATGTGTTCCAGCAGCAGTACGAAGAAAATTATAGTAATAAGTACGGTAATAATTGAATAATCCCGTAACTTCACACTTCACAGTGGATTTTCTCGAACTAAGATATTTCCTGAATTAGTGAAAATTTCAAAATGGCTTCACATCGAGGCTATGATGCCTAGAAGAGTCTTTACGTAGTGCTGACGTGAGAATAGCACAATCTCCGCGTCAGAAGCTTCCTTCTACTTAACCATTTAATAGACTCGCATTTTTCCACCGTGACTAATTTTGTAAGCTTAGCACATCATCCGTTACAGCGCACTCCTGGGGCTGGGAAATGTGGTCTGGTGGAACGAACTATCACAAGAGCAATGCGTGGGTACAAGCTTTTACTTTTAAGAGGCACAAACGGAATTACTTTACCTCTGGTAACCGCAAGAGAAACACGTTATAATCCAGAACCCGCATTAAACATCACGTTCCTTCATTCCCAACTGGACAGAGCCGGTTTCCTTTGAGAAATGACGTAGGCGGTCACTGTAAACAGAAATACTGTCGCCAGTAAACTTACTTACGATAGGAGTGCGATTCGATTGTCGCTCAGGCACAAAAATTTGCCTTATTTTAGATCAAACACCTAGCAGCTGGTAAGAAAAACCGATATGTAACACTTGATTTTACTTAGTGAACAATCCGATTACGGGTTGGGTTCGTACCTCCGTCACAGAACTTCACATCATTCACTTCATCTTTAAATGCATACACACTTTGTTACTTCTGAATGGAGGTATATCAGACATTTTTCGTGGTTAGTTAACAGAGATGAAAGGGTCTTGATAGGAGTCCCGGTTCATTACAAAAACTGTCGCCTTTATTTTCAAGTTTAGATTTGGTTACTGATATTGGCTAAAATTTCGGTAATTCATGACTCAGCAATATGATTGATTAGATTAGATTGGATTAATACTTGTTCCATAGATCATGAATACGACACTTCGTAATGATGTGGAACGTGTTATTTTAATGAAAGATTTCTTTACATACCGGTATTTAATTTCTTTACAACAACCTTCTTTACTTTTATTTCTCTCTATCTCTCTCTCTCTCTCTCTCTCTCTCTCTCTGTCTCTCTTCTCTCTCTCTCTCTCTCACACACACACACACACACACACACACACACACATCATTTTTTATTTTTATTTGTTTGGTGTGCTCGACTATCGGTGAGGCACGAAAACGTCCGTGAATGAGTTTCTTAGGCTTGAGTACAGTTACGAAAGAAATATAAAAACAACTGTGATAGTTACTGATTTATGATCCTTAGTTTGCAGTCAGTTCTGAGTATTATTAGTAACTACGCTGCAGTCCCTAAACCTGGTTACAGAAACGCGAGTCAGACGCATTATGTATTCCAGGCCGTCGCACCCGTGTCTTTGAAAAGCCAGCTGTGGTCACTTCCCAGCCCGCTGTAGGATCACATCGCTTCGTCTTCTTCCTGCTAGTACTGTAACTGAGATTTGGCAACAAGGCAAGGTATTTTTGGCAACTCTGTCATCGACGAGTTACTTCCTGGTGTGCATGGAATTAAGCCTCAGAGTTCACTTCATTTTTCCTGTCATTTCCACTGAATAATCTGAGTTATTATCGGTACAGGTGTAACAAGAGATTGTAAATTTGCGGTTTTCAGCACAGGAAAGTCGTTGCATGTGTAAATCGCAAGCAAACTCGTCCTTTAAATAGCGGTTTACGAGTTCTAAACACTATTGGCCTCGTAAGAGAAATGTGCAGCAGATACTTTTTCGCTAGCTCTGTGGTGACGTGTTGACCTCTGAAAAAGCGTATATTATGGTTCGCGGTTCCAGTCTCGTTGAATGTAACGTTTTTATCCCTTCTGTGAAAGAGCTACAAGCAGTCAGATGAAACATCGATAAGGAAATCGCAAGAAAATACTTCCAGCTCATAGTGCAATGGTGAAAAACTTATAATGCTGCACAACAGGTAACGCTTCGTTCTGCTGCTGACAAGCAAATTTTGGGTATCTAGGAATACATAACTTTATTTATGAAATGCCACATTTGCATAACTTTTGAGTATGACACAGCATACTGTGTTTAAACACAGACCCAATCGAAATCTAAGTGAGCAGTATTTTACTAATTTGTGCCGATATAGGCATGCTTGTGTACAGATATTCAGTTTTATCAAAACGGACTTTCGCCGTAAGGTTATCGTGGGTAGTTTTATTTCAATTCTTTTAATACAGTGCACAATTTTCGTAAGGTTTCTTTTAGTGTTGTTAAAACAATACTAAACATGAGAGAGAAATTAATCATCAACGATATATGCGAATTCTCTGATGTGGTCTATAACAGTCTGACATTGCACATGCAGTTTATTGATTACATGCATGTAGAAAACTTGTTCTGAGTTAAAGCTGTCAAACAAGGTTTGAAGAAGAATAAAATTCCACTAGCAGACGACAGCTAATGTAGAAAATACTTTTCTGACTATTTTGGCTCGATGCGCTCTCCCCATACATAATACAAAAACTTCGAGATGCAACTGCTGCCTGGCCGTCTATTAAACCTGAAAAGAACAAAATGTTGCAGAAGTTAGCCCTTTTTCCACATGCGGCTATTTTGTGTTGAGAAGTGAAGGAAATTATGTTCAAAGTTCCATTAAATTGGTAACTTCAGCAGACAGCAGAATTGCGTTGTAAAAAATGTAGCAGCGAATGAAATGGAACTCACGACAGCTTATCTATGGTGCGTGGTACTTACCGTGACGCTACTAGCTGTCATCTACCTACAGCACCTCCAGAAGGCAACAATAGTTCCTCCAGAACTTATGCATTCCACAGTGTTGTGAGATAATGCATATGGCCGGATCTAGACTTCTGAGAGACAGACAGTTACAGCTTTTCTTTTGCACTGCACGACGTTTTCAACAAACAGATAGCGCAACAGAGTAGCTCAAATGGAAAGGAACACTTGCTCTTTAAATTTCTGCATCCTACACTGTTGGCAGTTCTGTGTAGGCGGCAGTTACATAATTTTATTTCGGTGGTTACAAAATAGGGTCGACTGAATGCACTAGGTAGCCGAGGCAGCTAGTTCATGGCGATTCGGTCAGCCAAGTAAATGAATGTACTGAACATGCTGCAAACCACTGCATGGAGCCTGTGTGTCAGAAGTCTCATCGAGTGTGCCGCATCGGTGTTATGAAAGAAAAATGAGTCATACGGAAGATGATTTGGTGGTCTGTTGGATTGATGATAGGTTGGTATGAAGATGGTGTGGGTTCGATTCCAACTTCTGCCCATGATTTTTAATAGGGAGAGACAGATTCTACTGCCCGCAGCTCGTGGTCGTGCGGTAGCGTTCTTGCTTCCCACGCCCGGGTTCCCGGGTTCGATTCCCGGCGGGGTCAGGGATTTTCTCTGCCTCGTGAAGGCTGGGTGTTGTGTGATGTCCTTAGGTTAGTTAGGTTTAAGTAGTTCTAAGTGCTAGGGGACTGATGACCATAGATGTTAAGTCCCATAGTACTCAGAGCCATTTGAACCATTTGAACAGATTCTACTCTCTTCTGGCTACGCCAAGTGAAGAAGGTATAATGGCGTTGTGGTCTGAAATTCACATTAAACATGATATTCCTTCTCTACCAAGTAGTCGCTAGGTTGCACCACAATAAAGTCAGGGGTGGAGAAATGTGGTAACTCTGTCACCAGTAACCTTTTTTATACTAGTTATTTATTTATAGTGACGAAACAAACGCTATGTAGGGTCACAGGACCCTTATTCCATCTTTTATTAGAGCTTCTGTATGTCGATAAAATGGGTTCTGAGCTTGGAATGCAACTCAGACCGCCCTTAACGCGGAATTTGATCCCTTCGTGACAATACAGCCCGACTACAATTTATTGTTTGTTCAAAACTGCAGATTCCTCAACATCTCCACATATTGCGCGTGAATGGGTTCGAATGCTGGCCCGGCACTAAAGTTTTCGTTATGTATTATCAAGCTCTAGCATGAGAACACCTATCTGCTGATGGATAATAATTTTTATTTTTAACGCATTTTCATTCGTTGTCAACACTAACGATATCTGACGTTTTTGACTCCTAGTGAGACACAGACCTATTTGAGAGATCACTCTAAGTTCAAGGATGTTATTCCGAGCTGCTGGTGAAGAGAAATTCTGTAGCTGACATCTCCTTTGTGTGTAGTCAACAACGGTATATATGGGGTTCGATTCCCAGTCAGCATTGAACTCTTCGTCATATTATTTCTAGTTCAAACATGCTCACATGTCGTTGCTGATGTAACAAACCCATATTTAACGTTCGTTTTCTCTAATATATAACACCGATAGGTTCCGGGTTGGAGTCCTGGGAAGGAGAAAATTAATGTTTCGTCTCGTCATTTCAGGTAAAACATTTAGCTACTGCCGAGAAAATCCGATATGTCACAGTTGATTGTGCTTCGATAACAATCCGATTAGGTTCTGGGTTCGAATCCCTGTCCAACACAAAGCTTTACATCACGGCATTTCAAGTAAGTTACTTGTGAAGAAGCAATATTTAACATCTCTCGTAGTTTGTTAACAGGGACAATACATGCTGGGTAGGAATTCGCGTCCGTTAAAAACGTTTACGTTATGTAATTTAAAGTTGATATTTGCTAACTGATACTGTCTAAAATCGAGGTATATCACTCTCTGTATGCCTAGTCAGGAATGACTGTTAGTTTCCGTCAGTCACGAAATCTTAGTCTGCATGACCTGGGTTTGAATCGAAATGCAGAACGAGACGGTTCGTCGTGTCATTTGGAGTTCATACATATTCTCAGCTAGCTGCTCGTGAATAACTTAAATTTTTAATGTCATTTTGTGTTAAATAACAAGTACGGTATGTTACTTTGAAGAAGAAATCATGAATACGACGAACTTACTACGTGCATTACCTATCTGACGTAATAATGAGAGTGGTAACATTTGAGGTATGTCATTTATTGCAATAAATGTGAGCTTAGAAGCCTTAAGGACAGTCTTATCTGTGATAAGGTGTTCCCTGATATTTGTAGTATCGTGGTATTACTTTACATATTGAATTATTACGATACAGAGCAGTGTTTTCTAGTGGTGACTTGTTGGAGCTATTTTCAATAGTCAAACGACTGTACCAAGGAGCGATTAGAAGACCTGCTAGACAGCTGCGCAATGTGGGTTGCATGCGAATTAGGCGAAATGCAAGCTGTTGTGTTCCCCTAAAGATTTCAGTAATCACGCTTTGAGGGAAGGATGCTGCGATATCGCAGGGCATGTCAATAACAGAGTTGTATGGAACTTCTACTGCGAGCGTCATACTGTAGCATTTTTCTAATATGAAGGGAAGAGGGTCTGGTAAGATGCTTAGTCGCGTACTCCACCTTGATATGTACTCAACATTTTTGATCCGGTTATTGGAGAATCCAGTTTCATCCCTCTTTCTCTGTCGATATTGCCTCTAGAAAGGTATTATTAACGCCCAGAATCTAGATGATAAGGATAAATGTAGCTTTCCCTGGTCGCCTGTGGGTTGCGACAGAAATTATTCAGATCATGCACATCTTATGAATACACACAAGGCCTCTAATGTCTGCGGGTATTACAACTTTGAAGACATCTCATTCCTCATCCCTATTCCAGATCTCCCAAAATTCGAGAGGCAGAACCCTAATAACTTGATTCGTGTTAAGAGTCTGCCTGTAGATGACAAGAACAGCAAGTCAGGGGATGAGAAGCATAAAATAACTGAATTCCTCTATTTTTCCAAAGTAGCCAAAGTAGCTGGCCAGAGTCCTAAACATGTATTTTTATTACTCTTCTCCGAAGGCGAATAGCAGCTCTAGGTCTTCATCAAAAACATGTCGCCCCTACTCTCCACCCAAAAGTCGAAAAATTATGGACCAAGGCACTTTTGCCGTAGATATCTCAACTCTTTTAGTAAATGTGATGTGCTAGAAAGACATCTAATTGATTACTCAAACCAGGAACCGGTTCGTGTGGAAATGGCCACTGAGGATAACAAGTTCTTAAGATTAACGATGTCCCTTTGTTATATACGCTGCCTTTGAGAGCTTACTAGTTCCTGTGGTGCATTGTGAATGTGATCCAAAAACTTCCCATAAAACTTTCACAGAACGACAGGTACCGCATGCGGCAGCATATGAAATTATATGCTCATATGATTTCAGTCACAACAAATTTGACTTCCTACGAGATGGTTGCCCTCTGAGCTTGTAAACCCTGTGCGGCATATAGATGGGCTTTATATCAAAAATATTCCAATGATCAACTAGCAGGTGAATGAATCCCTCAACAAGCAGGCAGTTAAATGTCATATTTGTGACCTGCTTTTGGATAGAAAAGCAGAAATTCCACGTAGAGATCACTGTGATCTAATGGGAAAGTTCTCCAGTGCAGCTCATAATGTATGCAACTTGAAGAATAAAGTGCAATGACGCATACCCGTCTTCTTCCATAATTTGAAATGGTATCTTGCTCACTTTCTTGTTGAGCACTTTGGAGATTTCATTTTGTAAAATGAATAAGATCAGTATCATATCTAACAATGTAAACAATTACCATGTCGTTTTCTCCAAGTGAATCACGTCAAGAATAACGCTCCACTTCCTGGATTCGTTACGATTTATACAGGCACGATTTCAGAAAATTGCTGCTACAATATATTGGGAGGAAATGCATTTCACTCAAGCTGCATTTCCCGACGATGCAAAGTTTCAGCCTCTAACGAAGAAGGTGGTCTTCCCATATGACTATTCCACGAAACCACATTGCCCGACACAATGGCAGTCATCAGTAAACTCACAGGCACTGCCGTAAGCGATGTGGAGTTTAAATATGTGGTGAACGTCAGGCACGAGTTCAACTTCTCTGATTTAGAGGCATATGCTAAATTTTACATAGAGACAGATGTGTACATGATTGTGGGCCTTTTTGAGGAAGCGCCTGGGCAAATACACTCTCGATCCTGCATTCTATTACATTTTGCCAGGGCTTTTGTGCGACGCACTGTTAAAAAGATGTGTATCGGCATCGATCTGTTGACTGATGCTGATATGTTGTTGGTTTTCGAACGCAAGACTCATGGGGGACTTTGCCAGTGCATCCACAGGTACACCAAGGCGAGTAATCCATGACTAGTGAGGAGTACAGGCTATCTGACGATCTGAGTTACGTTCTTTACTGGTATGTGGTTAATATCCACAGTGTGGATGCTGATGTTGGTAGGGGTATGTGCTGGAGGCAGACCTGGAATATCCAACTAATTTACATGACGAGTCCTGAACGTCTAGCCCCGTGAAATGCTTCCATCCCCCAGCTGATGACAATCTTGAGGAATAAGCAGAGATACATTCCACCCTATAGAAACCTCCAGCAGTGTTACAATTTGGGGATGTGACTTCTCAGAATCACCAGCAGTATCTCTTTCGAGCAGCGTCCCTGCCTAAAGGAGTACATTGATTTAAAAACCAAGAAGAGGATTATCCCGGTGTGAGATTTTGAAAAAGATTGTTATAAATTAATGAATAATTCAGTTTCCTACAAACCATGGAGAGTATTATAAAGGGTCGCGAAATTCGTTTAGTTTACCGTTGAGATGGGCGTTACTGTGCAAGATATTACGCCACCAAGCCAAATATTCAGTGAACCACAATCTTCAATGAAAAACTAGTCGCTGTGGAGAAGGCTAAGGTTTCAGTGTAGTTTATGAAACCTGTCCATATCATTAAGTGTGTTCTGGACCTCTCTCAGTTCCACATGTACCGATTCCACTACAAGTCTGCAAAACCAAAATTCATTGATGTCAAGTTAGTTTATATGTATAAAGACAGTTTTATCTACTGGGTGAAAGGATGCGATTCTTATGAAATAATTATGTGTAATCCCAAGGAATTCGGCAGGTCTGGATATGCGGCGAATAATCCTTACAGCATAACACCTCAGAACAAGAAGGTTATTGGCCTGAAATAGACGAGGTAAATAGCTTGCAGATTGTGGACTTTGTAGGGCTCGGATACAAGATGTATGCATGCCGCATTAGATGCCAGTGCCTCCCAGAGACAGGAGAAGGATGTGCATCGTGTGGCCACACCGGCACTCATGATTGCTGATGATGAGTCTCCTTATACGGTGCAGCAAGTAGTCTTCCAGTTGCAGGGCCATGAAGTGCATATTGCACTGCAAAGGAAAGTTGGTACATCGTGTTATGATGACAAACGCTTCATTTGTGTGGATGGGATCAGAACCATCCCATTCTCGCACTATGCACTTGACTCTTTTTTTGTGTGTGTATATGTGTGTATGTGAACGCGTGTCTGTTTATGTGTGTGTGTGTGTGTGTGTGTGTGTGTGTGTGTGTGTGCGCGTGTGTGTGTGTGTGTGTGTGATAGATAGATGAAGCATTAGTCATAGTGTGACTATAGGTGTGAACTGTATCTTTTATGTGTACTATGTACACAACTGCAGACTATGTGTGCTTGTAAAAATATTTATGTATAAGCTATCCCAAACCAACACCAACAACATGTTGTGCAGGAAAGCACACGGATTGGTTTTGAAGAAGGAATCCATATCTGGCATACCCGGGAATGCATAGCTTTGGTGCTGGAGAGCATTGAATTCTGAGATGGGTGTGTATTCCACAGTATGTCAATAAATCCAACATGAGGAGCAATTCACATTGTCTACCTTAGAAACTGTGTGCTGGAACACCGTCGTGTTGCGAACATTTACTGGCACTACATCCAATAGGGCAGGTAAAACATCTCTAATAAATATGAGGTAGATCGGTCCTTTAGTCTGTTTAGTAGTAAGTATGGCCCAGTGATATAGTCACCAAATATCCAGACCCAGAAGTTAATAACAACCCTGTGTTAGTGATTTTGTCCGCATCTCGTGGTCGTGCGGTAGCGTTCTCGCTTCCCACGCCCGGGTTCCCGGGTTCGATTCCCGGCGGGGTCAGGCATTTTCTCTGCCTCGTGATGGCTGGGTGTTGTGTGATGTTCTTAGGTTACTTAGGTTTAAGTAGTTCTAAGTTCTAGGGGACTGATGACCATAGATGTTAAGTCCCATAGTGCTCAGAGCCATTCTGTGCCACTAGTGATTTTGAATCATCTCTACACGCGGATTTTCGTCCATCCAGACATGCATATTGAGGAAGTTTAATATGCTTTCCTTAGTAAACATGCATTCATCTGTGAATAGCACCAAGTTTGTGAATTGAGGCTGGAATATGGATTGTTGTAAATATCACTATGCAAACTGTAGCTGCCATGGGTAGTCCTCCTTTCGTAATGACTGGACTTTCCACAAACGGTATGGATGTTCGTGGGCAACACGTCACATGGTACTTTTACCCATGTGCAGCATCTGTGCCACCTGCCGAGTGCTGGTGATTGGGTCCTTTTCGAATATTGTCAGCACGTCCTCCTCCAACAGAAGTGTTTGAGTCGAGTGTGAATGACCTGCATCATGTGTTGTCACCTACCAGAAGACAAACAATAGACTGGGGATAGTGCTCGCAAATACTGAACACAAAGCGCCACTACTTTACCGTACATTGGACACACCTCAGGCAGAAAATAGCTACATGCAACTTTTACAGCTTCTCTGCGCCGTCTCTCGATGCTGGAAAGATGGGACCATGTTAGGGTTCATCTCTTTGTAAAACGTTCCACATACAATCCTGCAGCAGTTCTCCCATTTCAGGCCGGCCGAGGTGGCCGAGCGGTTCTAGGCGCTTCAGTCTGGAGCCGCGCGACCGCTACGGTCGCAAGTTCGAATCCTGCCTCGGGCATGGATGTGTGTGATGTCCTTAGGTTAGTTAGGTTTAAGTAGTTCTAAGTTATAGGGGACTGATGACCTCAGAAGTTAAGTACCATAGTGCTCAGAGCCATTTGAACCATTTTTTCTCCCGTTGCAATCTGCTTTGCTGAATGCAAGGATCATGTCGGTTATTTCCGCTGCTGGGTACTGGTACATGTCGCATTGCTGTCAACAACGTTCCTGCGCTGGTAGACTACACAATGTTCACAATAGTATGTGCACAAGGACTTGAAGGAGAAATGAAGCACATTTGCAGGAACAGTATCAGGCTCAGTTCGTCCATCTACAATACACAGGTGGCTCAAGGGCTGCATACCTTCCGTATTTAGACACCAAAACGAATCGAATCAAACCACCACAACTCTTCAGTCTCAGATTTTGACACTGTCCAGCGTCCAAACCGTGCGTTTGCAGGTATGCGTTCCTTCTTGAAAACTGATCGGTTTGCCATCCTGCACAACTTACTAAGCGTTGTCCGTCTTCTTTTGAGACATACTGTATATTTTCTGTGCTTGTGTATGTGTGTGGTTCTTCACTTTCTGCTGCTAGACCATATACACTGTAAATATTATAAATAAAAAAATCGTTCTTCACTTGTCTTAGTATGATGTACATCTGCTAGTGAAAATATTGCACAGTTGATAAGTAGTTGTTCTGTAAATAAAACCATTCCACACATAAGCAATCTCTTTTTTTGAAAATAAAATGTATTGTTTCTGATAATAATCCATGAGTTAATTTGATGCACCTGTGTTCTTATTATTTAGTATTATTATTATTATTATTATTATCATTTGATCCTCTCTCAGTATGAAACTTATTGTAGGGTGGAAGCAAATAAGAACAAGTTCATTTTACATAAGTTTTTTTTTATTTACTCGCTAACGATCAGCTTTACAGAAGTATTCAAATAATTGTTTTCTATGTGCTTTGAATTCAGTCTGAATTCAGCCTGAATCGTATTGAAGCTTATAGATGTGATGACATACATGGGCATTTCTTCAGTAAATTCAGCGTGCACTGATTTTATAGTTACAGCTTCAACACTTAAGCACTTTGGTATGGAAGGAATACACGCATTGATGCATTGCTCCACTGACATCTATTTACACTGCTATTGCAACGAATTCATAGTATGCCCTTCTGACATACGGACGCCAGCAACTCAGTCTTGTTGCAGCAGGCAATAAAGCATTGTATGAATCACTTAAATTTACCGCACTAGAATGTTTAAAATACACTCCTGGAAATTGAAATAAGAACACCGTGAATTCATTGTCCCAGGAAGGGGAAACTTTATTGACACATTCCTGGGGTCAGATACATCACATGATCACACTGACAGAACCACAGGCACATAGACACACGCAACAGAGCATGCACAATGTCAGCACTAGTACAGTGTATATCCACCTTTCGCAGCAATGCAGGCTGCTATTCTCCCATGGAGACGATCGTAGAGATGCTGGATGTAGTCCTGTGGAACGGCTTGCCATGCCATTTCCACCTGGCGCCTCAGTTGGACCGGCGTTCGTGCTGGACGTGTAGACCGCGTGAGACGGCGCTTCATCCAGTCCCAAACATGCACAGTGGGGGACAGATCCGGAGATCTTGCTGGCCAGGGTAGTTGACTTACACCTTCTAGAGCACGTCGGGTGGCACGTGATACATGCGGACGTGCTTTGTCCTGTTGGAACAGCAAGTTCCCTTGCCGGTCTAGGAATGGTAGAACGATGGGTTCGATGACGGTTTGGATGTACCGTGCACTATTCAGTGTCCCCTCGACGATCACCAGTGGTGTACGGCCAGTGTAGGAGATCGCTCCCCACACCATGATGCCGGGTGTTGGCCCTGTGTGCCTCGGTCGTATGCAGTCCTGATTGTGGCGCTCACCTGCACGGCGCCAAACACGCATACGACCATCATTGGCACCAAGGCAGAAGCTACTCTCATCGCTGAAGACGACACGTCTCCATTCGTCCCTCCATTCACGCCTGTCGCGACACCACTGGAGGCGGGCTGCACGATGTTGGGGCGTGAGCGGAAGACGGCCTAACGATGTGCGGGACCGTAGCCCAGCTTCATGGAGACGGTTGCGAATGGTCCTCGCCGATACCCCAGGAGCAACAGTGTCCCTAATTTGCTGGGAAGTGGCGGTGCGGTCCCCTACGGCACTGCGTAGGATCCTACGGTCTTGGCGTGCATCCGTGCGTCGCTGCGGTCCGGTCCCAGGTCGACGGGCACGTGCACCTTCCGCCGACCACTGGCGACAACATCGATGTACTGTGGAGGCCTCACGCCCCACGTGTTGAGCAATTCGGCGGTACGTCCACCCGGCCTCCCGCATGCCCACTATACGCCCTCGCTCAAAGTCCGTCAACTTCACATACGGTTCACGTCCACGCTGTCGCGGCATGCTACCAGTGTTAAAGACTGCGATGGAGCTCCGTATGCCACGGCAAACTGGCTGACACTGACGGCGGCGGTGCACAAATGCTGCGCAGCTAGCGCCATTCGACGGCCAACACCGCGGTTCCTGGTGTGTCCGCTGTGCCGTGCGTGTGATCATTGCTTGTACAGCCCTCTCGCAGTGTCCGGAGCAAATATGGTGGGTCTGACACACCGGTGTCAATGTGTTCTTTTTTCCATTTCCAGGAGTGTATATGCTCACAGCCTCATATTTTATCTCAAGAACTGGCTGCTCATATGTAACGGTAATTGATGTCTCACTCTTTAACATGTTAATTTTAATTTGAGTATGGGTATGTATTCAGCTGTGCTCTTTCTCTCTATGAATTCCATCATACCACACAGATAGTCCTACTCATGCCGTGAATGCTGCACCTTAGTACTAAGACACTGAATGTTCTATATTTCAATCACCACATCAAAGTCAGTATGAGGTGCTAGGTTCACGATTACGTGTTGAGGCCCACTGGAAGTTAAACTGTGCGTCTTGGCAAAAAGTACTATTCTGCGAGACACGAGTTGAGGCTGCTGCTGCTGATGCTGCAGAAATCGGCTGCATGACCTCATCCAGGATTGGATCATAGTCTGTAACAATATTACCAAAAAATATAATGAAACATACTTGCACAATAATAATCATATTAATAATTAAAGTTAAATTGACATGATACATACCAACAGCCTTCTTCTTCGCAACTGATTGCTGTTGCTGCTCCTGGCGGCGCTACACATGCAATCACATTATTATTTTAAAAAAAGTGTAGAGAGCTGAGGCCGCTGAGTTGGGGTGCCCAGAGCAGGGGTGCTTCATGCTGACCACATACATGCAAACTGCAGGGATGTGGGGATGTAGGGGCCCCTCCTCTCTTCTCTCCCTTCATTGGCCATGGCACATGGTGCAAGCAATGACCTTAGACATGAGGAAGTGCTGATGCTGTTGTCAGCGAAAGATAATAAGCAAAACTGTCTAAGGTGTAATATGACACGACTAATGAGAAAGTGCTGATGATGACATCAGCACTTTTCCGGATAGAGCTCTCCTTGACATCCCACTCATATTTTTTTTTTTTTTTTAATTTGTGGTAAGTTCCTATGGGACCAAACTGCTGAGGTCATCGGTCCCTAGGCTTACACACTATTTAGTCTAACTTAAACTAACTTACGCTAAGGACAACACACACACACCCATGCTCGAGGGAGGACTCGAACCTCCGACGGGGGGAGGCGCGCAACTGTGCCAAGGCATCTTAGAGCACGCAGCTGCCCCGTGGGGCTCTATTCACAAGTTTCTCCCCCAGACAACCATGGTAAGGTTGCTGCCAATGTGAAACGAACAAATCTGGTCGCCAAGCCTGGCTGTCCAATACATGACTATGTACCAGTCGTCCAAAGTCTGAGGTCAAGGAAAAGTTTAATGACTATCAGCAACATCTTGCACACGACACTACCCAAAGCAAGAATGGAAACCTGGAAAGCAGAGGCGGTAAATAATCATCATTGGGCTGAACCACACGCAAATCTCCCTTCCGGTTATCATGAGAAGTAGACTTATGGAGTTCTCTCAGTTGCCGTTAATCCAGAGTCGGGAGATCCAGATGTAGTTACCAAAAATGAGGTATTCTACAATTGTCACTGGTGGCTGTGACAGCGGAGAAACTCATACTATGGAACACTTGCTCTGTCTTGCTTCTTGCACCAAGTAAAATCAACATGAAGCTGCTCTAAATGCTCTTGAAGCATGCCCATTTCTGGACATCCATGGTGTAATTTTCCACGTACTTACACCCGTGCGTATTTACTTCAAGTTGCTTGTTTTATGTGTTCTGTAATTTATTTTTTGTGTGTCTTTGTATTGACATTCCTTACCCCAGTTAAAAGCAACTCAGGCTGCATAGATTTGAATTACGCAGACAGGAACTTCAGGGTGTATCATTTACGTAATGCTTGCCAAGTAAGCTTTGGGAAAGTTCCTATAATGGCAACTTCTCTGGGCCCCCTTTCCACTCTCTCTCGAACGACGTAAAAAATACAGCCTGCAGTCCGGAGCTATGTAATGTACGGTATGATGATCATGTGAGCAAAACGAAGCCAGAGTCCAACAGAAGTAGCAGCTTCTGACTGGCTAAAGTATCTGACGAGAAAGTTATATAATTTTAAAAGAAAAACGGATCTTCGGAACTTGTATGAGGGAGTAAGCAAAATTTGTATAAGGGCAGCCAAATGGAAACGAGGCAGATGGAAAAAAGTAAGTAAACTGTCTATTATTACAAAATTAATCACTGTAGCTATTAATACATTTATCACACTTCGAAAAAATATTTGCGGTTGCCCACGGAACCATGACTCCAGCGAGTCAACTTCTTCGCACAAAGCGGGCTCACATGCTGCCACGGTTGTTTCGACTACGCTGTAGAAGTTACGCTCAAACCACTTACACGTACTCCGTACAATCACGGTCTCTCTCAGTGCGATTTCCATATTTTTGGTCCCTGAAGAAAGACAATCCGGGCCGTCGATTTACTTCGGACGAACAGGTGCACGACTGAGTACAATCATTGTTCCGTAAGCAATCCCAAATATTTTTCCATGAAGGTATTGACCGTCTTGTCTCACAGTGGGATAAATGTGTTAATAGTTACGGCGATTACTTTTGAAATAAAGACTTCATTTTTTTCGGTTGTCTCGTTTTCATTTGACTGCCACTTATATAATATGTCAAGCTGCTTTATCCATGAGAACACTCAAGAAAATAATATCGTAGCCAACTTAAGTATTAGTCAAACTAATTTCTACTCAAAGAATTGGGAAACTGTCGATCAACGAATGTAAAGGCTTTCCCCGATCAGTATTGAGGCGTCGGCTGCGGCAGTAGCAGCAAGGAGACAACATGCAAAAACTCTGGCAGGGCAGACATGGTGCAGACGTTGTCATTGTGGAAGACGGTTCACGGTAGTTACTTTTAAATGATGCCGTAGTGTTAGCGATGCCTACCATACGATTAAATTATTTTTAAAAAATTTAACAGTGTCAGACATAGCAGTACTATTTCACTTCCCTGCCAACCTCATTCTCGAATATAAATTTTCGTAACAACTTAAGATTATTCAGAAGCAATTTATTTTTTCCCATGTTTCATAACATGCAGCTGAAAATTCTAAGATTAATACTGCAACAGGCATCGAAATCACACTAATGGTTTGAGTCCTATTGGATTTTAAAGGCAGCAAAGCAGCAAAATTCAGAGGGAGCCATGCTTTCCATCGTTCCAAAGACACACAAGAAAGAAATGCATGGCAAATAGAGGCAATGACGGACCGGATGGTGTAATTTACTGACATAGATGGAAGATTTTCCACATGGAGTGACTCCTTGAACCATCAAGAACGTCCACTCATGTATAAGCGCTACATTTTTCCAGCTCCAATTTGTCGTTAAAGTAAAATCAAAGTGAAACTCGAATGAAGCTTTGTGTAGATGTGTTGCGCAGTGTCTCTAGTACGCCTGTTGATCGCGTGACGACGCTCTTTTGAGTTTCGAGAGCATAGTGAGAACGTAAAAAAGCCTGGAACAGCAGAGTCTCCTGCGAAATGTGAAGTGCGTGCTGTCATTAGATTACTTCATGCTGAGGGGTTCTGCCTGATTTTCATGCAGCCCACATAACAAAACTGTTACAAGTGACAGCAAAGTGCGGGCAGGAAGTTTGAAGTAGAACTTGCAGATTCTCATAATGCAGGCAGTCAGGGAAGGAAGCGAGTGTCAAGCATTGATCTTGATCAGTGAGTGGATCAGGCGCTTCGAGAAAATCGTCTGCAAAGGACAATTCAGAACAAACGAAGAGGAACGTTGTTATTAGGGACTGTCTTTCTTCTTAACAATGCTCACCCACACGCTGCAGCTGCAGCTGCAACAATGACGTTCCTGCCACGTTTTTGATGGGAAATGTTTGATTTCCCACCACACAGCCCGGACTTGGCTCTGAGGAAAGCATTTTGGTGCAGACAACGAGTTGCAGACTAGCACAGAGAATTGATAGAAAGCACGGGCGGCTGCCTTCTACAGGGTGCGGCAAATAAATGGCTAGGAGAACAGAGTTCCTGGGTACAAAGAAACCAAGCATAAGAAAGGAAATACATTTCTAACCCGACTACGGCAGATGTTGAAAGTGACCACTATTCATCTCTTGGCACTTCTGAGCCTTGGTCAGCAAACTGTTGAAGGCGGATCTAAGCTAGACTGCTGGAATTACTGCAGTCTCATCCGCAACGTTCAGGTGCAGTTCTTGAAGACTATGAGGGTTGTTGTGATACACCTTAGACTTGAGGCGTCCCCACGCAAAGTAATCCCACACTGACCTGGTGACTGGGTGGCCAGCTAGGGCCGCGACCAGACTTTCCTCTGCTAACAACTCTGTCAGGCGTGAATAATGTGTAAATATGCTCCAAGCTTCGGCCGGCTGTATGGGTAGTTTCTCCATCTTGTTGGAAGTAACGGTAGGTCTTTTCCTCATCCACTAATACTGCCACAAATGGTTTCAAAATCTTGGCAATGTAAAGCGCCGAAGTCGGCGTCTGATGAAAAAAGATGGGAGCAATAATGCGGCGTGCCGACACTATACACTAAACCCCAACCTTCTGATCATGCAATGCTGTGTCGTGGAAGTTATGCGGATTCTCCGATGCCCAGAATCCGTGAATCTGTGAGTTGACATAACCACTCAGGTGAAACCAGGCTTCATCAGACATAAAGAAGAGATCAATACCGAAGCCACTCATTGTTATCTCATGGAACAGCCACTCACAAAACTGGAGACGCTGAGAACCATCTGCTAGTTTTAATGCATGAACAACAGACACTCGGAAGGGATGTATGTGCAGGTCCAGGTCGAGTATAAGTCCGCATGATCGACGTGATGTGCAGGTCTCTTGTGCCAGGCGCCGGGGTGATTTGGTAGACCTCTGAAGCATTTTCTGGTGAACTGCAGCCACATTTTCTGGTGTGCGGACACGTTTCGGAATGTATTTCGACCTATTAAAAATAGATCCTGTCTGATGCCATTTTCGGAATAAGCATCGAAAGGCACTTTGACACCATTAAACTTCTCAGCAAACAACTGACCAAAACCTTTCCACGAATATGTTGTCATGTAACTTCCGCTGCTCCACTGTGAGTACCATCCTCCTGTTAGCACAGCTCCACTCACACTGATACAATTCGCACTACGCTCTTAACCGGTGTGGATCACGTGGCGGACCTATAAGTAGTATGCGCGTCACGGGGCATTGTTACATGCATACAGTCACGTCCAATCATATCCACTCTTCCGGGACACTTTCATTAGCCCCACCCTGTATGACGAGGGTATTCGACAGTTGATACCGCTTTACGATCGATGTCTAAGATAGAGCGGCATTTATATAGAGAAAACGCTGAACGTGTAGCTAAATGTTCCAAATACAAGACTTTTGATTTTCGCTGTGGTTTACATTCCGCGAAAGATCGGATCTTGAAAAACAATATCCCATATATATCCACTTCGTCTTTAAAAAGGTACAAGACGCCATTTAGGTCAAGGGAATTCACTTGCCTCCGGAGGGGGGACTCATTCATTTCCTTTCGTGGGGAGGACACAAAGCAGTAAATCAAGAATTGGAATACATGGAGGATAAGCAGTTGCAATACAATTTTCGTATTGGCTGAGTCAAGTGGGAATAAATATTAGTCATATTCTATACTACTAAAATGGTTCAAATTGTGTTATCTAAAAAAATGGTTTACTTATTGGGGTAGTAGCAACTTGAGCAGAGAAGATCGTGACGGCAGTCGACCGAGAACTGATCATACCGTCGGTGTCATTTGAACGTGTGTTGCGTAGTACGCTGTGATGTAAGTTTAACTGTCATTCACAAGTGAAATACAATGCCTGAAAAAAAGAGAGAAATGAAGCACACGAAAGACTTTGTCAGATGTCAGTGTAATGTCGTACCAGTACACTCCTTCGGCGGACATGTAAATGATTCAGAGTTGTAGTTCTGTGTGACAGGTAGACAGTCACCAGCAAGCGATAGTGTTGTGTTACCGAGCCTGCTAGGGTATACATAACGCGCAAACAGCGTCAGATGGTGAACGATCACTGCGGGAGAGGCCGCGTACTCCTGTGACACAGTGGTATCAGCACCTGACAGAATTTGAAAGGGGCCTCATTGCGTGTCTGAGTGTCTGCACTAGGCCAGCTGGTAAAGTCGCCCAGTATCCAGATCTGTGGGGCATTCGGATGCCGCAGTAACCGGATCTGGACTGCATAGGAATGTGAGGGCAGGCATACTCGTTGTCATTGTTTTAGTCGACCACTTCTGATCACTGCAAGGGAGGACCACTGTATTGCGCACCACGCGCATTGTAACCCCTTCACATTTCAGTTTACCATCCAAGAACAAGTAATTCACTCCGTGCAATATTCCGTGTCAACCCGCAACATCGGTCGGAGACTAGCAGCAGCCGGAATTACAGTCCTATGCGTTGGCTGCCGTTAACACTCAATACAAACGGCTGTGTTTGGAGTGGTGCCCTGACCAAGAAACATGGACTGATGATGAATGGCGACTCATTGCGTCCAGCAGTGAATCGCAATTCCACACTATTCCAGATGAGCATTGACGAAAACTGTAGTAGTGCCCAGAGAAGAGGTCCCATTCTTCCATGATGGCGTCCCGGCGCCATCGGGAACGACTTCATGTCACGGCTAGCAGTGATTGAGGGAACTCTGATGGCACAACGGTGCGCCACCGACTTCGTGCATCCTTTTGTGTTGCCTCTCACGCGGCAGCATCGTGGTGGCTCTTTTCAACAGGACAACGTTCGTCCACACATGGCACGGCTGCGTATGTTGAGGTACCCCCATGGCCGGCAAGTTACTCAGAAATGTTCACGATAGAACATGTGTAGGACCAGCTCAGACGTCAACTTCGTTCCAGTGGCTCTGAGCACTATGGGACTCAACATCTTAGGTCATAAGTCCCCTAGAACTTAGAACTACTTAAACCTAACTAACCTAAGGACATCACACACACCCATGCCCGAGGCAGGATTCGAACCTGCGACCGTAGCAGTCCCGCGGTTCCGGACTGCAGCGCCAGAACCGCACAGCCACCGTGGCCGGCTTCGTTCCAGTGCCAGTACCCAGAATACCAAGGGCAAGTTACAACAGCTGTGGGTCACACCCTTCCCAAACAAATTAGCCAATGCACCCAGGACAGAGGAGGTGTAACGTTTTACTGGTAACAGATATCTTACTGCCAAGTCTGCGTAAATCTGAGTCGATAATTTATTCATCATCATCATCATCATTTAAGACTGACTATGCCTTTCAGCGTTCAGTCTGGAGCATAGTCCCCCTTATAAAATTCCTCCATGATCCCCTATTCAGTGCTAACATTGGTCCTTCTTCTGATGTTAAGCCTATTACTTCAAAATCATTCTTAACCGAATCCAGGTACCTTCTCCTTGGTCTACCATGACTCCTCCTACCCTCTAATCCTGAACCCATGAGTCTCTTGGGTAACCTCGATTCTCCCATGCGTGTAACATGCCCCCACCATCTAGGCCTGTTCGCCCTGACTGCTACATCTATATAGTTCATTCCTAGTTTTTCTTTGATTTCCTCATTGTGGACACCCTCCTGCCATTGTTCCCATCTGCTAGTACCTGCAATCATCCTAGCTACTTTCATATGCGTAACCTCAACCTTGTTGATAAGGTAACCCGAATCCACCTAGCTTTCGCTCCCATACAACAAAGTTGGTCAAAAGATTGAACGATGCACAGGTAACTTAGTCTTCGCACAGACTTCCTTCTTGCAGAAGAGAGTAGATCGTAGCTGGGCGCTCACTGCATTAGCTTTGCTACACCTCGCTTCCAATTCTTTCACTATGTTGCTATCCTGTGAGAATATGCATCGTAAGTACTTGAAACCGTCCACCTGTTCTAACTTTGTTCCTCCTATTTGGCACTCAATCCGTTTATATCTCTTTCCCACTGACATTACTTTCGTTTTGGAGATGCTAATCTTCATACCATAGTCCTTACATTTCTGATCTAGCTCTGAAATATTACTTTGCAAACTTTCAATCGAATCTGGCATCACAACTAAGTCATCCGCACATGCGAGACTACTTATTTTGTGTTGACATATCTTAATCTCACCCAGCCAGTCTATTGATTTCAACATATGATCCATAAATAATATGAACAACAGTGGAGACAGGTTGCAGCCTTGTCTTACCCCTGAAACTACTCTGAACCATGAACTCAATTTACCGTCAACTCTAACTGCTGCCTGACTATCTATGTAAAGATCTTTAATTGCTTGCAAAAGTTTGCCTCCTATTCCATAATCTCGTAGAACAGACAATAACTTCCTCCTAGGAACCCGGTCATATGCCTTTTCTAGATCTATAAAGCATAGATTCCATTCCCTGTTCCACTCGTAACACTTCTCCATTATTTGCCGTAAGCTAAAGATCTGGTCCTGACAGCCTCCAAGTGTCCTAAACCCACACTGATTTTCATCCAATTTGTCCTCAACTAATACTCGCACTTTCCTTTCAACAATTCCTGAGAAGATTTTACCCACAACGCTGATTAAAGAGATACCTCTGTAGCTGTTACAATCTTTTCTGTTTCCATGTTTAAAAATTGGTGTGATTACTGCTTTCGCCCAGTCTGATGGAACCTGTCCCGACCCCCACGCCATTTCAGTCATCCTGTGTAACCATTTAAGACCTGATATTCCACTGTATTTGATGAATTCCGACTTAATTTCATCCACCCCAGCCGCTTTATTGCACTGCAATCTATTGACCATTTTCTCCACTTCCTCAAATGTGATCCTATTTCCATCATCATTCCTATCCCATAGTACATCGAAACCTGAAACATTACTGATCGTATTTTCACATACATTGAGCAACTCTTCAAAATATTCCCTCCATCTGCCCAAAGCATCAACAGGATTCACCAGTAGTTTTCCTGACCTGTCCAAAATACTTGTCATTTCCTTCTTACCTCCCTTTCGAAGACTGCTAATTACATACCAGAATGGTTTTCCAGCAGCTTGACCCAAAGTCTCCATCCTGTTTCCAAAGTATTCCCAAGATTTCTTGTTGGATGCTGCAATTATCTGTTTGGTTTTGCTTCTTTCTTCAACATAAATTTCTCTGTCTACCTGCGTTCTAGTATGTAGCTATTTTTGATACGCCTTCTTTTTCCTTTTACAGGTTTCCTTGACTGTGTCATTCCACCAAGCTGTTTGCTTCATCCTACCTTTACACACTACCGTTCCAAGACATTCTTTAGCCATTTCTAGTACTGTGTCCCTGTATCTTGACCATTCCTTTTCCAATGACTGTAATTGACTACATTCAACTAGCTGGTACCTTTCTGAGATAACTGTTATGTACTTGTGCCTGATTTCCTTATCCTGAAGTTTCTCCACTCTTATTCTCCTACATATGGACCTGACCTCCTGCACTTTCGGCCTCACAATACCAGTTTCACTGCAGATTAAATAGTGATCAGTGTCATCAAAGAATCCCCTGAATAAACGTGTATCCCTCACAGCCTTCCTGAATTCCTGATCCGTTATTATATAGTCAATGACAGATCTGGTTCCCCTGCCTTCCCAAGAACACCGGTGAATGTTCTTACCTTTGAAAAAGGAGTTTGTGATTACTAAGTCATACTGGCACAGAAATCCAAGATTTGTTTCCCGTTCCTGTTGGCCTCCATATCCTCTCCAAATTTACCCATAACCTTTTCATACTCTTCTGTTCGATTTCCAATCCTGGCATTAAAATCACCCATGAGCAGAACACTGTCCTTGTCCTTTACTCCAACAACTACATCACTGAGTGCGTCATAAAAACTATCCACCTTATCTTGATCTGTCCCTTCACAATGCGAATATACTGACACAATCCTAATTTTCTTGCTAGACTCTGTCAAATCTATCCATATCAGTCGTCCGTTTACATACCTTATTGCCACTACACTGGGTTTCATTTCTTTCCTGATGTAAAGCCCTACACCCCATTGTGCTATTCCTGCTTTGACTCCTGACAGGTAGACCTTGTATTCTCTCACTTTCTCTTCTTTCTCACCCCTTATCCGAATGTCACTAAAAGCTAAAACGTCCAACCCCATATTACTTGCAGCCTCTGCCAGCTCTACCTTCTTCCCAAAGTAGCCCCCATTGATATTAATAGCTCCCCATCTCGTTATCATTCGTTTTCCGAGTCATATCTTAGGAGTCCCTGGTTTTTCAATTAGAGGTGGGACTCCGTCACCTCCAAAGGTCCGCGGCATTTTGCTCTGATTGTTGCCAGCATCATATTTAAAGTACCAGGAAAGTAGGTTGCTAGCCTTACTTGCCCCGGATCCCATTGAGTTTTACCCCTAACGGTTGAGGGACCAACCGGTGGATTTGGTAGTCTTTGCCGTCTGAGCACAAAGGTGACCACGACTAAGAATATGTCCGAGATGCCCCGCCTTACTCCAAAGTAACTCGTATCCCGACTGTCAGGACCACTTACTTGGCCACTCATACGTTGCCCGTGGTTCATGAACTAGGACATGAGAACAGGAACCCACACCCACTGAAATAAAATCACATACCCTCTCAACCCGTGAAGTTCAATTTCATTTCCTCCTCCACTTCTGGGCCCTTCACTTCTTTGTCAAGCAGTGTACATGAAATTGCGTAGGAAACAAATTTTTATATTGTGAACAAATGTTGGACTTTGATGGTGAAATTACTTCTAGCCTTTTGCACAGGCCCTGCTTCTTTTGTTATTACCATAATTGTAAGATGGGCTGTGCTCGCTAACTTGCAGACGATTTTCTCAGTGCTGTATAAGTATTGCCGGCCGCGGAGGCCCAGCGGTTCTAGGCGCTTCAGTCCGGAACCGCGCGACTGCTACGATCACAGGTTCGAATTCCGCCTCGGGCATGGATGTGTGTGATGTCCTTAGGTTAGTTAGGTTTAAGTAGTTCTGAGTTCTAGGGGACTGATGACCTCAGCTGTTAAGTCCCATAGTGCTCAGAGCCCTTTGAACCATTTTTTTTGTATAAATATTCCATTGATAATCGTCTGGTCGCGTGTACTAGTGTAAAACGTGAAAAAACTGAATGGTTTTATGTAGATATGGTACTGAAGCAGTGTTTCAGGAGCCATCTATTTAACGAGTAAAGTCACGCGTGGCAGGATTATTTTAACAGGGTTAGAGGCGGGTACTTAACTTTCGCCGATGTGTTTAATTTTTCATCTGTTCGCAAGTCCTCTGAAAGTGCCTTCGTAAGACGATTACTCCAAAATAATGGCTTCCATGAAAGTTCCTCGAATTCTGGTGTTGAGCACAAATTGCTTAGAGCGAGATGAGAAACTTACAACTAATAAGTTAATTGACAGTATAGTTTGTTTTACCAGATAGCTAGGGGAAAAATGTTAGAAATGTGATAGTGGTTATAATTTTGTCCTCAAATAACTGTTCGACAAACCTGTTGGAAAAGTATGTGTGGAGTCATCATCATTTGTTGCTGTATGGGGCTGTAATGACGAGTGGGAACTGTTTGGGTATATCGTGTAACAGCTATCGAGTGTTTCATGATGAGAGTAGCCTCAAAGTAAGCGTAATTAACCCAACTAAAACTTTAACCAAGGTTTTTATTTTGCCACTTACTGCACCAAATTTCACAACAGTTACAAGATAAACCCTACCTCAGTTTTCGGGAAGTACAGTCAGAGAAAGTGGAGATTATTCAGAAATATAATCTGTCTTGTCACAACTAATTTCTTTTGTGGTTTAAAATTTCAAAACACTATTGAAGCAAATTACTCTCAAGGGTCTTCAGTACATTTTCCCTGAACTTTCATCATGTTTCACAATTATTTATAGTATTCATTATTTACAGTATATATATATGTAGTAGTTATAGTATTTTTTATTTGCCACTTATTGAAAACCCGTACTTTGCACTGACGAGCATTCAGTAAAGAAGAGTGAAAAATTTATGTTAGATACGATGTTCTTTCTCAGATTGAGCACCTTGAGCATTAATAATAAAATGTCAATGTTGTTGTTGTTGTGGTCATCAGTCCTGAGACTGGTTTGATGCACCTCTCCATGCTACTCTATCCTGTGCAAGCTTCTTCATCTCCCAGTACTTACTTCAACCTACATCCTCCTGAATCTGTTTAGTGTATCCATCTCTTGGTCTCCCTCTACGATTTTTACCCTCCACGCTGCCCTCCAATACTAAATTTGTGATCCCTTGATGCCCCAGAACATGTCCTACCAACCAGTCCCTTCTGCTTGTCAATTTGTGCCACAAACTCCTCTTCTCCCCAATTCTATTCAATACCTCCTCATTAGTAATGTGACCTACCCATCTAATCTTCAGCATTCTTCTGTAGCACCACATTTCGGAAGCTTCTGTTCTCTTCTTGTCTAAACTATTTATCGTCCATGTTTCACTTCCATACATGGCTACACTCCATACAAATACTTTCAGAAACGATTTCCTGACACTTAAATCTATACTCAATGTTAACAAATTTCTCTTCTTCAGAAACGCTTTCCTTGCCATAGCCAATCTACATTTTATATCCTCTCTACTTCGATCATCATCAGTTATTTTGCTCCCCACATAGCAAAACTCATTTACTACTTTAAAAGTCTCATTTCCTAATCTAATTCCCTCATCATCACCTGATTTAATTCAACTACATTCCATTATCCTCGTTTTGCTTTTGTTGTTGTTCATCTTATATCCTCCTTTCAAGACACTGTCCATTTCGTTCAACTGCTCTTCCAGGTCCTTTGCTGTCTCTGACAGAATTACAATGTCGTCGTCAAACCTCAAAGTTTTGATTTATTCTCCATGGATTTTAATTCCTACTCCGAATTTTTCTTTTGTTCTCTTTACTGCTTGCTCAATAAAAGAACTGAATAACATGAGTGATCGGCTACAAACCTGTCTCACTTCCTTCTCAACCACTGCTTCACTTTCATGCCCTCGACTCTTGCAACAGCGGTCTGGTGTCTGCACAAATTGTAAGTAGCCTTTCGCCCCATGCATTTTTCACCTGCCACCTTCAGAATTTGAAAGCGAGTATTCGAGTCAACATTGTCAAAAGTTTTCTCTAAGTTTACAAATGCTAGAAACGTACGTTTGCCTTTCCTTAACCTATCTTCTAAGGTAAGTCGCAGAGTCGGTATTACCTCGCGTGTTCCTACATTTTTACGGAATCCAAACTGATCTTCCCCGAGGTCGGCTTCTACCAGTTTTCCATTTGTTTGTAAAGAATTCGTGCTAGTATTTTGCAACCATGACTTATTAAACTGATAGTTCGGTAATATTCACACCTGTCAACACCTGCTTTCTTTAGGACTGGAAATATTATATTCTTCTTGAAGCCTGAAGGTCTTTCGCCTGTCTCATACATCTTGCTCACCAGATGCAAGAGTTTGTCATGGGAGGCTCTCCCAAGGCTGTCGGTAGTTCTAATGGAATGTTATCTACTCCCGGGGCCTCGTTTCGACTTAGGTCTTTCAGTGCTCTGTCGAATTGCTCAACCAATATCAAATCTCGCATTTCATCTTCATCTACGTCCTTCTCCACTTCCATAATATTGCCCTCAAGTACATCGCCCTTGTATAGACCCTCTATATACTCCTTTCACATTTCTGCTTTCCCTTCTTTGCTTAGAACTGGGTTTCCATCTGAGCTCTTGATATTCATACAAGTGGCTCTCTTTTCTCCAAAGGTCTCTTTAATTTTCCTGTAGGCACAATCTATCTTACCCCTAGTGAGATAAGCCTCTACATCCTTGCATTTGTCCTCTAGCCATCGTTGCTTAGCCATTTTGCACTTCCTGTCGATCTCATTTTTGAGACGTTTGTATTCCTTTTTGCCTGGTTCATTAATGTCAATATTGAGGTGTAAAGTTAAAGTTCAGTGTATATGGATTAATCTTAAATCTCTCCTACCTGGAAAGCGTTATTTTACCAGTCAATAATGTTCTTGTGAATGTATCATTGAGTTGCTACTTTGAATAAACTTCTTTATAAAACGTTATAGTCAGAGAAATCAAGGCAGTAGCAGAACACCTTGAGAAAACATTTGGAGACTATATTTTAACTTTTCAAAGTAAGTCCAACTGAGCTAACACCTTTTTTTTATACTTATGTTTCACTTCTGCCATTTGCATCTTTATTCGTGCTAAGCTGCATTTACAGCGTTATGTAAAACTGATTATTCAGCGAGCTTGAAACAGCGTATGTTTCGAGAATTTATTTGAAACTTCCTCAGCCCTAAGATTTAACTCAGCTCTGGAAGAATATTTTCTGTTCTGTTTCACTAAAGTAAATGAGAAGGGATTTAGATGTAAGTAGTAATAAGCAAATAACTTTTGAATGGATTCAGTAACACTGGCTGACTGCTCTCGAGCAATGCGATGCCCACGCAGGACCTTACGGAGGGAACACACAGCAGGAAGGTGGCATCGCTCCGCAGGAGCCAGCCTTCGCTTTCACAGGTCCAGTTAATGTTGACTTTCAAAACAAAGCTGAGACCTGCCAAGAGCTAGTTTGCATGTTTCATTCTAACAAGTTTTTGGAACTAAAAAAAATCCCATGTTTTTAAATCATCATAGCAAAACGTCTCCAAGTATAAGATCTCGGGATGATAAACAGGTTAACCCAACGTATGAATAAGACAGTCGGAGAGTCACACGTTAAAACAGAAGTTTAAACTAGCCGACCAAACGAAAAAGAAGTGTTTGCGACTCAAGTGATGTAACAGCCGTATATGTAGGAATGAGTAGAAGATGCGTTACAATTTTTAACATATCTTTAGAAATCAGTTACAAATAAGTGAAATACCATTGAAGCTATTTGGACGTATCACTTAGGGGATACTAGAAGAAGAACAGTGTCAAAGTAGAAACCACGGGACACATTCCCTTCTACTTCCCAGTGGACGGAAACAGGACTCTCGTGATGTAAGATGGAGAGCCACTGACACGTAGACTGTTCGTCTTTGCTTAACATTTTAAGGTGGAAATGTCCCCATAAGCAAACGAACACAATGGCAACAAAAGACCTCACATGTAATAAACACTCCAACAATCAGGCAGCAGCAGCCGGCCAAGACAGAAGCAGCAAGAGAGAAGTAACCTATTTTGTAACTTTTACGAGTTCCTAACCAGGAGCGAATTGTATAATTTCAACTATGTGTTTTGATAGTATAATTTCTTGAGTTTCTGCGTGTTAATTTAACATCTAATAGACACAGTTCCTGTCTTTTTGTTTGCTTCGGAAAGTAAACCGACTTTGTGACACACTACAAGTTACTAATCAGGGGCGAATTATTTAGTCTCACCTGAGTGTTTCGGTAGTTTGGTTTCTGAATCTCTGCGTATTAATCTAATTTATTAGACACAGTTCTTGCGTTTTCCTCAGGGTTTGCTGTAGAGTTCCGCAGTACATGCCGATAGTCCGTTCGTCTTAGTAGTGCAGTTTTCCACAGTCTTTAGTGTGTGTAGGGACTGTTGTGTACCATTTTGAGCCGAGTTGGTAACACTTCACTCTCATCTCCAGGCTGTGATGACTTCGGTTACACATCTTGAAGCTGCAGTGGGTAAGCATCACTGTTGTGGGCCGGCCGTGTGGATCCAAAGGACGTCCCACACGTCCGAGTCTTCCGATCGGTCCTCACTGGTGGCCAGCCCAGTTACTGCCCGCAAAGAGGTTGACATCTCACACACAGTCGAGTCGTAGGTCGCCTCGAGGCGTGTTAGGCGGCGGAAGACTGCCCACGAGGCCTCAGATAAGGCCTCCCCATTTAGTCTGACAAACAGGTTCCAGGTGCTGTCTGTGGCTGACACTGGCGCTCAGCCTGATGCAGTCGCCTGTTTCAGAGGTAACCTCTCAGCCCACACGATCTGGCCAATCACAGAGGACGGGATTATTGGTAGTTGGAAGCTCCAATGTTAGGCGCGTTATGGGGCCCATTAGGGACATGCAGGCCACAAAGGGGAAGAAAGCCAATATGCATACCAGGTGGAGTCTTTCCCGACGTGGAACGGGTCCTTCCGGATGCCATGAAGAGCACGGGGTGCAACCAAGTCCAGGTGGTGGCTCACATCGCTACTAATGATGTGTCTCGCTTTGGATAGGAAGAGATTCTCTCTGCTTTCGAATGGCTGACAGAAGTGGTAAAGGCTGTCAGTCTTGCTTGCGAGATGAAAACAGTGCTCCCCATTTGCAGCACAGTCGACAGAAGCGGACCTCTGGTACAGAGCCGAGTAAAATATCTGAACCAGAGACTCAGACGGTCTGCGATCGTGTATGCTGGAGATTCTCCGACTTGCGCCGTAAGGTGATTGGGTTTCGAGTTCCTCTGAATATGTCAGGAGTCCACTGCACACAGGAGGCAGCTACACGAATAGCAGCGACTGTGTAACGTGGGCTGGGCGTGGTTTTTTTTTTTAAGGTTAGAGGGTCTCGGGAAAAAATAAAAAGGACTTTAGTTCCAAAGGGTGCAGGCTGAACACAGCAAGAATGTAGATACAGGAACCATCGGTATAACAGTTGTAAATTGTCGTAGCTGTGTTGTGAAAGTACCAGATCTCCAAGCGCTAATAGAAAGCACTGATGCTCAAATCGTTGGAGGCACTGAAAGCTGGCTAAAGCCGGAAATAACTTCAGCCTAAATTTTTGCGAAGAACCTGACAGTGTTCCGACAGGATAGGCTAAACATAGTTGGTGGTGGCGTATTTGTTGCTGTTAGAGGTAGTTTATCCTGTCGCGAAATTGAAGCAGATAGTTTCTGTGAGTTAGTATGGGCAGAGGTCATTGTTGGCAACAGGAATAAAATAATAATTGGATCCTCTTACTGGCCTCCCAATTCATATGATAGAATTGCTGAAACCTCAAAGAAAACTTGAGTTTAATTTCAAACATGTACCTCACTCATACAATTACAGTTGGCAGTGACTTCAGTTTGTCCTCGATATGTTGGCGAAAATACTTGTTTAAATACAGAGGTACGCATAAAATATCATCCGAAATTGTGCTAAATGCATTCTCTGGAAATTATTTCGAGCAGTTAGTTCATGAGCCCACGCGAATAGTAAACGGTTGTGAAAACACACAAATAATCCTGAGCTAATAACAATCATCAAAACGGATGCAGGGACTAGTGAACACAGGGTTGTCGTACCGAGACTGAATATTGTAACCTCCAATTCCTCCAAAAATAAATGAAAAATATACCTATTCAAAAAAGCAGAAAAGAATTCACATGACGCCTTCCTGAGAGACAATCCCCACTCCTTCCTAATTAATAATGTAAGCGTAGACCAGATGTGGCTTCAATTCAGAGAAACAGTATCGGCAGCAATTGAGACATTGATACCAAATAACTTAACAAACGACGGAGCTGATCCTGCTTGGAACACAAAACGAGTGAGAACACTGTTGCAGAAACAACGAAAAAAGCATACCAGATTTAAACGGACGCAAAATCCACAAGATTGGCGATCCTTTAGAGAGGCTCGAAATTTAGTGCCGACTTTTATGCGAGATGCTTATAATAGTTTCCACAACGAAACTTTGTCTCGAAACCTTGTCCAACGACATTCTGGTCGTATGTGAAGTATGCTAGCGGCAAGACACAATTAATGCCTTCTCTGCGCAATAGCAGTGGAAATACTATCGACGACAGGGCTGGCAAAGCTGAGTTATTTAACAAATCCTTCCAAAATTCCTTCAACAAAGAAGACATAGTAAATATTCCAGAATTCGAATCGAGAACAGCTGCAGACATGAGTAACGTAGAAATAGATATCCTCGGAGTAGTGAAGCACCTTAATTCACTTAACAAAAGCAAGTCTTTCGGTCCAGACTATATACCAGTTGGGTTCCTTTCAGAGTATGCTAATACAATAGATCCATATACAACCGTTTGCTCGACAATCGATCCGTACTCAAAGACTGGAAAGTTGCATAGGCCAGACCAATATTCAAGAAAGATAGAAGTAATCCACTAAATTACAGGACCATATCATTAACGTCAAGATGCAGCAGGATTTTGGAACATATATTGTATTCGAACATTATGCATTACCTCGAACACGGTTTTAGAAAACATCTAAACAACTAGCTCATTACTCACACGAAGTGTTGAGTGCTATTGACACGGGATTTCAAGCTGATTCCGTATTTAGAGATATCCAGAAGGCTTTTGACACTGTACCACTACGGCTTATGGTGAAATTGCGTGATTATGGAATATCGTCACAGTTATGTGAGTGGATTCGTGATTTGCTATCAGAGATGTCACAGTACGTAGCAATTGACGGGAAGTCATCGAGTAAAACAGAAGTGATTTCTGGCGTTCCCAAAGGTAGTGTTAAAGGCCCTTTGCTCTTCTTTATCTATATAAACGAATGAGGAAACAATCTGAGCAGCCATCTTAGGTTGTTTTCAGATGATGCTGCCGTTTACCGACTTGTAAAATGATCAGAAGATAAAAACAAATTGCAAAACTATTTAGAAAAGATATCTGTTTGGCGCAAAAATTGGCAGTTGGCTCTAAATAACAAAAAGCGTGAGTTCATCCAGACGATTGCTAAAAGGAATCCGTTAAACTTCGGTCACACGATAAATCAATCAGATCTAAAGGCCGTAAATTCAACTAAATACCTATCAATTACAATCACGAACAACTTAAATTGGAAAGAACACATAGAAACTGTTGTGGGGAAAGCTACCCGAAGACTGCGTTTTATTGGCAGGACACTCAGATAATGTAACAGATCTACTACAGGGACTTCCTACACTACACTCGTCCGTCCTCTTGTAGAATACTGCTGAGCGGTCTGGGATTCTTACCAGATAGGACTGACGGAGTATATCGAGAAAGTTAAAAGAAGGGCAGCACGTTTTGTATTATCGGGAAATAGGGGGAGAGCGTCACTGAAATGATACAGGATTTGGGGTGGACATCATTAAAACAAAGGCGTTTTACGCTGCGGCAGAATCTTCTCACGAAATTTCAGTCAACGAATTTCTCCTCCGAATGCGAACATATTTCGTTGACACCGAGCTATGTAGGGAGAAACGATCATTATACTAAAATACGGGAAACCAGAGCTCGCACGGGAAGGTATAGGTGTTTGTCTTTTCCGTGCGCTGTACGAGATGGAATGGTAGAGAATTATTTTTGAGGTGGTTCGATGAATGTGATTTGCAGAGTATTTATGTAGATCTAGCTGTAGGTCAGTAGCGGATCCATCAATCAGTATGCATACACGGAATATCCCACTCTAATCAAACACTTCAGCTAGCCTGAAGAACCAAGAACAATAGCTGAAAATTCAGTTATACAAAAGCCAGAAGGTTAAGCGTAATGCAGAGAACAAAAACAATGAAAGCAACTCTGAGATTTACATATGCGGAATACTATACATGCTATACATTGCGATAGCGAGCCTGAGAGCAAATCATCAGGAATGATAAACAACATGAAAAAAGAAGAATCATGAAACATCACATTGTGGGAAACATATTTGACTGTCATAGACAAGCACTATATCAGAAGATAGCCGATTAGTTGTTGTTTTGGTCTTCAGTCCCGAGACCGGTTTGATGCAGCTCTCCATGCTACTCTATCCTGTGCAAACTGCTTCATCTCCCAATACATACTGCAACCTACATCCTTCTGAAACTGTTTAGTGTATTCATCTCTTGTTCTCCCTCTACGATTTTTACCCTCCACGCTGCCCTCCAATACTAAATTGGTGATCCCTTGATGCCTCAGAATATGTCCTAGCAAACGATACCTTCTTCTAGTCAATTTGTGCCACAAATTTCTCTTCTCCTCAATTCTATTCAATACCTCCTCATTAGTTATGTGATCCACCCATCTAATCTTCAGCATTCTTCTATAGCACCACATTTCGAAAATGTCTATTCTCTTCTTATTTAAACTATTTATCGTCCACATTTCACTTCCATACATGGCTACACTCCATACAAATGCTTTCAGAAACGACTTCCTGACACTTAAATCCATACTCGATGTTAACAAATTTCTCTTCTGCAGAAACGCATTCCTTGCCATTGCCAGTCTACATGTTATATCCTCTCTACTTCGACCATCATCAGTTATTTTGCTCCCCAAATAGCAGAACTCATTTACTACTTTAAGCGTCTCATTTCCTAATCTAATCCCTTCAGTATCACCCGATTTAATTCGACCACATTCCATTATCCTCGTTTTGCTTTTGTTGATGTTCATCTGATATCCTCCTTTCAAGACACTGTCCATTCCGTTCAGCTGCTCTTCCAGGTCTTTTGCTATCTCTGACAGAATTACAATGTCATCGGCGAACCTCAAACTTTTTATTTCTTCTCCATGGATTTTAATACCTACTCAGAATTTTTCATTTGTTTCCTTTACTGCTTGCTAAATACCCAGATTGAATTACATCGGGGATAGGCTACAACGCTGTCGCACTCCCTTCCCAACCGCTGCTTCCCATTCATGGCCCCTCGACTCTTATAACTGCCATCTGGTTTCTGTACAAATTGTAAATAGCCTTTCGCTCCCTGTATTTTACCCCTGCCACCTTCAGAATTTAAAAGAGAGTATTCCAGTCAACATTATCAAAAGCTTTCTCTAAGTCTACAAATGCTAGAAATGTAGGTTTGCCTTTCCTTAATCTATTTTCTGAGTTAAGTCGTAGGGTCGGTATTGCCTCACGTGTTCCAACATTTCTACGGAATCCAAACTGATCTTCCCTGACGTCGGCTTCTACCAGTTTTTCCATTCGTCTGTAAAGAGTTCACGTTAGTATTTAGCAGCCGTGGTTTATCAAACTGATAGTTCTGTAATTTTCACATCTGTCAACACCTGCTTTCTTTGGAATTGGAATTATTATATTCTTCTTAAAGTCTGAGGGTATTTCGCCTGTCTCATACATCTTGCTCACCAGATGGTAGAATTTTGTCAGGGCTGGCTCTTCCAAGGTTATCAGTACTTCTAATGGAATGTTGTCCACTCCCTGAGCCTTGTTTCAACTTACGTCTTTCAGTGCTCTGTCAAACTCTTGACGCATTATCATATCTCCCATTTCATCTTCATCTACATCCTCTTCCATTTCCATAATATTGTCGTCAAGTTTCTCCAAAGGTCTCTTTAATTTTCCTGTAGGCAGTACCTATCTTACCCCTAGTGATATACGCCTCTACATCCTTACATTTGTCCTCCAGCCATCCCTGCTTAGCCATTTTGCACTTCCTGTCCATCTCATTTTTGAGACGTTTGTATTCCCTTTTGCCTGCTTCATTTACTGCATTTTTGTATTTTCTCCTTTCATCTATTAAATTCAATATCTCTTCTGTTACCCAAGGATTTCTATTAGCACTCGTCTTTTTACCTACTTGATCCTATGCTGCCTTCACTATTTCGTCTCTCCAAGCTACCCATTCTTCTTCTACTGTATTTCTTTCCCCCATTCTTGTCAATTGTTCCCTAATGCTCTCCCTGACAGTCTCTACAACCTCTGGTTCTGTCAGTTTATCCAGGTCCCATCTCCTTAAATTCACACCTTTTTGCAGTTTCTTCAGTTTTAATCTACAGTTCATAACCAATAGATTGTGGTCAGAGTCCACATCTGCCCCCTGGTAATTTCTTATGATTTAAAACCTGGTTCCTAAATGTCTGTCTTACCATTATATAATCTATCTGACACCTTCCAGTATCTCCAGGCTCATTCCATGTATACAACCTTCTTTCTCCTGATAACAACGTCCTCCTGAGTAGTACCCGCCCGGAGATCCGAATGGGGAACTATTTTACCCAAGAGGACGCTATCATCATTTAACCATACAGTAAAGCTGCATGCCCTCGGCAAAAATTACTGCTGTAGTTTCCCCTTGCTTTCAGCCGTTCGCAGTACCAGCACAGCAAGGCCATTTTGGTTTGTGTTACAAGGCCAGTCAATCACCCAGACTGTTGCCCCGACAACTACTGAAAAGGCTGCTGCCCATCTTCAGGAACCACACGTTTGTCTGGCCTCTCAACAGATACCCCTCCGTTTAGGTTGCACCTACGGTACGGCTATCTCTATCACTGAGGCACGCAAGCCTCCCCACCAACGGCAAGGGCCATGGTTCATGTGGGGGGGGGGGGGGGGGGGGGGCGAGCCGATGTAAATGCACATTGCAGTTATTTGAACTCTTAAAAATGGTGATATGTATTTCTATACAAGAACTTAAAACGATCCGGTACTGATATATACAGACGGCATATAAGATAAAGAATTACGGGAACAGGCGTCAAATGGCTCTGAGAGCTATGGGACTTGACATCTGAGGTCATCAGTTTCCTAGAACTTAGAACTACCTAAACCTAACTAACCTAAGGACATCACACACCCATGCCCGAGGCAGGATTCGAACCTGCGACCGTAGCGGTCGCGTGGTTCCAGACTGAAGTGCCTAGAAGCGCTCGGCCACAGCGGCCGGCAACAGGCGTCAGTCAAGCATCATCTGATTAGAACATAGAAGAGAACGAGCTAAACACTGCTCAGATAAGCTATAAAAGGGCACGCAAAGGCAAACTGACTACAAGAGTACAGTGGAAACATAAACGAAAACAGTAAATAGAAAAAAATCGTAAAAAGTCCCAGTGAAAGCAAATACGAATTCTGGGTTTAAATGAGTATACTAAGTGAGCTAGAGTCGTAGCCGGCTGAGACAAAACATAAACAGGAAGTGACGTTTGAGGTACGTTTGCTAGTGAAGACGGCAGCTTCGATCAGCTGCGCAAACAGCTCTCCCATAGATATCAACAAAAGTGCAACATCTCCAGAGTGAAAGAATAGAGAAGTCCGCGAATAACCTCAGTCGTCATTTCCACAGTTACTGTATTTTAACTGTAAACGAGTTCGGAACGCGAAAAAACGGCAATAGAAGCGTTTAACGTTATATCTAAACGCGACAGCAGCGCTACTACAAAAGTTGCCGTCATTACGTCTGTGTGACATACCCGGTTACCAGGCAATTCTGGAATCAATCGAAGAAAAAACATGGTTCAAATGGCTCTGAGCGCTATGGCACTTAACATCTATGGTCATCAGTCATCTAGAACTTAGAACTACTTAAACCTAACTAACCTAAGGACATCACACAACACCCAGTCATCACGAAATCAATCGAAGAGCTGACATTGCTGTTATTGTGAAAGAAAAGATTAAAACCCAAAAAGGTCAACTGCTAGAATCAGGTTTCAGAACAGTGTGTACGATGGGAGCTAAGGAAATTGTCATTATATACCCCAAGACAAAAAAAAATAGGTGCATCACGAAGTACTTACGCGAACGACACGAAAATCGCTTTCCGGGGTGTCTCCAGATAAGTCTTCGCTGGCGATTAGGGTTTATTTAGAAGCGGGGTTCATCATGAAGACAATTCAACTCTATTCAATAATGTTCAAGGCCGATGACGTGTCTGGCGACGCCCTGGACAGCTTTGGGATCTCTACCTAAGTGTCACGCGCTATACAGCCCGATAACCAGGAGTGATGATCTGTGGTGCCATTACTTTCCATAGCACGATCTTTTGGTTCCCATCCGCTCCACCCTTACCGTACAGCGGCACGTCGACGATATTTTACGTCCTATTTTGCTGCCCTTCATGGCAAGCGCCCCTGGGCTTACATTTCAGCAAAATAATGCCCAGCCGCACACTGTAAGAGTTTCCATTGCTTCTCTTCGTGCTTGTCAAACCCTACCTTGGCCAATAAGGTCGCCACATCTCTCTCCTGTTCAGAACGTTTGGACCATTGTGGGCAGGGTCCTCCCACCATCTCGGGATTTTGACGATCTAACGCATCAATTGGACAGAATTTGGCATGATATCCCTCAGGACAACTTCCAACAGTTCTGTCTGTCAATGCCTAGCACAATAAGAACTTTCATAAGGGCCAGAAGTGGACCAGCGCGTTATTGACTCAGTTTATGAAGCTCTTTCTCTTGAACAAATCATCCAATTTTTATGAAATTGTTATCATTTGTTTTCCTGTACATGTACATCACATCTACCGATTTCGGCCCCAGACGGTTCTTTCAGTACCTCAAATAAATTGCTGTGGTGCCCGACTCTGAAATAAGACAGAGGAAGATAAGCAATAGATGCCAGTAAACTTACGTAAAATAATGCCTACAAATGAATGTAACAAGCCATTCGTCCATTTGTTCCTCTCGTCACGATAATGTTTCAGGACGTCGGTCAAAAATAATTTGTGGTTACTTAGCTACAGTGAACTTCAAGGTTTATAAGCACACTCCATATATCCTTTGTCTTGCGCCATGAGAAAGTACCTTACGTCAGTTTTCACTAACGAAGAATTTCTGTTTCATGAGAATATGAACGCAACCAGCCTGTAAAAGACACCTATCATAACTGGGTTGCAAAGAGGTGTCAAACGATGAAGATATATAAGTTAAGTGTGCTGGAAATTATTCTCAAAAAGTAAAATAAATGGAACTGTATTACAAAACGCCAGACATTTCCATTTTATGACCATAAAGTTCCAAAATACATCTTATCTGCTAGTGTATCTGTTACATTAATCTATATGTCAACATAAGCGGTAGCAATGAAAGACTGCAGTGAGGCACTTCTGAAAATAACAGACAAAGAGATTTGGTAATTTGAAGTCTCACAGAAATCAGGGAAGTATAATCATGGTTCAGATTGAGTGTTTGTCTCGTGTCCACTAAGAGATTAAATAAATTTCTTCTGGAGAAACTCATTTTATTCTATTACAAAAATGTATGTGACAGAAAAAAATATTGGCTTCATTACGACATTTCCTAGGCTTTTGCACTGGGACCCAGATGAAATTCGTGAGCCGACTTTATATATTGCTGCAGCGGATCTCTTTTAATTAAAAATTTGCTACGGGAATGAGTAGAGGTGCTCCAGTATGCAGTTCTACAAGACACAAGTCTCCGCTTTCCGAGATCTCTAATATAAGCCAGAGCGGTGACATTCGATACTCATGTGTTAGTTTGAATGTTCATGAGAGAAAAAATTTTCGCTGTCAGCATTTGACCAGCAAGAGGACAACATTTTGGGATGTCCAGTTCCTGATCACTGTACCTATAGGCGCCGCCCAGAATTACGACTGAAACATCTTCGTACTAACTCACTGAGTTCCATTTAGTGCTGTTCGACTACGTCCTGGTAGTGAGCTTCATCGTTATAAATACCAATAAATACACAAAAATAAAGTTACGCTGCTCGGTGCATTTACGCATAGCAGCCATCCGCAGAACAGTGTTTGTATCATTCATCGATAGAAAGGAAGCAATGATACACCATTTCCAAAACAAAGTGTCTCAGAACAACGGGCAGCATGACCCCTCGTTGTCACCACACTTAAATTCGGGATATGAATCAATGAAGAACAGAAAATTAAACAAATGTATAGGTTAGTAAAAAGGTAGCAGCACCTATCTACGGTGTATATTCCGTTGCGAATTCCAAGTGGATTTTCTTATTTATTTTCCTTCACAATTATGCGACCTATCAGACTAAAATAAATTTCGAAAAGACAGTTTTTACACTAATGGTGTCACCCTGTTTACTGCAAGTCGTGCACTTAGATCATACACTAATATGATTACTGTGTCTTTCACATCATATCACAAAGTTGTGAATTTTTCATCTAAAATTTTATATTCCATTAATGAAGTTGTACTGTTGGTAATAGGTCATTGACATAAATTAGAGAAAGGCACGGGAACATTACAGGATTTTGAAACAGGCACCTACTTACAATGACCGAGTCCGAGGGACGTCTTGAGGCACTGAACAACAATTTTCAGTTTTATAGGTTGGTAGTAGCCCATTTCAAGAATCAGTTATACACTTTAAGACAAAAAAACGACGAACGAAGAGGGAATCGTCCGAATAGGTAGCGCTGACGTACATGTTGCGACTGTACATAACGGTTACTCCTGCGTAGTTGCTCTTCTAAACAGCATCCCATACGAGCAGAACAGTTGTGTGTTTACCTGCGGTTACTCTTACTTTAGGTACTTGTTCGACGCAGCGCTCTGTTTCAAAAGAAAAGTTCGATGCAGTCATAGGCTCGAGCCACGGACGTCTGCTTTCATGTCCCGGAGCTAACTCGCTGCAAATAATAATCTATAGGTGTGATCCTGCAGTCAAATAGTCTGTGCAATGGATAGAATTGCGAGTTAAAAAAATACACAGAAATACAAAGTAAAACTTAAATCAATAATTTATGACACAAATAAATCTCCTGGAAGAAATAGCTAGCAGAACTGGCTTAAGAATTTCTGCAGAAAAAACAAAATTTGCAACAAACGTTAAGGATGCTCCAAAATTTCTGAAAACAGATATTGGCCAAATTGAGAGGGTAAGAAAATTTAAATATCTAGGGGAGATAATCTAAGAAAATACTTTGGAAAAATCTACTGTGGAGGAAAGGTTGCATAAAATGGGGGAAGCATATGGTATCACCAAAGTCCTCTACAATAAAAAGTGCCCAACCAAAAATGCAAAAATAAAGCATTACAACACAGCAGTGAAGCCAGAATGCCTATATGCAAGCGAACGCCTGGCATTAAACTATAATTTAGGTAAAGCAGAAGTGATAGAAAGGTGAATTATAAAGTAAATATTAGGACCAAAAATGTCTGCAGAATGTTGTAAATTACGAAGTAATGCTGAAATATACCAAACTATAGAAAATATTTCGAATGTAATAAGGAAAAGAAGACTCAAGTTTCTCGGACATCTATTTCGAATGTAAGACAGTAGATTAATTAATAAAATTTTCAAATATTTGTGGGGTAAGAAGTCCACAACAAGCTGAGTCAACGAAGTAAGAAAGGATTTAGAAAGGAACAACATAAAAATAGAAGATATAAACAACAGAGAACTCTTTCGAGAAAAAGTAATGTAAATGGAAGGATTCCAAGGGAGGGGAGCTAAAAAGACTGGTACGAAATAAACTGGTTCACATAGTGAACCGATGAAGGCATACTGGAAGAAACGAAAGAAACAAAGAACGAAGAACGAAGAATAGAAATTGGAAAGTGGTCCTCAGGTGGCCTACTCTCAGTAAATAATAATAATAATAATAATAAGGAGTGTTCTGTTCTAAGGTCTGTAACTGATGTCGACGACAGAGAATAATGTTGAATAATGTATATTCAAGAAAGGACATCTCAAATAAATGGGAAGTAGTCCTACAATATTCGGTTAAAATACAGACAGAGAATATCCTTACCAAATGCAGTAAAGTTACATTGAGAGCGTTACGAGAATCGCAGCAAAATCCCCAAACTATATACTCATCAAAGACTCGCGAGATCTAAGTCCATTTCGTGATGACAATACACGAAAGATTCAGCAGCTCAAAATAGTTCAGAGTTCAACACGATGACTTAAAAATTAACACACGCTCTCAATTCCGTCAATCAAGTGGCAAAAATTAATAGTCCTTCTCTGGAGCACATTCAGACATCTCAGATTAGCCCCTTCAAAAGTATGATAGCGGCCGTTCATTGTCCACAGACAATCACCTCCACATTCGAATACCACTCGCTACCACAGGCAGGTCTACCTCTTTCCAGAACTCGGACTCCAGCAATGTTCTGCCACTGTCAAATGTTCAAACGTGTGTGAAATCTTATGGGACGTAACTGCTAAGGTCATCAGTCCCTAAGCTTACACACTACTTAACCTAAATTATCCTAAGGACAAACACACACACCCATGCCCGAGGGAGGATTCGAACCTCCTCCAGGACCAGCCGCACAGTCCATGACTGCAGCGCCTAAGACCGCTCGGATAACCCCGCGTGGCCCTCTGCCACTGTCCAACTCTTATTGGCTCAAGACCATCCCCACCAAAAATACGTTGTTCTCAGCTTCTACAGACATGATTTGGCTTACTTGACCACTTTCACCCACTAAACTAATGTATTATAACAATAGTTAAATAAAATACATGAAATGTTTATAAACATTCTGCATCTACATCTACATACATACTCCGCAATCCACCATACGGTGCGTGGCGGAGGGTACCTCGTACCACAACTAGCATCTTCTCTCCCTGTTCCACTCCCAAACAGAACGAGGGAAAAATGACTGCCTATATGCCTCTGTGCGAGCCCTAATCTCTCTTATCTTGGTGGTCTTTCCGCGGAATGTAAGTTGGCGGCAGTAAAATTGTACTGCAGTCAGCCTCAAATGCTGGTTCTCTAAATTTCCTCAGAAGTGATTCACGAAAAGAACGCCTCCTTTCCTCTAGAGACTCCCACCCGAGTTCCTGAAGCATTTCCGTAACACTCGCGTGATGATCAAACCTACCAGTAACAAATCTAGCAGCCCGCCTCAGAATTGCTTCTATGTCCTCCCTCAATCCGACCTGACAGGGATCCCAAACGCTCGAGCAGTACTCAAGAATAGATCGTATTAGTGTTTTATAAGCGGTCTCATTTACAGATGAACCACATCTTCCAAAATTCTACCAATGAACCGAAGACGACTATCCGCCTTCCCCACAACTGCCATTACATTCTTGTCCCACTTCATATCGCTCTGCATTGTTACGCCCAAATATTTTATCGGCATGACTGTGTCAAGCGCCATACTACTAATGGAGTATTCAAACATTACAGGATTCTTTTTCCTATTCATCTGCAATAATTTACATTTATCTATATATAGAGTTTGCTGCCATTCTTTACACCAATCACAAATCCTGTCCAAGTCATCTTCTATCCTCCTACAGTCACTCAACGACTACACCTTCCCGTACACCACAGCATCATCAGCAGCCGCACATTGCTATCCACCCTATCCAAAAGGTCATTTATGTAGATAGAAAACAACAGCGGATCTACCACTCTTCCCGGGGGCACTCCAGATGATACCCTCACCTCCGATGAACACTCACCATCGAGACTATTTACAATAAATATAAGTAATAGTTGGTTCATAAATAAATAAGCTAGCTTTCTAGTGCAAGTGCGCTCACTTTAAATGACAACTAATTGTTGTTAAATATAGTTTAAACAATTATTGGGGCATTCTTCTCAGAAGTGTCTTTTGGCATTCTTTTACGAAGGTGGTGTCCGCTAAGACATGCGAATGACCACTTTTAAATTAGCACAGTTTTTTAATATTACTTGCAACCAACATTTAAGTAAAGTTACTGGCACAACAGTAAACTATTCATTAAGACATGCGAATGACCATTTTTAAATTAGCACAGTTTTTTAATATTACTTGCAACCAACATTTAATTAAAGTTACTGGCACAACAGTAAACTATTCATTAAATGGAAACGCAAGTATGACAAAATATGAGATATTCATTTTGCATTCATTTTCTATGTAAATCGTATTCTCATACGATGTTCTGGCAAATATTTGCGTAATGAAAAAGATACAGAAGATGTCGTAAATCAATAAATGAAGTAGATACAGATACGTAGCTTTCAGGGACGATAGCTATAGAGCAATGCTGCCATTTGAGGAAACGTTTGCTGAAATCGCGTGAGGCGATTAAAAGTTGCTAATTCAGAGGGTCATTGTGAAAGAGTTTTCTCGCTGTAAGGCATTAACTTCTGTAATTTTAAAGGTGCTGAGATATTATTGTGTCACTGGATGCGCCTCATTTTTCTGAGATCGCAAATGCATTCAATTTGCATTAATATTTGTTGTGAGTTACTGTCGAATCTCAAAGAGCTCTGTAACTTCGCCATCTTTTAGATTGTCTGACACTCCGCCTTTTCCTGGAGCATATTCTGCACAAAGGCAATGCGAGCATCAGCCGCCCAAATTTCCAGCTCTGGGATTTAGCCGTTTCCGGCGACGCGCTCATTGTCTATGCACCTGAGCTCGCCTGGGGCGGAAATCGTCAACTAACTAGCGTGGCCGTGGCGCGCCCTGTGCCCACAAGTGTTCAACCGTGCAACAAATACACCTTGCCTCATAGCAATTCTAGGCTTCGGATTAGCTCACCCACATACGCATGCCTAATGTGGCACATTGGCTTGCTAACTTGGCGCACTAAGTAGCACAAAATTTGATATATCCTTTGCCCTCATCTGACAGCACTTTTTTTGTTACCGCTTCGTAGCTCTTCAGTAGTACTAACGCAGCACGTGATCGGTTTTCTGATGCCGAAGTTCGGAGGGTTCGCAGACCAGTTGCCTCCGCAGAATTTCATGACTGCCTTGGCCAAGTATTGCGCCGAAACATGCGTCAACCCGCAGTCCCCTCCTGTACCGAAGGACGATAGCTGTCTAAATACGCCTGTAGTGTGATTACCGATAAACATATGACTTCCTATGTCCCCATAGATCAGGTACTGAACACCCTTCCCAGTGGAATCGATACTTTGGCAAACAGGCTCGGAAGCAAAAACTGATCTATAGCATAGGCAAAATACTTCATTCAGCTCGACATTTCAAATACTCTGTCCGTGCTCCCACTAGGAAACATGTTTTCGATACCATAAATCAACTAACACTTTACCATTCCTCAACAATTATACCACGTCTAGTTAGAAACTTTAAAACTAAAACTACTCTGTGCAGAAATCGCCCATTTAGCTTTCATTATAATTCAGCAAATTAGTGGATCATAATTCATTACAATTTTATTAACATAGTAAAACTCTTACTCCTAGAATTATTCTCTAAGACTTATTACTAAGCTGCCTGAAAATTTTCATATGCAAATCTATTCACAACCCTTCAAAAATAACATACATCATAGAATCAACCCACTAATATGCCTCGAAAAACTACATGTTTTACCCCCACAAGCAATTAGAATTTCAATACGGTCCGACGACCTTCGCACACCAAATTTTACGCGAACAATGACTATAAATAAACTATACATATTATACGGGAAATCTGTCTGAAATACTAGAAGTAACACATTTAAATAGCCCCTTGAAATTTCCTCCCAAATCCCACGTGCAGTACATACGAGGGTTGGAACTTTAATAGTGGCAACTATTTATTTATAGCTCGTAGAAAATAGATACGTCTTTCAAAGTTTTACTGACCTTCAAAGTAGTCACCAGCATTCTGTGTAACCCGTTGCCTGCGATGCGGAAGTCGTAGTATACCCTTAGCTGTGCCAGTTGTGTTGACAGTTCGAGCGGCACGGCCTATTGCCCGACGAATTTGTAGCAGTTCTAAAGCGAATGCTGTGATGTGTTTCCTTTAGTTTAGAAATCGAGTTTAACTTACGAGGACTTAAGTCAGGGGAGTGCAGTAGGTGGTATATCACTTAGCAGCCCCATCAGTCAAACAAATCAGTAACAGCTTGCACTGTACGTGCTTGAGCATTGTCCTGCAAAACGATGGTCAGGTCCTGCAGAAAGTGCTGTTCATTTTTGGAACACAACCTACGACGAGCTTGGAGACAGAACTGATGACACTTTCTGCAGGGTTATACAGAATGCTGGTGACTACTTTGAAGGTCAGTAAAACTTTGAAACACGTACCTATTTTGTACGAGCTGTAAATAAATAGTTGCCGCTATTAAAGTTCCAACCCTCGTATTATTCTTTTCTTTCGTAAATAACTAAATAATTATGTATTTCCGACCTCTGCGCACCGAGAGTCGTGCGGCCAAATGTCGACACTCTCCTTTCACTAAGTTCTCCCACCATACATCTTACATACATCTAAATTCAGCATGTCTCCCCTTACACAAAACAAATGTAACCCCCAAATTTCTTACATACTACACATGAAATTACAGTCATATACACACTTATATTTGTACACACCCCATTCTACATTCATAAGGTGCAACTATGCTACCTCTTATGGCATTTTTCTCGACAGTGCGAGTACCTTTTAAATCTCACCTTTTTGCAGTTTTTGAACTACTCAAATTTGAGCCCTCTTTACTCGTTCACAGACGGACGCTTTCGTTTACATAGAAACTTTGTGACTACCGCTAGAACAACATTTTTAGATTCAGGAAACGCCCACTTTCTTCCTTCGTCAGCATCGCTTATTTCACTCACACTTCTTAATTACACTCCTCTCTAAACACTATTCCATCAAAAGATCATTTAGACATCCCGACCTTTTTCTTCCATATTTATGGCACACATTATAATTTCAGAATAACCCTCAATCTCATTATCTATTCCTAGATTCTCCTAATCTACTTTCAACTCATCTGTAGGATTGAAATCACCCTCCAAATCCGTCCTTTCATCGTCGCCGTAATCATCAAATGTACTGTCCCCTTCCTCTGAAGTAACAATATCAGTAGCTGCAACATTCTCACTATTAACCACACAACTTAAAATTTCGTCTCCCTTACACTAAGCCTTACTTATTTCCGTCGATTCACCACAAACTTCATGGTAAGTAACTCCATTAACATTCGCCGATAACTCGCAAGATTCATTACTTAAAACATCCATGACATTCGTCAACATCTTATAGAAATTATCACCAATGACTTCGTCAACCTCCTCCGATACAACACTCAAATTGCGGTTACTACTTCGCACCACATCAGAATGCACAGTACACTCGAATTCCGCCAAATTCGGAACTACTTCTGTCTCCGTAACATTTTCTTTCCTCTCAGATTTTTGCGATACTTTGCATTCTGATCCGCTCTCTGACACATTACTTTCACATTCATCCTTCCTCATCCACTCATAATTCATGATTTGTTCAAATGTGTGTGAAATCTTGTGGGAGTTAACTGCTAAGGTCATCAGTCCGTAAGCTTACGCACTACTTAACCTAAATTATCCTAAGGACAAACACACACACCCATGCCCGAGGGAGGACTCGAACCTCCTCCAGGACCAGCCGCACAGTCCATGACTGCAGCGCCTGAGACCGCTCGGCTAATCCCGCGCTGCAATTCACGCTTTCATCAAGAGCCATTGGTTCACCTCCATCAACAGAAATAAACTCACAAACTCCTTCCTCCAAGGTATCTAAATCAATAGCCTCTACTTTCACAACTTCAGCCACTAAAACATCACCTTTGGTTCCCTTTAACAATGAATCACCCACTTCCGCCGATACATAATAAAACTCATCACCAGCTGACGAAACTACTGCTAAGCCACCTTCACAAATACCTTCACATTCTTCTGTCAATGCGCCACAAAATTCATCTTCAGCTGACGAGACTATTGCTTCGCCGCCTTCACAGATGCCTTCACCTAATTTCTGCGATACAAAATCATCTTAATTACTTTCACCTAAGTGTAAGTGCCGCTAATGGCTAGCGCCTCATTAGAATTCGTCATATATTCCACTTCCACCAAATTCTTATTCACCTCAGTCTCTCTTCTCATCACAGAATCTCTCAACAAACATATATTCATTTCGTCTTTCACTTCCCTTTCACAAAATATGTTTTTCAGCTCGATATTATCGTTATCAAACACCTCTACACATTTTACCATATTCCTTGCGCCCTCTTTATGGTTGCTCTGCTTAAAATTAGTTCCCATTTTATTTTTGTTTTTATAAGCTCTGTCTCCAACATTTATAGAATATGTGCTGAAGTTTCGATAACCAGAGAATTTTTAAAATAACTGGCCCTGTCCGACAGCCGTTTATTTCGCCACCTCCGGACCTGAGATATGGGATCTCTGGTTTCCCGACCTTGTACTCTGGAGTAGCATCTCGCGAGGCTCCTACCTCTCAAATTTTCTTTGCCGATGCTAGTTTTGATTTCCATTATGACAGTACCCATTTACATTTCCACTTCGAAAATTATTATTACACTGATAATTATTTCTGTTATGATCGTTATACTTTCCGTTCTGGTACACATTTCTCTGTCTACTGTTCCCAATATGTAGCTTGCATTGAAATCAATGCATGTTCGAGTTTCTCAATAAAATCTAAAAACTAGTCAATGCAATTTGTCAGGCTGTCGACAAGATTGCATTGTAAATGTTCTGGTAAGCGTCTCTTGAGCATTGTAATCTCCGTCAGCACTCTCAGGAGACGGTTCCTATGCGACAATTTCGCCAGTTCACACACACAAAAATTCCGCATCGGCCCACCTCCGTGTCTGCAATTTGGTCCGTTTAGGAACTCATTCTGAAGTCGAGTTTGTTTCGCCTCACTACAGGATTTGTTCAGGAAACAACTGCTAAACACTTCACAAGTAGTAAATGAACCACTTACTAAATCTGACCATGATTGTGCATTCTCCCCAAGATGTCTTTTAACTAATTTAATTTTTGCCTCTTCCAACATTCCTCTCACAAAGCTAGCTCTACACGCAGCAAGAAACTTAACTGAATGGTATATTCCATTATTTACAAAACACTTTGTCGTTCTTTCATTAGCCCATGGAACACTTATCACAGTAGTAGTTTAATTCGCTGCTAAAGAATTTAGTTCTCCTCTCATGATTTTAAACTGCTGTTCATGCTGCACAGCTTCTTTATCCAATCTTGATTCGAAATGTTCTCTAGTTTTAACCACCTCCTTTTGACATTCTGCTACTCTGCCTGATAAATCGTTAACACACTTACTGGACGCGTCGTCAAGCTCTATGTGCCTCTGTATACGAATTTTCACTCCACTCCCCAGTTCGTCCTGTATCTTTTATAGCGTGTCCCCGAAATCTTTTTCCACTCTGTCGAGTCTGGTGTTAACCAGGCCAGTCTCTTCAGAAATTTTGTTTATATCTGCCCTTATAGATTCTACTACTGAATCAATCATCTCTTCTATATCTGATTTAATTTTCTTAGTCTCAGTTTTTTCTGTTACTGCTGCACTTGTCTCTACTGAATCTATCTCCGTTTTTATTGAACCTATCTCTGTACCCAATACCCCCGGTTTAGAGTTAAAATTTATCAGAATTTCCCTTAGCCATCCCACTCAATCATCCGCAATTACGACTCCCTTCTCTGATTTCGGACTATCTGCCCCAGTAATATCGTTCAGATTTTGGACTCAGTGGTCCACTAACATTTACCTGAACCACACACACTGGATGACTACTTAATCGTTGGAAACTCTATTACTGACGATAACTCTGTGGTTTCACACATATTAAGGCTATTGGTGGCAGTACCTATCTTATCGGTCATGCCGGCTGCTTCTGCTGTACTGCTACTGCCTGAAAAGGTCGATGCTGATGAACCCAAAGTCGCCGTCAATAGTACGCGTTGCCGTGGCCGCCGCTGCTGCTATGCCGCCGTCGAGGTTTCTGCTATTGCTGGCCGCTGCAGACTCAACTCTGCACGCCCTTGCGTAGCCTTCTTCTTCTTGATTGAAGTTCCGCGGCGAACTTCCCCACACCCAGCTATTGCTACCGATTCTCATGGACGTAGCTGCTGCTAAATCTTACTCTCAGAGCCCCCACGCAAATTGCCTATCATGGAATAGATTTGGGACCTGGATCACAGAATACTGTAGCATGTTAGAATAATAATTGCTATTCTGAAGGGATTAGACTCATATCCCGGGCGAGAAAACCTCAGTTGTGATGATACCTAATGGTTACTGCTGCATAGTTGCTTTTCTAAAGAACATCCCATATCAGCAAATCAGTTGTGTGTTTTACCTGCAGTTATTCGTTCTTTAGGAAATTGGAAATTTGTAGTAAGGTCTTATAGTACCAAACTGCTGAGGTTATCGGTCCCTAAGCTTACACACTATTTAATCTAACTTAAACTAACTTACGCTAAGGACGACACACACATCCATGCCCGAGGGAAGACTCGAACCTCCGACGCGGGGAGCCGCGCGGACCGGGACAAGACGTCCCAGACCACGCGGCTTTAGATTCTTGGGCTACGCACGGCTCTGTTTCAAAATAATAGATCAATGCAGTCCTAAGTTCGAGCCGCGCAAGTCTACTTTCATGCCCCGCAGCTAACTCGCTGCAAATAATAATCTACAGGTGTGATCCTGCAGTCAAATAGTCCATGCATTGGCTAGAATTGCGAGTTAGTAAAATATACAAAAATACAAAATAAAATGTAAATGAACAACTTAATAACAAGGGTTATATTCTAACGTCTGTAACTGATGTGGACGACAGAGTATAATGTTGAATAATGTTTATTCAAGAAAGTACATCTCAAATAAATGGGAAGTAGTCCTATAATATTCAGTTAAAATACAAACAGAAAACATCCTTACCGAATGCAGCATCGTCACACTGAGATCATTACAAGAATGATACCAAAATTCCCAAACTAGATAGTCATCAGAGTCTCGCGAGAACTAAGTCAATTTCGTGATTACAGTACACGGAAGATTCACCAGCTCAAAATAGTTCAGAGTTCAAAATGACGTACAAATTAACACACGCAATACGAAGAATAGTAACTCATACTCAGTCTGTTCTCAGTTCCGTCAATCAAGCAGCAAAAGTTAAGAGTCCAACTCTGGAGCACATTCAGACTTCTCGAATTTCAATCACCTCCACAATCGAATACTACTCGTTACCACAGGTAGGTCTGCTTCCTTCCAGAACTCGCATATAAGTCCCAGGCTCCATTTGACAACAGCAATGTCCCGCCACTGTCCAAGTCTCATTGGCTGAAGACCATCCCCACTAAGCAAACATCTTTCTCAAGCTTTACAGACATGATCTGACTCACTAGACCACTTTCCCGTACCAAACTAATATATTATAACAATATTTAAATGAAATATATTTTCACAGTATTTAAATAAAATAATTTTTTTAAACTTTCGATTACATTCATGCAATTTACAATAAATATGAGTAATATCTAGATCAAAAATACATACGCTAACATTCTTGCAGCCAACGACCTTGCCATAGTGGTAACACCGGTTCCCGTCAGATCACCGAAGTTAAGCGCTGTCGGGCTGGGCTAGCACTTGGAAGGGCGACCATCCGGTCTGCGGTGTCGTGTATTCTCCGCCCTGTGAATTTTCCGCCCAGAAAAGGTCGAGGAAGGGTCCACTAATCCCCCGTGTGTTCTCCGCCCTGTGAAATTTGCGCACAGAAAAGGTCGAGCAAGGGCCCACTAATCCACTGCGGACGCGAGCTAGCATGCTCAAGCCGTACGGTACAAGCCATACTATATGTTGCATGTAACAATTTCGGTGTTATAGTTCTGATATGTATGTGTTTTTACGTAGAGAGTTCTTGCTGATTAAAAGTAAAAAAAAAAAAAGATTCTATTCATTTTTGCAGAAATTTGGTTTAGAACAAATACACAGCGACGTTGCCCAAGTGGAGCACAAAATAAGTAAATAAATAAATAAACAAGTAAATTGCGGTCAGATTTTTGAAGTGCCATTTGTTCACTGGTTCAATGCTGAAATTTATTAAACTTACGTCAGAGAAGCACTCGACCCAAAGGATATGAAAGAAGGCGCAAAAATATTATAGTTCAAGAGTGCATTTGTAGATGATCAAAAAATTGACTAGACTAACAAAAATGAAGAACCAATTAAGGAGGTCGTTCTTGATAAAACTGAAGGACTTAAAGAAAACGGAGAAAATCTGGCACATAACTGTCATGCAAAAGAAGACAGTGTATTAGTTGAAGAAAGAGCAAATGAAGAAGAGTCCAATGAAAGCAGTAGTAATATTTTCTTTTCTGACATCTGTCAGTGACCTTTGACTGTCTTGGAAATCTAACAGTTGAATCATCGAAATTGTAAGCGACAAAAAATTTAAGAACAAACCATACTCATTCGTTCTTGTTTAACAGACAATGAGATAAAAAAAAAAGCGTTAACTAACAGTTAACGTCTGACTCCTTCTATATCAGCCACAACGTGCGAATGTTTTTGTAACTTGGATGGCACATTCAACTAAAAATCACATTTTGTACTATTCTTGTTGTAGTCTCTTTACGACAGGCACGAGTTTGAACAACGCATATAAATTTGTTAAAAGTTTTCAAGCGTGGAACAAGTCTGTCTGTATACAGAAATACCTTACTTAGCACCTCAAACGGAAGAATGGTCCTATCGGAATTAGTAAGTAAATAAATGATTCTGTGAGGATGGTAATTGGTGAGGATGACAAAAGTCCGCGTTGGGTTCCAAAATACATAGCTAAACCACTGCGTAAATGTCAGTCTGCAGCAGGACAAAATATTCGACGTGTGGGTAACAAAATAGGAAATTAACACAATTCTGTGTAGCCCGAAATTGATCACGGCAAATATCGACAAGTCATTCAATAACTTAATATTTAAAAACCTCAGGAGTCTCATCTTTGCATCATTAGTGTGCGTCTTTCTAAAGTGAATGGGAACTCACGAAAAGCAAGTTTACATTCCAAAGATATGCGTAATTTTAGCTCAGTATATGATCATTCATCATTACAACCTAGAGAAAACCAATTTTGCGTTTGGTGTTTCATGTAACGTCCACAGTTGTGGTCAATAGAGATTTAGATTTCGCTGGGATTGTTGGTTACGGGAGAGGTGGGGGTGGGGGGATGGGAAGCTAATATGACCACTTTAAGGAACCTTCACAGCATTTGCTTAAACAAGGAAAACCAAATACAGTAAACTATGGACGGCCAAATGATTGAGCCCTGGTTAGCCACTGCGCTAACCTCGCTTGGTACGATAAACAACAAATAGACAGTAGATAGAACAAAATAAGACTTCACAAAGACTTTAGAATATTTCAGTACATAAAGAAGTTTCGGTTCTTTTCCAGCACCAGACAGCAGTCATTGTCAATAGACATATTTTCATAAAAGTGCACTTATTAAATACACGCAAATATTAATTGGCATTATGTTCACACATGTGTGTGTAGCTTAATTTTAACTGTTAATTTGTAAACACTACTGAGGCATGTGACTAGTGGCGCTTTGGGTTTAGATGCGTTAGAAATCACGCACCTAAACGTTTAAAAATAATCTGATTTCCATCGCACTTTATCCAGGCTTTGGACTGGCTAAATGGCAAAAGTAATTTTATTGCCATTTAGGCGTGTTTAAAATCAGCTTACAAGCTTCTTCAAATTTTTGTTTTTTGTATTTTTTTAAGATAGTTATTTACATTTCACATATTTTTTATTTATGTACATATTCTGATACATTGTTTAGTCTAGTTTTTGAAGGTAGGCCCTTATGTCGCCAACGTCCTCGTACTTTTTCAGTATTTTCTCCAGCCTTTCATCCCGTTCCATGTACACTGTTTTCTCTCTTTTACCTTCCATACTCAGCTCTGTTCTCATTAATGCGCACGCTGAATTTCCTGCTTCTGTTTCCATGCAAGTGATTACATCACAAATTTTAGAAATTGGTTTGGAAGACATTTTGTTATGCCAACCCTCTACGGAGTTAGTTGTTCGATGGAGCCATTTGTAGCAGCTCCAATGGCTGATAGGGTTTTCTTCATTTTCCAGCCATCTCTCTACAAAGTAGTCGAAAAATTCAGAAAGCCTAGGAACATCCGGTGCCTGTGAATGTATCTCCAGCCAGCCATCACATACATCTTCAGGCCGAAGAAACGCCAGCGCAGCACACATGCGAATTTGTTGTCTCACTTCTTCATTTTCTTTATGTTCGCGAGTGAGTCCAAGATCCTGTACTTTCTTCCAGAGAGACTTTCTCATGTGGAAATAGCATCCATGCACTGAGGAAGTTGGTAACGTAAGTATAATTGCAGAAATCGCTGCTGACTCAAAATCTACAGTCACACTTGCAGGGTTCCATTCTGGAATTTTTTCGAGCACATTTCCGAAAAGTCGGATGTATGTCTCTTTCCTTTTATTTGGTAATAATGCAAATGCAATTGGGTAGATATTAGTCTCATTTTTATCACTTCCAAAATCTGAATGAATTGTATATATCTGCGAAAACTGTTTGCTGAGGCACTTGAACGTACCATCCATAAAAAAGTCTCGTTTACTTCTTAGACCCTCTCTCCTTGCTATTCCACAGAAAACTATTATCCTGTCTCCTGATTTATCGTCGCTTAACAGGAAAGCAGTGTTTGGGAAGGGAGTGAGACAGGGTTGTAGCCTCTCCCCGATGTCGTTCAATCTGTATATTGAGCAAGCAGTATAGGAAACAAAAGAAAAATTCGGCGTAGGTATTAAAATCCATGGAGAAGAAATAAAAACTTTAAGGTTCGCCGATGTCATTGTAATTCTGTCAGAGACAGCAAAGGACTTGGAAGAGCAGCTGAACGGAATGGACGGTGTCTTGAAAGGAGGATATCAGATGAACATCAACAAAAGCAAAACGAGGATAATGGAATGTAGTCGAATTAAGTCGGGTGATGCTGAGGGAATTAGATTAGGAAATGGGACACTTAAAGTAGTAAAGGAGTTCTGCTATTTGGGGAGCAAAATAACTGGTGATGGTCGAAGTAGAGAGGATATAAAATGTAGACTGGCAATGGCAAGGAAACCGTTTCTGAAGTAGAGAAATTTGTTAACATCGAGTATAGATTTAAGTGTCAGGAAGTCGTTTCTGAAAGTATTTGTATGGAGTGTGGCCATGTATGGAAGTGAAACATGGACGATAAGTAGCTTGGACAAGAAGAGAATAGAAGCTTTCGAAATGTGGTGCTACAGAAGAATGCTGAAGATTAGATGGGTAGATCACGTAACTAATGAGGAGGTACTGAATAGGATTGGGTAGAAGAGGAATTTGTGGCACAACTTGACTAGTAGAAGTGATCGGTTGGTAGGACATGTTCAGAGGTATCAAGGGATCACCAATTTGGTATTGGAGAGTAGCGTGGAGGGTAGATATCGTAGAGGGAGACCAAGAGATGAATACACTAAGCAGATTCAGAAGGATGTAGGCTGCAGTACGTACTGGGAGATGAAGAAGCTTGCACAGGATAGAGTAGATTGGAGAGCTGCATCAAACCAGTCTCCGGACTGAAGACCGCAACAACAACAGGAAACTGCTGCCATCATTCATAGTTAATAGCCCTGCTTTAAGTTCAATCTCTTCTATTGTCTCTGGATCCCTCTCACTTACCTGCGACTTTGCCCTTTGCTTCTATAACGTCCTCTTCGTTGTTCGCTGCTCTGGCATTTCTGTCACAAAGTCGTATCCTCAGTTATGCAAACTACCTTGCTCCTCTAAATATATTTTGGAAATAGACATATTTTCCTCTCGTGCCCTCTTCTTTGCCTGGTTAAGAGTCCTCTGTACTTGCAATCTTGCGTCATCCGGAGATCCACATTGATGCTCGGGCGAAAAGAGCACTGCAGAATCCTTGGTTTTAAGCTTTCCTCGGCAGTGCTTCTCTTTCTGATTTGAACAGCGCCAAATCACAGTCCCATCTTCCTTCATTTTCTTAACTGTCTAAGAATAACCTTCATAGCGGCAACTAGGCTTACCACGAATTGTCGTTGAAACTTCCATATCACAACTACTGAGATGGTAATATCCAAGTGTCACGATGAGAAGTGTACGGAAACTAGAGCGATACTAACAGGCAGACGGCACTGTGCGGGCGGAGTTCGGCTGAGTACAGGGAACAGGTAGAGCAAGGTGCTTAGGACGGTCCGGCTGCAGGTAGGACGGGACACAATGGACGCAGGTACGAGGCGGAGAGTTCGCAGATTTCTAGTGGGGCGGAAAGTTCGCAGGGCACAGAATTCATACATTCCCGAAATTCATACATTCAAGAAAGCCCCAACATACCACATAGCCAAACACCTCCAAAAGTTAGTTACAAAACACTATAAAGTAGAAAACAACAGAACAGTGATAAACACAGGAAACCTAATAGAAAACATACAGAACATACAGGTACCACACACAGCGTCACTGATTTCATTCGATATAGAAAATATGTATACCTCCATACCTATCACAGAAACAATAGAAATCATAGAACAAAATCTCTCATCCCACAGCAACCTCACCACAGATGCAATAAAAGAAATAACAGATATGCACAGACTGACAACTGAACAAAACTACTTTCAGTTTGAGAAAGAATATTATCTACAAACTGATGGACTGCCCATGGGATCCCCAATATCAGGAACACTAGCAAACATTTTCATCAGTCACCTAGAAAATCAGATATTTGATAAGATAACCACAAATGAAAGTTTCAAAATCATATATTGGTACAGGTATGTGGATGACATTATTTGTCTGGTAGATGAGCCAAGTGAAAAAATAGATGAACTCCATTCAGAAATTAACAAAGCTCATCAGAACACAAAATTCACACTTGAAAAAGAAAAAGAAAATCAAATAAATTTTCTTGACATTACAATTAAAAAAGAAAATGGTAAACATACATTTAACATCTTTAGAAAACCAACAGCCCCAGACACAATAATACTTTCCACATCCAACCACCCCCACAGCCAGAAACTTGCAGCGCTAAGACACATGTTACATAGATTAAACAGAATCCCACTCAGCAAGAGAAACTATGAACAAGAAATGAGTACAGTCATACAAATAGCTAGGAACAACGGGTATGACACACATGTGGTACACAAGCTCAATCAAAAAATAAAAACACAAATAAAAAACAAACACAACAGTTCCACAATACAAAATAACTCACAAGCTGAAAACTTACAAACACACTCAACAAACACACACAATGACAACACCACACAGAAAAGAACCAGATGGTACACCATGACCTACACACATAAACTAACACACAGAGTTGCAAACATCCTAAAGAGACAGGGCTTCAAAATAGCATATAAGCCTGGGCAAACCCTTCAATCACACCTAAGCCAGCCAGCTACCAATAGAGACAAATTCCAACAATCAGGAATATATAAACTTAAACGTCAAACTTGTGATGCAGTATACATAGGCATGACATGCAGGAATTTTCAAACAAGATACAAAGAACATATCAGATGTTGGAAGTATGAAACAAACCATTCCACATTTGCAGAGCATTTAAAACACTACAACCATCATCCTACAAACATGGAACAAGAAATGAAAATAATGAGAATAAGCAACCATGACAAACATCTTATACAAATGCAAGAAAACTTCCACATCCAGAAAGCCATAGCAGAAAACAAACATGTGATAAATGAACAAACACACATCAGCACAGGCTCCCTACTACACTTAGTAAAGGAAATGATAACATAAAACAAAAAATAATAAAAAAAAAGAAAACTCTTCCCCACATCATCTGGAGACACACACACACACACACACACACACACATACACAAACGCACACACAAATGCATACACGAACAGACCACAGATACTTCAATAGTTACACTCATAAGTTAGGCAATAACATTCGATCTTTGGCAAAAACATTTGACAGTCGGCAACAGAAACCAAAACATTGCTTTAAAACAAGCGTTCAGTGCATAGTGTTGTGGAATGGGAAAAGAAACCGCAAATTGGCGTTCATAAGAAGAAGAACAACACCAAAACTGCAACAGGAGCGTAATATGTAGGAAATTGTCCACGCAACCTGTAAGTACAGTTCAAAACATTACTACTTTATAGCAAATACCAACCACCAGAACTGTTTATAAACTATAGGCACAATGACAAAAGTGTAAATCAAATAGCTAACATATGTACATATTCCAGGCCACTGATGATGCCTTGCAGAAAATAAAGGCGAAACGCGTATGGCACTAAAATTGTGTTTTATTCAGTTGCTGTCAGACGGTCCATAAGTAAAAATTATTAATATACTGTAAATTAACAATTTCTTATGAGTATTTGACACTCCGCCATTTCCTGGAGCGTATTCTGCACAAAGGCAATGCGAGCATCGGTCGATCGAATTCCTAGCTCTGTGATATACCAGTTTCCGGCGACGCACTCATTGTCTCTGCACCTGAACTCGCCTGAGGATGAAACGGTCAACTAGCCAGGCTGGCCGTGGCACGCTCTGTGGCCACTAGCGTTCAGCCTTGCAACAGGTACACCTTACCTTACAGAAATTCAAGAAGGCTGATTAGCTCGCCTACACACGCGTAACTTTACAATGTACAGACAAACAACTGATTACAATTACAGAAAAAATTGGATGATTGGTTCAAGACAAAAGGCTTCACAAACTGAGTAAGTCAATAATGAAAAAATTGGATGATTGGTTCAAGACAAAAGGCTTCACAAACTGAGTAAGTCAATAATGCATTGGTGCACCTCTGGACCTTATGTAAGCAGTTATTCGGCTTGGCAGCGATTGACAGAATTGCTGGATGTCCTCCTGAAGAATATCGTGCCGAATTCTGTTTAATTGGCCAGTTAGGTCGTCAAAAATCACGAGCTGGTTGGAGGGCCCTGCCCATAATGCTCCAAATGTTCTCAACTGGGGAGAGATCTGGCGACCTTGCTGGCCAAGGGAGGGTTTCTCAAGCACGAAGAGAAGCAGTAGAAACTCTCGTGGTGTGTGGGCGGGCATAATCTTGCGGAAATGTAAGCCCAGTATGGCTTGCCATGAACTGCAAGAAAATGGGGCGTAGCATATCGTCGACGTACTATTGTGGTGTAAGGGCGCCGCAGATGACAACCTAAGGGGTCTTGCTATGAAATGAAATGGCACCCCACACCATCACTCCTAGTTGTTGGGTCAGGTTGGTATCATACTGCTGTCTGGGACATCTCCAGACACGTCTTCGCTGGTCATACGGTCTCAGTTTGAAGCAGGGATAATTACTCAAGATAATTCTACTCCAGTCAGTGAGATTCCAGATCGAATGTGCTGGACACCACTGCAAACGTGCTTGTTGGTGTACAGAGGTCATGGCAGTTGGCGCAAGGGGCTCTGTGAGTTCAGCCTCCATTCTGTGAGTCGCCTATTAATTGGTCCTTGTGGTACTGAAACACCAGTTGGACGTTGGATCGATGATAATGATGAATCCTGAGCTCTGAGTGCCTCTCTGACTATTACTTGTGTCTCTAGATCGATCGCTTGCATCTTCATGCTGTGTTCAGCCATGGTTCACCCACTCCTGCCAACATCATAGAGTAGTGGCATCACTCTTATTCAAATATGGAGTAATTTGCCCATTCCTCTAACTACTTTTTCTTGATTACACATACTCTCTCAAATGGCGACATCTGCTAATACTGTTCACGTGTCTGTCTGTGAAGCATAGTTACTGTCCAGCTCAGTACAAGGAATGAAATTCACGAAGATTTTATATTCTGGTATTGACATGACCCCTGTTTACTGTCCTTGTCATCTGCGCGGTGAAATTGCACTGCAGCGTCACACATTCATCCACTGGCTGCCAGAGCTTACAGTTTTGCACTTATTTCCAATCCATCAAAAAATCAAAATGTACCATGTTAATTTCATGTTACTAGCTGAGGACCCAGTGTTGGCCAGGTAAGTATTTATTTCAGTCTTCTATTAATTCATCTCCTCCTTCCCTTTCTCTCTGTCCTTCTCCTCCTCCCCTCCTCCAGTCACCCCCTCCTCTCCCATTATCCTGTCCACCTCCTCAAACCACCGCTCTCTGTCCATTGCCTACCGCCCCTCTCTCTGTCCACCTGCTCCTCCCTCTCTCTGTCCATCTAGTCTTTCCTCGTCTCTCTTTACATTTCTTCCCTCCCATCCATCCCTCTGTCCATCTCCTGTGCCTCCCTCTCTCTGAACATTCCTGCTCCCCCTTTCTCTCCCTGTTTTTCTCCCTTTCTCATTTCTCTCTCTTCCTCTCTGTCCACCTCTTCCATCTACACTGCCCATCTCCTCCTGTGCATCTCTCTGTCTATCTGCTCCTCCCCTCTCTCTGTACATCTGCTCCACCTCTTTCTCTCTGTACATCCGCTCCTCCATCTGTTCCTCCCCATACTCTCTGTCCATGTGCTCCTCTTTCCTCTCTGTCCATCAGCTCCTCCCCCCATCCCTCTGTTCATCTCTTGCTCTCTCCCTCTAAGTCCATCTCCTCCTCCTCTCTCGGTCCACCTCCTCCTCGCTCTCTTATCCTATCATACCCTCAGCCAGCCTCTCTCCATTCATCTCCTCCTCTTCCCTTTCTCTGTCCATTGCCACCTTCCCTGTCTCTCTGTTCGTCTCCTCCTATCTCTCTCACTCTGTCTGTCTCCTCCTTCTCCCTATCTGTGTCCATCTACTCCTTTCCCCTCTCTGTCTGTCCATCTCCTCCTCACCTGTCCTCTCTCCGTCTTCACGTTATCATCCCCACCCGGCCGCTCTAGGGCGCCTTACCACGGTTCACGTGGCGCCCCCCCCCCCCCCCCGGTCGGCGGTTCGAGTCCTCCCTTGGGCATGGGTGTGTGTGTTGTCCTTAGCATAAGTTAGTTTCAGTTATATTAAGTAGAGTGTAAGCCTAGGGACCGATGACCTCAGCAGTTTGGTCCCATAGACCTTACCACAAATTTCTAATTTCCATTCCCACCCCAACAGGAAGTTGGTGGTTCTCGTCCTCACATTATTTTTTCCAGATAGTAAGTAACATTTGTTCGATTGAAAAGTTTAGGAAGAGCTTGCTACCAACCGTTTTGCTCGGATTCGCACATATCACATACACTCCCGGAAATTGAAATAAGAACACCGTGAATTCATTGTCCCAGGAAGGGGAAACTTTATTGACACATTCCTGGGGTCAGATACATCACATGATCACACTGACAGAACCACAGGCACATAGACACAGGCAACAGAGCATGCACAATGTCGGCACTAGTACAGTGTATATCCACCTTTCGCAGCAATGCAGGCTGCTATTCTCCCATGGAGACGATCGTAGAGATGCTGGATGTAGTCCTGTGGAACGGCTTGCCATGCCATTTCCACCTGGCGCCTCAGTTGGACCAGCGTTCGTGCTGGACGTGCAGACCGCGTGAGACGACGCTTCATCCAGTCCCAAACATGCTCAATGGGGGACAGATCCGGAGATCTTGCTGGCCAGGGAAGTTGACTTACACCTTCTAGAGCACGTTCGGTGGCACGGGATACATGCGGACGTGCATTGTCCTGTTGGAACAGCAAGTTCCCTTGCCGGTCTAGGAATGGTAGAACGATGGGTTCGTTGACGGTTTGGATGTACCGTGCACTATTCAGTGTCCCCTCGACGATCACTAGTGGTGTACGGCCAGTGTAGGAGATCGCTCCCCACACCATGATGCCAGGTGTTGGCCCTGTGTGCCTCAGTCGTATGCAGTCCCGATTGTGGCGCTCACCTGCACGGCGCCAAACACGCATACGACCATCATTGGCACCAAGGCAGAAGCGACTCTCATCGCTGAAGACGACACGTCTCCATTCGTCCCTCCATTCACGCCTGTCGCGACACCACTGGAGGGGGGCTGCACGATGTTGGGGCGTGAGCGGAAGACGGCCTAACGGTGTGCGGGACCGTAGCCCAGCTTCATGGAGACGGTTGCGAATGGTCCTCGCCGATACCCCAGGAGCAACAGTGTCCCTAATTTGCTGGGAAGTGGCGGTGCGGTCCCCTACGGCACTGCGTAGGATCCTACGGTCTTGGCGTGCATCCGTGCGTCGCTGCGGTCCGGTCCCAGGTCGACGGGCACGTGCACCTTCCGCCGACCACTGGCGACAACATCGATGTACTGTGGAGACCTCACGCCCCACGTGTTGAGCAATTCGGCGGTACGTCCACCCGGCCTCCCGCATGCCCACTATACGCCCTCGCTCAAAGTCCGTCAACTGCACATACGGTTCACGTCCACGCTGTCGCGGCATGCTACCAGTGTTAAAGACTGCGATGGAGCTCCGTATGCCACGGCAAACTGGCTGACACTGACGGCGGCGGTGCACAAATGCTGCGCGGCTAGCGCCATTCGACGGCCAACACCGCGGTTCCTGGTGTGTCTGCTGTGCCGTCCGTGTGATCATTGCTTGTACAGCCCTCTCGCAGTGTCCGGAGCAAGTATGGTGGGTCTGACACACCGGTGTCAATGTGTTCTTTTTTCCATTTCCAGGAGTGTATATTTCACCTACTTTTAGCGTATTTCACATATATTTGTACGCATATTTAACTTGTATCTCTAGTGAATTTCGTCCTGCAGTATCGTTTACACGTCGATAAATGTTTTTGACGTTATATTTCCTGAACTATGTGTCGTACAGTGATATCACTTCGCGGGAACATTCAGGGGCACAAGTAGATACTGTCTGCGAAAGGTATTGTGAATAGAGTTCGTCGTAAATAACTACTAAATTAAATGTCATGCATTTTGCGGCAGTTTTTCTCGAACCTCAGTGTTTATGACGGCATATCTCCTGAACTATGTGCTGTACAGTGATATATTTTTGCAGTACATTTAGTTATATATATGAACATCGTCTGCAAAATATGTTGCGAATAGAGTTAGTAGTAAGGAACTAATAAATGAAATCGTCTTGCATGACGTAGCGGTTTACCACACACGTTTGTGTTTATGACTTTATATCTCCTGAACTATGTGCAGTATAGCTGTACAGTTTTGCATGTACATTTATTGGAATATGTGAATATTGCCTGCAAAATGTGTTGCGAATAGAATTGGTAGTAAGGAAGAAATAAATTAAAAGGTCATGTCTGACGCTGCAGTTTTACTGCATGAACAGCGAAAATGTACTAAGAGATAAACTGTTTTCGTTTCATCAATTTGTGAGGGATGTCAGATATAAGTACTCGTAAAGGCTTGAAAGTATGTGTCAACTTTTTGCTAACCTCTAAGTGCTCTCAGTTCAAAACACTGGATGAATGTATTCTGACTGTATGCAAGCCGCTAAGCCCCTTTTTCACCGCCTACCCCAACATTTTCAGAGGAAGGTGATTCTTAACCCCCTCAGTGGTCCTTTTCAGACAGTAAGTTATACGTGTATCAAGTTGACTGACCTCGATCCATTGTTTTAGGAGGTGATGTAGAACATATTTATATAAAATAGATAGAGTCAGACCTCACATTGTAACCCTCAGTAAAAACTTACGCGCCTTATCAATTTAAAACTCTTACTGGAACCAGACAACGGCTACTTAGCAGATTTTTTGTGCCGTTATACTATTCTGTGAACAGTGCTCTATGATTTATGGAAGTCAATAACGAGACACTGACTCACAGTGTAAAAATAGTAGCCGAGTCACTTCACCTGTAAGCAGCACAGGCCAAGTGCTCCTAAATGTAATAATTATACATTGAGCCATGACCGAATTCAGACAGCCCACTAGTAAGTAGATAGTTTCTCCAATAAGAAATTAAGCACTAACCAAATGCATCTACATCTACATTTACATCTACATGATTACTCTGCGAGTTCATATTTAAGTGCCTGGCAGAAAATTCATCGAACCACATTCAAGTTTTTTCTTTACCTTTCCACTTTCGAACAGCGCGTGGGAAATCGAACACTTAAATCTTCCTGTGTGAGCTGTGATTTCTCTTATTTTATCATGATGATCGTTCCTCCCTATGTACGTAGGCGTCAATAAAATATTTTCACATTCAGAGGGGAAAGCTGGCGAATGAAATTTCATGAGAAGATCCTTCCGCAACGAAAAACGTCTTTGTTTTAATGATTGCCACCCCAATTCAAGTGTCATATCCGTGGCGCTCTCTCACCTATTTTGCGACAGTACAAAACGAGCTGCGCTTATCTGAAATGCTTCGAGGTCTTCCGTCGATCCTACCGGATGCGGATCCCATACCGCAGAGCAATACTCCAGAAGAGGATGTGGAAGCGTAGTGTAGGCATTCTCATTATTAGCAGAATAATTTTATTTCCTTTCTTGAGTATTGGTGTGACTTGTGCTACTTTCCAGTCTATAGGTACGGGTCTTTCAAGGAGCGATCAGTTGTATACGATTGCAAAATATGGACCTATTGTATCAGCATACTCTGAGAGGAACCTGACTGGTATACACTCAGGACCGGAGGCCTTGCCTTTATTGAGTGATTTAAGCTGCTTGGTTATACCGAGGACATTTACTTCTAAGTTACTCGCGTTTGCAATTATCCTTGGTTCGAATACCAGAATACTTCGTTTTCTTTGGTGAAGGACTTTCGGAAAACCGTATGTAGTAACTGCACTTTAGTGGTACTGTCATCAGTAACATCACCATTGTCATCGCGCAGTGAAGGTATTGATTACGTCTTATTACTGGTGTACTTTGCATACGACGAGAATCTATTTGAACTTTCTGCAGGATTTCGAGACAAAGTTTTGTAGTCGAAAGTAATAAAAGCATCTCCCACTGAAGTTCGCGCTACATTTCGAGCTTCTGCAAAACTTCGCCAATCTTGAGGGTTTTACTTCCCTTTAAATTTCACATGTTTTTCGTTGCTTCTGCAACAATGTTCTGAGTTGTTTAGTGTACCATGGGGTATCACTACCATCTCTTATTAATGTATTTGGTATACGTCTCTCAATATCCGTCGATACTATTTCTTTGAAATTAAACCACACCTGGTCTACGCATAAATATTGAGATTGGACAGAGTGGAGACTGTCTCTTAGGAAAGCCACAAGCGAATTTTTATTTGCTTTTTTACATAGACGTATTTTGCGTCCATTTTTGGTGGGTTCGGATGTTACGGTATTCAGTCTCTTTAAAACAGCCTTGTGGTCACTAATACCTGTATCCGTCAGAATGTTCCCTATTTGCTCAGGATTATTTGATGTTAGGAAATCAAGTATTTTTTCGCAATTATTTACTTTGAGTGGACTCGTGAACTAATTGTAAAATAATTTTCTGAGAACGCATTCAAAACGATTTCGAACGACGTTCTATACCTGTCTCCGACTTTAAGTATGTATTTTCGCCAATAGGTCGAGAGTAGGTTGAAGTCTTCACCAACGATAATTGTATGAATAGGCTACCTGTAGGTTATCAGTCCCCTAGAACTTAGAACTACTTAAACCTAACTAACCTAAGGACATCACACACATCCACACCCGAGGCAGGATTCGAACCTGCGACCATAGCGGTCGCGAGGTTCCAGACTTAAGCGCCTAGAAGCGCTCGGCCACAGCGGCCGGGGCCTGTTTGAAATGAGACTCAAGTTTTGTTTGAAGTGTTCAGTAACTCTACCATCTGAGCCGGAGGATCCGTTAAAGGAGCCAATTATTAATTCATTCCGGCTGTCAAGTATAACCTGTACTCTAACTAACTCACAGGAACTACCTACATTGATTTCTCTATTAAGTAAACTACTTCTGATAGCAATGAAAGCTCCCACCATCTGTATTTAATCTGGTCTTTCAATGTAGGCTGAACTTCTTTCCGGCTTTAGCCAGCTTTCCGTACATATAACGATCTGAGATTCATTGCTATCTAGTAGCTCTTGGAGCTCTGGTTCTTTTTCAACACAGCCAGGACAGTTTACAATTACAATACCGGTTGTTTGTAGGTCTACTTTCCTGTGTATCTCCAGCACGCTTTTAGACTGACGCACTTCTTGTAGTTTCCCGAGACGCTCTGAACCAAAAAAAAAAACGCCCAGTCCCCTCCACACAGCTCCCGCTGCCGCTTAGTCGCTTGCTGTGTGTATTGGAATCCGACCTATTAAGCGGAATCCAAAAATCCACTGCCCTATGGCCCAAGTCGAGGAGCCTCCAGCTTACACAGTCGCAGAACAGACTGAGCCTCTGATTCAGACCCTTCATTCGGCTCTGTACTAAAGGACCACAGTGGGTTCTGTGGATGATGCTAAAGATGGCAATCTCCACCTCCATCTCGCAAGCAAGACTGGCAGTATTTACTACTTCAGCTAGCCATCCGACACCAGAAAGAATCTCTTCCGATCGAAAGCGGCACACATCGTTACTTCTGACATGAGCCACCACCTGCAGTTGGTTGCACCCTATGCTCTTCATGGCGTCCAGAAGCACCCTTTCCACATCTAAAATGACCCCTCTCGGTATGTACACAGAGTGCACGCTGGATTCCTTCCCCTTCTCGGCAGCCATATCCCTAAGGAGCCCCATTTATACGCATAATGTAGGAGCACTCAATTACCAGTAAACCCACTCTCTGTGAAAGTCCCGACCGTGCAGGTTAAGAGGCTTCCTCTGGAACTGGACGAGCGACTCAATGTGGCTCAGGATTTTTCTCAGCCACAGATGGTGCCTGAAACCTGTTCGTCAGACGAGCTGGGGTGGTCCTCAAATCGGCCTCCTGGGAAGTTTTTCTCTGCCTGCCTCCTGGTAGCGACCTCCCACTGGACTACGGGTGAGAGATGAACTTCGGTGTGGTCAGTAACACGGGCGGTCACAGTAGTGGACTGATTAGGGAATATGTGGGCCGTACAGTACGTCCCAAGGATACCCACGTCCGGCCCACCTCAGTGATGCCCACTGCCAACAGCCTCGATCTGTGTGACCGAAATGAACAACATCTAGAGCTGTGCACGAAGGGTCACTAACTCAGCTCACATGAACACAGCAATCATAGTCCCTATGCATATGAAAAAAGGCAAAACTATACACTACATAGTTATTAGAAGCTAGATTGTGCGTAGTACTCACACAAACACGCAAAAAATTAAGAAAGTAAACTAGTACCCACGCAGAAGGCTGAAAGTAAGATGCTCCTGTCTAACGCTCGTAATTATAATTGGCAAATAAACGGTGTGCTCGTCTTATCTGCAGCAGCGACGAAAGTCGTAAATGTGATCTCACTGGTACATAGTAGAAAGCAGTAGTTTGATGGCCAACACAAATTGCAGCGGGGCATGTCACTTTGCTCGTCGGATTCATATTGCCTTTTACCAATAAAAGGAATAGCTACTGTTCTTCCCTGCACCACAATGACCACTTCATTACGTACAAAATCCTCTTTTCCTTTGTACTTTTGAAAGAAATCTGCTCCCACCAGCATTTTCACGAATAAGCCATTTATTATCAGAAAAGTTTGGTCCAACCGATCCTGACAGGTAGCATAACTTCATGTTTAACTACTTTCTTACTCTTCCCTGTGGATACAATAATATTTATGCAATTCACTGGCATTATAACCACATCCTTACTAGCGTGGAGAGCATTCACAGTGTGACACTGCACATAAATCGGAACCACTATCCAGTAAACAAAGAACCTTCTCATTAAGAATAGTAACTTCTATTATAGGCTCTGACTTCAGAATAAGGTTCATCTAACAAATCTTGCACTACATCATGTCTATTGAATCCTACACCTTCTGTGGAAATTACGCACATGGTCTCAGAGTCTTCTTCCTCTTTTAACTGTGGCAGCTTTAATTAGTCTGTCCACTACTGACAAATCAAAACACTTCTCCAAACACTGTCCTTCTTTAATAATAATATCGGATTCTGCAACTCTTCCTATCGTGTTGTCAGCATTATCAAAATAGTCCCCTGCTTCCTTCAGTTCTGTTCCTTCGTCGTCACTATCAGACACTGCGCCTTCTAATCTACGTAAAACTCCCTCTACCCTTCTATATTCTTTCTCAGGTATCTCTAACACCGTTACCCCTATTATGGTGCTAACTCCACAGTTTACTGTACGTTCCTCACCTGCATTGCAGTGCTCACTCACACTAACACCTTGTTCTGAATCTTTATTTTCTAATAACTGTTTCTCATTAACGTGGTTCATGGAATCACTGTTATGATCTTTTCTTCCCTGAAAGACACATATTTTAACAGTGTCCCTTTCCTCTGCAAAATCTACTATACCAACCCCAAGATATTCGGCTGGTGGCTGCCTTACAAAAGGTTTTCCTAGCGGACTTAACCTGTGCTGCCTCACCTACGCGATCATTGCCACTGACATTTCTTTCGGCTGGCTGTGTACACCACTCCGCCCAGTCAGCGGACTGTTGCTGTCTATATTCAACGTTTCGTTCTCTGCCATTATGTCTACTTCCAACAGGAACCCCTCGCCCTCGGTACCTGCCTCTATAATTACTGGAACTTTGCACTCCTATTCTATTTACATGTGCCTCCGCTGTGTTTTCATTTTGCTTAATGGGAGGCCTATAGTTCCTCCTAGCATTCTCCTCCTCCTAAAGAAGATTTTCTACCTTCCCAAGATAATGAATAAATTTATCAATATCATGCCTAAGTGCTGAGATTATTTTGTTATGCCAGTACAAAGGCAACTTATTCCCTACCCCCTTAATAATATGTTCCGTCTTCACTTTAGAGCACAAATATACAAAGTTGTGACCCATTTTTGCACAAACCTCTTAGTAGTATCTTTCTTCGTGTCACATTTTTCACCTGACCAGAATTTGTTCAAATGACCCATTTTTGCACAAACCTCTTAGTAGTATCTTTCTTCGTGTCACAGTTTTCACCTGACCAGAATTTGTTCAAAACTTCCATCTGCTTTCGCTTACACCTATATTCCTCAAAAATTGCCTGTTTAAAATCCTCTATTTTGTCATATTTATCTGCTTCCCAATTTTCCCACACTCTAGCTCCAACCATCAAATTTGACGCTATGAAGCCAATTTTTTGCTTATCATTCCATGATTTGGGCAAAACGACCTCAAAATCACCTCAAAATTTTTTTAGGATGTACATATTTACTTGGATCAAATAGCAAAAACTGACAATGTGTCACATATGCAAATTATGATAATTCTACAACACCATTAGATATTACATAACCACTACTGCTAGTAACACTTTGTTCTGCTCTTTTTAGTCTACCACCATGGTTACGCAGTTGTTTACCTACAACTGTAATAAATTGAGTTATGTTAGTTTCCAGGTTGGTAAATTTAGCAGCCACTTGCACACCAAATTTCTAACACACATCCTTTCTTTCCTTGATTTGATTTCCCATTATAGTGTGACTATTCTCACATTGTTTTTCCACATTATTTACTTGTTCCTGCATTTTATTTAAATCTGCATTTACTTGTTCCCCTAAATGTATGCTGTCATCAGCAACTTGCTTAATCTGAGATGTCAATTCATTTTTTACTGTTACAACAGCATTATTACATTCGTGCTTTACTTTACTAGTTTCACTTTTTACACTGTCACTAAGCAAAGTCATATCGTTTTTCCATGAATCTCTTAATTTAGAAATTTTCTTTTCCATTCTGGATTCCATTTCTGCTGACATGTTAGTAAACCCTTGATTAACTTCAAAAACCAATCCAACTACTTACCTATGCAACCCATTTATTTCAGTGTGCAACCCATTTATCTCAGAACTTAAGGAATTCTTTGTATCAGAACCCATTTCCTTCATTTAAGTGTTAATATCAGAGCCTAATGGAATTTTAATTTCGGAACCCAGTCCATTCATTTTGATATTCATACCCCCCGTATGTTTCAAAATATTTGCCAACATTTCTGAAACACTATCTTTTTGCTCACAAGCAATTGACAATGGTTCCTGTTTTATCTCAGTAACAGTAAAAAGTGTAAACTTAACATTAACCTCAGATTCTGCTTCATTTTTTTCCTCCCGAATAGGAATAGGTGTGGAGTTTTCAATCTTCGATTCCCTTTTTAGCCTCTGAACACGAAACGCTGTAAACCTCACATCGGTTTCCACTGTGTTCTGTTCATTGTCTGTCCCATAATTAGCATACATTGAATCTGGCAAGCCACTATCATTTCCTTGTGATGTATCAAACCTAAATTCACCAGCCACTACATCATCTGCATGTATTACTTTCTCCAAATCTACCCCTACATTCTCGTCTACTATAGCATGGTTATTATTTTCCGTCATGCTCACAAGTTTCTTTCCACACACACACACACACACACACACATATATATATATACACATACACACCAAACGATGTAGAATACCACTTAGCTTTTCTCGGTCGTCGTCAGCACAGTGAGATATCCGTTCGCGAAACTCTGCCCCCACAGATATAGTTTCTGGGCCCACACTCCGTCCACTGCTGACAACGGCCGCAGACTCCCGGCTGCTGTTGCCCGTTGTCATGCGATGTTAAGCCGTTGCCGACGTCGTCAGCTGCCTTCTCCACCAGTTGTTCTAGCCGCTAAATCTTCCACTTCGCTATTGCTGTCCTTTCTGAATCATCTTTCCCTTGATCACATGGTTCCTTTGTCTTTCTATCAAAGTTTATTTATGCAAGTTTGGGTCTTTCTTTTATCGGGTTAGCGACACTGCTGCTTTTAAAGTTCACACTCACTTTGAACTTCACATTTCCCAGATGCTAAATGCACCAACTGCGGCGGGGCGGGTTCGGCCGTCAGTGTTGTTATTAACGCTATCGTTCAGTCCACCTACGTCGATAGGATTCTTGCCGAGGTTCCTTCACTCTGGGGTAGCAGATACGTGCTAGGCAGTGTAAAGCAGCGTTGATGAAACCGCTACCTATATCTACCACAGAGAGGCCGCGTAGCTCTAGATAAAAGTCAGTTCCTGAAAGTTCATGATTAAAAAATCGGTCGTTCGGGATATTCAGTCTACTTGCAGAAAAGCGTTTAAGATCAGAATAACTCTTTTTTATTTATATTGAAACACATGAAATGGTTATCAAGTCCGTATTTAATATGGTGAAACGTTATCATTTAAAGTTCACTGTCTCTATAACAAATATTCACTCGAAAAGTAGCTAGAATTTTAACAAATCCGACCCGACAAATTTTCACGATCTACCAGTCACAGACCAACAACTATTCGTGACTTAACAATTGGTCGTTTCAGTGGTCTTCTTCGTGAGAAGTGCTCGCCAAAATATTCCGTACAGAGCCTGAAACACGCCACGTGGAGAAGTTACTACGACCAGAAAGTTCACACGATCATATCTCTCAAACTATTAAACTTAGAAACACCAAACTTTCATTAATTTTTTCGTAACTCCAGTCGCTTCACTCACGATATATTCGAACCGAAACTAGCTCACTATGTCCTCATCCAGCAGAGTACTTTTAAGGTGCGATCTATCATCGTGTTGTCCGTAGGCTGGCTAGAAAGCCACTCTCTCGAGGTACTCTCCTCTCTACCCACTCCTCTATTCGCGCGGCAACAGCTTAATTCTAACTGGCTGTTGATCTAAACGTCCAATCAAAACGTTCCTTCCTGCTCATCCAATCACTAATTTGATAGTAATTAATGTCAGCAAAACTTCAATTTCTTGTATAATGTTTAATCAAAATAAGCGAAGTGCGAAATATTCTTCAAATTGATAAATAAACATATTCCACCTCTAACTTCCATTCTGGCTGCTTTTATACAAAAGCACGCTCACACAGACATACGTCACCTGAATCGTGGTTGCAACATAATTTTCCCACGTTTCGTTTGTACAAGGTTTTACGTAAAACGAAATATTAAATTTTAAAGTATGTCCCACATACACTCTCTCAATCATTCTCAAGTACTCACACACGAAAATATAATCAAATAATAATTTTGACCGATTTTGTTATTATGTAATCCAAAGTGACTAAAGTTTTAAAAAGAAAAATCTAATTTATCGATTTTTATGCACTGACAACGTTGTAATGGCTTCAAATGATAATGAAAGTCGATCTGTTATTGTTCCTAACTTGGTTTTAAAAAACAAGCGTAGCTTTTATGACTTTCAGGTAATTCTCTTTATCTCCGGATCTATAATAAATAAAAATCTGAAATTCTGAAAGCAGCATTCCATTAATAACAGATGGCTGTGTACCAAATTTGAATAAAATCGGATAATAACTAACATGGATTATTTACATTCGTAGAGGGTATGAATCTTCTTATCGACTGAATGTTACGCTACGTAGTTCTCACAGCAGGCAGCGTCAGCTGTGCTGTGAGCAGAGCGAAAAAAAACATAGCCATCCTGCAGCCACCGTACTAGACGGCTGCGTGCCTTACTGCAACGAATGTTATCTCGTAATAATATTCTGCGTTAGAAAATGACTAATGCTGAGAGAACGTATGTGTTTGTTTTCAATAAATTCAAGTTAAAATAAAAATTGCTTCTGGTGTTTTCAGTTTTACTGTTTGTGGTTCTTCATTTACGTTTCATATCATTGGTTTTCCCTGTTGCTCTCATGTTTTAGTTAATTTTCCTTTACTCATGGCGTATGCAGTTGGTCTGGGCAGTGAAAATTATCACCCTGTTACTCGCACTGTTCGTAATTCCCTTATGTTTAAGTTCCTTGGTGAAAGTCTCCAACAAACATGTGTAGTGGTTCTGATGGATACTCCGACACCAGGTAGAATCTCATGTGTATTTTTTGCTATATGTTGCCGTTAAATAGGCGCTTCCGATATATTTTTCCATACGATCTCACCATAATCAAGAACCAACCGTTATATCGTCTTATATAGCGCTACAGTAAAACGTGGTAGCATGGACGTAGAATTTAGTACAGTATACTGCACCTACTACAGTGCACTACACGCGCATTCCATCCAAAGTTTTCACTCTTAACAATTCGAAATGATGCTGCCAATTTACCTGCTGATCTAACAAGGAACCCCTGGAGTGCAAGGTCGCAAAAGGCCTATGACGGCTACGACATTCGACGCCCCACGTATTGTCTACCATGCAACCACAATACTGGCTCCTAACAGTATCTGGGGGCTGGACTAGAGGCATCCAATGATGAGCACAGCATGAGGCTAAGGAGCGTAGTTGAGCTCCTTAGTCGACAAGTAACCCACAACAGTGCTACAGTGCTAGTGGTGTTGATACAAAGCAGAACAGTGGCAACGATAAACAAAGCAAACATTGCATTATATGTACAACAACAATTGCCGAAGTTGACAATTCGTTAGAAAAGAAAGAAGGAGCAGAGTGAGAAAGAAGTAGCATATTGTTGTAACTGACAATTCGAACGTTTCTACAATACAACTGTTATTTACGTGAGTCTACATGGAAATGACTGAATAACAACGAAAAGTCACAATCACAAAGCCAGTAATAATTTACTACTAGAGGCAACAAAAGACAACTTCTAAGTTTCCCACAACAGTCCGTTGTAACACACATACACTTAATTCCAAGTCCTATTCCGATGGCGAAGACGTAGTCTTCCGTGGAGACGTCTTTGAGGTCGGTATTTGGCGTGTAATGACGTCCGTTTTTTTTCTTTGTTGTGATTTTAATATCTGTATAACAGGTAGGCTGGCAGCAGCACAATACGCTGCTCTTCAGCCAAAGATAGTACAATGATAAAACAGAGAAGACACATGGGTTGGAACAAAACGGTGGGGGAAAAACAGTAGACACATGAACATAAAAAACATGAAGCCGTTCACACTCGATGACAATCCACACTACAAACTGTTGACACGAAGCACAAACACTGAAGATGTCGATGGCACTGGTGAACGATGGAATGTGACAGTGAACACTGAACACTAAACACGACGGCACACACGAGACACTGATGGCAATGATCTCCGGGGCGCGAATGTCCACTTAGCGTGTGCGAGTCCGGGGACCTGCCAAGAGGGGAAGAAGGGTGAGGTGGGGGAGAGGGGAGAAGAAGGATGCCAATGGCTGAGGAGATGGGGGGAGGAGGAGATGGACAGGGGAGGGGAAGCCCGGGGGAGGAGTGGGGAGAAATGGAGGGGGGAGGGAAGAGGGAGAGAAGGGTGGGAGGGTGCCCAAAGGAGCAAACACAGGAAGAGGGAGGGAGGATCAAAGTTGGTAGGAGGGGTAGATGGAGGGGAGGAGGGCATCATCAGGGAGAGGGAGCTGGCGGAAGCCACCTTGGGAGAGGGTAAGGAGGGTGGAGAGATGGCGACCGGTTGGGGCGTGGGAATACAGGTGCGGCAGCGGGTGGGGGCGGGAGAGGATGGGCGAGACAAGCGGGTGAGGAGGATCGAGTTTGTGGGAGGTGTACAGGATCCGTATCCTTTCAAAGAAAAGGAGAAGGTGGGGGAACGGAATGAGATCGTACAGAATCCGTGTGGGGGAGGGGAGACAGATGTGATAGGCGAGGTGGAGAGCATGGCGTTCAAGGATTTGAAGGGATTTATAAAAGGTAGGGGGGGCGGAGATCCAAGCCGGATGGGCGTAACAAAGGATAGGGCGGGTGAGGGATTTATAGGTGTGGAGTATGGTGGAGGGGTCCAGACCCCACGTGTGGCCGGAAAGGAGCTTGAGGAGACGGAGTCGGGAGCGTGCCTTGGCTTCGATTGTCCAGAGATGGGGGGTCCAGGAGAGTCGACGGTCGAGGTGACGCTAAGGTACTTAAGGGTGGGGGTGAGGGCGATAGGACGGCCATAGCTGGTGAGATAGAAATCAAGGAGGCGGAAGGAAGGGTTGGTTTTGCCTACAATGATCGCCAGGGTTTTGGAGGGATTGACCTTGAGCAACCACTGGTTGCACCAAGTGATGAATTGGTCAAGGTGTTGGGAGCGCTGCAGGGTGGGGGCAAGGGCAAGGAAGACGGTGTCATCGGCAAACTGGAGAAGGTGGACGGGGGTGACGGCGGCGGCATTTCCGCCGTATATAAAAGGTAGAGAAGGGGAGAGAGGACGGAGCCTTGGGGCACACCGGCGGAGGGAAAAATGGTGTATGAATCGGTGTTATGGATGATGACGTAGGAAGGACTGTGGGAGAGAAAGGGGCCGATCAGAGGGACATAGTTAATGGGAAGGGCGAAGGTTTGGAGCTTGAAGAGGAGACCGGAATGCCATACGCGGTCATAAGCATGTTCGAGGACCAGGGAGAGGAAGATTGCAGAGCGATGGGAATTAAGCTGTTCGGAAAGGAGATGAGTGAGGTGAAGGAGAAGGTTGTCGGAAGAGAAGGATGGCTGAAAGCCATACTGGGTAACGGGAAGGAGGCGGTGGTGGCGGAGATTCTGTTGAATGCGGCAGGTGAGGATAGATTCCAGGACCTTGCTGAAGACTGAGGTAAGGCTGATGGGACGGTAGGACGAGACGGCGGACGGCGGTTTACCAGGTTTAGGGAACATCAGGATACAGGAGGTTTTCCACAGGTCAGGGTAGTAACCGGTGGACAGGACTACATTGTAGAGCCTGGTCAGGGTGGAGAGGAAAGAGACAGGAGCTTCACGAAGGTGACGGTAGGTGACACGATTGTGACCAGGAGTGGTGTTGCGTTTCATGCGGAGTGTAGCAATGAGATCCTGTGTAGTGATAGGGGCATTGAGTTCAGTGTGTGCAATGTTGTGCAAGTACTGGAAACCAGGTGCGAGGGGAGGGACAGAGGTGTCAGTTCGATTGCAGACATACGGGAAGAGGGAGTAATCGAACTGGGGATCATCGGGGATGGAAAAGACATCGGAGAGGTAAGAGGCAAAGTGATTGGCCTTACTAAGGGTGTCAGGGAAGGGGTGATCATCATGGAGAAGAGGATAGTAGAGGGTGGGTTTAGTTCCGGCAAGGCGACGGAAAGCTGACCAGAACTTGGACGAGTTTATAGGTAGGGTAGCATTTAAACAGGTGCATGTCTGTCGCCAGTCCCAGCGTTTCTCAGCTGTGAGCAAATTTCGAATGTGTCGCTGGAGTTGCCGGTGGCGTCGGAGTGGGTCCGGGTCACATGTGTGGAGGAAGGCACAGTAGAGATGGCATGATTCACGGAGGAGGAGGACGGCCTGTGGGGGTAAGGTAGGACAATGGGGGTGGATGGCGACAGTAGGGACGTGGGCCTCCATGGCCTCAGACAAGGTCTGCTGTAGAAAGGAGGCGGCATGGGTTACATCGTCAGGGTGGTGGTAGGTGAAGGGGTGGCTATCGACCTGGGTGGAGAGGGTATCTCGGTAGGCATTCCAGTTGGTACGGGAATAGTCATGGACGTACTTTTGGGGGAAGGTCATTACGAGGGTCAGGGTGGGGGCGACGACCATCTGAAATGGTGAGGAGGACAGGGAGATGGTCGCTACCAATAGGCTCCAGGACATCCACCGTTATGCTGCCAAGGAGGTTAGGGGAGGAAAGGATAACATCGGGAGTGGAGTTGGATTCGGGATGGGTGTGCTGGGGAATGGGGATGAGGTCACCTTGAAGGGAGGAGAGGAACCGATGCCACCGCCGTAACTGGGCGGCGGAACGACTATGGATGTTGAGGTCGGTGGCGATCACGTAGGAGGAGAAGGTACGGTCAATGTGGGAGAGGAAGTCGAAGGGAATAGGGGCGTTAGGGCGGACATAGATGGTGGCGCAGGTGACGGTAAGGCCGGGGAAGAAGAGACTAAGGATCAGGTGTTCGGTGGGATTGGGAAGGAGAGGCTGGAGCCGAACTGGGATCTGGCGGTGGTGACCAATGGCAACTCCGCCACGCGAAATCGGGAGGGGATTATCGGAGCGGTGAAGGAGGTAGGGCGATGTGTGGATGATGTGGTGGGGTTGGAGGAAGGTTTCATAGAGGAGGAAGGCATCCACACAGTGGGTGGCCAGGGTGTGCAGGAAGAGGTTGTTGTTGGTGGGAAGGGAGCGGATGTTGTTGAGAAGGATACGGTGCTGTCGCGCCATGACAGGGATTTAGACAAGGGTGTCAAGACGGGAGAAGGTGAAATGGGCCTGGTTGTTGGAGTAGGTGGCATACATTTTTAAGTGGAAAATGGAACGGGTGGCGAGGGAGACCTGTTGGAGGGTGTGAGGGCGCTGGAAAGGGTGGACATTTTGTAGGACAATGGTGAGGAACCTGATGATGTCCTCAGTGGTGGGGGGGGGGGACGAAGGGAATTGCCAGGAGGGGTGGGGGTGTCCAGAGGATGGACAGGGATGGTGAGTACAGGAGTGGTCAGAGGGAGTAGGTGGGATGGGGGAGATTGCAGGTATTACAGGAGGGAGGGGATTGAAGGTTAGGGCACTTCCGGAGGAAGTGCGCTTGCCTACAATGCGGGCAGGTGGGGGCCTCGCGGCATTCGGCTGTTGGGTGTGCGTTATAGCACAGACACCTCTGGCAGCGCAGGGATAGAGGAGGGGAACGGGAGGGGTCGACCTTATAGCGCTGGTTGAAGAGGAGGGCACCCTCCTTCAGGAGACGGTCAATGGAGGGGGTGTCCTCGGAGAAAACCCGCATAAGGTGGGTGGGGCCGACCGAGTTGAAAATGCGGCGGACTGCCCGCACCTCCAGCGTGGGATGCGCCTTGAGCTCCGCCAACACCTCCTCCTCTGTGATCGGCGGACTGAGCCGAGTGATCATGACGGTGAGGGTTGGCGGGCGACACGGGTGTTGGGGTTGGCGGGTAGGAGATGGAGAAGGAGCAGAGGTGAGGGAGGCATTGGGGCCAAAATGGGTGATGGGGAGGCGGGAGAGGATGTCAGTATGGAGGGTGGGGCTGGGGGAGGAGATGAGAACGGAATCCCATCTGGGAGTGAGGCGTGAGATGGGGCCACCAGGGAAATGTTGGCGGAGGAGGAGGGAGAGATTCCAGGCCTCGTGAAGGGAAGGATCGGGACAGGAGAGGAGGTATTTGTATAAAGAGGGGGGGGGGGGGAGGAGGAGGAGGAGACAGAGGGAGCAGGGCCAGGCGGGGAGACATCCATGGCATCCTGGGGGGGGGGGGGAAGGAGGACAGGGCGGGGCCTTTTTGGGAGCGGAGGAGGTGGTGGTGCCACTAGGGCATTTAACGGCGGCAGAAGGGTGGGTGGTGACATGAGGGAAGGGAGCTATGGGGAGGTGGTGGGAAGTGGCAGGTCCTGGCGTGGACGCAGCAGTTGGCGCTGGAGATGGCGACGGTGAAGGCGACGACGACGGCGATGGTGGTGGTGGTGATGGCGAAGGCGATGGGGAGAGTTGGGCATGGGCAGTGGCCTGATGGGCCACCATCCTAGCTGGAGCTGCAGTGACAGGCTGGGGGAGTGGGGGGAAAGGATCAGAGGGAGAGGAGTGGGAGGAAGAAGTCAGAGAGGGGGCGACAAAGAGCGAGGGCGAAGGGAGAGTGAGAAGAGGAGGGATGGAAAGAGGGGGTGTGACTGGGAACACCATGTAATGGTGGTGGTGGTGGCGGAGGGCGACGTGTACACAATGGCAGTGGTGGTAGTAGTGGCAATGGTGGTGGGGGCTGGCATGACGACAGGGATAAACAAGACGAAACAGGACGAAAAGGAGGGGAAAAACTGGGGACAGACAAAGATGGACGAAGACAAAGACGAAGACAGATGAAGACCAGAGTCCCACGCTGCTGGCGCTGGCGCTGGCGATGGCTGGCAGGGATGCCGCAGCTGCTGCTGCTGCCACGGACGGGGCCGGGGCCGCTGCTGCTGCTGCTGCCGCTGCTGCTGCTGGAGGGCTGGCTGGCTGGACTGCTGCTGCTGGAGGGCTGGCTGGCTGGACCACTGCTGCCGGCTGGACCACTGCTACTGGCCGGGATCGCTGCTGCTGGCCAGGACCGCTGCTTCTGCTGCTGCTGCTGCTCGGCTGGACCGCTGCTGCTCGGCTGGCTGGTTGGCTGGCTGGCTGGCTGGTACCTGAAAACCTAGCGCTTCGATTAGTGCTGGAATGGCACAATCAAAGGGTGGAATCCTTTCGGAGTACCACCAGAGATGGACGTCCGGTGTTGGTTCTAGCCTTTAAATAGTATTGGTCAGCTAATCAGATGTTTGTATAGTAATACTTCCTGCAGGCCATCTCGAACTCTCTCTGCAGGAAGTAGTACGTGGTATGTCTGTTTCCAAAACAGCCGATGTTTACCATTGCTCACACCTTTGGGCATAGGCAACCTTGGTCCTGTGCCGTGTTAGATATGTTGCTGGCCCACAGGGGCTACCTTGGCGACGGCGTAACACCCCTCCCCCTTTGGAAGAGCTGGAGTGGCACGGGCGACTGTGGGGTAGAGAGCACCAATGTAGCCTGGTGCCGTAGGCTGATCAGCAGCTTTCCTGGAAGATCGCCCACTAACTGAGGAGAGGACAGCAACATAGGCCTCATGGAAGGGGCCGGCAACAGGAGAGGGAGAGAAGCCGGCATGTGGGGCTGCGGCTGGTCGAAGAAACAAGGATGCAGTTGGTTGCAGTGACGCGAAACCACACTGTCTTCCAAGTGGACATCGAACAGTTGTCGATCATGGGGCCCGAGAACGACCCCCAGCAGCCAGCAGGGCTGGGACCCAAAACAGCACTCCCACACCAAGGAGCCGGATGAATATCTGGAAGCACCGGGCCGGGCGCGATGTGCCACCCGCAGCAGGAGGAGGTGGAGCACGGTCCGAGGCTGGCGACCATGCAGCGGTTCAGCTGGACTCTTGTCACCCACCAGCGTGGTCCTGTAGGAGCTGAGAAATAACGTAAGAGCGTCTCCCGGAGAACGGTCCTCCGTGTACTTCTGCATCTGAGTTTTAAATGTGCGAATAAGGTGCTCCGTCCCGCCATTGGATTGTGAATGAAAAGGCGGGGTAAAGACGTGGTGGATACCATTATGGTGGCAGAATTTGGCGAACTCTTGACTGCGAAATTGCAGGTTGATATCAGTGACCAAGGTGACGGGAAGGCCTTCAATGGAAAATATTTGGAGAGGGCCATGATAGTAGTCTCCATGGTGATAAAGGAGCATTGGATAATGAAAGGGGTCATAGGCATCCGTGACGAGCAACCAGTATGCACCAAGGGAGGGTCCCACAAAATCCACATGGATGCGCTCCCATGGGAGGAAAGCTGCCAGCCAGGATTGTAAGGACTGGGGCAGAGCGGTAAGGGCCTAGGTACACTGCTGACAACCCCAGACCATGCACTCCACATCTGCTGTCACGCCCACCCAGAAGACATGGCGACGTGTGAGGGTTTTCATCAGGCAATACCCCAGTGACTTTGATGTAAAACGTTGAGAATCCGGGACCGCAGGGAAGTTGGCACAATGACTCGTGGATTGGCGTCATGTTCTGCATGGAGGAGCACCCTGTTAACAGCCACCAGTTGATGGCAGATGGAGAAGAAGAATCGGAGGGCAGCCTGGGCGCGAGGTGGAGGAAGAATTGGCCAGCCACGGAGAACATAGTGGCCCACCGGCTGGAAGAGCGGATCAGCGGTTGTTGCTGAGGCCACCCTCTCAGCTGTGACTGGAAATGCAGTCAACGCAACTCGTATGTCGTCATTGACCTAGAAAATTAGGAGGTCCAATGAATCGGATGCTGAATCCTGGGTGGAGGGGAGCCGAGACAAGGCATCTGCGTTGGCATGCTGGGAGGTGGGCCGGAAATATATGGTGTACTTAAAATGTGAAAGGAATAGTGCCCATCGCTGCAGGCGGTGGGAAGCCTTCGTAGGTAACTGGGCTGACGGAGAAAATAAGGCCATGATGGGCTTATGGTCAGTGAAAAGACCTACCATAAAGGTATGGGAGGACTTTGGTACAGGCAAACATGATGGCTAGGGCCTCCTTCTCAATATGAGAATATCTGCTTTGGGCCTTGGTAAGGGATTTAGATATGTACGCCACGAGGCATTCCAATCCATCTGGTAGACGGTGCGAAAGGACAGCTCCAACACCATAGTCTGAGGCATCTGTAGCCAAAAGGAGAGGAAGAGAGGGGTTATACAGTATAAGACAATCCACAGAGTGCAACCTCCTCTTTAAGGTTTGGAAAGCCGATTCACAAGCCGGAGACCAATGAAAACGCACGTTCTTTCAGCATAGGTGATGGAGGGGCGCCGCAATGTGGGCGGCGGAGGGAATGAACTTTCGATAGTAAGCAATTTTACCCAGGAAAGACCGCAATTGGTGGACGTCACGTGGACAAGGAAGGGTCATTGTAGCTGCGATGTAGGAGGAGGTAGGCAACATGCCATTGTGGGAAATGATGTGACCCAGGTAGGAAATAGCAGGTTGAAAAAAGGAGCATTTAGCAAAGTTGCATTTGAGGCCTGCAGTCCGCAGGCACAGGAACAAGTGTCGCAGATGACTGAGATGTTCATCCGCAGTACGGCTGGTGACGACGATGTCGCCAAGGAAGTTGGTACATCCGGGCACACCTTGCAAGAGCTGTTCCAAGTAACACTGAAAGAGGGCTGGTGCACTAGCAATGCCATACATGGGGCGGTTCAACCGAAACAGCCCAAACGGTGCATTGACGACGGCCAGGTGTGTAGAAGGCTCATCTAAGGGTATTAGGAGGTAGGCCTTGGCAAGATCGATCTTTGAAAAAAATTGTCCCCCCGCAAGCTTGGAGAACAGGTCCTTGGGATGGGGAGGGAGATAGTCTTCAACCTGTAGCTGAGGGCTTAGCGTAGCCTTGAAGTCGCCACAAATCCGAAAATGCTCATCTGGTCTCTTGAGGACAACCAAGGGTGTCGCCCACGAACTGAAACGGACCAGCGTGACGACTCTCTCCATGGTGAGATGGTCCAGTGCCTGTTTAAGAGGATGCTGGAGGGCGAGGGGGACCTGCCAAGCCTGTAAGTACTTCAGGCGGGCAGACGGTCTCAGCTGGAGCGACGCCTGAAAATCTTGAGCACAGCCGACACATGGCGAGAAGAGGTGCTGGAATTCTGTGCACAAGGCATAGACTGCCAGAAACAGAACCTGGGAAGACACCAGATGAACATTGTTGTCGATGGCGAAGCCAAAGGCATGGAAGGCATCCAACCCAAAGAGGTCTGCAGTGGCTGCATTGTTGACCACAAGGAAGGTAACATCCTTGCTAACCAATTTACACAGGACGGAAGCTGTGAACTGACCCAAGAGAGCAATCAAATGGTTCAAATGGCTCTGAGCACTATGAGACTTAACAGCTATGGTCATCAGTCCCCTAGAACTTAGAACTACCTAAAACCTAACTAACCTAAGGACATCACACAACACCCAGTCCTCACGAGGCAGAGAAAATCCCTGACCCCGCCGGGAATCGAACCCGGGAACCCGGGCGCGGGAAGCGCGAACGCTACCGCACGACCACGAGCTGCGGACCAGAGAGCAATCGCTTGCTTTTTATAAATAAGGAGGCGCCGAGGTGTGGGCTCCAGGGGGTGGAGGAGGGGGGGGCGCCCCAATCTTCGCGTAAGAGGAATAGTTGATGAGTGAGACCGCTGCTCCGGTATCCACGTGCATCTGCAGCGGCCGACCATTGACCTGAATGTTGATCATCAGCTTGGAAGAGCCTGAAGACTGCACCTGTTTGACATCCATGGGTAGCGGCCCCCGACGATCAGTGGACAGAGGAGAAGGAGGAGGAGGAGGCTGCTGAGAGTGGCAGACCAAACTGACATGTCCATTACGGGTACACACTGTATAATATGCCCACCTGTCAGGGCAGCCTTGCCATGCATTGTCCTGAAAGCATCCTGGGCAGGGCAGCAGCTGGAGGGGCTGGCGGCACTGGCAAGGGCGCGGGGGCCTCTGTGCACCGACAGTCCGCGCCGGACCCGCAGAGCAGGCTGAGGCTGCCCTGCCAACGCTGTGCCGAACCTGGCGGCCAGTGCCGGTCATCGGAACGGACGGCAGCAATGTCTCCGACCTCCGCCAGGGATGCGATGTTCTCCGAGTCGTCGTGGTCATGGAGGGGCGTCACTTCCACCCAGAATTCCAAACGCTTGTCGGCTGCCGTACAGACTTCGTACTTAAATGCCAGATCAATGATCTGGTCCAGAGTAGGATCGTCGGGTCTGAGGGCGTCGCGTCAGAAAGCCGCGTCAGGGGCGGCCTGGATGAGGTGGTTGCGGACCATCTCATCCGCGTAGGATTGTTTGGAGACTCGTGTAGTGAATTGACACTTCCGGCTGAGATTTTGCAGTTCCGCTGCCCACTGGCGATAGGATTGGCCTGCCTTCTTGCGACACTGGTAGAATTCGATCAGGACAGCCAACATGTGGAACCATCATCGGTAGTAAGCCGCGAGAACCTCACAAATCTGGGAGAAAGTGAAAGAATCCGGAGGTCGAGGTTGTAGTTTCGTCAAGACAACATACACTTTGGACTGGTTCCAGGACCAAAAGCAGGAACAACGAGCAGCCTCTTGGACAACATGATGGTTGGGAAAATGCTGCAGGAGCCTCTTTTCGTATGTTTCCCAGTCTTCAGTATCCTCATTGAAACCGGAAACGGCGGGGGCGGCGGAACCGGTTTGTTTCTCAAGAGTTCCGTAAAGAAACGTTCCTGTGTATCCTGAGATTTCTGTTAAAACTGTTGAAAACCTTGCACTAAGTCGTGCACTCTTTGGATCAGCCGCTGAAGCACTATTTCCACCATGATGAAGACACACACAGGCACAAAGTCGTCGCCACTTGTGTTGTAACTGACAATTCGAACGTTTCTACAATACAACTTTTATTTACGTGAGTCTACATGGAAATGACTGAATATCAACGAAAAGCCATAATCGCAAAGCCAGTAAGAATTTCCTACTAGAGGCAACAAAAGATAACTTCTAAGTTTCCCACAAGAGTCCGTTGTAACACACATACACTTAATTCCAAGTCCTATTCCCATAGCGAAGACGTAGTCTTCCGTGGAAACGTCCTTGAGGTCGGTATTTGGCGTGAACTGACGTCCGGTGTTTTTTTTTTTTTTTTCTTTATTGTGGTTTCATTCCCCTGGGGAGGGCTCTAGGCAGCACAATCCGCCGCTCTTCAGCCGAGTGACATGACAACTAATACAGGAATAAAATGTTACATACACTCCTGGAAATTGAAATAAGAACACCGTGAATTCATTGTCCCAGGAAGGGGAAACTTTATTGACACATTCCTGGGGTCAGATACATCACATGATCACACTGACAGAACCACAGGCACATAGACACAGGCAACAGAGCATGCACAATGTCGGCACTAGTACAGTGTATATCCACCTTTCGCAGCAATGCAGGCTGCTATTCTCCCATGGAGACGATCGTAGAGATGCTGGATGTAGTCCTGTGGAACGGCTTGCCATGCCATTTCCACCTGGCGCCTCAGTTGGACCAGCGTTCGTGCTGGACGTGCAGACCGCGTGAGACGACGCTTCATCCAGTCCCAAACATGCTCAATGGGGGACAGATCCGGAGATCTTGCTGGCCAGGGTAGTTGACTTACACCTTCTAGAGCACGTTTGGTGGCACGGGATACATGCGGACGTGCATTGTCCTGTTGGAACAGCAAGTTCCCTTGCCGGTCTAAGAATGGTAGAACGATGGGTTCGATGACGGTTTGGATGTACCGTGCACTATTCAGTGTCCCCTCGACGATCACCAGTGGTGTACGGCCAGTGTAGGAGATCGCTCCCCACACCATGATGCCGGGTGTTGGCCCTGTGTGCCTCGGTCGTATGCAGTCCTGATTGTGGCGCTCACCTGCATGGCGCCAAACACGCATACGACCATCATTGGCACCAAGGCAGAAGCGACTCTCATCGCTGAAGACGACACGTCTCCATTCGTCCCTCCATTCACGCCTGTCGCGACACCACTGGAGGCGGGCTGCACGATGTTGGGGCGTGAGCGGAAGACGGCCTAACGGTGTGCGGGACCGTAGTCCAGCTTCATGGAGACGGTTGCGAATGGTCCTCGCCGATACCCCAGGAGCAACAGTGTCCCTAATTTGCTGGGAAGTGGCGGTGCGGTCCCCTACGGCACTGCTTAGGATCCTACGGTCTTGGCGTGCATCCGTGCGTCGCTGCGGTCCGGTCCCAGGTCGACGGGCACGTGCACCTTCCGCCGACCACTGGCGACAACATCGATGTACTGTGGAGACCTCACGCCCCACGTGTTGAGCAATTTGGCGGTACGTCCACCCGGCCTCCCGCATGCCCACTATATGCCCTCGCTCAAAGTCCGTCAACTGCACATACGGTTCACGTCCACGCTGTCGCGGCATGCTACCAGTGTTAAAGACTGCGATGGAGCTCCGTATGCCACGGCAAACTGGCTGACACTGACGGCGGCGGTGCACAAATGCTGCGCAGCTAGCGCCATTCGACGGCCAACACCGAGGTTCCTGGTGTGTCCGCTGTGCCGTGCGTGTGATCATTGCTTCTACAGCCCTCTCGCAGTGTCCGGAGCAAGTATGGTGGGTCTGACACACCGGTGTCAATGTGTTCTTTTTTCCATTTCCAGGAGTGTATAAAGTGATTAAAAAGGGGGACGTAAAACAGAGGAAGGGGAGATAATGGAGGTAAAAATACACTGACATGGAGACGTTCATGGGGGGACAATTAAAAAAGTCGACATAAAGTTAAAAAACACAGTTGAAGATTCGTAGAACACAAGAAAGTCACTGAAGTCACATGCACAGGTTAAAAGTTGGCCACAGTATTAAAAACACTCCAAAACAACACACTTTAAACCCACTTGGAGCACACACAATGAAGAATAAAACTGCCAGGTGGGACCTGCCGAGGGAGAGACCTGATAGGATGGAAAAGGAGGGGAGAGCAATGTGCACCAGGGGAGGGGGCAGGATGAAAAGAGTAGGGGTATCAGCGGGTGCACCAAGAGGCAGGATGTCCGGTGCAGGTTCTAGCCTTTAAATAGTATTGATCAGCCAATCAGATGTTGGTGTAGTAATACTTCCTGCAAGCCATCTCAAACTCCCTCTGCAGGAAGTAGTACGTGGAATGTCTGTTTCCAAAACAGCCAATGCATACCGTTTCTTACGCCTTTGGGCATTGGCAACCTCGCTCCTGTGTCGTGTTAGATGTGTTGCCGGCCCTCAGGGGCTACCTTTGCGACGGAGTAACACGTATGAAATATTGGTATTTCTGCAAGGTGAGACAATGGAATGTGTGGTGTCGTGTGTACTCGACTGTGCGGACAATGTACATGAGGAGTACAGTGAAGACGATACATGCTTAACAAATGAAAGTGATAATGAAACAGACGTAATTTATCATTCGTTTCCAGTGAAACGTAGCAAAGGACAAATGTTGTCCAAGGAGCGGGTACTAAACGTACTTACATGCATGAAGCATAAACTACAGCATAATAAAAAAAATTATGAACAGATTTCGAATAAATCCACAGCAATTTCATTGTGCAGTTCATAAGAAAAACTAAAGATATTCAATCGGCGACAAGGCGCACTTTTTAGAAAGACTGCTGTTTGCGTGTTTCAAGGATGCTTGATACTGTTTGCAGGATGTGCTTGATAGTAACCTGCTACGTTATACACATCAAATTGCGCACCACATATATTACAGTTATTTCAACGGAAGCAGTGGATGGCTGCATGACTTCAAACAGTGTTAAGGAATTCGAAGTCTTAAGATCACGAAATTTCAGACAAAGCATGAAATTGCGGAATCGGCGCGAAACTTTGTAGATGTGATAAAAAAACTTATCCCATCGTTTAATAAGGAATTTGATTTCAGCTCCGACCAATCGGGATTTCAAGAGGAAATACATATGAAAGGAACCCGGGAAATTAAAGATTCGAAGACAGTTGTATCAATATCAACTAACGTCAATGTCTTAACGCACTCATACATGATTATGCCGGCTGTTAATCTGGATTGTAAATTGGCTGGAAAATTATTTATTGTGCTGCGAGAAGTATGAGGTGCTCTGCCTCCTGCGATTCTGTTCTGGCGTAACCGCAAGCACCGAAATGAAGAGGAAGAACTCAAGGCCATAGAAGGCAGTGAGGCGACGTCACTGACAAGGACCGCGCCACGAGAGGAGCGACCTCTGCAAGAAGTGAATACACGCGCCGCTCCTGTCAGTCTCTGCTGGACATTAGTGGACAATATTTGCTGAGTATTAGCACGGCCTAGCAGAGAGTGCTACGATAGTAGTTATTAGTGATCCACAAACTGTGTCAAACTTGCATAAACAGTGTTCATAGAAAACGACTCTGATTTATATTGCATATCGCCCATCTCTTCTAACAACACACTGTAAATAAAAGTTAAGTATTGTCAATCTGCTTTATTGAAATAAAACTGTCAATGTTCAATGTTATTTGCTTTTTTCTTTTATTTACTTTGCAGGGGCGCTTATTGCTTCAACAGTTTCTTGTTTTTTTTTTTTTTTTTTTTTTTTTTTTTTTTTTTTTTTTTGCTAATCAGTGTTTTCAAGTGGGCGTTGCAGAAATTTCCTTTGCGTATTTTGCTTGCTTACCTTGTCTATTTGTAACATTTGTGTATTCCAACATGGCCACCCCATCTGTCCTGCCCCCTGCTCAGCCGCCGCAGCTGCAAGTGTTAGATGCCACACAGCTAATGCAGATGTTTCAGTTTCAGACACAGCAGATTTCTGCACTACTCAACACGGTGCAGCAGCAGGTCACAGCCTTGCAGAGCGATCTGCTGACACGCCCTCCGAGCTGTTTACAAACCAACTGCAGTGTGATGTGGATGACGGCTGTAATGTAGGTGAAAGGTTAGACGTAAGACTGAGAGTAAACTTTCTGCTTCAATAAAATGCCAAAATTTACCTTCGGCGGCGCACGGTGAAACTTATAGGGACAAAATTCCAACTAGAAGGAACTGTCGCCAATGGATTCCTATCGCAAGTTCCGTCCGCCTTAAGGGGCAAGACAGTTAAACTGCGAGCAAAACCACTAAGGCTTAATTCATGTGATGTAGTGCCACAAGGCACCTTGAAGTTGGTTTGTGAGAGCAGTGGTACAAGAAAGCTGAGCATTTTCGGAAGAATTCAGTCTATGATTAGCACTACAGCGAGATAAATAAGTGGGGCTACCTATCAATGTATATTTTGTAGTAGTGCAGTATGTGATTCGTGTGTAAGGATAGGTTTGAGAATATGTTGTTTAGGAAAGCATAAGGGAAACGTTGTCGCAGGGACGAAATTCCGACTGATGGTCAAAAACAATTGGTTAAAAAACCACCGGACAAGAAAAAAGAGGTGTCGAACATAAGAGTTTCGTGAAGTCAGACCATGTATTGTTGAGGGAGATTTATTAAAGATAATCTATGGAGAGAGAAAGAGTTTAGCCTTATCATTCTTAGTTCGTAAGTTGAAAATGGATGAGTTAATTTGTGTGTGTGTGTGTGTGTGTGTGTGTGTGTGTGTGTGTGTGTGTGTGTGTGTGTGTGCGGGCATTACGATGCGAGAAATATTAAGAAAGGTATTTCCTGCCGTTAAGAGGTCGTAATACTCTTTGGAAGGGCATGTGGATCCTGTGAGAAGCGTGGTAAGGTGTTCAGCGATGTATGGAGAGATGCCGGGATGGCGTGACTAGCGAGATGCTAGCAGCTGTACCTTGTCTACTACGTTCTGACGCGAACTAATGGAATGCTAAGTAGTGTGACAAAGATGTAACCTTGTATTGTAGGGATTTAGCGGGCGAAGCATTGCAGGGTAAAATCACGGTCTCTGAACCTTATGACTGAAGCCACCTAGTACTTACTAAATGGAAATTTATGTCAATATTGCACATCATTGGACATACAGTCGAGTTTTTTTGCATAATGGTTCAGCATAGACACCGAGAGGCTGGGCGTTGCAAAGGAGGGGAGGAATTGTATAGTTGCCACTACATTTGGCGATTCTGTAAAAGCATAGCAGTGCATAACAGCAGAAGCCACAGACAACCGGTGAATCCAGCATGTCTGTAATAAGACAGAGTTCTTACAGAATGGGTCAAGCGGTTTCTCCACCGATGGGACACAGAAATATTGACTGGAACGTGCTGGGAAGTGATACAAAAAAATGGTTCAAATGGCTCTGAGCACTATGGGACTTAACATCGGAAGTCATCAGTCCCCTAGAACTTAGAACTACTTAAACCTAACTAACGTAAGGACATCACACACATCCATGCCCGAGGCAGGATTCGAACCCGCGACCGTAGCGACCGCGCGGTTCCACACTGAAGCGCCTAGAACCGCTCGGCCACTTCGGCCGTCGGAAGTGATACATCGCTACAGCAAGTGAGCTGCTATCCCACATAAATAAGTCACTTTTTAGCATAGGTATTTACAGCAATTTGATGACCAGGGTGCTACACCAGGCACTACAAGCTCAGTCAGCCGCCATCACCGAACCATCTTTTAGCAACTGTCACTGGTGCCTCTCCACTGGTTGACCACTTCCAGGCTCACGCCGGTAGCACCTCGACTCCTGCCGAGGGGACAACACAGCCGCCCTCCCTTCTATGATGGTGCGTGCTCCGTGATGCCCCACCCTGCCACGCGCAAGGGCAGGACTCTCCATCAGGAGGCTGGCAACCTCTGCAAGTATTCCAGCCACCTCCAGCGCTACTGATGCCACTCGCACGCACTGTGGCACGCCACAGTGTACGTCCTTCTCATTTGTTTTCACATGGGACATAGCCCTTTGACGCATGGCATCTCGCTCCGACGAGAGCGCTGTCCAGTGTGTGGTGCTTGTGGCATATGGATCAACAAGCGGCATATTTTAGAAGACTGTTTTATTTGCAGGCAAGAAGGCAGCACCTAAGTTACCGAACGTTTTATCCTGCATTTTAACTGTCAATCAAACGAATGTGGTACGACTTTTAAGTATTTTTTTGACATCCCTGACTTTTTCCCTAAAATTTTTGGGGAGAAGTTTTTAATGTGTTATCAGGGTGGGTGGCTCATACATGGATTTTTCTTTTTGTAAGTAATCATCCACTCTTATTTAGTTTTATAGAATTTCAGCGATTTCGTTTTATGTTGAAGGATGCGAGACAGCGTGATTGTGCGGCCTTTCACACCTCCTGTAACTACAATCCGGCTTCTGCACAAGTGGTAGATAACGTTTCACAGACTCTCAAAAACATGCTCTTAATCTTAAATGATGGTCTGCTTTTCTTCAGTAGGATCAGCACTGCCTCGCGTCTTCCCACGTTTCTGGTGAACTCAAACTGATCTTACCCGATATCAGCTTCTACCAGTTTGCCATTGTTCTGTAGATTATTCACTTCAGTGTTTTGCAGCTATAACTTAAAGTTCAGAAGTATTCACACCTCTCATCAGTAGTCTTTTTTTGTAATTGTAATAATTACATTTTTCTTCTAAATGTAAGGATAATTAGCCTTTCTTATATATCTTGCATACCGGGAAGAATGGTTTTGCCATTGCTGACTCTCCCAAGGGTCTGAATAATTCTGAAGAAATGTCGTCTACTTCAAGTGCCTTGTTTCGACATATTTCGTCATGTCTTCAGTGCTCTGCGTAATGCTTCTCACATTATCATATCTCGCATCTCATCTCATTCGATTTCTTTTTCCCTTTTCACAATATTGTATTCAAGTGCATTTCTCTTCTATAGATTTTTATATATTCCGTGCAGCATTCAATCTTTCCTTCTTTGTTTACTAGTGGCTTGCCATTTGATCTTTTAATATTCATCCAGAAGCTTCTCTTTCCTCCAAACGTCTATTTAATTCCCCAATAGGCGGCATCTACCTTTCTCATTGTCATTCACGCTTCTACAGCCATGCATATGCCCTTCAGCTATTCCTACTTTCCCATTTTGCTTTCTCTTCCAGTGTTAGTTCTAGGTGTTTTTATTCTCTTTACCCTGCTTCATTTTGTACATTTTTCTAATTCAGTATCTCGTGTCATATCTAGGGATTTCTATTTTGCCTTGTCTTTTTGCCTATGTGATTCTCTGTTTGTTTCACTATTTTACCCCTCACAGCTACGTATTCGTCTTGTATTATATCCTTTCAAGAAACTTCACTGGGCCTGGTACGCTCTTTGTAGCGCCTTATTTTGCGAAGTTCATAGCCTCTGCAGATGTTTCGGCGCTGTGTTACCCCACACTGCCCTTCCGTAGTCCATCCCACTCCACCACTCCGTCTACAGGCCGCAAAGGGCCCATCGGGACCATCCGACCGCCGTGTCATCCTCCGAGGAGGATGCGGATAGGAGGGACATGGGGTCAGCACGTCGCTCTCCCGGTCGTTATGATGATATTCTTGACCGAAGCCGCTACTATTCGGTCGAGTAGCTCCTCAATTGGCATCACGAAGCTGAGTGCACCCCGAAAAATGGCAACAGCGCAAGGCGGCCTGGATAGTCACCCATCCAAGTGCCGACCACGCCCGACAGAGCTTAACTTCGGTGATCTCACGGGAACCGGTGTATCCACTGTGGCAAGGCCATTGCCTTTCCGTAGTCCATCAGTGGTAGAATATAGAGACGAAAGATGGTCAGGGCACAACAAATGGAGAGATGAAACTTCTCATTTATAAATGGGTACAATGCAGTCAGGCGTTGTTTCGCCCCGTCTAATTTTCTGGATGCCAAGAATGATGCCAAAGTATTTAGCTGCACCCGTCCACTATACGGGTTCTCTGAATAGCTGGATATCAGGGAGGTATGGTCAAAATCTCCTGATAATTACCAGGCCTTGGTTTTTCGTGGTTTTAAAGATAGTTTGCCTGTGGTTTGACCACTTTTCTAGTTTCCGACAAACGTCTTACAAGCGGCAGTGGAGAGCCATTGTCTATCTACTTCTGGTTAGGAGAGCAATATCATCCCCATAGATAATTCTCATTTCTAGTGATACCATTGACAGGTTCGACGTACAGATGTACAGCTAAGCGATTCTTGTGGCTCGCCAGCTAATATTATTCTTACGGAGAAGGTTACTTCACCTGCCCTTAAGACGAATGTCCGCCCGCGTGTGTGTAAAAGGTTTAACTACGATACAGAGAATCCTTGCAAGTATAGCTTGTATAGCAATTCCTGGTGCCATACACTGTTGAAGACTCTTTTTATTTCCAAAAAATTACTGTAGGCTGTTGTGATTTGTTCAGTCATTCGATCTAGTTGTCATGTAGTTGGATGGCCTTAATGAAAGCCAATCTGTTCTTGAGGAAGGAAGTTGTTCTTGGAAAGTTTGCGCGGAAGCCTGTTTGGTAAAAGTCTTTCAGAGACTTTGTTCAGCATTGGAAGGAGGCTTATCTGGCAGTAGTTCTTGGTATCGGACTCGTTCTTGCTTCTTTTTGCGACTGGAAAATAACTGCATGTTTCCACGCGGTCGAACATGCCCCCTTGCAAATTACTTGAATATTCAAGCGATAGTTAAGTCGAGTTTTTTGGTAGTTTCTTCGGTGTGTCACGTCTACCGGCCTTGTTGTTTGGTAGGCGTCTCGTACAAGAGCGGGCTTCCTCTGAAGTCACTAGCGGCCGTGTGCGGCTCTTGCTCTGTTCCTGTGACGGCGGTGAGGTACAAATAGATGACGAGCCTTTCCTCTAATTGTTCAGTGCGCTGTTGGTCTTAAGGTTCTTCGACGAGACAGAAGTTTAGTGAGAAGACACACACAACGGCCTTCATCTTCTCTCGGTATGTACGCGCGCCCAGTGGGAGTTTCAGCTGTGTCAGTTGTGAGCGCGGAGAACAGAAGACGTGCAGCGTGTCTCACTCTGTCGCGTCTGGCTTTATACTGAGAGCAAAACTCTTAATAATTCATGGGACAGATGATAACCCGTCTATCAAGAGAGTTATGATGCAATAAAGACAAAAAATTCCAAGTGCTCTGTTTGTGTTAATTAAGGGTAACAATAAATATGCACTTATAAAAAAAATACATTAAGTCATATTTATATATCTTGTAGCGTCACGTCCGGCAGATAATTGATGGACTTCCCTTGCAGTTTGGAATCTTGCATCTATCTCCCTTCGCAGACACAACTGGTTAACGTTCAATATTCTCCTGATGAACAGTCTTCTGGGGAATCGGCTTTGACGTATGCCCTATCTTCTTCTTTACATATTCAGTATCTACACTTGAAGACGTTCCGGTTCTTTCCCTGTTGTTTATTTTGCATAGGGCATCAGCCACTTTATCACTGAATTGACAAAGTGGCCCCTGCTTTTTTGGATACACCAACAGAGTCACAGTCTCTCCTCTGCTATAGCGATGGATTTACTACCATCATATCAAGGACGCGAAAGAATAACAGACGGTAGTCACTGATTCGATATGATGTTGATCCTGTACAGTGCAGTTAGTGAATCTAAAAGATCCACTCCTCCCATAAACTCGCTGTAGAGAATAATAATTGATGGACAGTCAACCTCAAGCCTTTCTTTGACCTCCTTTTCCAATTGGTGCATCTTAATTAGTAATCATTAGAGGAGGTTCTCGTGCAGCAGTCTTAATTCTATCCACCAACTACACGAGCGAGAACACTACTCTTCTTTCCATAAAATACTGCAGCGTTATCTAAAAGAAAAACAGTCCGCTTGAGGATGCCTAAGTTGACAAATTTTCGCCGTTTGAAAAATACGCTCAGAAAATCTAGGAATAATATCTACCATAATAATTTTTTTTATCCAGATATACCTCAAAATTACCCCCATTACGTAATTTTTATTTGAAGTCGATAACATACGATTTCGAAAATCGATAATAATAAATATCAACAGCTGAAATACACACGTCCATGCTACACAGATCTCCCAAGGTGTAACTCTGCAAGTAACTGAAGAATTTCTCAAAATGCAGCTAACATCCTACTGTTTTAGTCTGAAGCGTTACTAATCTGTTACGCTAGACGACTGTGAGAAAATACTTCTCGCTATACAAATACAGCAACGTATTTTAAGCGTTACAAATCTGTGGAGCTCGTCCGTTGAAAGATAAAGACATATTTCGCGAGTTTAAGTGGGGAAAGACTGTCAATAACTTTTTTGCACTGATCTAGATTTTAATATGTTGATACTAGAACTTTTAATATTTTTTGGGCAGATGACAAAGACACAATGTTGGATATATTTCAATTGGAGTAAAATTGTTAATGTAGTTCCGTAGGACTAAGCATGAAAATCGGTGCTCGTTCTCACGAAATGCATAGTTCAACAAGAAGAACAATGGCTTGTGTTTGAACGCAGTGATTCAAGGTGCTAGTTTTAACTTATAACCAACTACGTGCTTAGCAGTGAAGGTTTATTTGAAGTTGTTTTCCAGCCAATCGTAAATTTTCTTGTAGATTCATAGATACTGTTACAGCTGACCGCCACCATTATTGCCGGGTGACCACATCTGACGGCGACGATACGTATGCTGGAAGCCGTGGAATCGATTCTCCAGTGCCGTCACGAACGTGTAGTAAAGTGTGCTTTCTCAACAGGAACATTCTTTATTATTAGTTTCCTTTTATACAGCACTCTGATGGCAGCAGCCCGCAACTGGAGGAAGCTAGCAGGCAGCGACTGACGTACACTGAGACAGCTCAATGCTATGATAACACAACAGCAGCGGGCGACGATGGTGCCATTGCTGATACAAATCCGGTGTCAGTTGTGCGACACACACAGGGATATTTCATGCAAAAAGTTGCCTAAAATTACTGTTTGGTATTTTCATACTGTGAGACCCTACAGAAGATATTTGTAGGATAATAACGTATTCACATCCCATATAACACAAAATAAAAGTTGTGAAATTTTTATTAGATTCTTTACTTCTTAGCTACAATACTATTTATTATTCTGATGATGTCTCCCAATATTGTTTATCTGTGCAATCTTTTTCTATTGCAGACTCCTCTTTATCATCATTTTCAGCTTGGGGGACCTGCCTAATACATCCTTCGCTCTCGATCAATAAATGTAATGTTTCTCTTAGAACAGTTTTCTGGTTTTCTTTGGCTTCGGTCTCATACCTGTTATTTATGGATCAGATGTCAATAGTAGCCAGATTATTATGTCCAGATTGCATTCTGCTCGGCAAATTTCATGGCAGACATTTGTCCGTACAGATGAAAGTGCTTATTATAGGCTTCACCTGCTTCTTCTGATAAACTGCCTATGGGTAATATAGCATGTTCAGTGACAGTTGGGCTATCATCAAAATATTGTGTACTGTGGGACACACTGGTTGCCGTGGGTATAAATCAACATACTTTCTTACTGTTTCAAATGAATAAGCAGAAAATTTGTCCACGTCTATGTTACGCCCACTGGAAATAGCTTCCAGAATAACCCTGAATTTATAGATGATTTACAGATCTACACCTGTTACTTCTGTTGATGTTTCAGGGTCTGCAAAAAATCTTCTACTGATATTTCCACAGCCTTGCTTGGGAATATTTACAGTTAATGCCCAATCGATTTCTAAACATTTCTTATGTGACTTTTTTCCTCTGGTGAGCAAGTTTCTTTTCCTGCTTTCAACTGATTTTCCACTTCTTGATGTTTATTTTATAAAACAAATGCAACAAAATGCGAAAAATTTACTTCGGGCATGGATCATAGACACGCCAAACTGAAGAGCTTCAGTATTTACTACCATGGTTTTTGAGAGGACACTGAAGTGTTTTGAGGTCGCCTTGCATCTCATTGTCGATGCTGTCTCTGCTGCTCCATTGCAGACGTTTGCATCTACCACAGTCGTCAGCGAAGTGTGCTTTATGGATAAGCCACGACCTGTTCTCGCAATTTTTTTTTCTTGTAATGTTTCAAATTGCCTCTTGATATAACAAATTTCTTCATTACTTACATCAACTGTTTCAAGAATAATCTTATTCTCATTGGCCCGCAATAGCGAGAACATGATGGTGTAGGATTTTTCCAAACAATTAGGTCTTTATTCGAGCGACTAATAAAATCCAGAAGTACTAAAATGACTGAAATATGTTTGCATCAGAATCATGGTTGTTTTCAAATTTTTGTTTAAACTGATTTTGCTGTTAACCATCACAACCCTTTTTATAGATAAGTTCCAATTCATTTATGTCATCATCTGGAAGATCATTTAAAACAACTTCCAGATATAGTGCTAATCGTTCACATGTGAGACTAGCAAGTCATGAAGTTGAATCATCGCCATGTGGCAGTCGCCTATAAGGATTTAGTCACAGGATAGCACTGATTTTTAGCCTCTTGAAGGATACTGTAACCGGGATAGAAATTCTTATAAGCTGTTCGGATTATTTCGTATTGTTTCCTTGTCAGCGAAGCTTCCACAAAGACTGACAAGGACTGAATACGAGAAAGTTGTTTTTTTGCTTTTAAGTCTCTATGACCCCGATCTATTGCTTGTCTGTATTTAGCTCCTCGTTAGGAGATGAGATAATAGCTGTGACTTGTACGCCTTTTACTGTGTTCGCTTAACTCTACAAATGACTTTGCGTCACTTAACTGCTATCGCCCACGAGCTGTAATATGAAATACATAAAACAACACGCTAAAGTGATGACCTGCCAACTCGAATTTGCAACATGGAATTTTAATGGTACTTTGCAGTCAATCAGGATTATCTTTAAGAAGGTACTTTCAATTTTGCGACTTTAAATGAGACAGTTTATGTTTAAAAACTCTCTTTTCTTCATCAGAAAAGGCAGATGTGATAATATACAATTTTCCATAAAGTCCAATCGTTTTACGAACTCTTTTTCAGTATATCTCTTCATAAGGTCATAGTGGCCTTTTCTTGTCATGACTTTGACTTTCGAAGGCCCTAGGATAAGAACAAAATGCTTTCAGAATTCATTTCGGAGATGAAATTTTTGATAACTGACACTTCATTAACGTAAAACAATAGTACAAAATCAAACTGTGTTATTCAGCTCCTACGTTTCTAAATTTCCAGCAGATGAATGATTATTCTATCACACTCTTCAGATGCCCGGCAAGTGAGACTTAAATACAGACTAGCTCTACTGCGTATCAATGCACAATAAGCAAATGACTCACGCATTTGAAAAGTGAACATTTGACCACCTTTTAGGGCAAAATACCCTACTTGACGGGCAGCGGAGCTTGGGATCTGGGCTAGCGTACTCTGTACAAGATTTGAGGCTGCTGACAGGAACACGCAGGCACCCTAAGTTCACCCCAAGACCCTCAGAGGCTGGCTGGAGTTTCAGGCAATGGGGTCCACAGTGAAAGTTCGCCTCAACACATTTACGAGTAGTTCGAAGCCTGCAAACATTAGGCTTAGTTGACGGCTCCTAGATCAGTGGGTTCGCCTCGTTGATGAAGCTTCTCGACGAGGCTGTAGTAGCTTAGCTACAAATCTGACCGATGAGTAGCACGGAGACTGTGTGGGTCTAACGTACAGCGCCGCATGAATGCCTATACTGGCTGATCTGGAAGTATTTGTATTATGCTTATCCATTACGGATATTTTAGAACCGTGACTGTATACTGAATGTAAATAAGTTATAGACAACTGCAACCAGTCACTTTTTTCAATAATAAGCTTTATTACATGAACCGGTTTCCGAACCCTTTCAGGTTCATGTTCAGATGATTTCGGGAGGATCCGGGAAGTTACATCATTACTGGTAGTAGCATAATGCTGGGTGCTGGTTCTATGGCAGAAAGATGGGTCACACTTTAATGTATCGCCATGACTATAGCTTATCTGTCGATATGGATGTAAATTTAGTTTTTACTTACTGCGACAGTATAGGCGCCTTTTTCCGTATCTGTCTGCCTCCATTTTGATGTCCAGAACACTTTCACACGAACTATATTAGTTTATACTTTGACACTGACACTTTACCAGCATCCAGCATGCGCTTTACAACTGTTGCTTGTAACAAAGATCTTGACAGAGAGATATGGCACAAGCCTACTTTGTACACATATGTAATTTGTTGTTCTTTACATGTGTTAAAGTCGATATAAGGGCCAGTATTTTAATCAGAATGGCGATAACATGAGAGCACAAGATAAAATAACAATAAATTACTACAAGAACAACTTTCAGGTGATCTAATATGTTATTTCTACTTGTATGTTACAGGCAGTTTTTTTTCTTTTTTTTTAATATAGCAAGTATCATGTTTGGCATTAACATGAATCCCAAGGAATCAATAATACAGAGTCATTGTATCTGCAGTGAGGTGCAGCTGTCTGTATGACTAGGACCTGTATATTTACAAAAAAAAAATGGCTCTGAGCACTATGGGACTCAACTGCTGAGGTCATTAGTCCCCTAGAACTTAGAACTAGTTAAACCTAACTAACCTAAGGACATCACACACATCCATGCCCGAGGCAGGATTCGAACCTGCGACCGTAGCGGTCTCGCGGTTCCAGACTGCAGCGCCAGAACCGCGCGGCCACTTCGACCGGCTGTATATTTACATTTTGGCTTATTTCTGTTGTTACGTTAACGTGATCTGGAGTATTATCAAGAGCATATTCTGTTTATTTTAGCTAAAGCTATATGTATAAGAGTTATAGTGATTGTAATGGATTAAAGCTGTTTGTATGGCTGTACATTTAATATTTAAAAAAAATGAACAAAAATTCTTTAAATGTTGACTTATTTTTATTCTAAGAATAGAGTGATCTGAGATATTGGTAAAGGCAGCTTCTGTTTGTTCCAGCTAGAATTAATATGTACAAAGTACTGATTTATGTTAGCAATAGATGGCTTTAACATTTAGAGATATGGTACATGTCTTATTCTGTGGTAGTATATTACATTGACACCGGTGTGGTTAGGATGAAAGAAGAGGGAGGGGGTGGGTCATTGGGAGGGGGGGGGTGTTAGGGAGCCAGTGTAGGGTTCGTTCGGTGGTTACTTCTTTTGAACTAGTAGATCTTCAAAGTTCTGAAGGAAAAATTTGTTTCTCAGTTCAGTTTGATCATTGAGAGGTAGTCAGGTGCTGTATTTGTGTAGATAAAGATTTCAATTTCTTCAAGAAGGTCAAGTATTGTGCCTTTGTTGGCAAAATGTAGTATGAAAATGTAGTATTCAAGTTGTTACGACGGAGTGCATCTATGTGTTCTTTAAATCTTGTTGTGAAGCTTCTACCAGTTTGTGCAATGTAGAAGCTTGGACATGAGTTGCAAGTGAGCTTGTACACACCTGACTTTTGATATTGTTGTATAGTGGTTTTGGTGCTGTGTATGATTTTATTTTGTATTTTGTTGTTGGTGAAAAAACTTATTTTTATGTTGTATGCCTTGAAGAGGTTGGCAATTTGGTGAGAAATCTTCCCTAGGAAAGGCAGGCTAACAAATGTGGTTTTCTTGTTTGTGGGTGGTTGTTCAGCAGTTGGTTGATTTAGTTTTGCTGTATGGATTAGTTTATCTATTATTGCAGGGTTGTACCCATTGGTGGAGGCAATTGATTTAATAATTTCTGTTTCTTTTTGTCTTTCATTTGTGTCCATTGGGATTTTAAGCATGCAATTAACCATTGTTCTGAAGAATGCTTTTTATGTTGGTCTGGATGGCAAGAGGATTTGTGTATGGTAACATTGGTGGTTGTTGGCTTTCTGAAAATTTGAAATTTATGCTTCTGATTTTTATTTGAGATTGTTAGATCAAGATAGTTAATGCCTTCTGGTGTTTCATGTTCTACTGTGAATTGGATTTTATTGTGTATTTTATTAAGTTCTTTGGCTAGATTATCTATTTCTTCTGTTGCTCCATTGAACAGAATGAGTGTGTCATCAACATAGCGTTTGTAATAAAGCAGCTTATCTTTTAGTTGGGATGGGACCTGAAGAAGTTATTTTCAAGGTTATTGATATATATGTCTGCTAGCAAGCCTGCAAGACTACTACCCATTGCCAGCCCATCTTCCTGAATGGAAAACTTGTTGTTGAACAGGAAGTAGTTGTGTGACAATATAAGTTCCAGGATCTCTATGAGTTCATAGATTTCAGCTCTACCCATTGTCCCATGTTTCAGTAAGTTATTCCTTATTAAACTAATTGTTTCCTTGACAGGTATGTTTGTATATAGGTTTACTATGTCAAGAGATGCAAATTTAGCTGTGACTGGGATGGGGATATCTTTTATGCTATTGGTGAGCTCGTAACTGTTTTTAATGGATTAGTTATTTTCAAATACATATGCCTTGCGGATAATATCATTAAGTTTTTTGGTGATTTTATAGCTTGGGCTATTGATAGAGTTCACAATGGGATGTATCGGACATTCTGGTTTGTGGATCTTAGGCTGTGATCTCAGTTTTGGTGCTGAAGGTTCATTACTATACAGTGCTTTGCTTCTAATGGTGTCAACAAGAAGTCGCAGTTTTTAAGTAATTTTTTAATTTTATAATGGAATTTGGGAGTAGGGTCATATGCTATTTCCTTTATATTATTCTTTCTGAAGAATTCACAAGTTTTGCTAATATAGTCTGATTCATACATGACAACAGCTGTGTTACCTTTGTCTGCGCTGATAATGAGGGCATTTTCAACTGAAAGTTTCTTATTTATGTCACATAATGTCTTATGTTCGGTATTCATCTTATTGTACATTTTTTTTCTGGTGAATGTTTCTCATAATGATGTTGTTTGCCTTATGAGCTGTAGCATTTTGTTCATTGTGTTTTAGTTTATCTGCTGTACATGCAATTTTTGTGTTAACTATGAGGTCTTTAATGTTGCTTTTATTTAGTGAGGGGGTGATGTTGTGCTTAAGGCCTTTGTTTAACAGCGTTAATTCATTACTACTGAAGCATATTTCTGTAGTATTTATCACTTTATCAAAAAACTTACGTTCTGTTTCAGAAGAGATACTGGGGGACCTCACTGCATTCTTTGAAATTAGAGCATTTATCTTTTTCTCGTGTCTATGTGAGATGATAATACGTTCTTTGTTTACATATATATTGACATAGTCTAGGAAGACCATGAAGACATGAGCAACAAGTTTATGGCTATGTTCTAAGTGCATATTATACAGCTTTGAATTGAGCAGATCTTTCTTTTTGTAAAGAGACCTGATTTCAGTTTTTAACCAAATAATTTCACATCGTGCTTTTGCTATCTTGGCTGACATACTTTGACTCTTTATTTTTATTCTGATATAATTTGGAGTCACGTTTTCTGAGAAACATTTTTTGTTAAATCTTATTGCAAGGATTTGTTTTCGTTAGTTTAAGTTTACATTGCCGAAATTCGCGCATTGTTCTAATTACCTGGCGTGGTATTATGCTTATCCATTACGGATATTTTAGAACCGTGACTGTATATTAAATGTAAATAAGTTATACACATCTGCAACCAGTCACTTTTTTCAATAATAATGCTTTATTACATGAACCGGTATTCGAACCCTTTCGGGTTCTTCTTCAGATGATTTTGGGAGGATCCGGGAAGTTACATCATTACTGGTAGTAGCATAATGCTGGGTGCTGGTTCTATGGCAGAAAGATGGTCGCACTTTAATGTATCGCCATGACTATAGCTTATCTGTCGATATGGATGTAAATTTAGTTTTTACTTACTGCGACAGTATAGGCGGCTTTTTCCGCATCTGTCTGCCTCCATTGCTCTGCTCTTGATAATACTCCAGATCACGTTAACGCAACAACAGAAATAAGCCAACAGTTCATCTGAAGATTTGTTATTAATTTAAATATACAGGTCCTAGTCATACAGACAGCATACAATAACTTTGTATCAATGATTCCTTGGGATTCATGTTAATGCCAAACACGATAATTGCTATATTTAAAAAAAAAGAAGAAAAAAACTTCCTGTAACATACAAGTAGAAACAACATATCAGATCACCTGAAATTTGCTCTTGTAGTAACTTATTGTTATTTTATCTTGTGCTCTCATGTTATCGCCATTCTGATTAAAATACTGGCCCTTATATCGACTTTAACACATGTAAAGAACAACAAATTACATATGTGTACAAAGCAGGCTTATGCCATATCTCTCTGTCAAGATCTTTGTTACAAGCAACAGTTGTAAAGCGCATGCTGGATACTGGTAAAGTGTCAGTGTCAAAGTATAAACTAATATAGTTCGTGTGAAAGTGTTCTGGACATCAAAATGGAGGCAGACAGATACGGAAAAAGGCGCCTATACTGTCGCAGTAAGTAAAAACTAAATTTACATCCATATCGACAGATAAGCTATAGTCATGGCGATACATTAAAGTGTGACCCATCTTTCTGCCATAGAACCAGCACCCAGCATTATGCTACTACCAGTAATGATGTAACTTCCCGGATCCTCCCGAAATCATCTGAAGATGAACCTGAAAGGGTTCGAAGACCGCTTCATGTAATAAAGCATCATTGTTGAAAAAAGTGACTGGTTGCAGTTGCGTATAACTTATTTACATGTATTTGTATTAGCTCCAACCAGGTTTGTTATGACAGGAGTTAGGTTCCTGTCACGTAGCTTGCTGTGCAAATTCAGTGTTCTGCTACACCATGACGAATGACAAGTAACAGCAGAGCCTCTCCTTGGCGCAATAAATAAACCACCCCGCTAGGCTAGAGTCAGTGATCAGTAGGATTAATGGCGTTCATGTCATTTGCATTCAATTCTCTGATTATTGTATTGTAACATCTTGTGTTTGAGACTGTTCCAATACCAGTCACATTCCTGTCACATTATAAGATGACCAAAAATCCGTAGTCATGGATGGTAGAAGTCAGCCTCCAATACTAGCCACTGCTAATGGTAGTCCAGGGGCCTACCAACACCATTCCAGTCAGAGGCAAAAATTGCTCTAAACTCTAGCATCGCTTCGGTCAGACGACCTTCAGAACTGGCGGGCCAGGATCAGCATTCAATATGACCTCACAGCACACGACACCATGGTCTATCTTATGAGACAACATAGGCAATCCACTTGCGAAGGACAGAGTATCCCAGAATTGCACATGAGACACAACAGACGCATGCCGCAGTCACCACCGTCTCCTAGCAGATCTTCTGATGAGATGTGTTTTCCACATCACAGGCAGCAACCTCCTTACTAGAAATCACCAGCCTGATCATGCAACTGATGAAGTGAGATATAAAATATGGCGTTTCAGTCTTCGATCGCTATTCTTTATTTTCAATTACCGGTTTCAGTCTAGCTGCCCATCTTCAGATCATACACTCCTGGAAATTGAAATAAGAACACCGTGAATTCATTGTCCCAGGAAGGGGAAACTTTATTGACACATTCCTGGGGTCAGATACATCACATGATCACACTGACAGAACCACAGGCACATAGACACAGGCAACAGAGCATGCACAATGTCGGCACTAGTACAGTGTATATCCACCTTTCGCAGCAATGCAGGCTGCTATTCTCCCATGGAGACGATCGTAGAGATGCTGGATGTAGTCCTGTGGAACGGCTTGCCATGCCATTTCCACCTGGCGCCTCAGTTGGACCAGCGTTCGTGCTGGACGTGCAGACCGCGTGAGACGACGCTTCATCCAGCCCCAAACATGCTCAATGGAGGACAGATCCGGAGATCTTGCTGGCCAGGGTAGTTGACTTACACCTTCTAGAGCACGTTGGGTGGCTCGGGATACATGCGGACGTGCATTGTCCTGTTGGAACAGCAAGTTCCCTTGCCGGTCTAGGAATGGTAGAACGATGGGTTCGATGACGGTTTGGATGTACCGTGCACAATTCAGTGTCCCCTCGACGATCACCAGTGGTGTACGGCCAGTGTAGGAGATCGCTCCCCACACCATGATGCCGGGTGTTGGCCCTGTGTGCCTCGGTCGTATGCAGTCCTGATTGTGGCGCTCACCTGCACGGCGCCAAACACGCATACGACCATCATTGGCACCAAGGCAGAAGCGACTCTCATCGCTGAAGACGACACGTCTCCATTCGTCCCTCCATTCACGCCTGTCGCGATACCACTGGAGGCGGGCTGCACGATGTTGGGGCGTAAGCGGAAGACGGCCTAACGGTGTGCGGGACCGTAGCCCAGCTTCATGGAGACGGTTGCGAATGGTCCTCGCCGATACCCCAGGAGCAACAGTGTCCCTAATTTGCTGGGAAGTGGCGGTGCGGTCCCCTACGGCACTGCGTAGGATCCTACGGTCTTGGCGTGCATCCGTGCGTCGCTGCGGTCCGGTCCCAGGTCGACGGGCACGTGCACCTTCCGCCGACCACTGGCGACAACATCGATGTACTGTGGAGACCTCACGCCCCACGTGTTGAGCAATTCGGCGGTACGTCCACCCGGCCTCCCGCATGCCCACTATACGCCCTCGCTCAAAGTCCGTCAACTGCACATACGGTTCACGTCCACGCTGTCGCGGCATGCTACAAGTGTTAAAGACTGCGATGGAGCTCCGTATGCCACGGCAAACTGGCTGACACTGACGGCGGCGGTGCACAAATGCTGCGCAGCTAGCGCCATTCGACGGCCAACACCGTGGTTCCTGGTGTGTCCGCTGTGCCGTGCGTGTGATCATTGCTTGTACAGCCCTCTCGCAGTGTCCGGAGCAAGTATGGTGGGTCTGACACACCGGTGTCAATGTGTTCTTTTTTCCATTTCCAGGAGTGTATATTGTAGTTACAGAATAACACTCGGTTCGATGACAGCGAACCGAGTGTTCTGTATGGACAAGTTACTCTGTAACTACAATATATGATCTGAAGATGGGCAGCTAGCCCGAAACCGGTAATTGAAAATAAAGAATAGCGATCGAAGACTGAAACGCCATATTTTATTTATTGAACGATCGCGGAATTCCCATTGAGACAATCATGTCTAGTTTTGATGGAGTGAGATATGGCAGCCTGATTGAGCTACTGGTTTCAGTAGATTTCTCGCTGGTTTGGTAAGCCACTGTCAAAGTTATGGCAGCGAGATGTATTCACATAAAGAAATAAAAGTTATATTTATTCCCATTGCATTGCATCTGGCATGCCACACAGTGTCCTTGGCGTTCATCCTGACAAACAGTAGGGGTTTCAAACCCAGGAGTAGGCAACCCCTATAACACCAACCATAAGTTTTCATAAAATTTAGCATTTGTGCACTGTTTTCCCCACCATAAGTTTCACTAGCTCTAAATGTGAGGGCATCTCTGGTTAATCAGCTACCTCGCAAGACATTAGTCCTGTACTTTTGTTAACTTTTAGATTGTGCATGCTCACTATGTTATATTATATCCCAGTCATTATGATGACTGTTGACATAGTTACTCAACAACTTCCCTATCATCCTGAGCACCAACTCTATTCCATCATTTACTTGTGGATGTAAAATACTTGTTCTTAATTTACGAATTCGTGACAAACAACAAAGTCTTTATCAGTTCTGACATGAAGTTTGCCTTTGTCTGTAATGAATATCTCTGAAATATGAAACTTCAATAGTCAATTGTTAACTATGACTTGTGTCAGTGTGTTGGATTGTTGATTTGGAATAGTTATCATTTCTACAAAGTGCGATGATCTGTTATCTTAACACATATATCCCCTGCCGGTCATTGCTCACAAGGACCTAAGATGTCCCAACCAATCATCTCAAAAGGTTTGCTGGTCGCTGGTAATATTTGCTGCAGAATACACTAATGTACTAATTTGTCTGATTGTGTGTACAGTACACAGTTCTTTACATACTGTTCTACATCCTGCTTTCGTATTTGCCACCATTATTGTTCGCCTACACATTGTTCTGTTTCTCTAGTACAATGGTTCCCAACCTAAGGGTAATTACCTCCTGAGGGGAAAAATGAAATTTTCTGAGGGGTAAAAACTAAACGATTCTATTCAGTTTCAGTCACGAAACTGAATTATTTTCAAAATATCATTCCTATTATCACAATTTTGCAAGACTCTACTACCGATTATATAAGTTATCTATAATTACTTTTTCTCAGTTAATAGCATTAATGTGGTGGACATTGCAGGTTCATCACACAATCCACCCACTAAACACAAATGCTGTGCTTTGTTCTGTACGTTGCTGATGATAAAAGTGAGCACACATGTAACAAATGCTTAATATCTCAAGAAAATGTCTTCTCCAAGTTGTAGATAGTACCTACAGTAGTCCAGAAATTGCTTCACTACTCCCTTCGAAACAGATAAACGAATTAATTTACAGCATGAGATATCAGTAACTACGTAAGGGCTACTATAGTGCTGTATACATTATTACTAATATTATTATTATTATTATTATTACTACTACTACTATTAGTTTCTGTGGTCAGACAAAAAGCATTAAGAGCCTGAACTCTTCTAATTTCAGCCAGTTCAGAAGTAAGGAGTGTAGCACTCAATGACTTACACACAGTAAGTATAGTGCATAAATTTTAACTTGGTTGATTTTAAATGGAGTTGCAGTGTGCAGGTCAAGCAAGTGGAGAGGACTAATGCAGGGCAAGTACGTGTGTTTTGTAACAAGTGTCTACCCTCACTATGGATAGTTAGCTTTCTTATCTGAAAAGGAGTTGGAGGCAGCACTTGCAATGCATCATAAATTCCTTCGTCATTCATTCTAATTCCCCCCCTCCTCCCCCCCCCCCCCCCCCCCCCGCACACACACTAACACACATGCACAAACTAAATATCATTCATCTTTCATCATTTTAAAAATAAAAGTATTCCAAGAAATGTCTTTCATTTTACAGATTACTTAGCAAATAACATCGGCAATACAGAATGGTCATATAGCCCCAGTGTGATTTTAAAAAAAATCATAACTTGAAAACCGTTAGGGATGGAGCTATATAGTTTGTTGTGAAACGTTTAGCATCTCTTAAAGCTTTTCCCAGTTATGCCATAATTTCAAGCATTTTGTCTGCTTCATTGACTAATGCTCAAGGAGTATCAGTGTTGTGTACACACAATCTTTGATGTAACCCCACAAAAACACTTGTGATTGGCGTCACATTGGGAGAGCACAGGATTCATGCAATGAGACCACATAACCCAGCCACCTGCCAGGAAATGTGTCATTTAACACATCCCACTTGTTCAAACTCCAATATGATGATGCATCATCATTCTGGGAGATGATGAATGGCTGCAGCTCTTTATTCTGTGATAGCAGGAATTGTTTAAGCATGTCCGGGTAAAGTTTTACCATTATGGTTTTCTTAGTAAAGGAAAATTAGCTTATAATGCTATCATTAAGCTTCGAGTTATCATGTGTGTTGACAAGTAAGTTCTGTGGGTTTTTGGAACCCCAAATCCTAATGTTGTGGCAAATCACATATCCATAAATGTGGAACGTTGCTCCATCTTGAAACAGTCACTTTTTCAGGTTGTCATTGCCAGTATCTATTGAGTATGGAACACATGAATGCATACTGCAGAGAATGATAGGCTGGCTGCAATGCTTGAACCATTTTCACTTTACTTTATACACCAAATGGTGTAACCCCTTGTGTAACTTTTTATGGACAGTTGATCTTGATTCCTGCTGTATGTGTGAAGTACAGTGACTCGACTTCTGAGTACCGCTATGAAATTCAGATTGCATACTGTCAACATGGGCTTGAGACACAGGGGGATGTACACTACAAATAAGGTAGGCCCTACTCTGACACTGCTTGTTATGTTGGTGGTGCCACCTCATTCTAGCGTCAATAATTCTGCAGATTTGGATTCTGCATACCTTATGACACACTGCGCATTCTTTTGGTCTTTTTTTATTTTGATACACTAAAAGTTTAATTTGCAGCAAAGGAGGAAAGAAAACACTTTGAGAGCTACTAAACGTTTTGCAACAAACTATGATTCTCTATCTCTATTAGTTTCCAAGTTATGATATTTTAAACTGTTCATGGGACTTTATGGACATGCCGCATATGAGACTGAGTATCTCTTTCTCCATTTATTTCCTGATTTATTCAGTTATCATGAGGCATAGGTGACCAGACTTCTGCCCCATCTACTTCCTGTATGATAGACAGCTGAGTTCATGATTGTTTGCATTACTTGACAGCATAAATTCCTTCTCATAATTTGGAAAAACTAGTACTGTTACGATTGTTAGCAAGCCTTTCAGCCAAGAGAATGCATTTTCACACTCAATTGACTAGTAAAACTTGACACCTTTCTCCAATACATGAGTGAGCGGCTGTGCTATTTCCGAAAATTTCGTCGCCACCTTCTGTTAACAACTCGCCAAGTCCTAGAAATACTGCAACACTTGTTCCATTCATGGCACTGGAAACTCCTGTATGACTTTTATTTGGATACATTCAGGCTTGTTCAAGACTACTTTCATGCATTAAATACTGTATTTCTCTGAGTATTAGCTGCATCACAGGCAACCACTTAAACGCTTTCGTTAGCTACAATAACACGCTCTTCCATCTCCTTTGGAAAGACAGTTATATCATCTAAATACAACATACACTGTCTAGGTACCAGCCCATGCAGTTTGCATGTGATATATACATAAGAGACAAAATAAGAGCCCCTGCAGTATACGTCTAAGAAACCCTAAAATGTAACCAGTGAGTTTTTCAATTCAAATGACAATCACAAACAGAGGTAATAACTTGATCAGTCTCTAAAAGCTCTCTCTGGACAATCGTCTGGTGCTACTTCTAACTGCTGACAACTCTGCAGATTCTTGGGGCAAAATTCTGTGTATAACCAGGTTGTCCAGAGGTTCCATTATTTTCAGGATCGGATATGCATCTATAACGGTATGCTTCTTGCGGCACCAACTGTCACAACAAAATCGACATAACTTTGTCCGATCCATGCTTTTCTTTGAGACGATTACCACTGGTGCTCCCAAGGAACTCGTCCTTTCCTCAATAATGCGATGTTGTAGCTGCTGGTTCGTAAATTCTCCCATCACTGGTTGTTGTAGGTGATGTGGTACGCAGCACAGTTTACAACACACAGGAAATTCATTCTCAATTTGGACTCTATGCAGTGTCACTGAGAAAGTTGCCAAAGACCCATCACGATCAAGCAGTCCTGTCCTCATATTGTACCAATAACTGTTCCATTGCTATCTTCTCTGCTCCTTCCAAGTGCACTATCTCCTCCCATAACGCAACTAAACTGGCAGCTTGCTTAAGCTTAGGGTCCAAATTTGCTCTGTCTAAATTGTCTTCCTGTAAGATCCCCAAATTGGTGACCATCAATCCCTAGGACAATTCCACAGCTGCGGATCCTGGATTATATATCCCAATGGGCGCTATCTGCTCACCTTCTAACTTCTAATATAATAGCTTAAATTTCATAAAAAAATTTAATAACATTTTTCAACTAAACTGCGACTGCAAAAATCGATATCAAAAAACATCGATGTTTTCAAAATTTTGTTAGAAGTATCGATGTATACAAGCTATGTTAAATGTCTTTGACAATCTGGAAAAAGTAAATTAAGTAATAGATATTTTTTAAGGAAAACAAAAGCATGATAAGGAATTTTCGTAAACATACTGATTGTAATATTCATAGATAATTTAAAATAGTATATTCCTTTTGGTGACGTACTAATGTAGTCGGGAATCCACTTTGGGTTTTCAACTCACAGTTGTATGGATGACCTTGACATTATTGGCTTGAGGAAAGAATGGAACAAAGTTAAAAAACTGCAGTCACAGGCAGGGTAGCATGTTGTATGTACATGATTGCACTACGTCGGCGATGTCGAAATTTTGTGAGAGCTAAAACTGAGCTTATGCAAGTCAAATTAGGAGTGGCAGCGGCGTTTGTGCTCTAAAGTCATCTCCAGGAATTGTGGGTTTTGGACAGCAAGAATATCCAAAATTTATATACGATGGAATTTGTAATGAATACAACTTCCAGGAAAATGGCTGCCACAAGCAACGTGGTAGTAGCAAATTAATTCCATCTCACTGGAGAGGTGGAGATCCTTCCCAATCATCATTCTGCAACTGTCGTCTTCAGCACCGCAATGACTGCTGTAATTCGGACAAATCTTTTTATTAAATAGAAGTAATCATAAGCGTAATGGGTATTGCAATCACAAGCATTATATCTAATTATTGAATACGTTCAGTTTTTTTTCTAAAGTGTTTCTTAAAGTCAGTCTCCTAAAGTAAGAAACTGAACCTTAAATTTCCTTAACAATTTGTTTAAATAATTTTGAGCAAATTTGAAGGATCAGAAGATCGTATAAAAAATAATTTCAGAATAATGACAATGAAAGATTGTCGCAAAAACACGCAGCTGTAAAACACAGCTTTAAATTTACTTGTGTGGATATATAATTATCTGGTCGCATTGCTGCTCACTTAAAGCTTCAAATTTTGAGATTACTTTCATTTAATGTTCAGTTATCCAATTTTTATTCATATGTAACTGCTAATTTTGAAGCCATGTCAGGCTATCACAGCTTGCATCCATCTTGATTCCAAATAGAACATTGAAAATTAATAGTAATAACGTAAATTCATTTCAGTAACAGTTTAATAACTTCTGAAGGAATAAAGTTAAATTCCGTCTTCAGAGTTTCTGACCACAAGTCTTTATAGTATTACCATATTTTTCAGGACTGTTGAACGGTAAGATTACACCAGTCTACAATCCGATCGTTACTGCGGTACAGATGAAACTACCAGGTAGGCAGTGCAGTGTATTTAGTGTAATATTCTTTGATGTGTACCGAAATTATTTCAAATTGAGCCCAGTTATCCTCATCGTGCTTGGTAGTGAATTCGAAAGGAAATTAGTTTCCTAAAATTAATAGCATTCCGTTAGGTTACACGTGATCAACACAGTAATTAATATTGTTAGAATCAGCGAAAGTAGTAATAGTAATATAGTGCAGATTTAATGACAATGCTTGACTGGACGAGCGAAAAGCTTTATTTTCCTGGGAAGACAAACAGTTTGCCCAGGGAGGCCGGTTTTTTTTTTCTGCGACGGTACGCGAGACGGCGGCGGGGTCATTGACCGCGTTGCCATAAAAGCAGCCGGTATAAAGCCATGTTTTTCCGTAGCCCGTAGGCGTCGAAACTTTTTTCTTTCTAGTAACTTAAAACATTATTCTGTATCATATTAAGCATTATTTAAAGCAATCACAGCTATTACAATAACTGATAATTGCTAGGTTCGTAGTTAAAAGGAAATACTTTTCTTGCTACGAAAACATTTAAATGTTTGATTACACCCAATTCTTGTACTTTGTAATTAAAAGGCGAATCAGTCACACGTGGAATCGGCGGGTTCGGTTACAGGTGGCGACTGTGACAGCACTTCTAAGACTTTTCTGGTGGACTTAAGTTCTATACCCAAAAAACTGAAATACCAGAATTTGGTAAATAAAATACATGATGACGACTTGTAAAGTAGTGGAATGAAAGTGGTTCAGGACGTACGAAGGTTTGTATTAGACTATGTTAGGATGCTAGCGAGGCAATAAAAATAATTAGCCATTATGACTCGTCCTGACGACAATCGGGGACCGAATAAAATCACAATGGAGCAGGACAGTGTTAGCAATGACGAAGCGCTTGTTGATGGTGCATGAGCGAGCGTAGAGAGCGACTGCAATAGCCAACAGATGGCACCACCATTAACTAGTGACAGCGTACTTCAAATTAGCGGCCATTATGCGAACTCACACCAGCAGTGATCAGAAGAGAGAATGAGACTAAAATTTTCGATCATCAAAATGCTAAACAAAATCGAACAATAGGAGCAGAACAGTAACCCTCTACCTCCGATTTAATGGAAACATGGCCATGAATACGACTGCAGTGAATCGTAATACGGGAGTGCTACTAACTAATATTACGACTCATACTCAAACTAAGGTCCAGAAACTGGAAACTCAAATTACAAAGCAGATACGAAAGATATAAAATCTGAGAATCAGAAATTATAAAATGGTGTAAAAACTGCGAACCAAAAGCTGGAAACTCAAATTAAAAACGAGAAACAGAAATGAAATAACAAGTATCAACGAGAGACTTGAGACTGAATTACGAAGAACAGAAGAAAGTGTAGAGCCGATAGTAGGGAATAAATTGCAGGAACCCTTTCCGGTATTAAAGACTGAAGTAAGAGACGAAACGAAAGTTGATTTCGCGGCGCTCAAAAGTCGTTTCATGAAAGTACAGTCCGGTTATACGCATGTACAAAGCAGTGTAGGTGACGTGACTACACACATTCGTAATGAAGTGAGGTCATTACGCATAGAATTGCAAAATAAAGCGTGCAGTAGTCCTTTGGTCGTGAAAAAATCAGAGTCATTGAGCAAAGAGAAAAAATACGATCCTCAAACCAAACAAGAGGGTTGTTATCCGGCGGATTTTATAAATAATTGTGAACACGTTCTACCGAAGTAGCTGAAAGATAGGGAAAAGGTTAATTTAGCAATTATTGCTAGGGCTATTAGTGCAAAGACATGAGGAATGAAATGAGACACGTCAAATATGACAGGAGTTTTGGTCTGTGCAGAAACAGGATAACTAATGGCGAGAGTTCGTCGTCACAGAAATGCCTGACAGTAACGGAAGCAGTGTCATGAAGGACTATTCTGAGTCCAGGTTTAAGACGTTACCATATCTGGAAGAGTAAGGTTCATAATCCGAAACAGTGTGCGAGTTATGGAAGAAACTTCCTGACTATGATTTCTTAGAGAAAGTCGAAGACGAAGATAGGTGGCGTGAAACACGCGACCAAAGACCTTTCAGGAATCAGAATATACCTGAAAGTGGAGACCTCAATGGACGACACCAAATAAATATGACGAGAGGGCAAGTAGAGGTGGTATTGGTAACTGTGGTAGAGGTAAATTCAACAATTGTAGGGGCACAGAGATGAGGAGAACTAATTTCTAGGTCTGTCAGGTGCGGTGAAAAGAAATTGGCCCAAGAAAAGAAGACAGCGAAAGTACTATCAGAATGAAGATGGAGCAGAAACGTAGAGCACGGACTTGTTGGAAACAAGTTTCGCAACTGAGACAATAAACGGGTAAATATCGGAATATAGACATGTGGAGTTAGAGAAGAAACAGTTGTTACGGTGGTAGATGAAGTTGAAAGTATTCAAACGGAACAGGGTATAGAGAGAGGCAGAGAAACAGATTATGAATCAGGAAGATTATGTTTCGGAAGTACCGAAGGAGGGGCATATTGTTGCGGAAGTTAACAACAAGTGCAACTTAGAAGACAGGTCAGACGACGTTGCGTGGTTTGCGGAATTTTGTCAAATATATTTCTGCCTTACCCGAAAAAGGAGAGACTAAGATAGCGGTACTAGTGTCTCGACGTACCGACGTACTGAACGAGGACCGATTCATCCTATCCTTTATAAATGTATCCTACTGCTTGCGCAGTTCCCTTTTGTCTGCTAGCATTTGCATCATCTGAACTACCTCTGCGGTGGTAACACTCTCCACTTCTGTTTTGTTTATTGCAAACCTTATGTCCAAAAGAAAAAACCGAAATGGAAAGACTAACACCAACACCACCGTGACCGTGAGTCGCAACTCCTGCAAAGTAGGCTTCCCTCAAACAACGCAAGCTACACATAACGGCTGACTCGCCAGGCGGAGCGAGTCTGCCAGCAAATTCTAGCAGCCTGCCGCATCAGTCGCTAGCAGAGCTGAAACAAACTGCTCTGCGAAACTTAAGGACGCGGTGGATAATGTAACGTAACATATTAAATACTTTGCGGGAATGAATGAAACTGCTGTAGCAAGTTGCCTATGGTCTCCCAGTCGCGCACAGAAAGCTAGACTCACATGGAGTGAGGTCAGCACGACTGTGGCACAAAATGGGGCGTTCCCTGCTATACGATGCAGTTGAAGGAACGCGAAAGGAAAGTGTGTGTCAATCAGCAAGCAGTTACGGTACACTGTGACGGTATTCTCCATTACAACACGCCCCGAACACAACATCTAGATGACTTCACACAGGGTAGAATGATCACAGTCTGGATTAAGGACGAAGTGTCGCCAGTGTAGCCCAGGAGCTTGGTATTTCTCACAGAATTGTTTCATATGCATGGGGAGCTTTCTTAACCAAAGCACTGCTGTCCGAAGGAGAGGAGGTGGTCGACCACAGTCAGCTACAGCAGCACATGACCGCCACATAATACACTGCAACACCTAAGAAGGGACCCACGTTAAACAGCGTTTGTAATCGTAACCAAATTTAACAGGACTGCAAGGCACGCAGTGTCACGGCGGTTGCATCGCAGTGGTCTCTTTGCTGGACAAACAGTACATTGTGTTCTGCTGACACCCGCACATCGGCGCCACCGTTTGTGATGGTGCTAAAAGCATAGGGACTTTTTATCTCGGCCGTCCCGCACGCAGACCGTCCTATAAACGGACAATGGTCTCTTCGCCTGCTCTCCTTTCGACAAAGCGACTTTCATCCCTGACAAGGCGAGGACGCCATACCTTCAGTGATTCTCCCTCTATTTCTGCAAAGACCAGCATGCACCCCCTCCCCCCCACCTCCTGCCCCACCACTATACACGTAGTTCATTTCCCCGCGCCTCGCCACAAGTCGCCTGTCTCATATTCGCCACACTCCCCACTTCCAAAGCCAGCCCATAATAAAGCAAGTTACTGTACTCAGAACGGTGTTACATTACAAAAGAAAAGGAAGTGAAATTACCTCATAAATCACTGTGATATCATAGTTCATGTTAAACTAATTCAACTCTCCATGAGTTGTATAATTAAAGGTGAAAAAATGAAACGCAGCCAGCCGAAGGGCTTGCTGCCTTTCACATTCGGCCCTGACTTCATTTTCATGGACGATAATGCACGACCACACTGAACGGCGCGAGTGGAGGAGTTCTTGGAACAAAAGGACATTCAGCGATCTGACTCAGTTGCCCGTCCCCCCGATTTAAATCCCATCGATCACGTGTGCCATGCGGTGAGCATACGTACTGCAGAACACCCACATCCACCTACGATCACCCAGCAGTTGTCATCCGCGCTGGTAGTGGAATGGAATGCCCTACCACAATAGCTCCTTATCAACTTTGTGGTCAACATGGGAACATGCAGAGCATGCGTTGCTGTCTGCAGTGACCACTCACCCTATTAACATCCTTGTACCGCTTTTTGTAATGTCCATGGGAGCATCCTAATTCGCAGTCATTCAGTGTACTTACTGTCTTCGAATAGAGGTGTTAATTCTTTTCGTCTCATTTCGCGTTTCTTTCACTTAACTCCTGTGCTACCCTGTAGCAATTCTTTCTATGTATGGTCCAAGTTTCATGGAGCTATGTTGTATTGTATTGTATTGTATGTTAACCGGGGACCTAGAAACGACGGAGAGGCTCCGTCCCCGCCGCAGCCACGGTGGTCCACAACTCCACGACGACTACCGCAGTCCACTTCACCCCTCCACCGCCCCACACCGAACCCAGGGTTACTGTGCAGTTCGGCCCCCGGTGGACCCCCCAGGGAACGTCTCACACCAGACGAGTTTAGCCCCTATATTTGCATCGTAAAGTTATGGTGGTATACGCCTACGTGGAGAACTTGTTTGCGCAGCAATCGCCGACATAGTGTAACTGAGGCGGAATAAGGGGAAGCAGCCCGCATTCCCCGAGGCAGATGGAAAACCGCCTAAAAACCATCCACAGACTGGCCGGTTCACCGGACCTCGACACAAATCCGCCAGGCGGATTCGTGCCGGGGACCAGGCGCTCCTTCCCGCCCGGAAAGCCGTGCGTTAGACCGCACGGCCAGCCGGGCGGGCTACTGAAGCTATGTTACTTGGCTGTGACATCTCATGCAAAATTTACTTCAGTCGTTACGTTTTGCTCACGTGTGCTTGCTTCACGTCACGCATCACATGGAACAAATAATGCGGAGATTAGGATTACTGCGCTTCAAGATATCAGACGTCCTTAACTGGCAGAGTGTCTTCGAGAGTGTGCTCCTGTGAGTGTCGAGAGTTTCAGTTCAAGTCGCTATCGCCGCTACTGTCCCAGTTCACCGCAGCTCACCTGTCTGCAGAAGGATCTGCCTCTGCCACTCTTCGGCAACGCATGGCACTTGCACGGCAGAAGACGTAGTGTACATCAATACTGGACTTAGTCACACAGTAGAACCATTATAGACTGGAAATGTTCTACTACAATCTCTTGAAGTTGAATGTTTGTGTATCTTGGAATAAATGCATGTTTGGAAACAGAATTGCAGACATTTCAGTCGTTGTGCTTGCAATTATGTGCGCCTAATGTTTGGCTGGGAGTAGTGTCCCCGTTTACACTGGTATCAGCGGCACCTCGGTGTTTATTGTCAACATACATGTTGACGATGAAATGTAGCTACAAAATACACTACAGCCCTATTTCCTGCCACTGAACACACCTAAATCTTACGTCTGAGTGCTAAACATAGGCATTCCGTACGTTCCCTGGAGTAATGTTCAGACTTGCTGATCAGGTGATTAGCGACTGCATATGAAATCCTATTACATGTAAAACAGCTCATTTTCACTCACTACACTGAGGTGATGCTGCAGATCGTCGTTCCGCGATGTCGCTCGTAGGTACTGGCTCTTCTAACACCAATGTTACAGTCAGCTGCCACTATCATTGCCGGTGTCCATTTCTGACGGCGATGATACGTGCGTGGGAAGCTATGGGGTGATTTCTCCAGTGCCACTGCGAGCGTAGAGTCAAGAATGTTTTCGCAACAGGAACATGTGGCTGGCAGAACCACGTAAGCGTTCTAAGGTCAAACCAGGACCGTGGAAGCCTGGGTGAACTGTCAGCTGATGGCACCCACAAGGTAGACCGGCCTCAGAGGACCCATTTGGAAGCCTGGTACCTTCAGGGTGTGCTGACGGCTCTTAGATCAGCAGCTTGGCCTTATTTTTGACGCTGCTCGAAGAGACTGTGGCTAAACTCCAAGAAGTCGGCTCAGCTTCATATCCCAAGCAGCCAACAGCACATAGTGTACCAAGGCGGTTACTCATCAAGGACTGCCCACACCAGACATTGCTCCCCTTCGTTGATGTAACAAGAACCTGTATATTCAACGAGCCAATGCCTTTGGCGGATCCGAAGGTGCTCAAAGAAGACAAGCAGGTGTGGGAAGTGAATGAGTTGGTATAGGATGCGAGATGGGAAAGATTGCTGGATGGCAAGAGTGAGTTTATGTCTTTCTAATAATTCAATGGATTTGTAGAATTTAGGGAAAGCAGAAGGTTGGGTTGTTTTGGGGGGGAGAGACCAAGCCGGCCGGAGTGGCCGAGCGATTCTAGGCGCTACAGCCTGGAAACGCGCGACCGCTACGGTCGCAGGTTCGAATCCTGCCTCGGGCATGGATGTGTGTGATGTCCTTAGGTTAGTTAGGTTTAAGTACTTCTAAGTTCTAGGGGACTGATGACCTCAGATGTTAAGTCCCATAGTGCTCAGAGCCATTTGAATCATTTTTGAAGAGACCAATCAGTGAGGTCATCGGTCTTATCGGATTAGGGAAGGACTGGGAAGGAAGTCGGCAGCGCCCTTTCAAAGGAACCATCCCGGAATTTACCTGGAGAGATTTAGGGAAATCATGGCAAACCTAAATCAGGATGGCCGGACGCGGGATCGAACCGTCGTCCTCTCGAATGCGAATCAAGTGTGCTAATCACTGCGCCACCTCACTCGGTAGAGGAAGAAAGAGATCCAGGCAATGTTGACATTATATAATCTTCATTACTGCGTGGTCTGCAGCTGTGGCGAATTTTTTAAACAATTTTGTGATGAAACTTCCTGGCAGATTAAAACTGTGTGCCGGACCTAGACTCGAACTCGGGACCTTTGCCTTTCGCGGGCAAGAGCTCAACCAACTGAGCTACCCAAGCACGACTCACGCCCCGTCCTCACAGTTTTACTTCCGCCAGTAGCTCGTCTCTACCTTCCAAACTTAACAGAAGCTCTCCTGCGAACCTTGCAGAACTATCACCCCTGAAAGAAAGGATATTGCGGAGACATGGCTTAGCCACAGCCTGGGGGATGTTTCCAGAATGAGATTTTCACTCTGCAGCGGAGCGTGCGCTGATATGAAACTTCCTGGCAGAGCTTCTGTTAAGTTTGGAAAGTAGGAGACGAGGTACTGGCAGAAGTAAAGCTTGAGGACGGGGCGTGAGTCGTGCTTGGGTAGCTCAGTTGGTAGCGCACTTGCCCGTGAAAGGCAAAGGTCCCGAATTCGAGTCTCGGTCCGGCACACAGTTTTAGTCTGCCAGGAAGTTTCATATCAGCGCCCACTCCGCTGCAGAGTGAAAATCTCATTCTGGAAACATCCCCCAGGCTGTGGCTAAGCCATGTCTCCGCAATATCCTTTCTTTCAGGAGTGATAGTTCTGCAAGGTTCGCAGGAGAGCTTCTGTTAAGTTTGGAAGGTAGAAGACGAGCTAGTGGCAGAAGTACAGCTGTGAGGACGGGTCGTGAGTCGTGCTTGGGTAGCTCAGTTGGTAGAGCACTTGTCCGCGAAAGGCAAAGGTCCCGAGTTCGAGTCTCGGTCCAGCACACAGTTTTAATCTGCCAGGAAGTTTCATATCAGTGCACACTCCGCTGCAGAGTGAAAATCTCATTCTGGGATTTTGTGATGTCTTCAGCTGACATTTTCTTTATTTGTACGATTATACAATTTCGCCCTTGGGCCGTGTTCAAGTACCTAAACTGGAACTATTATACACTGAATGGGGTAGTATCACTACTCAACACGAAGACAGTTTATATCTCAAGATATACTAGGAGGACTATAACTTATTTATTAGAGGATTCGTTAATCTATATTATGTCACGTACATCTTTGCTGCTATTACTGCATATATCTGTCATAAAATAAACAGGAAATCATTTCTCATAATTTTAGATACGTTACTTTTGAGCAGTTATTGAAAACTCTTGTATATAAGGTCGATGTTTTTAATGTACAAACACTAGGAAGATTACAATTTTTTTTGCAGAGATTCGTTAATTAAGCCTTGTAGGCCTTTCTTCGTAGATAAATTTAATTATCACTCATCGCTTCCATTTTAGGTACTTGAAAGTGGCCTAAGGCGGAAATTGAACAGTCGTACAAATAATTGCAAACAATAAAGTGGTACTCGATATGGCCTGGTTTCCGTCTCATGAGCAAATCATCATTATCTAAAAAAAAGGAGAAAGTACGACCAGTGTAAGAACAAAGGATAGTGATGCCATACGTCAGGTTAATAACAAGCTTGAAGAATATAATAAAATCGCTGTAGAATCAAATAAAGGAAATAGGTTATATTATTATTTCAGAAAAGATTACAACAAAAAAGTTCTAGGAGTTTTTGAACAAAATAATATTAAAATTATTGACTGTGACCAAACCAACAAATTTAATGCACAACTAAAGAAAGGAATATAAGGCTGTAACCATATATTCACGGAAAAAGACATAATAAATCCAATAACACCATCATTGTGTGCGCAAACCAAGAGACATAAACAAAAAATCCCGGTTCATCCAGTTGTTAATATGATTACTCTCCCAGCACATGCTGTTAGTCAGAAACTCAATATACACCTTAAGGAATATGACAAATATGAAAAAGAATACACTACAAAAAGTAAAATTAAAAATATACAAATACCAGACAATGGGACATTTTTACACTTGATACCTTTTACATGTTTACAAACATTCCAGTGACGGAGATTTCAGAAACCACTGAAAACAATCTTGCCAGATGCAAGAAAAACATTCGAGCAGAAGTTTATGAAGTAATATAACTCCTACAATAATCACAGCCTCCAGTTACTTCATTCCAGAACGAAATTATCTCCAAGACGATGGAGTAGCAATAGGTTCATGATTAGTGGGTACATTACCAGATAAATTCATTAACATCTCAGAAGAAAAAAATTTCAACACATTCACTCGAACAGCCGAAAAACTCCTTTATTACTATAGATATGTTGATGACATTTTAATCCTCTTCGATGGCACAATAGAATAGAGTAACTCCATGCATTCACAGTTCAACAGCTCACATCACAAAAGTAGATTCGCTATGAAAAGGGAGAAAAATAAAAGCATAGAATTTTTAGATTTCAAAATTTCAAACAAGAAATCTGAACTCACAGCGATATTTTTCGTAAACCAACGACAACAGATGTAGTTATCGCAACCAATTATGCCACACAAGAACACACAAACTTTTATATTTGCTCTATGATACACAGACTGGTTAATCTATTACCGGAAAAAGAAAAAATTTAAAAACAACTTGATGTTCTTCGAAATATGGCTCTAATTACAGTTATTTTAAAAAGTTACTGGCCAAATTAAAAAGAACCTATAAAACACAGCCCATTCCCGTAGATGAAATAACGCTAACCCAGATAGTCATGAAGCATCATTTTTAAATTTTTTCGTTTATTTTCTAATATTTTATTATCATTGGTTACTACAAACACAGAAAACAGATTTTGCAACAATTACGCTTGCAGTCTAGTCACAATGGCCTTCCTTCTAGTGGCAAGATAATATGACTATATTTTCAAACAATATTACAGTACTCTAGAATTTTGTATGGAAAGACCTAAAAAAATTCGTGAGGCATTTAGTGGAGGTTTTCTTCTTATACATTCTGCATTGTTGTATTTTTTTTGTTTGTATTGCCATCTACTGGTAAGTCACCAATATAAAGTTCTTTCCAATCATAACATGATCCAATTTTGTTTATTTTGGAATGCCGTCCTCTGCTTTGGACAATTCTCTTGTTTCCTTGAAGTACGGCAGTGCCAACACGGTCCCTAAATGTGAGAAGATCTACTGGTCCCTCATTACACCTATAGAAATTCCAAGCATTCTGTTCACAAACATCGATTAAATGTGCTATTATTCCAAAATATCACTGTTTTCCTCTTATGGGTGTTCTATTTAGGATATAGTTTGATCTGCGCGATCTATTGTTCTCGATGGTGAGTGTTCATCGGAGGTGAGGGTATCATCTGGAGTGCCCCAGGGAAGTGTGGTAGGTCCGCTGTTGTTTTCTATGTACATAAATAATCTTTTGGATAGGGTGGATAGCAATGTGCGGCTGTTTGCTGATGATGCTGTGGTGTACGGGAAGGTGTCCTCGTTGAGTGACTGTAGGAGGATACAAGATGACTTGGACAGGATTTGTGATTGGTGTGAAGAATGGCAGCTAATTCTAAATATAGATAAATGTAAATTAATGCAGATGAATAGGAAAAAGAATCCTGTAATGTTTGAATACTCCATTAGTAGTGTAGCGCTTGACATAGTCATGTCGATTAAATATTTTGGCGTAACATTGCAGAGCGATATGAAGTGGGACAAGCATGTAAGGGCAGTTGTGGGGAAGGCGGATTGTCGTCTTCGGTTCGTTGGTAGAATTTTGGGAAGATGTGGTTCATCTGTGAAGGAGATCGCTTATAAAACACTAATGCGACCTGTTCTTGAGTACTGCTCGAGCGTTTGGGATCCCTATCAGGTCGGATTGAGGGAGGACATTTCAGAGGCGGGCTGCTAGATTTGTTACTGGTAGGTTTGATCATCACGCGAGTGTTACGGAAATGCTTGAGGAACTCGGGTGGGAGTCTCTAGAGGAAAGGAGGCGTTCTTTTCGCGAATGGCTACTGAGGAAATGTAGAGAACCAGCATTTGAGGCTGACTGCAGTACAATTTTACAGCCGCCAACTTACATTTCGCGGAAAGACCACAAAGATAAGATAAGGGAGATTAGGGCTCGCACAGAGGCATATAGGCAGTCATTTTCCCCTCGCTCTGTTTGGGAGTGGAACAGGGAGAGAAGATGCTAGATGTGGTACGAGGCACCCTCCGCCACGCACCGTATGGTGGATTGCGGAGTATGTATGTAGATGTAGATATAGATGTAGACATACGATTGTTATATGCTTGGAACAATCTAGGGTGAGGCAATTGGCATTTTCTGTTTCTTCTCGTTGGGAAATCGGCCTACTTGTCTCAACTGCAGAGCCTGGTCATAATTGGTAGCAAAAGGAACGACGCTGTTATCATTCCACGTGATGACTGATGTTCCATAAAAAATCAAAAATAATGCTTAACATCTAGATTTATTTCAGAGCATAACGTGTTAACATATACACTCCTGGAAATGGAAAAAAGAACACATTGACACCGGTGTGTCAGACCCACCATACTTGCTCCGGACACTGCGAGAGGGCTGTACAAGCAATGATCACACGCACGGCACAGCGGACACACCAGGAACCGCAGTGTTGGCCGTCGAATGGCGCTAGCTGCGCAGCATTTGTGCACCGCCGCCGTCAGTGTCAGCCAGTTTGCCGTGGCATACGGAGCTCCATCGCAGTCTTTAACACTGGTAGCATGCCGTGACAGCGTGGACGTGAACCGTATGTGCAGTTGACGGACTTTGAGCGAGGGCGTATAGTGGGCATGCGGGAGGCCGGGTGGACGTACCGCCGAATTGCTCAACACGTGGGGCGTGAGGTCTCCACAGTACATCGATGTTGTCGCCAGTGGTCGGCGGAAGGTGCACGTGCCCGTCGACCTGGGACCGGACCGCAGCGACGCACGGATGCACGCCAAGACCGTAGGATCCTACGCAGTGCCGTAGGGGACCGCACCGTCACTTCCCAGCAAATTAGGGACACTGTTGCTCCTGGGGTATCGGCGAGGACCATTCGCAACCGTCTCCATGAAGCTGGGCTACGGTCCCGCACACCGTTAGGCCGTCTTCCGCTCACGCCCCAACATCGTGCAGCCCGCCTCCAGTGGTGTCGCGACAGGCGTGAATGGAGGGACGAATGGAGACGTGTCGTCTTCAGCGATGAAAGTCGCTTCTGCCTTGGTGCCAATGATGGTCGTATGCGTGTTTGGCGCCGTGCAGGTGAGCGCCACAATCAGGACTGCATACGACCGAGGCACACAGGGCCAACACCCGGCATCATGGTGTGGGGAGCGATCTCCTACACTGGCCGTACACCACTGGTGATCGTCGAGGGGACACTGAATAGTGCACGGTATATCCAAACCGTCATCGAACCCATCGTTCTACCATTCCTAGACCGGCAAGGGAACTTGCTGTTCCAACAGGACAATGCACGTCCGCATGTATCCCGTGCCACCCTACGTGCTCTAGAAGGTGTAATTCAACTACCCTGGCCAGCAAGATCTCCGGATCTGTCCCCCATTGAGCATGTTTGGGACTGGACGAAGCGTCGTCTCACGCGGTCTGCACGTCCAGCACGAACGCTGGTCCAACTGAGGCGCCAGGTGGAAATGGCATGGCAAGCCGTTCCACAGGACTACATCCAGCATCTCTACGATCGTCTCCATGGGAGAATAGCAGCCTGCATTGCTGCGAAAGGTGGATATACACTGTACTAGTGCCGACATTGTGCATGCTCTGTTGCCCGTGTCTATGTGCCTGTGGTTCTGTCAGTGTGATCATGTGATGTATCTGACCCCAGGAATGTGTCAATAAAGTTTCCCCTTCCTGGGACAATGAATTCACGGTGTTCTTATTTCAATTTCCAGAAGTGTATATTTAGATTTTTACCAGCATTTTTATCTGGACGACGAATTGCGTTTTCCTCTTATCTCATTATTGAATTTATCTGGTGGATAAAAAATGCAGTTTTTAGGTATTCTGTTTCAGCAGATTGCTCCAGAAACTTCAACGCCTCTTTTCTTGAGAGCCTGTAGAAGCTGAATGCCGGTAAACAGGTAATCAAAGTAAAACCTGTGTGGAATATTTTTAGCAGGTGATCGGCATATGTTCGTATAACTCGATATCCCAGACCCTTGCCCTCATACATTTCGCTGTAAGTTCCATCTCCCTCGTAAGATTCAAACCATATTAGATATCCATTGCTGGTACCTCCACATCAGAACTTATATCTATATCAAAATCGTTTTCCTGATATATAAACCATTATGAAAATACCTGAAATTATTTAACATACTGTGATCTTTTATGAACTGTTTGCGTCCATGTCGCCCAAAATGTGGCACGATTGACTAATCATTTGAATGATGGCGCTCATGCAAAGATATTGTTATGAACCTCTCATTGAGCATGGGAAACTATCTTCTGCTTTTTGCAAATCTGTCATTTAGATCCAGTTCATCATTGTTGCGAACATGAAGATTATTCATGATAACATCGAATCGGTCCCTTAATATGGCATTGGAGATAAGTATATTATGGCTGTCAATTCCTCCTTGTCTGTACATCCTCTTTCTCGCGGCCACAGTGTGTCCATTAAGAAGAAAAACAGTTATGAAAACCTGCATTTCATTTTCAGTGCAGTCTGCCAATCTGTTCCATTTCGCTGCATACTGACGTGTAAGTAACCACCAGGCTAATAAACTCTCCATCAAAAAACTGTTCAAAGTACTCTAAAGGACTCATACCTGTTTTGTGAAGTACAGTATTCATCAGAGGTCCATTATACAGTTGATTGAGGAATGCCGCCTTTTGCTCAGTTATAATTTTCTTCTCTCGTAGAAATACCTTCTGAAATAGAATCCCTTTTATATTTTTTGAGGAAGGAGAAATAGCTGATTGAGATCATTGATGAATATTACCAATATCGTTTTTATTGTTACTGTGGCGTCACCCCCAGACACTACATTTGCTAGGTGGTAGCCTTTAAATCGGCCGTGGTCCATTAGTATACGTCGGACCCGCGTGTCGCCACTATCAGGATTGCGCCGCCACACGGCAGGTCTAGTCTAGAAAGACTCCCTAGCACTCGCCCCAGTTCTACAGCCAACTTTGCTAGCGATGGTTCACTATCTACATACACTCTCATTTACAGAGACGACAGTTTAGCATAGCCTTCAGCCACGTCGTTGGCTACGACCTAGCAAGGCGCCATATTCAGTTACTATAATTACTTCAAGAATGTATTCTGAACAGATAATATTGTGAATCATGTACCGTCAAGAGCGACGTTCATCATTAATGGATTAAAGTTAAGTATCAAACTAATTACGTCCGCTTTCTGAATTCTCATTCCTTGTCATGTTCCAGACCTCACGTCAGTATAGTTCTTCCCTCTTCACGCCAGCCTGCGTGAGCTAAAACGCGTGCATTTCGGCCTCCACTCGTAACACGGTGTTGGCTCTTCTGTTAACACAAAAGTTACTGCACACTGAAGATGAAGCAGATTCTTGTTCTTTCTGAAAAGAATGTGTTTCCATTGGTAAATAATGAGTCAAAGCCCGAATATTTGGGTCAAAAATCGAAACATTTCCGTTTATCTGACTTGCAGGTAAGTTATCTATGCAATTCTCAGCACCGGAATCTTCATCAGTAAAGTCACCGGTGGCATTCAGATGAAACGTTAGGACCATATCTACACCATTATTTGGTAAATCATTGCTATGCAGATTTTCATGTAGTTCATTTAGCATATTCCTCTTCCTGGAGATAAATAGGAAATATGTCACATAATCCTATTATCCTTCTGAAAGGATGTGTAGAAATGAGACCATAAATACTGCCTATCAAATTCTTTTAGGCAAGATTAAACGTTTAAGACATTATTAACATAAAAATAATGGAAGGAATAAACATTTATAACAGAGTTTAAGCGCCCATGCTAATATATGTCTGTCAGTTCATCCACTGCTGGAGAAGAGCGATTTTCAAAGCTCAATATAGACGACTGTGCACCAGAATGAGTCTGTTTAACTGAACTCAGTCAACAGTGGATATCAAACTTACGTTTCATTGTTGCAATTATGTTCCAAAACTCCAAAAATGTTAGTTATTTTAATTATTATACTTATGTGCATATAATCGTTCTGGAAGAATCATAGAATCGGCTGGGTTCAGAGAGACAAGTGGACAAGGTAAAAAAAAACAAAGTAGGAATTTAGGTATTTGTATACTAAAATAAATGTGAAGAATGCTCCGCATTTTGTACTGGACAAACAGGACGGGAAGTTAGCGTACGATTTTAAACATCCACGACTGTAAATTACAATAGCCTATCCACCACTGCTGCCCATTTAAAAGACACCGATCACAAAATACCTAATATTAATAAATTACTATAAATGTTACGTAAGTTATAGAAAATTAAAGTCATGGCTGTGTCAGGAGACATTGAATTTTACTTCCCTCTAAGAGACCAGTCGGGCAGAGTTTTAAATGACCAAAAAGATCCGCAAAATGGAAAAAATCCTACATAACTTCCCACCAGTTCTACAACGAAGTGTTATAGAACCATAGAACGTATAGTTATTGCTACACCTATTCATAAATATTACTGTAATTCGAAAAATCACGCAACCATAATGCAGGGCACGAAACGTTTTTATTAGACTACGGTGCTCAACTTTATATATAAGATATTTGTAGCGACTAATCCAAACTGACGTGCTTTCATAATAATAGAACAAATATTTGCAGTTTGTTTTATGGAAACAGCATGCAGTTATATTTACACCAACGATGAGCGATAACTAAAAAAAGGAAGAATAAAGACCTAAATGGCTTGGTTAACGACTTTTGTTAAGAAACTATGATTTTCCTAGTTTATGTACATTAAGAAACCGCTCAAAAGCAGCGTGCTTCTAAAATTATGAGAAACGATTTCCTGTTTATTTTATAACAATTGGATGCAGTAATAGGAGCAAAGACGTACATGGCATAATATACAGTTAACGAATCCTCTATAATGTAAGTTATAGTCCTCCTAGTATAGCTTTGGATATGACTTGCTCTTATGTTAAGTTCAGAAGTGATACTAATACATCCAACACCGGGGTGTGTGAGAAACGTAATGAGCTGATAACACGCTGTGATGTTCTACTCTGTAGATTGGTGTGTTCATTCCTTCCAGATGCTCAGTCCGAGTTTCAGTTCCGTACAGCCATCACGTGATTCTTAGAGCGCTATCAGTGAAGCTGTGTTTTTGTTGTGTGATACAAAAATGGAGCAGCGGAATTTAGAGCAACGTTATGCCATCACGTTTTGCGTTAAACTTCAGGACTCCACGAATGTGACCTTTTAAATGTTGCAACTGGTCTATGGGGAACATTCCTTGTTAAGGACATAAGTTTTTCGCTGCCAAAAATCGTTTTTGAAAGACCGAGAACACGTTGAAGACGAACCTCACTCTGGGAGATCTTCAACTTCAAAACCCGACGAAAACGTCGAAGTGCGATTGCTCCTGTGAGATAAGACCGAATTTGTTCCTCCAGAACAAACCGTCAACCAAGTGTTTCACAAAGATGTCCTTGAAAGGCTGAGGAAAAGAGTGAATCTAGTGAGACCAGACAATGGAGACAAGTGTAAATCATGGAATTCTTTTAGATAAGCTAAATCATTATGGTTTGAGGGGGGCAGTGAACATATGGTTTAATTCATACTTAACTGGAAGAATGCAGTAAGTTGAAATAAGTGGTTCATGTAATGTTAAAACAACAGCCGATTCCTCAAACTGGGGGGGGGGGGGGGGGGCTATCAAGTACGGGGTCCCACAGGGTTCGGTCTTAGGTCCTTTACTGTTCTTGATATACATTAATGACTTACCATTCCACATTGATGAAGATGCAAAGTTAGTTCTTTTTGCTGATGATACAAGTATAGTAATAACATCTAAAAACCATGAACTAAGTGATGTAATTGTAAATGATGTTTTTAACAAAATTATTAAGTGGTTCTCAGCAAACGGACTCTCTTTAAATTTTGATAAAACACAGTATATACAGTTCCGTACGGTAAATGGCACAACTCCAGTAATAAATATAGACTTTGAACAGAAGTCTGTAGCTAAGGTAGAATTTTCAAAATTTTTTGGTGTGTCCATTGATGAGAGGTTAAACTGGAAGCAACACATTGATGGTCTGCTGAAACGTACGAGTTCAGCTACGTATGCTATTAGGATTATTGCAAATTTTGGTGATAAGAATCTCAGTAAATTAGCTTACTATGCCTACTTTCATTCACTGCTTTCGTATGGCATCATATTCTGGGGTAATTCATCGTTGAGTAGAAAAGTATTCATTGCTCAAAAACGTGTAATCAGAATAATTGCTGGAGCCCACCTACGGTCATCCTGCAGACATCTATTTAAGGATCTAGGGTTCCTCACAGTAACCTCACAGTATATATATTCACTTACGAAATTTGTTGTTAATAATCCAGCCCAGTTCAAAAGTAATAACAGTGTGCATAGCTGTAACACCAGGAGAAAGGTGATCTTCACTATGCAGGGTTAAATCTGACTTTGGCACAGAAAGGGGTAAATCATGCTGCCACAAAAGTCTTTGGTCACCTACCAAACAGCATCAAAAGTCTGACAGATAGCCAACTAACATTTAAAAATAAATTAAAAGAATTTCTAGATGACAACTCCTTCTAAAAAATGGCTCTGAGCACTATGGGACTTAACATCAGTGGTCATCAGTCCCCTAGAACTTAGAACTACTTAAACCTAACTAACCTAAGGACATCACACACATCCATGCCCGAGGCAGGATTCGAACCTGCGACCGTAGCAGTCGCGCGGTTCCGGACTGAGCGCCTGAACCGCTAGAACACCGCGGCCGGCTAACAACTCCTTCTACTCATTGGCTGAATTTTTAGATATAAATTAAGGGGGCAAAAAAAGAAAAGAAAAAACAAACTTAAATATTAGTGTCATGCAATATTTTGTGTAATGTAATATCTTGTACATACATCTTTTATTAACCTGACACGTTCCACATCATTACGAAGTGTCGTATTCATGATCTATGGAACAAGTATTAATCTAATCTAATCTCATCTAGTGTATGTTGCATCATGATAACGGCCCAAGACACACGGCCGCTTCCCTCACAGAATTCTTGACCTCAAGAGGCATTCTTGCCTGTCCGCAGCCTCCCTATGCACCTCATCTGAGTCCTCGTGACTTTCTTCTTTTCCCCAAATTGAAAAATGTCTTAAAAGGACGTCATTTTGGGCCTCTGGAGAACGTTTAAGAGAATGTGACCGACATGTTAAAGGCCCTATCAGTTGAAGGCTTTAAGCGCTGCTAGCAAGACTGGGAACAATAACTCCGCCGTTGTATAACTAGCGAAGGGAACGGCTTTGTAGGAGACAAGACTATTTTTTTAACAGAAATAAAAACTTCTTCATATAAAAAATCAATTTCATTACGTTTCTCACACACCTCGTATAATGCTTTCGTTTTAGGTACTTGAAATGGTTTAAGGCTGAAATTGTACAGTCATTCAGGTATAGAAAATTTCAGCTGAAGGCATCAGAAAATCATTTAAAACACATTGGCATTAGTTCGAATTGGCTGTAGCTGTTCCGTACTGTGCTTATATACTACTCCGAGATAGACTCGGCCAGTACGGGATGTTCGTCGTCGCAGTATTGAGTGTTTCCACAGTGCTGATACTTGGCGTGAAACTGCTTCCTGGCGTCTACCAGTAATCTACACCTAAACTGGATGTCGAACTGCAGCTATTTGAGCGTGCCGATCCTTGTACTTCGTTTTTTGTTCAGTTACTAAATAAGCAGCACGTCGTGTCACTAGAACGCTAAACAAAATACTTCCCGATTCGTTGCTGACTAAGCAAGTAATAATTCAGGATAAGTTGATATCAAAATTTGCAAGGGTACCTACTTCTCAGACTAAAGCGAAATACATTTTTACCTATTTCTTATCTGCATTGACTACCAGCATTTATTTACCAGTCATTGTCATAGAAAAGTGCGACAATGTGTTTATCTCAATAGCTCATTCAAACATCTTTTTTTTTATTAGAAACGTTATCTATTTTTCTGGTTACTAAATGTAGTCTCTCCTCAGGGACTCACACCTAGTGAGTACGTGTCTGGCGACCACGGGGCCCCGAGTTGGCATTGCCTCCACTTATTTATGCCAGGCTACTCACTTTTATCTTTCCCATCTTGCCACTGTCGGCCAGCTCTTGTTCTTGTCCGATCCTGACGCTATTAGATTTCGAGGGCCAGGGGTCTTTCATTTTCCAACCTATACTTCTCATGCAGCGTCTGACCCGGAGCGGGCGGCTGCAAAAGGCGTCTGTAACCCATGTTAGGTGCGGCCTCCAGAACTGCGGAGGGCAACGGAATACCACTGCAGATTATCTTCCCTGCATAATGCACTCTCCACTTTATGCACAAAAATGGCTTCCTCTCATGTTACATCAGTATCCGGAGGTAAAATAGTCCCCCAATCGGACCTCCGGGGGGGGGGGAACAACTTGAAAGGAAGCAAAAAATTAAAACGAGTATTGGTACCTGGAATGTCAGAACTCTGCTACAAGCAGGAAAACTAGAAAACCTTAAAAGAGAGATGGAGAAGAATCATATGGACCTCGGAGGAGTTGCAGAGGTAAGATGGAATGGATGTGGAGAGTTACAGTCAAATGAATATGTATTGTACCACTCAGGAGGAGAAGTAAAAGGAATGAATGGAGTGGGAATGATTATGACAAAGGAATTGGCTAAATGTATGGAATATGTGGACTATGCAAATGACCGGGTTATTGGTGTAAGGCTGAAAGTAGCACAAAAAGATTTACTGATCGTCCAGGTGTCTATGCCAACTTCAGAACATGATGACCAAATTGTAGAGGAAACGTACAATGCAATAGAGAGAATAATGGACGAAAATAAGAAACGTACAGAAACCACATTGATTTTATACTGGTAGAAGAAAGGTACAGAAATAGAATCAAGAAGGTGCACACATTACCAGGTGCAGATATTAACAGCGACCACAACTTACTTATGGCAGTAATAGAAATAAGAATGAAAAAACTGAAGAAGGCGACCATGGTGAAGAAGTGGGATCTAGAGAAGATAAGATCCAACAAAGAACAAATTACAGAAATGCTGTCTCGGGAGTTTCTAAACATATTACGAGACAAAGAACCACCTGATAATGCCAACGAGTAATGGAATATGCTGAAAGAAGGGATCACTAAAGCAGGACAGCAAAATATAGGATATGTAAAAGGGAAAACGGCAAAAAAATCGTGGGTCACACAAGAAATGATATCCAACATGGAGGAGAGAAGAAAATTTAAAAACAAGAACACTGAAGTTGCAAGAAAGGTGTATCGAAGGTTAAATAATGAACTGCGAAGAGAAACAGAGCAGGCTAGGAGAAAATGGCTAAAAGACGAGTGTGATGCAATTGAAGAACTGGACAGGAAAGGAAGATACGACTTAGTGTACAGCAGAGTAAAGACTATGATATGGGATCAAAGCAGAGCAGGAAGTGCTACTACGGAAATATGGGGTAAAGATGAAGACGTAGTGTACAAAGATCGTGACGATGTCCCCCAGAGATGGGAAGAATATCTAAAAGAGCTATAGGACACAGATCGCAAACCAGAAACTCTGGAACTTGAATCACTCAGCAGTGTAAGTGATGACGAGAAAGAACCAACCATCATAATGGCAGAAGTAAAGTCTGCCATAGCTGCAATGAAAAATGGCAAAGCGGCAGGTACAGATACGATACCGGGAGAAATATTAAAATGCTTGAATCAAGATGGAATAAGAGAAATATTGAGGTTATGTAATAAAATATATGACACTGGTAAATGGCCTGAGGACTTTTTGACAACAGTAATGATTCCATTGCCGAAAAAACAAGGAACCAAGAAATTCAGTGAGCACAGAACAGTCAGCCTCATTTCACATGTAGCCAAAGTGATGCTAAGAATAATTAATAAGAGACTTGAAAAAGTAATGGAGGAGAATCTTGGCGAGGAGCAGTTTGGCTTTAGACGGAATACAGGCACCAGAGATGCAACAGGGCTCCTACAAATCTTGGGAGAAAGGTCTACTAAAAAGGAAGATACCTATTTATGTGCTCCATCGATCTAGAAAAGGCATTTGACAAAGTGGTTTGGACAAGCTGGCGACTATAATGAGGGAAAAGAGAGTGGACTGGAAAAGCAAAATACTTGTAAACTCATTATATCTCAATCAAAAAGCCTCAGTTGGAGTAAGAGGAGAAAGTACAAACTGGATCGGACTAGGAAAAGGAGTAAGACACGGTTGCTGTCTATCACCTACCCTTTTCAAACTCTACTTGGAAAATATGATTGACCAATGCTCATTAGATGACAAAGGAGGAGAAATTGGAGAAAGAAGAGCAGGGTGTTTGAGGTTTGCTGATGACATGGTCCTTCTAGCCACAGGGGAAAAAGAATTACAACATTTGGTGGACCCCATTGAAGCTAACGGAAAAAATTATGGAATGAAAATTAACAAAAAGAAAACAAAAGTATTCGCACTAGGAGGAAATAAAGAAATAAAAATTATACTGAATGGAGAAATATTAGAACAGGTTCAAAATTTTAAGTATCTTGGAAGCAGGATGGACACCGACTGGAAGTGCACCACAGAATTTAAAACAAGGACAGCAATGGCAAAAGAGACATTTTATAAGAAAAGGAGAATTTTCTGCAGCGGTCTGGAGAGAGAACACAGGAAGAGACTTATAAAATGTCTTGTATGGAGTGTTCTTCTGTATGGCGCTGAAACATGGACTTTGAGGAAGAAAGACAGAAAAAGGCTGGACGCTTTTGAGATGTGGACATGGCGGAGGATGGAAAGAATAAGTTGGAAGGACAGAGTAAAAAATGAAGAGGTACTGAGAAGAGTGGGAGAGAAAAGACAGTTACTAGATGTAATAAAAAGAAGAAAAAGAAATTGGATTGGGCATATTTTAAGAAAGAATGACGGACTAATAAAGACATTTTTAGAAGGTTATGTAGAAGGAAAAGGAAGCGAGGAAGGGAGAGATTTCAGATACTGGATGAAGTGGTGGACGGTACAACATACAGCAGCCTTAAGAAGGAAGCAATGGATCGCAGGAGATGGAGAACCAAAGGACCTACTAATATAGCAGAAAACTGATGATGATGACATGTAGTCTATTTTGACAACCAAGCTACATGTACGAGGTGATAGATTAAGGATTTCGATTTTTTTAAAAAATGGTCGTCCGTTTCTTGCAAGATACACAGCTTCAAAATACGAGGGGGACCCAAAAGTAATGGGAATTGGGCTGCCGTAAGGAGGGAGAGTGGGGGAACCCATTGTTCGACCAGGTGTCCGTTACGGTCACGTCACCTGAGTCAGTGTGCGAAGTTGTGTCACTGTTGATGCATCGGTTCGCCCGTAGGAGTTTTTTAGTAAAACAACTTTTTCCATTTCGGCGAAAACGTTATAAGCAGATTGTCGAGAGCAACGCGCGGCTGTGAAATTTTGTTTCCTGGTGTGGAAAGACTGCTTATGGGGATGTTACCCTAAGTAAAACGAGAGTGTACGAGTGGTTTTCACGTTTTGAAAATGGAGAATTATCAACAGAGTACCAATTGCGTTCAGGACGCCCCTCAACTTCAACAAACGTCGACAAAATCAATGCCCTCGTTCGTGAAGACCGTCGCCGAAACGTTGATCAACTTTGTGAGATGTTTGGAATATTATGGAGTTCAATTCAGAGGAGTTTATCCGAAAATTTGGACATGAGAAGGATTGCAGCCAAATTTGTCCCTCGCCCTCTCACAGACGAGCAAACGGAGCGTCAACTTTAGGTTTGTTGTGAGCTTCAAAATCAGCTCAGAGAGGACCCTGAAACTTTTTCCAAGGTGCTTACTGGTGGTGAATCGTGATGCATGGATACGACCATGAAACAAAGCAGCAATCAAGCCAGAGGAAGACAAGTGGCTCTCCTCGCCAAGTGAAGTCAAACATCAAGACGATACCCATTCGTTTCTTCGATTGCAGAGGTCTTGTGCAAACAGAGTTCGTTCCCCCGGCTCAGATTGACAACCATGAGTTCTACTTGGAGGTCTTGAAAACATCCAGAAGAAAAGGGCAGATCCTTGGCGAACAGGCGACTGGTTCTTCCATCATGACAACGCGCCAGCCCACACCGCCCTCTCCGTAAAGCAGTTTTTGACCAAAAACAGCATGACACCCTTACTCACAGGATCTAGTCCCCTGTGATTTCTTTTTGTTGCCCAGACTCAAAAGGGAACTGAAAGGAAACTTTTTGCCACTGTGGAGGAGTGTGGTGTGCGTATCGTAAGACCTTCGGTACACACACCATCAGATTATTTGACTTGTCGCTCTAACGAAGTAGGCGAGTGTCAGCAATATGTCTCGTGGTCTTATCGTGGCGTGTTTGTCTTCTGCCGTTAGGTCAGACGATGGAAATGCCACTTGCATGCTTAGAGTAGCAGATTGACGGTGACCAACTTGAAACAGAACTTGATTAATTTCCACACACATTTATTAAAATAATAAAAAAACATAGACATTACGTAACTTGATTCTGGATGCTGTTTACAATTGACAATCTGAAGTTCCCTTGGTCTTGGTACGTGAATCTTATTCTGTCATATCTCTGATATTGACAAAGTGTCTATTCATTTATCTTCATGGCTATGTACAGGAATATGGTAATCTTATTAGGCGCAGACTGAAACTTGACTACAGACAAATGCACACTAATGCAGGCTGATACAGACTGACTAATCGGAGGATTGTACACTAGTTATAATGCCTCGCGCGTTCAGGTGTCACTGCGCGAGTGGGATCCGTGAGGAGAAGAGGTTCTACGTTAGCAGCAATCTCATTGGCTGAGTTACATATTAATACGCGGATCGGCGGAAGCAGAATTTCGTCCGTCTTTATGGCAGCGCCATCTCGTAGTGCGGAGACAGGCGAGCTCTGCGCCTGCGCTGACGTGCTTAGCGGGGCGCGCTCTATTGGGAAAGTTGTGTACGCGCTGACTACGTGGAACTATGTACACAACGAGGAGATAAAACAAAAGTCTCTGGAAAGCATAAAGAACATCGCGAAAAGTAAATTTAAAAACTGTTCTGAACAATGGAAGGAGCATTTGAAGAAGTGCATTGTGATAAATGGAGAATACTTTGAAGGTGATTAATATTTGGTGCAAAAATATTAAGAAATAAAGACGTTATGACGAATTTCCCGTTTCCCCCCCCCCCCCTCCCCCTCGTATAAAGCACAAGAAATATTTCTTGGGCACTAAATTTCCTGTTAGGTTTTGCAGAAACGGAGGTTATTAAAGTTTTAGCTTATGTAAGCGACATAATTAATCTGTTTATGTGATCTGGGGTAGTGGCTTTGATTAATAATTAAAACGTCCTCGGTCCTGGGTTCGAACACTGGCACTGCTTAAATTTTGAACAAAAGTCATCAATAATGGCTTCCGGCATAAGAAGATGGCCTCGTTCTGACAATGGCTCTGTTAAAGAGGGCAAGGATCTGTCAGAGGTTCAGGGCACCCTCTTGTCCTTTAGGAGGGAAACCGTCCCTAATGGCGGAAGAATCAGCAGTGATCAATGGCATGAGGGTGCAGAAGGCAACGGAAACCACTGTATTAAGGACGCGTAATGTGTATGCACAGGATATGTAGGCTGTCACTGAAAAAGTGTCATGATGATCTCTCCACTGTCAAAAGATTCCGGAATAGTCCGCCATTTGGAGCTCTGAGAGGGGTCTGCCAAGTGGGAAGTGACCATAGGGAGGAAACTGAATAACCAACGAAAGGATAACGTTCTACGAATCAGGACGTGGAATGTCAAAAGTTTGAACGTGTTAGGCAAGCTAGAAAATCTGAAAAGAGAAACGCACAGGCTCAGTCTAAATACCTGGCTCGGGTCAGTGAGGTGAAACGGAAAGAAGACAAAGTCTTCTGGTCCGATGAGTATAGGGTAATATCAACAGCAGCAGGAAATCGTATAACGGGAGTAGGATTCGTTATTAGTAGGAAGCTAGGACAGAGGGCGAGGTACTGTGATGAGTTTAGTGACAGGGTTGTCCTCATCAGAATCAGCAGCAAACCAACAGCGACAACGATAGCTCAGGTACACGTGCCGAAGATGAAGGTATAGAGAAAGGTTATGAGGACATTGGACAGGTAGTTCAGTATGTAAATGGAGATGAAAATCTAATAGTCATGGGGAACTGAAATGCAGTTGTAGGAGCAGGAGTAGAAGAAAGAATTACAGAACAACATGAGCTTGGTGCTAGGAGTGAGAGAGGAGAAAGACGAATTGAGTTCTGCAATAAATTTCAGCCAGTAATAGCGAATACTCTGTTCAAGAATCACAGGAGGAGGAGGTATACTTGGAAAAGGCCGGGAGATACGGGCAGATTTCAGTTAGATTACGTCATGGTCAGGTAGAGATTCCGAAATCAGATAATGGATTGTAAGGTATACCCAGGGCCAGATATAGACTTAGATCACAATCTAGTAGTGATGAAGAGTAGGTTGAAGTTTAAGAGACTAGTCAGGAAGAATCAACGCGCAAAGAAGTGGGATGCGGAAACACTAAGGATGAAGAGGTACGCTTGAAATTCTCTAAGGCTATAGATATTGCGCTAAGGAATATCTCACTACGCAGTTCAGTTGAAAAGTAATGGACATTTGTAAAAAGGGCAGTCATGGAATTTGGATAGAAAAACATATGTACAAAGAATGTAACTACGAAGAGACCATGTATAACAGAAGAAATGCTTCAGTTGATCGATGAAAGTGGGCAGGTAAAACACAGTAAGGTAGTTATAGAAACGATTGGTATTGTAGTTGTAAATTGTCGTAGCTGTGTTGGGAAAGAACCAGAGCTCCAAGCCCTAATGGAAAGCACTGAAGCTCAAATACGTAGTTGTAGGTACAGAGAGCTGGCTAAAGCCGGAAATAAGTTAAGCCGAAATTTTTTCAAACGATCTAACAGTGTTCAGAAAGGGTAGATTAAATACAGTTGGTGGTGGAGTATTTATTGCTGTCAGAGGTTGTTTGCCTTGTAGTGAAATTGAAGTAGATGGTTCGTGTGAGATAGTATGGGTAGAGGTTATACCTGACAATTGGACTAAACTATTGATTGGATCGTATTACCGACCACCCAACTCAGAAGATATAGTTGCTGAACAGTTCAAAGAGAACTTGAGTCTCATTTCAAATAAGTACCCCGCTCATACAGTTATAGTCGGTGGTGACTTCAATCTACCATCAATATGCTGGAAAAATTATACGTTTAAAGCCGGCGGCAGGCATAAAACGCCATCCGAAATTGTACTGAATGCTTTCTCAGAAAATTATTTTGAACAATTAGTACATGAGCCCACTCGAAGCGTAAATGGTTGCGAAAGCATACTTGACCTTTTAGCAACAAATAATCCTGGACAAATAGTGAGTATTGTGTCTAATACAGGGATTAGTGACCACAAGACAGTTACTGCTAGGCTGAATACCGTAACACCTACAACCATCAAAAAGAAACGCAAAGTATATCTGTTCAAAAAAGCTGATAAAAATGCTCTTAACGCTTTTTAAGACACAGTCTTCACTCCTTCCGATCTGATCATGTGAGTGTAGAAAAGTTGTGGAATGTTTTCAAAGAGATAGTATCGACAGCAGTTGAGAGGTATATACCACATAAATTAATAACTGAGGTTCTGATCCCCCATGGTACACAAAACTGGTCAGATCGTTGTTGCAGAAGCAACGAAAAAAGCATGCCAAATTTAAAAGAACGCAAAATCCCCAAGACTGGCAAAGTTTTACAGAAGTTCGAAAAACAGCGCGTACTTCAATGCGAGATGCTTTTAATAATTTCCACAACGAAACTCTGTCTCGAAACCTGGCAGAAAACCCAAAGAGATTCTGGTCATACATAAAGCACACCAGTGGCAAGACGTAATCAATACCTTCACCGTGCGATAACAACGGTGAAATCACTGATGACAGTGCCACTAAAGCAGAGTTATTAAACACGGTTTTCCGAAACGCTTGCACCAAAGAAGACGAAGTAAATATTCCTGAATTCCAATCAAGAACAACTTCCAAGACGAGAAACATAGAAGTAGATATCCTCGGTGTAATAAAGCAGCTTAAATCACTGAATAAAGGCAAGGCCTCCGGTCCAGATCGTATACCAGTCAAGTTCCTCTCAGAATATGCTGATAAAATAGCTCCATATTTAACAATTATATACAACCACTCGCTCACAGAAAGATCCGTACCTAAAGACTGGAAAATTGCTCAAGTCACACCAATACCCAAAAAGGGAAGTAGGAGTAATCCGCTGAATTACAGGCCTACATCTCTAACGTCGATTTGCAGTAGAGTTTTGGAACAAATACTGTATTCGAACATTATGAAGTACCTCGAAGGAAACGATTTATTGACACGTAGTCAGCACGGATTCAGAAAATATCGTTCTTGTGAAACACAACTAGCTGGCTCTGAGCACTATGGGACTTAACTTCTGAGGTCATCAGTCCCCTAGAACTTAAAACTACTTAAACCTAACTAACCTAAGGACATCACACACATCCATGCCCGAGGCAGGATTCGAACCTGCGACCTTAGCGGCCGCGCGGTTCCAGACTGTAGCGCCTAGAACCGCTCGGTCACCCCGGCCGGCCACAACTGGCTCTTTATACTCATGAAGTAATAAGTGCTATCGACAGGGGATGTCAAATTGATTCCTTATTTTTAGATTTCCAGAAGGCTTTTGACGCCGTTTCTCACAAGCCTCTTCTAATCAAACTGCGTGCCTACGGAGTATCGCCTCAGTTGCGCTTGTGGATTCGTGATTTCCTGTCAGAAACATCACAGTTCGTAGTAATAGACGGAAGGTCATCGAGTAAATCAGAAGTAATATCCGACGTTCGCCAAGGAAGTGTTCCAGGCCCTCTATTGTTCCTGATCTATATTAACGACATAGGAGACAATCTGAGTAGCCGTCTTAGATTGTTTGCAGATGATGCTGTCATTTACCGTCTTGTAAAGTCATCAGATGATCAAAACGACTTGCAAAATGATTTAGATAAGATATCTGTATGGTGCGAAAAGTGGAAATTGACCCTGAATAAAGAAAAGTATGAAGTTATTCACATGAGTACTACAATAAGTTAGCTAAATTTCGATTACGCGATAAGTCACACAAATCTGAAGGCTGTAAATTCAGCTAAATACTTAGGGATTACAATTACAAATAACCTAAATTGGAACGATCACGTAGATAATATTGTGGGTAGAGCAAACCAAAGACTGCGATTCATTGGCAGAACACTTAGAAGGTGCAACAGGTCTACTAAAGAGACTGCTTACACCACGCTTGTCCGCCCTAGTCTGGAGTATTGCTGTACGGTGTGGAATCCGCATCAGGTGAGACTGACGGATGACATTGAAAAAGTACGAAGAAAGGCAGCTAGTTTTGTATTATCGCAAAATAGGGGAGATAGTGTCACAGACATGATACGTGGAGTGGCAATCATTAAAACAAAGGCGTTTTTCGTTGCCACGGGATCTACTCATGAAATTTCTATCACCAATTTTTTCCTCCGATTGCGTAAACATTCTGTTGGCACCCACCTACATAGGGAGAAATGATCATCACGATAAAATAAGAGAAATCAGGGCTCGCACAGAGAAATTTAAGTGCTCGTTTTTCCGGCATGCCGTTCGAGAGTGGAACGGTAGAGAGACAGCTTGAAGGTGGTTCACTGAAACCTCTGCCAAGTACTTTATTGTAAATAGCAGAGTAATCACGTAGATGTAGATGAAAGAAGGAAGTACTAAAATGTTCAGGGAAATTCAGGAATACAGAAATACAAGGCGCTTAGGAATGAAGCAAATAGGAAGCGCAAAGAAGCTAAGGCAAAATGGCTACATGAAAAATGTGAAGAAATCGATAAAGAAATAATTGTCGAAAAGACTGACTCAGTACATAGAAAACTCAACACAACATTCGGTAAAATTAAAAGCGAGGGTGGAAACATTAAGAGCGTAATGGGAATTCCACTGTTAAATGCAGAGGAAAGAGCCGATAGGTGGAAGGAGTATACTGAAGGCCTCTGTGAGGGGGAGAGTTGTTTGATGACATGATAGAAGAATCAGGAGTCGATACGGAAGACATAGGGAACCCGATATTAGAATTAGAATTTAAAAGAGCTTTGTAGTACTTACAATTAAGTAATGCAAAAGGAATAGATAACATTTCATCAGAATTTCTAAAATCATTGGGGGAAGTGCCAACAAAACGACTATTCACGTTGGTGTGTAGAATGTAAGAGTCTGGCGATATACCATCTGACTTTTGGAAGAAATCATCCACACAATTCCGAAGATTGCAAGAACCGACAATTGCGAGAATTATCGCACAATCATCTTCACAGCTCATACATCAAAGTTTCTTACAAGAATAATACAGAGACGAATTGAAAAGAAAATTGAGGACATGTTAGATGACGATCAGTTTGTCTTTAGGAAAGGTAAAGGCACCAGAGAGGCAGTTATGATGTTGCGGTTGATGATGGAAGCAGGACTGAAGAAAATTCAAGACACGTTTAGCGGTTTTGTCGAACTGGAAAACACAACCGACAATGTTAAACGGCACAAGCGGTTCGAAATTCTGAGGAAAATAGGGGTAAGCTATAGTAAAAGACGAGAGTGTACAATACGTGCACGAACCGAGAGGGAACAATAAGAGTGGAAGACCAAGCGCGAAGTGCACGGATTAAAAAGGGTGTACGGCAGGGCATATAGTCTTTCGCCCCTACTTTTCAATCCGTACATCGAAGAAGCAATGACGGAAATAAAATAAAGATTCAGGAGTGGAATTAAAATTCAAGATGAAAAGATATCAATGATAAGAGTTGCCTTCCTCTGAGAAAGTCAAGAATTGAATGAATGGTCTAATGAATACGGAATATACACTGAAAGTAAATCAAAGAAAGACGGAAGTAATGAGAAGTAGCAGAAATGAGAACAGCGAAAAACTTAACGTCAGAAATGGTGATAACGAAGTAGATGAATTAAGCACTCCTAATACCTAGGCAGCAAACTAACCCATGACGGACGGAGCACGGAGGACATAAAAAGCAGAGTAGCATTGGCAAAAAGGTCATTCCTGACCAGGAGACGTCTACTAGTATCAAACATAGACTTAATTTGAGGAACAGTTTTCTCAGGATGTACGTTTGTAGCACAGCATTGTACGGCAGTGGAAATGGACTGTGGGAAAATCGGAACAGGAGAAAATCGAAGCATTTGAGATGTGGAGTTACAGAAGAATGTTGAAAATTAGCTGGACTGATAATGTAAGAAATGAGGAAGTTCTCTGCAGAATAGGTGAGGAAAGAAATATATGGAAAACACTGACAAGAAGAAGGGACCGGGTTGTAGTACATCTGTTAAAGACATCACGGAATAACTTTCATGGTATTAGGGGGAGGTATAGAGGGTAAAAAGCCTGGAGGAAGACAGAGATTGGAATACATCCAGCAAATAATTGAGGACGTAAGTTGCAAGTGGTACTCTGAGATAAAGAGGTTGGCACAGAGGAGAAATTCGTGGCGGGTAGCATCAAACCAACGACATAAGGCTTATAACCAGAAATAAATAAATAATTCTTAATCACGTATGGAATGTTTTTGTCTAAACGTAATACAACGAACGACAGCAGCCTGGAGGCACCATTTAGTTCTTTATTGAGAAACTAAGTTCTACATCCACATAGTATAGATATTGCTGACGTCTGTATACCGCTACTGTCTACAATGATGAACACCAAAAATACATTTGTTTGCATCCTTTTACCCATCTTTATATGGTATGGTCACCAACGGGTCTTTTATTCTGTCTACAAAATACTTCTCAAAGAAACATTACGAAGGTGATTCAATGCGAATGTGTTGGTGCGTTAAAGTTTGTACGACTAAGTAAAGGGTTGTTCATATACCTACATTAACATTAAGTGGTCGACAGTGAACATTCTCTACTGTCCATGTTAACTGCTATAACCTTTTTTTAGCAAGATAACGTAGTGGTTAGCGCACTGGATTTGCATTTGGGGTTCAGTTCCCCGTCCGGCCATTGTATATTCTCCTACTCGAAACTGATGAATAGATCATAACATGTTGACTAATGGAAACATATAGCGTAATTTTTTGAGATCGAAGTTTATCGCGACTAAATTATTGCGTACAATATTCTCGGTTCACATCTCGTGCCAGATCGGGGTACAGTTTCAAGCATCAGACGAAATCCTTTTCGTCAGAAAAAATAACTTTCATGGCTGCTATTGTGGTAACCATTTATATCCTATACATGGATTGTGAGCGATGAGTGTACGTCATCATTACATCATGCTGCCTTAAAACGATGTAGGATTTCGAAAAACTCGAAATTGTACGCACATTTGACGCTAAAAGCTAACAAGGAACGTTATATACGACGTAAATTTTTGTGTGAAGTAGGTAACTTGGGCTGCGTTTTATTATTTCTTGTTTGTTTAAAAGTGCCCACTACTTTTTTATTCCGGGCTGCTGAGCGGATCATAGAGTCGAACAGATGAAAGCTTATGACATAACTTTTCGTGTGATGTTAGTAACTAGGGCTGTATTTTTTTATTGCTTACATGGTAAAGCTGCTCATAATGTTTCTAATTGTTTTATTGTCTTGTTGCTTCATAGTGCCAGTGGACAAAACTTGTTAATTGTGGATGATATGAAGTGTTTCTTTAAGTACCAAACAGCCTGGTTCAGGAAAGTGCCTTCTTTCAAATATTTTAATACGCTTATGGACACAAGGATATAAACAGAAGTGTCTTAAATCCCGATTTGCAAACCCATTACGGTCTTCAGCCATATACTTCCACGTTTTCTGAAGTTGCTTACCCCTCCTTCGTAAGGTAAGTATCGGTCTTTCCATATCTCTTACAAACTAGCAAATCAATGGATGCTTTACACACCATAGCCATTCACCATAACTGGTGATTCACATACACGCTGTAAACTTTCATTTTCAGACACATTGGACACTTTATTTTGAATGCTGAATTTAGATTACCAGTAGCACGCAGGTTTTTGAACTATTACTTTATACATACAAAGCGCAGCAAAATTTATTTATTTACAATACGTAGAAGTTGCAGGACAACTTATATAGCAATATCATTAACTTATTATCTTTACCGAAACAGGTTCTAAAATTAGCAATAGCACAAGGTAAAATTTTAAAAGTCAACAGTTAAATTTTTAAGCCCAAATGTAAATCACCAGTAGAAAAGGCAATTAGTGAAACCTAACGACTCCTGTTTAAATATCACTCAAAAATTGTATAAGATTATTTCTTGTCAAATGTAAATCATAATTGGATATCAGAACCTGTGAGAGTATTCCCAGTGCAACTGTCTACATTCATTTTTGCCTCAAAGGTAGGAGCTTTTGATGACTATGGCTACTGAGAGCCCAGATAGACAACACGTGAGGGTAACGGAACGCGCTAATATTTGCATAAAATGTTGCAGAAGTTGCGTATCAGACAGAGCCTCGAAGCATCCTAATGCACTGGTAGAGCCTGGTAACAAGATGCGCAAGCAGCGTCGGCAGGGCTACAATCCTGGCCGTCAAAGAGATTCGACAAGCCATGGTCGAATAATGGGAGATTATGAAAAGACACTACCGTACTTTCAAGTTCAATGTTGACCATTGTATTCTATTCTGGTGTGACTAACGTCAGAGGCCAGCTTTGAATGGACTAAAAGATAACCAGGGTCTCAAATGGTGCTTCAGTCTGGAACCGCGTGACCGCTACGGTCGCAGGTTCGAATCCTGCCTCGGGCATGGACGTGTGTGATGTACTTAGGTTAGTTAGGTTTAAGTAGTTCTAAGTTCTAGGGGACTGCTGACCTCAGAAGTTAAGTCCCATAGTGCTCAGAGCCATTTGAACCATTTTCTCAAATGGTGCAATACTTGTACTGACTTAAGAACAATATACTTTATCTGAGCTACCGCAGTTCGTGATTTTCAGTCTCGTGTCCATCGAAGTGATATTCGGCAGTGAACATTCACTGACGTTTAGCTTTGAGTAGTTTTTTTAACTTCGGAGTGGAGAAATAATTATGAAGAAGTACTAGTTAATAATTCTCAGGAATTTACATAAACTTTGTGCCTCAGACCAACGGTTACATCTCGCGCTATGTTGTAAATCATCTCGGTACGCAGCCAGATATGCATTTTAGTCAGTTGCAACAGCTTAATTGAAATTCGTGCTTAAGCCATGGATATTCATTAGACCCCTTTTGCTGGCGTTCACATTGTAAAAGGTGAGAGGGCTGGTAGAGCGGGTCGTAATAAGCAACTTTCACCAAGTAACTCACGCGCGCATCCCTCAGTGTTCGGGGTTCGTTTAACATTGTCGCGCGCCACCGTGAAGGGTGGCATACAACTAGCCATCCGTGTCGACATAGTAGCAGGTCTGCGGGGTAATATTTTCAGTATCTTTGTGATATCAAGGTGAAAGAGAGGTGGGGTTGACGTTTCGTGATCTTTACTTGCAAACAGCTACAAAAACTCTTCGAAATTACGCCCTTCTACTTGGCTGCACGTCGTGCAACGATCCTTGAGTGATTGTCGCGCCCTTACAAACACCCCTAGCAAAGGGGAGATTGCATCAGAGGCAGCCATAACTCGTGCTATCAGCCCATTATCCGTATCTATAGGTGCTACGTGAATAACAGATTTCAGGTGTTTCCAGACGAATAAGTCAAATCGGAGGAACGTGCAGGCCAAGGCACCAGTCCACTGCGCTCTATCTAGTTCTCACCAAAGTTCTCATCCAAATGATTTCGCACTGCACGAGGAAGGTGCGCAGATGCACCATCACGCTGTCGCGCTGAGTTGTCACACATTGAGTGGGACATGTTCTATACCTCTGGCAGTGTCGTCGACGAAGCATGTATGGAGCAGTGAGATTATCGCCTGCCAAACTAGCCCAAACATTGATCGCGAAGCGCTCTCGGTGACCACGACCAAAGAGGCAATGCATATCTTCCCAGGCCCAAACGTGCCGGATTTCGATGTAGGCCTTAAACGCACATGCACCATTACGATAGGATGTCACTGGACAACTCACCTCATGTGCGCCTCTCTTAAGGACCTGTGGATGGCAGTGAATGTGCATTGGTCTGGCATTCTAGGATTCGGTAGCCGCTGAACGTACAACCGTTGAGCAGCGAGAGCATTTCCATCCGCCACCACAGAGCACATCTGCCCCTTCCTCGCAAGAAAAAGACTCGATCTGCCGTCCGCTACACACTGAAGCAGGGCGACCAGACACTGCAGTGCACGTAATATCGCTCCCCGTGCGAAATCGTATCATATAGGCATTTATACCGCCAAACTCAAAGCGTTCGCGTCCCAGCAATCAGGAGAAACTTTGTGGTGTTTTACCCTCCGGAATACCTGCTTACTATCGACTCGGATGGTGGGTTGTATGCCTACTTTCCCGGCAACATGCGGCGCTGTTAAATGACGCCTAGAGCCAAACGCAAAAGGATGCAGACATGGGTTGCAATGTGAAAGTTGCTTATTATGATCCACTTTACTAGCCCTCTCATTTTTTATATTCATTTTAGACACTCCCTGTAATTCCTGTGCGTCCAGGATCGGGAAGGTGATAGCTTGGGCCATCAATTGAAGAGCATACTATGAAGCAAGATATGATTCATCCATTGGTGTGCAAGCTATAAGTACGTTTCCATCTAATAATACTAATGATGCACACACAATGATTGTGCATTTTCAGACAGCATTTCTGGAATGATCATAACCGTGTTAGCCACACATTACTTTCATGCTTGAAAGTAGTTGAGTACTGAAAATAGCAACCACTCAGAGTATTTCTAAGAATCATTAACTTATAGTAGCAAGTATACCAGATGTGAGATCCGCGCCACGGGAGGCTAATCTCACTCAGGCTCGATATGATCACGAAAGTCGATAGATTCTTCAACGATCGAAAATGGACATGGATACGTCATAGTGATGTCACGGGGAGGTATCGTGGTGAACATAAGGTCTACTGCCACCATCTTCGATGCCCCAGAAGATTAGCAGATTAATGTTTACGGTTGCTTCTTGTTCTTAATTTCTGTCTTGTGCACGTAACAGATGTTTTAAGTAGTAAGTGTTACACTGCTTTCGGGAATAGCACAGTGTCAATAAAGTCATTTTAAGAAATTTTCCTTGCCTTTAAATGCTTATTTGACCAAGTAAAACGACGCATTTGCAATGTAAACTTATTTTAGGTTATAAATTTTTAATAACCAAGAAGTGATGCAAAAAGGCTGCTTTTATAATCCATTTAAGTTCTCATTTACAGTATTTATGTCGGTAGCTGACGGAGCCAGAACTCTGAAGGCAATTCTTGTTTGATTACTGCTATTGATTCTTCACTAAATTTCAATTTTCTACTCATATGCAGAACAATTTTAATGTTCAAGGTTGAAAAAAACTTATGTCCATTTTCTATGTTAGCCCATAAATGTATGGAATAAGACATCACAGACTGAAATTAAACATAGTATACTGCTATACAACAAACTACACTCAAGGCAGAATTCCAGCTACACAATTGTGTTCACTAGGCTTAACAAATGCACAAATTATTACGTTTTTTTCAATTTGTACATCCGACTGAAAAAAATCATTATGGACCGATACTGATAAGACTGATGCTGAATAGAAAATATAGTGGAAGAAGGTAGTGTACCTGCTCCGAAAGTTTTATTTTTTATTGTTTGGAAAGAAAAGTAAACGTATCTCCAAAAAAGTCCTAAAACAGCAGCTATGAATCAATGTGCACAGTTGAAATTTGTGTTAGTACAGTTTTACTGAACAGCTGTTTTAATAACACAGATGAAATTATTCGTGCTTTATGTTTATTTTCTAAGAAAGAATATAAAGCAAACTGCAGTCTGTGTCAGTTACACTGCATAACTGAAAACAAAATTCCATGAGCATATCATTAACATCTATTACTAAATGAAGGAATTCCAAGCAAATGTAAAAAAGGAGAAATAAAACAAGGACATGACATCACATACATCGCAGTATATGAAGCATGAGTTACACTTTAAAGAATCCATGTCAATGCAAATTCAAAATTGAAAAGATAAGTGTACTGTACACAGCAAAATCAGACACATAAACACTGTAAAATCTAGGATTAGTTACTGTGTCAGAGATGTGGCTTTCTTTCTTAGGTGTTACTTTAGCTATTGAAGGACTCTTGTTTTTTCTTGTATTCATCATTTTTTTCTAACAGAAAACTCACACACCTCTTGAGGGTTTTCGTTAATAGTGATGCTTCATCAAGTTTTTCACTCAAACACTGTGAGAGGGTGCAAGCAGCAAGAAAAGACACTTGACAACAAGTTTCAGATCCACAGTGATTTTATAGCCTTTCATTTTGTGCTGGTGGGGGTCTCTTCCTCTCTTTTTAAAGAAAATTGAAACAAACAAATTGTTGAACATAATGCAGATGAATCTGTTGCATTACAACCTACAGTTTAATTTAAATTATTCTCATTATTTCATGGGAAGTCAAACATTTACAGTATTATAATTCTGTGATTGTACTCATAAATATGTATTTACATCACATTCCTTTACAATAATATGTTATGCATGGGCAACACATGTGAAAGGGTGTGGGAGGAGATAACTGCTTCTGGGAGATGGAGGAAGCTCCATTTAGATAGAGGGAAGAAATGTCAAGATGTGGCTGCACTATCAAAGTGCTAAGCTGCCGCAATTTAAAGTCACGTTTATATCTTGCCATCGTCTTGTTTATTACATGACTTGCCAGGTTAAATTTGCAGAAATGCATGCAAGTGTGAAACTATTATATCAGAGAATGGTAGAATTTTATAAAATCCTCTAAAAATAAACGGTATGTAATTAAATATCAATTTTGCATGAAAATATACAGTTAAAGAAACAAATGAGCAAATGTGTAACTTACAATATGGAAATAATAAGTCACACATATACTCTTTCTATACAAGTAACATTTCTATGCACAAGGACATAGCTCAATAGAGTAACTGTAATGTTAATGAATGGTCCCTACAAATATTTGGAAATATATTTTTGTTGATGTCTCCAGTCTAAAGAATGAGCTCTCCTCACTACTCTAACCTGTGCAAGACTCTTCATCTCCAAATAACTACTGCAACCTACATCCTTTTGAATCTCCTTACTATATATATCTCACGGTCTTCCTCTAGAATTTTTACCCTCCACACTTTCCTCCGATACTACACTGGTGATCCCTTGAGGTCTCAGAATGTGTCCTATCAACCAATCCCTTCTTTTAGTCAAGTTACGCCACAAAATTTCTTTTCTACTAGTTCTATTCAGTACTTCCTCATTGGTTATTGTTGTTGTTGTTGTCTTCAGTCCTGAGACTGGTTTGATGCAGCTCTCCATGCTACTCTATCCTGTGCAAGCTTCTTCATCTCCCAGTACTTACTGCAACCTACATCCTTCTGAATCTGCTTAGTGTATTCATCTCTTGGTCTCCCTCTGCGATTTTTACCCTCCACGCTGCCCTCCAATGCTAAACTTGTGGTCCCTTGATGCCTCAGAACATGTCGTACCAACCGGTCCCTTTTTCTTGTCAAGTTGTGCCACAAACTCCTCTTCCCCCAATTCTATTCAATACCTCCTCATTAGTTATGTGATCTACCGATCTAATTTTCAGCATTCTTCTGTAGCACCACATTTCGAAAGCTTCTATTCTCTTCTTGTCCAAACTATTTATCGTCCATGTTTCACTTCCATACATGGCTACACTCCATACAAATACTTTCAGAAACGACTTCCTCACACGTAAATCTGTACCCGATGTTAACAAATTTCTCTTCTTCAGAAACGCTTTCCTTGCCATTGCCAGTCTACATTTTATATCCTCTCTACTTCGACCATCATCAGTTATTTTGCTCCCCAAATAGCAAAACTCATTTACTACTTTAAAAGTCTCATTTCCTAATCTAATTCCCTCAGCATCACCCGACTTAATTCGACTACATTCCATTATCCTCGTTTTGCTTTTGTTGATGTTCATCTTATATCCTCGTTTCAAGACACTGTCCATTCTGTTCAACTGCTCCTCCAAGTCCTTAGCTGTCTCTGACAGAATTACAATGTCATCGGCGAACCTCGACGTTTTTATTTCTTCTTCATGGATTTTAATACCTACTCCAAATTTTTCGTTTGTTTCCTTCACTGCTTGCTCAATATACAGATTGAATAGCATCCGGGACAGGCTACAACCCTGTATCACTCCCTTCCCAACCGCTGCTTCCCTTTCATGCCCCTCGACTCTTATAACTGCCATCTGGTTTCTGTACAAATTGTAAATAGCTTTTCGCTCCCTGTATTTTACCCCTGCCACCTTTAGAATTTGAAAGAGAGTATTCCAGTCAACATTGTCAAAAGCTTTCTCTAAGTCTACAAATGCCAGAAATGTAGATTTGCCTTTCCTTAATCTATTTTCTAAGATAAGTCGTAGGGTCAGTATTGCCTCACGTGTTCCAGCGTTTCTGCGGAATCCAAACTGATCTTCCCCGAGGTCGGCTACTACCAGTTTTTCCATTCGTCTGTAAAGAATTCGCGTTAGTATTTTGCAGCTGTGACTTATTAAACTGATAATTCGGTAATTTTCACATCTGTCAACACCTGCTTTCTTTGGTATTGGAATTATAATATTCTTCTTGGAGTCTGAGGGTATTTCGCCTGTCTCATACATCTTGCTCACCAGATGGTAGAGTTTTGTCAGGACTGGATCTCCCAAGCCCGTCAGTAGTACTAATGGAATGTTGTCTACTCCTGGGGCCTTGTTTCGACTCAGGCCTTTCAGTGCTCTGTCAAACTCTTCACGCAGTATTGTATCTCCCATTTCATCTTCATCTACATCCTCTTCCATTTCTATAATATTGTCCTCAAGTACATCGCCCTTGTATAGACCCTCTATATACTCTTTCCACCTTTCTGCTTTCCCTTCTTTGCTTAGAACTGGGTTTTCATCTGAGCTCTTGATATTCATACAAGCGGCTCTCTTTTCTCCAAAGGTCTCTTTAATTTTACTGTAGGCAGTATCTATCTTACCCCTAGTGAGATAAGCCTCTACATCCTCACATTTGTCCTCTAGCCATCCCTGCTTAGCCATTTTACACTTCCTGTCGATCTTATTTTTGAGACGTTTGTATTCATTTTTGCCTGTTTCATTTACTGCATTTTTATATTTTCTCCTTTCATCAATTAAATTCAATATTTTCTGTTATCCAAGGATTTCTACTAGCCCTCGTCTTTTTACCTGCTTGATCCTCTGCTGCCTTCACTACTTCATCCCTCAGAGCTACCCATTCTTCTTCTGCTGTATTTCTTTCCCCCATTCCTGTCAATTGTTCCCTTATGCTCTCCCTGAAACTCTGTACAACATCTGGTTTAGTCAGTTTATCCAGGTCCCATCTCCTTAAATTCCCGCCTTTTTGCAGTTTCTTCAGTTTTAATCCACAGTTGGCTCTGAGCACTATGGGACTTAACATCTGTGGTCATCAGTCCCCTAGAACTTAGAACTACTTAAACCTAACTAACCTAAGGACATCACACATATCCATGCCCGAGGCAGGATTCGAACCTGCGACTGTAGCAGTCGCGCGGTTCCGGACTGAGCGCCTAGAACCGCTAGACCACCGCGGCCGGCAATCTACAGTTCGTAACCAATAGATTGTGGTCAGAGTCCACATCTGCCCCTGGAAATGTCTTACAATTTAAAACCTGGTTCCTAAATCTCTGTGTTACCATTATATAATCTATCTGATACTTTCTAGTATCTCCAGGATTCTTCCATGTATACAACCTTCTTTTATGATTCTTGAACCAAGTGTTAGCTATGATTAAGTTATGCTCTGTGCAAAATTCTACCAGACGGTTTCCTCTTTCATTTCTCTCCCCCAATCCATATTCACCCACTATGTTTCCTTCTCTCCCCTTTTCCTACTCTCGAATTCCAGTCACCCATGACTATTAAATTTTCGGCTCCCTTCACTATCTGAATAATTTCTTTTATTTCGTCATACATTTCTTCTATTTCTTCGTCATCTGCAGAGCTAGTAGGCATGGGCTTCGTGTCTATCTTGGCCACAATAATGCGTTCACTATGCTGTTGGTAGTAGCTTACCCGCGCTCCTACCTTTTTTATTCATTATTAAACCCACTCCTGCATTACCCCTACTTGATTTTGTATTTATAACCCTGTATTCACCTGACCAAAAGTCTTGTTCCTCCTGCCACCGAACTTCACTAATTCCCACTATATCTAACTTCAACCTATCCATTTCCCTTTTTAAATTTTCTAACCTACCTGCCCGATTAAGGGATCTGACATTCAACGCTCCAATCCGTAGAACGCCAGTTTTCTTTCTCCTGATAACGACGTCCTCTTGAGTAGTCCCCGCCCGGAGATCCGAATGGGGGACTATTTTACCTCCGGAATATTTTACCCAAGAGGACGCCATCATCATTTAACCTTACAGTAAAGCTGCATGCCCTCGGGAAAAATTACGACTGTAGTTTCCCCTTGCTTTCAGCCGTTCGCAGTACCAGCACAGCAAGGCCGTTTTGGTTATTGTTGCAAGGCCAGATCAGTCAATCATCCAGACTGTTGCCCCTGCAACTACTGAAAAGGCTGCTGCCCCTCTTCAGGAACCACACGTTTGTCTGGCCTCTCAACAGATACCCCTCCGTTGTGGTTGCACCTACGGTACGGCCATCTGTATCGCTGAGGCACGCAAGCCTTCCCACCAACGGCAAGGTCCCTGGTTCATGGGGGTAGGCATTGGTTATTAACAAACTAAAAATATAACTTCAAAGCACCCTATATGTGAGAAAACTATGAGAATACTATTACAGAGACCTAACTCTGTCCCAATATGAACACATCAGTTTGTGCCTTACTATAGAGATTGTGACAATTGCAATCTCCACAGTTCTGATACTGAACTTTTATGTTGTAATTTTATAGAAGTTGAACAATAATTAATATTCTTCAACATATGCACCTTTTTAAATGAGGAAAAATTGATGGCATAGCGTTTTCCCTAATAGGGATTGAAGAAACTTATGTTCGGCCTATGTGCTCTTCCAAAAATGCTGCGAACATATTTTGCTACGTCTCATTAGTTTATAATCTTTCCTTCTCACAGCGTTTACCCAGAGAGCTTTTAAAGTTGAATTGATAGGAAATAAAAAGTCAGATTACAGAAATAAAACCACTATAGTAAAACCAAAATTGAAATTCATGTTTATAAAAGAAAATATCACTTGAAAGAGTCCACTTACTAATGAAATGTAATTTCTTTACTCTTCACACCATAATCAAGTGGTTCAAGTGGCTCTGAGCACTATGCGACTCAACTTCCGAGGTCATCAGTCGCCTAGAACTTAGAACTAATTAAACCTAACTAACCTAAAGACATCACACACATCCATGCCCGAGGCAGGATTCGAACCTGCGACCGTAGCGGTTGCTCGGCTCCAGACTGTAGCGCCTAGAACCGCACGGCCATTCCGGCCGGCACACCATAATCAGGATTAGTGCACCCATAAATTATGTAAGCTGGCATTTTTGATCAAAACATTTCCATGAAACAACATAATCAAAGTAACAGAAGCTAATGTTTTGAGGCAACTAACGTGGCAGACGTCAGCTTCAGGTTTGTATGTCATGACAGCTTCCCCAACTATAACTTTACACCTCTGGCTCAGAAGCTTATCACTGCCCAGTGGTGCTGCAGGAGTCATGACAGCCATCACAGCACTGACCTGTGGCAGTGATAAATACAGCCACTGCCTCACAATGGTCAAAATGTACTCAGCGCCATTTTTACTCTTTTCTTTATTTACTTTGCTGATCACAGAATCATTATCATCAAATGCCCTCATTGCAAAAAATATTCAAACATCCTGGCAGATTAAACCTGTGTGCCGGACGGAGACTCGAACTCGGAAACTTTGCCTTTCGCAGGCAAGTGCTCTATCATCTGAGCTACCCAAGCACGACTCACGCACCGTCCTCACAGCTTCAATTCTACATCTACATCCATACTCCGCAAGCCACCTGACGGTGTGTGGCGGAGGGTACCCTGAGTACCTCTATCGGTTCTCCCTTCTATTCCAGTCTCGTATTGTTCGCGGAAAGAAGGATTGTCGGTATGCTTCTGTGTGGGCTCTAATCTCTCTGATTTTATCCTCATGGTCTCTTCGCGAGATATACGTAGGAGGGAGCAATATACTGCTTGACACTTCGGAGAAGGTATGTTCTCGAAACTTTAACAAAAGCCCGTACCGAGCTACTGAGCGTCTCTCCTGCAGAGTCTTCCACTGGAGTTTATCTATCATCTCCGTAACGCTTTCGCGGTTACTAAATGATCCTGTAACGAAGCGCGCTGCTCTCCGTTGGATCTTCTCTATCTCTTCTATCAACCCTATCTGGTACGGACCCCACACTGCTGAGCAGTATTCAAGCAGTGGGCGAACAAGCGAACTGTAACCTACTTCCTTTGTTTTCGGATTGCATTTCCTTAGGATTCTTCCAATGAATCTCAGTCTGGCATCTGCTTTACCGACGATCAACTTTATATGATCATTCCATTTTAAATCACTCCTAATGCGTACTCCCAGATAATTTATGGAATTAACTGCTTCCAGTTGCTGACCTGCTATTTTGTAGCTAAATGATAAGGGATCTATCTTTCTATGTATTCGCAGCACATTACACTTGTCTACATTGAGATTCAATTGCCATTCCCTGCACCATGCGTCAGTTCGCTGCAGATCCTCCTGCATTTCAGTACAATTTTCCATTGTTACCACCTCTCGATACACCACAGCATCAACTGCAAAAAGCCTCAGTGAACTTCCGATGACATCCACCAGGTCATTTATGTATATTGTGAATAGCAACGGTCCTATGGCACTCCCCTGCGGCACACCTGAAATCACTCTTACTTCGGAAGACTTCTCTCCATTGAGAATGACATGCTGCGTTCTGTTATCTAGGAACTCCTCAATCCAATCACACAATTGGTCTGATAGTCCATATGCTCTTACTTTGTTCATTAAACGACTGTGGGGAACTGTATCGAACGCCTTGCGGAAGTCAAGAAACACGGCATCTACCTGTGAACCCGTGTCTATGGCCCTCTGAGTCTCGTGGACGAATAGCGCGAGCTGGGTTTCACACGATCGTCTTTTTCGAGACCCATGCTGATTCCTACAGAGTAGATTTCTAGTCTCCAGAAAAGACATTATGCTCGAACATAATACGTGTTCCAAAGTTCTACAACTGATCGACGTTAGAGATATAGGTCTATAGTTCTGCACATCTGTTCGACGTCCCTTCTTGAAAACGGGGATGACCTGTGCCCTTTTCCAATCCTTTGGAACGCTACCCTCTTCTAGAGACCTACGGTACACCGCTGCAAGAAGGGGGGCAAGTTCCTTCGCGTACTCTGTGTAAAATCGAACTGGTATCCCATCAGGTCCAGCGGCCTTTCCTCTTTTGAGCGATTTTAATTGTTTCTCTATCCCTCTGTCGTCTATTTCGATATCTACCATTTTGTCATCTGTGCGACAATCTAGAGAAGGAACTACAGTGCAGTCTTCCTCTGTGAAACAGCTTTGAAAAAAGACATTTAGTATTTCGGCATTTAGTCTGTCATCCTCTGTTTCAGTACCATTTTGGTCACAGAGTGTCTGGACATTTTGTTTTGATCCACCTACCGCTTTGACATAAGACCAAAATTTCTTACGATTTTCTGCCAAGTCAGCACAAAGAACTTTACTTTCGAATTCATTGAACGCCTCTCGCATAGCCCTCCTCACGCTACATTTCGCTTCGCGTAATTTTTGTTTGTCTGCAAGGCTTTGGCTATGTTTATGTTTGCTGTGAAGTTCCCTTTGCTTTCGCAGCAGTTTTCTAACCCGGTTGTTGTACCACGGTGGCTCTTTTCCATCTCTTACGGTCTTGCTTGGTACATACTCATCTAACGCATATTGTACGATGGTTTTGAACTTTGTCCACTGATCCTCAACACTATCTGTACTTGAGACAAAACTTTTGTGTTGAGCCGTCAGGTACTCTGTAATCTGCTTTTTGTCACTTTTGCTAAACAGAAAAATCTTCCTACCTTTTTTAATATTTCTATTTACGGCTGAAATCATCGATGCCGTAACCGCTTTATGATCGCTGATTCCCTGTTCTGCGTTAACTATTTCAAATAGTTCGGGTCTGTTTGTCACCAGGAGGTCTAATATGTTATCCCCACGAGTCGGTTCTCTGTTTAACTGCTCAAGGTAGTTTTCAGATAAAGCACTTAAAAAAATTTCACTGGTTTCTTTGTCCCTGCCACCCGTTATGAACGTTTGAGTCTCCCAGTCTGTATCCGGCAAATTAAAATCTCCTCCCAGAACTATAACATGGTGGGGAAATCTACTCGAAATATTTTCCAAATTATCCTTCAGGTGCTCAGCCACAACAGCTGCTGAGCCAGGGGGCCTATAGAGACATCCAATTACCATGTCTGAGCCTGCTTTAACCGTGACCTTCACCCAAATAATTTCACAATTCTGCCAGTGCCTCGTCTCCTACCTTCCAAACTTCACAGAAGCTCTTCTGTGAACCTTGCAGAACTAGTACTCCCGGAAGAAAGGACATTACAGAGAGATGGCTCAGCCACAGCCTGGGGGATGTTTCCAGAATGAGATTTTCACTCTGCAGTGGAGTGTGCGCTGATATGAAGTGCTAGTTCTCCAAGATTCGCACAAGAGCTTCTGTGAAATTTGGAAGGTAGGAGACGAGGTACTGGCAGAATTGAAGCTGTGAGGACGGTGCGTGAGCCGTGCTTGGGTATCTCAGATGGTAGACCACTTGCCCGCGAAAGGCAAAAGTCCCGAGTTCGACTCTCGGTCCGGCACACAGTTTTAATCTGCCAGGAAGTTTCATATCAGCGCACACTCCGCTGCAGAGTGAAAATCTCATTCTGGAATATTCAAACCGTTCCATGAGTGAGACATGAATTTGTACTGTTTTGTTAATGGTGTGTTGATAACACACTACCTTAGTGTTGATTCTTATTATGATCTATTTGCAGGCTTACCTTCAAGTCTGTTCTAGAAACGTCTCCCATCAGTCGCTGAAATTTATCTGTAGTATAGGCAAAAGCAAAGATGGTACGTGTGTGTTCCACTCACACCCATTCTCCTTTACCCCAGATCAGAGATCTGAAAAATTATTCTGGAGCTGCTGAGAATATTGTTGCTGCATGCCTTAGTCTCAGACATTGAACCGTTTAGATCCAATACAGCAAAACAACATCAGTTGTGGTGACCATACACTATGAAGTAAGAAGTTGTATTAAGAGCGCAAAAGCGCTCATTCAGGAAGCTGAAAAAGCAGAAGGAGCTATTCAGCGCCTCTGAAGGGTGCAGTTGGGCAACACTACCAGGCACTTTCAGGAACTGGCTAAACAAGAAGAAGAGAATGAATGAAGTTGTCGTCACCCATTGCCAATGCCCAGTTAGTGTGACCTGTTGTCCATTCTGCTGTGAGAGTGCTGCTGTTGAAATCCTGTAGCACTGGCCAGCAGACACTAATAAATAGTCCCCCAAATCAGATCCTCACTTTCAGATGTATTCAAATGTATTCAAATCTAATCAGACGAATTCAGATGCTCGTCTACATTCTCTGCGTATGACTGTAGAGGTGCATGTGTGTGATACCACCATCGCCGTCTCCATTGCTGACTTTTAGGTAGAGACTACAGCAGCACCTGATGGCATTTCCAGTCACTGACTATGGACTCTGTCTCCACCCTGGGCTGGAAGTCGTATGCAGACGACTTAGCACCATCAAACCGCTGTGTCTCCCCACTAATTCCCGCAGTTGGCCACCTTTCCAGTTCAGGACTGAAATGGCGGCAGCCCAATCCTGTCACTGTACTCCAGTTCATGAAAGCTTCCACAAACGCTGTTCATCACATAGTTGGGCATACACCTTTGGCATCAATCATGCAGGGGATATGGTTTGAGTACTGTCCTTCCCTGTGGCGTACTGCATGACTCAAAGATGGCCAGCAGCCTGGATGGCATAAGCATGCATCAGCTGCTGCACGCCATCCCTGCGAGTTATAGATATCCTGCTGACTCCAGTAGGTGACTCAGATTATGCACACCACTGCCCAGGTGCACCTGATGACGATGGCTCACTAAGTTCTGTGGCTCACTACGTCATCCGAGGGTTGAGTGCTTCTCCTTCAGTAGTGACCACACCTCTCTAGAATACTGGATTGGATTTGTAGTGTTAAAGCCACCAAACTATGAGGTCATCAGTACCTCTATGCTATGTGCCGAGCTGGAAAGAGTCCTCAGAAAGGAAGAACACAGAAGACAAACCCTGGTGAACTCAGTTTCAATCGATAATAAATAAAAATAAGAGACAGAAGCAAGTAGAAGTGACAGAGTGAAAAGAAGGTGAAAGTGGATGACTTGCTCCGCCCAGAAAGCAGTTAGAGGGCCCCATGACACGTTATGCAATGGGATACACACCGTCTGTATCTGACTCGTGTTTCCTCACTCTCCATTACTACAAGAAAACGAGCAACGCGGACAAATTGATAAAATATCAGAAAAGAGAAAAACGACGATGAGACAGTAAACAAATGACAGATGTAAAAGAATAAGAAGAATTTTAGAGGTGGGAGAGGAAGAGCCAGGCTGTACCACTGAGCAAGGGCAGCCGTAGGACTCCTGAGCTGGAGCAAGCAACGGAGCACCCCTGCTTCAAGCAGCCAACAAGGCCAGTGTGCCCCACCTCATAGAGCAGAGTAGAAAGCACCCAGGTAAAACGTAAAACAAGATCAGTCACTTTGCCATTGTGTGCTAGTACTAGATGCAGCAAGTCAACGAGTTTAACGTTTCACCATCAGTTAGCCAAATTAGGGCGGACTAGGGCAGTCCCGTAGGGTGTGGATCACCATTAGATGGGCACTACGCCAACATTGTGGTGGATCTTCACATTTTAGGATGTGGACATGGGTCAGGCCGTCCGCGGTGGTCTAGCGGTTCTAGGCGCGCAGTCCGGACCCGCGCGACTGCTACGGTCGCAGGTTCGAATCCTGCCTCGGGCATGGATGTGTGTGATGTCCTTAGGTTAGTTAGGTTTAAGTAGTTCTAAGTTCTAGGGGACTTATGACCACAGTAGTTAAGTCCCATAGTGCTCAGAGCCATTTGAAACATTTTTTTTAACATGGGTCAGCCAAGTGTGCCTTATTCGAAGCCAACACAGAATGGTAGATTCCCTGAAAGAAGCATGAAGACTGCCACATGGCTGTAGTCCCCCTTATTGCTCGCAGTTTCTTTGGATAAACCAGGGCACACGAATCCATGTTAAAAATCTCCAACAAATGATGGCATGGAGTTGACTTAACTTCCAGTTCCAGTAGCTCCATCTTCAAAGTTGTCTTTCTGGTAGTCGACTTGGCCAATAGGTCAGCATGTTCATTCCATGGGACCATAATGTGATCTAGGGTCTAGAGAAACACGACGAAACATCCTGCTGGATGGAGGTGAGAATGGAGATCCTGGATAGCCATAACCAATGGGTGCTGAGGGTAGCACTGCTACATCTACATCTACATTTATACTCCACAAGCCACCCAACGGTGTGTGGCGGAGGGCACTTTACGTGCCACTGTCATTACCTCCCTTTCCTGTTCCAGTCGCGTATGGTTCGCGGGAAGAACGACTGCCGGAAGGCCTCCGTGCGCGCTCGAATCTCTCTAATTTTACATTCATGATCTCCTCGGGAGGTATAAGTAGGGGGAAGCAATATATTCGATACCTCATCCAGAAACGCACCTCGAACCCTGGACATCAAGCTACACCACGATGCAGAGCGCCTTTCTTGCAGAGTCTGCAACTTGAGTTTGCTAAACATCTCCGTAACGCTGTTACGCTTACCAAATAACCCTGTGACGAAACGCGCCGTTCTTCTTTGGATCTTCTCTATCTCCTCCGTCAACCCGACCTGGTACGGATTTCACACTGATGAGCAATACTCAAGTATAGGTCGAACAAGTGTTTTGTAATCAACTTCCTTTGTTGATGGACTACATTTTCTAAGGACTCTCCCAATGAAGCTCAACCCGGTACCCGCCTTACCAACAATTAATTTTATATGATCATTCCACTTCAAATCGTTCCGCACGCATACTCCCAGACATTTTACAGAAGTAACTGCTACCAGTGTTTGTTCCGATATCATATAATCATACAATAAAGGACCCTTCTTTCTATGTATTCGCAATACATTACATTTGTCTATGTTAAGGGTTAGTTGGCACTCCCTGCACCAAGTGCCTATCCGCTGCAGATCTTCCTGCATTTCGCTGCAATTTTCTAATGCTGCAACTTCTCTGTATACTACAGCATCATCCGCGAAAAGCCGCATGGAACTTCCGACACTATCTACTAGGTCATTTATATATATTGTGAAAAGCAATGGCCCCATAACACTCCCCTGTGGCACGCCAGAGGTTACCTTAACGTCTATAGACGTCTCTCCATTGAGAATAATAGGCTCTTCAATCCAGTCACACAGCTGGTCTGATATTCCGTAGGCTCTTACTTTGTTTATCAGGCGACAGTGCGGAACTGTATCGAACGCCTTCCGGAAGTCAAGGAAAATAGCATCTACCTGGGAGCGTGTATCTAATATTTTCTGGGTCTCATGAACAAATAAAGCGAGTTGGGTCTCACACGATCGCTGTTTCCGGAATCCATGTTGATTCCTACAGAGTAGATTCTTGGTTTCCAGAAACGACATGATACTCGAGCAAAAAACATGTTCTAAAATTCTACAACAGATCGACGTCAGAGATATAGGTCTATAGTTTTGCGCTTCTGCTCGACGACCCTTCTTGAAGACTGGGACTACCTGTGCTCTTCTCCAATCATTTGGAAGCTTCCGTTCCTCTAGAGACTTGCGGAACACGGCTGTTAGGGGGGGAGGGGGGCAAGCTCTTTCGCGTACTCTGTGTAGAATCGAATGGGTATCCCGTCAGATCCATTGGACTTTCCTCTGTTGAGTGATTCCAGTTGCTTTTCTATTCCTTGGACACTTATTTCGATGTCAGTCATATTTTCGTTTGTGCGAGGATTTAGAGAAGGAACTGCAGTGCGGTCTTCCTCTGTGAAACAGCTTTGGAAAAAGGTGTTTAGTATTTCAGCTTTACGCGTGTCATCCTCTGTTTCAATGCCATCATCATCCCGGAGTGTCTGGATATGCTGTTTCGAGCCACTTACTGATTTAACGTAAGACCCGAACTTCCTTGGATTTTCTGTCAAGTCGGAACATAGAATTTTACTTTCGAATTCACTGAACGCTTCACGCATGGCCTTCCTTACGCTAACTTTGACATCGTTCAGCTCCTGTTTGTCTGAGAGGTTTTGGCTGCGTTTAAACTTGCAGTGAAGCTCTCTTTGCTTTCGCGGTAGTTTCCTAACTTTGTTGTTGAACCACGGTGGGTTTTTCCCGTCCCTCGCAGTTTTACTAGACACGTATCTGTCTAAAACGCATTTTACGATTACCTTGAACTTTTTCCATAAACGCTCAACATTGTCAGTGTCGGAACAGAAATTTTCGTTTTGATCTGTTAGGTAGTCTGAAATTTGCTCTCTATTACTCTTGCTAAACAGATAAATCTTCCTCCCTTTTTTTTATATTCCTATTTACTTCAATATTCAGGGATGATCACTGATTCCCTGTTCTGCGCTTACAGAGTCTAAAAGTTCGGGTCTGTTTGTTATCAGTAGGTCCAAGATGTTATCTCCACGAGTCGGTTCTCTGTTTAATTGCTCGAGGTAATTTTCGGATAGTACACTCAGTATAATGTCACTCGATGCTCTGTCCGTGCCACCCGTCCTAAACATCTGAGTGTCCCAGTCTATATCTGGTAAATTGAAATCTCCACCTAAGACTATAACATGCTGAGAGAATTTATGTGAAATGTATTCCAGATTTTCTCTTAGATGTTCTGCCACTAATGCTGCTGAGTCGCGAGGTCGGTAAAAGGAGCCAATTATTAACCTAGATTGGTTGTTGAGTGTAACCTCCACCCATAATAATTCACGGTAACTATCCACTTCTATTTCACTACAGGATAAACTACTACTAACAGCGACAAACACGCCACCACCGATTGCATGCAATCTATCCTTTCTAAACACCGTCTGTGCCTTTGTAAAAATTTCGGCAGAATTTATCTCTGGCCTAAGCCAGCTTTCCGTACCTATAACGATTTCAGCTTCGGTGCTTTCTATCAGCGCTTGAAGTTCCGGTACTTTACCGATGCAGCTTCGACAGTTTACAATTACAGTCTCCCCGCATGTCCTGACTTTTCCCCACATCCTTTGAGGCTGTTGCCCTTTCTGTACTTGCTCGAGGCCATCTAACCTAAAAAACCGCCCAGTCCACACCACACAACCCCTACTACCCGTGTCGCCGCCTGCTGTGTGTAGTGGATTTCTGACCTATCCAGCGGAACCCGAAACCCCACCACCCTATGGCGTAAGTCGAGGAATCTGCAGCCCACACGGTCGCAGAACCGTGTCAGCCGCTGGTTCAGACCCTCCACTCGGCTCTGTACCAAAGGTCCGCAGTCAGTCCTGTCGACGATGCTGCAGATGGTGAGCTCTACTTTCATCCCGCTAGCGAGACTGGCAGTCTTCATCAAATCAGACAGCCGCCAGAAGCCAGAGAGGATTTCCTCCGATCCATAGCGACACACATCATTGGTGCCGACATGAGCAACCACCTGCAGATGGGTGCACCCTGTACCCTTCATGGCATCCGGAAGGACCCTTTCCACATCAGGAATGACTCTCCCCGGTATGCACACGGGGTGCACATTGGTTTTCTTCCCCTCTCCTGCTGCCATATCCCTAAGGGGCCCCATTACGCGCCTGACGTTGGAGCTCCCAACTAGCAGTAAGCCCACCCTCTGCAACCGCCCAGATCTTGCAGACTGAGGGGCAACCTCTGAAACAGGACAAGCAGCCATGTCTGGCCAAAGATCAGTATCAGCTGGAGACAGAGCCTGAAACCAGTTCGTCAGACAAACTGCAGAGGCCTTCCGTTCAGCCCTCCAGAATGTCTTTCGCCCCCTGCCACACCTCGAGACGACCTCCCACTCTACCACGGGTGAGGGGTCAGCCACAATGTGAGCAGTATCCCGGGCAGCCACAGCCGTAGTCCGATCGGGCGATGCGTGGGACGAGCTGGCCATCCCCGACAAACCCCCATCCGGACCCCCACTGGGATGCCCATTGGCAACACCTTCAAGCTGTGTGACCGAAGCCATCACTGCCTGAAGCTGGGAGCGAAGGGATGCCAACTCAGCCCACATCCGAACACAGCAGTCACAGTCCCTATCCATGCTAAAATCTGTTGTGCAAAGAACGTCTGAACTAATCTACAGAGCACAAACAATTCGACACAAAATTTAAACGGTTATTAAAATACAAGGTTGCCTAGTAAATGCAGTGATGCTGCTACTTGCACACTGCTGACACTCTGCTCGGCAGCAGAAGGAGACTACGCGATTTTACACTATTCAGGTACTAAAGCGTGATGCTACAACTCTCAAATACTGTAGTACGCCCGAAATTTATGAATTAAACAATGCAAGTACCCAAAAACACGCAAAGAAATTAAGAATTAAACTATGTAACAAATAAATAAGCTAGGAGTACTGTATACGACTTGCTGCTGGCAGCTGCTTATCCAACGGCGGCAGGGGGCACTGGACGATAGCCATAAGATTACTCAGGGAGTCACTGCCAATTAAGAATGTCTCACTGGTGCAAAAACAAGTGTGACTGATAGCTCCACTATTGCCTACCAGTCCCGCAGTAAATACACTGCATATTTTCCACAAGGAGTTCACTGTACTTTGCATGTATGTTGGTAAAACCGGTTCATCTGTCAACCATAGAGGCACCGGTGTATATCACTTTCGAAACCGGAAATCCATTGAGAATGGCCAGGAACACGTGGCAGAAAGTCATGGAGTATATAGAGTCTTTCAGTTCAAAGACAGATCGAGACAGATCTGAAGATGGAGTGCACACCATGGGGCATAAGGGACTGTTCCCTGACGAGAGACGGCAGTGGGGAAGTTGGAGTCCAGAGCTGAGACACTGTATGTGAACTGCAATTATGACTCCATTCCTGGGCGTCTGTTGTAGGAGGTGGCACTCCCTACCAGGAAAAAGGGCATGGTAGAATCCAACAGCAAATGTGTATCCCTTAGTCGAGGAGCAACTGTTGGATTCTGATCTGTAGTGGAGTGACCACAGCCTCAGCAAGTAGGTCGTTGACAGAGCTGGCCTGAAAGGCACCTGTCACAGGTCTAACCCTACAATGGTATATCAGCTCTAGCATCTGTAATGCTGAAGGTGATGCTGGGCCATATGCTAGACTTCCATACTCAAGACATGACAGGATCAAAGCTTTGTAAAGCCACAAAAGTGTAGAGCAGTCTGTGCCCCAGCTGGTGTTACTGAGTATAAGGTGTTATCATAACGTTTTCTTAAGTTGGTGAAGATGAGGGAAGCCACGTAAACTAGTCATTGAAGACTAGTCCCAAAAAAAGGATAAGACTCCACCACACTGAGCAGCTGGTCGTCGAGGTAGAGTTCTGGTTATCGATGGACAGTGCGATGGTGATAGAAGTGCATGACACATGTCTTGTTTCTGAAAATCGAAAGCCATGGTTGAGACCCTAAGACTGACCTTTCATATGACACCCTGCAGTTGATGTTCAGCAATACCCAATGTGGAGGAGCAATTCGAAATGCAAACATCGTCAGCATGCAGGGAGAGTGAGACTGTAGACCTCACAGCTGCAGCTAGACCATTGAGGGCCACTAGAAAAAGGGGCATCATCGAATCCAGTGGTACCCCATTTTCTTGTATATTTGAGGAGGGGTACTGTGGAAAGCACCAACTTTAACTCCCTGCACAGTACACTGAAGTGCACTATCACGAGAATTTTTGGACTAAAAATGGGAGCAGACGCCAGAGACCTTACTTACGTAAGGTAACGAGGATTTGATGATGCTATATCATGTCACAGGCCTGTTACTAGTTGAAGAAGACAGCGACACGTTGTTGACGCTGGGCAAAAGCTGATTGAACAACAGACTCCAGACAGACTAAATTGTCAGAAGTGGACACTGGCAGACCGTCTAACCACACATTCGAACAACTTGCAGAAAACATCAATGGGACAAATTGGACAATAGCTGTCCACCTCAAGAGGGTGTTTACCAATTATCAACACCAGGACGAGCATGCTTTCTCGCCATTCAGATGGGAACTCACCCTCATTCTAGGTACAACTGAAAATTGCAAGGACTTCATGTTGACAATCCACTGGTAAATGTTTGAGCATTTTGCTGTGGATGTGGTCTGGCCTTCGAGTTACGTCAGGGCAAAGGGCTAGGGAGCATTATATGGCTCCAAATAACCTATAGTCAAAGGTAAATGAATCTCTTCATCCACTGTTTGAGGACACAAAATGCAGGCTAGTGATTCTCATACATAGAACTTCTAACATAATGCAGAGCAAAATGCTTGGCAACTTCATCTGGGTCAGTGTTGACAACACCATTCAGGCAGAAACCAGGTATATGTGTGGTGGAGTGGTGTACATAGAGGCACTGAATCTTTGCCCAAACCGGCAAAGCAGAGGTACGTTGTCCAGTGATAGAAACATACCATTCCCGGCATTCTTGTTTTGAGGTGTTCCATTGAGAGATATAGCTTATGCCACTGGAGAGCCTGTCTGCAATCCGTAATGGCCATGGCGATATCTGAAGTCCAGCACAGTACTATCTTCTGACAGAGGGATCTCGAGGAACAGGGGATCACTATGTCTGTTGCCGATAGAATGGCTGAAGTTGTGGTCTGTTCAGCTCCATTGATAATTCCACGTGGTAGGGTGCTAAAGGTGATGGCAGAGGCAGAGGTATGGCAGTTAGCATTGCTGAAAGCCCATCTGGGTGGATGCCCAGACGAGTGATGGTGAAAGGTGGGAGGGGGCAGGAGGATCAGAAAATGATCACTGTCACATAGGTCACCATGGACTCTGCAGTGGATGGAATGGAGAAGACCATGGCTGCAAGTGGAAGAATCACTCAGTAGGTAAGAACCACACAGAAGTGTACGGGGATTCAAGAGACAAAGATAAAATTCTGTGAGCAAAGTTTTAATAGCTACACCACGGCTGATGACCATACACTGAAGCGCCAAAGAAAGTATTATAGGCATGTGTATTCAAACACAGAGATATGTAAACAGGCAGAATATGGGGCTGCGGTCGGTAACACCTATACAAGACAAGTGTCTGGCGTAGATGTTAGATCGGTTACTGCTGCTACAACGGCGGGTTATCAAGATTTAAGTGCGTTTGAACGTGGTGTTACAATGGGCGCACAAGCGATGGGACACAGCATCTCCGAGGTAGCAATTAAGTGGAGATTTTCCCGTACGACCATTTCAAGAGTTCGGTAAAACATCAAATCTCCGACATCACTATAGCAGGAAGAAGATCCTGCAGGAACAGGACCAACGTCGATTGAAGAGAATCGTTCAACGTGACAAAAGTGCAACCCTTCCGCAAACTGCAGCAGATTTCAATGCTGGGCCATCAACAAGTGTCAGCGTGCAAACCATTCAACAAAACATATGGGCTTTTGGAGCCAAAGGCGCACTCGTGTACCCCTGATGACTGCATGACACAAAGCTTTATGCCTCTTCTGGCCCATCAACACCGACGTTGGACTGTTGATGACTGGAAACATGTTACCTGCTCAGACGATTCTTGTTTCAAATTGTATTGAGTGGACTGAAGTATACGGGTATGGGGACAACCTCATGAATCTACGGACCCTGCGTGCCAGCAGGGGACTCTTCAAGATGGTGGAGGCTCTGTAATGGTGTGGGGCATATTCAGTTGGAGTGATATGGGACCCCTCATATATCTACATACGACTCTGACAGGTGATGCATGCGTAAGCATCCTGTCTGATCACCTGCATTCATTCATGTCCATTGTGCATTCCGACAGACTTGGACAATTCCAGTAAGACAATGCGACAGCCTATACTTCCAGAATTGCTACAGAGTGGCTCCAGGGACATTCTTCTCAGTTTAAACACTTACACTGGCCACCAAACTCCCCAGGTATGAACATTGTTGAGCATATCTTGGATGCCCTGCAACGTGCTGTTCAGAAGAGACCCCACCCACTCATACTCTTACGGATTTATGGACATCCCTGCAGGATTCATGATGTCAGTTCCCTCCAGCACTACTTCAGACATTAGTTGAGTCCATGCTATGTCACACTGCAGGACTTCTGCATGCTCATGGGGGCCCTACACAATATTAGGCAGGTGTGCCTGTTTCCTTGGCACTTCAGTGCAGTTCCATACCACAAAGGGCTGTGGGCATTGAAGTCAGCCAAAACATGAAAGGGTTGAGAGATCTGAGAAATCAGTGCAGAAAATGCATTCCGAGACACTTCATCATCAGGAGGGACATACACATTACAGATGTTAATATCAGGAGACATCCTCACATCAACAGGCACAGCCCACACGTGGAATGTGTTCACTGTACATATAGTCCAGAAGATATGTGCAAACTCCAACTGACACTCTGTCACAGTCAGCTAAAATCTTAAAATGGCGCTGATAGCTGTGAAGTGTAGGGGTTTGCAGTGCTGGGAACCAAGTTTCCTGGAGGGCAATGCAGAAATAAGGGGAAATGCTTAAGAGACGCCATAGCTCAATCAGTGGTGAAAAAATACACTACAGTTCTGCAGGAGGATCACGCTATCAGTATCCAGTGGGAGCATGAAGAGACCAAGGAGGCAGGTCACATTCCAAGGTGGACAGCTGCCGCTGATTGTGAGGATGCAGCATCAATACACATCATTTCTGGAGCAGATGTTGTAGGGGGATCTGGTGCTACAAGGGACACCAGGAACTCCACTTCAGGTACAGAGTTAGAGCACACAGGGTCCTGTGGCATGGGGACACCAGAACCTTCTTTGTCTTGGAGATCTTCTTTTTGCCCCCTTCGCATTGGATGGTTTTGACATCCAGGAGCTCTTGGCTGCCTAGTTTTAGGGACAGAGGATGGATACAAAGCCCTATGACCAGCAACCTGTGGTTCATTCAGCGAATAGCTGGTTTCCATTTGCAGATAAGCAAAATCTTGGTGGGGCTGGGGGGAGCGTCCTGAGGGACCCCTATCTGGTGGATGCCACAGGAGGGCGTTGCTTCTCCAGCTGTGGGTTGCGGATTGGCGTCCTTAGTGAGTGTGAGTCAATGCTCTCAAAGTGGATGAGGGGAAACAGTAGGAATAGGATCCCCAACCATCAGAGGAATGGGTTTAATCAAGCAGCCCCAAGTGCCCAAGTAGAAGGCACAAAGAGAGAGGGTACTATCACTAGAAAGGATGGTATCATTGTAGCCATAGCAAAAGGCATCATCATACACAGAGGATACAGACAATCACATTTCTCCTTGGCCTCCTGATGCCTGAGTATGTGAGTTGGTAAAGAGTCTTGATTCATGGATTTTCTTTTGTCTTTGGAAGATAGTGCAGTTCAGTGAACAGAGAGAATGGTGCTCCCTGGAATTGACACAAGTGAGGAAGGGGCCCAAGGAGCATTCACAAGCAGCTGCTGTCCACAGCCCCTAAAGATCGGGCTGGCATTACAACATGAAGAAAACTGCCCGAATCTCATGAATTTGAACACTGCATGGGAGGGGGAACATACAGTTCACATTGCGTCAATACACCATAACTTTGATCTTTTCAGGCAACGAGTCGCCTTTCGAGGGCAAGATGACTACCCCAGTATCATCCCTACCGTCCTTTGGTCCCCATTGTACATAACAGATAACATGCGCACGCCACCACTCCAAATTGGTACTTAACTCGTTGATCTGTAAAAGGACATCATGGTGAAAGATAATACCCTGTATTGAGATCGTTATGGGAGGGGGGGGGGGGCGAACAGTTACAGGAATGTGATCCAACTTTTCACAGGCGAGCAGCGTCCACAACCGAAAACTGGATGCAGTTTTAATCACAGCTGAATCATTTTAGAAAGCTGCCTTGATGCTACCCACTCTGAACAGGGCTCTGCCCATTCTCGCTACAAAACCACAGCAGTGACTACGTAGCCAAATAACCATCGCCCGGAGTCCCCATGTCTCAGCTGCAATAGGCACATACGCTTTGACATATGGAGGGAATTTCCAGCACAGGCACCAATTGGACGATCCTTGCTTGGTCAAGGGGCTACCAACGTGTTGTTACTTGATGACCCCCGACAATGGGATGGCTACCATGTTGGGTTTTGAGTGTATAACTTTTGTTAGAAAGGAAGAATGTAAAGGCAGAAAGGTACAAAAAATCGAACGTGCACTGCATTGGGCGATCTTCCCTGAACAACCCTCACTTCTGGAAAATTTGGAAGAGGAGTAGTGGGTCAAACAAAACAATGGCGACCATTTAGTGGAGAATGAAAAGTTGTATAGAGCGCCAGAAAAGAAAAAGAAAACGAGTATCGTAAATCATAAACCAAATCCAGGCATGGGCGGTGCCAAGAAGAACATCTAATGGAAAGGCAGAGAGAGAAAAAGAATAGAAGAAGGATGGACTTGCAGCATGGAAAGGGAAGTAGTGCTGCAAGGTCCAGGGCCTCTTGTTGGCCAGGCGAGCACTCAGAAGAGAGATGTGGGCCCCCCTGAGGTTATTTAACATGAATAAAAGTCTAATTCTACCAGGGATGTCTTACTAATGGTCCATCGTTCGTTTCGAGTCACCATTACCACTCTCAACCCACCCTAGCGAAGGAGGCAGCGTCGCTTCCTGATGTTCACATAGCTTTTTCCTCCACCATAGTGGAGGTCACACCCTCAGCCTCAACAATAGTTTCGGTGAGATGGAAATGTCCTGCCGCACTATTCTTCTATCCAATGAAATCTGACAGAATCTGTAGCAGTTATGTATGTATTAACGAGCTTGTTTGTCAAGGACTGCTAATGCAGATTTTGACGATAGTAAGTCAAACATTTTCTCAGTCTCATTACTTTATCATAAATGAAACTCTGGTGTTATTAAAGGTATGCAAAATACGTCTGTGCAACAACAAAAAATGCGTATTTTTTTCTATCAAATACGTTTCGTTTCATTGATGTAAAACATCATCAGTTGCCTGGAATGAAACATTTACAATTATGATTTGCTGTCTAGATCTAAACATAAGTCATTACAAAAGATGAAACGACGTGTTTTACAACTAGAAAGCAAAACCGAAATTGTAAATATATTTTATTCCAGACGACTGACGATATTATAAATCAGTAAGACGATACTCGTATGGTAATACAAATAAGAATTTTTGTAGTTGCCCGATAGAATTTCAAATACCTTTAATAATTTTAAACCAACTACGAACACTATGGCCTCACAATAAAGAATTTGATGTTCTGATGGTGCAGATTATACTGTTTCATAAAGTTAATTGTCTGCTCTCTTTTTCATGTTGAGATAAGATGAGAAAGGACTATATTCACACAGAAAGCTAATAACACTTCTCGATGAGTACATTTGGGTCGCTAATTGCCTCTCTGCAGATTTGGTACAAACTAGTTCATTCTTCATATGTCCATTTTTAATCTACAGTCACTGTGCCTCAGTTCCAACGTTAGATATTGCCGATTGTCCTTAGTTCCCTTTTGTTAGTCAGCTGACACAGTCTTGGGCACAACTAACTCAACGTTATAGATACCAAGAATTACGTAAGAGTATCCGTTTGCATTCTCATTATGCCCAAGTTAGGAACAGCACCCCTTGTATTTGGATGTCACGTAGGGTCATAACGAGTTTCATTTGTTTCAATCTGTGCTGATTGCAAATCTTATGATAGGTTAATGTATGGCGCACTATATCAGTTTTGTCGGCTGACAGAAACTATCCACAATTATGTTCCCTATTATGTATGACCTATCTTTTTGCTTTCGGTATGTTTTGGTCATACGGCCCCGAAAATGATATTCTCGCGCATTACAATGCCTCGGTAATCGTAGACGTGTTTCTTAATGTTCGTTTCCTCATTTTATTGCTGGGTTTCTAGATTTTTGATAGCTTCTCTTCCAGCAAGATGCATTCAGTCCTTTTAGCTGTTATAAATAGTTTGTTCTGGAAGCCGAAGCAACTTACTATATATAGAGCATGATTACTTCTAATTCGGTACTCGAACCTCCAGAAGTCACAATTTAACGGGTCATCTGCTTAAGTCGTGATCCCTTTTACCGGGGCTCTTCGTTGCAATCTGTTTAGAAGCATTTCCATTCCTATCTCTTTCCCGTTATCTGCTTCACCAGGCGGGTTGCGGCTCTGCGTTCGCTCTTGGCAGCAGTCCATGAAGCTATGTTATACACAGTTCGTAATTTGCGTTCCTCCGTACACCTCCGTATGTTATCAGACGCTCTCATAACCGCCATTATTATAGATACGGAGTATTTTAATATACATTGTTTACAGATTCAAATGTTCTATTTAATGATTTTTCATTAGATCTTTTCTTCCTCAAACAATACAAATCTCGATTTAAACAGCTTCTCCTCCGTATATTTTCTTCTTCTTCTTCTTCTTCTTCTTCTACTACTACTACTACTACTACTAATACATCTTCACCAATTCGACGTCCACTGCTGGATAACGGCTTGCTCCAGACTGCTTCGTATATTATATTCTTCCATGACATTTTTTTAAGTTTTCTGCTGTTTTATCCATATTCCAATAGCTTGTCGAATCGATTTTTTCTTGTCTCTTGGAACCCAGCAAAGAATTTGTTTGGTCAGTCTACCATCCATTCCTTTTACTACATGTCCCAGTTTCATTTTCCATTCTGTTACCTGATCCATCTGTAAGATTTCCCATATCTCCTAGTAATTCCCATCATGCACCTCTCCATTTCTCGCTGTGCCAACTTTAATTTTTTACTGAATATGGCGTTAAAAGTCCATTTTCCACAGTCATATGTTTCATCCGGCAATAAAGGAGGATTGTAAACTACCCTTCGCCAAGCCACGGCTAATTTAGTTCTGAAAATCATATTTAGCTTACCGAAAGAGTTCCAGGCCATGTTTATGCCTGTTCGGATCTATTTTTCTGCCCATCTAGCCACTGTCTTCAGCTTTACTTTCTATATTTTGTTTGTACACTATCTTATTATTCTCGTTGATTTGCAGGCCTACTTTCACTCTTGCTCTGTTAAATTATTCCACAGCTTTACCTGCACTAAAGGCAAACAGCACGTGTATTTTTTTTTTTTCAGTTTAGGCACCTGAAAATCTTCCAGACCCCGCTGATAATTTTGATATGAAATCTCCATGACTAATTCCCCTTCTCCCATTTCAGAGTAGTCGGTTATCCCAATGGAGTCTAATGGAAGCCGTAGCACTGACGTACGTATTCTGCTGTATGCTAACATACATTGAATCAATGTATTATTTGTAAATACAATAAAGATTATGTTTCAGTTGGGTCAAAACATTACTAAAAAATCTACGAACACCAGACAAAGAGGGAATTTATTGCATTTCCTTATAACAGAATTTCGCTCGAGACTCGCAAATACTCAATTCCGCTATAATCACCCTCCGTATGTTTGCTTCATTAACATCAAAAAGTTTTTTATATATAATAACGTATTTTACCATGCGGAGAGGAGACTGTGACATTAAGGCTCCGTCGATTCGCGTTTGTTTTCTCTTCTCTTTGTAAGCAGTAAAGTCGATTCGGAATTGCTTGGTCAATATACACAAAAATTGGCTGTTTACATAACTTTATTTTTTTATATAGCATAGGACTGTAGACGGAGAGATGATGAATGAAACGCGTTTGGCTGTCGAAAGGGCAATGGGTGATGCCTTGAATGACTGCCATGATTACCACAGCAGAATATTATCGAAAATGTACCAAAAATCTAAGGAAATTCTGGTCACATGTCAGTGGGAGCACAGTTGCCGTCTGGACACTCATGGATGACACGGGAAACGAAATTGAGGGTAGCAAAGCAAAAATGGACATACTGAACTCCGTTTTCAAAAGTTCCTTTGCAAAGAAGATGCAAAAGTATTGTCTCCGTTTAATTCTCGTACCACTTCAAAGATGAGTGACACTATGTCTCATTTTGTGCCAAAGGGTTTTTCTGAGCGTTTGTAAATTATTCCATACACATTTTGGCGAGGAATTCTTTCATGTGTCATTGCGTTCATTTACGTAATATCCTTCCTAAATATCATTTAATTGATTTCGGCAATGATCAGTCCAATTGTTGTTATAATTGTGTCATAGTCCTCTCAGATTAACTTCGAAGCATGTCTTTACGTAATAAATATTCACTGGTGTGCAAACTATCTGGACTATCCCTATCCGGATAATGTAAAATATGGTTCTGCATAAGACATATTATCCTAGAAACTAAGCAAGCAAAAGTTTGGAAATTATTAGGGATCATATATAAATTCCTTGTCTAACTGCTAAAGTTATAGAAAGTTAGTATTATCTCTTATAAGGGGAGATATTTTTTTTCCTCTAAGCTTGATTTCTTCTTTTGAATTTTAGTCCTATTTTCCTGATAAAATGTTAAAAGCATCTCTGTTTGTATTAAAAATAACTTCAGGAGATTCAAAATATATGTTTCGATGTATCCTGAAACTTTCAGCTTTCTATATTGAATAGAAACAGAGAAAATGTACCTTTTGTATTAACTTACGGAAAATGGAGTCCAAAGTTGAGGCATCAAAACATTCCTGATGGATAGCTTGGATCATCAGGCTCCTCGCCATCCTTCAACTGTAATTTTCTCTTGGTACTTACTTTTATTTTGTCTTCCATCCCTACTGTGCATCCTTAGCATTTTTTCTGCATTTCTCAATCTCTTCCCATACAAATTATACAAATTTCTCATTGTCTCAACAGTGCAACAGTTTATGCCTAATCCTAGACACTGCATCACTTCACATTTACTAATGTTGCCTAGACTGAAAGTAGCAGTGGCATCACACACCCCAAAGCGTAAAGGGTGAATGCCCACATACACATTTTTGGGCAAACGAGTCCAAATGGCATTGTTCACAGCCTCGTTTCTTTTCTGTGTCCTGTCATGCAAACACTTTCGAAGTAAATCAGTGTTTGCCTCCATAACTCCAATAGGCAGACTATTTCGATGGTTATATTTTAACCAGTCGCTAAACCCTTATTGTATTTGCAGCACCTTTCCACACCTACCGAGCACAGTCCACGCTGAGTTCCATCAATGCTGGGCAGTGTATGCAAATACACTGTTGATACAGCTTTCTTCGTTGCTTCTACTCAATGAGCATTTTGCCTAATTGCTAAACAATAATTAACTTGGAGTCTTACATTGTCGATCTGTCCTTGCCTCCAGCTGGTTTCCTGTCACTAAGGCAAGTTTTCCCTAGTGATTTCAGTTTTTGAAAACCTGCCCTCATTCTCTTCTGCAAATGCCCCACACATTCAGATTTCTATATTTCCACCTCATCCCCATGTGGTTGGCAGTCTGCATCGCCTAAGTAATTAAAGTTCCATGCAACATGACATAGCTGAGAGGAATGAAAAAGTTTTTTCGCTCCTTCCACTTCCACTTGTACCACTGAAACTTGCTGTACAATTACCCAAATGAAGTTGCTTTCGTCTTTCCGAACACCTACAAAATATGGACGTAATAGCAACAGCAATCATTTTGCCGGTGTCCGCGCTTGTGAGATGGCACTGTTTTTGAAGTGTGGCCTCGCTTTTGCCAAGTGATGTCAAATGCTGCACTTACATTCCTTTCAGTGTCACAGTCTATGTTTTCTATCATTGCTTCCTCTACTGCAGCTTTTATACATTCATTTGCAACATCTTCAGCTGCAGGCCTTAATATATAATTCCTAAATTTTGATGGGGGAGAAGGCCGATTCGCCAGCCCATGTGGCCGAGCGGTTCTAGGCGCTTCAGTCTGGATCCGCGCGACCGCTACGGTCGCAGGTTCGAATCCTGCCTCGGGCATGGATATGTGTGATGTCCTTAGGTTAGTTAGGTTTAAGTAGTTCTAAGTTCTAGGGGACTGATGACCTCAGATGTTAAGTCCCATAGTGCTCAGAGCCATTTGAACGGTTTGAGGGCCGATTCATTATCCCGTACAGCAGATATCCAGCTGCTTTTCACTTCCCAGTAGAGCGTAGGCCATATACCAATCTAATATTGGAACTGTACAATTTTCTGTTCTTGTCAGTTGTAATATAACAAGAAGTAATAGATTAACACTATATTTACAATTTTTACAAATTCTCTTTAGCTCTGCAGCCATTCCTATATTTTTGATTACTTATAACTTCATTACTTCGCTCTTACATTATTTGCACTACACCTGGGTCTCCAAAACACTAGATAAAATAGAAATATCAATTATTTTAAATTCTTCCCTACCCTTATACATAGCATTATATTTACTGTTGACATTGTTCAATTTCTTTTGGGAAGAATTTTCTTTGGGCGTAGCAGTAGGCCTACTGAGGTTAGGAGGCACTAGTGAAACAACAAATGATACATTTGTTTCTTTATTGTTTTTACACTTTTTCTCTAATCACTACTGTGTTTGAATACTCTGTTATTTTGCCATATCAGTTTACAATTGTAATTCTACTATTATCAGCAAAATTAATCACTTTCTCATAGTAATAATAAGACGTTATCACAGAAAACCGCGTGTATTAATACGACTACCAGTATACAGAGAGAAAGAAACAAGAGAATGTAGAAACCCCATGAAGCCAAGCGATACCATGGTAGCCAACACAAAACATATCCTTCTGCTACTTCATATTTCGTACGAATAGCAACAAATTTGAAAGGACTCGCTAGCAAAACATTTCTCAGTTTGACAGCTAAGGCTGTGGCCAATTGACGTCTAGCAGACAAATTCTTGTGCAAGTAGTTATTTAAAAAATAAAATACTTCTATAGAGGCTACAAAAAGATTGAACACCACTCAAAGATAAAATTCTAGGGAGTAAGAATAAAAAGTAATAATTTTTTAACTGTAATGCCATCCATTTCCCCTTAAGGGCGAAAGTAACTTTTGCATTACGTGCCATTGCCAAGTAACATAGTTCGATGAAACTTGGACCTTATACAGAAAAAAACTGGTATAGCGTGATACAGAAGGTAACTGAAATGAATACACAATGAGACGGACAGAAATGAAACTTTTATTCAAAGACAATAATTATGCTGAAGTCACCGTGGTTTACGATAGTCCCTGAACATTACAAAAGGCGGGACATGGTTATTAATAGGGGACGTAGTCACCATCGACAGCATTGCATGCTGCACAACGTGCTCCCATGCTGGTCACAAGATTGGTGAGGGATCTCTGTGGTAGGGTGTTGCACTAGTCAATCAAGGCGGTTGACTAGCGCTGGATGGTCGCTGGTGCACGTGAATGTGCTGCGACACATCGCCCCAGTCCCTACTGTACCCCACACGCGCTCGATGGGATTTAAGTATAGGGAATGGGCAGGCCAACCCTTTCACATAATATCCTTTCGTTCCACCTGCGCTGTTCAATGTGGCCCCGCACTGTCATCCATAAAAATGAAGTCAGGGCAGAATGGAGCCCTGAAAATATGTACACGGGCAAGGAGCACAGTGTAACGATAACGCTGACCGTGAGTGAGCTGTGTTTAAATATTTGGAGGTCAGTACGCCCTTGTAAAATTATGCGTCCCCATACATAGAGCACCAAAACGATCACATCTGACAATGTTCATAGATGCTTCACGTGTTCCCATCTGTCGGCATATGAGGTGACTGCCAGCAAGAAGTAATCAGCCAAAGGGAGACACAGTGATGCGCAAATGGTTCCCAGCACAAACAGTTGCCTGCTGTTATTGGAGTCGCAGTCCATGGTTGGTGACTGGATACCATTAGGCACTGCACTAGTTTCTATTACGAAGTCAGAAGATGGAGATTGTTGTGTTGGCAGAAGAGCCAACACCGTGTTACGAGAGGAGACCCAAATGCACGCGTCTTAGCTCACCCAGGCTGGCGTGAGGAGGGAAGAACTATACGGACGTGAGGTCTGGAACATGACAAAGATTTAGAATTCAGAAAGCGGACATAGCTAGTTTGATACTTAACTTTAATCCATTAATGATGAACGTCGCTCTTGACGGTACATGATTCACAATATTAGCTGTTCAGAAGACATATAGTAACTGAATATGGCGCCTTGCTAGGTCGTAGCAAATGACGTGGCTGAAGGCTATGGTAAACTGTCGTCTCTGCAAATGAGAACGTATGTAGACACTGAACCATCGCTAGCAAAGTCGTCTGTACAACTGGGCGAGTGCTAGGGAGTCTCTGGACTAGACCTGCCGTGTGGCGGCGCTCGGTCGGCAATCACTGATAGTGGCGACGCGCGGGTCCGACGTATACTAACGGACCGCGGCCGATTTCAAGGCTACCACCTAGCAAGTGTGGTGTCTGGCGGTGACACCACAGAGTTGGTAATGGCTGACATCACGTAAACACCCCGATACACCCCAGCCGCTGTGGCCGACTGGTTCTAGGCACTTCAGTCCAGAACCGCACTGCTGCTACAGTTGCAGGTTCGAATCCTGCCATGGGTATGGATGTGTGTCGTGCCCTTAGGTTAGTTAGTTTTAAGTAGTTCTAAGTCTAGGGGACTGAAGACCTCATATGTTAAGTCCCATAGTGCTTAGAGCCATTTTAACCATTTGAACCCCGATACGGTCATGACAGAGAAAGTCGCTTAGCACTTGAGTACATCTGAGACTAATGATCTAATTTGGAACAATACAGTGTGTACATAAAGTCTGGGAACACTTTCAATTACTTATTGCACAAGAACTAAACATTGTGCAGATGTCATACAAATTGCATTTTGAGGAGAAATTCTGAAAGTTTTTTTTACAAGCATTCGATATGCGAACCATAAGTGACCCGGCAAGCGTCAATACGGTAATCGAATTCTTTCCATACCCGTCCCAGCGTGGCATCCTCGACTGTGGCAGTCGCTTCCCATATTCTCTCCTGGAGCTCTGCTACATCAAGTGGTAGAGGCGATACATACACCAGATCTTTAATGTGTGCCCACAGAATAAAGTCACACGGAATGAGATTTGGTGATCGTGGAGGTCCTTTCATGAAACAGCTGTCCCAGGCTGTAGCGAACAAAACTCAAAACGCTTGTCTTTGTCGTCGTCATTGAGCTTCTGCACTAGCTCCAATTTGAATGGTTTCATAGACAGCTTCTGTCGCATGACTTTCCACACTGCCATTGGAGTCATTTCGAGTTCACAGGATGCACGACGCACCGATTTCTTTGGACTCCTTATGAATGTCTCTCGTACGCGCTCCACATTCACTTCACGCACACTGGGATGTCCGCTTCTCTTTGCTGGGCACAAGCAACCTGTCGTAACGAATTTGTTGTGCTAGTGGTAAATGGCCTTCCTTGTTGGTGGCTTTTTACTGCACTTGGTTCTAAACATCCAGTGAACAGCCGTAGCACACTTGTTTTTATCGAACTCCAACACACAGAAAGCTCGCTCCGCACCTGAACTCGCCACGTTTGCAACTAGCGCTGACTATCGGCAAACTACCAAACTACATGAAAAAAAACTTTCAGGTTTTCTCTTCAGTATGACATATCTATGATATCTGTACATTGTTTGGTTTTGTGCAATGAATAATTGAAAGTGTTCCCGGACTTTATGTATTACCTGTATCTATGCGAGTCTGCTGGCTAGTACTCCAGTACTTTTCCGACAGCAGCACCCCCACCTGGGAAGAGACAGCAGATCGTAGCTGCTTGGCTTCACCATTGGGTGGCGATGGCATCATATATTCTGTTCTTCTTGTATTTATAGTTCTCGAATGAGCCAAGATCTGGAGGTTTCTACGCCAAGGCGAAATTATGGCTCCTCACACCATAATACGTGAGTCACGTTCGACAACGCTCCCGTCTATCGTCATATAAAGGTACGTTATGTATCCAAGAACATTGTCGAACATGATCGTTTCAGTGGTCCGCTGTTATGGTGTGGGTAGGCATGATTTTGCATGAGTGTACTGACCCCCAAATCTTTGAACACGGTACACTCACTGGCCAAAGTTATTGCGACATTGGACTCCTTCCGCATGTGCGTCTTTTCAGGGGCGCATTCGGTCCTGACTTCATTTTTACATGTGACAATGCCCAGCCACATCGAACTGCGCAAGTGGAGGAGATCTTGAACAAGAGGATATTCATCGAAAGGACTGGCCTGCCCGTTCCCCAACTTAAATTCCATTGAGCACATGTGGGGTGCGGTAAGGAGACGTATTGCAGCAGGTCTACATCTACGTCATTACTCTACAATTCACAATTAAGTGCCTGGCAGAGGGTTTACCTAACGATCTTCAAGTTATTTGTGGAAAAAAGTAACACTTAAATCTTTCCGTGCGAGTTCTGATTTCTCTTACTTAATTACAGTGTCTGTTTCTCCCTATGCAGGTGGCTGTCAGCAAAATATTTTCGCATCCGGAGGAGAACGTTGGAGACTGAAATTTGTGAAAAGATCTCGCCGCAACGAAAAACTCCTTTGTTTTAATGATTGTTGCCTCAACTCGTACATCAAGTCCGTGACACTTTCTCCCTTACTTCTTTGGACTATTTCGATTTCGTCCATCAATCCTATCTGATGCGGATCCCACACAGAGTAACAATAGTCCAGAAGAGGACGTACAAGCGTAGTAGCGTAGGCCGTCTCTTTAGTAGGCCGTTGAATTTTTTACGTATTCTGCCAATAAATCGCAGTCTTTGGTTCGCTTTCCTCACAGAATTATCTGTGTGATCGTCCCAGCTTACGTTATTCATAAATGTAATCCCTAAGTATCTAACTGGATTCTTGTCCTTTAGATTTGTGTGATTTATCGTGTAACCGAAATTTAGCGGCTTCCTTTTACTACTCATGTGGATGCTTTCACACTTTTTAATATTTAGAGTCAATTGCCACTTTTTGCACCATACAGTTGTCGTGTCTAAATCATTTTACAATTGATTATGATTATCTGATGTTTTTACAAGACGGCAAATAATAGCATCATCTGCAAGCAATCTAAGAGAGCTGCTTAGATTGTCTCGTAAATCGTTTATAAATAGCAGTAACAGCAGAGAGTATACTACGCTTTCTTTGGGAACGCCAGGTATTACCTCTGTTTTACTCGATGACTACGAACTGTGACCTTTCGATAGAAAATCAGGAATCCAGAAACTGTGACGATACCCCGTAGGCAGGCAATCTGATGAGACGTCGCTTGTGAGGAAATGTTTCAAAGCCCTCCTGGAAATCTAAAGGAATCAATTTGACATCCTCTGTCGATAACACTCATTACTTCATGAGAATGAAGATCTAGTTTCGTTTCACAAGAACGATATTATCTGAATCCGTCTTGACTATTTTTCAATAAATCGCTTCCTTCGAGGTAATTAATAACGTTCGAACACAGTATACGTTTCAAAATCATACTGAAAAATCGGTAGTGATATGCGTCTGTAACTCAGCAGATTACTCCTGTTTCCTTTCTTGAGTACTGGAATGACATGTCTGAGAGGTTCCATGACCTGCATGTCACCTCTCATTTTCATCAATATTATTAATGTTTTATGTCATTGCGCGGTGGTAACAGGCCGAATAAGGTTATTGTAATGACAGTATTTGTACTGAGAGCTAAAATACTTTTCACTTGATTCCTATGCATGTTGGGTTACTTCCCTGGGTGGTCTGTGTGAGGAGAGCACCGGTGGACCCTGAACAATGCGTTTCTGGCTGGGGGCTGCACTTCTGCGAATCTGAGAGGGTCGTACATCAATGGGCTTTAGCGCCTGGCGGGACGACTGACGTCGGTCGAGTTTCGCCTAGTGTAACGACCTGCGAGACGTCTGAGTAGGTTCGTTTGAGCAGTTGCCAGCAGGATCGTGCGCCTGAGAAGAGTTGAATTCGCATATGAGCAGTGCCTTCTTCCACTTCTATGCTAAATTGTAGACTGGCATCATACCGTGTATTATCATTTTAACTCTCCACATGGCTTTATGTTTATTCCTGGAGTAAAATATAAACTGTCAGTTGTATAGTTTCTTTGCCTCACAGGCAACCTTGTTAAGTTTTTACACGTTTTGAAATAGTCATGAAATTTATTGTCCTTTATTCCGGTGTAAGCTACATAAGAAACTGTTTCTTCTTTTTGGCAAGAAATTTGTATTCCATCTTACTAGTTTTTTGCAGTGCTGTGTAGATGCAAACCTGATTAGAAATGCTACATAACAATATTGCAGAGTACAAATTAAAAAAAAAAGGCAAAGTCACCACATAGCAAAATTTTATGGTATTTGAGCTGTGGATTCTAGTTTTGAAATGATGTTATGCCAAGAACCGCTTCCTTATTTGCATCCTTTATCTGGGTGAATAAAACAATTTCTCTAAGTACAACTCTGTATGTCCTCTCAGTAACATGCTGCAGGGCTGCACATGGCCTCATGATGCCCCACCACGCACGAAATTCCACACAGAAATGAGACGAAAATCGTATGAGCAGAGAAAACCAAGCACGGGTTGCCAACGTCATCATAGCTGCGCATGCGCATTACAGCCTCTTTTCTGGCAACTGCTCAAACGAACCTGTATGTCGCAGCAGTTTATGTGTTAACCGTTCCGGCGTGTCTGGAACGAAGACTGCTCTCGACGACTGACTGCATTCTCCTCATGATTCCGAGAATACTTGTGGACCGTGCCCTTCTGCGCGCGACTGTCTGGCGCTGGATGGCCAGTGGTCTAGGCATGTTGTTTTCGTACCCGGTCAAATGGCAAGTCCAGTGCTCTCAGCTGAATAGCAGAGGCATGATTGGTCAACTTAAATTGAGACTAGTTGACCTCATAAAGCCCTGCTCGAAACTGGAGGGAACGGTCGCTGTTGGCGCGAATGATGTTCTGGGACAGTGTGGGAAAATTTTGGAATCAGCACTGAATGCTGATCCGTGGTTTTCGAGGATAGTAGGGAGTTGAGCAATGTTGGCTTCGCTCTTGCGTTGCGCGGGCGGAGGGTTTATTTGGGATCTGATCTTCGTCGGAGTCAGACGGTCTTGCGACTTAGTCACACTTTTTCTGCAGAACTTAGAATTCTCGGACAGCCTTCGATGCCATGGGGTTGAAACAGAATTGCTGCACAGCAGAAGTCGGCGCCTACATCATCAGAACGCTGCCTACCGACGACGTGCTGCACATTTCAGGTCTGATACAGTATTTTGCGGCTTCGACATTGTAGGACCTATCATTTTTATACTGAATCCCTCAGCAGCACGCTAGCTCGCTTTGCTACAAGTCCACCTTGCTTGTTTCTCCGTGTGATCCATTTGAGCTCTCTCTACTAATCGCGATACTGCAATATAGTCAGGAGAGTAATATTTGATTCATTAGGACCTCCAGTCATTATCGTCGATCTGTTGCATCACAGAGAGTAGGAGCCCCTTGTTCTGGAGCCAACTCTAATTCTCATAATAGTTCAGTATACCCTGTCCTTTCTCCTACTGTTTTTGTCGATAATCATGTGCCTTTATGTTCTGATGTATAATAAATCTGATTGTAACATTTAATCCGCATATCATTTCGTACATATAAGTAAAATCCCATTTCCTCTTGTTTATTATGATAAAGTTGTCTTTTTTTTCTCTGAATAGATTACAATTTTTATTAAATTATTGTTAGTGTGTACTCCTTATTTTACCAACTAGCAGGGTCCACCATCATTTCCTTTCGTTACCTTTGTGCGCATAATTAATTAGGTGGTAGCTAAGGAGGGGGTCGAGTGCATGTCTCGTTCTCATGCAAAATTGATCAGAATTAAAGAGGTACAAATTCTTCTCCACCCCAGCACCTCGCATGTGCAACTATCCAGTATTTAGATATGGATCTTTCGTTGAGCGAACAGTTGTATTTTATTGCTAAGTATGTAGCTATAGTATCAGCATACTCTGAAAGGAATCTAACTGGTGCACAATCTGCGCCGGAGATACAATCTTAGATTTAAGCTGCTTCGCTACGCCGAGGAAATCTAACCTACTCATGTTGGCAATTGTTCTTCATTCGAATAGTAGAATATTTGCTTCGTCTTCATTGGTGAAGGAATTTCGGAAAACCGAGCTCAGTAACTTTTATTTAATGGCACTGTCATCAGTAACTTTACCATTGCTATCATACAGTGAAGATATTGATTGCATCTTCCCAGTGGTGTAATTTACATACGTCCAGAATCTCTTTGGATTTTCTGCCTGATTTCGAGACAGAGTTTCGTTGTGGAAGCTATTAAAAGTATCTCGCACTCAAGAACGTGCAAAGTTTCGAGCTTTAGTAAAACATCGTCAATCTTCGAGGTTTTGTGTTCCTTTAAATTTCGTATGCTTTTTGTGTTGCTTCTGCAACAGTGTTCTGACCTATTTTGTGTACCATGTATCATCTCTTATTAATTTATTTGGTATATCTCTTCCAACCACCGCTCATACTACTACTTTGAATCTAATCAATATCTGGTCTACGCTTACATCGTCAGATTGAAACGAATTGAGACTGTCTCTCAGGAAGGCGTCAAGCGAATTTTTATTTGCATTTTTGAACAGCTATTTTTTGGGTTTATTTTCGGTGGATTTCGATGTTACGATATTCAGTCTTGCTACAACGACCTTTTGGTCACTAATCTTTATGTCCTTCTTGATGTTTCCTATTTGTTCAGCGTTATTTGTTGTTATGAGGTCAAGTATGCCTTCCCAGCCGTTTACACTTCCAGTTAGCTCCTGTTCAAAACAATTTTCGGTAAAAACATTTAGTACGATTTCGGACGCCGTTTTACGCCTACAACTGTCTTTAAACACGTGTTTTCGTCACCATATCGAGGGACAGGTTGAAGTCCCCACCAAATGTAATTGTACGAGTGGGGCACCTGTTTGAAATGAGACTCAAGTTTTCTTTGAACTGTTCAGCAGCTGTATGATCTGATAACCGAAGTTAAGCACTGTCGGGCTTGGCTAGCACTTGGGTGGGTGACCATCCGGTCTGCCGAGCGCTGTTGGCAAGCGGGGAGCACTCAGCCCTCGTGAGGCAAACTGAGGAGCTACTTGATTGAGAAGTAGCGGCTCCGGTCTCGGAAACTGACATACGGCCGGGAGAGCGGTGTGCTGATCCCATGCCCCTCCGTATCCGCATCTGGTACGCCTGTGGTCTGAGGATGACACGCCGGCCGGTCGGTACCATTGGACCTTCACGGCCTGTTTGGGCGGAGTTTAGTTTAGCAGTTGTCAACGGCGCTGATGGAAGAGTAGGACATTATACCACTAGAACTCCTTTCCAGTCTCATGGCCAAAACAGGAGCATGTTGAGGAGCATGCATTGCTGTCTGTGGTGATCACTTATCCTATTAAGAACCATGTACCGTTTTGTAATGTCAAGAGGACCATCATAAATCGCTGTGACGTCAGTATAATTATTGTCGTTGAATAAAAGCAACATTTCTGTTCCTCTCAATAAGTACTTTCTTCAGTTACCTTTTGTGCTATCTGTAGCAATTCTTTCTATGTTCAGTCAAGTTTCATTGAGCTATGTTATTTGGCAGTGACACATATTGCGAAAGTTACTTTCCTTCTTAACTTTTGCACACCAATCAATGATTCAGCTGTCCCTGCCTCTGGATTTTATGCAGCCCACAATGCCTTCAACTACCATACACGAGATTTTCCTATTGTCTCACTTGCTATATGCAAACTACAAGTACTATAAAAAATAAACAAATCCTTTCTGTAGAAAATTTAATGCAGTTAATTTTGTACTCGGGTATGTTTTCGCTGGAAGCCACAGTTGCCGGCTCGTGTGGCTGAGCGGTTCTAGGCGCTTCAATCTGGAACCGCGCGACCGCTATGGTCGCAGGTTCGAATCCTGCCTCGGGCATGGATGTGTGTGATGTCCTTAGGTTAGTTAGGTTTAAGTAGTTCTAAGTCTAGGGGACTGATGACCTCATATGTTAAGTCCCATAGTGCTCAGAGCCATTTGAACTATTTTTTTGAAGCCACAGTTTTGGAGTCATTCAGGAAAAATGCGACTGAATGTCTTTCTGCACGTTTTTCTTAAATAATTCGAGAACTATGGCCTCTAGCGGAAACGCATCCCAGTAAAAAATTTAACTACATTAAATTCCTACAAAAATATTCTGTTCATTTTTCCTGCAGGTCTAATATTTTGCATGTAGTGAACAAGAGAGTATGAAAATCTTGCACGTGGTATTTGAAGACGTTGCAGGTTGCATAAAACCCAGCGGTAGGGGCAGCTGAATCACCCTGTATAATTAACAGTACCTTACAGTGCAAGGCAATAAAGCATTGCGAGGAACTCCTGTACATCATAAAAACATGTTCCAAGAAAGTCTTTTATCTTACATTTAAAATCCTGGAGCTCATAACTCAAACAAAACTGCAGAATAGTGCACACTTTTGTCTACAATGGCTAAGGAGGTGCAGATCGATTCGTTCGTCTGGCGTTCACTGAGTGCCTGTGGTGCTCCTATTGAGTGATCTGGTATTACTAACCCCAAGTTCCCTGAGGGAATACATGTATATGGAAGTCGAGTTATAATTCGAAGGCCATTGAACAACGGCTTGCACGAAGTTCGTTAACTGATAGGCAGATCGTTCTCACCGCCTTTCCGCGTTCTAAGAATGTTTTTCTAATTCACAGATTTGACCCCAAATATAATATCATGGAATACAATTGAGTCAAATTTTGCGAACTACAGAAACTTACGCATTTCAGAGTAACCAAAAGTGATGATTATTCACAAAGTAAAGATTTTATTTGGTTTATCCGCAGAATACTGAATTTAATACTTCAAAAAGATCGTTTCGTCTATAATCAGCCCTAACACTCTAAAATGTTCAACTTAATATACTAATTGATCCACTTGTCACCGTGATCTTTCGGTTCTGCAATAGTCTCATTATAGAAACTGTACGACCTGTCTCTTTTCCAGTTAAGCTGCAACAATTTTCTGTAAGCCAGGAGCTATGCTATCCATTGCTCTATTTGCTAAGTCACTTAAATTACATGTCTGTCTTTAAGAAACTTGTCTATGCAGATCAGAACAGCTCCCCTGCCCCTTTCTCACACCTTTCAAATCAAATCTGTGCATTTCTTGATGACACTGGAGGACAAACTCCCGTTTCCTATTTTCTACATATAAAAATTGATTCGCATTTTGCGAATCCGGATTGACGTCAGCTGTTTGTGATTGATGACAATTTGTGCGGGACCAGGACTCGAATCAGATTTCCTGCTTATCACGAGCGACATCTTAACCACCTTAGCTATCCGTACATGACTACATGACCGACCCAAACTTCCGTATATCACGGAGTCCACAACCCTTATGCTCGTACATTTCGTGATTCCCGTAAAGGGAGAGAGAAATATTTTGCAGTCATTTTAGCCCACCGAGGCATGGATACATCATCGATGGTTACAATGTCTATGCTAATGTAGATTCTCTATCTTCACCCCCTTACAGCGTCCTTCAGACATGGATTCCGCGACATTTGGAAGTTTGGACCGGTCCTGGAGTTGCGCATGGATACCCGAAGTGGCAGTTTGGATCGAGGAGCCGTGCGGCGCGGACGTGTTGTTTACGTCCTTGGCAAGGAACACGCTCTCGGTATTTGGTCTATTGGCTTCGGCAGCTTCAAGCGTCCTAGTACTTTCACTGATTAAAATGTCCAACTATTACAGAAAATCAAAGCTGATATTCAGTTCAGAAGTGATTCCGCTCGACCAAAAGCGCTGGAAACAGAACGTTTCCTTCGAGATGAAGTAAAAGATCCGGAGTGACAAAACTGTAGTATACACCATTCCATAGTCAGGCGGAGTATGATCGCATTTATGTCTCCCCTGATCTAGAAGCAGCGGCAATGGACGCAGAAATATGGCCGTTAGCCTTTTCCGATCATAGTGCATATATCTGTACTGTCGCTCTCCGTCGACAGAAGACATGGAGACGTCGTGGCTGCTGGGAAATGAATGTAGTGCACCCGCACAAGCCGGAATATTATCGACTCATGATGACGACAATCCCGTCGGTGACTGCCTGAGAAGATCGCCTGCTGAGATGTCCCTCCACGCTGAAATGATGGCTCGAATGCCCCAAACCGGCACTACGGTAGAGAACAGTCCCTCCAGCATCGCCACACGACGGAATATTACTTTGATTTGCTCCGAGAACTCATAGTAAGCCCACAATCTCCTGACCGACAGGTAGAGACTCGTCGTATCAAGGCGAAGACCATATCACATATGAGCCGTCGTTTCGAAGGTGTCGTGGTGTGAGGACGGTGTCAAGATCGAGTCGTCCGTGATCCTCCATCTATGTGCCACATTCTTCGCGAACAGCAACAGCGATGGCGTTCCTGACATGCCAGATGGTCGCCATTTGACTGCACAGGCAGTTATTGTGAAGGCATTCGTTGACTACTACCAACGTTTTTACCGTGAGAAGCATTGCGATGGTGTAGCTTTTGCTAAAGTGTCCTGGTCGATGTCCGGTACCATGCACGGCCCAGCAGAGGAATCTCTTATGATGCCAGTTACCCTCACAGACGTCGAGGAAGCCATAGAAAAAAAATAGTTCAAATGGCTCTGAGCACTATGGGACTTAACTTCTGAGGTCATCAGTCCCCTAGGACTTAGAACTATTTAAACCTAACTAACCTAGGGACATCACACACATCCATGCCCGAGGCAGGATTCGAACCTGCGACCGCAACGATCGCGCGGTTCCAGACTGTAGCGCCTAGAACCGCTCGGCCTCTGGCTCTGAGCACTATGGGACTTAACATCTGTGGTCATCAGTCCCCTAGAACTTAGAACTACTTAAATCTAACTAACCTAAGGACATCACACACATCCATGCCCGAGGCAGGATTCGAACCTGCGACCGTAGCAGTCGCGCGGTTCCGGACTGAGCGCCTGAACCGCTAGACCACCGCGGCCGGCTCGGCCTCTCCGGCCGGCGCCATAGAAAATCGTGCAAGCAACGAATCCCCTAGTTCCGAAGGTATGAGTTTGGAGTTCTACCGGGAGTTTAAGATTTGATGATTCCTAGATGAATTTTTAATTTATGGACTTTCGCACATTTGCGAGTTAGTAATTTTTAATACTTTTGTGGGAATGTTAGGGAATGTGCTTTTTTCGGCTTTTAAGCAGATCGATTTTATAGACTGACTAAGTAGACGCAAACCTAATCGATTTTATTTTTCATTACCTGACACTGCAAAAATTCTGATAAATTGTTTTATATATTTCCATACACAAAAACACCTCACGATGCGAATATAGTTTGCGAAACCAGACGAAACCAGACGTGTCTTTGAAAAAAGCTTTTAAACAGTCGTAGCGCTTCTTATCCAACATGGAATATTTCGGCTGTTGATGCCCTATACTGGGTGTTACAAAAAGGTACGGCCAAACTTTCAGGAAACATTCCTCACACACAAATAAAGAAAAGACGTTATGTGGACATATGTTCGGAAACACTTATTTCCATGTTAGAGCTTATTTTAGTTTCGTCAGTATGTTCTTCCACCTATGCTCAATGGAGGACAGTATCACGATTTCATACGGGATACTCTACATGTGCTGCTAGAACATGTGCCTTTACAAGTACGACACAACATGTGGTTCATGCACGATGGAGCTCCTGCACATTTCAGTCGAAGTGTTCGTACGCTTCTCAACAACAGATTCGGTGACCGATGGATTGGTAGAGACGGACCAATTCCATGGCATCCACGCTCTCCTGACCTCAACCCTCTGGGCTTTCATTTATGGGGGCATTTGAAAGCTCTTGTCTACGCAACCCCGGTACCAAATGTAGAGACTCTTCGTGCTCGTATTGTGGACGGCTGTGATACAATACGCCATTCTCCAGGGCTGCATCAGCGCATCAGGTATTCCATGCGACGGAGGGTGGATGCATGTATCTTCGCTAACGGAGGACATTTTGAACATTTCCTGTAACAAAGTGTTTGAAGTCACGCTGGTACGTTCTGTTGCTGTGTGTTTCCATTCCATGATTAATGTGATTTGATGAGAAGTAAAATGAGCTCTAACATGGAAAGTAAGCGTTTCCGGACACATGTCCACATGACATATTTTCTTTCTTTGTATGTGAGGAATGTTTCCTGAAAGTTTAGCCGTACCTTTTTGTAACACCCTGTATACAATGTTATATGTTCTTTGCTGGACGTCGATATATCAGGAACTGATGACGCCTACTGTGCCGTCTGATTATCCCACTCCCCAAGCCAGTAGGGGAACAAGGGGCTCAGCATTACCATCAGTTGGCCTTGCTCATCAATGACTTTAAGATCTTCCCAAGGCTTCTGGCGGCGCGTCTTAAGAGCGTCTTGTCCCAAGTATTTTGTACGGAACAAACGTCCATGGGAGGAGCTAATAATATGCAGACGGCGATTAGTGACTGTGACAGCCCTTGCAGCGGCTTGTCGCCTTCGAGGTGCCCTGATCACTGTAGACTTTGACGATGCTTTTGACAGCGTGGGCCATGATTTCCTTGCGGTGGTGATAGACTGCATGGCTCTCCCGTCATCCTGCGGCTTCTCTACTTCTCTGCAGTGAATCAACCAAAGTGCGGAATAATGGGCGTCTGGTGGGCCCCCTGCCAAGTTCGCAATCTGTCCCATTCAGGATTGCCCGAACTAAATGATCCTGTATGCAGTTGCTCTTGAATCAGATATCTGCCGTAATGGCACAACGACTACTAGAGGCATTCATTTATTTCGTGAGCGCTGGACATATCCTCAAGAAATGCTAAGAAATCCTCACTCTTCCTACACACAGTGGCTTGTCAAAGCCCTTGCCAGAGCAGCGGCACTGTACATCAGCACAGTGGCTAAGCTGTGGACTCACTGCCGCAATAATGTCACTGGTCTCCAGATTGAAGCACTGGCGCCTAGTTCCCGCCTTCCATCCATGGCCGTTGCATACATCACGCCATCTGTCATACACATCAAGACCTTCTTCCTTGAATATAACAAACTTTTACATTCTAGACATCCGCAGCTGTTGAAAGGCATGTTATTAGGAAGAATTCCCCTAATAGGTGGTAAAACTGTTGTTTATTGAAACACAACAGGTTTCGTGGCCTAAAGCGGCATCATCAGGTACAACTTTCATGATAAAAACCAAACCACAGTGTCACATTTTGTGGCTGTTAAAATTAATAAAGGAACGTCTAAAATATATTGACAACGTTGAAAGATCATAGGCATACCCAATGCTCTTAGTCGAAATTTACTGTTCAATTAATATTGTCAATACTATGGCGAGAGAAAGGTAACGAAGACGTGCTCCATTCATTTAGGAAAAATTTCTGAGGGGTGAAACTTACTGTTACAGTTGTAAAGTATGTATGTAGAATTTTAAACGGATCCTAGCCAAGGCTCGACATACGTTACGTACCAAGAATAATGGAGATGTAACCCTTGTGCGCAATTTCTGGTTAAGCCACCTCACAAGGACAATTATAAATTTAAAAATTACAGGGTCGCCACCAGCCCAAGTCCTTCCTAACAATTAAGAAAAGACCGAACTGTAAATTAACAGTTTAATTAAATTAAGAATTTAATTATAAGGATGCAAATTTTTCAAAGAAACTAACAAGATGAACAGCATTGTATGTCGTACATCAATGAGCTTGTTTAATTACATGTGAATTCCTTAATTTTGAGACAGTACACTCGTTCACTTTGATTTTTTTCTGCCATTTTTGTTCATCACAAGCAAGCATATTAACTTTTTAAAAAATCAGGGAATAGAATATTCTACCGTATCTTCCTTCGCCGTCGGCGTTGTCGTTGTTACCGTGAGACACCGTTATACCAAGAGGAAAGGCGCGTCGATCTTTGAGCATGAGATATGATGACCTTAAGCCATTGACAACACACAACGGTCACGGTAGCACCTGATTCCAGAATAGCTGCAGTAGTTAAGATCTACGAACTATCCCCTGTTGACCAGGTCCCCAAAACTTAACTCGTAACGAGATCCCTTCAAAGCAAATTGTCATAACGATCATCTATAAACGCTTCGTACAACGAGAAGAAATATTATGGTTTATGGAATAATAACAGATACGACCAAACTGTCTTGTCTCTTCTGCTTTATTTAACATAACTTCGTTCACAGTTTCATTTCGCATTCACCACTCATTCACCGAAACCCTTTGATGAACAGTTTTGGTTGCTTAACACCAACAGTCAATGATAATGATACAGCTTTTCTCCTTTTTATAAATTGAAGCCCGCTCTCCGTGATATAATAAAAAAAATCCGGTCTCAATACCGCGTCCCTCGTGAGATGCGAATAGACTTATCCCGTAATTGACCGCCCTGTAGGTGTACTCAATTTAACGACCACACTTTGCTGTCCGCTATTTCGCGTAACTGAATGTCCATTTGTTAGTCTGATTATACGCTGTAGCTATTTAAAATTCGCCCCTATATTTTTCACAACGCACAATTAGCACTTCGTTACTTGTTTTCTTTTTCTTTTTTTTTTTTCTAAGAGTAAACGGAAAAAAAGACGCCGTATCATCGGCTTAGTCGATATAAAGCAAAACACCTTAATATGCCCAATTTTACCTCTTCATATAGGATCGGCTACCTTACTCATTAATTTATTACATATTATTTCCAATAACGCTAAACAGGTATCGCCGTTATATTTTAATTGTATTCAAAAGCATGTTACTACTATTATGACCGACCAAATCATAACAAATCGCGCGGCGTGCGTTTTTAACGATAACTTTACGTTATTCAAGTTCCGTTACAGCTGTCTTGACTCGTAATGTTACACGGCCCCCCAGACTGTGATGTCTTGAAGAGGGTTCCAGACAGAACAGGCTTATTTTTTTTGTGTACTGTGACAGGAGAGGGTATTTGTTTCGGCGAATACACTCACTCTCAGATTCACTCAACAAGTCAGTACATACATTCTACAATATTTAAGTTGAGTTAATGGGCCTAGACAAAATGCCCTTAACTAAATTCCACATTTGTTTATAGGTTGTCTTAGAAACACTTCGCACTAATCACTTCATATTCACACCACATTTTTTTTCTTGGATGAAGCCCTCAGTTCTTCAACCGACTGTGCAAGGCAGGGATCACAGCCGGGTTCGACGATTGGCATCGTAGGCCAAAACCCTTATCAGGCCACTTGTTTAACCAGAGAGGATTTGGTCCTTTTCTTTTCCTCTTAATTCCACTTTTAAATCATCCATCCTCGCTGTTCGGTGAGAGGATAAATCGTATTTCAGCGTCGTCATTGTTGCTGATACCAAGAAGGTATCTCATGGAAATCGTCGATACATTCTTTAATTTTCCTGGTAAGTTAGTATAAGTACGTATTTATCCACTGGTGCTTTTATTTAGTCCACTGAGTGTAGTCTTGGTATCATTCAGTGTTTCTTGAATCTATATTTTGCTCATTATTGATAATATTTATTCAGGTCTATGTGAAGGAACAAGCCTTTAATTACATCAGTATCACAATCTGCCAGGAGGTAGCTGCCTTCATGAGGTATTTTCATTATTTTATATGGACCTGTATATAAATATTGCCATTTCTTATTCAGTCTTTTCCTGGTTGATGCTTTTGGGTGATTTCTCAATAAAATTTCTTCCCCTACATCATATGTGACTACTTTCTTCACATTTTTATCAAAACGGGTTTTTCTCAATTGTGCTTGATGCTTCAGGTTTTCGTAGACCTTCTTCACCATATCTTCTTTCTTGGTAATCTTTTGTTCTATTGCAGGTAATTTCTTCATCCATTGTGGCACAATACTTTCACCAAATACTATTTGGTTAGGTGAATAACCTGTCGATAAGTGTGGTAAGTCATTATACACTTTCTCAAATTCATAAATCCAATCGATCCATTTATAATGTTGTTTGGGTATGTACGTCCGTAAAAATCGGTTCAACTCTCGGAAGATTCTTTCAACCGGATTTCCACAAGGGTAAAATCTTGAGATGTAAATGTGCTGGATTCCTTGTTCTTTCATAGTGTCTCTCCATACTTTGCTTGTATAATAAGCAGCGTTGTCTGTCAAGATCATTATAGGTTTGCCAAGCTCAGTTATATAGTTGTTGATAAATTTGCGTAACATGGGTCGAACGTGGAGATTTTTCAAAGGATATAATTTCACATATTTTGAAAAGAGATCATAGAAAGCCAATACATATTTGAACCGTCCACGTGTCATGGGACATGGCCCACAGACGTCACATGACACCAACATTAAAGGTTGTTGTGGGATGACAGGATGTAATTCTATCTTCCGACAATAGTTTATGGGTTTCGCCTTCTGACATATTTTGCACTTCTTAATAATATTTGTAGCTATACGTCCCAAATTTGGATGATAGCAGTATTGTGCTATTTTGGCTGTACATTTAGCGGCACCAAAATGACCCCAATTCAAGTGAGTGTACCATACTAGTGATTCTAAGTATTTATTTGGAACACAAACTTTCCAAACATCTTCTTCATCCTTCCTCCGATACAATATTCCAGATTTTAATTGATACTGTTCTTGAGAGTGACTTAGCGTTTTGCTTTCAACAGCATGCCTAATGGCTTTCCACAACTTATCATCTTCTTGCAGTTGTGGAAGACTTCGAGATAGCTGTGAAATCTGCCTCTCACAATATTGCCTTGATAAATTCATGATTTTAAAGTCAGTAGTCCGTTCTTCACACTCGTCGTCATTCTTTCTTTTCGGTAGTCTTGAAAGAGCATCGGCTATGATGTTGTCTTTCCCTCTGATGTATTTGAGCGTAATATCATATTCTTGCAGTAGCAAGGCCCACCGGGTTAAACGTGAATGGAACATCCTTCCTGTTAAAATAAAAGATAAAGCTTTGTGGTCGCAGAATACAATGATCTTCTTTCCATATACAAAATAGCGAAACTTTCTAAGGGACCAAACCACGGCCAGTACTTCCAATTCAGTAGTACAATATGCACGTTCACAGCTAGAGAGTGTTCTGCTGGCAAACCCAATTATCTTGATGGTACTGATATCTTCTGGATTGTCCCTCTGGAAAAGAGTGGCACCCAATCCTGTTTCAGAAGCATCCGCAGCAATATAAAAATCTTGATCAAGTCTCGGATGATGTAACAGTGGAGCATTAGTCAAAGCATTGCGGATGTTATCAAAAGCTTGCGTGCATTCGGAATTCCACTCCCACATGACATTTTTTCTTAACAGCCGTAACAAACAGTCTTGGCTTCCTAACTGATTGGGTAAAAATCGTCGAAAAAATGAAACTAAGCCGATAAATGACTTTAATTCCGTTCTATTCTTTGGATAAGCACATCTGTTAATCGCATCCATCTTTTTAGGATTTGGTTTTATCCCTTCAGGAGTGATTATATGTCCAAGAAATTTCAATTGGTTATGAGCAAACTTGGATTTTCTCAAATTTACAGTAACTCCGTATTCCAAAAATTTCGCAAAAACTCTTCTTAATAAGTCCAAATGTTCCTCCCAAGTTTCAGAAGCAATTAGCAAATCACCCACATATAAAGTAACTTCATTCAAAAGGTCTCTGCCCAGTACGGTACCTAATGCCGATATGAAAACACCACCGCTTATTTTCAACCCAAATGGCATGACAGTAAACTGGTAACTTCGGCCCAGAAAAACGAATGCAGTATATTTTCTAGATTCTTTCGATATTCTAATTTGCCAATATGAACTACGCATATCCAAAGAAGTTAAGAAGCGGGCACCATAAAACTTTTGTACTAACTCTTCTAGGTTCTCCGGTCGCGTTTGTACAGGTATAATGATCTTATTGATCTCTCTGGCATCCAACACCAATCTGATGTCACCATTGGGTTTAATTACCGCCACAAGAGGGTTACAATATTCAGAATCTGAGGGCTCAATAATACCCCATTCTAACATTTTATTGATTTCCTTTCTGACTACTTCTTTCTTTGTCCATGGGATAGAATAGGAAGTACGACAAAAGGGTTTATGTGCATACGTCTTTATATGGTATTCAAAATCTTTTACTATACCCGGACGTTTACTAAAAATTGACTGATATGCTTCCAACAAGTAGTACAGTTCATCCCTTTGGATAACAGATAAATATTCTGATTCTAACACCTTTTCCTGCAATGACATTTTATCCATCATTTCTTCAGAACATTCAATAAGGCATATATCATACACATTTTCATCATCAATGCTGACATATTTTACCATTAGATTCATACACAATTGATTTGGAATTACTCGGCCCTTTCTCAGGGTGGTTGTCAAAACATTACCATTTGAATTAAATATACATTCACCTTTCTCTAAATTAATGATTGCACCGGTCTCACATAAAAAATCCAAACCCCAGATACATGGTACTGTCATTTTAGGAACAACCAGGAATGTACTTTCTATTTGAGCCCCCTGTATTGTAACGTCAACACGTACCTATTTCACAACTTTTTGCATTTTTGCGCTGAACGCGCCAGACACGGTACATCCTGTGATAGGAAAAGTGGGCATTTTTACCCCTCGGCTTATCTGTTTTAAACAGTCCAACGTCGTGACACTAATAGTTGCTCCAGTATCAATTAATATTTCAACATCAACATTATTTATACTTGTTGGAATTATTGCCTGTAAAATTTGTCCACATTTATTAGAAACTTCAGGTTTTTCTTCGATTAACTCATTCCTTATATCCTGATCATTATTGTACCTTAATACTCTCAGTTCAAATTGGTGCCTGCCTTCCTTCTCCTTTCCAGTCATCCTAGGAAGGCATTTGGTGACTGGTATTAGTTTAATCTATCTCGTTGAGTCATCGGTGGGGGTTCATGAACTTCCACAATCCGTACAGTATGATCCGAGTTATGGTATTCACCCCGTCGCACATTGGAGGCTCCTTCGCCCATTGGTATAACTCCTTGTGCTGGATGAGGACTCGAGGCATTTGTTCCATCCTGCCGATGAACATTATGCTTCGAATTATCTTCCCAATGTCGAATGCAATTGGGTTCATCACTTGGGTACCTGTTACTCTTATTAATATCACTACTATGCACATTCGCGTCACCATATCGAGGTTTACCTCTAGCACAGTAAGTATCTCTTCTACATTTACTATAATCATTGTTTTTATTGCAACCATAGGATGAAAATTGTCCACGCTCCTGTGATGCGGGTTTGACCTGGTTTTCGGTATTATTATTATCATACGTTAAATTATTATTATAATTATTCGTATTACTATAAGTGTGAGTCGACATTTGATTACTACTCATTAGTCTTGCATCTTCCATAATCATATCTATAGAGTCAATCACCGACAAGAATTGTTCTACGTCGTGGTCAGGAACATTTATTAACTTTTCACGTATATTTATGGGCAACCTTCCCTTCAAAATTCTGATCACTTCCTTGTGAGAAATTGGATCACTCCAATAACGTGTCTTATTTATGTACTTTTCAAAATATTGCCTTAAAGTACTCCTTTTACTGTTAAAATACTCAGGTTGGTAAACCTCTTTTCTTAATTTCTCTTGTTTACTCGACGACCAGTATTTAGTCAAAAAAAGTTGTTCAAACTCAGCGCAAGTATGGCAACTTTCACTTACTTCGGCGGCCCATAATGCGGCTTCTCCGGTAATTTTGGATACTATAAATTGAAGTCGGTCGTGTTCTGACCAGCTACGCGGAAATATTCTTTTGAAATTATTGATAAAGATTTTCGGATGTAGGTTGTTCTTTTCAGTGGAGAATGTTGGGAATTGTCTACTTTTAAAAATGCTGTTCTCCACCTTTAAAGAAGACAAATATCCTCGCTGACCAAAAGAATCATCATCTTTACCAACCGAATCATCAACTTCCCAATGCAAATTTTCACCACAATTGTACTTCGTATTATCACATGTTCGGTTGTTTTTCGACCTATTCTCCGAACGTTCGTCCTCTGTCAACAAATTTTGTGATGACTTTCGTTCTAACTCCGCCAATTTATGATTGGTTTCCTTTTGCCATTTAGGTAACTCATCAACTATTTTGTCTTTTATTTTCTGAAATTCGCTAGTGAAGAGCTTAATTAATTCATCATTTCTACTTAGGTGCTCATTGATATTTTCATTTGGCTGGGATCCAATAGTAGTCTTAACCTTGTCTACAATTTCATTTTCTTTTATTTCTATCCATTCAGATAGATCTTCGTCAAGTCTTTTAGTTTGATCTACTAAATACTTGTCAATCCCCTTACGAGCATCAGACTCAAACTCGACTATTTGTTTCGAAAGCTCTTCTATCTGTGCGCTAGCATTGAAACAGCTGCTTTCACACTTAACCATCCTATTGGACAGGCCATTATAACTCTTCGAAACAACCTCATATTTCTTTTCTACGTCATGAAGTTTTCCCATTAAATTATTATATTGCCATTCTAAGGTGTTAGAAAACTCTACATCTAGTTCTCCAAATTTCGCATTTAATTGAGTCTCCCAGTCCGCCTTTAATTCTTTCTTAGTATTTTCCATTTTATAATCAAAGGTGTTCAGTTTGCTTTCCAAAGAATCCATTTTAACTTCTAATGAACCAAATTTGGCCTCAAATTTTTCATTTAACTTTTGATTGTCCTCTTTTAATTGCTTATTATCTTTTTCTAGTGAACCAAGTCTTCCATTCATTACACCCATTTGAGTATTTATTGATACCAGCATATCAAACATTTTTTGATTAATATTTCCATTTTGAGGATCAACTTGCTGATCTACTTCCGAAACCTCAAGATCTTTATGTTCTCCCACGCTGCTTACCTTACTTATCATTGTATTTGAATCTCCTAACGGCTCTAAATCAATAACTGTATTATTATCTGTACACGTCTCCTGTCCCACATTGAGCTCATGGGATGCATCATCCCTTTCCTCTTCACTTTCCTCTCTCTCTCTACTCATTACTCTACTCAACTGCACATTACCATGTATTCTTTTCGTTCGTTTTGACATGATTATTCACTACCAAGACATACACTTATTTTCACTATGTATTTATGTATATTTATCTACCGAAATCACAAGTCTCAGCTTCCTTTTTTGTTTTATAATTATACAGTTATTTTAATCATACCTGGTACTATCGCTCACTTTTAGCGATTATTGAAGAATACCTCTTTCATTGGACAGACTCACTGGCTGCTACAATATTTTCCAACTCTAGGGTTCGTGAATCCGGATGACACTCGACTCGATGCAGCAATCCTCCTCGATCGAGCCGCACGTTGTGGCGCCACTTCTACCGTATCTTCCTTCGCCGTCGGCGTTGTCGTTGTTACCGTGAGACACCGTTATACCAAGAGGAAAGGCGCGTCGATCTTTGAGCATGAGATATGATGACCTTAAGCCATTGACAACACACAACGGTCACGGTAGCACCTGATTCCAGAATAGCTGCAGTAGTTAAGATCTACGAACTATCCCCTGTTGACCAGGTCCCCAAAACTTAACTCGTAACGAGATCCCTTCAAAGCAAATTGTCATAACGATCATCTATAAAGGCTTCGTACAACGAGAAGAAATATTATGGTTTATGGAATAATAACAGATACGACCAAACTGTCTTGTCTCTTCTGCTTTATTTAACATAACTTCGTTCACAGTTTCATTTCGCATTCACCACTCATTCACCGAAACCCTTTGATGAACAGTTTTGGTTGCTTAACACCAACAGTCAATGATAATGATACAGCTTTTCTCCTTTTTATAAATCGAAGCCCGCTCTCCGTGATATAATAAAAAAAATCCGGTCTCAATACCGCGTCCCTCGTGAGATGCGAATAGACTTATCCCGTAATTGACCGCCCTGTAGGTGTACTCAATTTAACGACCACACTTTGCTGTCCGCTATTTCGCGTAACTGAATGTCCATTTGTTAGTCTGATTATACGCTGTAGCTATTTAAAATTCGCCCCTATATTTTTCACAACGCACAATTAGCACTTCGTTACTTGTTTTCTTTTTCTTTTTTTTTTTCTAAGAGTAAACGGAAAAAAAGACGCCGTATCATCGGCTTAGTCGATATAAAGCAAAACACCTTAATATGCCCAATTTTACCTCTTCATATAGGATCGGCTACCTTACTCATTAATTTATCACATATTATTTCCAATAACGCTAAACAGGTATCGCCGTTATATTTTAATTGTATTCAAAAGCATGTTACTACTATTATGACCGACCAAATCATAACAAATCGCGCGGCGTGCGTTTTTAACGATAACTTTACGCTATTCAAGTTGCGTTACAGCTGTCTTGACTCGTAATGTTACAATATTAATTTGAAAAGTGGCATCAATGAGAAAGATAAAGGACGCAGAATTTATCTTTTACGTAGCACATTTATCTTATGCCTGAATTTGATGCACATCCTAAGAATACACAAGACCGGTGCCTGAGTAAAAAATTTAACTAAATAATTCGCCAAAAAATGGTAGAATAGCGCAATTAAAACGGAAAAAACACACAAAAGGGATATGGAATACAATAATTCAATCATTCCATCTACGTACCCACGACAGAAATAGTTCGGAGAGATACCTATCGCCATCATGCCCATGCACTAGCTTGGAAGAGGTTTATCCGATTCGCAAGGTTTTGTAGAGTAGATATGCGACAAGGAAACCGCACCTACCGCTTACGAACGGCCGAACTTCAGCACATGGTAAACTTGATTACGAGTTAACTGTTCAGAAATTAGACATTAAACCAAGTACAGATGTAAGAAATTTTAGTGGTGCAATACCAGAATTATTTTGCCACCTCGAAATAAAATTAACTCGGCAAGGCAGAAACCCGCCCCCCAACCGTTTCAACTTACACGTGGTCTGTTCAGAAACAGACCGTTACAAACATTTCCTCTATGCGCACGAAAAACTGATATTTTACTGAAATTATAACACACGAAACAATTAAACTGGTGAAATGAAAACCTGTTGCAGTGCAGTAGTAGACCAGAAGGATCATCGGTTACCAAGCACGAGGTGCAAGACGAACACAAAGAGACAATAGCATATTCCACGAAAACATAGAAAATAATGACAATAAAATCACACTCGCTCGAAAACACTATTATTCTCACGTTCACCCGAAGTTATACTGGCTAGCTTTTCCTAAACATATTCACTGCTAGAAATTCCACGCCATGATGTCCGAAAGGAACAAAGGAACTTCCGCACTCCATACCACCATCATTTCCGATTTTTTTAACAAAATAATTATGCCACATTTCGAAAATACGAGGGTTCTCGAGAAAATAAATTCCGATCGCTCGCGAAATGGAAACCACAGTGAAAACCATAAAATTTTATTTGCAACAGTTAGGTACACCTTCCGCCTACTTCTGTACATAATCGCCACTCCAACTTCGAGTTCTGTCGTAGTGTTGCATCAGCTTTTAATATCCTCGTCATAGAAAGCAGCCGCCTGTGCTTTCGGCCAGTTATCTGCACTGGTCTGCAGCTCGTTGTCTGTGGAAAAATTTTGTCTCTATAGCCAGCGGTTCTTGCGAGCAGAGATGAGACTCTGGGGGAGCCAATTACGGACTGTATTGTGGGTGAACAAACACTTCTCATCAGAAACGCTGCAAGAGCGTCTTCATTGCCCTGCAGTGTGCAGCCGAGAGTTAACATGGAAAAGGAACTGCTCGACAGTTGCGTTATGTGGGCTGCATGAGCCGGGCGAGATCTCTAATCGGGCCCTAGTACTTGGCATCTTTACGTGCTCACTGTTCACTCAAAACTGAAAAAAGCGACACGACATGACCGACGGGCATATTAAAGACACATCTGTGCAAAGCTTTACCGGATTTTCCCACTGGTTTCCATTTCGCGACCAATCGGAACTTACTTTCTGGACAACCCTCGTACATAACTACACACGCTTCAGTTAAGCTGCAGTACTTAAATATTCCACGAGTTAACATAGGGAAGTTCTAATTCGACCTACTTCATATCAGCAGAAACCTTCTCTAGGAGCTACGAACTGTACTCACTAACCGCTAGCTGCAGTGTGTCCTTTCTCCACCGAGCTTCGCCTAACTACGGTTGCAACGGAAGCTACTAGAGGGATAGGCTTCCGCCATCAACCTGACAGACAAATCAACCTCAGACTAACTTCTCTGTCCAGGTACTTGGATCCTAAGTTGGTCATCCTGTGCTACGCTCCAAACGAGAAGCAGACATCGTCCAGGTACTTGGATCCTAAGTTAGACATCCTGAGCTACCCTCCGAACGAGAAGCAAACATCGCCTGCTCCTAGCAGACGACAACCACCTCAGCGTTCCCCAAAAAGGAAACCAGAAACCACACGTAAAAACACTCATTCAGTCACATTCAGGCACACATAAGGTCGGGTGAAGGGAGAACGTAATAAATACAGGTCACGATTTCCTATGGAACATGAAAAAATCAAACATAATATCATTTAATAAGCTTTAGTTTCATTGCTCAATCTTTCTGGGAGAGTTAATAAATTAAACCGCAATCAGACGGTGGAAAGAATAGGATGCACAGAATCCAGTGAGACAAGCGTCTTATGAAACGACGACACAGTAACGTTTCACAGTGCCTTTTTTTTTAAATTTACCTGCAGCTAAAAAGAAAAAAAAAAAGATATTTTATAGTGGCAGGATGCTGAAAGTTTTTAAACGAGCCTGATTGGCGATAGTAAATTGTTACTGCTAACATGATTGGTTCAAATGGCTCTGAGCACTATGGGACTTCTTAACAGCGCAGGTCATCAGCCCCTAGAACTTGGAACTACTTAAACCTAATAAACCTAAGGACATCACACATATCCATGCCCGAGGCAGGATTCGAACCTGCGTCCGTAGCAGTCGTACGGTTCTGGACTGAAGCGCCTAGTACCGTTCGGTCACCGCGGCCGGCGCAAACATGATTAGTCGCGGCACTAAGCAAATTACTATGTGGAATGTCTCAGATGTCAGTGTCTTGCCGGTCTGACGGCAGGGCAACCTGATATTTGGCAAAGTAAAAGCGGCTCGCACGAACGACAAAGAGAGACTAGATGGCTGGCGGAACGGGAGCTATTCATGTGGACTGGGGCCAACGAGATATACGGGCCCTACAACGAACTCGTGACGTCACACTAGTCAGCATGTCCGCCACACCTCGCGTATGCCCGGTTCTGTGCAGTGCCCATGGGAAATCAATATTTAATTGGAAAGGTATTCACTAAAGGTCTTAATTTTCTCGTGTGCTATCGAGAAGTTCCGTGCATTTAAACAAGCATTCAAGAATTATTAAACTCGTCTGAAATAGAATTTTATTGCGTACTATTACCCAATCGTATAAATAATCAAAATTATCCAGCTTCAATTCTAGTTCGTTATTCAACGTGAACTGTACCGCCTTGAATATAGCAATGTGTATCAGCAGTACCAGAGCACCAACAGCAAGGGACATATATCATTTAATAATAAGTAACCATACGCAGAATGCAACTGAGAGTCGCCGTCCCATGGCTCTGTGGGCCGTGATGTGGCGCGCCACGCACCGTGGCTTTCTCGGTACTGCTGTTCGCGCCTCCTGGTATCTTGTCATTAATGAGAAACACGAGACGCGGATTCAGCTGCGCATTATCGATATGGCTGACTCCCCCTCTGCTCGCAGAGTCGCCTAATGGATATGGAAGGACATCGCCCATCCATTTCACAATGATTGACCCCTGACTGTGAGCTCACATTCTGGTTACATCGCATGAGGAATATCGAATACATTACTGGAATTGTTAAAATATCTACTTCTATTTGCCGTTTGACTATGACATTTTAATTGAAAAGGGGACGATATACACGATAATATTTAAGAGAAAATACGATTTTTGAGCTTTATTTTGCGATTGTCAACACTGTGGAGTCATAGAAACCAGACCATACGTAGGAGAAAAATTTCCTTTGTAGAGTTTAGATATATAACATTTTTCTATTCGCAGTCGTAGCCTATTTTCATTTTTTCTAATTAGTCATTTCATCGCTATAGTGTCAAACGCGAGACGCTGAGATTGAACTTACCACTGCAGCTACTGCGACGGAGGAAGCACGGGTGAAAAGCTTGAGCTTTTGTTGATTGTGTCGTACGCTATTACTAATGAATGATCCCCGTGTTTGTCAGTTAACAATTTGTAAGGCAATTGCGTTTGTAGCTGCAATGTATCCGAAGCTGTAGTGGTGAATAGTTATCAAACAGGCGCTCTGCCATTGTTATAATGCGCGATAAGTGCCTCTTCACCTGCGAAGAATGGCAATTTCGTACGAGAATTCCAATACAGCATTGCCGCGTTCAGTTGTTGTTGCAAGTAGAGGGCAACAATATGAGAAATTCCATGTGACTACTCGATATTCAAGCAACTCTCAATAAATGAACACTGAAAGGTACTGTATATTTAAACAGTAAATGAAAAATCGCTTATCTCCAATCAATTCTGCAGGAAAGAATGTGAATGTAATAAAACCTACTTTCATCGCTTTCGCGGCTGTATGAGGTCTGTTATTGCGATCGTGTAACTAAATCAGCAATAGTTCTATTGTAATGTCAAGGCAGTGGACTCTGTGCGTAACTCTTTTGCAATTTTGTGCACGTGACTCCCTGAAATCTTTCAAACACTCTGACGAACAATTTCCGCAACTGTAAAGTATTGTTTATCTTAACGTGTTTATTCTCCTTTGCTACCTTATTCTTGATAAAGGTCCAAATAAGTTCAATGGCACTGAATTCGCATTGAGCTACAGAAATTTACTTTTCTTGTCCACCGAGCGCAATATACTTTCCAAAGCGTAGTCTTATGACCTGAAATGCGGTCGCCATGGTCCAGTAGGCTAGCTTTAGTAAGTTCCTCGTACAATGTGACATTTAACAGTGGCAGATCTGTTTGGTAACTTTTCAAGAGCGCTGCTAATCAATTTCGTAGCGTCTGGCTTTCATGTCAGATTGATAGTCTGTACTTCCTTTTTGCCCAATAAAACATAAGCCGGTATTTTGCACGAATCCATCTTCATCCCACTACAGTACGCTATATTCTTTTTTACAGACCTGGAACGGAGTTTGAATTCTTCCTTTCCAGTCATTCCACTCTCGAACACTTTCTGTTGTGTAAGGCATTTTTGTTCCTGTAATCAAACCTTTCTGGAACGATGCGCAGCACACCAGCTCTCATCTCACTAGCACTAATAAATATTCCATTCATTGTTTGGCAAGTGTCTAATTTCCCGCAAGTACGCTATTTTTTTCTGCTACTCGGTTATTTTCCAACAGCACGGGATTTTTTTTAACTTTTTCTATCCGAACCCCAAATACCGAATAGCACGCCAAGGGATCGTTTCACTCATACAAGAAAAGTCTTCCATTTCAATCTTCATTTTTTTCAATACAGCTGCTACTGTTCGAAATCACATTTCGAAAATGAAGTAGTAGATTTTTCCTTCTTATTACATCCTGCGTAAACTCGTCCAATGAAAACGTCTGCCGCAGTACTTTTTTTGTGATAGGAGACATGACATTTCTCTGCATTCTCACGAAATTCACTTCACTCTACTTTCACTAATACCAATAAATTCAAGTTCTCTTTATTGGCTGTGATTCGGAATTGCTCACGCCCTGTTCTTTCTCTGTCCCGAAGTAGGCACACTGATCATCATGGACTTTCCACAACTCTTTAATTGATATGTAGTTCCATACAAGTCCAAGGCAAGTAACTATATCACGGAGACTATCTCATACGAGTGCAAAAGAAGGAATTATAGCACTTTCTTCATATCTGGCAGGAAGCTCCAACGTAAACACTGCAACAGCGGACAGTGAAATGGAAACACTGTTCAGAGGTCCGGCATCACGCGCGGCATACGGACACAAAAGTGAATAAATTAAACACGTGATATTACCGCTTCACGTAGAGTTACTTTCATAAAAGTGTAACAGTTGTAAAAGGCAACAACAGATCTAGCATTTACACTATTCACCTTGTTCATTACCACCATTACGCGAATTGTGACAAAATGACTAATCGGAAACCAACGAAAATTCATCAGTAGAGAATGTTTGTATCTTCAAGGTTTCTATGACTCCTCAAAGTTGACACTGGCCACAAAAAAAAAAAAAAATCTCGAAAAAGTAAGCTTTCTCTTAAATATTGTCGTGTATGTCGCCCCGTTTTCACCTAAAATATAATATTGAGACACCAAATAAAACAATTCCACAACACCAGCAAAGTACAACACATCGATGTTTGTCATGTGATATAACCAGAATGCCAGTTCAAAGTCTGGGGTCAATCATTATGAAATGGATAATAGTGTGTGGACCCTCAGCGGACGTGTAGCTGCTGGTACGGAGGATCCTCGCTTTTTATCTTCGAACCACACCACACACGATTGAGTCACGGATGTTCCTCTGCCCGGTAGACAGGTCTTTTCCACCCACGAAGGCCCATGCTCTGACGTGGATCATGGGACTATCAGTTTATTATTTTTTCATAGACGGTACAGGGGATGTGCTCGACTACTGGGAATTTTACAGAAATTACATGACTGTTTGATGAAACTTTCCCGATACAGGTTTTTGCCAACTATTTGGGTAGTGTTTCCTTCATGGGTTGCCCCCCCCCCCCCACTCCCATCTCCTTACACGTGGCGCGTACCGGGCTCGAGAAGATGACCTGATGCTAATCTTATTCCTATAAGGCGTCGGATTTTATGGACATCTTGTTGTCGTTGTGGTCTTCAGTCCAAAGACTGGTTTGATGCAGCTCTCCATGCTATTCTATCCTCTGCATGTCTCTTCATCTCTGAGTAACTACTCTAACCTACATCCTTCTGAACCTGTTTACTGTATTCATCTCTTCGTCTCCCTCTACGATTTTTAAACCCAACGCTTCCCTCCAGTACTAAATTGGTGATCCCTTGATGTCACGGAATGTGTCCTACGAACAGCTCCTTCGTTCTAGTCAGGTTGTGCCACAAATTTCTCTTCCTCCCAATTCTGTTTAGTATCTTCTCATTAGCTACGTGATCTACACATCTAGTCTTCAGCATTCTTCTGCAGAAACACATTTCAAAAGCTTTTATTCTCCTATTGTCTAATCTATTTATCGTCCATGTTTCACATCCATACATGGCTACCCTCCATACAAATCCTTTCAGAAAGGACTTCCTGGCTCTTAAATATATAGTCGATGTTAACAAATTTCTCTTCTTCAGAAATGCTCTTTTTCTCATTGCCAGTATACATTTTATATCCTCTCTACTTCCACTATCATCAGTTATTTTGCTTCTCAAATAGCAAAACTCATCTACTATAATAAGTGTCTTGTTTTCTAATCTAATTCCCTCAGCATCACCTGATTTAATTCGACTACGATCCATTATCCTCGTTTTGCTTTTGATGATGTTCATCTTATATCCTCTTTTCAAGACACTGTATATTCCGTTCAACTGCTCTTCCAAGTGCTTTGCTGTCACAGACAAAAATACACTACTGGCCATTAAAATTGCTACACCACGAATATGACGTGCTACAGACGCGACATTTAACCGACAGGAAGAAGATGCTGTGATATGCAAATGATTAGCTTTTCAGAGCATTCACACAAGGTTGGCGCCAGTGGCGACACCTACAACGTGCTGACATGAGGAAAGTCTCCAGCCGATTTCTCATACAGAAACAACAATTGACCGACGTTGCCTGGTGAAACCTTGTTGTGATGCCTCGTGTAAGGAGGAGAAATGCATACCATCACGTTTCCGACTTTGATAAAGATCGGATTGTAGCCTGTCGCGATTGCGGTTTATCGTATCGCGACATTGTTGCTCGCGTTGTTCGAGATCCAATGACTGTTAGCAGAATATGGAATCTGTGGGTTCAGGAGGGCAATACGGAACACCGTGCTGGATCCCAACGGCCTCGGATCACTAGCAGTCGAGATGACAGGCATCTTATCCGCAAGGCCGTAACGGATCGTGCAGCCACGTCTGGATCCCTGAGTCAACAGATGGGGACGTTTGCAAGACATGAACCATCTGCACGAACAGTTCGACGATGTTTGCAGCAGCATGGACTATCAGCTCGGAGACCATGGCCGCGGTTACGCTTGACGCTGCATGTCAGACAGGAGCGCCTGCGATGGTGTACTCAACGACGAACCTCGGTGCACGAGTGGCAAAACGTCATTTTTTCGGATGAATCCAGGTCCTGTTTACAGCATCATGATGGTCGCATCCGTGTTCGGCGACATCGCGGTGAACGCACATCGGAAGTGTGTATTCGTCATCGCCATACTGGCGTATCACCCGGCGTGATGGCATAGGATGCCATTGGTTACACGTCTCGGTCACCTATTGTTCCCATTGACGACACATTGATCTGTGAACGTTACATTTCCGATGTGTTACGACCCGTGGCTCTACCCTTCCTTCGATCCCTGCGAAACCCTACATTTCAGCAGGATAATGCACGACCGCATGTTGTAGGTCCTGTACAGGCCTTTCTGGATACAGAAAATGTTCGACTGCTGCCCTGGCCAGCACATTCTCCAGATCTCTCACCAATTGAAAACGTCTGGTCAATGGTGGGCGAGCAACTGGCTCGTCACAATACGCCAGTCACTACTCTTGATGAACTGTAGTGTAGTGTTGAAGCGGCATGGGCAGCTGTACCCGTACACGCCATCCAAGCTCTGTTTGACTCAATGCCCAGGCGTATCAAGGCCGTTATTACGGCCAGAGGTGGTTGTTCTGGGTTCTGATTTCTCCTGAGAAATCACCCAAATTGCGTGAAAATGTAATCACATGTCAGTTCTAGTCGAATATATTTGTCCAATGAATACCCGTTTATCATCTGCATTTCTTTTTGGTGTAGCAAATTTAATGGCCAGTAGTGTGCAATGTCATCGGCAAACATCAAAGTTTTTATTTCTTCTTCCTGGACTGTAATTCCTACTCCAAATTTTTCTTTTGTTTCCTTTACTGCTTGCTCAATAGACATACTGAATAACATCAGGGATAAGCTACAACCCTGTCTCACTCCCTTTTCAACCACTGCTTCCCTTTCGTGCCTCACGACTCTTACAACTGCCATCTCGTTTTTGTACGAACTGTAAATAGCCTTTCGCTCCCTGTATTTTATCCCTGCCACCTTTATAATTTGAAAGAGAGTATTGCAGTTCTAAGAGTGGTGTCTGTTTGTTCTATATCGTGTCTCCCTACCACTTTCGCGCAACGACGCTCTGAGCGTGTTTTTTAGGGAATTGACCAGTTTGAACCTGGGACCTGTTGCTGGTAAGGAGACGTCAGACCACACATGACATGTAGAATTCAGAAGAGTTCAGTGAGACTAGCGATGATATAACCAAATACTTAATGATTTCAGCGTCAGCTCCACTGCACTCCCTGTAAAGGAATCTTAATACTAACTAAATTTAATGGAAGGGGTTCAAGGCTTTGCTATTTTTAGTTAGCTGGTAAAATAACGTCGAAAAAGCAGTTAAGTTTACCATTGGAAATTTTATTCTACTCACAAAACATCGTTTATAAATTGCACTATTGATAAAAGGAAATGTTTTAATACAGGATGGTAAAAACCAACTGCGTTCAACAAAAATGTGAACGAATATTCCCTGAATGGGTTTCCAAGTTCTACAATGGATCGAAGGATGACCTATGCCATATGACATCTATAATCTAGGTTTAAATTAAGTTTCACAAGAGAGAAAACTATCAAAATGGTCTACAGTGACCCTCAATTGTCTTTAATTACTTATCTAACTTGTCGTAAATTACAGTGGCTGATGTGGCTTCTCAATAACTATATAACAGAAAAATCGTCGAGTTTCAGATTTTTACTTCAAGTGGCAAATGTGAACACCATGAGCTTTAATTGACGATCGACACTAGTATTACGTAAAGGGGATGTAACAGATGAGACTTCTGCAGTTCTGAGTGAAGCCTTATGTGCTCAAAAATGCGGCATCGCGTGCGTTCATTACCTTGTCGGTGTTCGTCAGGGGGCGGCGGCCGGCGCAGCTCCGTCCAGCTCGCCCTCTCAGAAGCAACTCTCTCCTAACTTCTCCTTACTACAATTTACCGAAGTTGGTTTAGAAAAAAACTATCTGGCTGTGTTTTCATCTGAGCAATCAGGGTCTCAATGTTAACCTTAAGCTCCGCCTACAAAAATTCTGTCTATCCAATGAGAAACGTTATACTTTTCGTGGTGGTGCAATGTTTTTAAAGTTTGCAACGTAACAGAGACGCGAAAAAGTCTCATGCTAAAACTTGCAGCTGGTGTGGTCCTTTTAGTGTTATCGTAAGATCTATACTGTTCTTCTGGAGGGCTCTAGCTTTTAACATGGACTGGGGGTGGTCCTAATGTAACAGAGACGTGAAAAAGTCTCACGCTAAAAACTTGCGGGTGGTGTGGTCGTAGCGGTTAGCTGGTGACGTGGGTGTCTGTCCCTTATCGTAGGGCCTTCTCGCTTAACACGGTTCTGCTCTCGGCTTCTCGTTTCTCCCCTCGGAACTGCGTCTGTCTCACAGTGGGAAGGTATGACATGCATTTAGGCATTCTTGTGTTAGTCTGTGGTATTCCATTTGCTCACTCGTTACTCGTATTACTTTGGTTAATTTAATGTAACGATTTATTCTTAGCTATGTGACATACTACTGGATTTGCTTATCATGTCAGGGTTTTCATGGAAGGTGTTGGATTTGCCTGACACCTTACACAGTCAACACTGACAAAAGCTTTCTCTAAGTATACAAACGCTATAAACGTAGGTTTGCGTTTCCTTAACCTATCTTCTATGACAAGTCGTAGGGTCAGTACTGTCTCCAGTGTTCCTACATTTCTTCTGAATCCAATCTGATCTTCCTCAAGGTCGGTTTCTACAAGTTTTTCCATTCTTCTCTGAAGGATTCATGTTAGTATTTTGCTACCGTGACTTATTAAGCTGATAGTTTAGTAATTTTCACACCTGGCAGCACCTGCTTTCTTTGGAATTGGAATTATTATATTGTTCTTGAAGTCTCAGGGAATTTCGCCTGTCTCATACATCTTGCTAACCAGGCAGAAGAGTTTTGTCATGGCTGGTTCTCCCGAGGCTATCAGTAGCTCTAACGGAATGTTGTCTGCTTCCGGGGTCTTGTTTCGACTTAAGTCATTCAGTGCTCTGTCAGATTCTTCACGCAGCATCATATCTCCGTTCTCATCTTTATCTACGTCCTCTTCTGGACTGCTTTTCCATCTGAGCTCTTGATATTCATACAGGTCGTTCTCTTTTCTCCAAAGGTCTCTTTAGTTTTGCTGTAGCAGCATCTATCTTACTCCTACTGATATGTGCTTCCACATCCTTACATTTGTTCTCTAGCCATTCCTGCTTAGCCATTTTGCACTTCCTGTCGTTCTCATTTTTTAGAAGTTTGTATTCACTTTCGTCTGCTTCATTTATTGCATTTTTATATTTTCTCCTTCCATCGATTAAATTCAATACCTCTTGTGTCACTCAAGGATTTCTACTAGCCCACCTCTTTTTACCTACTTGATCCTCTGGTGCCTTCAATATTTCATATCTTAATGCTACCCGTTCTTCTTCTGCTATATTTCTTTCCCTCTTCTTGTCAATGGTTCCCTAATGCTCCCTCTTAAACCATCTACAACCTCAAGTTCTTTCAGTTTATCCAGGTCCCATCAGTAGGGGCACAAGGGTGGCGTCACCCCAAGTACCGTTATCCAATATGGCGGCGACGACGTCATTCAAGATGGCGGAGTTTGAATTTTAGCAGGAAAGTGCCACGCCCCCAGCCACCAGAAAAAATTGCAGGAACTTCAAATTCCAACAGTATAATGCATCACACCCCAATTATCTCTACTAAACAAAGAAAATCGTGGGAAGATAGTTCACTTGGCCCACCTTCACTAACCTAAGTTGACCGACTGCCACTTCTTCCTATGAACTGGCGCCAAGTTTGAATTTTGGCAGTAAATAAAGATCATTTCGCATATCCCTGCTAATCAAAGACAATGGCGCTAAGATAGGTCACTTGGCATACTTCCACTAACCTGAGTCACCCGACCGCCACCTCTTCCTGGGAACTGGCCCCAAGTTTCTATTTTAGCAGTAAAGAAAGGTCCCTTGCGTTTTCACTATCAGCCTAAGAAAATTGATGCAAAGACAAAACACTTGGACTAACCTCAGTCACCCGACCGCCTCCTCTTCCTAGAGATTCGTGGGAAATGGAATCAGCCTGCACTGGGCTGCTGGAGAGAGGAGGGATTGTACTTCATTTATTTTCGAACAAATTATTTAGCGATTGGGGATATTTATCACAGTAATACAGAACGCACGCTCTGACATGCCACACAGCATTCAGACCTGCATTCTACTCCTAAATAACTCATGTATAATGCTCTACACACACACCTGCTAATTGTAAACGGTGAAAATAACTCACTGCATAGCCTACAGACATGCAAACCACTCGTAAATAATGCAATACATTTACATCCAGAGAGCCAAACAACTCCTAAATTGTCAAAATAATAACTCATCTAAAACACTATGCAAACATGCTTGCTAATCCTCAACTATCGAAATCAGGCACCAGTCTTTATTTAAATAATTATAGACAGCATCACCATCCAGTGTGTTCGCCAGGAGGTCTGGACTCCAACTGACTTAGTACACACTACCACTAGCAAAGGGCGCTTTCGTCCATGATGTCATCTGATGAGGTGACTACCGTCAAACAAGATGGCGGCATACATTGTGTTCACCACAAGGGCTAGTACATATTGACACCGCCTGAGAGCGCTACCATGGACTTGAAATGAGTTTTCGCCACCTGGACTTGGAAGGAAATAGTTAAAATCTCCACCACAATCCTCAACCAACCGCCACGTCCCCTTACCAACCCATGTTGTCGGGCTAATGTACACAAACGTGTACTATCGTGTACTAAAGTGTACTAACGTGTACCAACGTGCACAGTGCATGACCTAACCCAAGATGGTGGGGGTAAATGACGGGAAAACGACTCTGCCTCTGCTGAACATGAGTTTTTATTTTGCATGCAGAAATCTAGACACCAACTGACCCAGTACACAGTACCAGCACCAAAGGCCGCTGTCGTCCCTGACGTCATCTGTTTGACCGCTTTCCCTCTATCGCCATTCTAATGGGACACATCCGACGCTAGTTATTGACGTCATACTGACATTACAGATTGTGCAATAGAAAACTGCCCACGATTCAAACGGAACACGTGGGCCCCGCTGCCCCAGGCAACGACCCCACCCTGACCGCGGCCGGGCAATCCCCGCGAAGTCACTCAGCCATCAGCTGTCAAACTACACACAGATGTCCGTTCGGGTCCGGCACGCATGAGGTGGCGGCATACCCATCATACTTGACGCACCTGAGGAATTCATCTCCAAATACGTGATCACCTAGGCGCCTTTGATGATGCGATCGTACGGGAGCAAAGACCTATTTTCAAAGCGCAGACTTTCGAAGGTGGCACGTGCGCGCTTACGAAAACACCCTTTATCATAACAGCATTCTTGTTGTTTGGAAATGGATCAATATCTAAGCACAGACGGGGGCTATCGTCGCAAACGCATCTAACAATGTTCTCAACCTTATACTGATGTGACACGGCTATGTAGTTTAAGAACCAAGTCGACCTCGCGGAAATTGTATATTGTAGAGAGGCCTGACAATGGCATATCTTAACCCGTCTGGGAAAATACCTGGAATTAGTGATGCATTACATATGTGACTCTGAACATCAGTTGTAATTGCTCCACATTGTTTTAATAGCTTATCAGAGATGTCATTCACTCCAACAGAACACTTATTTTTCAAAGATTTAATAATTTTACTTATTTCAGTAGAGGTTGTTAGGTGAAACTTAATCTGACTAAAATTCTTCAATTCTGACTCTACCATGTACTGCCTGGCTTTTTCTTTTCAACTATTCTCACCAATTTTTTCTCCTAAACTTAAGAAATGGTGTAACTAACCTGTTACTACGGGTTATTACGTTATTATTGGGAATGTAAATAATTATTGCTTGTGAAGTTAACTTGAGAAGATTAGGGTTGCCACCGACTCTAACCATACAACTAATCGAAGGTTTGGTCGAGTCGGAAAATAAATTAATTTGATCACAGTCCAAAAACTCACAAAAATGCATACGTTGTGAGGTCGCTCATAGCGGATACGATGTAATTAATAGTATTGCCCGTGCACTGTTCACGGCAATCAAACATTTAAAATAAAATAGAAAATGCATTAACACTGCATAAGATCAGCTCCCAGCAACACACCTGAAAATAAGACTTAATCTAAAGCATTTGTTATAAAATATAAGGGGAGACTAATCACTGGACCTGTGCATAAGGAAACGCATTGGATGTGCTAACGGGAAAGCTAGGTGCAAAAACGTAATCTCGGAACACAAGAGAAAATTGTAGATAAAATCATTTATTCCTAAGATAAGGATGTGAGGCATGTACACGATTCCTGATAACACGTGGTTTGTGGAGACACAATTTCTAGGTATAGTGCCCAAATTCCAACAATATCACATCACACAATCATGTTAACATTATCTAAAACAAACATGCGATCGGACAGTTAGTGATGCCGGTAGCCCAACAACTATAATGTTCTACCAGGTGGTTGGCTCTACACGGACGAAAGACACATAAAGCAAGGAAAATTTACGAGAAGGCAAAGCTATTAATATTTGGAAAAATGAAAGCTTATACAGGCACAGCTGAAAGCAAACAGACATTCATACAGAAGCGAGTGCTCACTTCTTATCGACACCTTTGTGTGGCGCTCTTCCGGTGGATCCAAGTCTGCTATAGAAATTTACCAAGTGAAACATCTGCGAAAGTTTTGCATTCCTTGCTGCGACAAGGCAAAGCAATCTTTCAGAGTTGAAAAGCAAGACCAAAAGCTAACAGCTCTCCCCTCGCCAAGTAACAACGCGCCACGCGGTCAGTCTAACTCACCCTTCTTCGACTGGAGCACAGCTGTGGACGCTTCCCGTACCGGCGGCAGACTACCTACCGCTTCTCCAGCCTCTTCCACGGTCCGCGTGGCCCGGAAAACCCAAAGATGCCATTTCCGCCACCAACCTAACGCAGGTGGATTTCTCACAAGTAGCGAAAACCTCTTTGCCTACTTGACCACTACGAGAGTTGGCTATTCTGTGCAACTGCTGCTGAATCTGTATTACTATCGCAGACTTTCTGCAGCAGACTACGCCACCGTCTAGCAACGTGACACACAACCACATTCATTCAATCACACCACTATGAGAGATATGAGGAAAGAGAAACAAGAAAAAGAAAGAGAAATGCTAATGAAATTGGGCTACTGGACTAATGAAAGGTGGCTACAGGACCCTTTCAATGGTTGTTCAATACATTAGCTACTTGTGTACTTTTGGTTAGGATGGTCTCATACTCCTTAATAGTAATACTACCTACTCCAGGGCCGGCCGGAGTGGCCGAGCGGTTCTAGGCGCTACTGTCTGGAACCGCGCGACCGCTACGGTCGCAGGTTCGAATTCTGCCTCGGGCGTGGATGTGTGTGATGTCCTTAGGTTAGTTAGCTTTAAGTAGTTCTAAGTTCTACGGGACTGATGACCTCAGATGTAAGTCCCATAGTGCTCAGAGCCATTTGAACCATTTTTGAACCTACTCCAGTGGGTACTTTTCCTGTCTCCCTTCTAACAACATTCCATATTGATTTGATGTTATTGCCAGAGATGTTAATTTCTTCTCTAACATACATATTTCCTGATTTCCTTACAACTTCTCTCAGTGTGTTACTATAATTTTTATAGCGTAAAACTACTCCTGAATCTCTACTAGTTCTTGCTGTCTCATACAGTTTTCTTTTTCTTTCTGAAGACACTTTAATACCTGTAGTAATCCAAGGTTTCTTTAATAAATGTGTGGTGTTACATTTAGTAATTTTCTTTGGGAAACAATGTTCAAAAAGGGATATGAATTTATCAAGAAATATGTTGCCGACGCCCTTGAACTGAGAAGTTAGTGTACGGGGAAATCAATAGGCGTACATAACGTAACCAACGTGAAGAAATTTATAGAGTATGGTAAAATTTAAGATGAAAAATGATCATTCATTCATTTTGTAAATATACGCTAGATATCTGTTGTGTATTTTATGTAGTGAAAAATGTTCATTTTGTAAATATTAGGCTAGATAACTATTGTGTATTTTATGTACTTAAGGAAAGAGAAGCAGCCGTCCGGTGTGGCCGAGCGGTTCTAGGCTCTTCAGTCTGGAACCACGCGACCGCTACGGTCGCAGGTTCGAATCCTGCCTCGGGCATGGATGTGTGTGATGTCCTTAGGTTACTTAGGTTTAAGTAGTTCTAAGCTCTAGGGGACTAATGATCTCAGATGTTAGGTACCATAGTGCTGAGAGCCATTTGAAGCATTTGAAAGAGAAGCTGTTTTGGAGGACTTATAAAAAAAATGGAATTACTCGTGTGAGAACTGTGTGCTACAATTGGATAATGGAAATCAGTTCCTGTCTGGGATGGCGAACACTGTGAGGCCCTACCACCATTTGAGGAGGGCTTGTATTCGTGGTATGTTATCACATATTGTGAACAGAATGTGCAAGGCAAGGTACGAGAGTGAAAACTTCCTAATCTAATGGAGAATAGACTACCGAAACCCATGACACTCCCTCTGACAAAAAAATCTAATGATATAAGATGCTGAGGAACCACGGAGTCATAAGAAAACAGTACATACAAAATCCAGAGTAACAGCGAACAGCGGGAGGTAAAGTTCTGTGCTGTGAATATATTGGTGTCCTCTTAGGCTGATGTTCAAGAGAGTGCGATTTGTATCTAATGTTTGTATCTTTCTCCCTGTCGAGGTCGACAAAGAAAGCAGGTTTATAGTGATATGGTGAGCAAACCACAGGTGTGCTGGCGGATTTTGTAATGTTAGGGCGAACCGACTGCAAATGCGGGGGCGTGTTTATTGAGATCTGGAGTGCTTAACGCAGGATGGGTGAGCATTATGGAAGAGAAGGGACTCAATAGTTTATTGGTTTCAAGAGAAACGGGCTTCTATACGCAAAGTCAATGTTTTAAGGTTAAAGATTTCTTATCATTTGTTAATACTTCACAGGAGAACTAACTATGAGGAGAGAGTATCATTACAGTAAGATACTGGATACGTATTGCCACAATACTACCACGTACGTGAAGAGGAGTAGAAGAGATCACAGGAGATTAGTAAGGTATGGTGTGGCAGCAATGGCGCTAGTATAAGTTGATATTAAAATCTGCAAATTCATTATGTGTAGATTCAATAACCGCAACTTCTCAAAAAAAAAAGAAAAATTTGTTTTTGGTAGAATGAGGAATTCTGTGTTCACAGGATAATGTGCAACCAGAGAACGATACAAGGAGGAGCCAGCACTAAGAACAGTGGAGGGGAATATTGATAACTAACACGTAGCTTAGTAAGTCCACTAAGAGTATGGGATTCTGCACTAATCCTGAATGACCTTTGAACAATACTGATTCCTTATCACTCCCTTTCCAAAAGATGAGTGAACGGTTGAATAGTTTTGATAGTGTACTTCTGTAGAGACTTAAACAATGGATAGAATTTTTTAAAAAAAACCATGTTTTCGTAAATCTTCTTTATTGATTAATAATCGTATTTGCAGGAATCAAAGATATTTTTGTACAGTTCTTTATATTCTCTTCTATAAACATGTTGATTTGTATGATTTGTAAAAGATAAACGTATTCTTTTCGATAAATACGTAGGTTTGTACTGTCATGTAGCCACTTGTGTATGTCAATGTAGGCATTAGAAATAAGACACTGGCCTTAGTATGTGCAGGGGGTTAACGGAACGTCGGGGAGACAGTTGAGAATAAAAGTTTTCGCCGAGCGGGAGGAGCAGCCACCTGGAGTGGACAAGCGGCGCAGCGATGTGGAAAAGGCTCGGGAACTGACAGACGGCGCCGTAGCGGAAGTACGGCCGCAGTGGCACGTGGGCAGGCAGCGCCGCGTCTAGCTGTGGGGTTGCAGGCGCGACGGCTCGCCGAGCCCATTGTGGCACAGCTGAAAGGGACGAGAGCTTAAGAGCGGCTTAGGGGGAAGTTGCTTTCTTGAGTGCCTTGCAACATTTTGTCATCTGTTGACGAACACTGCATAATCCCACTAGGGACAAGTAGATCAACAGCTTCTTCTATTCCGAAATTCACCGAACGTCTTGATTCCACGTAATTATAGGCTACAAGCATCACAGTTAACAGAAGAGGCAAGTAAGAAGAGAAACAAGTTACAAGACACAAATGCAGAAGAGAGAAGAAAGACGAAAAGGGAAGTTACAAGACACAATAACAGAATAAGCAAGATAAAAATTAAATTTGGGGCAGCTGGGAGGTGTAATACACCACGAAAATACACACATCAAAAAAAGCTTTGCACCACCTCGGTTCCGAGAGTTCCGGGAACTGTACAGAAAATTGGAACAGAGGTCAATATAAACATCATTTCGCCCTTTTTATTGCTCATGTAAACCACACGTTACATGTTGTACCACCATACAGCGAGACCTTCAGAGGTGGTGGTCCAGATTGCTGTACACACCGGTACCTCTAATACCCAGTAACATGTCCTCTTGCATTGATGCATGCCTGTATTCGTCGTGGCATACTATCCACAAGTTCATCACCGAGCGAGGTGGCGCAGTGGTTAGCACACTGGACTCGCATTCGGGAGGACGACGGTTCAATCCCGCGTCCGGCCATCCTGATTTAGGTTTTCCGTGATTTCCCTAAATCGTTCCAGGCAAATGCCAGGATGGTTCCTTTGAAAGGGCACGGCCGACTTCCATCCCCGTCCTTCCCTAATCCGATGAGACCGATGACCTCGCTGTTTGGTCTCTTCTCCCAAAGAACCCAACCCCACAAGTTCATCAAGGCACTGTTTGTCCAGATTGTCCCACTCCTCAACGGCGATTCGGCGTGGATCCCTCAGAGTCGTTGGTGGGTCACGTAGTCCATAAATAGCCCTTTTCAATGTATCCCAGGCATGTTCGATAGGTTTCATGACTGGAGAACATGCTGGCCACTCTAGTCGAACGATGTCGTTATCCTGAAAGAAGTCATTCACTATGGGATCGCGAACTGTCGTCAATGAAGACGAATGCCTCGCCAATATGGAGCCGATATGGTTGCACTATCGCTCGGAGGATGGCGTTCACGTATCGTACAGACGTTATGGCGCCTTCCATGACCACCAGCTGCGTACGTCGGCCCCACATAATGCCACCCCAAAACAGCACGGAACCTCCACCTTGCTGCACTCGCTGGACATTGTGTCTAAGGCGTTCAGCCTGAGTGGCTTGCCTCCACACATATGTCCGACGATTGTCTCGGTTGGAGGCATATGCGACACTCATCGGCGAAGAGAACGTGATGCCAATCCTGAGCGGTTCATTCAGCACGTTGTTGGGTCCATCTGTACAGCGCTGCATAGTGTCGTGGTTGGAAAGATGAACCTCGCCTTCACTCCCGAAGTTGCGCATCATGCAGCATATTGCGCACAGGTTGAGTCGTAACATGACGTCCTGTGGCTACACGAAGAGCACTGTTCAACATGGTGGCGTTGCTGTCAGGGTTCCTCGAGCCATAATCCGTAGGTAGCAGTCATCCACTGCAGTAGCAGTCCTTGGGTGGCCAAGTGAGGCATGTCATCAACAGTTCCTGTCTCTCTGTATCTCCTCCACGTCCGAACAACATCGCTTTGGTTCACTCCGTGACGCCTGGACACTTCCCTTGTTGAAAGCCCTTCCTGGCACAAAGTAACAGTGCGGACGCGATCGAACCGCGGTATTGACCGTCTAGGCATGGTTGAACTACAGACAACGCGAGCCGCGTACCTCCTTCTTGGTGGAATGACTGGAACTGGTCGGCTGTCGGACCCCCTCGGTCTAATAGGCGCCGCTCATGCGTGGTTGTTTACATTTTTGGGTAGGTTTAGTGACGTCTCTGAACAGTCAAAGGGACTGTGTCTGTGATACAATATCCACAACGGCTATCTTCACAAGTTCTGGGAACCGGGGTGATGCAAAACTGTTTTTGATGTGTGTAGATAAAGAGTTCATATACCTACTTCCATAAAATATATCACTTTAGAGACTCACATCAGATAGCTGACAACGTCAGTTCAACATAGAGATGTCTTAAAAGGCATTCCCTTCCCTGTTGTCACAGCTCTCTGTCCACTGTCACATACTCTCACCAGTCTAAGGCGACAGCAGATGCAGTCACAGAGACGATCGACGCGAGTATGCAGCCAGTCAGTGGCGCTCGAGTTTGGGTGACTGACGCAACGAGTCTGCAACTCAGCAACGACCAGAGAGAGCACAATGTTGTGGTGCCATCTTATCCACCATCGCACCATCAACGGTCACAGTCGTCTGAGCTAGCACAGTAATAGTGCCTTAGCTCCTCATGAGCTCCTCGTGTGAGTTGTGCGAGGGCATCTGCCGACATCAGTGTCCAGTGAGAGTGGTTTGCGAACCGAGTGCTTGTTTTGTTTGTTCCCTCAGCTCAGTACAATGATCAGAGTCCACTTTTAAAACAGCGAGAGTTCGTTTCTACAGCATTTTCGTCCACAGACAGAAACAATATTTTATTCTTTTCAATAAATATGTAATTTGAAATGTTTGTAAAAGATAAATTTATTTGTTAGTACTTAGGATGTCTTGTAATTGTTTGGATTATGTACTTACAGGTACGGAAGCACGATAAACGAGTGCCACCAGTTTGTCATATTGAAAGTATGAGTAATGTTAAATAAGTGGATCATTAGTAAAAAGTGATACTGCTTTGTCTTTGCTTTGAAATAAAGACATGTAAGGCTGAGATGGAGTCATGTAATGTAAGGGCTAAATAGTATATCACAATTGCTCATTTGAGATATTATCCTGCCTCTGCGAATTTTTGTTGTAGTATGTAATCTTGATTGTTGTGGTTATGCTTGTCAATACACACCCAACACACACTGTAATTATTTTATCTAGCATATAATTTCTAGTATCATGATTTCAAAAAAACGGTATGGTAGGAGGCTGCGTGAAGGACAGTTAAAGACCCACATTGCTTTCTTAAAAAATTGATGCCACATTTAAAGCGCAGAACAACAGTTCTACATTGTGGCACACGGATGGCCTGCATGTACAGATTTCTACCAATGATCGTAAGGATTTGGCTGGTAACGGGCATAATTATAATAATAGTGGTAATAATTATTTTTATGATCAAGAAGATTTTCTGCTGCATCGAACTTCAGCACTGTTGTTACTTGATCACAGCAGAAAATCAGTTGATAAGGAGATGGTAATGTAAGGCGTCGGATTTTATGGACGTGTTACATAACGTAATTAGAACAGCACTTTCATTTTAACTGCGGTAAGAAATCGAGTACAAGTAATTTGGAACATTGATGGACGCTTACAATTAAAATGACGTTACTAATTGCCTGCATTGCATGCTCTAGGGAATTAGCAGTCAGAATACGGCACAATGTTTTTGGTGAAGAACCACAGGAAACGAGGACAGGCATTGTGAACTAGAGGGCCTCTCTGCAGTGCGTAGCGAGGACAGAACAGCGTTTTTGCATGGACTTCCTGAGTCCGGTGTCGTTGGGTGGGGCCGCGTTCCGGAGGCAATGTCACAGCAGGGGACGCAGGCCTGCCGGCTGAAAGCCATCTCTCAGGAGTACACGTTTATACGGCTGGGCTATGAGAGTTTGCAGAAGGTGGAGTTGGAAGCGAAGTCCGTTGCAGCGAAACGGCTCCAGCCCAGCCACAGTCCAACAACTACAGCCAAAATTTGAAAAAACCAGTAGCTATTGGCTCTTACCAAAAACTAGGCAGGAGTGGGAGTTTTGTTGTAAATTTGCACTTAACTGCTACGTAGACCAGTACGGATTGGTAGAAGGCTGTATGACTGGAAGTAAGGAGGGGGCATTTATTTAGAGACAAGCCCTGTGACTGGGCAGGAAAGTGCGGTCCTGTTATTGTCTTCCAATAGCTGAGCTGTTAGTTTTGTATGAAGGGCAGTCAGGTAACGAGCCATCTCCGTGACTGGAGAGCACGTGTCTCCGTGTGCGCCATCTTGTGCACAATAGTGAGGCACTTAGACTCCGATTGATTATCGAGTAGACGTACCAGCGCGTCGCCCTGAACTGTACAGGGTGTTACAAAAAGGTACGGCCAAACTTTCAGGAAACATTCCTCACACACAAATAAAGAAAAGATGTTATGTGGACATGTGTCCGGAAACGCTTAATTTCCATGTTAGAGCTCATTTTAGTTTCGTCAGTATGTACTGTACTTCCTCGATTCACCGCCAGTTGGCCCAATTGAAGGAAGGTAATGTTGACTTCGGTGCCCGTGTTGACATGCGACTCATTGCTCTACAGTACTAGCATCAAGCACATCAGTACGTAGCATCAACACGTTAGTGTTCATCACGAACGTGGTTTTGCAGTCAGTGCGATGTTTACAAATGCGGAGTTGGCAGATGCCCATTTGATGTATGGATTAGCACGGGGCAATAGCCGTGGCGCGGTACGTTTGTATCGAGACAGATTTCCAGAACGAAGGTGTCCCGACAGGAAGACGTTCGAAGCAATTGACCGGCGTCTTAGGGAGCACGGAACATTCCAGCCAATGACTCGCGACTGGGGAAGACATAGAACGACGAGGACACCTGCAATGGACGAGGCAATTCTTCGTGCAGTTGACGATAACCCTAATGTCAGCGTCAGAGAAGTTGCTGCTGTACAAGGTAACGTTGACGCGTCACTGTATGGAGAGTGCTACGGGAGAACCAGTTGTTTCCGTACCATGTAGAGCGTGTGCAGGCACTATCAGCAGCTGATTGGCCTCCTCGGGTACACTTCTGCGAATGGTTCATCCAACAATGTGTCAATCCTCATTTCAGTGCAAATGTTCCCTTTATGGATGAGGCTTCATTCCAACGTGATCAAATTGTAAATTTTCACAATCTACATGTGTGGGCTGACGAGAATCCGCACGCAATTGTGCAATCACGTCATCAACACAGATTTTCTGTGAACGTTTGGGCAGGCATTGTTGGTGATGTCTTGATTGGGCCCCGTGTTCTTCCACCTAAGCTCAATGGAGCACGTTATCATGATTTCATACGGGATACTCTACATGTGCTGCTAGAACATGTGCCTTTACAAGTACGGCACAACATGTAGTTCACGCACGATGGAGCTCCTGCACATTTCAGTCGAAGTGTTCGTACGCTTCTCAACAACAGATTCGGTGACCGATGGATTGGTAGAGGCGGACCAATTCCATGGCCTCCACGCTCTCCTGACCTCAACCCTCTGGTCTTTCATTTATGGGGGCATTTGAAAGCTCTTGTCTACGCAACCCCGGTACAAAATGTAGAGACTCTTCGTGCTTGTATTGTGGACGGCTGTGATACAATACGCCATTCTCCAGGACTGCATCAGCGCATCAGGTATTCCATGCGACTGAGGGTGGATGCATGTATCTTCGCTAACGGAGGACATTTTGAACATTTCCTGTAAAAAAGAGTTTGAAGTCACGCTGGTACGTTCTGTTGCTGTGTGTTTCCATTCCATGATTAATGTGATTTGAAGAGAAGTAATAAAATGAGCTCTAACATGGAAAGTAAGCGTTTCCGGACACATGTCCACATAACATTTTTTTTTCTTTGTGTGTGAGGAATGTTTCCTGAAAGTTAGGCCGTACCTTTTTGTAACACCCTGTATATTCGTCACTCTGTAACCAGAGTTGGGAAATTAAGGAGCTCTAAGAGCAGTTCGACATTAGAAGTGCTGTTTTATTCTCGAGTGCTTGTAGTGAGACTCTGTCTTTGTCTGGCCAGTGGGCAAGCACCTGATCTCAAAGGCAATATTAGTCCAAGTGAGTAGACACGTCTCAGAGCTGCAGCGAGCATCTACCGACTGTGCGGAAGCCACCGTCATACAATCAGCAGCAGTCGTTTTCACTGTCGCTTTGAATGTGATGGTACCGCAGCTCGGCAGAATGTAGGGCCTTAATTCAATAAATGCGTTGAGTTCCATGCCATTGTGATGTATTCAAAAGCTGCCACATTCATTGGGCGCTGGCTACTTTTCTTGCAATTAATTTTACGGTTCTTTTTGTCAATATTTAGTCAGATCGCGTTGGACAGTTTGCTTAAGAGGGCGAAAAGTTCAATATGAATTAATACTAGGCTAAACTCAGAGAGATAATTAAGTATAAGGGATATTCTTGCCAATCGAAACTTTTAATTGAATCAAAAAAATTATTTTCAGAACAATTTTTGTACATATTCAGATATAAATTTCTTTTTATTCTTTGTTACAATTTCCCAACCCCCTTCCATAACGAACGCTGACGTGGAACACGGAACAACGCAGAATTCGCAGGTAAGGCCTGCCTATCCACGTGCCATCAGTGCGCCGGCCATAAATCATTCTTTTATTCTTTTCATCATACTGTGGTCGCCGATAACGCTTTGCTTCTGCTTGAGGAGCTATGACCTTTTCTTTGGTTTGTATACTGTTTTATGTACTGTTATAGTATATCATCTCAATGACCTGTTTGTTTAGTTTTGATTTTCTTCTTATTGGCTCTGAGCACTATGCGACTTAACTTCTGACGTCATTAGTCGCCTAGAACTTAGAACTAATTAAACCTAACCAACCTAACGACATCACACACATCCTTGACCGAGGCAGGATTCGAACCTGCGACCGTAGCGGTCGCTCGGTTCCAGACTGTAGCGCCTAGAACCGCACGGCCACTCCGGCCGGCCTTTCTTCTTATTCATAGCCTCCATAGTGTATAGTTAATTAATATAGAGGATCATTAAATACATTTACTTTATTCGTGGTTTTAATGTACAATGGCAATGACTGCTGCACAAGTTATACAATTTTTTTTAAAAAAGGCAAGGCGACCACTCGTGATAAGCGATAAATCCGGGATCGAGTAGCGGTTCGGCATAAATTTTTGTCTGTCCCCAACAGCCGACGTCAACCTAGATTCGCAAAAGCCGGCCGCGGTGACCGAGCGGTTCTAGGCGCTCAGTCCGGAACCGCGCGACTGCTACGGTCGCAGGTTCGAATCCTGCCTCGGGCGTGGATGTGTGTGATGTCCTTAGGTTAGTTAGGTTTAAGTAGTTCTAAGTTCTAGGGGACTGATGACCTCAGAAGTTAAGTCCCATAGCGCTCAGAGCCATTTGAATCATTTTTTGATTCGCAAAATGGGAATCAGTTTAGTAATATTTACCACAGCTCTAATAGTCAGAACAGTGTCTGTTCCTTCAGACATGCATGCATTTCCGAAGGATATTTTAACGTGAATATTCGGACACTGTACAAATTCAGACACTGTAACCATTAATGAACTATTGTTTAGCTTTTCCTCTAAATCTGTAATTTTTAAGTTATACAGAAGTTTTATTAAACCAGAGAAGAGATTTGCTGTTCTCATCACTCAGCCCCCCAAGTGCCCCATACACAAAAGAACAAATTTCCTGGAGTCAAATTCCAAATTTGACAGATTATGTCTACTTCTGTTGCTAACTTCAAACATAATGCCTTCTCAGACACTTTCTAAAACACTCTTAGGAAGTACAAGGACTGTAATCGTCTACAGCATATCTTTCTTGCCCTTTATAAAGAAGTTTTACTACGGAATATTTTTATTTCTGGAAACTGAAAGACACATTGTACGAGCGACTGAATAAATTAGTAATATACGGTGCACTAATTGTCATAAGCCTACTTGTGAGTCTTAAGCTATGAGCGCAAATTTATTTTTGTATTGATAATATCAAGTGCTTTTAATATTTCGAGATACCTGAAATATCCTGGAAAACAAGTACTTGACTGATATGAAAATCTGAGAGGAAGCCTGTAGTGTTTTCTACATCTATTGATGAAGTTAATTGTCTGATTCTTTTACTTCGTTTCAAATTGCACAGTGTTTTTGTAGAGAGGATAACATGGTGACCCTTTCTATTTGTTGCTATAAGTTACGTTTGTGAATCTGTGTTCGCCATTTAGGTTAGTAAAATGGTTCAAATGGCTCTGAGCACTATGGGACTTAACATCTGAGGTCATCAGTCCCCTAGAACTTAAAACTACTTAAACCTAACTAACCTAAGGACATCACACACATCCATGCCCGAGGCAGGATTCTAACCTGCGACCGTAGCAGTCGCGCGGGTCCAGACTGACGCGCCTAGAACCGCTCGGCCATTTAGGTTAGTAGTACTCCCTCTAGGATAGCTCGTTGTCTTACATTTGGCTGGAACTCCTCTCCTGACAACGACGCAAAAAGCATACATATTAACTACTAGCCCAATAGCCACAGCATTCATCTTACGAGGGGCGTAAGAAAGGCAACAATTTTTTTTTTTTGTTTTTCTGAAGGTAGTGTGGTTTTATTCAGGATTCCAAGACACCGTGTTAATCCCCACTCTTTTGGCTACAAAACCCTATTTTTCAACATAATCTCCGTCAATGCGACGGCTTACAAAACTTTACTAGGAGCACTCTACTGGTCGACGTTGGAGCCAACGTCTAGCTGCATCAAAAACCCGCCCCTTCACACACTTACTGCTTTCCGCAAAGTGCATTCTTCATTGGATCAAACAGGTGTAAGTTGTAACCTCCCCACAAAAAAATGAAAAGATAATATTTTAAATGTGAATAGACATCGTGCTAAGTGTAACCTCCCCAGAGAAATTTGAATGTTAACGAGAATAGAACCTAGTGTAACCTCCCAGCAAATAAAATAATTTATTGACAATGACAATTAAATGAGAACTAGCAATCTGAGCCATGTGTAAGCTCCCCACAAAAATGAAAGTCAAGTCAATAAAAATGAAATCTCAGTGACAATGAAAACACAAATAGACCGAAATGTCGATCTTAGGCCCTGTTCTTACCTCAGTAAAATTGCATCTGCTCTTATTTTTCGCCATAGCTTGGAGGAAATGCAGCGCAAAAATTCTTTGAACTTAAGTAAATTTTTTTTAAGGAAATGCATGGGAAATTTTCTTTCAATAAAATGTTTGTTTTGTTAAAATGCTTGGTTTGAAAACAAAATTATTATTTGGGCAATTCTTGAACAAATTAATTATAGTTAACATACATTACATTATCAGATGTGCGCAATGCTGCTTCATTACCTTATTTAAAAAATATACCTCATCCTGAATCCTGACCAGAGTCCCATGTCGACGCCCGCCGACTCCTCACACACAACTCCGACTGTCTCTCGCGCGCTACCAGCACGAACGAACCACACGCTCTCGCGACTCGCTACGTACAACAACTGACTCGCAACTGCACCGAACTCTCGCGCGGTCAAGCGCAGACTAGCCACGATAAATAACTCTCTGGTCAGAGATTCTGTCATGCCTCGCCATCGCTGCTACAGAACATACGTGTTTCATAACCCTCCACTGGGGGGGCAAAAATTTGGCATCGATGGTGAGTCATTTGGACTTGCCATGAGCAACAAATTTTTACTTAACTAATTACCCTTTACAATTCACAGAATATTCAGATGTAGAACATGAATTAAATGTAGTGCACATGCACCGAATACAAAACATTTCAGACAATGACAAAAAATACACTCCTGGAAATGGAAAAAAGAACACATTGACACCGGTGTGTCAGACCCACGATACTTGCTCCTGACACTGCGAGAGGGCTGTACAAGCAATGATCACACGCACGGCACAGCGGACACACCAGGAACCGCGGTGTTGGCCGTCGAATGGCGCTAGCTGCGCAGCATTTGTGCACCGCCGCCGTCAGTGTCAGCCAGTTTGCCGTGGCATACGGAGCTCCATCGCAGTCTTTAACACTGGTAGCATGCCGCTACAGCGTGGACGTGAACCGTATGTGCAGTTGACGGACTTTGAGCGAGGGCGTATAGTGGGCATGCGGGAGGCCGGGTGGACGTACCGCCGAATTGCTCAACACGTGGGGCGTGAGGTCTCCACAGTACATCGATGTTGTCGCCAGTGGTCGGCGGAAGGTGCACGTGCCCGTCGACCTGGGACCGGACCGCAGCGACGCACGGATGCACGCCAAGACCGTAGGATCCTACGCAGTGCCGTAGGGGACCGCACCGCCACTTCCCAGCAAATTAGGGACACTGTTGCTCCTGGGGTATCGGCGAGGACCATTCGCAACCGTCTCCATGAAGCTGGGCTACGGTCCCGCACACCGTTAGGCCGTCTTCCGCTCACGCCCCAACATCGTGCAGCCCGCCTCCAGTGGTGTCGCGACAGGCGTGAATGGAGGGACGAATGGAGACGTGTCGTCTTCAGCGATGAGAGTCGCTTCTGCCTTGGTGCCAATGATGGTCGTATGCGTGTTTGGCGCCGTGCAGGTGAGCGCCACAATCAGGACTGCATACGACCGAGGCACACAGGGCCAACACCCGGCATCATGGTGTGGGGAGCGATCTCCTACACTGGCCGTACACCACTGGTGATCGTCGAGGGGACACTGAATAGTGCACGGTACATCCAAACCGTCATCGAACCCATCGTTCTACCATTCCTAGACCGGCAAGGGAACTTGCTGTTCCAACAGGACAATGCACGTCCGCATGTATCCCGTGCCACCCTACGTGCTCTAGAAGGTGTAAGTCAACTACCCTGGCCAGCAAGATCTCCGGATCTGTCCCCCATTGAGCATGTTTGGGACTGGATGAAGCGTCGTCTCATGCGGTCTGCACGTCCAGCACGAACGCTGGTCCAACTGAGGCGCCAGGTGGAAATGGCATGGCAAGCCGTTCCACAGGACTACATCCAGCATCTCTACGATCGTCTCCATGGCAGAATAGCAGCCTGCATTGCTGCGAAAGGTGGATATACACTGTACTAGTGCCGACATTGTGCATGCTCTGTTGCCTGTGTCTATGTGCCTGTGGTTCTGTCAGTGTGATCATGTGATGTATCTGACCCCAGGAATGTGTCAATAAAGTTTCCCCTTCCTGGGACAATGAATTCACGGTGTTCTTATTTCAATTTCCAGGAGTGTATATATACAATGAGTACAGAACGTATCAGCAAATCAGAAAAATGTATATACAGATCATATTGATAAATGAAAAAGTGCACACTGACTTTCAGCACAAAACATATTAACACATGACATAAGTGCACATGCACTGAAAAGTTCTTCAACATTTTCACAACAACTAAATGTAATGGCAAAAAATCATCAAATCACAAAATGTATATACAATATAAATAACAAGAGTGCACATATACTGTACTTCAGAATATATCAACAAATCGAAAAAAATGTCTTTAGCATTGTCACAACAAATAAACATAATGGCAAAAAATCATGTTGACAAGTGACATAAGTGTACTTGCGCTGGAGTTCAGCAAATCGAAAAAAATGTATAGGCCATGAATATAGATGATGCTAGCAAAAAAATGATTTTCACCATGTTACAAGACTTAGGATAGGAAAGGGAAGGATTTCATCATGGTTGTAGCACTTTAGGTTGCACGCAGCTGCTCTGAAAGTCCATATCTTTCCACAGAAGTACAACACCAAGTGACACAATTTGAAGTTCTTTTCCCAGAAGTATTTATCAGCGTAGCCAAGACACTGAAATGTCGTAGTAATATTCCATATTATCATTTTGGCAATACATCAGGTACACCAAACAGTGTGACCATAATAACGTCTCCATCGCTCACGGTGGTGGACGGCATGTCGTGTCAACACCACGCTCTTACAAGGCACACCATCGTAGAATTAGTGCAAAAACCAAATATAGTGCTCCATGATCATGAGGATGGACAGGACAAATGGATATTGCAGTAATTCAGGGTAGTTAGGTCGGTAGGTGAAGGACATTAAGTCACATACTAGTCTTCATTGAGAATTACATCAGTCCAACAGCTGATTTAAGTAATTGGTGGAACTCATCGCCCCGTTACTGAACATTTCTGTACCATGTATGAAGTATTACAGAATAATGTTCATAAATCATCTGATTACAGTCAACATTCATTTAGTTATACTAATTATTGGCACTCATTGGCCAGCAAGTATTGAATAGTACAACATTTTTATTATTGGCAGTCATTGGCCTGTTACAAAACATCAAAAGTCATCATTGAAAACAGGAGCTAATGAATGGCATAGTATTAACATAATTCATTTAGTTAAACTAATTATTGGCACTCAGTGGCCAGTTACAAAACATCAAAAGTCATCATTGAAAACAGGAGCTAATGAATGGTATAGTACTAACATAATTCATTTAGTTACACTAATTATTGGCACTCAGTGGCCAGTTACAAAACATCAAAAGTCATCATTGAAAACAGGAGCTAATGAATGGTATAGTATTGACATAATTCATTTCTTTACACTAATTATTGGCACTCAGTGGCCAGCAAGTATTGAATAGTACAAAACATTGTTCATCATTCAGTATTATTCAGAACTCTCTTAAATGGGTAGCATTATTTGGAAACGGTGATACCTTTTTTTTTTTTTTTTGTTAGCAGTGCATTGCTTTGCGTAATTATGAGGGAAAGCAAGAAGAGAAAAAGAAACAAATTTGCTTCTGGGTTGTTCCTGTAAATGAAAAATGTGTAACGTCATTCGTCATGAGTCAGCTGTAGCAAGGTTGTGACACAACTGGGTAAAAAAAATGCAAGTACTAGTATAGGTTTAACAAGTAACAAGTTTAGTAAGTATCATGAAAGGCTTCTTCAGGAAAAAATACAAAATGGATTATTGAGCTGAAGGAAGAAACGCATACTATGCTGAAAAGTAGTGAACTTCGAATTAACAGGTAGTGGAATGTGTATAGAAAATGTGTTCCATAGCTGTCCTTTCCAAAACCTTCAGTCATCATACCATACGATATAAAACATACTGTCAAAACAAACTGCAACAAATACTTAAATAACTACATAGCATAAATACATAAACTTCAACATCATCCTCATCTGTAAAGAAAAAACTTCATTATCCATCACTTCATTATCCATATTATCATAACTTCATTATTATCATCACCTGAAAAGAAAAACTTCATTATTCATAGTAGCATATTCTTCATCATTACTCTTCATCAGCATTCATTATCATCTGCAAAAAATCACTTCATTACTCATTACACAACTATTCCTTATCTCTTGCATATTTCATCACTAAAACTAAGATGTGTAGTTCTGTCTGACAACCTGCATCAATCGCTTCGTATTCTGAAAGAAAAAATTAGTTAAGACTGCTATTCTACGATGTGTATTTATATTCTTGTTAACGCTTGTTAATTCTGATCCATTTACTCTTCCTCATAAGGTTTTTGTATCTTCTTTCGTCTATTCCGTAGGTGAAATTCCCATTTCTGTTTAATTTATTTCCTTTACACGTTATTTCTTTCTGAAAATGATGAACAAAGATTAATGTCTTGCATTTACATCATATACCCACTAAATAATGACTGGTTTATGGTAACATAATTAAGCATACAGCATAACATGACAGAAAACGTAATATGTCAAAAGCATAGACAGTGTTCAAAGGCAAAAATGTACACAGAATATCACAATGCAGCAGCACAAAAAAAAAAAGTAAAGTAGTCACGATGTTGAGATATCATAAAGCAAAAATGTCAAAGTCAACTGGTGTTTGCTATATCTTAACTAATTCATAGTGCATACAAACAAAACAGGAAAACAATCATACATACAAAAAAAATTGAAAACGTGCACGGTCTGATGTGTAACGACAAGAAAAGCGACCTGCTAACCTTACCTTGCCGGGCACTTGCCAAGAAAAAAATACGACAGTCATCCATAAGTAGTCACATGAATATAATTGCATAAATAGTCATAAAATGTGTAAATGCCATCATATCATGTTAAATCATAAAGTGTCTTCATTCAATAAAGGGTTTAATGTTAGAGACATGTTGGTTTCCTTTGGATTTTCTGGTTCTCAAAGTTTCGACGTGTACCACATTGGGATGAGGAATGCTGCGAATCCGATATGGACCTGCGTATAGAAGTTCAAATTTACTGCACTTACCTTTTATTTTGTTGGATAAATAGTGTGTACGTACTAATATCTTCTGTCCCACGTGAAAATCTCGGCGTGTACAAACCTGTTTTTGCTGTCTTCTCCGGCGCTCTGCGGCACGTTTGATGTTGTTCAGTGCAATGTCAATTATTTCACGGTGTCGTAGTCGACGAGATGTAGGAAAGTTTACTAATTCTTTAATTTTGTTAGGTGGTTCAGCATTTTTCAGTATAACAGACGGAGATAGCATAGTGGATTCATTTGATATGGAATTAATTACATCTTGATATGAGAATATGTGTGTGTCCCAGTCAATATGTCTTTTGTGGCAGTATATTCTGCACAGTTTACCAATTTCTTTCATTAATCGTTCACAAGGGTTCGAAGAAGCATGGTACTTGGATATATAGATCGGAGAAATGTTTCTAGCTCGTAACATGCGTGTCCATATAGCAGAACGAAATTGCGATCCATTGTCAGAAATTACTCTCATCACATGCCCTACATGAAATAGAAAATGTTTTACAAATGCTTTCGAAACAGTTTTAGCAGTAGCTTTGCGTAACGGAGTGAAAGTAACAAATTTTGAAGTGAGTTCAACAGCGACAAAGATGTAGCAAAAACCTCTGTTAGTTCTCGGAATAGGACCAAAAATGTCTACTGCGGCCATATGTCTTAATTTAACAGGTATAATGGAATATAATGGAGGAATATGTGAAGTGGTGTCTCACTTAGCTTTCTGGCAAATGTTACATGACGCTAAAACTCGTCGTATACGTTTTTCCATGTTGGCAAAATAACAGTTCTGTCTCAGTATAAGAAAACATTTTCTGGCTCCGTAATGTGCATAACTTAAATGAGTATACCATATTAATTTCTTAACCAGTTCGTCAGGAATGCGTAATAACCAATTGTTGCTGTCAGGATGAGAGCGGCGAAATAGAATGTCATTGCGTACAATGTAATGGTTTCTAATCGTAACATTATTCTTATTTTGCCAGAGGTGTTTAATTTCTTTCCACACGTTGTCTTTATTTTACTCTTTTGCTATGTCCTGTAATGACAACGAAATAAAATTTTCAAATGCAACTTGCTGAATGTACATGACGCTGTAATTTGCTTTGCAGAAGTTAGTTGCGACGTCTTCCTGATTGTTGCTGAGAGAACGAGATAGTGCGTCTGCTATAACATTTTGTGTGCCGGGAATGTGAACTATTGTAAAATTAAATTCCTGCAAATAAAGTTTCCATCTGCTTAATCTGTCGTGAGTGAATTTAGCCGAAAGTAAAAATTGTATCGATCTGTGATCTGTGTAAACGGTGGTATGTCTGCCATAAAGAAAGTGCCGAAATCTCGTAAAAGCCCATACAACACATAATGTTTCCAATTCTGTAACGGAATAATTTCGTTACGCAGGAGACAGAATGCGGCTTGCAAATGCGATGTTTTTAATTACTGTAGAGCCATCTTCTTCAATTTCCTGAAAAATATGTACCCCTAAAGCGGTGTTGGAACTGTCGGTGGCAATGGAAAAATTTCTGGTAAGATCTGGGTGCGATAAAAGTGGTGCATTCAACAAAGCATGTTTCAGGTTCATAAATTCAGAATGTGCTAGCTTATCCCATGACCAAATAGTGTTTTTACCTGTTAATTGGCATAATCTAGGTGTGTCTAAAGCAGAGTGATGAATAAATTTACGTAAAAAGTTAATTAAGCCCAAAAAACTGCGTAGTTGCTTCTTCGTTGTAGGAACAGTAATATCACGTAGAGCTTGAAGTTTTTCGGGATCAGGCGCAATGCCTTCTGCTGAAATTACGTGTCCAAGAAATTTTATGGAAGTTTTGCCAAAATGCGATTTACTGAGATTAACTGTGAGTCCTTGTGCATGAAAAGTTTGTAACAGTCGTTCAAGAATCATATTGTGTTCAGACCAGTTAGCTTCTGCGATAAGAATGTCATCTACATATGTCGTAATTCTGTCTTTAAGTTCTGTCGGAAGTATTGTGTTCAAACCGCGAATAAAAGCTGCAGAAGAAATAGTTAACCCGAACGGTAATTTACAAAATTGATAACAGTCACCAAAACAGAGAAAAGCTGTGTACTTTCTGCAATTCGGATGAAGTTGAATTTGCCAAAATCCCGATTTCAAATCTAGTGTGGAATAAATAGCAGTACCGTGAAATTTCTGTAGAAGTTCCTCTAATGTCTGTGGTCGATCTGTTTCATTAATAATTATATCATTGATGTGACGTGAATCAATTACAAGGCGAAGTGAGCCATCTTTTTTTCTTAACAATATGCAGCGGGTTTATGTACGGACTAACTGCCGGTTCAATAATTCCTTGATCGAGGGTATCTTGCAATTCTTTCTTAACTTGTTCTCTATGAATATACGGAATGGGATAATGCTTTGCTTTAAATGTGTCGTGCTGTTTGACTTGAAATTCATACATAAAACCGGACATAGTACCAGGAATGTTGTCAAAAACTGGAGCCTGCTGTAAAAGAATTTTGCGTAGTTGCGTGCGTTCGTCGTCTGTATTTGCACTGCTTTGTTTAACTTTATCAGAAATCATCTGCATTACGTTGTAGTCGGCTTCGTCTGGAGTGTTATAGTTACGTACGTACGTATCAGTGAACAATGTGGGATTACAGTCTATGTTACGTGATACGGAAATGACCTCTGTGCGATTAATTGTTTGTTCTTCCTCAGATAATGAGTGCTGAAATTCTAAAGCCAATTGCACATTTTCATCCTTCAACATTAAATAGGAATTTTGAAAATCAATAACTGCGTCGTGTTGTATGAGAAAATTAGTACCTAAAATAACGTCTGTTGTCAATAATGGAACAATCCGAAAATTTGAGTGAAATGTGTGACCTGTAATACAAAATGATAAATGTGTCTGTAATTTAACATCTACTCCTTTACTCGATTCTGCTCCTTTTACTTTCGTTTTGCCTAATGGTAATGTAGGATAGGTATTCTCTTTATTACACTCGTTGAAAGTCTCCTCATTTATAACTGACATAGGTGATCCGGATTCGATTACTGCTGAAAATTTCGATGAACCAGTTTTAATTTCGATGACAGGGTGTGAAATAGTTTTTTGAACAACTGGTCTTTCCTGCAAAAGAGTGTCTCTGATATCGTCAAAAGTAATTACATTTTCGTGAACAACATTCTGCGTCTCAAAACTAGTGCTTGTGTTACTGGAGGATGCGACCTGTACCGTATCTAGTCAAATTCTATCTGATGTGTTATTATTTTCTGGAGGATGTTGTGGCATTTCTACTATTTGAACTGTTCTATTACTTCTTCCAGACGTATTACGCTCTGGATGATACCTACTGCCGGGTTCATTCATGAGAATAGGTTCTTGTGGATAATTTTGCTGTTGGTATGACCGACTGTTGTTAGGTGTACGCTGAAAATTGTCCTCATTATTTTTACGTCTGTCGTAATAGTCATTCCTATACGGTGCATTGCGATAGGAATTGAAGTAGTGTGTTTTCTGCACGTAAATATTTCCTTGCCGGCGTGCGTTACTATTTGATGCAGTTGGGACTATACGTCCACGCGGCGAAACATTAAAGTTAGGTTGACCTTGTGTACTACATTGTTGGTTAGGTATGCTAACTGGCTGGTTTTGTTGCTGTTGTTGTGAAAAACCTCTATTGTTACTAAAATGTGGCTCCTGTTGCTGAAAATTTTGACGATATTGATAATCAAAATTTTGTCTGCTATTAAAGTTCTGGTGGTTGTCGTTCCTAAAGCGTCTGTTACCTTTCCTATTGAAATTACGTGTCTGATCATAATTGCTGTACGTTTGTTGGCCTTGGTTGTTATACGAAAAATTTTTGTTTACGAAAGAATAATCTGATTGCTGCACTTCTAAAAGCAGCAGCAGATCCCTGAATGCCGAAATGTTTTCTTTTTGCTGACCCGTCAGAAGTGACACTCTTAATGACCGTGGTAATTTAGAAATGCATAATTGTATGAGTGCAGATTCACTGTACGGTTCACTTAAGTACTGGTTTTGTTGGACCATGTGCTCAAAAAATTGCGTGACACTGGGAAAATTTGTGTTCTCATAATTTGGCAAACTAATTAGTTGATCTTTAATTCCGCGCTGTGTCGTCTTCGACCAGTACGCTGACAGAAAAGCATTCTGAAATTCTTCTACTGAATAACATTGTCTCGCAATCGGTCTCATACGAGTTGCCGGTTCGCCTTCCAAAAAACTGCAAATAAATTCAAGTTTGTGTGTTACAGGCCAAGTCGATGGAAAAGCAAAGCTAAATTGTTGTATCCAATCTAGTGGATGAATCTGTGTTCTGTCATTTTCAAACACTTTAAATTTTCTCACTGACAGAAAATGTTTGTAATCAAAATTATCGTCTCTGTATGTTGGAACAGGTTCACGATTGTAAGAGAATCTATTTGTCTGTTTCTGTTCGGAATCTAAGTCGTATACTCTCTGTTGATTACCTAAATTATACGCACTGCGTGAGTCTGACAAATGTTCGCAAAGTGGCGTCTGCTGTGCTGTGTTATTAACTGAAATACTTTTCATCTCTGTCACTTCTTGCTGTAAACTTGACAATTTTCTAGGCAACGTGTTATTAGACGAATCGATCTCATTAATTGTCTGCTGTAGATTTTGAAATTCAGGTGTTTGATTAAATGAAACTGGTGAGATATCGTCTGATTTGCTGTCATTATTACTTTCAATAACGTCAACACGACTGGCCAATTCATCCCATTTTTCAGTCAGTATTTTTACCTGATCATAGGTTTTAGTGTCAGAGGCATTAATCTGTTTTTGCAATTTACGTGTAGTTTCGTTCAGTTTTTTTAACGTCAGCTTTGACGACATCGGAATCCTGTGTTAGTTCTAATTGTTCAAGTCTGTCGGTCACTGTTTGAAAATCTGTTGTGTGTGTATCTGCTTTTTATTTAAGGTCATAAATCTCATCACGTAATTCCGCGTTCAACTGTTCGATGGTATTAATTTTGTCGGACACTGTAGCAATATTGTTGTCTACATATGTTTTTGCCTTCGCAAACAATTTACGTTTGTCTTCTTGTCTCTGAGCAGTGATTGTTTCCATGACTTGACGTTTTACTTTATTTTGATCCTGTATAAATTTGCGGAAACGCGTATCACTGTTTTGTATGTGCTGATTAAAGTGCTCGTCAATTTGAGTGTTCTGTTGTTCAAATTTCGCGTCTATCTTTGCGTCCATTGTGCGCGATAGTTCTGCCGTCATTAATTTAAATTCGTCGAGCAATTGTGTAGCTTTTTCAGAGCATTGTTTAGCGACTCCGCTAATTTCCTCTCTAAGTGTTTCTGTTGCAGCTGTTTGCATATCCCTTAATTCTTTCGCAACAGATCTAATTTCTTCGCTACTTTTCTTTGAACAAGCCTCAATTTCCTCGCGTAACTGTTCCTTAGTGTCATGGCACTGCGCGGCAATGGCTCCAATTTGTTCACTAAGCTGCCTGGAATTGTTGTCTAATTTTTCATTTAACTGTTTGATATCTTCACTCTGTTGTCTGACTTGTTCACTAAGTTGTATGTTATCTTCTTTAAGGTCGTCTTGTTTTTTACCCTGTTGTAGCAATATTGCCATAATTTGATCAAATCTAAAATGAATATCTCTATTCTCTTTACTGTGTGATGGAGTGTCTGCAATTGTCACATTTTGTGTATCCATTTGGACATTCTGTAATCTACCAGAAGGTTTGCCAGTCGGATGTACACTGTCAGTCGCTATTTCGGAATTAAATGAATCCGTCGTACTTTCAATACACTGTCCATTTTCATTAGATAAATTTGTCTGTACGTTATTTGAATTTTCCAACCCGGTTGTGTTAAGCTGGGCAGCGCTCATTACAATAGAGCGCCCCACGTCATCAATTGTCGTCAAATTAACAGAGGAGACAATTGAGTTCGTTTGTTCATCAGTAAGATAAAAATCATCATTAGTGGTTGGAATGCACTGATTGTCAGTGAACGCACGATTGTCATCATTACACTGTGTGTCACAAGTACTATCGGTGAAGTTGTTTAAATCGGTAGTTTCATTCATAATACCTCGCGATACACTATTCACAGTCTTTCGCGGCATTTTTACAATAGTCACAATTATTCGCAAATGAAATAACCACAACGCAAAAAGCAACAAACACAAATACAACAGAGCAAAGAATTGCCGATGATCTGAGGAAAGAAATTCACAAAATTAGTATAAGCGTTGCGCCAAATGCTTATTATATTTAAGCAAATAAGAGCAGATATCTCACTACTTTTCAGAAGATTCTCAAAGAAATACGATCCTGGCATGGTCGCCAAGTGTAACCTCCCCACAAAAAAATGAAAAGATAATATTTTAAATGTGAATAGACATCGTGCTAAGTGTAACCTCCCCAGAGAAATTTGAATGTTAACGAGAATAGAACCTAGTGTTACCTCCCAGCAAATAAAATAATTTATTGACAATGACAATTAAATGAGAACTAGCAATCTGAGCCATGTGTAAGCTCCCCACAAAAATGAAAGTCAAGTCAATAAAAATGAAATCTCAGTGACAATGAAAATGCAAATAGACCGAAATGTCGATCTTAGGCCCTGTTCTTACCTCAGTAAAATTGCATCTGCTCTTATTTTTCGCCATAGCTTGGAGGAAATGCAGCGCAAAAATTCTTTGAACTTAAGTAAATTTTTTTTAAGGAAATGCATGGGAAATTTTCTTTCAATAAAATGTTTGTTTTGTTAAAATGCTTGGTTTGAAAACAAAATTATTATTTGGCCAATTCTTGAACAAATTAATTATAGTTAACATACATTACATTATCAGATGTGCGCAATGCTGCTTCATTACCTTATTTAAAAAATATACCTCATCCTGAATCCTGACCGGAGTCCCATGTCGACGCCCGCCGACTCCTCACACACAACTCCGACTGTCTCTCGCGCGCTACTAGCACGAACGAACAACACGCTCTCGCGACTCGCTACGTACAACAACTGACTCGCAACTGCACCGAACTCTCGCGCGGTCAAACGCAGACTAGCCACTATAAATAACTCTCTGGTCAGAGATTCTGTCATGCCTCGCCATCGCTGCTACAGAACATACGTGTTTCATAGCATCAAAAACCCGCCCCTTCACACACTTACTGCTTTCCGCAGAATGCATTCTTCATTGGATCAAACAGGAGTAAGTGGGTAGGTGTGAGATTTGGGCTGGAGGGTGGATGAGGAAGAGCACACACTTACTGCTTTCCGCAGAGTGCATTCTTCATTGGATCAAACAGGTGTAAGTGGATAGGTGTGAGATTTGGGCTGTAGGGTGGATGAGGAAGAGCAGTCTAACGAAATTTTGTGACGAAGTTCGACAAAAAATTGTAACTGGCTGGCTGGCTGGTTTGGGGGAGGAGACCAGACAGCGAGGTCATCGGTCTCATCGGGTTAGGGAAGGACGGGGAAGGAAGTCGGCCGTGCCCTTTGAAAGGAACCATCTCGGCATTTGCCTGGAACTATTTAGGGAAATCACGGAAAAAATTGTAACGATCAGCGTCGTAACGCGTAAGCAATTCCTCACAGATGGTCCTTCGTTGCTCTGTATGGTCTTCTGATAGCTGGCGAGAAATCAGAAACCCAGTGGGCTCACACCTTTGAGTACTCCAATTGGTGGACGAGTGTGTCAGCACTGACGACAGTGACACGTAGTTGAGCAACGAGGTGTTTGATTGTGATCCGTTGATCATGTCGAATTAGAGTTCCCGTACGTCCCAATACTGCAGAGTCACAGTTGTGTGCGGCCGTCAGGCACGCGGGAGAGCGGACTGTTTTATGAGACCTCGTCACGATCATGACAAACGCCTATCTCAACGACTCACCGTGCTTTTGTTCACTGCAGGTCTACGTAGGCATTCCAAAAGCGCCTGTGAATATCTGTGATGCTCTGGTTTTCCGCCTAAGAAAACTCAATAACAGCTATCTGCTTGGATCATACCTCCGTTACAGACGCCATTTTGAAGGCTATACCAGGTGATCAAAAAGTCAGTATAAATTTGAAAAATTAATAAAGCACGGAATAATGTAGATAGAGAGGTAAAAATTGACACACATGCTTGGAATGAACAAAAAAAACTAAGTTCACAAAATGTCCGACAGATGGTGCTGGACAGCAAAACGTCAGTAACTGCTACCGTGACGGGTGAGAGGTACGCCGATATGTTACAGAATCGCATCATCCCCAGCCTGGCTCATAAACACCTGCTGGAACGTACGATGTTAATGCAGGATGGCGCTCCACCCCGTACTGCTAGACGCGTGAAAGATCTCTTGCGCGCGTCGTTTGGTGATGATCGTGTGCTCCGCCGCCACTTTAGTCATGCTTGGCCTCCCAGGTCCTCAGACCTCACTCCGTGCGGGGATTATTGGCTTTGGGATTACCTCAAGTCACAGGTGTATCGTAATCGACCGACATCTCTAGGGATGCTGAAAGACAACATCCGACGCCAATGCCTCACCATAACTCCAGACATGCTTTACAGTGCTGTTCACAACATTATTCCTCGACTACAGCTATTGCTGAGGAATGATGGTGGACATATTGAGTATTTCCTGTAAAGAACATCATCTTTGCTTTGTCTTACTTTGTTATGCTAATTATTGCTATTCTGATCAGATGAAGCGCCATTTGTCGGACATTTTTGAGCTTTCGTATTTTTTTGGTTCTAGTAAAACCCCGTGTCATTCCAAGCATGTGTGTCAATTTGTACCTCTCTATCTACATTATTCTGTGATTTACTCAGTTTTCAAATTTATACTGACTTTTTGATCACCCAGTATATAGCGCCGCCATCTAACAGAACTTCATGAAACCATAAGAGGTGAAGCGTGAATATTCCTCTATGTAGCACAACAAATTGTGAATTTTTTCAACTAAAACTGGCCGAGAAAAAAATGTTACATTACTTGCTCATATCACAGAAATTGTGAATGTTAATACCCACATATGGGCCCAGTATCTTAATCACTACATCACCTTGCTAACTGTGATGAACTGTCAAGTAGATTTATGAAGATCTGTGGACCACCTAAGCCATCAGTGTAGTGTACTTAAAAATGGAGACAGATCCCAACTATTCTGTACTGTACTACCTGTTAAGAAAACCACGCTATAAAATGAAAACTGAAGCAGTCATGAACTGTCCTTTGCTACTACTCTTTCTGAATGTGTTTTTAAATGTCATGTGTTAAAGAGTAGTAATCTGTCTCATGTTGCTAGGGAACATCATAAGTAGTGAGCAACAGAGGCATCGACTCACAGTTTGGGTTGCCTACATTCAGGGGCAGCATGCATTCAAGGGCATACCTATTGTTCTCTTTTGACTGACTGGTCCTTAACTTATTGTTCTGCTAAGCAGATTACGACCCCCTGGCGATAATCTGTCCTTCTAAGTAACGCCAGTACCTCTCTCCATCCCATTCCTCCTCCTCCTCCACCTCCTCCTCCTCTTCCTCCTCCTCCCCCACCCCTCTCGGAACTCCCCTCACTGATACAAGCACACTTTTGAAATCAATTTCATTAACTAATTAATTAAATGATCAACTAATTAACCCTACCCTCTCTAGGGAACCGCCCAACCCCCCTCCCCTCCCCCACCAGTAAATTGGTGGGAAAAAGACTCAGTTGATTGGCCATACGGTTGGAAATCGATTGCAGTGTATAGGTTATTGCTTAAACAATTTCTGATAGACAAGGCAATGGGTGGAATATTGTTTATTTAAATAATTTATGGGATACAAGACAGTGTTTGAAATACAGTTTATTTATTTAGTTAAAGTATTTGGCGGGAAATTGACTGCAGTGTATCGAATACTGTCTCTTTGAACAATTTGTGGGTGACAAAGCAGTATGGAATATTTAAATAACTGCAGCGCTTTTTTACTCTGATCGCACATGGAAATGCTGACTAGGCTTAGTTTATTACAGTCAGGGATGTTAAGGTACTTAGTTTTTTCTTTTATTTTCCTCACTTTTCGAAGCACACTGGTGTGTAAGCATAGACAGGAAAATCAGAGCCTGCCGCTGTGGTCTAGCGGTTCTAGACGCTCAGTCCGGAGTCGCGCGACTGCTACGGTCGCAGGTTCGAATCCTGCCTCGGGCATGGATGTGTGTGATGTCCTTAGGTTAGTTAGGTTTAAGTAGTTCTAAGTTCTAGGGGACTGATGACCACAGATGTTAAGTCCCATAGTGCTCCGAGCTATTTGAACCATTTTGAAAATCAGAACTACATATCTAAAAGGTCATGACATATTTCGAAAGCCAAAACAGATCGTGAAAAAAAAAAGAAAACACAAACAGAAATCGAAGCACTGTACTACAAACGAGGAAAAAGGCTGAAATTTTCGGTGAATTTTCGATGTCCTACAAATGCTCGTCTGGAGATGCTCTAAGCCCACAGTGGTGGTTGGTGGGGACAGCATCCCAGAGGAGGTTGGTCTGTTTGGACTTGTCTTTGAACACTCGAAAAAAGAAGACATCACTTGTCACGGAACTTTCTGGGAATGGAGCTTTCTTGCTGATTTTTCCCGCCAAATTGCTCATGCTGGTGTCAGAGCACTGTCCGTCACTTACTGAAAACGCCTAAATTATGAGAATTTCAGAGTCAAACTATTTCGTACAGATCGAGAAACGTACAGCAGTCATATTGCACTAACCGTTAAACCCTGCAAAATTGGTCTACAGATCATAACTGAAATTAAGTGCGGCACAGTAGTCACAGTTTGGGGTCTCCTGCGTGTGTGTCAATCGTCAGGGCGCCGCCACGAAGGTCAAAACCGGCCATTGTTCGAAGTACAGATCACGTTACTAAATACCACCGACCACGGACTTGATATCGGTCTCCTTTGATCTTGCGGCCCCCAAATAAAGCATCAAGTGATGGCATTCTGCTGATCGGAAAACTCCAGACTCGCTTCCTGTCTCCGTCTCTCGCCTCTCTCAAGCGGAAGCTCCCTTTTTGTCTGTGTGAACCAACGTCTCGAAACATGCAAACGAAGGTTTTCATCTCTCAGAACACTGTGTTCCTGTCGGCTAATGCTGGAGACAAAGGGAGAGCTGCCACAATTTCGATATAAAAGAAGAGTGAAATAATCCATTTGCACTACTCTATCAGGTTCATTGTTTAACAGATTACAGGAGTCAAATAGATCACTTAAAACACTCACCTCAGCCTTATGTTGATCCTTCTTCTTAGTAAAACTTATTTCAGCGTTTGAGGATCACACACAAACATTATATAAATCAAGTAATGAAAATGGTTCAAATGGCTCTGAGCACTATGGGACTTAACATCTGTGGTCATCAGTCCCCTAGAACGTAGAACTACTTAAACCTAACTAACCTAAGGACATCACACACATCCGCGTCCGAGGCAGGATTCGAACCTGCGACCGTAGCGGTCACGCGGTTCCAAACTGAAGCGCCTAGAACCGCACGGCCACACCGGCCGGCTGAAGTAATGAAATTTCCACCACAAACAGACCATAGCGTTAAATATATGTGAGGTCTTGTATGCACCGACGTTTGAGAGCACAAACATACTCCTCCACAACATTTCCACTAAATATATCAGGCAAAAAAAAAAATCCAATCGATCACATAAATTTACGACTGCCAGATGCCAGGAGCCGCAGTCGCGCCAACTGCCGCATCGTCTCGCAAGCAGTAGTGAGGAGAGACCTACACACGTATCGGCTATGCCAGCAGCCTCACGCCTATCCCGCGACATCCACACACCGAACGCTCAGAGGTTGGAGAGACACTGTCACCAAGAAGTCAACCGATCAATTTACATGGGCAAAATAATCCTCCAGTGCAAACACACAACATTTTGAATCTTCTCACGCAACACACACATCACCTTCTATCGCCGTTCACCCAGCACACTGGTCAATTCGCAAGTTCCCGCTGGCGCAGGCAAGAGCAGATAGGTCGACGTATTCTTTGTACCTAACCATCTGTCACAGGTTGAGCTAATCCATTGCTTCCGGTTGCCGACTTCTCGTGATTACCCCTGCCGCCAGCCTCGGTGCACTGTGAAACCAACAGCTGCAGCTCGGATGTACGTACACAGTAGTTCTAACCAATTCCACACCGACATAGACACCCCAGATTAAAAAATTCCACTTACCCAATCCAAGACAGCAATGTTGAAGGTACATCTCGAATGTCTCACGCAATATGTAGATTTCTCCATTTTATACAACTTATTTTCGAAGACATAAGAAATCGGGGCATACACACGTTTTCACATCGCTAAAGTATCGTTATTTATTATGAAAATCCTCTAACAGTATGGCATAAGCTACATGCCCTCTAAGTATTTTCTCATCAGGTACGAAGCAATCAGTTCTAATCAGCTTAAAATCTGTTACATCATGCATCACAGGACTAGAATCGTTTTCTGATCACGACAGAGTGCCAAGATCTATTTCTGTCACAGGATGCGTCCTCACTTTCGAACTCACTTAAAGTAACCAAATGCCTCGCCATATACGAAGTCTCTTAAGGTAACAAAACAGAGAAGTTGTAAATATTAGGTTTATACTACATATCACTGCATAAATTCTAGAATACGTACATCTGATTTTATTACGATTGTCGTCTCTCTCTGTGCAAGTGGGAGATTGAAATTTCGTTAAAGGATGTCACCACAATGAAAAAATCGCCTGATTACCACTCCAACTCAAGAATCATATCTGTGGCACTCTAACCATCGCTTCCATCTGCCAGGCGGCGTGTTATTGATATCAAATTGACAGACTAATTGATTAAACTGTTCATGAGAGTCACATTGCATGACGAGTAATTTTTTTCAGCTGTCGGGTTACACTCATCAGGTAGCTCAAATGGGAATCCCTCGAGTGGAGACAATGTTCTTTTCAAGGAATATTATTGAGAACCGACATTTGAAGCTGACTGCAGAATGATTCCACTGCCACCAACATACATTTTGCGTAAGGACTATTAAAAACACGATCACAACTACTATGTTACCGTGACTATGTTCAAACAGCAGTCTTGCTTTTACAGGCACACACGAGAGTCGCAGATAGTGTTACACATTCTGATAAAAATTCTGTGTGCGATATGGAATCAGGCCCATCCATTCAACCACATACTTGCTTTGGATCCCATGGAGATGTCTTTTAAAGATTATAGCCACTGGAGAATCATATTCGTGTCACTCTCATACCTCGAAAGGAGTCAAAATGGTTCAAATGGCTCTAAGCACTATGGGACTTAACATCTGAGGTCAGCAGTCCCCTAGACTTAGAACGACTTAAGCCTAACTAACCAAAGGACGTCACACACATCCAAACATCCATGCCCGAGGCACGATTCGAACCTGCGACCGTAGCAGCAGTGGGGTTCCGGACTGAAGTGCCTAGAACCGCTCGGCCACCGAAACGAGTCACCTTTTTCGAATCTATCTGCTAATGACTCCATACAACAGAGCTCCAGCATGGGTTTTTTAGACAGTCCTTGTGCATATACTGACTAATGCTCAGTCACTGCCCCCCCCCCCCCCCTGCCCCCCACGACGCCAATCCCTGCACCTTAGTCCATGTAATCCTTCCGTTTTAAGTCGAAACTGAACATAAGTCAGAAAGAGCTATACCTAAGACATTCTGCATCCTGTGGAGAAAAAGGGTGAGCTGAGTTAATGCGACAGGACCGTGTTTTGACAACTTGGTGAAAATGGGAACATATTGTCGTAGGTCCGCCGTGTTCATTGTGAAAGGCCAGCGCCAAATGAAGCTTTCTCCTGCAACACGAGGTAGTAGAAAAGACGGTACGAGCATTTACAATGGTTTTTCTTACAGCTAAATACAGGAAGACTGCACATCATACAGGAACTGGAAGAAGGACGAGGATTTTGCTACTGCACTGCAGTTCATCTCCATACTACTTATAATTACTGCAGTGTGAAGTAGATCTGTGTCTCCCAGGGTGCATTCATGTCCATTATCCAAACATTCTCTCCATCCTCGTTGTTTTGTACTACACAACAGAGAAAATCTATGAACTATAAAAACTCCACTAGTCAACTGACAGAGAACTCAATAAGATTTTACCACATCTCTCTCTTTCGTTATATCAGGGAACAAAGACTGTGTCCATGTTGACACTGACCATATGTGGTGATATTATTTAATATACAGGTACCGGTCCACCGGAGCATGTCGTCTGTGGTCGAAGTCGCTACCAAAGACCAGTGTAAAGTTTTGTCTCTTGAACTGTAGGAAGACCATATCCCACAGACTATCAATTGCAAGAGAGGGGCCCTGTGTTGTTCTTTTATAAGCAGTTTGATGCATTGTTTTTTCTGCTGTAACATTTCCAAGCAATGTATGACTACAACTTTGTTCACTGCCATTATGTTGTTTTCTCCACCATGACCTTGAGGTCTGTGTCAGGTGCTAAAACTGACCTTAACACGTCATGTCCATTGGCTCTCACTGAAAGCTGGACATCACATAGTGTAAACTATGCTGCTCCCAGAACACACAGGATGGTTGAAATAAAAGACAGAGGTGATGTTTCTTTTTGACGGGAATGTGTAAAACATTGTGACATATGGAAAATGTAAGATTTTGTGGCATTGAGAGACTTTTCGAAACAGTTGCCCAAAGGTGATTGATGACCTAGTCAACTTCCACAGTGACATGGTAGCAGGTGTCTAGATCTGTCGTTTCGATTGGTTCCTCATATTTCAATCTTGTATACCATCGCTTTTTCATGGAGGCCATCCCCAGAAGATGCTATTCCCACCAAGACTCTCTCCATCTCAGACAACTGATATTAATCAATCATTATGTGGTAATCAAGACCGTACCAGTGGATGGATGAGATGGAAAAGATACCGTCGATTGGAGCAATGTGCTGTAATACACACCACAGTTGATAGTGCAATCAATTTTAAAATTTTATCAGTTTCCCCGTAATTTCAATGCAGGCCAATGACACAACAGCATGCTTCCCAGTTGCTCTATCATTGCTAAGCCACTCCTCCATTACTTTGTTTGTACCATATAGTAGATTTCGAATCTAGACAGATGACTGTGCAGTAATTCCATTCATGGTTAATAATCGAACATATACACCAAAGCGCCCTATACTGATGCAGTTAGGTTATCAACATATTTCTAGAACCTCCATTATAGTACATAATTTATGATGACGATCTCCCATCTTTCATTGTATGGATGGGAGTCACAGAGCAGTCTTGTATTCTTATGATAAAGTTGGAGACTGAAAGAACTCCCCGAATTGTCTTTGACCAACCCTCCCTACAACACTGTCCTTGATTTAATTTGTAGCTGATCAGAAGGAACAGAGCCAACTGAGTCTGTAACTGCTGTTCAGAAAAGCCTGTTCCACACCAATCTTACTCACAGCGCCCATCCAAATGCACAAGATTACCCCAGATGTGCGCATGTCAAGGATGTTAGCATCCCTTTTTGGGGTTAGTAGAGGGTTATGATGACATAACAGACGGTTAAGAAAAAATGTGTGGCTTATGATGACGGAGCTCCAGAGAGACATAGTTTGAAATATTTTAAGTAACTCAGTTGTGCTATCAATTCAGAAGTATAGTTCTGGAGTTTGGTGCCCATACCGAGAGGGATTTGGAAAGAGAGAAATAATCGCGAAACATAAACACATTCCAGACGCTAAATGGTTCTGCACTTAAAGACGGCCGGCCGGAGTGGCCGTGCGGTTCTGGGCGCTCCATTCTGGAACCGAGCGACCGCTACGGCCGCGGGTTCGAATCCTGCCTCGGGCATGGATGTGTGTGATGTCCTTAGGTTAGTTAGGTTTAATTAGTTCTAAGTTCTAGGCGACTGATGACCTCAGAAGTTAAGTCGCATGGTGCTCAGAGCCATTTGAACCAACTTAAAGACGCTACAATGCTAGGGTGGTGTGGTTTCCGTCCTATGAGTCATGTGGAATGCAACGCTGTTAATATTCCAATGTAAGAAATACATTTTCAGTGTATGACATACATTCTCCCTGCAAGTTTTTCTACAATAAACTATGGCGACAAACTGTAAAATAATAAAACTACTACCTTGCACACCAAAGGACACATCGATTTTTTGTAACACAAACATTACATAGGCTTCCAGAGGTGCATGACGCCTGCTGTTTACGAAGTTCAAGCATATGTTACAGTTCGGATATTATGATATGTCCACAATAGTCCTGTAAAATGATCGTCGGCGGCCGAAAATGCATGCGAAGAAACAATGACATCTTTACAAGTTAATATACACCAATATCAGTAGCCACAGGAGATGTAACAGTCTTATCACAGTTTACCACCGCCCTGGTAACCTTCCCCTTGCACACAGACGTAATGGACTGATGTTAAGTTGTATTGCTCATATGCAGTATAATATTGCCACTTCGCCTTGACGCCACATATCTGGAATACTATTAAGGCATGTATATATAGCATCAGTCTACTCTCCTCCTCCAGCACACTCATTTTATTGATTTTGCTCAGTACTCATTTCATGGTATTTTTCTGTAATTTTATGTATTCTCAGTCAATTTCCGTAACTCGACTACGTTTTCGCGATTTTACATATTTCAAAGTATTTCACATCAATTTTTCGCGATTATACTAGGTTTTCCTCTCATTTGACTGATTTTGTCAATTTTTATGTTTTTTTTCTACAGTTTTCCGTATGTATATGATCGTACTGCTGACATATCCATGTGCTGTTTGATTTCCTGCAAAAATATTTACGCATCTTGTACACCAACGTACTAAAAAATTCTAAGACTTCTCCTCTCCCCAATGATCCACATGCATGGCTGTTTGGATTGGACGAACATGAGAAGTATAGTAGCAGTCGCTTCATACCCATATGAATCTGAAGACTCGATTTATGCCCAAGATGTAACAGAGAAATGGAGTACTTCGTATACATCTTCGTCCGTCTAGAGGAGGGTGTTGAAATAGATTTTCCATCGATGAACATGGTTCATCGCACATGTATTGGAAGTAATCTGCTGACAGTGGTGTGAAGTTTGCTCTTAACAACTGCAGGTAGATAGCGCTATAAGTCACACACAGAACGTGCAATAGTATGCGAGTCGATCGCAAGTTGTGACAGAGAACTATGGACAAAAATGGTTAATTGCTTGATAAATGACCTGCGGCAACGTCTCCCTCTCTCCCTCAAAGTCAATCTACAATTAAATCGTACCTCATTACAACTCCTCTCAATTGATCACTCCATCTACTTTCTATCATCTTATTTAGAAGCAGATGGTTCTCTTTTCCAGAAAGGCATCAATCAACTTGCATGTAACACTATTACCTCAATACACATACAGTAAAATGCTGTTAAAAAACTATACAGCAACTGTTCTGTGAGGTATTTGTTAGCTGACAGCACATGGTGTGAGTACAGAGAAGCACATTGTAATTTGAAACACCTAAACAGTCTTGCACAGGGTCAAACACGTGATCCATTCTGCAGTTGTACACTGCAGTCACCCCAGCTGGTAATACAACGCATTTTACCTAAGGACACTTTACATAAATTTATAAGGCAGTTGCCAATAACTTTGTGGTCACACCTGGCTTGTGATCCAACATATATAAATTTATTACTCTACATTTGGTGGCCATTCACGTTAAACATTCTATTCCAACCGTCTTATCGCTGTTGACGAAAATTGACTGTTTCCCTGGTTTCCTGATGCTTCCATGTCAACTTTTATTCTTATTCCTCTTGCTGTCGCATACTTGTTCCCATATATAAGAATTTTCCTCCACCAAGCAAAAGACATTCAAGTACTCCCTCATTCCCCCTCAATTTCCCCCACATTTTGGAGCATTTTCCCTCAATTTATATGTATTATCTGCCATTTTCGTAATTTTAACGATTTTATGTCAATTCTGCCCATGCAGTCATGACAGCACTTCTCGTCATGTATTCTAAAATTGCTTGTAAATGTAGCAAAGTTGTCAACACCGAGTGCAAGTGTACTATTTTACGGGTTGGACGGAATTGCATAGCACTGTACTCGAATTCATCCAGTCAACTCCAACCACATATTCGACAGTTGCAGTACATTTACTGTGTGTGGGTCTGCATCTGTGTGTGGGTCACGGATGGCTCACATGACCCAGTCATCCCACTGGTGGATCCAATTTTGGACAATGAACACATGTCCTGATGTATCGCGAGGTGGATCTACATTCGAATCCTATCCCGGATGTGGAATATTGTGGATCCACGTGAGAAAATTGCTCCAAATATAAAGGGCAGTGGATCCATCTTCAAAACCTATCCCAGATGTAGTATATTATGGATCTGCATCCGAACAGCACTCTGAATATAACGCATAGCGCATCCAAACTTGAACACTAACTCAGGTCTACTCTGTGTCATGGGAGCCATCTGCGACACACACACACACACACACACACACACACACACACACACACGCACACACACACATCCAACGACCATACATTTCTTTTTAATCATATGTTATACCATCACCACACACTCATATCTACTATACACCGATAAGGGATGTTAACCTTCTTGACATGTGCACATCTGGAGAGATTTTGTACAATTGGATGGGCGCTGTAAGTAAGATTGGAGTGTTGCAAGCTTTGCTGAACAGCAATTACAGACTCAGCTAGCTCTGTTCCTTCACGAGACATGGAATCTAGCGGGTATAGTACCCTCCTACCTCTGATCAGCAGCAAATTACATCAAGGGCAGTGTTGTAGGGACAGTTGGTCAAAGACAATGTAGGGAGTTCTTTCTATCTCCAACTTTATCGTAAGAATATAAGAATATTCTGTGGATCCCATCCATGTAGGAAGAGATGGGAAATTGTAAATTATGCACAATAATATGCCAGAAATATGTAAATAACCTAACTGCATCAGTATAGGGTGCTGTCTGATATACTTTGGTGTATACACTCGATAATTAACCATGAATGGACATACTGCACACTCATCTATCTAGATTCTAAATCTACTATATAGTACAAAAGCCTGCCCAGCTAGCCACGCAGTCTAACGCGCTGCTTCCCAAGAGGGAAAGCATGCCGGTCCCCAGCATGAATCCGCCTGGCAGATTAGTGTCGAGGTCTGGTGCGCCCGCCAGGCTGTTTTCCATCTATCTCGACGAATGCGGTGTGGTTCCCCTTATTCTGCATCAGTTACACTATGTCACTGATTGCTGTGCAAACACTGTCTCCATGTATGCATACACCATCATCACTCTACTCTACCACACAAACATATGGAGTTACACTCGTCTGGAATGAGGTGTTCGTGGGACGCTAGGGTGGGACGAAGCCTGCCTCTCTGTCGTTTTCTAGGTCCCCAGCTTAATACACAATACACACACAATATGGTACAAACAAAGTAGTGGAGGAGTGGCTTAGCAGTGATACAGAAATTAGGAAGCATGCTGTTGAAATTATGAAATTATGGAAAAACTGATAAAATTGCTAAAATTGATCGCACTATCAATTGCAGTGTTTATTACAGCATGTCACCCTATATCAACAGTGTCTTTTCTGGCGGATGGCTTCAATGAAATACTGATCGTATACAAGATTGGAATATGAGGAATCAATCAAAACGAAAGACCTAGACATCTGCTACCACATCAGTGTGGAAGTTGAATGTAGAGGTCATCAGTTGCCTTTGGGCAGCTGTTTGGAATAGCCTCACATTGGCGCAAACTCTTCCAGTTTCCGTATGTCACAATATCTTCTATATTCTTGCCGAAACACCGCCTCTGTCTTATTTCAACAATCCTGTGTGTTGTGGGAGCATGTGACGTCCAGCTTTCAGTGAGAGCCAATGGATCTCAGTTGTGTTTATGTCAGTTTAGCACCTGACACGAACCTCGAGGTCATGGTGGAAGAAAACAACATAATGGCAGTGAACAAAGTTGTAGTCATACATTGCTTGGAAATGTTACAGCAGAAAAAACAATGCAACAAACTGCTTATAAAAGATCAACACAGGGCCCCTCTCTTGCAATTGATAGTCTGTGGGATATGGTTTACCTACAGTTCAAGAGACAAAACTTTACACAGGTCTTTGGTAGCGACTTCGACCACAGACCACATGCTCCAGTGGACCGGTATCTGTATATTTAATAATATCGCCACATACGGTCAATGTCAACATGTAGACAGTCTTTGTTGCCCGATACATTGAAAGAGAGAGATGTGGTAAAATCTTATTGAGTTATCTATCAGTTGACTTTAGTGGAGTTTTTATAGTTCATAGATTTTCTCTGTTGTATGGTGCAAAATAATGAGGATCGAGAAAATTTTTGGGTGACAGACATGAATGCACCCTGAGAGATGCATATCTCCTTCGGACTGCAGTAACTATGTAGTTTGCAGATGCACCACAATGCAGTAGCAAAATTTTCGTCCTTTCTTCAGTTCCTGTATGATGTGGAGTCATCCTAATTTTCTCTATAAGAAACACCATCGTAACTGCTTGTACTGTCTTTTCTACTACCTTGTGTTGCAGGAGAAAGCTTCATTTGGCGCTGGCCTTATGCACTATATGCGGTTGGCAGAGCTACAGCAGTATGTTCCCATTTCCACGAAGTGGTTAAAACACGGTCCTTCCATGTTAACGCAGCTCACCCTTTTTCTCCACGGGATGCAGAAGGTCTTAGCTATAGCCCTCTCAGGTTTCCGTACAATTCTGACTTAAACTGGAATCATCACAAGGACTATGGAGCAGGGATCGGGGAAGGGGGGGGCAGTAACTGAGGAACAGTTACAAGATGCAGGGGGACTGTGTAAAAAAAACATGCTGAAGTTTTCTTTTGTATGGAATCCTTAACAGACAGGTTCGGAAAAGGGGACTCCTTTCGATATATGATAGTGGCACGAATATGATTCTCCAGTGGCTGTAATCTTTAAAAGACATCTCCATGAGATCCAAAGCAAGTACATGGTTGAATGGATAGATCAGATTCCATATCACACACAGAATTTCTATCAGAACGTGTAACACTATCAGCTACTCTCGTGATTGCCTGTAAAAGCTAGAGTTATTTTTATAGATGGTCACAGTAATATAGTCGTTGTGAGCGTATTTTTAATAGCACAGTCCTTATGTAAAATGGATGTTGCTGGCAGTAGAACCATTCTGCAGTCAGCTTCAAATGTCGGTTCTCAGTAATATTCCTTGTGAAGAACATTGTCTTCCCTCGAGGGATTCCCATTTGAGCTACCTGATGAGTGTAATCCGAATGCTGAAAAAAATTACTCATCATGCAATGTGACTCTCATGATCACTTTAATTAATTAGCCTATCAATTTGATATCAATGACACGCCGCCTGGCAGATGGAAGCAGTGGCAAGGGTGCCACAGTACGGTATAGCAAAGGATACAGTATTAGGTCAAGATTTTAATTTAAACGGTGTAGTAAACATGGATACAGAAAAACATTTTTATTCTATAATGAACTATTGTGTGTGGTGGGAGGTGAAGGCGATTTTAAATATAAAAGACAAGGTGTTATAACCAGGGAGTCCCTAGTGGAACAAATTCTGAGTTTAGGTACATTAATAGATTGTTGTACTTTTTCCAGACTGTATCACATAATTTGAAGGTCTTATTCCAATAGTGGTACAGGTCCATTTTTGTTCATTGTGAGATACAGAGTCCTAAAGTTAAATGAGCGTTGAAAAATCTGTGGTTGAGATACCAGAAATATTCAAGCATATGGCTTCTTGCTAGAGATGAACATTTCTTTCTGTTTGTTTGGATCATTAATTTCAGAAGAATTGTAGGCAGAAAAGTGGAGATAATGGACTTACACCACTATTGAAATAAGCCCTTCACTTACCTATCCCTACAAGTTTTCTCAATAGTATGAGAGCAGCTGAACTCAAAACTTGAGCTAAAAATCTTTGTATTAGAGGCAACAGTAAATTAATCAGGATTAATTAATTGAATAATGTAACAAGATTTTCCTTTTCATCAAGACCAAAATGTGTACCTAAAATAAATTACTTTTATAGATTTGATATTGATGTTGTTGAAAAACACTCTACCACCATGGCAAGAAAAAATAGTGAGACCAGATCTGATTAATCGATTCACTAGTAAACTATTTGAGCAAGAAAAAGAGAACAAACTATCGAAAAATGATTTATTCGACATTAAAGAAATAAAATCTAATTTTAATGAAAAATTTAAAGCTTCATCTGTTGACTATAAAATTATCTTTAACAATGCAAATATTAGTAAACACAGTACTGTTAGTGAGAAAGCAGATTATACAACGAAAGCACTTAACTCTAAGGTAGCAGTAGCTAAAAAGAGAATTTTAGAAAAGGAGACATGTTCAATATAACAACAGTAAATGCAAAATGTTTTATCAAATTTCTACAGGATATAAGGTATCATATAATACTAAAGAATTGAAGTTCAGTGCAATAAAAGCAGAGCTACATTAACATCTGATGAGTCTGTTGACATGGCCAGTACTACATTTGATAGTCAAACGTTAGCAACTCAAAGAGGTAGCAAAATTAATAAAATAATAAATTTAGTTGATGATTAAAGGACTAAAAGCACATTACTATAATTAATAATAGCGATAACCTGTGTTGTCCTAAGCAACAATATAATCATTAACGTATCGAAAAAATAATATCTTAGGCAGAGAACTAACTCCAGGTGAAATTAAGAAAATTCGAGAAGGAGATAAATATATATTAAAAAAAGAGTTAACCAGAATATTGTGCAACCAGTTACATGAATATATTGGAAAAAGATTTAGTATAGAGAATATTAAAAATGTTGAACAACTATTGAATATTCAAATAAATATTGTATGCACTTAAAATTTCAATACAGCTATCTATCATGGTGCTGAAAAAACAATACAAATATATCTGTATAAAAATTGTGTTCCAACCTGGAAGGTCTACGGGAGAAAGTGCAAAACAGGAAAAAGTGGCGTGATTTGGTTCATGGGGTCACGATGAGTCGGAGCCGACTAAATGAATAGAGAGAGAGAGATAAAAATTGCAACCATTTTAATGTATTAACAGTATGTCAGCATTATTAGGATCGTCATATTTCTGTGATAAATTTAATAAAATATATAGCAACAAGAACAAACAAAAAGGAAGAAAAAAGAAAAATATGGGTATTATGCAGTGGCACAGAACACAATACTGTGGAAAATTAGATATATCGCAAAAATGTAATAGGTGTTGTTATAATGAAGAATGTTAAAACAGTCACCAAAATTTTTTGCTCTATCTTATAAATGTGAAGAATGTAAAAAGATTTGTTTGAGACCTAAAGGAGATAACTGTGGCCTTGAAAGATGTCGTAACAGTGGTCTAGAAGTAGATATTAAAAATCACAAATATTACATGCAACACAAAACACAAAAAGGTGGTGTATGTGAATGAAAACTTGGTGAAGAATATAAAGTCAAAGGTACCCAAAAATGTAGTAAAATGGTAGTGTTACGTTAATGTACAGTAACAAAATTATTATGTTTCTGAATGTCTGTAATGCAATAGTATAGTTACAGGCAAACACTTCATCATAAGAAAGAACACCCAAAGAGGATTCCTTGTACCTATGCACAAAAATGCATGTCATTTGATTACGAAGCTCAACAAGAAACAAGAATACATATTCCAAATCTCGAAATAGTTCACAATTTTAATGGTGATACTGTTTACAAATTTAAAACAAATGATGCATTCCTTAAATGGATGATATCTGATGAACATATGGATTACACATTTATAGATCATTATGTTAAAGATTATTATTCACAACTCACAATTCATTTTTAAGTACTGTAATTAAAATACAATAAAGACAAATACTATTTACATAGGAACTAAATTAATGTTATTGGAGATAAATCAGTTAAGCCTAAAAATTATAGACAGCTGCAATTTTGTGCAGCAAAGACTTAGCAAATTTTCAGAAACAATTGATTTCGAAGAATAAAAGAAGATTACTTCTCACATTTATTCTATACATATGAAAATTAAAATTACATGGAACCGTCTCCTGTTACAAATATTATTGTGCTGATACAACAGGACCTGAAAATAGGGAAATATTTCTTAAATGGCATAGTAAAAAAGTTAAAGAAAATTCTGTGTTAAATATGAAGAGAGAAATTAATGAGTACTGTAATTCTGATATAGATATATTAGGAAGGGGTTGTTCAAAAATAAGGAAACAATTCCTAGATGTAGCTACAATAGACCCATTCTGTTATTTAAAAATTACTTGAGTTTGTATGGTTATATACGTATCTTAATATTTACCTAATAGAAGAACTGCTGTATTGGATAAAGAGCAAGAGGAAAATTATAGTAAAGAATCTTTAGCTTTGTTAAATAGTTTAAATAATAATTGTATTCAACATGCTCTCAATGGTCATGAAGTAAATATAGCTGGAGCTAAAGCTGATGGCTTTGATAAAGAAACCAATACCATTTACAAATACTATGGTTGTTTTGACATAATTGTAAAAAATGTTTTAAAACTGAAATGATTAACTACAAAACTCGAGGATCAGTTGATAATTTATACCAAAGGATATTAACAGGAAGTGGAGAAATATGAAATTCAGGTGTAATTTAGTAGACAACTGGGAATATAATTGGATTAACTCAGCACTGTATTAGAAAATTAAGAAATTGAAACACTTACCTGCAGTTTTTGAACCACTGAATCCAAGAGATGCTTGTTATGGAGGTCGTAGAAATGCAGTAAAATTAAGAGCTAAAGCAGATGGTGTTAACACAAAAGTAAGATATATTGACGAATGTAGTCTCTATCCAACTGCACAGTACTACGATTATTATCCTCTAGGACAGACAACGAAAATATATTGGCGAAGATGTTATTCTACCAAATGGTATTGGCTTATAAAACGTAAAGCAGTGGCACCTAGAGGATTTTATCAACCTGTTTTACCTGTAAAAATGGAGATTGATAAAAATTAAAAACTGTTGTTTCCTTTGTGTGTAAAATGCACAGAAGAAAGAATAAACAAATTTAATCACAATTATGATGAAACAAGTTTATTGAACTTGACAACTGATGAAGTAAATAAAACAACAGAAAGAGGATGTAAAATTTTAGATGTCTACAAAATGTTGAATTTTACAAAGAAAATCAACATTTTGTTTAAAACTTACTTGAAAGCCTTATCAAAATAAAATTAGAAGCCAATAAATGTAAGTTTACAACTAATAACATTTCTATAAAATATGTAGAAGAAAAAATAGGTATTGATTTAGATAAAGAAAATGTAAGTAAACCCTGGAAAACAAGCTGTTGCTAAGATATGTCTGAATTCATTATGGGGGAAATTTCGACAACATAAAAATATGAGTAAATATGAGTGTGTTACAGAGTTACAAAAATTTTATACAATACTACTGGATAATCGATTAGATAATATAGATACAAATGTTATTAATGACAATATGGTTCAGATGAAGTACAATTTCAGGGATTATTACTTGGAACAGAACATAGCTACAAGTGCTTTTATAGCAGCATTTCCTATATCAAATACAAGACTCAGATTATATGATATGTTAGGTAAGATAGGAAAAGCTGTTATGTTTGTTGATACAGACAGTATAGTATATATTGATAATGGTGAAAATATTCTGGAAACAGTTTGTATACTAGGTTACTGGACTGATGAATTTGGAAATAACTACTGCACATTACAGATTGGCCTTCAACTGGACCAAAAAGTTATTATTATGAGAAAATAATAAACAATACCTAGATGAAAACAAAATGATTCACTTTAAACTATAAGAATATTCAAAAGCTAAATGGTGAATCTATATGAAGATTAACTGAGGATGAAGTGAAAGAACAACTACAATTGGAGTACAACCAAATTACTAGAGATGTAAATACTAGAAATTTAATCAACAAGCAAGTTACCAGTTGTGAATATTTGAATACTAGATATGGGGATAAAATATATTTGGAACTCAATAACGAATAATTTTTTTTTTTTTTACCAGACAGATATTCGAAATTATTTAGTCGTTGGGATTTTCACTTTTTTGAAGCAGGAATATTAATCTGAGATACAATAAACTGAAAAAACATGAAATTAATGATAACAAATTCTTGATCTAGAATTGTTGCTTCAAATTAATTCTAGTGCACTCAAAATGCCCATTATTTTCAATGCAATATTATTAGTAAGTGGGTTAGATGAGAGCACTAGGCATGTTTTTAATGCACAACTTTTGTTATGAATTTTATAAAGCTATATATTTTTATATATGTATAAAATTTTATAAAAATATTCAGATTAGTCCATACTGAAAATTTTTAAAATTTTATAATATATTTAGCTTTATAAAATTCATCGAAAAGTTTGTGCATTAAGTTCATACCTAGTTTGCTCAAAGTTCCCACTTACTACACTTAGTGTATGCTGAGCTACTAGAGAGCAAGTGAGTAAGGTACTGTCTTATTTATTTATTCAATTTATTTATTTGTCGATTATCCTACAGCCACTTCCCCTTCCCCACTTGTGAATTTGCGGGAAAGAAGGCTGGAGTAGAAGGTACTGTCTTCATTTTTCGTGGGAAATGTGATCAGTGAAGGATATGATGGTGCTAGAAAAAGAGGAGTTTAATAAGTGTATTACCTGCAAGAACACAGCTGATGACTGTGTCCATAGCTTGCTACATGACGAATGGTAGGTGGTGGTGATGGATGAGCATAGGGCAAACACTTTTCAGCAAATAACGGTGATGCAGCACGATAGACTGAGGGGAGAGACTACTGCCTGAGCTGGAGCTGTTCGTGTTTTTGAAATGGCCAGTCAATCCACACTGCAGGAGACAACTTCGTCCGTGTTCGCCGTAGTGTATGGGGCTTGACTGAGGATGCTTGAAATGGATTTTGCTCTCCTCTTCGATTGTGGTGTGTGTATAAGTTCACCTTGCTGTGTGTCGTAATCCACAATACCACTCGAAATTGGCAGGAACTATCCTATAGCCGCTGCCAGGAGAATTGCCTCCCACCGATCGCTACGTCTAGAGCTGCTGCGGAACTTGTACACAGATACATGGTAAGAAGGGATAGGATAGCAAACCATCACTGAAACTTATAAGGAATTGCCTTCTACCGATCAACAAGTGTATAGCTGCTAAGGAACTTGTACACACACACACACACACACACACACACACACACACACACATGGTAAGAAGGGACAGGGCAGCAAATTCAGGCCAATACACACTACCACAACTGACAGAGAATGCTTCACTGCTCTAATTACTCATCAAAATTGCCATGAAAAAATACCACTCATAAACAATGGATCACAATGCAACAGACCCTCTGGGAATTGAGAAAAATCATTGTAATTACACAACTACCGCAAAAACTGACCCCAAAAGACCTCGCCAGAAGAGAATTGTGGAAGGAGGTGGCGATAACAGATTTCCATGCCTATTCTATCCTAACGTTGATGGTACACAAAGATCTCCATCCAGTGCAGGTGCCCTGCTTTGGTCAGTGTTGGGTTGACAATGATACACTGTTTCTCGTCTGCAGCTGGACCCTCCTGTAGGTAGTGATTGTGCTTTCCTGGGACCTGTTACATCCTCTTGGTGATGGTACACAAAGAGATCCATCTGCTGGCGATGCTGTGCACTGGTCGGTGTCAGGTTGACAATGATATACTGTTTCAGGTCTGCAGAAATCAAACGTATTTGTAGGCAATGCCAGCCCCCTGGAACAATAGCGAAATACTTGGCTATTCCTCTTGGAATAGCCAACACCATACTACCGCCCTCGGCTGAGTCTCGCGATGAGAAGAGGCGGCCCAATGGGCTCCATTCGCCAGAGGGGTGTGCGCATTAACAGGGCTTGTGCCGCGACCGGCGGCCATTGAGGTCGTCGCGGGTGGTATTTATACAATATGCTGGAGCTGGCAACTTTCAGCACCAGCCTTCTGTAGCCCGAGCACTCACATTTAGTGTCTGTGGAAGTCTTGTAAACGAACTGTCATGCATGTGGGTATTACATGCTTTCAGTCGCACAAATATCAATGCAGAGCAGCAGCTGTCACGGTCTCTATTCACACGTCGGAAAAAGGAAAACACTGTCATTTTTACACCCAACAGCAAGCTACAATTCGCATCCCGTCCCTCCTCTTCATTTCTTAACATCCAAGTGCGTAAACCTAAGAACTCAGTCTACGATACTGTTGTCGATGCTGGATGAACACCCTGCCGAAACAGAGGTCTACAACAATCATTTTCGTCGAATTTCTTCCACAGCTTTACGTATTTTCCAGCAGTTTTCGCTATTTTACCAAGTTTTGCGTAATTTCAACACGTTTTACCCAATTATTCGAGTTCCGTACCATTGCTGTCGATCACTTACCACGTCAACAAAACGTTTCATCATGTCGATCTCGTGATGTCATCAGTCAATGACACTGCAACATGGTTCTCAATTTCTGTGTCATTACTAAACCACGCCTGCGAGAGCTACATATATGTCGATATATCGTGAACCTTGTTACACTTGCTACATCACAAGACGCAAATACTGTTTCGAAGTGTTGATAATAGCTAGCAGCAGAAAGGAGATGCAAAAACTACGTTCCTTGGCCGAAAAACTTCATAAATTTGGAAAGATATTTCTCCCTGCGTGAAAGTCACGAAGTATTCTCGCATACATAGGATAAAGTCGGCGATTGAAAGATCTCACCCACAGCTTTGATGATTACCACCCCAACAAACGAATCATATCCATAGCAACACTCTGTCCTCTACTTTGAAACGACCTGCCCATTCTTTGAAGGGTCCTGAGAAAAACTCTGCGTGGTCTCTCTATGCATCTTGTAACTCTTCCTTTGTCTTTAACCAATCCTCCCTGCAACATGGTCTCCAATTTAATTTGGAACTGACGAGAGATAAGAGCGCACTACTGCTGTAGTCTTTGGAGTCCATATCAACAAGGGACTGGAAAGAGAGAAAGCATCATGGAACATAAACACACGCTTCCTAACCTACACTGTTCTATACTTAAACATGCTATGATGTTAAAGCAGTGTGGTTTCCCATATATTAGTCGTGGACTGCAACGCTGTTAATACTCCAATGCAGAAAAAACATTTCCAACACGTGCCATACGTTCACCCTCTAAGTTTTCTATCCCACAGCATGGTTACTAAGTTCAGGATAATAACACTTCTTCCTTCTATACCGAATAAAATAAAAAAAGCAAAGATTCTTTGTGATACATGCTCAATATAGATTTCCAGAGATGTATGGTGCCCAATGTTCACGTCCAATTACGGTTCAGGAAGTATGTTATGCTTGCATCAGTCCTATGAAATGATCATCAGCAACAGAAAATGTATGAAAAAAGAACATCTTATTACGAACTAGACAAATGCATAGCATTTGTATTGGCCACTGCCCAAACCAATTTGTAAAATTTTTTGTGGGGAGCATGGGGGCTATGTAAGTAGGCTGTTTAGGTTTTTTTATTGGTAACGCCACCTCTGTATGAAAATCACTGGCTGTGCTGTGTGCAGTCTGTGGCTGCTTTGCATTGTTGTAATACTCGTCATTGTAGTGTTAGGCAGCTGGCTGTGAACAGCGCGTAGCGTTGCGCAGTTGGAGGTGAGCCGCCAGCAGTGGTGGATGTGGGGAGAGAGATGGCGGAGTTTTGTAATTTGTCATGAACTGCTATATATATTATGACTATTAAGGTTAATACATTGTTTGTTCTCTATTAATATCTTTCATTTGCTAACTATCCCTATCAGTAGTTAGTGCCTTCCGTAGTTTGAATCTTTTATTTAGCTGGCAGTAGTGGCGCTCGCTGTACTGCAGTAGTTCGAGTAATGAAGGTTTTTGTGAGGTAAGTGATTTCTGAAAGGTATAGGTTAATGTTAGTCAGGGCCATTCTTTTGTAGGGATTATTGAAAGTCAGATTGCGTTGCGCTAAAAAATATTGTATGTCAGTTTAAGGACAGTCTTGTATAACTGTTCAAAAAGGGGACGTTTCATATGTCGACCCTTAGCCGAGGATACCTCACTGGAATCTTCTGATTTTTTCTTGTAGTTTGTGTAATTAGTGTAGATTTTGTTTATTGCTAGCACGTAATTATAGAAAGAATTTCCTTTGTAGTTGTAGTTTTTCATTGTTGTACAGTAAAACAGTTGTGGCATGCATGTAGATTTGCAGCAAGTTTTTCGCAGTTGCGCTTGCAATTAACTAAATATTATTTTCAGTGCTATGTTAATGTGTTCCCCTATTTTTGCTCTTCAAATTGTGCTTTTCTGTGTTATCGTGTGAAATATTGTGACAATTATGGCGTGTGAAAAACGTAATACTAGGCTCCAAAGTAAACTGAGAAATGACAGTGAAGACGAAAGCAGTGTGTTAGCGCCGCAGAGTAATGAATTAACTAATGTTCAAAGTAGTAATTTGGTAATTGCGCATAGGGAAATTGAGCGGGCGGCAAACAATGGCGTAGGCAGTGAAACAATTAGTGAACAGGGAAGCATTATCGATCGATCGATCGGCAACAGCTCGCCTCAGGAATCGGGAATGACAGAACACTATATTGCAAATACTGTAGACTCAGGTTTTGGGTTCTCACCGTTTTCTCAAATGAGTCAAGAAACATTTTCTGCTTGTCAAAATGTGAATGTTGCCGGTGCAACTTCACTGCCGAAAAGCACTGAGGAACATGTTTCAGACACCAGTGCATTGTTATTACAATTAATGCAACAAATGGGACAAAAGCTTGAAAAGTTAGACACAATGGAACAACACCAGAGACAAACACAGCAACAGTTAGACACAGTGGAACAAAATCTCAAAAAGTTAGACACAATGGAACAAAATCTTCAAAAGTTAGACACTACACTTGAACAAACACGTGAAGATTTAACCACTGAGTTACATAACATCGAATCGAAATGTCAAAAGGTCTGTAATGACGTAAAAACACAAATTTGTGAGCATTTCCAACCTATTTTTTCGCGTCATGAAAATGCATTACAGAATCACGAAGCAGCCATAAAAGAACTGCAAACTATTGTTCATGAAAATCATGAGACCTTGCAAGCTAAAGTTGACTCAGTTGCATCTACCGATTCGGTTACGCAACTTGCAAGAACTCAGGAAAACTTAAAGGACACAGTAGATACCCTGAAAATTGGTTCAGAAAGACACATGGAGGAAATAAGTACACTATCGGAGAAAGTAGCCGAACTTTCAGATCAGGTCACTAACTTATCTACAAAGGTAGATGATGATCTGAATGACACAAGACCCGTAGCCTTCACTGACACAGAAGAGTATGAACAAATAAGAAAATTCAAACAAAATCAAAATCAAATCAATACACAGTACAAAAGAGAAATCCGGGAAGTACAAGATCAGTTGACGCAGGTAATACAAGAATTACGTATTTCAGAGGACACTCGCGCTCCAATACGGGAAGAGGGACATAGAAATACGGAACAACCACAAAATAATAACACAGGACACTTCGGGAATTATGAAAGAAATTGGCAAGGCGCATTGGATTTTGTGATGGAACCGCCGAAACGAAGTAACAATGACCGACATGCGACTCGTCGACATGACGATTTTGACTATAAGCTGTTCATTAGTACACGTAAATTCAAAACATTTAAGAATTCTGGCAACGACATTCATCCACAAGCATGGCTCCATCAATTCTCTCATTGTTTTCCTCCCAACTGGTCGTTAGAACACAGATTAGAATTTATGTGTGGCTACTTAGAGAATGAACCAGCTGTAAGAATGCGATCGGTCATTCACGATTGCCACAGTGAAGGTGAATTTTACCATGCCTTCCTCTCAGCATATTGGTCTCAAGCCACACAAGACCGAGTAAAACATGGCATCATAATGATGAAACATTTCGAACAATCTGAATTTTCCAGTCTTGTGAAACATTTTGAAGACATGTTGCATAAGAATCAGTATCTTTCGAACCCATACAGCCCCTCAGAACTCATCCGCATTTGCTTACTCAAATTGCCTGAACATTTACGACATATTATTTTAGCAGGACGTTGCAAAGAAGACATTGAGGCTTTTCAGGGACTGTTACAAGAACTGGAAATTGACACAGACAGTCGCGGGATGCGAAAACAGGAAAACAATCACTACAGGTCACATCCGTCACAATTCCGTGACGACAGAAACAATAACTGGACACGACAGGTCTATTCTTACAACGCAAATCGTGACCAAAATAGACACCACCCATACGACAACCGTTGGCAGGGTAGTAATAATTACAGGGAAAGATCACCTCTCCGCAGTAATGACTATCACAGAGACAATCAGAGAAACAGGCAATATGGGAACCAAAATAATTATTACCAGGGGAGACAGAATAACTTCAGACGCAACAGTTCAGCGCGGAGTTACGATTCAGGGAGAAATTCTCCACCACGTGACCGACAAGGAAGAAACTACGGAATCTACCGACATGACGACAGACCATATAATCATAACGACAGACGTCAATTTCATCAGAACTGGCGGGATTCTAACACGGCTGGGCCCTCTCGGCAAGGCGATTTTTTTGGAGTTAGGTCTCCTAATCCCAATAACGACGCGCGCCAACAAAGAGACCGACAATGACTTGCACAGCAGGCAACCGCGTGCGCCAGGTGGCTCAGAGAAAAATAACATAGACGCTAACCTTGAGAAAAATTCCAGTATTCTTTACCGACGTATACCGCCTGACAATTGCATTCAAGTTCAAACTCTGAGTACTATGAAGAGTAAAGGATTGCACCACACTTCACATGTAAAACCGCTTATTGAGAGATAATCTGCTTTTTAACTTCGTCTTTGCCATAAAATGTTTCCCTTCACATTACTAATATGCTTTGTCAGACTTAGAATCTGTTAACATACAACAATGTTTGAAGTTAAATATCCAATCAAGAACCAAGAAAACTTACTTAAACAGAAATGACGAATGCATTGTTATAGTGAACAGACGTCACAGTGTTATTGTGTGTGTACATTCTTGCTTGTTAGTTGCACGATTACGTAACGACTATAAGGCTCACATACTTAGAACATTTACCAGTACTGCTAATGAGATTTTAATGCAACATTTTGGTTTACTTGAAAATATATTCTAGATTTAAAGTACTTTCTGTGAGATACCAGATGACACAGTGGTTAGTTTATGTGACAGCTACACGATTTTATCATGACGCTACTAATGAGTGACAATATACAATGTTGCTTTTGCAGTGTTTCTGTTTTATATCTGCACAGTTTTTCTGTTTTATTCTGGAAAGTAAAACATGTTTTAGTAGTAACTTTTGTGGTATAGCTACAATGAGACTGCCTTTTCCGTAGCACAACAATACATTACAGCACAGTAATTTCTTCATCACGGCAATAAGCATAATAACTAAGATATCTATACGCAAAGCATTTCACTTTTGTTTATCATGAGGTAAGTACATTGACTTCTGCAGAACTTAGCTTTCAGAGGACAATAACTACGACACTTTCACAGAGATTATCTTACAGCAAGACGCACATTTAGCGCTACAGGACATGTGTTTGAGTGATTAATTTTGTACTTAAATCATTTATTTTTAAAGATATTTGAAGGACAATGATGCAAAGGTTTTCCGTAATACATTTCATTCCATTGTTGTAATCTGTAACACCTGAGGGTATAATTACATTAATCCTCAGGGGGTACACGCCTACTTTGTGTACCATGTGTTTGACAAGCACAAGGAGCCCCAGCTAATATGGTATTTGCTTATACAACTTTACACATCGGTACCATATTTCTCTAACACACAATTACACAGCTATCTGATCATTTAACTGAGAGAGACAAACATTTTTTTCACTACGTCAGTGACAGATGTTTACGCAATTACACAGTTGGGTAACTTCACACTTACGAAATGGTATTTTGTCTGTACTTTGTAAACTGTTCATATTTTTTCGGAACCATTGTGATACTATGAGAGCTTTGAATGATGTATTTGGTATGGGATCATGAGTTTTAAAGTAAGTTTGAGGCAGATGACACTACTGACATGAGCAGAGAATTTTTTTAGGTTTTGAAATTATTGGAGGAAGCTACGACGATTTTGAGAGTTGACTAAGATGTTATGATATTATTACGACGACGATGTGTATTATGCTGTTGCGGTATGGTTATGATCAATAAGCTGATTCTATATGAGGAGTCTGATTATGCTACGTATTTCTTATGATGAAATACTGAAGAAGTGTCGACGAATAAGGTAAGGAATAATGAGTAGTGATTAGGGACTCTGATTTGTGAGAAAGGTTGTTGGAAACCAAGAATCGTGCTTAAAGAGTTATGAAATGTATGTATATGCGTGAATGTATCACAATGCTGGCGAAAATTTTTTGGACGCTGTTAGATTTACAGGATTTTGTTTCTACACATTTGTAACGCAAATTTTCGACCTGTGAAATTTTTATATGAGACTGTCACTGTAGCGAAAACTGCTGTCGTAAATATTTCGGTAAGAAAGGTAAGTGACCGTGACGTAATTCGTTGTGAGCGGCCAGGTGTGCCAGCCGCCTTGAAAAAAAGCCATTGGCCATTATCCTTGCTATCGACATTCCTTTGTAGAAAGCATCGTAAATACGACACCCTCAAACTTTAAAACATGATTACACTGTAGAGTTCTTAATTTATGATATTTACTGAAATGAAATGATGAGAAACATTTTATGTCTATTGTCTTGTTAGTTGAAAGATTGTTTACTGCATTATGAAATGCCATATGGCTAGTGAATGACGTTTGACGCCTTGCTTTGCCTATTTTTTTTTTAATATCTAGTTTCTAGCTGCACTGCAACATTGGTTAAAATAGAATTTTATAGATGTACTAATATAAATATTTTCTGTCTACAGATCGAGTAAATAATAATTTTTTTTAAAAATGAGGGAGCACAAAACGACATTTACCTTCACAGGAACTGCACTCATAATTTTCTTTTCAAGTACTTGGTAACTTTTTTGGTAGAATAACTTCTGGTGGTGCACAACTTTAATTACATAGACATTAAGATGTGAATAGACATTTCCCTTATCTGCATTGTTGTCTTTAGTGTAAAATTTTTTCTGTTTGAGCTTTGTCATGTTTAGGTACTAGTTATATCATTTGCTTCTGCTGTTTGCCAGGCATAGTGCTACTGAATTTTAATTTGTGTTACTCTGCTAAGCCAGATTTATTTTTCTTGTTTGCTGCGCATTGCCTCATATTAGTTGTAATGTTGAATTGCTTGGTAATTTAGATTTACTGTAGCTTGCTTTGCAAATTTGATTTTTTTTGTCCTTGCTGTTTGTGTTACTTGTTTTGTGCTGCTGCATTGCCTCGTCCCTTAGTTTAGCATCTGAGCTCAGTAGATTTAAGTTAGCTTAACAGGGGGTAGACTATATAAGAGAATGAGTTGCGATGAATTGGAAGAAATGCATTGAGAAGTTAAACGAAAAAAGTACAGAAAGCAGGTATAGATAGTACTTTTGGGAATAATGATGAACAAAGGGAGATCTCCATGCAAAATACTGCAGTAAAACAAACCCTGTCCTTTCCTTTTGTATTATTCCGCTATATGTGTGTGTACTCTTGTGTATTTGTGTCTTTCCTGTCTTTATGTGTTTAGCTAATACGATTTATGTTGTAGAATTTTTCTAGTACTAAGCTATATTCACTATGAGGAGGAATACTGTTATCCTCAAATATAATTTGCATTAATAATATGTTATTTTCTTTGTAAAGTTGTTTACAATTCTGTTCTGTTTCAATGTTCATGTGTGAAATTAATGTTTCGAAAACTATTCTCATTATTTTATATATTTACTTATGTCACAATTCCTGTAACTCTGATGGATATGTTATTTCGATTCTTTTGTAAAGCCTGTACTACAAATGTTATCTGTATTGTTATGTTCTTTAATGATGTATTTTGTACCTTTGTAATTTTATTTTCATGTTGTAAATTTATAATTGTATAGACACCAGTTCTTCAAATTAAGTTACATTTCACTGCACACGTTTCTGTTGGTCATAGTATATGGACAATATGTGAGAAGTAGGGACTGATAGTGTTTGCACGTGTGTTAATGATTCAGCAAGGGACTGGATAACAGCATTGCTGGTTCTAAGGACAATTCCAAAAACTTTGTGAGTGCACAAGTGGTGGTTTATGGACTTGCTACATCATCCGCAAGACTCTTCAGTGGTGACTGTGCACCTGCACAGTCACAACAGATGGCTGCTGGCCATCTCTTCAAGGACTACAGTGGGTCTACATCTTTGATGATCCATCAATACCATTATTTCTACAAGGACTGCAGTGGGTGTGCACCTTTGATGACCCACCAATACCGTAATCTCTACCAGGACTACAGTGGGTCTACTCTGTGATGACCTACCTACCAATATTCTTCAAAACGTCGAATGACTCTGCTGTGGGTTTGCTCTGTTGTGGCCCATTCTCTGTCAGCATGTCAAGAGTCAGCACTGTCTTTCCGTTGGAAGGACAACGCTACTTCTTCAAGACTGCATGGAAATCCACTACTTCCGTGTACATTTTCTTCTACTGCTCAGACTTTGAGAAAAACACTACTATTTTACCGTGATGAACTATCAGGACTGTCTTTATGGACTGTGAGAAAATTTGAGCTTTTGACCAACATTGTATCAATAAGTGTGTGCATTTGATTTCTTTGTTATTGTAATTATGAAAAATTTTTTCAAATCTGTATTGGCCACTGCCCAAACCAATTTGTAAAATTTTTTGTGGGGAGCATGGGGGCTATGTAAGTAGGCTGTTTAGGTTTTTTTATTGGTAACGCCACCTCTGTATGAAAATCACTGGCTGTGCTGTGTGCAGTCTGTGGCTGCTTTGCATTGTTGTAATACTCGCCATTGTAGTGTTAGGCAGCTGGCTGTGAACAGCGCGTAGCGTTGCGCAGTTGGAGGTGAGCCGCCAGCAGTGGTGGATGTGGGGAGAGAGATGGCGGAGTTTTGTAATTTGTCATGAACTGCTATATATATTATGACTATTAAGGTTAATACATTGTTTGTTCTCTATTAATATCTTTCATTTGCTAACTATCCCTATCAGTAGTTAGTGCCTTCCGTAGTTTGAATCTTTTATTTAGCTGGCAGTAGTGGCGCTCGCTGTACTGCAGTAGTTCGAGTAATGAAGGTTTTTGTGAGGTAAGTGATTTCTGAAAGGTATAGGTTAATGTTAGTCAGGGCCATTCTTTTGTAGGGATTATTGAAAGTCAGATTGCGTTGTGCTAAAAAATATTGTGTGTCAGTTTAAGGACAGTCTTGTATAACTGTTCAAAAAGGGGACGTTTCAACTTTCTATTATCCTTTAATGCAGATCCATGTCTATTCAGAAGCAAATGATTCTCTTATCTACAAACGTGTTCAATCTGCATGTAATTCTGTTAGATCAGTAGACATAATGTAGAATGTTGTTCAAAACCGCCGCGCGGGACTAGCCGAGCGGTCTCGGGCGCTGCAGCCATGGACTGTGCGGCTGATCCCGGTGGAGGTTCGAGTCCTCCCTCGGGCATGGGTGTGTGCGTTTGTCCTTAGGATAATTTAGGTTAAGTAGTGTGTAAGCTTAGGGACTGATGACCTTAGCAGTTAAGTCCCATAAGATTTCACACACATTTGAACATTTTGTTAAAAACCATGCAGCAACTGTTCTGTAAGGTATTTGTTAGCAGACACTGCACTATTGTAAATGGTAGAAAGTAAAGAGAAGCACATGTAAATACTGTTCGTCAGAGCTTAAAACACTTGAAGAGTCTTGCATAGATCGAACATGAGATCCATTCTGCAGTTGTCTATTACAGTCGCCAAGCCGGTAATAAAATGTTGTTTAGCTATGCAGGTTGTAAGGTTTATCGTTGTCACATATCAGGACACTTTATAAGGTGGTTACCGATAACTTACGGGTCATACTTGGGCTTGTGATCCAAAAAATCACACTACTTTTGGTGGTTATCCACGTTAGTCTATTACAGTCGTCTTATCTATGTCCACGATCAGTCACTGTTTCCCTGGTTCCTGGTGCTTCCATGTAGGCTTTTTGTCGTATTCCTCTTGCTGTCACACGCTCGTTTCCATGTACAAGAATTTTCCTCTCAATTTTCTTAATTTTACTGATTTTATGCAATTTTCCCCGAATTTTTTTCGATATACAGACGCTTATATTGCTTACACAAGCAGATGTGGTTTGATTTTATATGGTTGGTATTCGTCAACTTACTAAAAATCCTGGGAATTTCCCTCTTTCCAATGATCTACATGTATTCATTTTGGATGGGGCAAGCATGAATGTAATCTAATTAGATAGTTCAAGGTGTAGTAAACCTAATATCATAGCTATATGAGACTCAATTAGTGCTGCATATGGAGCATACAACGGAAATTCGAAGTCTGGAACAACTCAATGTCCTACTGCGATGCATCGGAGAGTGTGTCTGCAGATTCATGGTGCAGTTGATGGAAACTCAAAGTCTGGAAACAGTTCTGTATGTTTACTTTATTCCCATTGCAACGTGTATGGAGCTGCAACACAGAACTGACTTATGTACAGAGCTGATTGCTGGTGCTGCTGCCTCGATTTTCTGTAAGTATATGCTCTTATCGCCTACCAGGTGAGGTCTGCACTTCTGTTTATACAATCCAACTTTGATGCATGTCCCCAACCCAGCCAAAGTATCTACAGTCTGTCAATAAAACACATGTACATAGATCGCTGTTTGGGGTTAGCGATCTCATGTTATTCTGTTGTACACACAATTCAATTACACTATTTCATGTGCGGGGTTCAAAAAATGTTCAAATGTGTGTGAAATCGTATGGGACTTAACTGCTAAGGTCATCAGTCCCTAAGCGTACACACTACTTAACCTAAATTATCCTAAGGACAAACACACACACACCCATGCCCGAGGGAGAACTCGAATCTCCGCCGGGACCAGCCGCACAGTCCGTGACTGCAGCGCTCAAGACCGCTAGGCTAATCCCGCGCGGCTGCTGGGTTCCCAGGCGGGGATACTACACCCTCTCCCCCTCACTCCACCAACACCAAATGTGATGGTAGCGTCCCAGGATGTTTTCAGACGTGTATACAGGAGGTGGATCGGTCTGCACTGTGAGCAAGGTATGGATAATAGTGGATCCACATTGTGTCACATCTAGGAGTATTATTAGATGTAGATTCACCTCATGTCACATCCTTGGTCTATTCTACCTGGCAGATCCACCCACACACAGATAGGTATAGTGCATGGGGTGGATCCAACAACCTAATAATTCCCAGATAATATTCATAATGGAGCCAATCTTCCATATGATCCTATGCAGGATTTTTTGGGGCTTGAGCCACTCAGGCAAAGGCGAGGGGTAGCGGTTAGGGTGGATCCAGCCACATAATAATTACCATATAATGTTTGTATGTATGGTATTGTATTGTATGTTAACTGGGGACCTAGAAACGATGGAGAGGCTCCGTCCCCGCCGCAGCCACAGTGGTCCAGAACCCCACAACGACTACTGCAGTCCACTTCACCCCTCCGCCGCCCCACACCGAACCCAGGGTTATTGTGCAGTTCGGACCCCGGTGGACCCCCCAGGGAACGTCTCACACCAGACAAGTGTTACCCCTATGTTTGCATGGTAGAGTAATGGTGGTGTACGCGTACGTGGAGAACTTGTTTGCGCACAATCGCCAACATAGTGTAACTGAGGCGGAATAAGGGGAACCAGCCCGCATTCGCCGAGGCAGATAGAAAACCGCCTAAAAACCATCCACAGACTGGCCGGTTCACCGGACCTCGACACAAATCCGCCAGGCTGATTCGTGCCAGGGACCAGGCACTCCTTCCCGCCCGGAAAGCCGTGCGTTAGACCGCACGCCCAACCGGGCAGGCCAAATAATGTTTAGTATGGGTGCACCCCACAGTATAGTCTGTCAGGTCGTCCCATGTTAGGCTGGACGCTGCCACCAGAGGTGATGCATTTTGGGTTGTGAAGTGAGGGAGAGAGTGTTTTGGGCCTCCGCCTGAGAACTCGGCACATGAAACAGTGTAGTATCATTGTGTGTACAACAAAATAACATCAGACCTCTAACCCCAAACAGCTATCCATGTACGTAGGTAGGAACTTAAACAGTGGTAACACTGCTGTGGAGACACTATGCAATGGAATCTACTATAGTCGCTGATAGCGCACATTGTTGACATATCTACCTTACCTCCGAGCAAATGGACTCGCCCGTTCCATGTCACTGGCGTGCAAGCAATCGAGGGAAACACAGTCATTTGTAAGCGAGCGGTCTAACATAACGGTGTCACTATGTTTTCGAAACAGGAGTAATGGAGTTGGATCAAGGTTGAATGTGCCAGAGGTCGTACAGCACGACGGTGTCTTCAAGGTCTTCAAGAGGCGTCCGTCGAATCGGCATTGCTGTACATAACAGTGACACGACGTTGGGTAAAAGCCTTCAACGAAGGTCGCCAAACAGTGGCAGACATGCATCGGGCAGGTCGTCCTAGCGTCTCTGAAGAAGAAGCGCATGCTGTTGCCGCATTAGTGCACAGTGATCGAAGACACGATTCGTGAACCGCCCACGAATCCGGATTAGCCGATCTGACTGCTTCGCATCCTAAAGGAATGACTGGGGATCCAAAGAATTGCATCACGATGTGTTCTGCATGGCTTGACGGAAAGGCAGAAATGGATGCGTCACGACGCTGCTCAGACGCACTTGGAGCGCTATGAGTGTGAAGGGGAGGCTTTCTTACACCGTATCGTAACATTGGATGAGACATGGGCCACATCGTACGAGCCAAAACTCAAACGTGTCATTATGGATCGCTGCGAAAGTCGAATGTGCGTCAGAGCCCCTGTATGGTGAAAGTTATGGTGATTCTCGTGTACGACTGTGATGGTGTTATCCTAACGCATTACGTTCCTCTACAGCAGACCGTCAATGCATAGTATTATTGTTGGTTTTTTGGAGCATCACCTGTGACCAGCTTTGCGAAAGAAGCGGTGACACTTTCTGCGAAAACCACTCATCATTTTGCGCGACAATGGGCGGGTGCATAGAGCGCAAGCTGTGGCTGCTCTGTACGGTCGATGGGACTGGGAACTAAAGTACTGTCCACCATACTCCCCGGACTTAAGTCCTTGTGACTTTGATTTGATTCCGAAGATGAAGGAACCACTCCGTGGCGCGCACCAATGCATCGGAGTGAGACACTGAATGAATTGTTTCCACCCTTTGAATTTCCGCTATATCTTTCGCATGCAGCACTCATCGCGTCTCATATAGCTACAAAATTAGTGAGCCATGTTGAGGCTCACGTTGGTGCCGTTGGTAGGTTAGCATCATGTAATAGGACAATGACGTCTCGTTTTCTTCTTGTGTTTACTGGGCCATTACGTTTGCTAGCATTGTCTGTCCAAGAGTGAGAGCAGCAGGGGTTATCGATATCTAGTATTGTTGTACTATCTTTGGAGGGATGTCAAGTGTTTTCCACGTCGGAGTATGTCAGGGAGTTTGGTTGGGACAGAGCAGCAGGGAGGTCCAGCAGCACGAGGACATGCAGGAACCGCTGGCGGCATGCACACACTGCCGGATCGAGGGGCTGTAGTTACAAGGGCCACAACCTCGTTGTCCACCAGACCCAGGATGTTGAGTTGAGTGATCATTAACCCAGTAGCGAAACAAAAATTTTGAGATCATGCCGTTTGTTCGCACGTTGCTGCTAACAGGGTCGCTGAGATGAAGAGAAGCGAGTGGAGTGTTTTGAGTTGGTGAAATTAATTAGCCGTTCTCCACTTTTTATTATTGATCATTGAATTCTTTGTGTTATTATTGGTGGAGTTCAACCATCGGTATTTTCCTGCCTAGTGGCCGCTGACGCCCCAGTTATCTGCCCTGGAGGTTAGCGTATTTTCGCGGCAGTGTACCTTTCCTCGCCTTGCCACTGCTGTCCGGTAAGGCGTGTAGTTCGACAGTCTCCTTGATTGTGGTTCAGATATTTTGTTTCTTTTGGACTACCTTGGTCGTAGTGGTTCCTTCTGCTTCTGGATGTTCTAAACACCGGAATCTGAAGATGCAGTGCTGTCCGCCGGCTCCGTCTTACCTGGGTTATTCCATCGTTGTATTGGTTATCAGACGTTAGATAGATTTTGCAAGTGTGTTGGTCTGCGTTTAAACTGTCACTAGCTTGAGTTGCCATCCGGTTAAGTGAATACAACTCTTGGCTGCCTGTGTCATCGTTTACGAAGTTGAGAGACTTTCCCAGGTCGATCCTTGGAGCACTGTCCGAGGCCCACTTCTCTTTTGATTTGGTCAGATTGCGATTTTAAAAAAGAAAAATCATTTCAATTTAGAATTATTACTGTTTAGGCCTTCAGCTGACTAATAAGGCTTTCGGCCGTGAACGCAATTGGTCTTAAGAATTTTTAATTAGATATTGCCTCTTAATAGTGAAATTTTGATGACTGTCCCTTTTTTCTAATAACAATATTTTAGAATCTCTTGGAGAAATTTAACTGGTTTTTAAAAATTTACTATCCAGGCCTTCGGCCAATAAATTGTTTTTTGAGTTATTACTACTGGGGCCTTCAGCCGAAAAACAATTTGAATTTCTGGTCAATTAGGCCTTCAGCCATGAGTGCAACTTGCTTAAAAAAATTTTAATTAGACATTGTGTCTTAACAGTCCAATTTGATAAATGTTCCTTATTGTCAACTTTATTTGCAATTGTTTCCAAATGAAGTGTACGTAATTTAAAAAAAAAAAAAAAAACTGAGCAACCAACGCTAACTGATTTCAGCCCCGTCCACACTGAATCCTGCCTTACCTCGAGTACCAGGTCTCAATGAGGGTTACTAGACCTTGAACTATCTAGTTTCAGTACATTCATGCTTGTCCCATCCGAAATGAATGCATGCAGAGCACTGGAAAGAGGAAAATTCTCAGAATTTTTAAATAGATTGACGAATATTACCCACATAAAATCAAGCCACAACTGGTTGCGTTAGCAATATGAGCATACACATGTAGAAAAAAATTCGGAAAAATTGTATACAATCAATAAAATTACGAAAATTGAGGAAAAATACATATAAATTTAAGGAAGATACGAGAAAACGCAGAAAAATTAAGGAAGAATGAAAGAGAACTTACATGTCTACTTGGTATAGGAAAATTCTTGCATTTGCTTGCCAGTTGTTTTTTTTGTGTGTGTGTGTGTGTGTGTGTGTGTGTGTGTGTGTGTGTGTGTGTGTGTGTGTGTGTGTGTGTTCACAGAGTGCATGCAGCATGGCATGTAATTTCACATGTCAAAAGCCACTGCTATGCGTTTGTCTGTTTCCTGACAAGATACCGTTATTTCATACATTTTCTGTTGCTGTCGATCGTTTCATAGGATTGATGCGAGCATAGCATAATTTCTGAACTGTAATTGGACGTGAACATTGGCGCTGTATACCTCCGGAAACCTACATAGAGCACGTATCATAAAGATTATTTTCTTTTTTTTATTCAGTGTAGAAGGCGGAAATTTTATCATCTTGAACTTCATCACCATAGTGAATGGGACAGAAAACTTGCAGGGTGAATGTCTGTCATGCGTTGGAAATATTTCTCCTTCATTTTCAACCAGTCTCTGAAAACACCCAGTCTGCATCTCACTACCTATAATGGCGACACCATTTAGGTGCTTGGAACTTGCTGCTGATCCGCAAAATCCAAAAAGGAAGTCCTTTTCACTGTAGTCTGCTCACGCACAAGCCCATATAATTTCAGCATGGATATGTTCGATTCCTTCGGATTAGACGTACAGGACAAGGTGCACGCCATTGACACAAAAGTTCCCTATGTCGCAATTAAACAACTCTGTGACAAGTATCAACATTTATTCAACGGTACTCTAGCATGTGCAAAAGATTTTCACGCTCACGTAACACTCAAACCTAATGCGCAACCCAAATTTTACCACGCACGCCCTGTGCCGCACACATACGCGACGACATGGCTACAGAAATTCAGAGACTGGAATCCGTTGGTGTCTTAAGACCTATTTCAGCGTGTCAGTGGTCATCACCCTTAGTCATCATTCGTAAGCCAAATGGGAAATTTTGTCTCTGTGCGGATTTCAAACGTAAAGTAAATTCACAGTCATTGACTCCTACCAACTCCCAAGTAGAGAGGAAATTTTGGATCGTCTAACGGGACGGCAGTTCCCAAAAACTGATTTTGCAGAAGCATATCTTCAGTTACCATTGGACGAAGAAATAAAGAAAATTTTTGTTGTAAATACCCATGTCGGCTTGTTTGAATATCAACGCCCACCTTTCGTAAGAGCTTCCGCGCCTGTGTCGCTTCAAAAATTTCTCTAACAAGTAACGTCCAAAGTGCCTTCTTGTTTCAGTTATCTTGACGACATAATCGTCTCCGAACAGAACACCGGAACACCACTTCAAAGATTCTAGCTGTCTTTTCCAATTTTAAAGTGAGGTGGGCCTCAAATGTAACTTGCAGAAAGTTTTTCTTTTTTTTTTTTCGACACAACGATTGAATACTTAGGAGGTATCATCGACGCCAATGGCGCTCGCTTTTCGACGAAACATTTGCAAGCAGTTCAGAAATTGCCACCCCCTAACGTGAACTGCAAGCTATTCTTGGAAAATTCACATACCACATAAAGTTCATTCCTACTGGAGATGCAAATTTCCGCGCCTCTGAGCCGCCTCAGACGTAAAAACATTCCGTTCCATTTGACACACGACTGTGACCAAGCTTTTCAAAGAATTAAAAATGCATTGCTTCGTCAACCTTACCTTATGCACTACGTTCCACGTTAACCACTTTCGCTTGCAATCGATGCCTCGTCACATGGCACTGAGGTGGCTTTATGTACGAAACTGACAGAACAGAATATTCGATGACATTTGTTTCAAAAGCTTTGAACAGTGCTCAGATTAATGATTACTTATTAATTATTATAATAATTATAATATTATAATAATGATTATATATAATAATAATGATTATAATTAATTAATTAATTATAGTCAGCTGGAGACGGAAGAACTGGCTATAATATATCGTGCCACCAAATTTCATCACATGGATGACAGAAAATTTTTTCTGGTCATGGACCATAAGCCTTTAACTGCACTGTTTCATCAGTCGAAACAATTTCCCGGTCGTACGACACAAAAGCTTCAATGCTGGTCACTATTATTGTCGAATTACCTGTATGAAATTCTGCATCACCCGACGGCGCAACACGAAAACGCCGACACATTGTCATGTTTACCAGTAGACACAGATGCGGCATTCAGCGTATCGTAGACTTCTTGTTTGCATATTGATTCTTCTGATTTGCAAGCACTGGATTCTTTTCCTATTGATTCGTTGCAAAACGCACAAGTCATGGAGCATGACAGATCTCTACGATTACTAAAAGCTTATATTCGGAAAGGCTGGCCGCGCTCTCAGGAATGTATTCCAGATCCCTCAGAGTGAAGATACTTCGTGCACTACAACTGTTTATCTCTTCTGAATGATGTGATTCTGCTTAAAATGCCTAACGCACAGGTAAGATTGTTAACCCCCACCCTGTTTTAACAAAAACGTCATTGGAGAACAGTTCGCACTATGCAGCTGATGCGCTAAAATTGTACGTGGCTTAATTAAGATAAGCAAATAGAACGTGTGATGGCAAAATATCGCACTTGCGCGGACAACCAGGCTGCTCCACGCCAGGAATTTTTCTCCTGGCCACGTTCTGTTGATGTATGGCAGTGCCTCCATAGAGACTTTGCTGGCACCTTTTGGCAATACGTTGTTCAATTATCGTCGCTGCCTACAGCAAATACCATTTCGTTATCCCTATGCATTAGGGCGAATGCCGGCAGCACTATCAAGCCACTCGCTTCTGTATTTTCTATCAAAGGCTTACCACAAACGATTGTTTCTAACAATGGACCTCCCTTTTCTTCCAATAAATTTGCACAATTTACCAAACACCATGGAATACGGCGTGTCAGGACAGCTCCATTCTCACCACAGTCTAACAGCGAGACCAAATGTTTCTTTCGAATGTTCAGGACGCAAATATCAAAACTTCGAACTTCAGATTCACGTGAAGATGCTTCACTGATGTTTTTGAGATCACATCGTACTTTGCCTGCTCCTGACATTTCGCCAGCAGAACGTCTGCATGGGAGATGCGAATGGACCTTGTTGCATTTGCTTTGTCCTTACCGGTCTGCTCCAGCTTCAGACTTTCCCCACAAAGTTTCACCCTTACATTAGAGTTAAATATCGAGTGTACAACAAGCCACATTTACGGGAACCCAGCACTGTTCTCAGATCTGCTGGCAGAGAGCAACATACTATTCAGGGTAACACAGGCACGCATCAGCACCACCAAAACCAGCTATGGCTCCGTGAATTGAGTGATCCTGCCGTAGACCAAACTTTTTCGAGATTTCTTCATTGCATGACGTCCTGCCATCATGTCGCAGCCACAACCATCCGTCGCAACGCAGCCGTCTACGCGGTCCACCGAGCAGGTGCCTCCACCGGCAATCGTTTGCAGACTGCGACGCTGTTGTCGCCAACGCCGTAGGTCGCCTCTCCCATCAACATCGACGTCGTCATCGTTGGCTCGTCGCCGGCAACCTCTGCAACAACCGCCATCCTCCTATCTGTGCCGTCGGATGCGCTCTGCGACTGATTTGTTGGGGCAGTTTCCCTGGCGCTTGCAAGACGCAATGTCAGGACACAGGTTGGTCTGCTCTGCCCCTCAGCCAAGCAACCAGCCTCATCACTATGCACGGCACAGGCACTCCCCCTCCCACCCAATACCTTCTAACTTACGCCGCGCCTTTCCTACAGCCGCCACCGTGCCATGAGGGCGCCGTCATGAACAATTAAGCCGCTACCTATGAGATGCAAACGTCATCTCTCCGCAGCTCCAGCGGCAGGTGTACGTAAGTTCAAAATTTCATGCAGTGAGCCCTTTTCGTGTGTTTGTTGAGTAACTCTTATAGACTTTCATGGTGGCCAGATCTCATAATCTACTGAATAGTTATTGTATTGAAGACTGACTGATTAGTAAACCTGCGATATTACATACGTTTCAACATTAAAAGCTATTTTTAGGAACTGCAGCTGAAACTACAGCAACGAAGTTGTGTATTATTTTTACTGTTTGATATTATATGTAGAATAAACTAATATCTGAATTCTCTGTTCATGAACAGCATCCGTTCTCGCTCGTATAGGCACTAAAGGACCACACAGTGTGCAAGGAAGAAGCTATAGCACGGATTTTAGGCTTAATTTCACGCGCGCGTATCGTAAGTAAACAGTGAGTTATATGTAATCACCAGTTTTTTTATTCAGTCCTCTTTCAGTTTATATCTGCCTGAATAGTTCTATGGTCCTTTGTTTACGTTTTAGTCACTACTTAAATCAGCTTATACGATTTCTGTTTTTACCATGAGTGGCAAGTGTGTGACATGCCGTAGGATCGTTAGTTCCGGGGTATGGTGTGATGGGTGCTGTAGTTTCTTTCATTGGGGCGAATGTAGTGGCGTGGGAAATGGGAACATAAATGAGGATCACCAGTGGTATTGTAGGATCTGCAGTAGAGATAGGAAAATACTGGAACAGGAAGGGAAAATTGCAGCTCTTCAAGCTGACCTAGACAAGGCAAGGGAGGATCTGGACAGGTTAAAGAGGGAGAAGGGTGAGCAGAGGTGGGAAGTGGCAACAGGTAATAGGGGGAACAGGCAAAGGAGAGCATCAGACAGCTTTGTCATAAATCTTGAAAACAGATTTGATCTGTTGCCTCAGTCAGAATCGGATAAGCCTCATGTAGCTGAAGCTGTAGAAAGGGCACAACAAGCTTTCAAGGACTTGAAAAAGGTAGGGAAATTTGTAAAGAGAAAGAAAGTTCTGTTGTTAGGTAGTTCCCATGGTACAGGTGTTGGTCAACTACTGCAGGAAAATCTAGGTCCAGAGTACCAGGTCACAAACATTTTCAAGCCTAGTGCAGATCTGGGTCAGGTAACAGAGGATGTAGGTGCCTTATGCAAGGATTTCACAAAGGAGGATGCCGTGGTTATAGTAGGTGGTCCGGTAAATAGCATTGACAGAGACTCTGAATATTCCATAGAGAGTGACCTGGTGAAGATAGCATCAGGAACGAAGCATACGAGTGTGGGATTTGTGTCTGTGTTAAGACGCTATGATCAGCCTCATTTGAACTCTTCCGGAGGGAGGGTGAACTTGGAGTTGGAGTGGCTGCTTAGGACGGATATAGGGTCCCATATTGGTTTGATTCCTTCGGATGCTATCGATAGGTGGGACTACACTAGGCATGGCCTTCACCTCAATAGGAAAGGGAAGGGAAAACTGTCTGGGTTGATTGCAGAAAACTGAAGGGGGTACACTGGCACAAGTGGTAAAATACCAGTGGTCACAGGTGTCAGAGGGATGCCTTTTTTAGGATGGGGAAGGGGGAAAGAAAACGAGTTTTAAGAGAGATTGGCAGACACACTCAGTTTGAGAAAACAGATGAACAGGAGTCAGATTTTATCATACAGCCTCCATTTAAACAGTGTTTAACAGAAAGTAATCAGAAACTACCAGTTCATCTTCGCCAAAGCAGTTACAATCCCATTAGTATGCAGTATCAGTTATCTTTATTACACCAGAACATTCCGGGACTTAGAAATAAAGTTGATGAACTACTCATTTGTATCGATGAAATGAATTCACCTAACCAAATTCACATAATCTACCTCTCTGACCATCAAGTGATCACTGATATAGATATGTTAGACATTTCAGGATTTAAGCTAGCTTCCTATTTCTGCAGATTAGATATGGATGGAGGAGGAGTTGCCACATTTATCAAAAACTGCCATAAATTCAAGAACATTGACATTAATAAATTCTGTTTAGAGCAGCATCTAGAAGCACGTGCAAAAGAAGTAGAGTTCCATAACAGATCCTATATAATAATAACTATTTACCGAGCACCTGCAAGAAATTATAATCTATTCTTAGATCATCTAGAAGATCTTTTGGGTTATTTAACAGGAAGAAACAAAGAAATTTTGATTGCTGGTGACTTTAATACACATTTTCTAATACAATCTTCCAATAAACATTCACTGCAGTTAGTAGTGTTGTCTTTCAATCTAACTCACACTGTAAACTTTCCAACTAGGATCAGTAAATCCTCAAGGACAGCCATTGATAGCATTTTTATAGACAAATCAAAGGAACAAAATCATATCATAAAACCTGTTATAAATGGACTATCAGATCATGACATGCAGCTCCTTGTTTTAGATGTAAATTCTAAGCATATTATCAAGACTGCTAAATCTGAGTACAGGAGAGTAGTCAATCAACCAAAAAATGAGTGTTTTAGAAAACTGCTCAAAGATATGAACTGGAAAGATGTTTATAGTGCTCATGACATGAATGAAAAATATAACACATTCATGAACAATGTCAGTACCATGTTTGAAAACTGTTTTCCTCTAAAAGTTACTCAAATTAAACAGAAGTCTATAATAAAACCATGGATTACACAATGAATAAAGATTTCCTGTAAGACAAAAAGGAAAATGTATCTGTCAACCAAGAATAGCTCCAGTGCTGATGATTTAGCTAAATACAAGGAATACTGTAACACATTTAAAAAAGTAATTCAGGTGTCTAAACAAATGCACTACAAGAAGAAGATAGCAATGTCAGGGAACAAAATAAAAACAATATGGGATATAGTGAAAGAGCAGACTGGTAGAACCAGAAAGGAACAGGAGCAAATAGCACTAAGGGTAGATGACACATTGGTAACTGATGGGCATAGTGTGGCAAATCTATTTAACAAGTACTTTATATCCGTTACTGATAGAATGGGACTTTCAGGATCAGTAAATAATGCCCTTGAATATCTGAAACTAGCCTTCACAAATAGCTTCAAGTACATGAATATATCACTCACTTCACCAAAAGAAATAACTTCCATAGTAAAATCTTTAAAAACAAAGCATTCTAGTTGGTACGATGAAATATCAACAAAGTTAATTAAGGCATGTTCTTGTGAGTTTAGTACAATTCTAAGTTACTTGTGTAACCAGCCAATTATAACTGGGGCATTTTCTGACTGGCTAAAATATGCAGATGTTAAGCCTCTATTCAAGAAAGGGGATAAAGAGATACCATCAAACTACAGACCGATTTCACTTTTGCCAGCATTCTTAAAAATTTTAGAAAAAGTGATGTACAGGCAGCTGCTCAACCATCTGACCACAAATAACATATTAGCAAGAACACAGTTTGGATTTCTGAAGGGTTCTGATATCGAGAAGGCTATTTACACCTACAGTGAAAATGTACTTAATTCATTAAATAACAAATTACAAGCAGCAGGTATTTTCTGTGATTTGTCAAAGGCATTTGATTGTGTGAACCACAACATCCTTTTAAGTAAATTAGAATTCTGTGGTGTCACAGGCAGTGCTGCAAAATGGTTCAAGTCATACCTCACTAACAGGAAACAAAGGGTGTCAGTGCAAGGGACTAGTGAATTAAGTCATCAGTCATCATCAGAATGGGGAGAAATTACATGTGGTGTCCCACAAGGATTCATCTTAGGGCCATTGCTTTTTCTTGTGTACATTAATGATCTCTCATCAGTTACACTGCCAGAAGCAGAGTTCGTTTTGTTTGCAGATGACACAAGTATTGCAATAAATAGTATGTCAAGTGTAGTTCTAGAAAGATCTGCTAATGATATTTTCATGGATATTAACAAATGGTTTAAAGCCAACTCACTGACATTAAACTTCGAAAAGACTCACTATATTCAATTCAGAACCTGTAAGAGGTTTCCACCCAGCATATGCATAAAATACGAAGAAGAGCAGATAGAAGAGGTTGACAGTCTTAAATTCCTGGGATTACAACTTGATAACAAATTCAGTTGGGAAGAGCCCACCACAGAACTGCAGAAACGCCTTAACAAATCTGTATTTGCAATTCGAGTGTTAGCAGACATAGGCGACATAAAAATGAAAAAGCTTGCATACTTTGCCTACTTTCATTCCGTAATGTCATATGGTATATAATATTTTGGGGTAACTCTTCAAGTCAAACAAAAGTTTTCAGAGTCCAAAAGCGTGTAATACGTATTATTTGTGGAGTAAATTCACGGACGTCCTGTAGAAACCTCTTCAAAGAACTGGGTATACTAACTACTGCCTCTCAGTATATTTACTCATTAATGAAATTTGTCCTAAATAATATATCTCTTTTCCCAACAAACAGCTCAGTTCATACATACAATACCAGGAACAAAAATGATCTGCACAAGGACTTAAAAGCACTTACTTTAGTTCAAAGCGGGGTCCACTACTCAGGAACACTCATCTTCAATAATTTGCCAGTAAACATAAAAAATTTAGTTACAAATAAAGATCAGTTTAAAAGGAGCCTGAAAGACTTACTAGTGGCCAACTCCTTCTATTCCATTGACGAATTTTTTAATAGAAACAAATGATGTATTGTATATATTCATACTATTAGTATTGTTATTTCAGCTTAAAAAAATAAATTGACATGTTCCACATCCACGAGGATCTCCTCAGCACGGATCTATGGAACGAAAAACTAATCTAATCTACTAAGAACATCAACACTTAAGGCAGGAGCAAATGAGTTGTGTAAACACACACACACACACACACACACACACACACACACACACACACACACACACACACAGAGAGAGAGAGAGAGAGAGAGAAAGCGGTTGTTCGGTACAGTGGAGAATCTGAAACCTCTACCAGACAGCCCTAGGACAGTTTACCTGAAGAAGCAGAATAAACGTGAGTGATTGTGGGTTATAACCGCATGCAGTGGTGGAGGCTAGCCATTGCAGGCACTGCTCTCCACGTATCTGGAGCAAGAGAGTCAGATTGGCACACAGTGAGACGACTAGTATAAAGATCTGTGTGCATCTCATTTACACAGGATGTATTATTTCAATATTTTACCCACGTGAGACTGATTTGACTTAGCCAAGGACTACTTCCAGACAGTGCCAGCAGATTCAGAATGTTTGAAAGCGCACTGCTGATGACCATTCAGTTCTTCATCACTGACAATAGTTAGTTATTTCGCTATGGTTCCAGAGGGGGCCAGTACTGGAAGCGTCCTGTTCTTGACTCTTTTGTCCATCTGTGAATGATTTCTGCACACTGTAAACAGTAAATCACTGCCAACGGACGGATCTCTGAGGGCCATCAGCTACAGGCCTAGAAAACCAGTATCCTTACTTACAGAGAGAGGAGGAGAAGGAGGGATGAGGGAAGGTAAGAGTGGTACTAAGCTGCTTAGTCTGTATCCACACAGCGAGGTGGTGTGCGTTGCATTATGATCCGTTGTTTACAAGTGGTGGTTTTTTTCACGTCAATTTCGATGTGGAATAAGAGCTGTGAAGCATTCTCTGTCAGTTTTGGTAGCATGTAGTGGCTTTCCTACACTTCATTGATCGATTTGTTGCCCTATCCCTTCTTACCATGTATGTACAGGATGATAATTACTGAATAAAATCGTAGTAACTTCTGAACGGTTTGCGTTAGGACGTTCAAACTACACGACTGGCCATGGAGAATGGTGGGCATTGGTACGGTTTTGTTTACTGACGAAGCCCACTTTTATTTGGATGGGTTCGTCAGTAACCAAAATTTGTGCGTTTGGGGGACTGATAATCCGCAGTTCGCGATCGAGAAGTCTCTTCACACTCAACGGGTGATTGTGTGGTGTGCAGTGTCCAGTCATGGAACAATCGGTGCAATATTCTTTGATGGCACAGTGACTTCCGAACGGTACATGAAGGTTTTGGAAGATGATTTCATCCCCATTATCTAGAGTTTCCCTGATTTCGACGAGATGTGGTTAATGCAAGACGGAGGTCGACCCGATTGAGAGTGTTTCATGTCCTGGAGGAGCACTTTGGGCACGGCATTTTGGTTCTGGGTATGCAGAGGCCACTGGCATGGGCCTCGATTGGCCACCATATTCTCTTGCTCTGAAAACATGCGACTCCTTTTTGTGGGACTGTATTAAAGACAAGGCGTACAGCAATGTCTCCAAAACCATTACTGATCTGAAAACAGCCATTCAGGAGGTCATCGACAGCATCGATGTTTCGACACTTCAGCGGGTCATGTAGAATTTCGCTATTCGTTTGCCCCACATCATCGCCAATCATGTCAGGCATATCGAACATATCATAACCTAAATCCGAATATCTGTAGTGACGTTTACATGTTGAATGAAGTGTGTGCACGCCGTATTTTCTAACTAATTTACTTTTTTTTCACATAGTTCAGTAATTGTCACTCTGTATGTTCCTCAGCAACTTTACACATGCAGATCGGTAAGAGGCAATTCTTCATGAACTTTAGTGTTAATTTGCTGTCCTATTCCTTGTTACCATATTCCTACATGCAAGTTCTGCAGAAGCTACACATTTTTCGATCGGCAGAAGGTAGTTTTTCTGACACCGGCTGTAGGACAGTTCCCACCAATTTCGAGTGATATTGTGGACTAAGGGACACAGCAAGGTGAACTTGTACACACATCGAAATCGGAAAGGGGAAGAAAACCCATTTCAAGTGTCCTCAGTCGATCTGCATACACCAAGGTGAGCACCTCTGGTTCATTCAGTGTAGAATAGTAGAACCGTACGAAGTTGCCTCCTGCAGTGTGGACTGACCGGCCATTCACGAAACACCAACAGCTTCAGCACAGGCAATAGTCTCTATGAGCCGTGAAATGCTTTCTCAGTCCATCCAGGTACATCATCATTATTTTCTAGAAAGTATACCCCCTACGCTCATCCTATGGTACCTCATGTAGAAGCCTATGGACACAGTCCTCAGCTGTATGCTTACAGGTAATACGTTTATTAAATTCCTCTCTGCCCAACACCAACATCTCGCCAATTGAACATATTTCCCAGCAACTGTATTAATTAATTTATAATTTATTAAATTAATGTTTATATAAATGAACAATATATTGCTTGAATTTACTGCCCATTTTCTATCATGAGAACCGTTTTTTCCACGAGAGTGTTTTTCTGTCAACCTGCAAATTTCAAGCAGCTGTGTTTATTTGAATTTCGCGCAGCAAGGCTGTAGGGTAATGGTTGATTCGGTTTCCCAGTTAAAATTTAGGAAAGTCTTTCAGTAGAATAACGCCCTCAAAAATAAATAAATAAAGGCAGTACTGGTATGTTACATACTTCCTCTCCAGCAACTCAGCACAGACTGTGTCTTTCTCCCGCGATGTTGCACCATCTACCGCCCACAGAAAGAGGGGATGGGGGAACCACCCAAGAAGAGCCGCCATCTTTAATAAATTTGGCAACAATGCACACTGGCATCACTTCAGTTTTATTTTCCAAATTATGATACAGCTCTAAGTAGCGCTTTACTAACTTTTACAAAAGCCCTACTTTCTGCAAGGGTTAAAAACTCCATACCAAGTCTTCCAAGTTGTATCTCACTGGCTGGTACTTGGCATTATAGCACTCTCAGTCTTTCAAATGGGCGCCTAGGATCCATATGCAAGCCAGCTGTCTTGCTTCTTTAGTGCTAATGACAAGGAGTTTCATGCAGCCATCCTGAGTACCATCCATCGGAAACGAGAACAGTGTATCCATTGACATTTCAGTAACACAAGCGTTGATCAGAAAGACTGCCTTGAGGTCTGAGGAGTCTTGTTTCGCTGTGTTGTATGAGAATGTCACGATGGGCAGTTTTAGATCCCAATCTCTCTATTCGAAATCAACATACCTCGATACGTAACGTAACGTGATCTGTGAGGAAATTTATCTTTGTGTGGTGAGCAGTTGAAACACTGTGGGTGTTGCCACAACATGAAATTATCTCTGCTATTAGTCTCGAAGGAAAACGTTTTCACTATCATAGATCACCACACATGAGAAAGCGTAGTTGGTGAGGCAGTCAGTGCAAATTATTATCCATCAGTTCTCATGTGCCGAATTCTGGAACCTCACAAGATCTCGATTCCAGTTTGGTGGAGTGGTAATGTTGTAGGTGGAATTATTGTCTGATGCACCACAGATAATTGTGTCACGTGTTTCCATTACTGGCATTTGTTAAAGTGGCTCGCACAGTGTCTAACAGATTGGTATAGACCTGGCCAATGAAACCTGCTATTGATTCTGTCTTGATTCTTCACGAATCCCAGGTGACCCAATGTTTGACTGTCGTAGAGAAACTTCAGGATAACTGGCCATAAATGAACTGGTATGACGACGAACCATTTCCTCCACCTTCAGATTATAATTTTCCTTATACAATTTTCAGTTTATTAATTGTAATTCAACTTTTGTCGATTCCTGATACTTCAAGGAGTCTATGGGTTTCAACAATACCTAATCTTTCCTCTGACCAGAGGTATTGTCATTTAAAGCAGCGATGACAGATTTTACCCACATTTCCGTGGTCTGCCACAAGACTCCTTGAAAGGCAGTTAGCGTCCTTGTGTTTGCGTCCATTATTGTGTAACACTGTGGTAAACGCCTGTAGCATCAGTGGCCATCTCGCCAGTCGAACTGAGATGGATCGTTCAGGTTAGTCAGTCAGCTGTTGACCAGAGGTATTGTCATTTAAAGCAGCGATGACAGACTTGGTACTATTCAACAGATGGCCAAGAAGTTTTATTTCTTGAATGGTAAAGAGGCACTCTTTTGCACTTAGGCGCAGGCCTGCAGTCTGGACGTATTTCGACACAGTGGTTAATAGGTTGCCAAACAAATATGACCAGAACTTTTCGATGACCCATACAGCCTGCAAGGCAATTTTTCACCCTTTTAGAGTAGTTCCTCTCGGACTTAGAGAGTACTCTAGAGGCATAATCTACCACCTTTTTTGCAGCTTCCTGAATCTGTCCCAGAACTGCGCCTTTCCAAAAACCTCTAGCATCAGTATGAATTTCTGTCTCAGAATTCTCATCATACAATTTGAGTACTGGAGATGACGTTAGCACCTCCTTAAGGACAAGGAAAGATCTGTCTTGCACTTCGTTCTATAAAAATTTGACGTCTCCCCACACGCAGTTCTTGGTACAGAAATCCTTTATGAATCGCCGGTAGTACAAGCACATTCCTACAAATTTCTCACATCAAAAATGTGCCTATGAGTCGCAAAACCTGTGAGGGCTCTTATTTTCTCTGGATCGAGAAAGACTTGGTACTATTCAACAGATGGCCAAGAAGTTTTATTTCTTGAATGGTAAAGAGGCACTCTTTTGCACTTAGGCGCAGGCCTGCAGTCTGGACGTATTTCGACATCGTTGCCAGGCATCTTAGATGTTCTTAAAATGTCTTCGAAAAAGCGACAGTATCATCCAGATAGCAAACACATATCTTCCATTTAAGGTGTTGAAGCAGGTTGTCATCGTAAGCTCGAAGGAGGCTGGAGCGTTAAATAACCCAAATGGCATAAATTTCAACTCAAATAGACCATCAGGAACTGTGGAGACCGTCTCCTCCTAGTTAGCCCCATCGGTCTTGATTTGCCTGTAGCGTGTCTGCATGGCCTTGGTTGAGGAATACTTTGCTCCTCTCATGCATTCTAGGGTGTCGCCAATGTGCAGCAATGGTTAGACATTTTTCTTCGTGGTTTTGTTCAGTCACTGGTAATTGACACACAAACTTCATGTGCTGTCATTCCTATCCCAGATTATCAGCGATACGCTATACAAGCACTGACTAACTGGTGGGTAATCTTCAATGTCAGTTCTCCGTGACTACCTACAATGTTTATGACCGTTGCTGGTGCGTAGATTTCTTTGTGAGCCTGGGTAGTTTTTTCCAGTCGACAGAATCTTCAGTTCATCTGACTATCTAGACTGATGACTGGAAGTCATCTCTATGTTGGCGAATATCTTCAAATGCAAACAATTTCCAGGGAAATATTTTGGTGTGTCTTTGTTCAAATAGTCTCGAGCTCTGAGTTTCTGCAATCTATGAGCGCTTGTGATTCCTGCAAGAGTCCCTTCAAAGAATAACTTTACAGCTACAATCTGAATAAATTAGAAATCCGAAGGAGAGTATTCCATCATTTATAGTTATTCCTGCAATACGTGTTACTGTTGGCTGGATGTTTTTCCCATTTGCGACTTTCGGCACTATCACTTCAGTAGCACGGATCATAGTCTTCTTTAGCTGGCAATTATAAACATTCGAGATTAATGAGAAGCTTCTGAGTTGACTAGTGCCATAACAGGTAGCCCATCAATGACGGCATAAATAAGATTTCCTGACATTTTGGCGACACGCAAAATTTCAGTACTGCCTGTACAAAATATATTGCTACATAGGAGTTTATAAATTAAATGTCAGGATAATTGAGGTACTGCGAACCACCATTCACAACGATATCTCCACTAATATTGCGTTTAGCCACTCAGTTGCGACCATAAGGCACAACAATGAGAATATACATAGTAAGATATTAAGCACAGGTCTACTTACTAGAGTCGCCGACACGAAAGTAGAGTCCTCAAGGTCACGGCCGCTGTCTGCCGGCAGCAGGGGCTGCGGGCTGTGATTCGTCCGCCTCTCGGTTTTGCTGCGCTGGGGTGCGGTAGGTCAGAGCAGCTGAAAGCTCAGTGTTACCGTGCTATATCGAGTGTTCACGCCTGATCTCAGTGTCTTACTGCCTTTAGAAAGGTGCTTTGACGTGCGTTCGGTGGTGAACAACAATGCACGAGCAACGGCGTACTGTAGTACTCCTCCGGTCGGTGTGTGGAAAGACATTCGTAAACAATCGAAAATTATCATATCGAATGTACTAAGGTTTTGACTGATCTGGCCGATAATGAAGAAGCGAGGAGTAACTTAAATTTTGTGTAAATTTATAAACTTACTGCTAAAGCGTATGGTGTCTCCAAGTCAACTATTGGTCGTATCAGCAAATCTGTGTCATTTGCAGAATCTCCAGACATGAATGAGTGTTTCGATTCTCCAAGAAAGGAATACGAACGTGAACGGAAATCGACCGACTTTGACGATTTTAACAAAGAGCTCGTTCGTAGAACTGTACTTGGATATTGCAACAGAGAAGAGTATCCAACAGTTAAAAAAATAGACTGACCATCGTGAAAAAATTAATTACTCGGGCTCAGAAACCTTCGTTCTTCGTCTTCTCCGCTCCTTTGGTTTCCGATTCAAGAAGTGTAATGACGGACGGAAATTCTTAATGGAACGCAGAGACATTGCAGCTGCAAGAGCAAAGTTTTTGCATACAATGCACTTCTTGCGTGCTGAAGACACCAGGCCTGTAGTATACTTGGATGAAACTTGGGCTTCACAGAACCACACCGATAAGTATATATGGCACGACTCCAAAGGAAACAGCGGTTTGAAAGTGCCTACTGGTAGAGGTGGCTGATTAATCATCACCCACGCTGGTTCATTAACCACAGGCTTCATACCAGAGGCCAAACTTGTTTTCCGTGGTGGGAAAAGGTCTTGCAAATCGGATTACCATTCAGAAATGAATGCGAAGTTTTTAAGAATTAGTTTATTCGACTGTTGTCTGTGCTGGAAGATGGGTCAGTATTTATCGTGACGGATAACGCCAGCTACCACTCCTTTCAGATAGAAAAGCTGCCACGTTCAAATTGGCGCAAGGCAGATATTATGGAGTGCTTAAAGAGAAAGAATATTTCATTTTCAGACGATGAAACGAAGGCTGAACTCCTGTCTAAGGAAGAAATCGTAGGTGTCAAAAAGACTTACTAATTAGATAAACTGGCAAACGAAATGGGAGACAAAGTGGTACATCTACCATCATATCACTGCCAGTATAATCCTACTGAATCGATATGGACCCAAGTAAAGCGAGAAGTAGCGGAAAGAAATACTACTTTCAAACGTGCTGATGTCGTGAAGCTAACACACGAAGCCCTTGACAATGTTACTCAGCAGGACTGGTAGAGGTGCGTAAAACACGCAAAAGCATTGCAAGAAACTGATTTCTTGAACCAGGGTTTAAGTGACACCATAGTGGAATCTGTGATTATACACCTGGCTCAAACAAGCGACAGTAAATCTGAAGACACGGAGCCAGAAGATCCTTCACTTTAGGTAAAAAGCTGACTTGATTTAAATGTTTATCTATTCATTTCAGGTATAGAGGACATACTGTGAATCTTTTTCCCTTACAGTAGACGTCTGATAAAATCATCACATGCAGTGGCGATTACTTTACTCGACAGTAACTGTCAATTAAAATAAGACTGTCATTTCTGCATTAATTAACAACAGTTTTTCTTAAAAACCTGTATTGAATGTCTTTACATTCGTATATAATCTTACTGCATTCGGTTTACTTGTACATTCGAAAGTTAAAACCTTTTCTTCATAGAAGGATTTACTGGCTGTTTTGCAGTAAGGGTATTGCAGTTCATAAAATGACAAAACGTTGTGGTGCTTCTGTATCGACTGTATACATAAACAGTGCAGTAACATCAGAACAGTCCCAGCACCTATTCTGATTCTCCGAGAACAGCATAGAAATCTATGATATTTGACGACTTTTACAAAAATCTAGAACGTAGAATTGTATTACTTTAGTATGACACAGAACAGTGATAAAATTGATTATTCTGGCCAGTCACTTCAATGCTCTGTCTTCTCCGCCCACTTGGTTTTTAATTCAGAAACTGTAATGATGGACGAAATTTGTAACACAAGACAGGGACATTGCAGTAGTAAGAACGAGGTTTTTCTGTACCAAGTACGTAGAGCGTGTTGAGAATAATAGGCTTACAGCAGATTTAGATAAAACTTGGGTTTCACAAAACCTTTCGAACAAATATTTTGCTCGACTTCAGTGAAAATATTGGCTTCAAAATAACAATTACTTTTGCGTAACGTATATTTCCGTTTTGAGTGATGGCTGCAATGACGAAGGATATGTATTAGCACCCAGCAAAATGTTTTCGGGAAGTAGGGAATATACTCGTTAATATTAAACAGAGCCGTCTGAACAAAACTCTTGGCGACGGCCTACAACGACTCGCGCGTTGCTGCGCTCAGAATATCGCGGAAGTAATTTGCCTCTGTACGTGATAGGATGCAATAATGTCTGAAATGTTACCAAAAATAATTTCGTAGTTTAACAACTTTATCGCGGGAAGTTTCTTCGCAATTCTACGGAACGAAAATTCATCAGCGACTACATTTTTCGCTACGTAGAAGGTACAGTTTCACACTTCTTATAACATTTTATTTTTTATCTCAGAATACTTTTATGTTTCCGAAATAAAAGACGCAGCATATGCATCTGTAAACTTTGAGGATGTTCATGTATTTCTTTTTCAGTCCAATAACATTAGGGACTCTGTTACTACCACAGGTAAAGAATTATTTTCCTCCAAAATTTCTTATAACGTTAGTTTTCATTTTCTTTCCTAGCAGTTAGTGAGAATTTTCTTTTGGAAAGTATTCCATCATATTCTAGACTAAAAATAGAGTTGCCCAATACTCTTTTTTGAATTTTTACGAACAATTGAAATTATCACTATAACAAAACTGGCAATGCTGTAAGACAGCGAGATGACCTTAAAGCCCTATTTTCGTGCCAGCCACTATAGTGCCATTGTGAGACATTACACAGTAACATGGCATAAGTGTTATTCACTTCATCTAACCACATTTATTGTCACCATTAAAATTAAAGCTTCTGTGCACCAATCAAAGTTATGTCCTACGTGGCAGTCCATGGTTTCACTTAGCAACTTCAGATGAACTACAAATCCAGCTTATTGCGCCACTGAGAAAAACTGTCCCCTAGCGACATGATCTGTTCTCAGCTAACCCCACTACAATCAGCTTCAAACAAGGGGATGCTATTACTGTTTGTAAACTTTTCTCAGCATGTGATGTCATATACGTCACTTTCCGTAACACCTGCAATTAAAATACTTTTGCTAGCGTCAACAGTGCGTAATGCTTATACGCCCACAGGGCTATTATTGCGAGCATTTTCGGATGTATAATTCTTTTACTCATGGATTATTTAGTGTCTCCTCCACTTCAGGAACAAGGCTGAGTCTATTCTATTGTGGCCCAGGGATCTCTCTCCTCTCAAACTGATTCTTTCTTCTCAGTTTACCGAAGTATCCCTACGTCAACTTTCTAGAATATTCGAGACTCCACCATCTCCATGACACTGCTTCCGCCAACTTTAAAGGACTCCCTTCTCCCATGGCCGTCCCTCGTCTCCCCACATAACAACGGCGAAACATGGTTGCCTTGCACCTCCCTAATTTCTGCTGTTCTACTTGAATGAAAAATCTAACAGCATCCAAACCAGATTGCATCAATAAATTTCAAATTTCCTGTCGCATGTAGCTAGTAAATCGCACCGTAACACTACGGCATGAAGACAAATAGGAAATTTACACGCGACTTTCTCTAACTTTTCCGTGAAATTTTCCGCTACTACGAAGCCAGAGGCAGGAAGGTTATGAAAGCACCCAGTTATCATGCGCGGTCCACCTTTAACACTTGGTTTAAGCCCGCCCGGCAAGCCGCGTGGTGTAACGTACTGCTTCCCGAGCAGGAAGGCGTGCCATTCCCCAGCACGAATCCGCCCAGCGCATTAGTGTCGAAGTCCGGTGTGCCAGCCAGCCTGTGGACGATTTTTAAGGCGGTTTTCCATCTGCCTCGGCGAATGCGGGCTAGTTCCCCTTATTCCACCTCACGAGGGGACCTTCTGGGAGAGGCATCGAGTTATGAGCTCCCACTTCGCCTGCTTATAGTGTGGATAGGCACCTATCGCACACTGAAATTGTAGGTTCCAATGCGGCATCGTTTTTGAAATATTGCCTGTTAAAGTTTACAATCCTTTGCGTTTTTTTTTTTTTTTATTCTAACCGGAAATTAACTGTAATGTAATTTCTTGAAATATTTTATTATTGTTCAATTTTTTTCGTTGTATTTTTAATTTTGTTCCGTTGAGGTAGGGAATATTAAAGAAATACCAACGAATGAGGGATTAAAAATATGTTTCATTTAATGGAAAGTTAATCGATATTTCCTATATTTTGACGAGTACATTCCGACGGACGATACTTGTTATAAAAACAATCAAAACATTCGTATTTTTGACACCATGAACATTGTACGAATGCTCATTCATTTTCGTCGCAATCGCATCTGTATTTTCTCAAGTCTGCAGCAAGCGCCACTACAATGACGTTATGGAATACTGTTAAAATAAAAAAAAACGCAAAAGATTGAAACAAAATTTGCCATTCAATGTGTAATTTTGATTTATAGAGACTTGTAATTATTTTTAATCAAATCCTTGCGGAATTTTCATGATTAATTACAAATTAAAACAGACATTTAAAAAAAAGGAAACAAAAATAGCATAGACAGGTCTCGAACCAGGGTCGCCTGGACGGGAATCTCGCTCGCTTGCCACTCGGCTACTCGCTCACTTGCCATAACAGTGAAACTTTTCTGTATATAGAGAGCTGCCCAAACTTTAACAGGCAATATTTCACAAACGATGCTGCATTGGCACTTACAATTTTAGTGTGTGATAGGTGCCTATCCACACTTTAAGCAGGCGAAGTGGGAGCTCGTAACTCGATGCACCTCCCAGTAGGTCCCCTCGTTAGTTACACTACGTCGGCAATTGCTGCACAAAAATTGTCTCCACATATGCGTACACGTACACCATAATTACCACGCAAACATTTGGGGTTACACTTGTCTGGAGTGAGATGTTCCCGGGAGGGGGGGAGGGGGTCCGCTGGGGGCCTAATCGCACAATAACCCTGGGTTCGGTGTGGAGCGGCGGTGGAGTGGGATGGACTGTGGCCTGTTGTGGCGTTGTGAACCACTGAGGACTATGGCAGGACGAAGTCTCTCCATCCTTTCTAGGTCCTTGGTTTAAAACACACACACACACACACACACACACACACACACACACACACACACACAGTTTGTTTCATCTGAATCATTTCACATTCAGAAAATGTACTAACCTAGATAGTATCGTGTTATTTACAGCTCTAAACACGCCTCTACCACCGGTATCGAGTCTATCTTTGCATTGTACAGTTCAATCGAAATTTAAAATTATGCTTTTTTTCACTTCTGGCTTCAGTTAGCTTTCCTAATACTACGTGGATGTCATTACCGTTACTGTTATTCTCACCTCTCTGTAATTAGTAGATAATCTTTATGGCCCGTGAAGCGGTTTACAGCCTTGCCGCAGTGGCTCCACCGGTTCCCGTGAGATCACTGAAGTTAAGCGCTGTCGGGCGTGGTCGGCACTTGGATGGGTGACCATCCTGGCCGGCATGCGCTGTTGCAATTTTTCAGGGTGCACTCAGTTTCGTGATGCCAATTGAGGAGCTACTCGACCGAATGGTAGCGGTTTAGGTCAAGAATACCATCATAATGACCGGGATAGCGGTGTGCTGACGCCATGCTCCTCCTATCCGCATCCTCCTTTGCGGATGACACGGCGGTCGGATGGTCCCGATGGGCCACTTGTGGCCTGTAGACGGAGTGCTTTTCTGTGAAGGGGTTTCTCTACTCCACAGAACCAACATGTGGACTATACACATACTCTGCTACCTTAGTAGCAGTCTCAGAGAAGATCATAGTTCGCTAGTACATACAAGTGTTGGACAAAAATATGGAAACACAGCCAAAACTGCATGCTTGAACATAAATGCAGATGTTAGCCAATCCAGTATGTTGCGCTGTTGTATTTAACCACCAACGGCATCAACGCAATGTCTTCAATACATTTCAAGTGTCTGTTGGGTCAGAACACTGTTGTGTATGGTTTTGAGTGCATTATATCAGAGCTAAGTGATTGCGAACGTGGGCAGACTGTTCATCCTCACATAGCAGGTGCTTCTGTACCCAAAGAAGCCGAAGTTTTTGATATTTCGAGAGGCACCATATCTAAATTTTATACCAACACAGGGAAACCGGAAAAACATCATCTGTTAAGTCACAACTTGGACGGATGTATGTGTTGATTGATCGAGACGGACAGTCATTGAAGGAGTTTACGACTAAAAATAAGAGGACGACGGATGCAAAAGTCACAGCAGAACTGAATGCCGCACTAGGGAGAAGGGAAAAACGGCAAACAAAAAGGTAAAAGGAACGTCAGAGCAGCAAGAAGAGGAGAGAACAGGAAAGATTGGGGAGAAATAGAGAGAGCAGGGGTGTCCCATAAACGCTAAGCTCGGTGGAGCATCATCGCTGGCACCGACTCGTACCAATTCCCACACTGTACCATGATAACACAACAGGGAGAACACCAGCGGGAAACGACATAAGAAAAGGGGAAACAAAACTGCACAAAAGACAAGACAAAACTTAGAGAAAAGGCATGGAGAAGCTGGCTGGTGTACAGGTAAGGCCAAGGCCTCCACAACCGTCGCCAATACTGAGGGACTCCAACTCCACACGAAAAGATTTAAACCTGAGAGGACAAACCACTATCACGAAGAAAACTGAGAAAAGACGTAACCATGCAAGGGCCTGCTAACACCTGGGACAAGGCAGGTGGGAGGGTATATTCAGTATGAAGGGCCAAAAGGTGGGAGCAGTCCAGTAAAATATAGATCAAAGTGAGAGGGGGCTCCACAACTATAAAGGGTGGGAGGGGGGAGAGGCCCCATTTACGGAGTAAAAAGCCATGGATCAACCTAGTATGGCTGATATGAAGACGGCAGAGGATGGCAAATTCCCGTCGGGAGAGGCAGAGGGAAGACCTCCATGTGGTGGGAGTCTACTTGATTGAGCAAAGTTTATTAGACAGTGGGGTAGCCTCCCAAGGGACAGCCAACACTTAGCAAAAAGGGGTTTCGTATAGAGCTGCAAATCCACCCCCAGAGGTGTCACATGGATTGCGGGATAGGTGCCTCCCGCCCCCACCCCACCCCCACCCCCTCCCCCCACACCCATGCAGTCAGAGGATCAGCAAGTTCATTACATCAGATACCTACATGGCCAGGGACCCAAAGGAAATCAGTCAAACAGGCAGCATCACCAAGACTGGCTAGAAGGTCGTGATTGGCAAAGATCATGGTGTGGCAGGAAAAACACTTAGCTTGAAGACCACTCATGGAGTCTGTTCATAACAAAACTCTGGTGAGGGAGGACTATTTAATGAAACAGAAGGCTCGATTGATGGACATGAGTTCTGCAGTAAATACACCATACGTGACAGCAAGATATGGTGTTCCATTCCAACAGATATATCACACGTATTGGCGGGATTTACAGCGATCAGTGCAAAAAACAATGGCATCCTGAAACTTCCGTAAGAGCATTTGGAACAAACAACGGAACACTGCTGCACTGATGGAGGCTTTTGGACCCTGAAAGAGCTTCTTCTGAATATGGGGCCAAGGAACTACCAAAAGAGTGGGGAGTGGTCAGGAGAGTATATGGAGAAGAGGACTAGGAGGGGAGATGGAAATCACAGGGAACAGAAGTGAGGCGGAGCCCAACCGGTAAACCAACCTGACAGGGGGCAGCAGGTGGGCAAGTATCCAAAGCCACGAAAATAATAGAATGAGAGGGGTTAGCAGGGGAAGAGTGGATAGTGATGGCATAGGAACTCTGGAGCTGGGACCATCGAACCAAAAAAGGAGACATCCCAGCGCCAACGAGAAAACTATCGACAGGGCTAATGCGAAAGGAACTGGTGGCTAAAGGGATACCCTGACGGCGAATAAGTCCAAGAGGAGCAGGGTAGAAGGGGCAGCTCTTGATAGCCATAGTCCAGACGAGACAGAACTAATGCAAGGTAAAGGTGGAGAAGGGTTGCATGATCCACACACCAAGAGGTGCAGGCAAGAAAGCAAAGGACACTGAATTTAGCAAAACAGTCGAACTTCAGATGATAGATATGGGGCAACCAAGTAAACTTGTTGTCATAAAGAAAACCCAAGAAATGGAACTGAAGGGGCCACGGCCACGTGTTAGACGTCGAGGTAGAGCTCTGAATATGGCTGGAACAAAGTACAGCCGCAGAAATGCACCACCCAGTACTTAAGGATAGATAATTGAAAACTGTGTGAGTGGCTCCACGTGGAAGTGGGCCAGATGGCATCCTGGACCTGTTGTTCCACAAAGGTCACCCTGTGCGACCTACCCACACACAGAAATCGTCCACATACAGAGCACAGGAAACCAACAGTCTGGCAGAGGTCGTGGGTCCATTAACAGCCATGAGCAAAGCAAGGACACTTAATATGGAGCACTGTGGAGAGCTGAGAACCGTACCAGCCTGAACTTGTAATGACCGGTGGGACAGAAATTGGGGAATAAAAGTCGAGAGAGGGCTGGAAGACCCCAGTCATGAAGTGTACGGAGGATATGACAGTGCTAAGCTGCGTCATATGCCTTACCAAGATAGGAGAAAACTGAGAAAAGATGGCGGCACCGAGAAAAGGCCTGCCAAATTGCGGTTTCCAATCAAAACAGATGATCGATCGGAGACAGTCTGTCCTGAAAGCCACACTGGTAAGGAGATAAATGGTCCCGAGATGCGAGAACCCAATTGAGCCGACAAGCCAACATGCATTCTAATAGCTTTCAGGGTCATTTGTCAGGCTGACTGGGCAGTAACTACCAAGGGACGACGGATCCTTGCTGGGCTTAAGGACAGGAACCACAATACTGTCTCTCCATTGAGACGGGAAAATGCCTTGGAGCCAAATACAGTTAAACGCCCAAAGGAGATATTGTCATTGAGGAGGATTAAGGTATTGAAGGAAACGGTTATGGATGGAATGAGAGCTGGGGGCTGAATCATAGGAAGAAGAGAGGGTCAGAAGAAACTCCCATTCAGTAAAATGTTCATTGTGGGATTCTGACTGACAAGGGGTAAAACGTAAGGGGAAAGTACAGCCTGTTGTTTCCAGAGAAGGAAGGCGGCTGGATAGGAGGCTGACGCCATCACAAAATGGATCGTGGGGTGTTCTGCAAGAACTGGTGGATCTGTACAAAGGTCATCTCGATGGGCAAGGTCCGGAATGGAAAACTGCCACTGACAAACTTGGAGACTGCAGATTCTACCCCAGATGTGTGAAGGAGGGACAGGAGAAGCTACAGGAGGCAGAGTGTTACCAACACACCCACTTGCTCTGTTTCATTTACTGACAGGCTTGGCGTGAAGATGTTTAAATTTAATAAGACCAGCAAAGGACAGATGCCACTTAAGATGGGGTAAAGTGCAAGGATGATCACGGATAGCAGTTGCACTGGCCATGCTCTACCATGGAACTGGCTGACAGTGAACAGGGCCCATCAAGCAGGGAAAAACAGTGTTGGCAGCATGGATTATCATATCGGACAAATCACAGATGACATCATCAATACAACCTGACAAAGAAGGTGGAAACACGACCTAGGAGGTATATAGAGACCAACCAGCACGATGTAAAGCCTGGTCATCAGATGATGGGAAGGGAACAAGAGAATCAACAGGAAGTAGTCACTATCACAGAGGTCATCATGTGGCGGCCAGTCTAAGGAAGGAAGGGGGAGAGGGCACTAAAATGAGTAGTGGAACCATCAGTAAGAAGGCACAGCTCGTGGTCCAAAGAAATACATCACCGTGGAGCCCCAGACTAGATGAAACAGCACTGCCCCACGAAGGGTGATGGGCATTAAAATCCCCAAGCAGCAGGAAGGGAGGGTGGAATTGCCGAAAGACAGCAGTTAGGGCAACAGATGTAGGTGGCCAGTCAGGAGGGAGGTAGAGATTTTAAGCCATGACTCCACAGTCCAAGTGGACTTGGACAGCAAATGCTTCCAATGAAGTACAAAGTGTGATCCATGTACTAATAATATCCGTATGGACCAATGTCCAGACGCCACTGGAAGTCCTCAACAAGCCAACCCAATTCTGACAGAATGCACAGAACCCACAAAGGGTCAGTGAGTGAGCATCAATAAAATGAGATTCCTGGAGAACGACACAGCTAACGTAGTAAAAGGCAATAAGGAATTGCAACTCTGAGAGGTGATGGTAGTATCCATTACAGTTCCATTGAATGAGCATGGAGTGGGTATCCAAATGGGAGGCAAAAGGGCTAGAGCCTATGACTCCACCAGATACCTATCCATCAGGACAGGGTGACATCCATACATAAGAGATCAGGCTAAGGTTGCGAGGGGGGGAGATGGCACCTCTGGGATCACAGGGGTGCTTGTCTTGGGACTTACGTAGATTCTCCTCCTCCTCCTCCTCTTTCACAGGTCAGGAAGAGCTGGGCACAGAGAGCGAACAGGCTTCTGCAGGATCTGGAATGGAAAAGGAGCAGGCGACCTTGGGAGCACACCGACTGTGTGTCCCATGGCCAAGTAATGGTAGCAGGCCTCTCGCCTAAGAGATTGTGGGGGGAGGGCCCCAGCAGGGAGCCCCATCACCTGCGAGCACTGAAGGAGGGGGACCCTTCTTCAGCTGAGGGGGAGTGCCACCTGGGGGGGAGGCGATAGGAACTGAAGTGACGGAGAGAGGTGAGGGGGCGGGACTGCAGTAAGGAAGAGGGAAGAGGGGTAAAGGACGTGACAGTGGCAAAAGTAGAAGTCATCGACACAGGGTGAAGTCGACTTTACTTCTGATGAGCCTCAGTGTAATACAAACGATCAAGTGAGTTACACTCTTGTAGCTTCTTTGTTTCTTATAAGCTGGGCAACGTGGTGAGCATGGACAGTGATTGTCATGACGATTAATACTCGCAGGCGGCGGCTCACAGGAGCTCTCCTCATGGAGTGGATGTCCACATTCATCACATAGCACAGAAAACACCTCATTGGTGGTGGGATGTATGGCTCCGCATCACACCAATAACACATAACCCACCTTCTTTGGCAGGGTATTTCCCTCAAATGTCAGAATAAAGGCACCTGTGTAAGTGCAGCTGTCCTTATGACCTTTCTGAACACACCAGCCCAGCGTTCCTCATCTGTTTGAAGGATGAGATCCCTATGAAAAATGACTCCCTGAATAATATTCAAAGACTGTGAGGTGTAATGGATATCGAGACGTCGCCAAGATCATCACAAGCATGAAGAGCTGCAGATTGAGTGGCAGAAGTAGTTTTGACCGCATCTTATTGATAGGCTACTTCGCCAAACGTGTCTTCAATATTTTCCATAAAAAAATAATGTCTTTATGGCAGCAAATGTATCCACGCCCATCCTAGTGCAGACCAAGTAGTTGGGAAAGTGTTTCACCCAGGCCAGAGAGCCTGGCCCTCCTCCCAGGGTGTAACGAGGAGAGGAAAGTCGCAGGGTCATACAAAGCAGCATTCATTGATCTGTTACCACCTAATGAGATGGCCACAGAAGAGAGGCCGGTTTTTGGGAGCTTGATGTGTTTCATACGCATAGCATCCACACTGATACCACCCAGTCCGATGAGGGGCTCTCCACATGGGCGCCACCCAGCCACGGCAAGGGCTGTCTGGCACAGCAGCAGTTGCCAGGAGTTCTGACATTCCAGAAAGACAAGCAACCACTCCTAGGCATACATGAGGAGGCAACAGCTCATGTATCAGATGTGTTTTGTTTTGTTTTGGGGCGCAAAAACAACTGGGGACATACGTTCCCCGGTCGAAACTATCGAACACGAAAACAGAGGGAAGTTAAAAATCGACTAAATGCCAATGCCAATTCACATACGAAAAAAACTAAAAAAAGGGACGTGGAGAAAGGGCTACTGAGGACACCATACAGAAATGGAGGTCCAAAACTAAAAATTTGCTTTGATGGATAAAAAGTAAGGCTGGCCGGAGTGGCCATGCGGTTCTAGGCGCTACATCTGGAGCCGCGTGACCGCTACGGTCACAGGTTCGAATCCTGCGTCGGGCATGGATGTGTGTGATGTGCTTAGGTTAGTTAGGTTTAAGTAGTTCTAAGTTCTAGGGGACTGATGACCACAGCAGTTAAGTCCCATAGTGCTCAGAGCCATTGGCTAAAATGGACCATAACTCAGATGGCAAACCCAAGTGGAAACATATAAATAAAAAAAAAAAGACATTCTGTCAGGAAATGGCGGACAGTTAAAACTTGGTCGCATTGTGTACAATGTGGTGTGAGAGCGCCAAGATGGCTAATAGGCAGTGTCCAATATGCAACCTAGTTAAAATAACCTCCTTCCAGCGGGAGGGCCGAGAGGAGGTCGTCCAAGCCTCTGGGAGAGGCTTCATGATCATGAGCTTATTTCAATGAAGGGAGAACCAGTGGCGATGCCAAAGGGACATTGCCTCCTGACAAAAGGCATCACAGAGATCACTGAGATAATTGGAAGAATACAGGAACTAGTGGGCTGAGGTATGAGGACTGCAGCCTTGGCAGCAGTGTCAGCATGTAACCTCCCCCTCACTTATCGACCTTAATGACAGTGAAAAATTAAACCGCATGCACCTAATGGAAATTTAGGAAAAGCAATCGTCACTGAAGTTAATTTGTCGGTAAAGAGGGAGGAAAGGGTTACATCTAAATGAAAGGAAAATGCAAATGAAATTCGTGGAAATTAATTTTGAAAAGGGGGAAGTTAATAAATAAAGTAAATGTGCGGTCGTTACATTAACAATTAATTGGCGTTAATTAGATATTTGAGATTTGGGGAAAATTACGGTCGCCAGTCCTATGCACAACTACTATAATAACTGAAAATGAAAGGTTATTGCAAGTATAATTAGTACTAAATCGTGGCAACTGAAGGTTGACACATGTTGTGTGAAAACTGAATGTTTGTCAGAAGTAATAAATTTCGCTACATTCTGACTTAATTTAGCAAAAGAATTAATAAAATCGAAAACTGAAAGTTAATTTAGTGACTGAAATTAATAGTGAATTTTGTTTCTGAAGCACTACGAAATTCAATAATAAGGTTAGTCTTGGGCTATCTCAACAATCATTTCAAAAGCTACTTGAATCTACGCAATTTAGAAATAAGAGATGTAACTTTGAACTTGAATTAAATGATTCTAAACAATTAACAAAAGTAAAATTTAGTACGTACCAAGCTGAGCTGCAGTCACAGGTAAGCTAAAATATGGTAACAAAACTCGCACTCTTAATTTGTGCTTGTGTAATCTAAATATTGTAGCCAGCTATGAATACCTTAACTGAACTTCGAAATTAAGGCAGTGAAATGGAATGATATTACTTTAATGCTGGCGTTTGAATTTCAACGACACTCGGGTTCATTCCGGAAAAGGAAGGGACCCTGCTTGGTAATACAATTGGGACAATGAGCAACAAAGGTTCATGCTACATTGCTGTAATTTAGTGAGAAAAATTTAACGGTTTGAAAAGCTGAGGTCTGCCATACAGTTCTAAAATTTTACGTGCTTTTAGTCTTCCTTGTTGGTTGATTAAAGGTTTGCAGTCGCCGATCGGGGAGATGGCGACAGTCACTCATTGTCGGCCGTCGCTGTTGCAGAATCTGGATGTTGGCGCGCCTTCTTCTCGACACAGTCACCAGGCGAAATGCTTCCCGTCCGCGACACCGTGTCAGAGCTGGCCGCGGTGGCTGTGCGGTTCTAGGCGCTGCAGTCCGGAACCGCGGGACTGCTACGGTCGCAGGTTCGAATCCTGCCTCGGGCATGGATGTGTGTGATGTCCTTAGGTTAGTTAGGTTTAAGTAGTTCTAAGTTCTAGGGGACTGATGACCTAAGTTGTTAAGTCCCATAGTGCTCAGAGCCATTTGAACCGTGTCAGAAACTATCATAGCAAGTCGAGTGCAATTACATGCTGCCAAACCCTGAATGCGCGGCAACTCGTGGGAGCGTCACACAACACACCTGCTCCACCGCCCTACTCCAGCCGGACTCTCTCTCCCCGCCTCCATGCGTCAGAGTTAACACTACCAAAGATCATAAACACTTTGGTTCTCCACACGACCTATCGATGTATTCGTTCGATAGCATAGTTTTCCCTAGGCAAGACCCACCGTAAAAATACAAATAGTATTTACAAAACAAACCAATTATACATACACATAAATGCATAAATATATATATATATATATATATATATATATATATATATATACACAAATAGTAAAACAATTACTATATATAAAGACACAGAAATATCGTATCTTCAGGTAACAAAATATGGAAAAATATATACACTCCTGGAAATGGAAAAAAGAACACATTGACACCGGTGTGTCAGACCCACCATACTTGCTCCGGACACTGCGAGAGGGCTGTACAAGCAATGATCACACGCATGGCACAGCGGACACACCAGGAACCGCGGTGTTGGCCGTCGAATGGCGCTAGCTGCGCAGCATTTGTGCACCGCCGCCGTCAGTGTCAGCCAGTTTGCCGTGGCATACGGAGCTCCATCGCAGTATTTAACACTGGTAGCATGCCGCGACAGCGTGGACGTGAACCGTATGTGCAGTTGACGGACTTTGAGCGAGGGCGTATAGTGGGCATGCGGGAGGCCGGGTGGACGTACCGCCGAATTGCTCAACACGTGGGGCGAGAGGTCTCCACAGTACATCGATGTTGTCGCCAGTGGTCGGCGGAAGGTGCACGTGCCCGTCGACCTGGGACCGGACCGCAGCGACGCACAGATGCACGCCAAGACCGTAGGATCCTACGCAGTGCCGTAGGGGACCGCACCGCCACTTCCCAGCAAATTAGGGACACTGTTGCTCCTGGGGTATCAGCGAGGACCATTCGCAACCGTCTCCATGAAGCTGGGCTACGGTCCCGCACACCGTTAGGCCGTCTTCCGCCACGCCCCTACATCGTGCAGCCCGCCTCCAGTGGTGTCGCGACAGGCGTGAAAGGAGGGACGAATGGAGACGTGTCGTCTTCAGCGATGAGAGTCGCTTCTGCCTTGGTGCCAATGATGGTCGTATGCGTGTTTGGCGCCGTGCAGGTGAGCACCACAATCAGGACTGCATACGACCGAGGCACACAGGGCCAACACCCGGCATCATGGTGTGGGGAGCGATCTCCTACACTGGCCGTACACCACTGGTGATCGTCGAGGGGACACTGAATAGTGCACGGTACATCCAAACCGTCATCGAACCCATCGTTCTACCATTCCTAGACCGGCAAGGGAACTTGCTGTTCCAACAGGACAATGCACGTCCGCATGTATCCTGTGCCACCCAACGTGCTCTAGAAGGTGTAAGTCAACTACCCTGGCCAGCAAGATCTCCGGATCTGTCCCCCATTGAGCAAGTTTGGGACCGGATGAAGCGTCGTCTCACGCGGTCTGCACGTTCAGCACGAACGCTGGTCCAACTGAGGCGCCAGGTGGAAATGGCATGGCAAGCCGTTCCACAGGACTACATCCAGCATCTCTACGATCGTCTCCATCGGAGAATAGCAGCCTGCATTGCTGCGAAAGGTGGATATACACTGTACTAGTGCCGACATTGTGCATGCTCTGTTGCCTGTGTCTATGTGCCTGTGGTTCTGTCAGTGTGATCATGTGATGTATCTGACCCCAGGAATGTGTCAATAAAGTTTCCCCTTCCTGGGACAATGAATTCACGGTGTTCTTATTTCAATTTCCAGGAGTGTAGTACAATAGATGGAAATAGGAGGATATGCATTTCCGGCGTTACACGTTCCCCTCATTGTCTGAGGATGTTCGTGTAACGTAAACAGCCTCAGATAATGTCCCAAAAAGGAAAAAAAACAGCGGAAATGCATATGCTCAAAACATCAAGAAAATTTAGCATTAGGCTAATTAACCATAAACCAATTTTTAGACCATAATAATTGAGTGGAGACACTCCTAACCTTATTCCACTCTGTCATCTTGCACAGAAGAAAAGAGGTTGACAATATATTAAAATTCATAGAAAACATAGAAAATCGTTTAGCTACTCTAAAATCAGCAAAATTCCTATCAGTATCTAGAAATGGAATACTATTTACAAAATTAATCAGAGTACATGGTCATAAAGACAGGTAGATCAAAATACGCAAATTAATAATTAATTACATAGAATACACATTTTTATATAACATTATCATAATTAATATTCTTGTCATGAGAGTCCACTTAAAGCTAAACAAGAAAATAATATACAGCAGATCGAAAAAAAACAAATATTGACAGCAGAATTCTTTAACATTAGCTGCCCGGGAAGAAAAACAACTCCGCCTTCCCCACTCTCAAGTATAAAGAATGCCGAGAGCGGCAAGAGAGCCGACAGCGGCTCCGCCTGGCCAGTATTGTTGCGTTCGCCTGTGCGGCACGCTTGATCTCACTCGCCTGTGTAACGGCATTTCCAGAACGTCCGTTTCACTGAATTCTTTCGGAAAAACTCACTCCCGAGTAATCTCAAGGAGTCCATTAACACTATCACAGTGGATAACTCAACACTGTCCATCATCACACGCATGTACTAGCCTGAAACTTAAAACAGCGTCTAAGTATACCGGCAGTGACTAGTAAATCACATATTCATGAAATCTTACAGCTAGTTACAAAAACATATTTACATTCCTTAATCTACTGTGACTCAGTTGAAAACTTAAACTAGCAGCTTGGATTTTTCAATTGATTAATAATCAGTTACTCTTAAATCATTTAGTCAAAATTAATTACTTATTAATTACAACTTCTTTAATGTCCTCTTGGTCAGGCAAAAGCATGGTAATCTAGCAAATCGTTAAATATTACACTCTATATTTACATACTGCACAAATTACCCATTCTGTGGTATTAATCAATCCTAGGTTGGTACAATTTCAAGTCTACAGTGTTCCGTATACCTAATAGTTTTCCAGAGCTTGGATACTCTAAGCAATAAGATTTTGTGAGAGGTATACCAATGACTTTATATGGTCCATTATAAACAAACCTAAATTTAGAGATTTCATTGTCTATCTCACTCGATTTCTCATGAGCTTTTACAAGTACTAAGTCTCCGATTGCAAACTTAGCAAAACGCGCTTTAGCGTCATGACGACGAATGCGAGCATCGGCTTTTAGTTTCATTACTTCTCGCAAACTATCTTTTTTCTCACCAATACTAATGTCAATACGTGGAGAGAATTTGATTATTTCCTCCACAAGTCCCGGTTTGTCTGAAAACACACTCTTACTCCTCATTATTACTTCATACAGGCCTCGTCTTTGTTCGTGTGTGACGTTTGACACACCGTCTACAATACTTTCCGATTCACTTTCTACACTATTGTCAATGCCGAGATTCCTCACGTTACAGTAATTCAAATTCATACCTACGTCAATGGCATCCGGCCAGTTAACAATGTGTATAAGCTGGTATTGCCTAGGCACCCCGTCTCCTGCCTCGTCAAAACTAACTACTATTGTGTTACCTTGTGACGTACATGTCAAAGTTTTGCTTCCGCAGTTAATCACTGCACGGTACTTTAATAGCCAATCTAACCCGAGAATTACTTCCTTAGTTAAGTCTGGCACGACGACAAACTCTTGTTCAAATCGTGCCACACATATCTCGAAGTTGACAAACATCTGTCTTGTGACCGGTCTACTGGCCTTCCCAGTAGCACCGATAATTTTCATTCCTGTTACTGGCGTAACTACGATACCAGGTCTGCCTTTCAGTAACTCAAATATTTTCCCAGATACAGCACTCAATTCTGCACCGGTGTCAATCAACACGTTTAGTTGTAGGTCGTGCATATTAACAGACACTACTATCTGTCTACACTTGTCCTCGACTGTTTCTTTATTTTCCCACAATAAATCCTCGTCTATATCCAGGTCACTCCAGAGGAAGCTATCCGGCTTTGATCCTAAATTCGGCTTATCTGGCGACTTTTTCGGCCTCTGTTCACATACAGTTTTAATTTCAACACGTTTGTCCTGAGGCTTAGTCTGTAGCTTCACCTCCAATACCGAAACCTTTTCCTTTAACTCGTCAACTAGTGAGTCTTGCTTTGCTATCAAATGTTTCAAATGGCTCTGAGCACTATGGGACTTAACATCTGTGGTCAGCAGTCCCCTAGAACTTAGAACTACTTAAACCTAACTAACCTAAGGACATCACACACATCCATGCCCGAGGCAGGATTCGAACCTGCGACCGTAGCGGTCACGCGGTTCCAGACTTAAGCGCCTAGAAACGCACGGCCACACCGGCCGGCCTTTGCTATCAATTCACTAATTGTCACCTTCGTTGATTCCTCTTTGGTGAGATTGATCTCATCTGCCAATCTACCTGGAGGAATGTGCCCAGTAGTATCTGCAATTACTTCCTCTGGATCTGCTCAACCCACACTGCTACCGTCCGACCGTATAACGTCAGCTCTAACCTCATACACGCTGTAATCTGCGTGCTTTTCTACCAATCGTGTCTGGCTATCACTAAAATTCTCGTAATCTTTCTCCTTAATACTCTCGCAATGTTTAAACTGGAGTTTTGCGTCGGACGGGTCAGCTACTTCTACCACTACAACTTTCGGTAAGGTCTGCCGGTTAGGGCCAGAGCTTTCTATCACTTCACAAACACTATCTTCCTGCGGGACGAGACGCGGCAAATCCTGCCCGCGCTCCCCATGAACACTTCTCCCGTACAGGCCCCTATAATCTCTTAGTTCGTCGTATAAGCGACCGAATTGCCTTTACCGGACCTCATCCCTCTCTGCATCCCCTTGCTCGATGACGGACGTGTTATCCGACATCTGATCTTCTCTCAACAATTACGAATCATTCTTAAACTCAATCTCCAGTTCCGCTGTGGGTGTTACAGCTGCCACTTTATAATCGATTTCCGGAACACTACTTAAATTGTTCTCACTGACAGTGAATGTATTTTCTACTACCGTGTCTACAGCTGATCTACTACTTGTGGGAGCACTCCTTTCTCCTAACTCCGGCACACTCTCCCGCCATTGATTATTCCATACGGAATTTTCATAAGGACGACCCCTGGGTATCCTCCTGTTATTGGGCCGCCAAAATTTCTCCACGCCCGGTCGGCCCCTCACCGGCGCGGCTAATAGTTTCCCTGTCTCGTCCCAGCAGATCTGCTCCCCGGATGCTGCTGAGGCGGCAGATCACACCCTCTGGCGTTATTACTATTCTGTGAAGCCCGTATCACGTTAGTATGATACTGGTTTCCGTCATTCCTGTTATTATTTGCATTGTACCGATTGTTATTACGGTCCGAACCATTATTGTTATTGCTGCCATGGTTGCGGTATGCATTATTCCCATGGTTATCGTTGTGGTACCCGATGTTGTTACCACGGCCTCTACCACTGTCGCGATTATTGCGCCAATTGTCCTCGTCCTCAACTCTTTCCAGGAAATCATTGATTGTCTTGTAATTGCTTCCTACGTAGCGTTTTGTATCATCTGGAAGCTTCTTGTAGATTTCCCAGACTGTTTCGGATTCCGTGCGGCGATCACGCAAATATTCCAACTTGCGGATCCAGCCCTCACAAAACTCCTTCATCGAGCCACGCGAATTCGCATCTAAAGGCCTCGATACGACAAATTCGCGCCAGACACTTTGTTGTTTTTGCTCTGACCAGTATTCAGCCAGAAACAAATTTTTGAACTCGTCAGAAGTCAGGTTCTTGATGTTGAGGTTTAAGCCCCAACGCTTGGCATCACCAGCCAACACGTCAATAACCGCATTAATTTTTCACTCATTAGTCCATGATCTGGGTAAAACTCTTTCACGATTTTTAATGAAATCCGTCGCGTGTATACCGCCTTTTTTCAAGGGGTCGAACCGCTCCTCTTTCGTCAACAGTTCCAAACTATGTGCACAGATTGGCACATAGCTCTGTTTTTCATGAAGTTTCTTTTCTAATTCCGACACTCTCTTAATTACTTGGCAAGTGGTTGTCGCAAGCGTTACCACTTCCCCCTTTCTCTCTTCGCGGGTATTAGCCTGCTTCCTCACTTTAGTATCTACTTCGGACACTAAAGCCTTTAAAGTTTCCACCTTCTGTTGATGCTCTTTTTTCATTAATTGAATTTGTTCCGTCACCTTATTCTCGATGATCAGAGCAACTGCTTCTCCTACACTTTTCTCGATTCTGCTAATTTCGGAATCAAAACGAGTATTTATGCTCGCAATTTCCGCCTGAACGCCTTTCATTTCCTGTTTAAGATTACCGATTTCGGTATTAATTACAACAATATCTTCTTTGATTTTATCAACTTTTGTGTTAACAACTCCAACATTGTTGTTAACAACATTAATAGCTTTGTTCTGATTGTCTAGCTTCCTGTCAATTTTTTCAGACTGAGCTTATTGCTTGGCAGACTGAGCTTTAATTTCTGCCGATTGACTCTTGATTTCGTTAATCAAAACATTCAATAAATCAGTTAAATTCCCGGAAACCACCGGTTTTACTTCCGTAGCGGCTTCCTCTTTAATTGTCCCCCCGTATTCGTCATCAAGGGGCTCAGATTTGATTTTCACTTCCGATTCCGAAACATTTTCTTAAGTTTGGAACTCCATTTCTGCTCTTTGTTGCGTTTCGGCGGTCGCGTCTTTCATGCTAGCCGCCTGCCCCTGAACAATGGGTTCCGCGGTGCGCGTTTCCCACTGTTCGACCGATTGTTCCGTACCCAAGTCTACCAAATTCTGTTAATTGTTGCCTTCACTCATTTTACAAATTTTCAATATAAATGACAAATCTCAAATCTAATTAGGATTCCTCCCACTACTTATTCTCGCTGACGTAACGACCTGTTCGTAACCAGTACTTTGTTACGAGATTTGCACAATAAAAAATTCGTGTCCAGAACAACCTCAAATCCGATGATGGTCCTGACACGAGGTCGCTACGTGTAACCTCCCCCTCACTTATCGACCTTAAAGACAGTCAAAAATTAAACCGCATGCACCTAAAGGAAATTTGGGAGAAGCAATCGTCACCGAAGTTAAATTGTCGCTAAAAGATGGAGGAAAGGGTTACATCTAAATGAAAGGAAAAATGCAAATGAAATTCGTGGAAATTAATTTTGAAATGGGGTATAGTTAATAAAGAAAGTAAATGTGCGGTCGTTACGTTAACAGTTAATTGGCGTTAATTAGATATTTGAGATTTGGGGAAAATTACGGTCGCCAGTCCTATGCACAACTACTATAATAACTGAAAATGAAAGGTTATTGCACATATAATTAGTACTAAATCGTGGCAACTGAAGGTTGACACATGTTGTGTGAAAACTGAATGTTTGCCAGAAGTAATAAATTTCGCTACATTCTGACTTAATTTAGCAAAAGAATTAATAAAATCGAAAACTGAAAGTTAATTTAGTGACTGAAATTAATAGTGAATTTTGTTTCTGAAGCACTACGAAATTCAATAATAAGGTTAGTCTTGGGCTATCTCAACAATCATTTCAAAAGCTACTTGAATCTACGCAATTTAGAAATAAGAGATGTAACTTTGAACTTGAATTAAATGATTCTAAACAATTAACAAAAGTAAAATTTAGTACGTACCAAGCTGAGCTGCAGTCACAGGTAAGCTAAAATATGGTAACAAAACTCGCACTCTTAATTTGTGCTTGTGTAATCTAAATATTGTAGCCAGCTATGAATACCTTAACTGAACTTCGAAATTAAGGCAGTGAAATGGAATGATATTACTTTAATGCTGGCGTTTGAATTTCAACGACACTCGGGTTCATTCCGGAAAAGGAAGGGACCCTGCTTGGTAATACAATTGGGACAATGAGCAACAAAGGTTCATGCTACATTGCTGTAATTTAGTGAGAAAAATTTAACGGTTTGAAAAGCTGAGGTCTGCCATACAGTTCTAAAATTTTACGTGCTTTTAGTCTTCCTTGTTGGTTGATTAAAGGTTTGCAGTCGCCGATCGGGGAGATGGCGACAGTCACTCATTGTCGGCCGTCGCTGTTGCAGAAGCTGGATGTTGGCGCGCCTTCTTCTCGACACGGTCACCAGGCGAAATGGGCTCTTGATGTGCGCCAGCTGATGCTTCCCGTCCGCGACACCTTGTCAGAAACTATCATAGCAAGTCGAGCGCAATTACATGCTGCCAAACCCCGAAAGCGCGGAAACTCGCGGGAGCGTCACACAACACACCTGCTCCACCGCCCTACTCCAGCCAGACTCTCTCTGCCCGCCTCCATGCGGCAGAGTTAACACTACCAAAGATCCTTAACACTTTGGTTCTCCACACAACCTATCGATGTATTCGTTCGATAGCATAGTTTTCCCTAGGCAAGACCCAGCGTAAAAATACAAATAGTATTTACAAAACAAACCAATTATACATCGACATAAATGCATAAATATATATATATATACAAATAGTAAAACAATTACAATATATAAAGACACAGAAATGTCATATCTTCAGGTAACAAAAGTAGGAAAAATCTATAGTACAATAGATGGAAATAGAAGGATATGCATTTCTGGCGTTACAAGCAGCCTCGTTTCCTGGCAGACCAACATGACCAGGAACCCACATAAACTGTACAGTGGCTCCACAAAGAGTGAGCAAGTGACAGTTTTCCTGGACCCATTGCACTAAGGGATGGATGGTGTACAGCACATAGGCTTTGAAAGGCACAGAGAGAATCAGAGCAGATGATGCAGTTGAAAAGACTGTGTGGCTGGATGTACTCCGTGACCTAATACAGGGCGAAGAACTCTGCTGTAAATACTGAGGAGTGTTCTTGAAGCCGATACTGAAAAACGTTGGTACCAACGACAAAGGCAGTCCGAGAGCCATCAGGATACACAATGGTACTATCGAGCAATTCCATGCGAAGGCCGTAAAACTGAAGGCGATAGAGCGAGGCTGGAGTAGTGTCCTTAGGAAGGCCAAGGTTATCACGGGCCACATTTCGAAGCCAAGGTGGTGAAGGGTTCACACCCACTGGGAAAGCTGAAGGCAGTGTGAAGATAAGCTGCCACAGCAAACGCCCAAAGCAGACTCCAGAAGGTAACAGAGAAGAGGGGTGCACCCCATACTGGGGATCAAAGGAATCATCGAAGAAGGAGGTATAGGATGAGTGGCCACACATGGCAGACAAACGGCATGGGTACCTGCTAAGGAAAAGGTTACGGCGGTAGGACATGGTAGTTCAGCAGCTTCAGCATACACTCTGAACTGGGCTAGTGTAAAAGGCACAGTGGCCAAATGGCTGCCACGATTGTGGATAGTGTTGAGACGGCATAAGACGAATGATGTGCAGACGCATAGACAAAGCACCAATAGTCTAGTTTCGAACAGACAAGGGACCGGTACAAACGGAGGAGGGTGGTTCGACCGACTCCCCAGGAAGTACTACTGAGGGCACTTAGCATGTCGAGGGACCACGTACAGCAGGCTGCCAGGTAAGACACATGGGAGGACCAAGAGTGTCTCCCGTCGAGCATGAACCCCAGGAATTTCGTAGTTTCAACCAACAGAATGGCAACAGGCCCAAGATATAAAGATGGTGGCAGAAACCATTTGCGCCGCCATAAACTCATACAGACGGTTTTGCAGTGGCGAAACGAAAGCCATTGTCAATGCTCCAGGAGTAAAGACGATCAAGACACCGCTGAAGACGCCGATCAGTGAGATAGGTCGGTGGAGAACTGCAATAGATGACAAAATTGTCAGCAAAAAGGGAGCCAGAGATGCCCGGCGGGAGACAGGCCATTGTAGGGCTACTGGCAACAGCAAAGAGGACGATGCTCAGGACCGAACCCTAAGGCACACCGTTTTCCTGGATGAAGATGGCCGACCAGGCAAAACCCACACGCACCTTGAAAACTCGGTCTTTTAAAAATTCCTGAAGAAAACAGGGCAGACAGCCACAGAAGCCCCACATGTAAGGAGTACAGAGGATACCTGTTCTCCAGCAGGTGTCATAGGCCTTCTCCAAATCGATAAACGCGGCGAATGTCTGGGATTTCCGCAGAAAAACATTCGTGATATGGGTGGACAAAGTATCGAGATGGTCAAATGCAGAACACTGTACTCGAAATCCACACTGTGCAGTCGTTAGTAAACTGTGAGACTCAAACCACCATACCAGCCGGGCATGAATCATACATTCCATCATGTTGCAAACGCAGCTGGTGAGAGAGATGGGGCGGTAGCTAGAAGTAAGGTTTTTGTCCTTACTGGACTCACGTGTAGGTATGACGGTGGCTTCACGCCAACGTCCGGGAGACGTGCCCTCTGTCCAGATGCGGATGTGTGTGTTAAGCAGAAAGTGCTTGCCCGCAAGAGAAAGATACTGCAACATCTGAATGTGGAAAGCGTCTGGCGCTGGGGCGGAGGATCGGAATAAACTGAGAGCATGATCTAGCTCCCTCATAGAATAGGCGGCGTTGTAGCACTCACGATTCTGAGAAGAGAAGGGCATAGCCCGAGCCGTCTACGCTCGTTTCCGATGGAGCAAGGCAGGGTGATAGTGGGAAGAGCTCGAAATTTCCGCAAAATGGAGGCCCAAGGTGTTGGAGATAGCAATAGGGTCCACGATAACATCGTCTGCTACTGTCAGGCCAGCAATTGGGGAATGAATCTTGGTTACAAAGAGCCTTTGGAGGTTAGACCTCACGACAAAGGTAGGGGTGAAACTGTTAAAAGAACTAGTGAATGAAATCCAGCCAGCTTTTTTGCTACCTCGAAGAACGCGACGACACTATGCACCGCATTTGTTTATAATGAATGCAGTTTGCCATCGTAGGATGACGGTTAAACATGTGGAGAGAACGTCTTCGTGCGCGAATTGCGTCGTGGCATGCTTCAGTCCACCAAGAGACTGGGACACAGCGTGGTAAAAAGGAAGTGCAAGGAATGGAACGTTCTGCAGCAGTAAGAACGTTTGTGAGATATTCCACCTGGTCATCACAACTGGGGAAATCCTGCTCTTCGAAGATCACCAGGGACGAGTAAAGCTGCCAGTCAGCCTTAGTAAGCTGCCATTTGGGTGTGCACGCAGGTGGGGTACGAGTCAGTCAACGGATAGCACATGGGAAATGGTTGGTCGATTAGGTGTCAGAGAGAATGGACCACTCAAGACGATTGACAAGCTGGGCAGTGCAGAAGGATAGGTCCAAATGGGAATAGGTGTGCAAGAAGTCAGAAAGGAAAGTGGGTGTGTCAGTGTTACGGCAGGAGAGGTAAAGTTGATCAAGAAGGTCAGCCAAGAGGGCACCTCCTGACAGGTACTGGGAGAACCCCAAAGGGGGATGATGCACATTAAAGTCACCGAGTAGCACTAATGGGGGAGGTAGCTGCCAATAAGCTGAAGGAAGTCTGTCCTGATGACAAAGAATGACGGGGGGGGGGGGGGGGGTGGTTGGGTGAGGGGGTTATAAATGGTAAAATGGTACAGAGCGAAAAACTCAGGTGCGGATGGACAAGGCGAACTACAACAGCTTGAAGATGGGTAGTCAGGGAGATGGGTTGATTATGACCATCATCCCATATGAGCAGGACTCGCATTCGGAAGGACGACGGTTCAATCCCGCGTCTGGCCATCCTGATTTAGGTTTTTCGTGATTTCCCTAAATCGCTCCAGGCAAATGCCAGGATGGTTCCTTTGAAAGGGCACGGCCGACTTCCTTCCCCATCCTTCCCTAATCCTATGAGACCGATAACCTCACTGTTTGGTCTCTTCCCCCCAAACAACCAACCAACCGTATGAGCAGCATAACACTTCCAGGAGATGGAATGCCGACCTCAGGGGGAAGGTCAAAACGAACCGAGAAGAAATGTGAAAGCTCAAAGCGGTCGTGAGGACGGAATTTCGTTTCCTGAAGGCAGATTACAAGGGGACATTGCGATGCTAAGAGCCGTCGTAATTCCTCTTTGTGGGACCGAAGGCCACAAACATTTCATTGGAAGAGTGTCATGGTGAGGAGGAGAGGAAGGGGTGTCACCTTGGCGGCTGCTGGGTGACAGCCTACGAAGAGTTGCTGCTACAGGGCACAGAAACAGAAGGATCCTGCTCCATGGGGTCCAAAGAAGCATTGACTTGAATTTCTGGAAACATCCCCCAGGCTGTGGCTAAGCCATGTCTCCGCAATATCCTTTCTTTCAGGAGTGCTAGTTATGCAAGGTTCGCAGGAGAGCTTCTGTAAAGTTTGGAAGGTAGGAGACGAGGCACTGGCAGAAGTAAAGCTGTGAGTACCGGGCGTGAGTCATGCTTCGGTAGCTCAGTTGGTAGAGCACTTGCCCGCAAAAGGCAAAGGTCCTGAGTTCGAGTCTCGGTCGAGCACACAGTTTTAATCTGCGAGGAAGTTTCAAGCATTGACTTGCTTGTGCTGTCGTTCTGCGGAGTCTAGTGCAGAAAATCGGTTGGTGGTGCACACCGGCGACACAGAGGCTGGCCGGGCTAAGGTATCACGTGGCAACACTGTCGAAGAGGATCTTCGAGTTGGCGAAGGAAAAGACCATTTGCCTCTGGTGAACTTTGAGCCTTTCTGGTTAGCAGAGGAAGACTCAGGTGTTGCTTGGTTGGAGGGACAGAAGAAGTCTTCACCGGAGGACTCCTGTCCTTTCCAGCCTATCGGTTGTCTAGCTGGAGACTTCGCCCCTTGAGGTGAGAGTTTTATGGCTTGTTGCACAGCTGGACGGGATGGGGGGGGGGGGGGCGATGGCGATGCTACCTTGACACTGGGCGATTTCACAACCTCAGAGCTGAATTTGCGGTCGCATGTCTGTGTGGCCATGTCCTTAATGGAGTGAGGTGTAACAAGAACAGAACTATAGGTGCCAGACAGGAGAATGCAGGGCTTTCGACTGGCCAATAACTTGCGAGCGAGTGGGTAAGGCACTTTTTCCTTTACCCTAATCTCTTGGACAGTCCGCTCATCAAGATACACGGGACTATTCCGAGAGGAGGCGGCACGGCCGCCATTTCAGTTGATACAGTGGGGAAGAAGAGGCAGACGATCGCCACCAAAGGTTACACATTTGGCTGGCTGTCGACAAGACGTTCTACTGTAGCTGAAACAATGATACTTGTAGCAGAGCATCGGGTTTGGATTGTATGGTCGGACTGTGATAATTTCATAGCCTACTTTGATCTAGGATGGAAGCACTACTCTACCAAAGGTGAGAAAAAGAGTGCAGGTGGGCACTAAGGAGGAATCTACTTATTTCATCATCCACTGGATGTCAATGACACCCTGATCACAGAAGTAAGATTGGATTTCAGCCTCGGTCAGACCGTCGAGCAGCGTAGTGTAAATAACACCACAGGAAGAATTCAAAGTTCTATGGGCCCCCGCACGAACAGGGTAACCATGGAGAAGCGAGGCGGCAAACAAAAGCAAAGAGCCATTACATAAACGACAGACAGAGCCAGCAGTTGCATCAACACCATTCTGAATGATAAACGGATTTACTGTGGCGAAGGACTGACCGTCTTCAGTGCGTGAGACCACGAGGAAGGGTCTGGTATAGCTGGAAGGGTCTTTGAATCGTTAGTCTCATTACGTTTACGTTTTGTAGACATTGATTGTGAAAATGATTGGCTCATTACGAGAAAATCCCCCATGATTTGCAGCCTCTCCCATGGCACGCTCCTTCCAACTGGAGGCTCCCTTCACAAGGGGGTGCACCTGCCTTAGGTGATTGTTCACACCTCCTGAACACCTGATAGAGGGACCTATCGGCAATTTGGGAAGGTTGCAGCTCAGGCAATCGCCCCTCTGTGGGCCTGACCTGTACCAGGGGGTACATGTGAACCCTACCTGTCGACCCAGGGCTCGGAATTACTCGTTACCCAGTCATCTGTTATGCGTCAGATGCGTGGGCTGGCCTTCAGGAGCGCACAGGAAGGGAGAAGAAAAAGAGGAGCCTCAAAAGCCAAAGTGGAGGAATGAGAGGAGAAGGGAAACAAAGAAAGGAAAAGGGAATGGAAAACAGAGGTGATACAGTTCTTATGTCAGTGACAGACAATGCAGAATATTCCCAATAACACTCCAGACATGTTCGCAAAGGGAGGGGAAAAAGAATACCAAGAGGGCAGACATGCAGCACGGAACGGGAAAGATGCTTCAATGGCTGGGGCCCAGCGATAGCCAAGAACAAACCTGCCACAGTGGCGAGCCATCCCCCCTCCCCCCCCCGGTCGGTATCAGATGTGTGATCCTTGTGTTGTCAGTGGGCTCAGTCAGATGGGTACATAGCAGCCCCACCACACAGAACGGCTACATGCGCTGGTGGCCTAGCAAGGGAGAGGGGGTCTATGGCAGGGATGGAAGAGGGAAAGGAAGGACTAAGAGGAATCCACGTAGAAGACGCTAGGGTGAAGTTCATCCCACAAGGGGACCAAAAACGCCAAAAAGGAGGAATGAAAAAGAAAAGGCATGGGAACAAACATGCAAGGATTAAGGGAAACCAGGTGGATAGCCAGGTCGACGTAAGTGAGAACACTGAGGACGGGGAAGGCGCGAGGACTGGGAAGGAGTGAGGACGGGGAAGGAAATGCAATCTGATAAGGAAGAATGGGCTACAATAGCTTGGGATCCCACAGGCACTAGGCACAAACTCACGAAAGAACTGTGAACCCACTGGTAAGGGGGGGGGGGGGGATAAATGGAAGAAAGTCAACTGGTTGGATGAGTCCCGCTTCTCACTGTTTACAACTACCAGTCGAGTTTGCATCCCAAGAGAGAAACATGGTGGGGGTTTGGAATTATCTGGGCAGCCATTTCATGGTATTCTTTGGGCCCCTTGGTTACTCTGCACGGTCGCATTACTGCTAATGATTATGTGACCATTTCAGCTGCTTAGGCCCATCGCACAGTAAAATGTTCATTTCCCAACGGTGATGCTGTGGTCCAAGACGAAATGCCCCTTGTTCACACAGCTCACATCATCCAGAACTAGTACTGTGACCATGAGGATGAACTGTCCCATCTTCCCTGACCGACAGTATCACCAGATCTCAGAATTATTGAACTTTTGTTGTCCAGACGAGTGTGCGCGATCGTGTCTACCTCCATATCGGAAGTTGCTACCATTTTGCTGGAAAAGTGGTGCAAGATTCTCTTGAAAGCCATACAGCACCTGTATATATCCATTTTGAGACCACTGGAAGCTGTTTCGAATGCCAACGGTTTTCCTACATCATTTTAGGAATGGCAGTGTGTTGTATTTGTGGTTTTTGAGTCATTTTGTCCGTTCCCCGCCCCCTCCATGTTCCCCAATCATACTGTCATCTTTGGTGAAGACTTGAACCAGCCTACAACAGATTTGGATAATTACAGTTTCTAAAGTGATGAGAGTGACATATTACTAAATGCTTTCTCTGAAAACTACCTAGCAAAGATATTCGAAAACCCACTCATGACAGAAATATATTGGATCTAATGACAATAACCTACCTGACCTACTTGAAGATGCTCACGTTAAAACTGGTATCAGTGACCATGAAACAGTTGTAGCAAAATTGATTATCAATATACAAACTGCAACTATAACAAGCAGAATCTTTTGTATGTTCAGCAAACAAGATGATGAGGCAGATGTGTGGTATCTCACTGAGGACCACAAAACATTTACCTTTGGGTAGAAGCACGCAGAAATATGGATACGTATAGAGAAGAACAGTTAATATGGGATGGATCCCACACAGTACACAGTCTCCGTAAAGAAACTTCTAAGGAAACAGTGACTACTGCATAATAGGTGTGAAAGCGTAGATCTATAGATATATGCTGAATGAAACGTGTTCAGCTGTCAAAGAAGACAATTCTTGAATTATTCTGTACCTGCCGTGGCAGCGTATTACTGAAACATCTCCCATTAAAAGCAAAAAAAAATTCAGGCCAGATGTTAAGGCTGCAGTAGCACCAAAGTTAGTGGCAGACTCACGTAAATGACACGGAAACTGAATTTGAGGGTAATAAACAAAAGCTGAAATGTTGAACTCCGTTTTCAAATGCTCCTTTACTGAGGAAGATAAAGTACTGACCTAGTCACACGCCATGGCAAAATGAGTAAGTTCAATATTAGTGTCAGTGGTGTTGAGGAACAACTAAAATCTGAATAATTAAACAAGGCGCCAGGGGGCAATGGAAGCCCTGTCGGATTCTATAATGAATTATTGCAGCTGTGGCTCACATTTTAACCATGACCTTGAACAAAAAGTCCATGGGCAGCGGCTGGAAGAAAGCACGAGACACAATTGTCTACAATGAGGCTATCAGAAGTAACCCGCAAAATTTCCATCCAATTTCGCTGATCAGTATTTGCTGTAGAATATTAGGTCTTATTCTGAGCTCAATCATAACGCCGCTAGTCAGCTCTTGTAAGTCACTGCCTGATATCTGCATAATCGTCGCCGATTGTTTCAACAGGCTGCTTCATCATTACCACACCTCTCAGGTCCCAGCACAGCTGGTATGATAACCGTTAGGTAAACAACAGTTTTACTGAAATCCAGGATGCCAGTTCGTTATTATGACAGAGGGACCACGTGACACCTGGGGCGTCTACACAACACCACGCCAAGTCTTTGCACATAAAAGAGCGCTCTCGCTGTCAGCAAATGTCACCGAGTCAGCGACTACTGTTGAGGGCAATCACAATGGAAAAAAACATTGTCGCTCAGTCGGCATCTATCAGTGTAGTCATCAGCGTCAGTCAGCATCATTCTAAGTGACTGTTTTGCCATATGTTTATGAACCTAGTAACGCTCAGTCTGAGAATCGAATTGGGACCCTAATAGCCACCATGCTCTTAGCAACGGCCAACACTAGATGCCGCCAGCCAGAAGTCGGGCGTTGGAATCTGCTCGCTTGATGACCCCGCCTTCATCGTCAGCCATTCAGTTAATGACACTATCATCATGACGAGTGACAAAAACGTATGGACATGTCGCTAGCACTGACTGTGGCAGCTGGTCTCGGGCGGTTACAAAAAATCCACTCCAAACAATGTTTGTGCTGTTACAGCTGTAGCTAGATTCCTGCTGCAGAGTACTGTAGGTTCACCCACCAATCTGCCTGCTGGACATGGGCACAGATCGTCATTTAGCGTAACTCAGCCTAATAAATATACGAGGGCTATCCACAAAGTACATTACGTTTTGGAATTAAAAATAAATAAAGTATTGGAAATTTTTTTATTATATACAGATGAAACCCACACTTAAATACTACTTTTCTACATAGTTGCCATTTAAATTAAGGCACTTATCGTAGCGATGGACGAGCTTGGAAATTCCTTCGTCGTAAAAGTCGGCCGCCTGCACCTTCAACCACGTGAAGGTGATGGCGACTGTCTTTTGGGACAGAAAAGGTGTGATTTTTGTGGATTTCCTGGAAAGAGGCACTACAATAAACTCTCAAAGGTATTGCCAAACTCTGCACAACCTCAGAAGAGCAATACAAAACAAGCGCAGGGGAAAGTTGGGCTCAAAGATCTTGCTGATTCACGACAACGCCCGGGCCCACACGGCAAATGCCACTCGTGAAGTTCTCGAATCTTTTAAGTGGGAGTTGTTTCCTCATCCGCCGTACAGTCCCGACCTGGCACCGAGCGACTTCCCCTTATTCCCAGCAATGAAGAAGTGGTTGGCTATGCAGCATTTTGACGACGACGCACAGCTTCAAGAAGAGGTAACCACGTGGTTGAAGGCGCAGGCGGCCGAATTTTACGACGAAGGAATTTCCAAGCTCGTCCATCGCTACGATAAGTGCCTTAATTTAAATGACAACTATGTAGAAAAGTAGTATTTAAGTGTGGCTTTCATCTGTATATAATAAAAAAATTTCCAATACTTTATTTTTAATTCCAAAACGTAATGTACTTTGTGGATAGCCCTCGTATATTTCAACCCAGATTTAAAATTACGTTGTTATTCACAGCTGGTGAATTCTATATTAACATCTGCTTCCTCCCTTCTGAAATGATGACTGCTATCGTCTGTAATTAATGGTGCTGGTATTCTTACCTGTCTGTAATATGTACATAATTTTGATGAGGCCTGTGGAGGCGTTTCTCTTCTCTAAAATTGTGGATGACACTACCTAATGCTACTGACTCCACTACATAGTTATCTCTGAAAGACTGACCACCTCCATGCAAACCAGTAAGGATTTCAAAAAGATCTAACATGTGAAATCAAACTTACTGTTCTCTCATATTTCTCAAATGCCAGACAACATTAATAGTAACCTGAGACTTTGTGAAAATGATTCATTTATCCATAATACAGCACTATGTGCAAAAAGCTCCACAAATATCGACTCAGATCTTGGTAAGGCGTCGAAGTGGTGCAAAGAGTGGCATTTTGTTTTAAATATTCAGCAACATAAAATTGTGCCCGTCACAAAATGCAGAAAGATTAAATTGCATGACTAAAGTATCAATGAGTCACAACTGGAATCAGTCAACTCATACAAATATCTGGGTGGAAAAATGAGTTGCGGTATAAAATTGAATGCTCACTTAGGCTCATTGATATGTTACACAGGTGGCAGACTTCGGTTTAGTGGCAGGATACTGGGAAAATGTAGTCATTCTACAAAGTAAGTAGCTTACAAATCGCTTGAGTATCTCCTCTCAGAATATTGTTCAGATGTTTGTAACCCATACCAAATAGCACTTACAGGAGGTATTGAATACATACTAAAAATGGCTGTATGAATGGTCACAGGTTTAAGTGAAAATAGCACTGGAGTCTGTGACAGCGGAGGGGTCTTCTGGCTGTCAGCCCCACCTACGGGGTGGCCACTGGAAATCCATCATTGTGATGGTGCCAAATTACGCCACCTTACACCAACATATTTCACCTCCCTGTGTGGGGGGGGGGGGGGGGGGGAGGGAGCCAAAGCTGTGAGTGTGGGCTGGCTGGCTGAAGTTAAAGGGACCAACCTGCAAGGTCCTTCATCCCGTATGTATCAAATCAGGAATAATCCTAAGAAGGATACAAAAGGCAAATCCTGAGATGCCCGACTATTACCATGATACAACAACATAGAGATAAAATAAAGGAGGAATAGGAGGGGAGTGAGAGGAGTAAGGTGGGCGAACTGCTATGACTGGAATGTAGTCGGAGGCCCCCGGAGCATGGCATGCAGTGGGTGATGCACCCTCCACATCCAACCGTCTGTTACCCCAAGTAAACGAGCAGCACAGGCAATATGATAAAATTTTAGGAAAGGTAAAATATTAAAAAACTGCAAACGTAAAAGAATAAGGAGAACAAATAGGTGAGAAGAGTAAGGGCCAGGCCAGACAGCCGAGCAATGGCTGCTGTGTGTCCCCTGGACCACAGCAGCCGAGGGGTGCCCCTCCAACCCTTCAGGCAGTCAATGAACCCAAAGTGGCCCAAATCACAGACATGAATAGAAAGCACCTTCGCAGGTGAAACGTAAAACCAGGTCACCCACTTTGGCATCTTCCACTACCACCAGATGCAGTGTGTCAGGAAGGTTAAGCGATCACTGCAAAGCAGCCAAATTTTGGCAGTCTAGCAGGATGTGAACCATAGTCAGGTGGGCACCACATTGACAATGAAGTGGGTTCTCACGTTAGAGAATGTGGCCATGGGGCAGCCAAGTGTGGCTAATGTGTATCTGACAAAGGACAGTGGACTCCCAGTGAGAAGGGAAGACTGCTAAGTGGCTGTGGTCTCCTTTATTGCCCTCTGTTTGTCGAGTCCAGGGCAGACCACTCTGAGTTCAGGATCTCCGACAATTGATGGCATAGAGTCGACTGTTCTGTTCACTTCCAGGTCGCCCATTTCGAAAATCGGCATCCTGATAACCAACATTGCCCAGTGGTTTTTATGTTCATTCCCTGAGATCCCAACGTGTCCAGGGATCCAAACAAAGACGACCAGCCGTCCAGTTTGATGGAGGTCAGAAAGAAGATCCTGGATAGTCATGATTAATGAGTGAAGAGGGTAGCACTGGTCTATAGCTCAAAAACTGCTCAGGGAGTCGCTACAGATAAGAAGCCTCTAGCCAGTGCAAGAAGGAGCATGGCTAAGCGCTCGTTTGATGGCCACCAATTCAGCAGTGAAGACACTGAATCCGTTCAGGAGAGAGCATAGTTCACTGCACCATGCATGTTTGCATGCAAAACTGGTTTGTCCATCGTCCGTTGATCAGTCAATGAATACCACTTGCTAACCAAGCAATTTATCGAGGACAGCCAGGAGCAGGTGGTGAAACACCATTGAGTCAACTGAATATTATGGTCCAAAGAATAAATCGAGAAAGATTCAGGGTCAGGGTACACACCATGGGGGCATATATGATTGCTCCCTAACAAGAGGCAACAGTGGGGGAAATGGAGTTCAGAGCAGCCGAACTGCAATTGGACCCCAGTTCTTGTCTCTGTTGTGGGAGGTGGATCTCCCTACTAGGAGAAAGGACGTGGTAGTTAGGTTGCTTAGGGCAACTGCAAACATGTTCAGCACAACTGAGTAGCTGTTGTTGGTACCTGATTCATAGGGAGGGACCTCAGCCTCCGTAGGCCGTTCACAGGAGTAGTTTGAAAGGCTTCTGTTCGAAGTCATATCCCACAGTGGTGTACAGAGTCTAGTGACCACAATTTTGAGGGCAATGCTAAACCATATGGCAGACTCCCATAATCAAGACGGGAGAGGATCAGGGCTTTGTAAGGTAGCAGAAGGGTAGTGCATTCTGCACCCCAGCTGGTGTTACTGAGGCAGCAAAGTGTACTAAGGTGTAGCCAGCATCTTTGCTTCAGTTGGCAAACATGAGGAAGCCACATCAGCTGGGCATTGAAGACCAGTCCCAAGAAGTGATAAGTCTCCACCATATGGAGTAATGGTCGTCAAGGTAAGGGTCTGGTTGTGGATGAGCAGTATGACAGCGACAGAAGTGCAATGCCCAAGTCTTGGTTTGCTGAAATCTGAAAGCCGTGAGTGAGAGCCCATAACTGCACCTTTCGAATGGTGTCCTGCAGTTGGTGTGCAGCAATGCCTGCACTAGAGGAACAATAGTAAAAGCATGTATTATCGGCATACAAGGACGGCAATACTGCTGCTGTACCATCAGTGGCCACTAGGAAGAGAGGGACACTTAATACAGGGCCCTGCAGGACTCCAATCTCTGGGATATTGGGGGGGGGGGGGGGGGGGGGTACTATGAGAAGCACAAACTCGAATCTGGATGGTACAGTATGACAAGAAGGTTTGGACAGAAATCAGATGTGGGCTCCAAGACTGTTTATGTAAGTTAGTGAGGACGTTGTGTCTCCATGTGATGTCATAAGCATTTTTTGGGTCAAAGAAGACAGCAAAAAGGTGTCAAAGTCAGTCTAAGCTGTTTAGATGACAGACTCCAGGCGAACCGAATTATCAGCAGTAGGATGTCCTTGGCAAAAACCGCCCTGGGATGGAGCCAAAACACGCTGAGACTCAAGGAGGCAACACAGACACTGGCTCACCATGCATTCGAGCAACTTACAGAGATCATTGGTGGGACTGATTGGGCGATAGCTGTCCATCTCTAGGAGATGCTTATCCTGTTTCAGTACCAGGACAATGCCACTTCCTCGTCACTGAAATGGGTACTCACCCATGCTCCAGATAGGGTTGAACATGACAATGAGATGACGTTGACAATCCACTGATAGGTGTTTTAGCATTTCGTTGTGGATGTGGCCTGGCCCTAGGGCTGTATCAAGGCAAAGGGCTAGGGCACAGAATAATTTCCATTCGCTGAATGGAGCACTATATGGCTCCAGGTGGTGTGTAGTGAAAGATAAGTGCAGTCGCTCCATCTGCTGTTTAAGAACACGAAAGGCAGGTTGACAGTTCTCAGCCACAGAGGTTCAAGCATAAAGCAGAATAAAATGTTCGGGTATGGCGCCTGGGTCAGTGAAAATAGCATCTTTCAAGGAAATGCCAAGTACACCTGCAGAGGACTGGTTTCCATAGAGGCGTCTGATCATCTGCAAAGGAGTCACACATGGTCTAAAAGCTGAAATGTACCATTCCTAGCATTCTTGCTTCCATCATTTCATAAAGTGCTGGACCCAGACACAGAGCCATTTAAACGCAATGAGTTGCTCAAACGATGGCTGCCACTAATGGCATTGGAGAGCCTGCCTGCTATCTCTAATGATCTCAGCAATTTGTGAGGTCCGCTAAGGTACTGTGTTCCAATGGAGGGGATCCCAAAGAATAAAAGGTCACTAAGTTGGCTGCCAATAGAATGACTGCTGCTGCACTCTGGATGGCCATGTCAATGGTTCCATATAGAATGGAGCTCAGAACGACAGCGGTGTGAAAGTATCCCAGTTGGCACTGTGGAGTGCCCATCTGGTCGGGCACACAGGGAAGTGATGCTAAGGAAGAGTCATGAAAATTGGGAAGTGGTTGCTAACACACAGGTTATTTTAGGTACTACAGTGTTTGGATGGGACAAGAGCAGGGCTGGAAATAGGAAGATCAATGGCTGAGTAATTTCCATGTGCCACACACTGAAGTGTGTGGAGGCACCAGTATTCAAGAGACAGAGGTTGAGATCTGCCAAAAAGTTTTCAATGCCATTACTATGACCAATGATGATGGTTCCACTTCACATGGGGCGTGGGCACTGAAGGCACCTAAGAGGAAAGGTGGAGGGAGCTGAGAAACCAATACAGACACTGCGTTCTGAGGCACTCCACTATTGGTAGGGAGATGAACATTATGGGTGGTAAAATGCTGAAATACCCTTACCTGAACTGCCATAGCCTCCAAAGTTGTATCAGGAGGCACAAGTTCGCTATATACAGAGTCCAGAACATAAGTACATTCTCCAGATGATACCCTGTCATAATTGGCACAATTCTCAAAATAATCCTGGTAGCCCCATGGAGCAGGGGTCCACATCACTTAAAAAAAAGTCTTCTGAACGGAATGCAGAAAGCAGTAGAGGAGCTTAAGAGATGCAATAGCTTAGCCAAGTGGTGAAAAAAAAAACACTACAATTCCACCAGATGATCGTGGTGTTGGTATACAGTGAGGATGTAAAGGGCAAAGGAGGCAGGTTATGTCCCCTGGTCACCTGCTGCCACCAGTTGAGAAATTATGTTATCAACACACAAAAGACCTGAGAAACTTTGTGTGGTGCAGTAACAAGCCTCAGATATTACTGGGATCGCTGCTGTGGCACAGAAACAGAACTTGGGATCCGGTGGCGTGGAGACCATTGAAATTTCTTTCATCTCTAAAGACTTCTTTTTGTCTTTCTTCTCCAATAGAATAGCCTGAAGAACATCTTGAAGCCCTATGACCAGCAACCTGTGGCTCCTTGAGCCACTGGCTGGTATCTGATTGCAGACAGGTAGAAACCTTGGAGGGGACTGTCCCAAAGGTCCCCTTCCTGGTATGAGAAGCTGGACAAGGGTGATACATCTCTGGCTGGGGGATGGGAATCAGTATCCTAGGTGGGTGGAGAGCCATTGCTACAAAAGTGGGTATGCAGGAAGCAGCAGAAGTGAGTCCCAAACCATCAGGGGGCAGGCACGGTCAAGCAGCTGTAAGGGCTCACTGTAGGATGCATACTGGGGGAGAGTCCTAGACAGAGAGAGAAATGTCGTCATAGTGGTAGCATATGACATTGTCATCCATGCAGGATGTACAAGCTCATACTTTTTCTTGGCCTTTTGGTATGTCAGTCTGCCCAGAGTCTTATATTCCTGTACTTTCTTCCTCTGTCTGAAAGACAGGTAGTCTGATGAGCAGGGAGAATGGTGCTCTAAAGCTGATGCAAAGCACAAGGAACATTGGTGTACCACAGTCATCCACAATTGCTACAGACTGAGCTGGTGGCACAATGTGAAAGCATGTGACTCATGGCAATGCATGGGGGGGGGGGGGGGGGGGCACATAAGATTTCACATCACATTGGTATACCATAACTTTGATCTTCTCAGTCAACAAATCACACTCAAAGATCAATATAAATTCCTTGGTAGCAATCCCTTTTGTCCTTTGGCCCTCTAAGGACACAATGGACAAAGTGTACATCCCATCACTCCAAGTTGGCACATAGCTGATCTTCAGACTGCAAGAGAAGGTCCTGATGGAAAATGATGCCTTGGACCATGTTTACACTATTATGGTGAGTGACAGTCACTGGAATGTTACCCAGCTTGCCAAAAGCAAGCAACACCAATGACTTGGCAGGGGATGCTGTTTTAATCAAAACTGACCCAATCTTCATTTTGGATGGTTGCAGCTGTCCCAAACTTGTCCACTATAGTCTCTACCAACACTTCTTCGAGTGCAGCAACATACATGACAGTAGATGTGGCAGGCCCACAATAGCATCGATGCCAGAAGCGATGACAGCAGCAGCATTGGTGGTAGGGCTGAAGGTGGTGGTAGATGCGGTTCTACATTTGCTGCAGTGGGGGCTGTTAGTTTTCCGTCTACCATGGGTGTACATGATTTTGGTGCCTGGAGAGAGTAGTGGAGTAAGGTAGGTTCATCGACGAGGGCCCATTATTCTCTTTATGCTAACAGACTGGTCAGCTGCTGTAGTGTCCTTATGTAAGGAAACTCCTCACTTTTTATTTAGGTCATAATTAATAGGCTGTAACTGTCATTTTAATTAAAATTAATGGCCCATAACTGTCATTTTAATTACCATTATTTGTGGGGAGATGGTGGCTAAGTTGTGTACTTGTGTTCATGTTTACCCAGATTTTAGTTAATGGTCAAATGCTTTTAGCCTAAAGTGATAACTGTCATTTTAACTAAAAGGAAAAGGGGGGGAAGGGGTAAGGATTGGTGAAGGTAGATGGAATTACTTTGAAACTAACAACCCTATTAAAATCTTTAGAATGGGACAGCTTGGATACAGTGATCCTTGAGTGGAGATCCACTGGATGGTAGATTTACAAAACATTTATTAACATAATTTAATTGTTACTCACAGCATTTGACAGGATTAATTATGTCATAATTCCAAATCGTAACCTGTTTTATCAAAATAAATAAAAACAGCTAAATTACTGACTGGTGGTACTAAGCCACTTAACAGGTTCTTAATAAAACCAGCAAGATTTCTTTAATTACTTTGAGGCACTAGTGACAAATATTTTAAAAAAGCATACAGTGGCAGCTTGACTAAAGCCAATGAGTAGAGCTTCAGATCTGCAAAGTGGCCACCCGCTGTATTACCTTCAGCCTAAGACAAAACCAACAGCCATTAGTGCACGTGACTAGATAACAAGTACACACTGCAATGGTTGCACAATGCCGAACAGTGGCCCCTTTAAAATTTAACTGAGCAAAATCTGTGGACTACAAAACATGGGCACTACCCCTTTCAGCAAAGCATAGGGGATTTCAGGACAATTTCCTTATGACAAACTTTTTACACCAAAATTGCATGAACACGGACACTAGACCTTGGGAATTAACAACCTAAAATTTAAATTTCCAATTTATCAAGTTTCCCAAAATGGCCTGGGATCTAGCACACTTAAAATTACAAGACATACGAGCAGTACTGAACAAAGACAAATTACAACACATTTTTAGATATGGACTGTAAATAACTTCCTACAGGTTTAACAGGCCAGTTTTCCTTTACAACAATAAAGTTAATTTCAGTTTGAAATCAACAACCACATTGAGCAACATGCTAACTATAGGTTCCATTAAAATTTAACAGTTAAATCAGTGCTTTGAGTATTTGTAATTAATGAGAATCAACTGTTTGTTGATTTTAAAATTGGACCACCTAAGTTTGAGATTTATGTAATTGTCATCCAAGGGAATAACCCACAACTTTACTCTTGGAAACGATGGAACAAGAATACGTGATCTTTTCAGCTCTCAGGAATCAAAATTATATTACCCACTCCACTGCAAATGGTTTACCAGCTCATTTTGCTGTCAGTATAGAAAGTGGCTTTGGCAAACACAAGCCATCAGCTGATAATGTTAAGGGAGCACCACACACAGGACATTTTGTTGCTTACACATAAACCTTCCTGATTATACAATAGATAATAAAAATAAATGTTAATCCACAGTGAAGTCTGAAAGACAGCACCCATCACACTTCTCAAAGCATGAGCAAATAAAATTTTCAACATGCAATTAGTGCAGTGGATTGAAGTAGAACACAGTAACAACTGTAACACTCATGGTGCACCCCCAGCCAAAAACAGGCACCTTCACCACTCTCCAGTACATCAAAACAACTGCCGAATACCAACTGCTGAGGTGTGGCTACATCCACCTCAAGTGATTCTGTCAAGACTCCTTACAGGGAACCTCTCCCGTTGAAAGCCCACAGCTAACTCCTCAAGCACATGGGCAGAGGGCTTTTACTGTGCTTGGAACAAGTATGACCTTTGACTTTAGCTGCACCAATAAAACTACACAGCTGACTGACAGGTCCAGTTGATATATATGTACCGTTAATGATGGTAATTTATTACCCAAAAAATTGCATGCTCTTTCCTCCACTGGTACAGTGGGTTCCTATTGTTCCTCCACCACCAACCGCCCTCCCCCCCTCCCTCGGGTCCCCAGCATACTGAGAGGGGACTTGGCATTTGTATTCTGTACCTTGGTGGAGCAGCAGTAGCATAAATTCAGGTAACAGTTCCAAATTTCCAGTATAGTATGGTTCCCAATGTACTGAATTTAGTTTTCCCAAATTTCAAGCAGATTTTGCAACCACATTATTTTCTGCAATATAATATGATACTATTTACGATTCTGGGGTAATTTCACTGATTTTTTTTATAAGACATGCATAGATATGAGTTTTGGGGGAATTCTACCAATTTTTCAAGAATAAGCACATAAACATTGGACTGTGAGTGTTTAAAAAATTCCCACAATGCGTTATATAACAACAAATAAACCGTCCTGCTATGCCCCATCTGTAAGCACACCACTGCCACATATGGTTTTTACTGATTCCTTATTCACCAATATTCCACAGCTAGTCACTTTTTTTTTCAGGACACGCCAAAAAATGTGGGTCAATCATCACAGCATGATAATTTGACAGATTACATGGATATTCAATTTTAAACCATTTTTATTTAACAAGTAATATGCAGAACACGTATGTTCCACTCAAACCAAGGCTGAGTTAAGTCAGGCTAGGAAAGATCTGGACAGGTTAAGGAAGGAGAAACGTAAAGAGAGGTGGGAAGTAGCAACAGGTAATGGAAGGAATAGACTTAGAACTTCTCCAGACAGCTTTGTGGTGAATGTAAAAAGTAAGTTTGATCTATTGCTTCAGTTAGAAACTGACAAGCCTCAGGGAGAGGTAGGTGTAGACAGGGCACAACAAACTTTAAGTATAAAACTGATTAAAAATGTAGGGAAGCCAGCAAAGGGAAAGAAATTTTTGTTGTTAGGTAGCTCTCATGCCAGAGGTGTAGGCCAACTTCTGCAGGATGAAATAGGACCAGAATACCAGGTCACCAATCATTTAAACCTACTGCTAGTCTGGCTCACGTAACAGAGGATTTAGCTTAACTCTCCAAAGACTTTGTCAAGGAAGACACCATGGTTATTGTGGGTGGGCTGGGAAACAGTATTGACAGATATCTTGGGTAAAATACAGAGTGTGGCCTGGTAAAGATTGCATCCAGACATACCAGTGTTCGATGATGACTGGTTTGTGGGGCACTCAACTGCCAGGTCATCAGTGCCTGTACAGAGTCCTGATTTTTACACAATTCAATCTAGTCACTCTTGATGATGATGATGATGATGATGATGATGAGAACAACACAAACATCCAGTCCCCAGGCAGAGAAAATCCCCAACCCAGCTAGAAGGACGCACCAGTGTGGAGTTTGTGTCTGTTCTGAGACATTATGACTGAGTTTATTTTAACTCTTCTGTCAGGGGAGTTAATTTAGAGTTGAAATGTCTGCTTGGATCAGGTATGGGGTGACATATTGGTGTGGTTCCTGTTGATTCACTCACTAGGTGGGATTATACCAGGAATGGCCTACATCTCAATAGGAAAGGGAAGGATGAACTGGCTGGGCTAATAGCAGGAAATTAAAGGAAGGTAGGCACTGCAATGAGTGGTAAAATACCAATGGTTACAGGTGTTGGAGCAACACCTTTTTTAGGATAGGCAAGACAGAAAGAAGTCAAGTCCTAAGGGAGGTCAGGATTGAAATGAACCTTCAGTTTGAGAAAGAAACTAAACAGCACAATTCTGGCACATCTGATCAGCAAAGCTGTGGGTTAAAAATTTTCACCTATTAGCAGAAACTATTTCCACCTAAGTCAATGTAAAATGCCAACTATCTTTAGTGCATCAATATATTCAATGGCTAAGAAGTAAAATAAATTAACTACTTATCTGCATTGGTGACTTAGAGTCATCCATCTCACTATACTGTTTTAGACGTTTTAAGGGTTGCAGGATGTCGGTCAGCTATTCCCTTTTGTAGGGGGACTGGGAATTGCCATAAATTTAGTAACATTCATAAATTTTGCCCAGAGCAGCATATGTAAGCATGTGCAACAGAAGTACAATTTCATAATAAACCATTCATAATGGTAAGGATATACTGAGCACCAGCAGGTAATTTTAATCTGTTCCTAAATCACTTTGAGGTTCTATTGTCCCATTTATAATAAAAAAGAATTAGTGTTTGCTCCAGATTTTAATGTAGATTTTCTTGAAATCTCTTCCAGTAAGAACTTATTGGAATCAGTAGCATTGTTATTCAACTTAATTCATACTGTTAACTTTCCAACTAAAATAGCTAATGGCTCAAAGATCGGCATCGAAAATCTCTTCATAGAAATGTCTAATGAACAAAATTATATTATAAAACCAATAACAAGAGCCTCTCAGACCATGACATACACTTCTTTTTGCTAAATGTTATTGGGAAACCCCTCAAAGCCATGAATTGGAGTAATGCATACAGTGCTAATGGTGTGAATGAGAAATACAAAACTTTCATAAATAAAGTCTGTAACTTATTTGAAAACTGTTTTTGCCCAAATCTAACCCAGATTGGGCATGTAAAACATGTTGTGTCCCTGAAGATTCTATCCTTCGGCCTTTTCTCTTGTGTATATCAATGAACTTTCATCAGTAACAATACCAGATGTTAAGTTTGTTTTGTTTACAGATGATACAAACATTGCAATAAATAGTAGATCAAGTATAGCCTTAGAAAGGATGGCTAATGAGATTTTCATGGACATTAATAAATGGTTCCTCACCACTTATCTGTAACCACACTTCGAAAAAACATACTATATGCAGTTCACAAATTTTAAGAGATTTCCTGCGAGTATATGGCTTAAATATGACAGGTAGATAGAAGAAGTTGATAGTGTTAAATTCTTGGGATTACAGCTTGATAATCAAGTTAACTGGGAGGAGCATACCACAGAACTGCTTAAGTACCTAAACAAATCTCTGTTTGCTATGAGAAAGTTGTCAGACATACATGCTATAAAAATAGGAAAGCTAGCTTCCTATACTAACTTTCATTCCATAATGTAATACAGGATATTTTCTGGGCTAACTCATCAAGCCAAGCTAAAGTTTTTCAAGCCCAAAAACATGCAACATGAATTATTTCTGGCCTGACCTCAAGAACATCCTGCAGAAAGCTGTTTATGGAACTGAGGACACTAACTACTGCTTCCCAATAAATTTATTCCTTACTTAAATTTGTCATTAAAAATATAGGCTATCCCCCCCCCCCCCCTCTCTCTCTCTCTCTCTCTCTCTCTCTCTCTCTCTCTCTCTCTCTCTCTCTCTCTCTCTCTCTCTCTCTCTCTCTCTCTCTCTCTCTCTCCGATTCCACATCCACAAGGGCAATTTCATTTGAGATCTGTGGAAGGTAGGTACATTAGCATATCTGTTCATATTCTGTAAACATTAATTGTGTATTCTTATTTTCTGACATGTTCTGCACCACATAGGATCTCCTCACTATGGATCAATTGGAATGAAAAGTAAATGTAATCTAATCAAATCAAATCTCAAGAAACAATGACATCACCATCAGGTCCCCTAATGATGTAAGAGCATAGTGGACTTGTAAAAGTAAAAGTGGGAACACTTTTACAGAGAGACATATGCATTTCTAATATCCAATACTCCCATGTGTGTTTGCACGACTCTGCACATACATGGCATGGAGGTGATACTTCTAGCCAGCCACCACTGCTGCTGCCATCGCCATACACTCCTATGATGCTCAGCATTTTAAGGATGCAAACTACCACTACTGTTAGGACAGCACAGAAATAAGTGCAACATCTGTACTTAAACCTACACCACAGAATGTACCATACACCTAATGCACCGAAGAGTGCTGCCACGATGTGCTGCTTAGAGCTTCTGCCATGCATCTAGACAGTCCAGTGTATACATTTCAATACCATTGCACCTAATGCACTCAAGACAATGGCCCTGTCTGAAATACATAAACGAAGAAACCTACCCTCCATCACCACACACACATGCGTGCACTGCCTGGAACTACCTTCCTCTTTGCTCTGTAAGCAGTCACCACCCCATCGTCCACCACTAACTCCCAGACATGTAGGCCCAAGACAGTTGCAGTGACAAAGCCCATATCAAGCTGCTAAGACACAACAGGATAGCCCTCTTCATGTGCATGAAAAATAGATGAATTTCATGATTTTTTCAAGTAAAGCAAAAAGAACTGATAAATCTGATGATATGGTTTTATTCCTTACACTACTATCTTTGAGATATCATTTTTGTGTCCACATTGGACATTCCCTGTAACAGCTGCACCATGTGGAATGATCCCTTTCAGTCAGAACACCGATCATCTGCAGAAATTCATGAAGCAATCCTGTTTGACCTGTTACTAAATAATTTTGTTAAGTCATTTTCAATGTATTTTCCATCAGCATACACGATAACTTGAAAGTATTAAGTTCTAACAAAAATATTGAAATGTTGAAACAAATGCCATATTTTTCACTTGAAATATCGAGACAGAAGCAATCATCAAAATTAGACTATTGAAGATCTAGCAAAACAGCTATGTACACTGATAGAGAATTCAATTTAGAATGTCAGCATCAAATACTGATCAAAGTTGTATGTACCCTTCAAGTTATGTTTCAGACAATTCAATAAATGAGGTTATGAGAGAAAAAGAGTTTAAACTTTTCCATTACATCTTTTGCAGTTGCATACATCTAGTTAACAATGCCTGGACCATACACCAACGCTCCCAGATCCCAAAGGAAGTCCTCCTCCATCATCTTTCTAGCCATGCTGGTCCAGCACGCCTCTTTGGCATCTACTGTTATCCTTTGCTCTGCTCACTCGATACGCTTTTTGTCAACTTTTGTGCAGAAGACTCAACAGGCTGGTCTGATCTCCTTCAGTGCAGATGCACTCACATAGACCGAACTCTTATGGGAATCGGTAGCTTGACTACCGAGAGTGATGAGTATGGTAGGCAGGGACACTACAAATGTAGTGTATGGACAGAGGATTGGAAATGGGGTTCTCACAGGGAGTGTGCCAGAAATCAGTCCCTGCAGTCACACTATCCTCCGTCCCCTTGATGGCTCAGTCAGATAGAGCATCTGCCATGTAAGCAGGAGATCCCGGGTTCGGGTCCCGGCTGGGGTACACATTTTTAACTGTCCCTGTTGATATTTTTGAATGGCTGTAAGCAGCTAATGGTGTGGATTTCATTGAATTTTCATTAAAAAATAATTTATGTGAAGAAACACTTGAAAAATCCAGTGCCAGCCTGGACGTTTGATCACATTCTGTTTATAGGAAGGCTTGTTGGAGTTACGTCTGTACTGATCAAACTATCATCACACCAAGGCATGTCTAGAGCAAAAATTGGTGTTAAGGAAGTTATACTGGCACCCACCAAAAGAGTATGGGTCGCTATGGTATTGTTTAGTTGGGAATCTATTGCTATCTGAACGTGTCATCTATACCAGCTGAGCCAAAGTGATCCACACATTTCTATAACTACTGTACAACATTTTCCTTTACAAACGCCCTTACAGTTGCATCAGAAATGAGAGACGTGATGTACAGTTTCTTGCATGGGTTGTGTAGAATACATTGATGCTGTCTTGTTCCAATATATTCTTAACGGGTAATAAGCCCGCATACAACACACTTTTGGAAACATCTTTTATCACTACCAGTTGGTCCCTTTTTGTTCCACTTGCTTCCGGAGCAGGAGGAAAACAAATATGTGCCTCTGCCAAGTAACTTCAAGTGTTCAGTTGTAGTGAACCTGTGGGACTTTTACTCTGCAATATGGATCACTATGGGTGCTCTTCAGTTGTGTTGTCAAGTATTCATTAGAACACAAAGTTAGTGTTCCTGGCTTCTGGCCGGTGGTAAATACGTAGCATGCTGTGATCTGGTGACTGCTCATGTGCTGAAATGTGCTGTGGGCTAGCAGTAGTGACTTTCTCATCTTGAAATGTCATAGATAAGAAGGAAACACACTATTACTCCCATAAGATGCCACTGGTTCATCACATACATTTACTATTGCTGACAGTAATTTTATATCGAATTATGTGAACATACCCCAATTTTCAAACTGTAATTGGATACGAATTTCGTAAAAAGTTGCTGTTAATATCTTTCGGAACCTATAAATGGGTTGCATTAGAATGAATGTTGCAGTTTGCGTCCAAGGTAGTAATTTCAGCCTGAAAGTATGTTTGTGTAGTATGCAGAACTTGCTAGATGGATGTATGTTTAAGAACTGTTGGATGGCATTAACTCACTATCAGCATTTTCCCACTATGTGTTACTGCACTGCCAACTTGTGTGCAAAAGTCCGATTCTCAAGAAAGACAAAATAATGTTCTACTGGTTCAAAAATTGCACTGCTCATCATAAGTGTGTATAGAATGTTCAGCTTCCAATTTGGGGTAGTTTCAGGTCTGCAGAAGAAATATGAATACCTGAACATAATAATTCAATGGATAGTACTATTTTGTGTCAAAAAAACACCTATTCTGTGAGTTTGAAGTTACAGTAGAAATGTGAAATGTGCTGGGCAAAGTATCAGAGTTGATTCATTCAACCAAAAGTCCACAGGATTTGTACAAAAAGTAACGAGACTGAGCTTGTGAATCAAAATCTATTGCAGATATTGCTACAATGACTTAGTACTCTTCAATGTATGACTCTAGAGTGTCAACAACCATCTGCATGCAATATTTTCATGCTTCAATTGGTGCCAGGTGCCATGAATGCTGAGTCCAGGATGGACTCCAAAGCCCTCATCATAGCGGCTTGGACCACCTCCACAGTCACAGGACTGTGTCCTTTGAGGGGGGGGAGGAAGGGGGGAGGGGAGGAATCATTGGAATCCCTCTCTTGACCAGGTAACTGGTCACCATGAAGCAGGTGTGACTCGGCCTGTTGTCATGATGCAGCTTCCAAACATCTGCAGTGATGGGCCTGAAGTGATGTACCATGGTTTTCAGTCTCTTGAGCACTTCGCAATAGAAAGGGCTGTTTGGCCTTGAGGTGCAAACTCACAATGAACCACGACCTTGAAATCGAAAAACACAATCAGCATTGCTTTCACCTTCGATTTGCTCATGCGAGTCTTTCTTGGACATGGTGACGCTGCAGTGTGCCATTCGGCACTCATGTGCTTTGTCTCCATGGGCCCTATTCTTTATCGTTTTATTGTTCACACCGATTGGTGTAGGAAGTTAGTCTCGGTAGTGACGTCATTTTCGGTTCTTTCTCGAAATATCCTATTCAGTAAGCTTCTGAGACCTGTTACCGAACGGTCCTCCCACCCGATTTTACTGCAAGTGTACCGAGAGGTTTTGGATTTCGGTGTGGCCTGTTGATCGGTGAGCTGTGGTTTATGTACACCAATAATTTGTTATTTTAAACATATATTTAGCTATTTTAGCTTTGGATTTAGTAATTGTGTTACTAAAGAATCACCAGAGGATGCATCCGGTTGGGCAGTGATTTCATAATAGACTATTTTCCTTTGTTAGAAATATGGGTAGGTTAGGTTGTTACTGTGAATGATTACATGGGGGGGGGGGGGGGGGGCGGGGGGACGTTTTCGGTCAATATTCTCTCAAAATACGTGTCATTTTTATGCAAATAAGAGTTTAAAGATCATTAAATATCAAGACATCGGCTCTGCTTACATATATTATATGAGTGTGAACTGACGTTACTAGTGACTTTGTGTACTTCTTCCCACAAATGGTTTAGTTAGTAATTATTGAAACGTGTTTACAACTTTCAAGTAACAATGGAAATCAATTATGTGAAGCCTGACATTGGGAACCTTCCGAACTATCACGCATTTCTGACTTACGCAGCATCATTTGGCAACGAAGTCAGCCTACGTTCCTCTAAAGAATAGTACGAGAATTGAATGCTATGTTTCTATTGTTTGGTGTGTTCAAGTGGTTCGCGCACGGATGGATGAAAAAAAATTTTTTTTCCTCTTCATTTACTAACACGTTCTCAGACATTGTTACTCGCGTAAGTTAAGATTTTTCTGCAACATTCGTTATTACTTACATGTAAGAGCGCACTTCCTTAGTAATGATTTCGTGATTACTGTGTGTTTAAAAAACGAAATATGAAATTGCTGGAGATGAAATTGCTGTGAGTGGAACAACCGACAATGGCCTTTATGTTTTTTCCGAATATGTAGCTATTTCCGAGTTGCGGTTAGACAGGAATCTAAGAGCACAACTTAAATTACTGGGAATGTAGGTAGGAGCAGTCATCTTCATAATCTTGCTTGCCACAACTGTTTATCTGCGACTGAATACTCAACAACAATAGACAGAGATGAAATATCTCCGCCGCAATATTTTTAGACTGTAGCACCATATAAGAAACATTTTCATCAATGGGACGCATATTATAAACTTCAACGAACTGCAGGAGAGCTCTCGAAAACGCGTTTTTTCAGTTTTGTTTTTAAGACCCAAATCGTTGTCGTATCATGTAGGGAAGTTGGATACTTAATCATTTGGATCTCTAGGAGCGAGTTGTAACCACATTCTGTTCATCTTCTTATTCGTTGAAACTCTCAGAATCAATTTTTCCTGCGTTTTTATAGATGTATAAGTACAATGTCGTACTACACACTATTCCTAACTAATTTTCCGAAACGTAAAGTCCAAAACACGATGTCAGTGTGAATGAGAATAGGATGACATAATGCGGCATTTACGAAAATCTGCAGAAGACAGTAAAATATGCTATCGTTATTATGCATGCATGGAAACATGCGGTCAGGGAAACTGTAAAAATTTCTATGCATTTCAGCTGAGAATCATGGAAATGGATATGCTGCGCCTGATACTGTTAAGGAGGCAGCAAGAGCGATGAAGGCGGGCACTTCAGCTCGATGGAATGCGGCGTCATGCGTTATGGCAACGTAAACGCAATTTTCGGTACTTGTAAGAATAGCGCGCCTGTGTCGTCTGCTAGCCGCTTTGTGTTGGTGGCGCTGTGCGCGCTGCAGTGCGCATGCGCGAATCTGCGACCGCTTGCTTTTAATTGGCTTGCGCGACGCGAACTGAAAACAGCGCTTCGGTTCTCTAGACCCGTACGGTTGTTGTTGTGGTCTTCAGTCCTGAGACTGGTTTGATGCAGCTCTCCATGTTACTCTATCCTTTGCAAGCTTCTTCATCCTCCAGTACCTACTGCAACCTACATCCTTCTGAATTTGCTTAGTGAATTCACCTCGTGGTCTCCCTCTACGATTTTTACCCTCCACACTGCCCTCCAATGCTAAATTGGTGATCCCTTGATGCCTCAACACATGTCCTACCAACCGATCCCTTCTTCTAGTCAAGTTGTGCCACAAACCCCTTTTCTCCCCAATTCTATTCAATACCTCCTCATTAGTTATGTGATCTACCCATCTAATCTGCAGCATTCTTCTGTAGCACCTCATTTCAAAAGCTTCTATTCTCTTCTTGTCCAAACTATTTATCGTTACACTCCATACAAATACTTTCAGAAATGACTTCCTGACACTTAAATCTACACTCGATGTAAACAAATTTCTCTTCTTCAGAAACGCTTTCCTTGCCATTGCCAGTCTACACTTTATATCCTCTCTACTTCGACCATCATCAGTTATTTTGCTCCCCAAATAGCAAAACTCCTTTACTACGTTAAGTGTCTCATTTCCTAATCTAATTCCCTCAGCATCACCCGGCTTAATTCGACTACATTCCATTATCCTCGTTTTGCTTTTGTTGATGTTCATCTTTCACCCTCCTTTCAAGACACTATCCATTCCATTCAACTGCTCTTCCAAGTCCTTTGCTGTCTCTGACAGAAATACAATGTCATTGGCGAACCTCGAAGTTTTTATTTCTCTCCATGGATTTTAATACCTACTCCGAATTTTTCTTTTGTTTCCTTTACTGCTTGCTCAATATACAGATTGAATAACATCGGGGAGAGGCTACAACCCTGTCTCACTTCCTTCCCAACCACTGCTTCCCTTTCATGTCCCTCGACTCTTATAACTGCCATCTGGTTTCTGTACAAATTGTAAATAGCCTTTCGCTCCCTGTATTTTACCCCTGCCACCTTCAGAATTTGAAAGAGCCTATTCCAGTCAACATTGACAAAAGATCCGCACGGTATTGCTTCCGAAATGCATACTGAATAATACATGAGCTCTAATTCGAGCACTAGACCGTTCGGTGCTCTGGAGTGCCGAAACGATCGGCACAATGGCGGAAAGATACAGAATAGCCACCCAGAAGTCTTCTCCTACCAGACCTAACTCACATTCGGGAGGACGACGGTTCAATCCCGCGTCCGGCCATCCTGATTTAGGTTTTTCGTGATTTCCCTAAATCGCTCCAGGCAAATGCCGGGATGGTTCCTTTCAAAGGGCACGGCCGACATCCTTCCCCGTCCTTCCCTAATCCGATGAGACCGATGACCTCGCTGTCTGGTCTCCTTCCCCAAACCAACCAACCAACCAACCTAAGTCCAGAACATGAGAGCTTCGCATATCTTAAATCTCCCCTCCCACACGACAGCAAAAACTTATGTCGAACCACGGCAAGAGTTACAAAACCTGCGTCTCTTGAGGAAAGTGAAACCACCTATTATTGACTAAGTTTTCACGGAGGGGAAGGTGTTTTTCTCCAGTCACATCTCTTCCCACAGCAACAAGTGAACAGGCACAATCTTAAAGATTGTTATCTAAATCGCCTTTATGTAAATTATTAGTCCCTGCTTTGAGGTCTAATAAAGATTACCTCTAAACGTTTCTCAGACGCCGGAGTTTCTTATACAACCGAAGGGGCTGATGGAAGTGGGTCACAAGCCTATTTGCAGTATCGGCGAACACAAAATCTTGTGAACTTTTATTACACGTGGCTCTGCACACAATGCCCGGTTTACAACTCCACTGCATAGACACATCCCTTCAGTCCGTCGCCCCCAGCCCAGCCCTTGGCTGGCACCATTGCAGGTATTGTGGCATTTCTCAATGAGTGGCTGCTCTGTCTGCCCTGTATGACTGTGGGCCTATCCAACAATATTTACTAAGGGATGGGCTTGCCTCCAATTGCTTTTAACTCCCAACATGCCGTTTCTACGAGCTAAGAGTCATAAAAATACCTCATGCTTTTAGCACCCTACCGGGCTCCATCAACGCCTGCTCAGGCCATTAACTTCCTAGAGTCTCACTAAAGATGCATCAGGTTAGAACAAAACCTTTAATGATTCTCTGTATACAAAAAATAGGTGAGAGAGTAACTTGTCCTCTCTCAGTTGTCTTGGCAGGCATCCACACATGCTTCCTTCTGAACTTCTGACAAAATCTTCGGGGCCATCTTGGCGCAGATCTTCCTCATCGACAATTCTTTGGTGGTGGTGATTTGCACTATCATTTTATCAAGTACGAGGTCGTTTGCTATCATCCTGAAACTCATCTGACAGTTGGTGTACAATGAAACGTGCACACAGTTGATGTTTTCGTCAGTTTTGCTGGTTGACGGGTGTCCATAGTAGTCCTCGTCCTCATCACTGTTCTGTCCCTCTTTAAAGCTCTTCACCCACCTGAAAACCTGGGATTATAACAGGCAATCATCGCCGTAGACTTGTCAACACACATCCAATGTTTCCGTACCCGATTTTCCTAGTTTCACACAAAACCTGATGGGGTAACATTGCTCCATCGTTTGCTGCATGTTGCACCATGACCAACATCTTTGAGATGCGTCCACTCAACGCACTATGCTGGCGAGACAACAGCCGCTGGCGTCTGGCACACCGTGCGTTTTCGACTACACCCCCCACCACTATTCCCCCTGGGCGAGCACGCACTGCCAAGTAGTCTCGTCAGCCAAAAAAATCACATATTACTTTTTATACAAACCCTCTATATTGCTAGTGCTAGTTGGTTGTGCAATTTTGGAGAATGTCTTATGCCCTTTCTGGGAACAGAACAACATTTATTTCTTCCCTTTTAACTTATCAAAAGCTCGTTTAAGCCACGTAGCATACAATCGTGACAGTGAAAAGTGGTGGGCCAACACAGCAAGATTCAGTGTTGAGTTCCGAGATGTTACAACAAAAGCAAAATATACAATGTTCATGTGGCAATTTGACGAGTTCCTAGAAAATGCCATTTCGTTCTTTAAGGTGGGAGGCTCGCTGTTCGTTCATTAGCCTGAACAGCATCACTTCAGATACGTTGTTCATTGTTTTTGCCATAAAATTGACTTGAAAATTCAGTAACTTGCTGTGTGTATGATGCCTGTCGCCATTTACGAGGGCTAATTGGAAAGTAAAAAAAACGGTAGGTCGCGAAATGGAAACCACACTGAAAATCAAAACTGTTTCATTTGCAACAATTAGCTACAAATGGCTCTGAGCACTATGGGACTTAACTTCTAAGGTCATTAGTCCCCTAGAACTTGGAACTAGTTAAACCTAACCAACCTAATGACACCACACACGCCCATGCCTGAGGCAGGATTCGAACCTGCGACCGTAGCGGTCACGTGGTTCCAGACTGTAGCACCTAGAACCGTTTGGCCACTCCGGCCGGCCAACAGTTAGCTACACCTTCCAGCTACTTCTCTACACAGTCACCGCTCAGACTTAAACACATCTGCCGTAGTGTTGTACCAACTTCTTAATTCCCTTGTTATATAAGACAGTCGTCAGTGGCTTCTGACAATTTTCTACTCTGGACTGCAGATCGTTGTCTGTGTCAAAATATTGTCTTCATAGCCAGTGGTTCATTTGAGCAGAGATGAACATCAGGGTTAGGCAATTACGGGCTGTATTGTGGGTGATCAAACACTTCCCATCGAAAACGCTGCAGGAGCATCTTCATTGCCGCTGCAGAGTGCGGCCGACAATAATTGTGTACAATTAACCACATGACAATTATGTTATGTGGATTGCCAGCTTCAGGCGAAATCTTTCGCCAGGCCCTCATACTTGGCGGGAGAAGCTAATTTCTAGCCATCTTTACGTTCTCATTACGATCTCACAACTGAAAACAGCGACATGATGCGATCGACAGGGTACCAGACACAGTGCCCAATGCATCTGGGCAAAGCTTATTCAGTTTTCCACTGTATTTTCCATTTCGCAACAGATCGTTCCTCACTTTCCAATTAACCCTCGTAGAGATCCTATGGAGGTGGCTGATGTTAAGTATGCACTGAAAAGTTCTGCAACATGACAGCAAATTCAAATGGCTATGTTATCTACGTGTGAGTGGCCGGCTGAGCCATGTGCACTGGTCAACAGCACTATTGTTCGCCGGCTCAATCACCTGTGCACTGATGGGTATGATTTATAATGTATTTACAGAGTGCTACTGCTTTCACTGCTGACAGCACAGTCTACATCTACATCTACATCCATAATCCGCAAGCCACCTGACGGTGTGTGGCGGAGGGTACCTTGAGTACCTCTATCGGTTCTCTCTTCTATTCCAGTCTCGTATTGTTCGTGGAAAGAAGGATTGTCTGTATACCTCTGTATGGGCTCTAATCTCTCTGAATTTATCCTCATGGTCTCTTCACGAGGTATACTTAGGAGGGAGCAATATACTGCTTGACTCCTCGGCGAACGTATGTTCTCGAAACTTCAACAAAAGCCCGTACCAACCGTCTCTCCTGCAGAGTCTTCCACTGGAGTTAATCTATCATCTCCGTAACGCTTTCGCGATTACTAAATGATCCTGTAACGAAGCGCTCTGCTCTCCATTGGATCTCTTCTATCAACCCTATCTGGTACGGATCCCACACTGGTGAGCAATATTCAAGCAGTGGGCGAACAAGTGTACTGTAACCTACTTTCATTGTTTTCGGGTTGCATTTCCTTAGGATTCTTCCAATAAATCTCAGTCTGGCATCTGCTTTACCGACGATCAACTTTATATGATCATTCAATTTTAAGTCACTCCTAATGCGTACTCCCAGATAATTTATGGAATTAACTGCTTCCAGTTGCTGACCTGCTATATTGTAGCTAAATGATAAAGTATCTTTCTTTCCTTGTATTTGCAGCAAATTAGACTTGTCTACATTGAGATTCACTTGCCATTCCCTGCACCAAGCGTCAATTCGTTGCAAATCCTCCTGCATTTCAGTACAATTTTTCATTGTTACAACCTCTCGATATACCGGGTGATCAAAAAGTCAGTATAAATTTGAAAACTGAATAAATCACAGAATAATGTAGATAGAGAGGTACAAATTGATGCACATGCTTGGAATGACATGGGGTTTTATCAGAACCAAAAAAATACAAAAGTTCAAAAAATGTCCGAGAGATGGCACATCATCTGATCAGAATAGCAATAATTAGCATAACAAAGTAGGACACCCCTTACATAATACTATCAATCATGGAAGAGTGTAATGTGAAACAAATTACCCCAGGTGGACAATCCACCGCACCAAGGTGCGCAAGCAGACTATCGGATTCTGGGGAGTCTGCAGCATTGCACAGAGATGAATCGGGACATGATAAGACATCAAGCAAATTGAAATGTAAAAAAACAAGTTACATAGCTACTTTCAATGTAAACTCTCTTTTAAAAACAGGAAAATTAAAACATCTTACAGATACCCTCAAACATCATAGAATACTCATAACATCACTACAAGAAACTCGATACATAGATGAAAACAATTTTGATTCCGGAGGTTTCAGAATATACAAAGGAAAGGTAGGCAAAAGAATAATGAAAAACACACCCCACCTCGGAACGGGCTTTATAATAGATAAAAGTATTTTAGACTCCATTATCAGCTTTCAATCACAATCGGAAAGACTCTCCACACTCACTTTTAAATCTGCTAATAGAGTATACACAATTGTGAATGCACATGCCCCCATAAATGAAGACAATAGGAAAAATAAGGAAAAGGTGGAACGTTTTTGGGAACAACTAGATGACGTGGTGCAAAAGATCCCAGACAAACACAACATCATACTTACGGGGGACTTCAATGCTCAAGTAGGAAAAGAGAAGAAATACAAAAATATTGTTGGAAACTACCCAGCGCACAATAGAACTAACCAAAATGGAGTCAGATTAGTAGGACTCTGCCAAGCGCATGGCTTGATCCTGAAATCCACAGCCTTTAAGAGACTACCCAGAAAACAGAAGACATGGACCTCACCAAACCCACACTTGGGTGAATTTCAACTTGATCATGTGGCGATAAAATGGAAACACCATACAGAAATACAAAATGTCAAAGTACTCAGAGGAGCAAACTTGGATTCTGATCACTATCTTTCTAAAATAAAACTCAAAATTATCCCCAAAAGGAAAGATAGAAACAGTAAACCCAAAAGCAGAAGATACGATCCAGAAAAGATAATGAATTCGAAGGAGTTTCCCCTCGCGACTCAAGATATAAGGAACCAAAATTGGGATCAAATGAAGGAAAGCCTACTAACCAAAGCTGAACAAATAGCAACTATAACCAAAATCAAAAAACACGCATGGTGGACAGAGGAATGTGACAAACTTATTGAGCGGAGAAAGAAAGCATGGCAACAGATGCAATCTCAGAAAAATGAATATAATAGGCAAAATTTCCTGAGTGTAAGAAAACTAGTGAGTAAAAACCTCAAAAGAATTAAAAAAGCACAAGAAGATCAACTCCTTTTGCAGATCAACGAAGACTTCAACAAAAACAAGACTAGGAGCTTTTACAGAACTTTTAAACAAAAAATAACCAAGTACAGCCCACCGACACTCCAATTACAAGATAAAAATGGTAATATTGCACACAACAACAGGGATAATTGCAAAATTTTGAGGGAATATTTCAGAAACCTTCTCAACTGTAAAGAACCAATTGAAAAAATGGATTTCAGCAACTCAACTTCAACAAGTCCTAACTCAGAACCACCCACCGTCGAGGAACTACAATCAATCATTTTGAATCTCAAAAACTATAAGGCTTCGGGAGAGAACCAAATTACAGCTGAACTGTGGAAAAATGTCAATAGAAATGCCATAGAATCTCTCCAAAACATATTTGAAGAAATATGGAAAACAGAAATAATTCCGGATGAATGGAAGATGGCCCTCATTCACCCAATTCATAAGAGGGGATCCAGAACAGACCCCAACAATTACAGAGGGATTTCGCTCCTTGACGTAACATACAAAATACTGTCTAAAGTCCTTTTGAACAGAGCAGAACCCCAGCTAGATTGTCAACTTGGAGAATACCAGGCAGGCTTCAGGAAGGGAAGATCCGGCCCAGAACAAATTCTAAACCTCAAAAATCTTATGGCCTACCAAAAATTGAGAGCAAAAGCGTATGTCATCACATTCATTGACTTTCAAAAGGCGTACGACTCCATAGACAGGGAATCTCTAATCTCCATATTAAAAGAATTGAACCTAGACAATAAAACTACAAACCTAATTAGAGAAACCATCACCAACACATACTCCAAAATTAAATTTATGGGAGAACTCTCAGACCTATTTGATATAAAAACTGGAGTACGACAAGGTGATGGACTCTCTCCATTGTTATTTAACTGTGCCCTAGAAAAAATAGTAAGAGAATGGAACAAGAAAATCAATAGTGGAATCCAACTAGGAACAAAAAACAAAGGCATCAAGGTTAATTGCCTAGCATTTGCAGATGATATGGCCCTACTAGCTGAAACATGGGAAGAAGCCAAAGAACAGATCCTCGAATTACAGAAATAAGCAGAGAAAATAGGCCTTAAAATTTCTTTTGAAAAAACCAAAATAATCACAAATATAAAAAGCCAATGAAATATCTTAAAGTAAGAGACCAAAAGATCGAAATTGTTAAAGAATTCAAATATCTTGGTGAATGGATTAGCTGGAACACCCTTGAGAAAAAAGCAATAGAATTAAGAAGAAACAAAGTTGAACTAGCCTTTCAGCTTACTAAAAATACTTATAATAAAAAGTCCCTCTCATGGAATTCAAAAATAAAACATTACAACACTGTCATTAAACCAGAAGCACTATATGCAGCTGAGACATTATCTATCACTAACCATGGCCCAATTGAAAGGCTAGAGATCAAAGAAAGAAAAATATTGAGAAAAATTTTAGGCCCCAAATTTCATAACGACAAACTAATTCATACCAAAAATGAAACACTCTACAAGACCACAGAAAAACTTTCAGATACAATGAGGAAAAGAAGAATTGAGTTTTATGGGCACATTCTCAGAATGAACCCAAATAGACTTACAAAAAGAATGTTTGACTACTTCAGGAATAAAAAATCCAAACCAAATTGGTTTATCCAAACAGAGAAAGACTTAAGAGAACTACACATCACAGAAAAAATGCTCACAGACAGGACCGCAAAAATGATAAGCAAAGACAGAAAAGAGGGATTCCAGCTCCAAAATAGAAAGAAAAGAACGATTGTCATCTCTGATGAGGAAAGAAAAGCAAGATCAGAAAGAATGAAGCAGTACTGGGCGAAAAGAAAGGCACAGAACACACAGAAGTGATTGATTCAACGTACCCCAAAGTTGGGTGAAACGAAGAAGAAGAAAGTAGGACAAAGCAAAGATGATATTCTTTACAGGAAATACTCAATATGTCCACCATCATTCCTTAACAATAGCTGTAGTTGAGGAATAATGTTGTGAACAGCACTGTAAAGCATGTCTGGAGTTATGGTGAGGCACTGGCGTCGGATGTTGTCTTTCAGCATCCCTAGAGATGTCGGTCGATCGTGATACACTCGCGACTTCAGGTAACCCCAAAATCAATAATCGCACGGACTGAGGTCTGGGGACCTGGGAGACCGAGCATGACGAAAGTGGCGGTTGAGCACACGATCATCACCAAACGAGGCGCGCAAGAGATCTTTCACGCATCTAGTGATATGGTAGAGTGCCATCCTGCCTAAACATTGCATATTCCAGCAGGTGTTTATCAGCCAGGCTGGGGACGATGTGATTCTGTAACATATCGCTGCACCTCTCACCCGTCATGGTAGCAGTCACAAAACCAGAACCACGCATTTCCTCGAAGAAAAAAGGCCCAATAATGGTAGATGTGGTAAATCCAAACCATACTGTGACTTTCTCGTCGTGCAATGGAGTTGCCACGACAGTTCTAGGATTTTCGGTAGCCCAAATTCTGCAGTTGTGGGCGTTGACAGACCCTCGGAGCATGAAATGAGCTTCGTTGGTCCACAACACGTTACTCAAGCAATCGTCATCTTCCGCCATCTTTTGAAACCCTCACACCGCAAATGCCCTCCGCTTCACTAAATCGCCTGGTAACAGTTCATGATGCCGATGGATTTTGTACGAATAGCATCGGAGGGTACGCCTCAGAGCCAACCAAACAGTAGTGTACGGAATGCTGGTGCGACGTGCGACTGCAAGAGCGCTGACTTCCCCGTGCATAGACGAACCCACTACAGTCTCCATTTCTTCTTGAACTGTCTCAACAGCATTATGCCTTGTGCTCGGTCGGTCACTACGGGGTCTATCGTCTAAACAACCTGTGGCTTCGAACTTCGAAATCATTCTCGCCACAGCTGCATTTGCCAACGGACCTTTACCCGTTCGAATCCCCTTCATATGGCGATAGGATCTTAACGCTGAACTAGCACATTCCCCATTCTGATAATACAGCTTCACTAAATGCTGCCTTTTCAGGTAGCGTGAACGTGCTGTGACTGCTGGCACATCTGATTCTCTCTCTCATTACAACTCCTTTTATACACGATCATCATGCGCAGCCACTGACGTTTTGCTGTCCAGCACCATCTGTCGGACATTTCGTGAACTTCGTTTTTTGTTTGGTTCTAATAAAAGCCCACGTCATTCCAAGCATGTGTGTCAATTTTTACCTCTCTATCTACATTTTCCGTGGTTTATTAAGTTTTCAAATTTATACTGACTTTTTGATCACCCGGTACTACAGCATCATCCGCAAAAAGCCTCAGTGAACTTCCGATGTTATCCACAAGGTCATTTATGTATATTGTGAACAGCAACGGTCCCACGCCACTCCCCTGCGACACACCTGAAATCACTCTTACTTCAGAAAACTTCTTTCGATTGAGAATGACATGCTGCGTTCTGTTATCTAGGAACTCTTCAATCCAATCACACAATTGGTCTTATAGTCCATATGCTCTTACTTTGTTCATTGAACTACTGTGGGGAACCTTATCGAATGCCTTGCGAAAGTCAAGAAACACGGCATCCACCTGGGAATCCGTGTCTATGGCCCTCCGAGTCTCGTGGACGAATAGCGCAAGCTGGGTTTCACACGATTGTCTTTTTCGAAACCCATGCTGATTCCTACAGAGTAGATTTCTAGTCTCCAGAAAAGTCATTATACTCGAATATAATACGTGTTCCAAAATTCTCCAACTGTACGACGTTAGAGATATAGGTCTATAGTTCTGCACATCTGTTCGACGTCCCCAGTCAAGTTATTGCGTTCATGTTCCCCCTTCAGATCAAGTTAACAACTGTGCTGCATCACTGGGCAACAGAGTCATCCACCACCAGTTGGTGTTGCACTCTATTGGTGGTGGCACTTCAGTTTTTGTATTAAACTGTGATGTATGAATATGGTGTAGACCATTAATCTCAAAGACGTCACTGTTCATCCGTATTTATTGCATTTTTGATCGGGTATTCTTACCACGTCTTCAGTACAAAAACTTGCAACCACAAGTTATTTTCAAACAGCAGAAGAGAGCAATCATATGTATTAGAATTAGCACATAGAAAGTCCTGCAGAAACTACTTTGAATGATACAGTCCACTAAATAAATATGTATTACAAACTTGGCTAAAAACGAGGAATTTATTCAACAGAAGAATACCGAAAAAGTAATAATTAGGTTTTTCGTAAGTGACGAATAATGCCTTTCAGTTTACAAATAAGCTAGTTATTTTCTGTATTTGTAATCTTTTACTGTATAAAACTTAACTCCACATAAACTCTGATGAAGTAAATTATATGAAAAATACTGAAAGGTGAATAAAAAATTGATTCTATTCTATGCTGTCAGCAGATGAAGTGAAATTAAAGTTGATGTCACCAACTGAGGCTTATTCAACCACAAGTAGACAAGTATTTAACCTCAACATGTGTTGCAACAATTACACATAAGTTAATTGTTACATCACACACACACACACACACACACACACACACACACACACACACACACGACCAGTCTTTAGCGGCTAAGTCAGACTGCAAGCAGCAGCATGTGATGGGACAGGCAACCAGGTGGTGGTAGTAAGGAGAAGGATGGGGCAGAGAGGGGGATGGATAGCAGGGTAGAGGTACAGGGGCAGTGAAAAGCTGCTTGTCTGAGTGTACTGGGACACGGTGGAGAGAGGGTAGGTCGGGTAGGTCAGTTAGGTGCAGTTGGGAGGTTAGATGGAGAGTGGGAAGGAAGGGGAGGGGTAGCAGGAAAGGAGAGAAGTACAACGACTCAAGGTTTGTTGGCGGAATAGAGGGCTGTGTAATGCTGGAATTGCAACAGGGAAGGAGCTAGATGGGTAAGGACAATGACCAATGAAGGTTGAGGACAGGAGGGTTCCAGGAACGTACGATGTACTGCAGGGAGAATTCCCACTTGTGCAGTTCAGAAAAGCTGGTGTTGGTTTGAAGGACCCTTTTTGTTGTGCCTATCTTCGACTCAGCATTTCCCCTATATGGTAAATAGCAACTACCCTTTTCATAATATTGGTCCACTGCATCCTGGATTTTCCACTGTTTGATTTCACCTTATTTCTTGACAATCCACATTGGGGGATATATACTTGGTCCAGCCATCCTCCAGCTTTTTCATCCTATTAGAAATGTAGGTTTGGTCAAACTGCAAAATACTATTTGCCTGCAACTATCACTTCCTCATTTGATGAAAATTTCTTCCTAGCAAGCCAAAGTTTCAAGTTAGCGAACAGGAAGAAGTCACTTTGGGCGAAGTCTGGTGAGCAGGGTTGGTTGGTTGGTTTTGGGGAAGGAGACCAGACAGCGTGGTCATCGGTCTCATCGGATTAGGGAAGGATGGGGAAGGAAGTCGGCCGTGCCCTTTCAGAGGAACCATCCCGGCATTTGCCTGGAGTGATTTAGGGAAATCACGGAAAACCTAAATCGGGATGGCCGGACGCGGGATTGAACCGTCGTCCTCCCGAATGCGAGTCCAGTGTCTAACAACTGCGCCACCTTGCTCGGTGGAACAGGGTTGATGAGGAACCAATACAAAGCCCAATTCATGTACTTTGGCCATTGTTGTCACTGATTTATGAAACACAACAGCGCCCAGTTATGGTTCTCCCTTTTTTCAAGTAATCTATTCGTTAGGAATCCCAAAAAGCAGTGGCTATCACCTTACCAGCAGACACAATGGTCTTAGCCTTCTTCACTGCACTTTCACCAGCCTTCGTACATTGTTTTGACTACTGTTTTAAGTCTGGCATGTAATGATAGATCCAGGTTTCATGAACAACCACAAATCAACAGAAAAAGTCTTGCAGATTAATAGCAACATCACCAGACATCGTGTTGAAATGTTGTGCAGGATGCACTTTTGGTCGACTGAACAATCACGTAACCCACCTCACATACAGTTTCTTCATAGCCAATTCTCCATGGAGAGTATCACGCCCACGCTCAGTTTAGATGCCTGCAGTCTCATCAATCTCATGAACCACGGATTTTGTCAGTGGCTTCCTTTGTGGTGATCTCAATGAACAGCCAAAGTGTGCTTTGTCTTCGGTGCTTGTTCAAGCACATTTAAATATTTTAATCCAGAAGTAAATGGTCTTCAGTGACGTTGCAGAGTCCACTTGAACGTCATTCAATTCCATTTTGATTTTTTGTGGCAGTCCAACCTTTCAAATGAAAATGTTTAACAGCACGAAACTCTGTTATCTCCATTTTCTATCACAGTCGACACACCGACCAATTCAGAGGGATACCAGCAATGAACTGTGTGCTATACATTTTTGAAATTATTTGTACTATCCTTGGAATAATCAAGCTTACCAACCATGAAGACGACAAAAATGTTCCATTCTTTCACGGAAATTTACCAATCTTACCAAATCACCCTCATATTTTGGTTTCCCTCTGTTTTAAGAACACTGCAAATTGAAGAGCTCATTCATCAGACACTTTTCACTTTTATTGACAAAGTATCAGCAATGGTTATATTATCCGTTACATTCTTGCTGTTATTACAGACAGTACAGTGGTTTTGCTTAAGGCTGACTTCATGCAGACATTTCTGACTGCATTGTATTTTTCTTTTTGTATGTTCTTGATGACAACTGCTTCTCCTTTCATCAACTTACATGGAACATCTGTTGGTTTCATTTCTTTGTGAGTTTTCAACTTGCTTTTTCAGTCATTATATTTATTGTCCTTGCACAACTCACTTTCTTGGTTTGGAACTTTACATTATTCAGCTTCCAAAGTTTCTATGGAGTTGCTTATGTGTTGCAATCCATGCTGTGGCATTGACTTCAAATTTGTGTTCCTCAGTTTTGAAATAGTGCCAATGAAAGCATTCTTAACAAAAAAGTTTTTAAGCATAAACACTGGCGGTGCATTAAAGAAAATGCTAATCAGAATTGGTGAATGTTTTTTTTTTTTTTTTTTTTTTCAATTTGCAGTTCCTTTGACAAAAAAGCTAACTTAAATAATTACAGTTACTCAAACACCCAGCCACCCAAATAATTCCTCATGTCCTTATGACATTCAATTTGTAGTTTGTGCATCCAAATATTATTCATAGCTATGTTTTACCGCATAATCCCAGTTACCAAATGGAGTATAAAAATAACTGGCCTCCTCTTTTGTTATTTTGACCCTTGATCAACTTGATGGCTGCCTTCACAATGTCTTTCAAGTGCCAAGTGTACTCGAAGTCAAGAGATGGTTTGTCCCCACTCAGAAAACAAACTAATACAGGCACTTATTCCTCCTGCCACTAGTCTAATTGAGACTTGGCGTATTTAGCAACTCTGTTTAGCTTACTGGAGTGATGCAGAGTTGTCGGTCTAAATTCACTTGACACATTCTGGTCATTTTGATAATCCACTATGGTTTGTTCCACACAAATTCTACAACTCTTTTAATCATTTACACTGTAAATTATTTGTATTAGGCATAATTGTGGTAATGAGAGGGATATGGATGCAGCAGTGACTCACTACACTGGTAGTAACATGGTCACTTAGACAAGTGATGGTTGCCTTACCTGTCAGTTCAAATCAGGCTCGAGATCTACTATATTATATAAGCTATTTACTTCTTACCGGTCTGAGCTGCAGGCACCCACAGCAAAAATAAAGTAGGAAATCTTAAAGAAAGCTTTCGCATCAAATGTGTTCTCACATTATTGGAGAAGTACTATGTATCTGAACATAAAAACTTGTGAACGTACAGAACTGGACACTTTTGAACATCTGTATTTTTCTGCTTTAATGAATTGCTAACTGGATTTCCTTATGTGGTTACTTTCATGGCACAATTTTCACTGTGGTAGTCCCGTAATACAACTCGAGTAGGAAATCTGACTGGATGTAGACACAGACTGGTTAGATGTTAAAAGTACAAGAAATATTTAAAATTATGTTTCGGGCAGGCACATGTTACAGATAGTATTTGCCTTATGGTAACCTTATGATGAAAGTATATTTTTGTAAGTTGTAATTCACTTCCATTAATACTGCTGCACAGCAGAGTAATTTTATTGTCCGTTGTTGTTGTTGTTGTTGTTGTTGTTGTTGTTGTGGTCTTCCGTCCTGAGACTGGTTTGATGCAGCTCTCCATGCTACTCTATCCTGTGCAAGCTTCATCATCTCCCAGTACCTACTGCAACCTACATCCTTCTGAATTTGCTTAGTGAATTCACCTCTTGGTCTCCCTCTACGATTTTTACCCTCCACACTGCCCTCCAATGCTAAATTGGTGATCCCTTGATGCCTCAACACATGTCCTACCAACCGATCCCTTCTTCTAGTCAAGTTGTGCCACAAACCCCTCTTCTCCCCAATTCTATTCAATACCTCCTCATTAGTTATGTGATCTACCCATCTAATCTGCAGCATTCTTCTGTAGCACCACATTTAAAAAGCTTCTATTCTCTTCTTGTCCAAACTATTTATCGTCCATGTTTCACTTCCATACATGGCTACACTCCACACAAATACTTTCAGAAACGGCTTCCTGACATTTAAATCTGTACCCGATGTTAACAAATTTCTGTTCTTCAGAAACGCTTTCCTTGCCATTACCAGTCTACATTTTATATCCTCTCTACTTCGACCATCATCAGTTATTTTGCTCCCCAAATAGCAAAACACTTTTACTACTTTAAGTGTCTCATTTCCTAATCTAATTCCCTCAGCATCACCCGACTTAATTCGACTACATTCCATTATCCTCATATCCTCATTTTGCTTTTGTTGATGTTCATCTTATATCCTCCTTTCAAAACACTATCCATTCCATTCAACTGCTCTTCCAAGTCCTTTGCTGTCTCTGACAGAATTACAATGTCGTCGGCGAACCTCAAAGTTTTTATTTCTTCTCCATGGATTTTAATACCTACTTCGAATTTTTCTTTTGTTTCCTTTACTGCTTGCTCAATATACAGATTGAATAACATCGGGGAGAGGCTACAACCCTGTCTCACTCCCTTCCCAACCACTGCTTCCCTTTCATGTCCCTCGACTCTTATAACTGCCTTCTGGTTTCTGTACAAATTGTAAATAGCCTTTCACTCCCTGTATTTTACCCCTGCCACCTTTAGAATTTGAAAGAGAGTATTCCAGTTAACATTGGCAAAAGCTTTCTGTAAGTCTACATGCGCTAGAAATGTAGCTTTGCCTTTCCTTAATCTTTCTTCTAAGGTAAGTCGTTGTTCGGTAATTTTCACATCTGTCAACACCTGCTTTCTTTGGGATTGGAATTATTATATTCTTCTTGAAGTCTGAGGGTATTTCACCTGTTTCATACACCTTGCTCACCAGATGGTAGATTTTCGTCAGGACTGGCTCTCCCAAGGCCGTAAGTAGTTCCAATGGAATGTTGTCTACTCCGGGGGCCTTGTTTTGACTCAGGTCTTTCAGTGCTCTCTCAAACTCTTCACGCAGTATCGTATCTCCCATTTCATCTTCATCTACATCCTCTTCCATTTCCATAATATTGTCCTCAAGTATATCGCCCTTGTATAGACCCTCTATATACTCATTCCACCTTTCTGCTTTCCCTTCTTTGCTTAGAACTGGGTTTCCATCTGAGCTCTTGATGTTCATGCAAGTGGTTCTCTTATCTCCAAAGGTCTCTTTAATTTTCCTGTAGGCAGTATCTATTTTACCCCTAGTGAGATAAGCCTCTACATCCTTACATTTGTCCTCTAGCCATCCCTGCTTAGCCATTTTGCACTTCCTGTCTATCTCATTTTTGAGAAGTTTGTATTCCTTTTTGCCTGCTTCATTTACTGAATTTTTATATTTTCTCCATTCATCAATTAAATTCAATATTTCTTCTGTTACCCAAGGATTTCTACTAACCCTCGTCTTTTTAGCTACTTGATCCTCTGCTGCCTTCACTACTTCATCCCTCAAAGCTACCCATTCTTCTTCTACTGTATTTCTTTCCCCCATTCCTGTCAATTGTTCCCTTGTGCTCTCCCTGAAACTCTGTACAACCTCTGGTTCTTTCTGTTTATCCAGGTTCCATCTCCTTAAATTCCCACCTTTTTGCAGTTTTTTCAGTTTCAATCTACAGGTCATAACCAATAGACTGTGGTCAGAGTCCACATCTGCCCCTGGAAATGTCTTACAATTTAAAACCTGGTTCCTAAATCTCTGTCTTACCATTATATAATCTATCTGATACCTTTTAGTATCTCCAGGGTTCTTCCATGTATACAACCTTCTTTCATGATTCTTAAACCAAGTGTTAGCTATGATTAAGTTGTGCTCTGTGCAAAATTCTACCACGCAGCTTCCTCTTTCATTTCTTAGCCCCAATCCATATTCACCTACTACGTTTCCTTCTCTCCCTTTTCCTGCTACCGAATTCCAGTCACCCATGACTATTAAATTTTCATCACCCTTCACTATCTGAATAATTTCTTTTATTTCATCATACATTTCTTCAATTTCTTCGTCATCTGCAGAGCTAGTTGGCATATAAACTTGTACTACTATAGTAGGTGTGGGCTTCGTATCTATCTTGGCCACAATAATACGTTCACTATGCTGGGTGTAGTAGCTTACCCGCATTCCTGTTTTCCTATTCATTATTAAACCTAATCCTGCATGACCCCTATTTGATTTTGTATTTATAACCCTGTAGTCACCTGACCAGAAGTCTTGTTCCTCCTGCCCCCGAACTTCGCCAATTCCCACTATATCTAACTTTAACCTATCCATTTCCCTTTTTAAATTTTCTAACTTACCTGCCCAATTAAGGGATCTGACATTCCACGCTCCGATCCGTAGAACGCCAGTTTTCTTTCTCCTGATAACGACATCCTCTTGAGTAGTCCCCGCCCGGAGATCCGAATAGGGGACTATTTTACCTCCGGAATATTTTACCCAAGAGGACGCCATCATCATTTAATCATACAGTAAAGCTGCATGCCCTCGGGAAAAATTACGGCCGTAGTTTCCCCTTGCTTTCAGCCGTTCGCAGTACCAGCACAGCAAAGCTGTTTTGGTTATTGTTACAAGGCCAGATCAGTCAATCATCCAGACTGTTGCCCCTGCAACTACTGAAAAGGCTGCTGCCCCTCTTCAGGAACCACACGTTTGTCTGGGCTCTCAACAGATACCCCTCTGTTGTGGTTGCACCTATGGTACGGCTGTCTGTATCGCTGAGGCACGCAAGCCTCCCCAACAACGGCAAGGTCCATTGTTCTTAAGTTCTACCAGGTAACCTCAGAGCAGAAGGCTAGTCCTATGCCAGTGTGCTAATAGGAATGTCAACAAGGTGTACTGCCAATGTAAAAGACATCAGGGCATAAGACAAGCATTGCCACATAACCTCAGAGTAAGGAAGGCAGAAACGCAAATACTGCAGCACTATATAACAACACAAATGGCTGTCTAAACCTTCAAATATGCAGTTAATACATACCTTCAAGAAAAATACTACAATTTCATATAAAACATAACCGATAAATGCACTCAAACCAACATGTATGCCCCAACACACAAAAATGAACACTATAAATTTGTCTACTAACTTTTTTCCAGCTAAATTTTAAACCTGGTGGGGTATCATTTTTTACGTTGTGGTCTTCAGTCGAAGGACTAATTTGATGCTGTTCTCCACTACAGTCTATCCTATGCAAGCCTCTTCATCGCTGCATAAGTACTGAGACCTACAGTCAGCTGAACCTGCTTGCCGTAACCCATTCTTGATCTCCCTCTATAATTTTTACCCCTCACATGTCCATTACAAAGTTGAAGATCACTTGTTGCCTTAGGATGTGTATACTATCTACTGATCCCTCCTTTTACAGAACTTCCTTTTCTCCCCATTTACTGTCAATCTTTACATCACATAAAAAATATGGCGCAAAGAAATAAAATTTCCTCCAAACCCTGCCTGGAGGGCCTCCCTCTTCCACAACACTATTTTGACTTCCACAGCCAATGAGTGCCTACACTTGTTTTTGTGACACAGTCAATCATTTTCAATGACTCTACAGTTAATGCTTTTAGCAGCACTGTTTAAATTCATTCACTGTTTTTATATTTTGCTTCTTTTCAGTCATAGGTTTACATAGCGTCAAAATTGATTCAGTTGATGCATCTCTTGCCACTGTTGTTCTAATTGCAATCATTTGACTTATGGCTGCTGGAACCGCACTTGCCTGTTTCGACAACAAACAATCCTTTTGGTGCTTTTGTTATTTTAGTCTTTATGAAGTTTGCCACTGGAGTTCCTCACATGATCTACTTTTCATACTTTCTTTTCCACAATAACTTTTTAAATTACACTTTAACTCTTTCATATTTCCCACACCACAAATCAGATTTGTTCCTAAATCATCTTTGAATCTAGCAGTCACCATCCACGAGTTGTCATGAGTGTCGCTTTTGCAAGTGATATCTCTCACGGAGGAAAATATTCTTGAAGACATTTCTTGTCTCTCACTACGAAAGCAGTTTGTGGATTCACTGCACTACTTTTCTTCACATCAAATTGTTCTAAACCTTTTTCAATGCAGCCAACAATGAAAGTCTTCTCACCTTCAGTAATGAGCGTAGCCAAACCACTAAGCTACTTTCAACTGATTTCAACCTACTGCTCTCTCTAAATGCCAAGAGCACTCTCAATGAGAAGAAATTGCTGTAAAAATTCATACTAATAACATGGACTTAGTGAGAGCTGTTTCTGTTTTATCTTCATGTTTTGGATTGGAATCTTTTTTGGGTTTCTCTAGTGAACAACATTTTCTCATTGTCAGATGCCACTTTTCTTAATTTCACACCACAGCCTTTAAGAGTACTTCATCTTCATCCTGCTCTATATTGTCGACTTTCAATGCTTGGTTACCTTTAATAGCAATCTCCCTGTTTGATCCAGTGCCTATACACAGAATTACCAACTGCTCACTTCTGAATATAATTCATCAGCAAATCACCATTTTTCCTATATCAACTTTTGAACTTACAGTAAAAGCAGAAAATCACTGATTTGCTATTTTTCCTAGCATACAAAGCAGTTCCAGAAATTAGTTAACTTTAACCAGTATAACAATGATGTATCTATGCACTTTTGCTGTTTCATTTAATATTCACATTTCTACTATTTTATCAATCTACTCCTACTTTGATCACATTCTAGAATTGTACAATCAAATCTGTTACAACATTTTGAACTGTGTGCAGATAACACTGTCACTGCGAGTTCCGTTTTAATGTAGCATATTCAAACTTGTTTGATCTAATAGTTTGTTTTGTCAGTTAATTTGCCTTTCATCAGAACATAAAAAAATCCACCTCCTTGCACCATACTACTACTGCTTATCATTGTTAAAATGTAAACTGAAATCTGTGCTCAAGTGTAAGTGTAAGTCCAAAGGACACAAAAAAAGAAATTTCCAACCCTGCTATATCCTCCACATTGTCACCAGCAAAACAGAAGTCAGGAAGATTTGTGGCAAAGTCTTAGACATTCGTGAGAAAAAAACTGCATCAGCATTTGTTTTGTTCAACCCTGCCTGAAAACCTCAAAAACATGAGAAACATTTTTGGGAATTCCAGACACTCTTTCTTTATAAAAATTGTTATGAACCATATTTGTAAATGAAACAAAGTACAGCCCACAGGAACTGCCCTATAAACTCTATGATCACTGACCTCTGTTCATATTGTTTGGCCTCATTGGCACGGGACCTCTCTCATGACTGGGAATACTCTAAATTTCTCACCTGAATTTTAGATTACATTAATCTGAAGTTCCAGTTTATGAGATACCTTAACAGCAGAAACAAATCTAACACACAATTCCAGTTCAATTAATAAAGCAGTATAAGTTACCCAAAATATACCTGGAAAGGAGCCTCTTTTGGTCAAGTCTGTCTGAACTTTAGGTAATTTATGCAGGTTCTAGCAATACTACCACATATATTCACTTCATTTTGCACTCATCCACTTTATCTTTTCTCATGTACATTTTCTGGCCTTTTCGCATTTTCCTCTTGCCTCATCACTTTCTATTCTGTTGGCTATATATCTCATTAAACTGCATCTGTGAGTTATTTATTTTATTACATTGCAGTGGACATGACAAAGACATTAATTCAAACACTTTAAATTAATATAATTGGATGAAAAATACATGAGGTACTAGCACAGCACAGGTGCATGTACTGACACAGATCACAGTCAACACGTGCCCCATCAATGTCCCAGCTTTCACGGACTGTATGCAGCCATCAGCAGTGCCACGTAACTATGAAAATGGTATAACATCCCCTCCACTTTCCAGTTTGTTACCATATTTCTATGTGACTCATCACTATTGCTCTAGTATTTGTTTGATCTGTTCACGACACAGGTCTTCCTATACACCAGCATCACTTCCGTAGATACCCAATTCGGGACAGTTGTTTGCACAATAAGATCATGGGTCTGTAACAGATACAACATTTGTTACTGTCAATGTTCACATTTGCAGCACCTTTAAATACAAATTCATTCCAATAGAAACAAGATTTCAAATTAAAGCTACAGTTAAACTGATGTATAGTATAGAAACAGAAATTACATCTGCACAAAGTAGAAGGCGTTGCTAGTCAGTATGAAACATCAGATTCTGTACTCGATGAATCCAAACTCTGTGGATACTGTGCGGGCACTGATGGCTGGTAATTTTCTGGGTCATCCCTCATTGCAATGAAGTCCCAAAGAACGTAATCCTACAACAAAATTGAGAACAGATAATTTTATATGTAAGCAATTTAAAATAACTTTCTTCTTCTATGTAAGTATATGTGTGAGGTGCTGTAGCCACAAGGATGGACTCAATAACTGCATGTTTCAAGTAAATCATTTATGAAATGATAGCAGGGTGAACTGAATAAAAAGACTAGATAATGTGTATTTTTTTACTATTTGTTTACATATGAAACATTTGATCTTTATTATTCATGACCACAGAGTAAAATAGAGCCCCAATTCTGTGTAATGTTTATATGACATACTCCACAGCAACGTTCACACCACTATGTCATAATCGTTATTGATGTACAATCTCACAATGTAGTATTTACTGTATTTGAACATTATTCCTTATTTATTAATGTTCGACATGGTGCATCATGAGGGAATGAGGCCTGGCCATGGGGCTTTTGAAACCAGCCTCATATCAAGCCTCTGCACTGAGATTGGTGAGCCACCCCTTACCATTATGTGGTGACTCCTCATGGTGCGGCAAGCCTGTAAGACACAGGTGGGCAACCAGCGGCCTGTAGGCTGGATCCAGCCCGCGATTGATTTCAATCTGGCCCATGGACGATGTCTGCAGGAGAGGACAAGGTGCTCACACTGTACCGGTACTCTTCCTGGGACACATTTTTGAGTCTTCTTGCCAATGCTTGGCTAGGCTCGGCACAGGTTTGCAGCTCATGATGCAGACCACTGAAAGTCTTGCTTAAAGACTTGGCCAGACAGAACACAGCCTGGTGACATGTCTGACATTGTGTCAGATGGCCAGTGCTTCAAAGGCATGGGGAGCCACACAGGCAAGAACTGATCTCAGCAAGTGGCTGTTGCTGCGTCAGCTGTCGCTGTGGATGTGGCCGATACCTCATCAGCACTTTGCATGTGTAGCACAGTACAGAGGTGCCTCCCACCGCTGCTGCAGCACAGGAGTCAAATGCACATGTTATCTACAGCCTATGTATGTGCTACATATCGATAGAGCGCAAACACTTGTAATAGGCAACATTGCCACTAAAATTGCCAACCGCCCGTGAAATGTGGCAATTTCAAACTAGTTCTCTGTTGTCAGCTCACGTGTGAAGTTCTGCACTAGTTGTTTCTTAATTTCGTGCAAGTGTGTGAGCGTGCATTGAGTTTGTTCACAAAATATCTGGCATTAAGTATATGAAAGTAGATGCTGAAAGTTGTCAATTCCAGGAGAAATGGACTGAGGATTACTTCTTCACGATGTACAACCTGTTTGCTTGTTGTGTAGTGAATCATTATCTGTTTTGAAAGAATATAGCATGAAAAGGCACTTTTCTATGCAACATACTGCTCAATAACAGCTTACAGGGCAACTGCGGAAAGTCAAAATTAAGTTATTAATTTCCCATTTGGATGCACAACAGCAAATGTTTGCCAAACTGAGGTCACAGTGTGACAATTTGGAGGAGGTAAGTTTTATAGTGAGCAGAAACATTGCCAAATCATTAAAGCCTATTTCTGGAGGTGAATTCGTGAAGAAGTGCCTCTTAGACACATCCGAAAAAAAAAAAAAAAAAGGTGTGAACAAATAAGTGTCACGATGAACAGTGGTTCGATGAACTAAAATGATGGCTGGTGACATTATAAAAGGTAGTTTGATCATGTTGCCAATTCAAAGCATTTTACATTGCTTTGGACAAGAGCACTGATTTGTCAGACAGCTCAATTAGTGGTTTTTGTTCAGGGTGTAGATGTGGACTTCAAAGTAACAAAAGAATTACTAGCATTGCAGCCATTAAACCAATACTGGTTAAGATTTTTTCATGAAATTGAAAAAAAATCATTGAATCCTTCCACCTGCAGCAGGGTCAATTCACTGGAGATTTCTCTGATGGAGCACAAAAAGGTTTTACTGGTACATTAAATGAAAAATCTTCTGAACTAACTATTGACAAAGAAAGTTTAACAATTCTTTACTGCATTATTCACCAACAAAATTTGTGTGCTAAATCAATTAAAACAAAACATGTCATGGATGAGGTTACCATGAGCATCATTTTCATTATGTCCCAAGCACTAAATCATTGCCAATTCAAACAGTATTTGAATGACCAGTGCTCCGAACATGAAGATTTAGCTTACCATTTCCAAGTGAAATGGCTGAGTAAGGGCAAAACGCTAACACATTTTTATGATTTTATGGCTTTCAAAGGGAATCCCTGGCTGAAATAAACAATCCTCAATGGGTTTGTGATTTAGCATTTCTGGCTGACATCACAGCTCATTTAAATGAGCTTAAATTACAAACACCAGGAACAAGGGCAGTTAATTCACGAATTATACATGCATCTGAAAACTTTTCAGACAAAGATGCACTTGTGGGAAATGCAGATGAGAGCTGGAAACTGTTACCACTTTCCAACAGTGTCAACTCACGACAATGTCAATTATTTTACTTATGCTGATGCGCTGAAATCATTAATAGCGCAATTTACTACAAAGTTTTCCGATTTCAGGAATGCACACTGTACGATTGCTATATTTGCTAAACCAGTAACATGTGACATAGAAAAGGCCCCAAGAAACCTCCAAACGGAACTTATTGACCTTCAGAAAGCTTTGTCTTTAAAATTTAAATATGAAGAAGTAAACCTGGTCGAATTTTATAAAACTTATTTAATCGAAGAGAAATATCCGCAACTGAGATCATTTGCAAGAAGGAAAATTTGTCTTTTTGGAAACACATGTATGTGTGAACAACTTCCTTTTCGTATGAAAGCAAATAAATGCAACATGTGTACAAAGTTAACAGACAACAACCTGGAAAATACCTTAAGATTCAGTATCAGTGACATAAAATCCAGGTATCAACAATCTTGTGTTAAAAATTCAAACTCAGAGCTCACATTAAACCGCTGTTGATTTTTTTTTTTTTTTTTTTTATTTTTTATTTTTTTTTTTTTTTTTAAATCGAAGTAATTTTTCAGCTTTCCTAATGGGTAATTGAAAAATTTGTGTGTTCAGCATACTGGATTTAGACGAAGTTGCCATGTTTCACACGAGTTTATGTGCAATCCCATGATCTTGTAAAGTTTTATTTTGGGGTACAAGTTGTTATAATGAATTATAAGGAACTATGATGTCAAGTTAAAGTACAGTGCAAAAATAAATGTAAACATCTGAAGATGGGGTGTCTTGTATTGTCACAGTTACGGGTGACAAAATTCTGCCTTATTCACTGGGCAAGCTGCTGTGAAGCCAGACAAGTTTCCTTTTGGCTGTACGGCCAAATTTTTGTATTCCACTATGTATGATAATATTCATGTTCTCTTGGAAAGCTTAGGGATGAGTCCAAATATGTTATTTACGAACCTTCATGTCACAGATGTCTTCGAACTTGCGCATTACAGGCGCTGATATTCCATCACATGAGTACTGTCTTACTGACAGTACTGTCTGTAAAACCTCTGCTGTCGTTGGTGTGATCAGTTTTGGCCTTTTTGTGCAGTATAAGTAACATACGACTTGTGCGTACCATTAGCAATGATACGAATTTAACATGTGAGTCAGCAGACCGTCACACGTTCAATACTATTGTCAATACGTCAATATAATGACTGTCTGAGGGCGAGTGTTATCTTATTGTTAATACTAGAAATATTGAGGAACAGTACCAATGCCATCCAAAATATTCTTAGTATTGAGAGAGTGATGACAATGATTATCAGCTTGACAAATCACCATTATGTTCACTTGTTTAGAGTTCTTACTCGTATAATTACCAGCAACTAATTCTTGTCTGTGATGAATGTATTGGAACACTGCAGCTGTTGAAACTGAGTAATTTATAATGAATCAGCTGCAACAAGTTACTTTTAGAGGAATTTATTATTCCGTGATGACATTTCAAAATGCCTGAAATCGAATCTTCGCATAATTTCATTTATTTACATGTCATGAGCAAAGTTTCTTCACTAACAGAGTTGCAGAATTTTTTAATGAAAGTTTTAACCCAGCTAACGCAAAAGATCATAGATAAAGGCACATTGTTTACGACACACAAATAAATGAAAACATGAAGAGAGGGTTAATATAAACTTACACTGAACAATGTTATTTTCAAGCCATAATTTGTTGGCATAGGTTGTTTGGAAAGCTGTGTCATTCACATCAATCTGTTACACCGTAAACATTAACGTCAAAGGCCTGTAAACATTAACGTCACAGGCTCATTAGTTTTGACTGTGTGTTACGAGCACTGCTATCATGTTATGTGACAATGTGGCCCGTAACCTGAAATATGCATGTGAATCCAGCCTGCGGGTCACCAAAGGTTACCCATGCCTCTTGTAAGACATTATCCATATTACAGATGCCTGCAATTCCTATCACTGCTTTCCACCCATGGGAAGATTAAGAACTGACCACAAGCAATGAGGTCCTATGGAGAACATGCAGAAGACAGCCTTTTAGAGATGAGTGAAGAGAACTACACGAAGTTTGGAGCAAATCTCCACTTGGTTCTTTAAGAGATCCCGCAGTATTTTAAATCTGCTATATTTCAACAAAGGCTGCACTCCCTATTTTACTTTCAAAACTGTTTTATACTGAAAGAACGCAGAGTCTTGCAGCGGCAACGCTGAATAAAAAGATCTCAGGCTTCCAGTAATGTCAAATGGTTAAAATTCCACCAGCTTTAGACCTGGCACTCCGTGGCCACTGTCTAGTAGGATGACTACCAGTGAGCTGCTCATGCCCATATACAGGGTGTTACAAAAAGGTACAGCCAAACTTTCAGGAAACATCCCTCACACACAAAGAAAGAAAATATGTTATGTGGACATGTGTCCGGAAACGCTTACTTTCCATTTTAGAGCTTATTTTATTACTTCCCTTCAAATCACATTAATCATGGAATGGAAACGCACAGCAACACAACGTACCAGTGTTACTTCAAACACTGTTACAGGAAATGTTCAAAATGTCCTCCGTTAGCGAGGATACATGCATCCACCTCCATCGCATGGAATCCCTGATGCGCTGATGCAGCCCTGGAGAATGGCGTATTGTATCACAGACGTCCACAATACGAGCACGAAGAGTCTCTACATTTGGTACCGGGGTTGCGTAGACAAGAGCTTTCAAATGCCCCCACAAATGAAAGTCAAGAGGGTTGAGGTCAGGAGAGCGTGGAGGCCATGGAATTGGTCCGCCTCTACCAATCCATCGGTCACCGAATCTGTTGTTGAGAAGCGTACGAACACTTCGACTGATATGTGCAGGAGCTCCATCGTGCATGAACCACATGTTGTGTCGTACTTGTAAAGGCACATGTTCTAGCAGCGCAGGTAGAGTATCCCGTATGAAATCATGATAACGTGCTCCATTGAGCGTAGGTGGAAGAACATGGGGCCCAATCAAGACATCACCAACAATGCCTGCCCAAACGTTCACAGAAAATCTGTGCTGATGATGTGATTGCACTATTGCGTGCGAATTCTCGTCAGCCCACACATGTTGATTGTGAAAATTTACAATTTCGTCATGTTGGAATGAAGCCTCATCTGTAAAGAGAACATTTGCACTGAAATGAGGATTGACACATTGTTGGATGAACCATTCGCAGAAGTGTACCTGGAGGCCAATCAGCTGCTGATAGTGCCTGCACACACTGTACATGGTACGGAAACAACTGGTTCTCCCATAGCACTCACCATACAGTGACGTGGTCAACGTTACCTTGTACAGCGGCAATTTCTCTGACACTGACATTAGGGTTATCGTCAACTGCATGAAGAATTGCCTAGTCCATTGCAGGTGTCCTCGTCATTCTAGGTCTTCCCCAGTCACGAGTCATAGGCTGGAATGTTCCGTGCTCCCTAAGACGCCGATCAATTGCTTCGAACGTCTTCCTGTCGGGACACCTCCGTTCTGGAAATCTGTCTAGATACAAACGTACCACGCCACGGCTAATGCCCCGTGCTAATCCATACATCAAATGGGCATCTGCCAAATCCGCATTTGTAAACATTGCACTGACTGCAAAACCACGTTCGTGATGAACACTAACGAGTTGATGCTATGTACTGATGTGCTTGATGCTAGTACTGTAGAGCAATGAGTCGCATGTCAACACAAGCACCGAAGTCAACATTACCTTCCTTCAATTGGGCCAACTGGTGGTGAATCGAGGAAGTACATTACATACTGACGAAACTAAAATGAGCTCTAACATGGAAATTAAGCGTTTCCGGACACATGTCCACATAACATCTTTTCTTTATTTGTGTGTGAGGAATATTTCCTGAAAGTTTGGCCGTACCTTTTTGTAACATCCTGTATACACTAGCTGCCCCTGGTGCTCCCAGCATCACCATATATGGGCATGTGTTGACTCGCCCACTACAACTTTGTGATCACTGGATCTCACACCACGCTGAGCCGCAGGGCGGCTCTATTAAGAACATTATTGGTGAATTTTATTTCAATGGCTTCTCTAATTACACAGTCCTAGAAGTTGTTAAAGAGGCTTCATCAAATTTGATCCAGTGACTATTTTTTTTAAAGCATGCTCAGCTGTAGTGTGTTTTTAGCAGATCATAGGTATCATACTGTGTGTCCGACATAAGACTGGCCACACTCGCAAAGTATCATGTAGATCCCAAGTGTTCTGTGACCTCTGCATCTGTAATTGGTATCAGTAATTGTTGCATTTGTGTTGGAGGCCTTGTCTGTTCACCAGGCAACTTATCTTGCCCAACACAGAGCGATGGAAGAGCAAGAAAGCAAGTTTCTTCACCTGCTCTTCACTGTTGGTCTTATTGTAAATCTCATTTGATATCAAATCATTTATTTGGCAAACGCTGTATGTGCTGTTCCTGAAGATCTCACATAGGTGGGTTAGCTCATGGGGCAGGTTACAGGCATCCAATATCTTCTTGCACGATGCACCAGTGTTTGTAACACAGTGCGCTTCTGTGACAATGACTGACAGAATTCACGTGCAGATTGGTGTAAGTAGGTTTTCTACAGATTCTGTTACTGAGGCATTGTCTTTTGCAAATTCTATGGTAAACCGACATTACTGTTGCCAAGAACAAGTTCTTCATGTCTGTGGGGCTACGTGATGAATGTGTTGCCAACATTTCAGACAGAAACAACTAGGCTTTAATAGTGCTGTGTCTAATGCAATCTCTTCTGAATTCTTCAGGTAGATATTTGCAACAGCTGGAGGTAATAGTTTTCCATAACAATGTCTTCCATCTAATCGTATTACTGGCCTCTGTACAGAAAATAAGATACAAGAATATGCCTAAATATCTTGAATACATCAGTTACAAAGAAGTAGGATATTAGGTCCAAAGAGTTTGATAGGCACAATCTTAATCAATGCCACCACATTAAAACTGACCATAATGTAATCTTCACTATGTAAAAGACAGTTAATTCAGCTGATAAAATGGGCTGAAGGTCATTTCTGTAATGTTCACTGTGTCCCACATGTGGAGTGAGGGGACTGGTCAAGTATTTGGCCAGATGGCATGTCTGTGAGCCAATGAAGAATACAACATGATGAAAGGGTGTCCCATTCATGGATCTTCTGTAAGATATAAACAGCAGGTGGTCCAGGTGCCATAGGGAGAAGATTCTTTAACACACTGTCGAAGACAGAAGACACTTCAGAAGCTCAGATGTCTCTTGCTCCCATGTTGGGTCACATAGGAGATTCCGTTAAGTACCTTCATCCTGTAGCATGCAAATCTTCATATCTTAGTCCGCACATTCCATAATTATGGTTGCAGTGCTCTTGCCAGCAGGAAGTATCACAATACTTTAATCTTTGCTTACTGCACCCAAAGCCACTGGGCTCAGCCCTGGTCATGTTGGGTGCTGGCAGCTTTGCTTTCCTAAGAATATGGCTCATTTTGTGCCACATATTGTCTGCTGGTGGCCTGTCTGTCTTACACCCTATATTATTTCACAGAAAGGGCTCCCCTGCGGCAAAGGTACAAGTTAACTCCTTAAATGGCAAAATTGCACCTGTGTCTCCCTCTCGCCTGCAAGTTGACAACAATGTGGTCTGAGGATCTGTGGTCCAAAATGTGATACTGTTGCAATGCACAGATGCACCTTCCTTTCTGATTCTCAGTAGTTCCTTTCTATGATGACATTTGTTGGGGAACTGTACCTAATCCCAGTGCAAAGCTGTGAGCATCCCCTTTAGTTGCAGATCCAGCTTTTGCCCATTGTTTTGCATTTTTCTCTTAGCAAAGCGAAGCAAGCATGACTAAATATCCTCCTGGAGGGGACAGTATTGAAGTGATGAGATACCATAACAAATCTTAGACTAGTCTTCAGTGCAGTAGAAAGGGTAAGGAACTCTTATCAACCATCTTGCTGCATTTTCCCAGACGTTTAATGCTGTGACACATTTCCTCCCCATAGAGGTATCTAATGTAAAAATGTAGTCTTGTGGCGCTAATACTGAATAAAAAGTTCTCACGCTTCCGGCCACAACAAATGGTTCAAATTCCATGAGCTTTCGACCAAGCACTCCTTGGCCATTGTCGCGTGGTACGACTGTCAGTGGGCTGCTGGTACACCCTTATTGGTGAGAAGCTTGTGGAATTCTAATTATCTGATGCAGGTGGAAACCTGACAACTTTTTACTCAATGTTATGACACAAATATCAAAACAATTTCAATAGGTCATGCACGGTAACACTGATCTGTAACTAAAAATCTAAATTTTAAAAAATTTTGCAAATACTGACTTTTGAAAAAACATTCTTCGATTAGCGCTCTTGAGAGGTTTGTGTCAACAACGTGGATTAAGGATAGAATAGACCCATCATCAGAATTCGGAAAATGCTGAGGAAGCAGATACTTGCATTCTTGGTTCAAAAAAGCACACACAAATTATGATAGACAAAAGTTATTAAAGATTTGTATGTCTTTACAAACATCAATGCATGAAGCATACAACAACAACCACCACCATATCTTAGCAAAGGATCTTGCCGAGAACCAGAGTAAATTCTGGTCCTATATAAAATCACTAAGTGGGTCCAATACTTCTATCTAGTTACATACTGACCAGTCTGGCGTCACAGTAGCAGAGAGGAAAAGAAAAGCTTACATTTTAAATTTCTCATTTAAGAAATCATTCACGCAAGAAGGTTGTATGAACACGCATGGATACAGCATGGAGGACATACATACAGGCATACCTGGTGTAGAGTAGCAACTGAAAGAGTTGAAAATAAGTATGTCACCAGGTCTGGATGGAATCCCAATTTAGTTTTAAATAGAGTACTCCACAGCATTGGCCCCTTACTTAGCTTGCATTTATCACAAATCCCTCACCCAGCGCAATGATTCAAGCGAATGGAAAAAAGTGCAGGTTACTCCTGTATCGACTTGCTACACAAATCTTTAACATTCTCAGTTCAAATATAATAAACTTCCTCAAGACAAAAAAGCTTCTGTCAAAAATCAGCACAATATATTCCTAGATTTCCATGGTGCCCCAATGCAGAATATAATGAAGGTACCTACAGCTACACGAGTCACTCAAAGACTTAAAAACAGAATCCAGTGTGTTGTCCTTGACAGCAAGTGTCCATCAGAGACAGGGTATCATTAGGAGTGCTCCAAGTAAGTGTGATAGGACAGCTCTTTGTCTTTATACATCAACGATCCGATCGACACAGTAAGCAGCAATCTGTGGTTGTTTGCTAGTCATGCTATATTGCATGAGAAGGCACCGCTGAGTGAGTGTAGAAGGATAGGAGATGGCAGACAAAATTCCTAGTTGATATAACGAATGATAGCTTGCTCTAAAAGAAGATAATTTTAAGTTAATGCCAGTGAGCAGAAAAAACAATACCATAATGTTCCAATACACCATTAGTATTGTGCTCCTTGACAGTCATGTCTATTAATATGTACGCGTAACGTTTTAAAGCGATATGAAATGGAATGAGCTTTAAGGACTGTAGTAGTGAAAGTGGAGGATTTACTGAGAGAATTTTAGGAAATTGTGGTTGATCTGTAATGGATGATGATGATGATGATGGATTTGTGGGTGAGGGCACTAAACAGCAAGGTCATCAGCGCCCTTGCATGAATGACACACAGATGAGCACGGTGATAATCTATTAAAAAATAACAATAAATTGGAAAACCAAGTTGGACTCTCCCACAAGAATGAAAGGTAGCCCTGAAGAAACACATCAGAATAACTAGATAAAATCAAGGATAAAATACCAGTGCAGAGACAGTTCGAAAAGGGGACAGATGACTGGCTGGATGACTCACGACAGCTGCCCAGAAACCATTGCACTGCATTCTTTCTTCAACAATTTTTTATTGAACATAATGAGAATTACAAACACAAAAGAATGTTGTTTTAGCTACACACCCTATTTTTCCACATATCCTCCATCCTGTCCTTCCCCCAGTGCGGAATGAGGGCATGTACCAAATATTGCCCTGGTGGTGGAGTCAGTGCTTCATTGTGTGAATCACCTCCCCATCATCCTCAAAATGTCTTCCACAAATGGCATCCTTTAATGGCCCAAACAAGTGTAAGTCTGAAGGGGCTAGGTCAGGTGTGTCAGGTGAGAGAGCCACGGATGGTCTCCCCAACCACTGCAAATTGTGGAGTTCCACCAAACCACCTTCTAATGACCTCATCCTCCGTGCCCAGAGACTAACTGTACTTCTGTCGACAGCAGATGCTCCACAGACTTTGCACGAGCATTTGTGAATATTCCCCACAGTTTCTTTCTCTGCAGTGAGAAATTCAATGACGGCATGTTGCTTGTATCGTACATCACCTACTGACGCCGTTTTGAAATGTCCTGCAGTTACACTGTCTGTCAAAAGTGACAGAAATTTGGTGCACTCACTCAGGAGACTTCAAATAACACATACGTAACATTTCACATTCTTAGCATTGTTTTCGGCTTTGGAAAAAAAAAAAAAACAAGTGGTGCATTACTTTCTGGGTAAACCTCAAAGAAATGATGTGTGACTGAACTACTTTGTAACACATTCAAATTGCACCCAATATTTTGAGAAGAATTCTGAATATTACACAAAATCTTAACACAGAAACCACACTCACCTCTTTATCAGTTAAAATAAAGGGCAAGTCCTATGGGAGACCCAGATCAACCCTTAGGTCATTCAACTATAACTGTCATATTGACAGCTGTGTCCCACATCTGTCACACACTGGGGGCTCCTCACAATGTAGGATAAAGCAATGTGTCAATGAACCATGTCCCACTCTAAGCTGTGTAAAGGCTACATCTTCAACTCATCGCAGTCGGAAGAAGATAGCCCCGGTTGCACTGAAGGTTTTACGGAATGTAGTTTATTATGCCTCACCTCCAGCCCTGGGTCCTCTTAACACCACATGGTCTTTTTGTCACAAATGAGGTGACAGCCAGCAGGGGAACTGAACAGCACACACAAGGTTGAAGGGAGCAAGCCTCATTGGCAGCCGCATCAGCAAGTTCTCTTCCCCGGATCCCTGTGTGCCCTGGAACTAAGCAGCCAACTATTTTCTTGTCCTGCCTTTGCAAGGGAAGGAGAGCTTTCTGCACTTCTTCCAACATTCGGTCTGCTGGGTATATCTGATGTATAGGGGAAGGGCACCATGGGAATATGAGCAGGTAAGGAATTCCTTGCCATGACACCGTCTCCAACTGCTCCAGTGCCCTCAGGATTCCACATTATCAACTGAATACTGCTCTGGGAGCCCTATCTCGTAGACAATGTTGGGGAAGACAACAGAGCTGCCAATAAAATCTCACTGCTTTTGCTCACAAATATGAACAGTAATAAAGTCTCGGTGGTGATGTAAAATCTCCTTACGTAATCTGGGACTCTTTAGTAGCCAGGAGTATGCCCTACTCTACCCCTGTACCCCTACTTGCAGTAACTTAAGGCTCTCCCTCATACAGATACTGAACGGTCTTGCTGCCTGTGGACTGACTGAAAAGCCATTCCAGTGGCGGCTGCCCAACTTAGCTAGGTACTAGTGATTTAGGAGTGGACAAAGCCTTATATCTTGAGGTAATGCAAGCAGTAGACGTCTAATACACAGCAGGGACTCACCAGTCTGATCCATAAACCCAGCATCTGTATTCAAGCCAGGGTCACTCAAAGATCTTATGAAGTTGGAGCTGATGCGCCCTGTCGACTCCCCAAGACCTATGACACATTTAAGGATGTTCAAGGGCTTGAGACATCTCAGTTTGAGTTCTTTAAGGTGTGGCAACCATTTTATCTTCTCATCAAAAGTGGGACCCAGATATTTCACCTTTTCCTTGGAAATAGGATGTGTACCCCCAGTTTTGGAATGAGTAAATCAAAGAAAGGGCAGAAACAATTTTCTCCAAAGAAAATTTAAGGATACAGGGTACTTATAAAGGGTTGAAAACTCAAAATTTATATGCCTTTATTAAATTATATACCCTTTCCTGATTACACTGATATATACATTTTAGGGTTTCAAATTAAAAATGACCTACATATACCAAATTTTGAAGTTATGGTCACGTATGCCATCACACCCCATTTATTTCTGTTACAGAAACCAGTATTATTTCGAAAAGAACTGTGAACTTTCTGTTTCCAGTGATTATACGTATGATACTTTGTATATGTTGTTAACAGTGCAGGATTCTAGTGTCTGTAAATGATTATCTTTGTTAGTATTTACTTTTGTTTCACTGAAGCAGTTTGTTCACATGTTACAAAAGTTTGTTGCCCAAGTGCTACATATATTTGTGGAAGTACATATCCTTTAGTGTGCAATAAATACGAACTATGCCACACATCAAGAAATTCAATAAAAGGAAATTACGTGGTAACAGGTTCACAAACAAAGCAAGCCACACTGTTTAAAGTAACTTGTGTATCAGTTCTTCAGGGAAGAAACTGCCACATAACATGCCTCCTGGCGATTCAAATTTTTGTGTTAACAATGGCACTGTTTGCAGTGGATTTTTTGTTGTTGATGTGGGCATCTTATCGTCTTTGATAAAGGAAGTGGTGAAATGTGATGGTGTAATCTGTTTGGAAATAACTGAACAACAAAGTAGCAGGAAGGGTTTAGCTTCGAAATTAGTTGTTCTGTATAGATCCTGCAATAAATCTACCTCGAAAATGACTTCGAACATTGTGCATAATTCATATGATGTGAATTTGAAGTTGTGAATGCAATGCATGCAATAGGAAAAGGAGGCTGCTCAAGCATTTTGTGGTTTGATGGACCTTCCTCCTCCTCCACCTCCCAGTAGGTTCAGTAAGTACATAAAAATACTTTTAGGTGCCTTCACAGTTGTATCTAAAGCATCTATGAAACTTTAAGTAGAAGAAACTGGAGATATTAGTGGAACCAGGGACATTTCTGTTGCACCTGACGGGACATGGCAACGTCGAGGACATCGTTCCTTGAGCGGTGTTTTATGTGCTACTTCTCTGGAGAATGGGAAAGTAGTTGATGTTGAACACTTATCTAAGTACTGCCACACCTGTCATGGTAACACTGAAGGACATATTGAACATCAGTGTTCTAAGAATTATGATGGTGACAGTGGAGTTATGGAGTGTGACGGAGCTCTAAAAATATTTCAGAGGTCGGTGGCTGTTTATAACGTTAGATATACGAAGTACCTGGGTGATAGGGATTCTAAAGCTTCCAATAAAATTAATGAGTTCAATGTTTATGCTGATACCTTGGTAACAAAACTGGGGTTTTGTGGACATGTGCAAAAGAGGATGGGTGCCAGATTGAGAAAGCTACATAGAGAAATGAAAGGAAAGTTGCTATCTGATGGAAAATCTGTCTCGCTGAGGCAGATTGACAGAAACTGAAATAGACCACCTTCAGAGTTATTATGGACTAGCCATTAGACGAACTGCACCTCTGAATGATGTTACAGCAATGAGAAAAGCTGTATGGACCACCTACTTTCATAAGTCGTCCACAGATGACCACCATGTTCATGGACTTTTCCCCAAAGTTTGGTGTAGTTACCAAAAAGCAAAAGGAAGTAGTCAAATATACCATCATAAGCATTCTCTTCCTGAGCCTGTTATGAATGAAATAAAACCCATTTTTGGACACCTGAGTGACCCTACTTTGCTTAGTGAAGGTCTTCAAGGGGGCACTCACAAGACAAATGAAAGTTTATACCATTGCATAATGGAATGATTACCGAAGAATGTTTTTGTAGGACTAAATACATTAAAAATTGGTGTACTAGATGCAGCGATATGTTTCAGTGATGGAGTGATAGGAAGGGTGCAAGTCCTGAGAAATTCAGGCACAAAATGTGTCTCTAATATGGAAGATCAATTGCTTGCATGTGACAGACAACAGGTGCATGAAGCTGAAAGATTTGCTTTTCGAGTTACCAAAGAAGCAAGAAGTGCTAAAAGGAATGCCAAGAGGAAGATTGAAGAGGAAGACATGTTGCAGGATGAAGACTATGCTTCAGGAATGTTCTGAGGCACAGTTTAATTGGATTCGTGTCTTCATTCGCAATTTCCCCACAAGCTGTATTTTTCAAAATTCGGGTCCAAATATTGCAATAGTCCATACTTATGTAGTAGACCTAAGTTTTATTGCAGAATCAACTAAATTATAGGAAAATAACATTTTCATTAGGAAAACAAAAATATAAAATTAAAATGTAAGATATGATATTTTTTATCCTTATAATATACGAGGGCCGTTCAGAAAGTAACCTCCGGTTGATTTAAAAAAATACACCAAGTTAAATAAAAATATTTTAATATATACATCTTACAACTACATCTTTGCACTATTTTTCTACATAGTCTCCATAGCGACTGAGGCACTTATCGTATCTCTTCACAAGCTTTGAAATTCCTTCTGCATAAAAATCACCCGCTTGTGCCTGGAGCCAGCCTGTGACCGCATCTTTGAGCTCTTCGTCATCATCAAACCGCTGTGACCCAAGCCATTTCTTCAAATGCATGAAGAGGTGATAATCACTTGGCGCCAGGTCTGGGCTGTAAGGTGGATGGTTGATAACGTCCCACTTGAAGGACTCAAGAAGGGCCGTTGTTCTGCGAGCAGAGTGAGGACGGGCGTTATCGTGCAAAAAAACGATACCGGAAGTCAGCATACCACGGCGTTTGTTCTGTATAGCCCGTCGTAACTTTTCTATTGTTTCACAGTACACGTCTTGATTAATGGTCGTACCACGTTCCATGAATTCAACCAACAACACCCCTTTGGCATCCCAAAACACCGTTGCCATCAGTTTTCTGGCAGAAAAATCTTGCGAGGCTTTTCTTGGTTTGGTAGGCGAATTTGAATGTGCCCACATCTTTGATTGTTCTTTTGCCTCAGGGTTCACGTAATTAATCCAGGTTTCGTCACCGGTCACGATTCTGTTTAACAATGGTTCTCCTTCGTCCTCATAACGTGACAGAAAGTCTAATGCAGAGACCATTCTTTGAGTTTTGTGGTGGTCGGTAAGAATTTTGGGCACCCATCGTGCACAGAACTTACGGTAACCCAATCTTGCTGTCACTATCTCGTACAAAAGAGTCTTAGAAATCTGTGGAAAACCAGTAGACAACTCCGACATTGAGAAACGTCGATTTTCACGAACTTTTGCATCAACTGTCTGAACGAGTTCGTCAGTCACCAATGATGGTCTACCACTCCTCTCTTCATCATGAACGTTTTCTCGTCCACTTTTAAATAAACGTACCCATTCACGGACAACTCCTTCACTCATAACTCTTGGTCCGTACACGGCACAAAGCTCACGATGAATAGCTGCTGCAGAATACCCTTTGGCTGTAAAAAACCTTATGACAGCACGCACTTCACATTTGGCGGGGTTTTCTATTGCAGCACACATTTCAAACTGCCACAAAAACTAAACTAGCGCAGGTACGACGTTCACTCGACCACGGCTTGATGCCGACTGACCTGTTGAGTGCGTGAATGCACAGATGGCGTCGCTACTCCCCCCACAACCCGCACTGTGACCAATCGGAGGTTACTTAATGAACCGCCCTCGTACATAATACGCAGAATTAAATAGGTCTAGTACCTCAGCCATCATGTCATGCATATCTGGTAAAAATTTGGTATCCTTCAGATGTATAACAGTGGATTAAATGGTACCTCAATATGAGGAAGCATTTTGAAAAAAAAAAAAAAAAAAAAAAAAAAAAAAAAAAAAAAAAAAAAAAAAAAAAAAATATGCATCAATTTCTTTGCAATTTTTTTGATAACCCTAAGCAGGTTCAAAAATATTCAAAATACAGTAGAGTCCCATTAATCTGAACTAATTGTGACCGGACCTTTTTGGATTAACGATTTGTTTGGATTGGCCAGAATTATGGTGACGAATTTCTAGAATAAAGTATACCAAGCAGACACAAATAGGCACACCTCGGTAACAAATGGGAACAAGTGTGGGAACACTCACTCTCACTCCCTGCCCTTGTTGTTGTGCATTGTTGAGACCTTTGTAGTGTCTGAGGTCAGTGCACTGCCAGTTAACTCACAAAGTGCTTGGTTATGTTAGTTATCTATCACTGGCACGCCTAACAGTTGTATTGCATTCGTTCAGGTGGAGTGGTGTACGTACTTTCGTCATGAGTAAACGTTAACTCTCAAAGAAAAACTGAATGCTTTGAAGCAGACAATGGTGAGAATGTATTTAAACTGGCAACGGAACTGGGTGTTGGTAAAGCAACCATTTGTGATTGGAGGAAGACCCGAGTGAAGCTTTAACGGTCCTGTGCAACGTCTTCGAGAAAAACACTCGAAATTCAGCAGACTTTGAAAAGTCCCAGTACGATAAAGTGGATGAAGTTCTTTTCCTGTGGTGTACAGAGGAAAGAGAAACGGGAACTCCTTTGAGTGGAGCACTGGTTCAAGAGAAGGCTGTTTATTTGAACAAGTTAATGAATGATGAGAAGTCTTTTAGCGTGAGTATGGGTTGGTTGGACAGAATCAAAAAACGTCATGGAATCCATCAGCTGACAATTACTGGAGAGAAGCATTCTTCCGATTGTGATGCAGCGAAGGAATACTTGGGTGAGTTTGGAAAAAATTATAAGAGAGGAAGTATTCTCCCCAACAAATTCATAATGCTGACAAGACTGGCCTTAATTTTAGGGCATTGCCAACAAAAAGCCTGGCATCAAAATCAGAAGACCATGATCCTGGTTTTAAAATGTGCAAAGATCGTGTGGCTTTATTAGCATGCAGCAATGCTGCTGGTAATCACAAGCTGCCTTTCATACTGATCAGAAAATCTGCTAGGCCCATAGCTTTTAAAAACTGCAACATGAAGACCCTGCCCGTATATTATCGCAACCAGAAAGAAGTATGGATGGATGGTAAGCTGTTCAAAGAACGGTTTCACAGCCAATTTGTTCCCTCTGTTTGACGGTTTTATAAGGAAAATCATTTGTTTCCCTGTGCAATCCTTTTGATTGATAACACGCCGTATCACCCCAGCACTGAGGAACTACGTGATGGAGAAATTGTGGCAAAGTTTTTGCCGCCGAATGTTACACCACATCTACAGCCGATGGACCACGGTGTACTGCAAACATTAAAACTGATTTACAGGAAACAACTTTTAAGAACGCTGATCCAAAATTGTAGCATTCCTTTAGGCACAGCAGAATATTTCAGAAAATACTCTGAGAAAATCGTGGAGAAAACTGTGGACATCTCTTGAATTTCAGGACAGCCCAGTTGAAAATGAAGAGGAAAATCTACTACATATGATACAGACAATCCCTGAATGGGAAGAAGCTAGTGAAGGTGACGTAGATGTGTGGATGGCAGCAGATGGGGCATGTGCGGAGAACCTTACCGACGCTGATTTAGTTTAGTTGCTGCTGTGACTCACGACCGAGAAGAAGTGGGCTGCTGTGACAGAAGTGAGAATGAGCCTGAAAGCGACAAAGGAGAGCTGGTGCCACATCGTGATGCAGGAGAAGCCCATGACCTCGTGCTACGTTGTTTGGAGCAACAGCCCACTGCTACACCTGCTGATTTGATGTTTATGAGACGATGGCGCAACTATGCGTCATAACAGACTCTTCATAATGCAAAAACCAACGACTGAGGTTTTCATCTAAAAAGTAGGGATAAAATGTCCACTATATTTTAGTAAGTTTGACAGATTTTCTTTCATTGTTATGCATTGTTTAAACACAATATTTTCTTACCAATTTTCCTAATACATGTTTACTGTACTGTGTAAATTAAAATAGTGTGTACATAGAGCAGTTTACCACATGCTTTTCCATACTTAGTCTAACATTTTTCACGTCCAGATTACCCGAACGTTGCATTTTCCTTTTTTTCTGATCACCCGGAAGAAGAGCTATTAAAGAAGCACCACCCAACATTTCTTTGACACCAAAACACACTATAACATGCTGGATCTAATGGTGACATGCACTGGTTTACTACGACAAGAATTTCAAAATTGTTACAGTCATTCTGAACATAACTGCTTTTCCAAATGGAGTTCTGTACATTTGGTACTTCACAAGTGGTTTCAATTCATATTGAGAATGCATTTTAAATGCAATTATTTTTTGTTAGGCTTTATTTGTGTTAAGATTTTTTTTGGAGGAACTTGTGGCATTGTCTAGTGAGGGAAACAAAACACTATTTCAGAACATGGTTTTGGGAATCCTGACAAAAAACTCAATGTACATCTAAAATTAAAAATAAAATACATGAGATTGCCGTCTTTCTCAGCGTATTCCACTGATGAATTCCTCTTGGGTTATCAGCTGAGTGGTGGCGCAGTCTGGTCACAACGTTTCGATGAGTTTCGTACCCATCATCTTCCGGCTAAGTGTCGGGATGCTGTGTTCTGCATTCCTATATAGCTGCTTGGCCATCGTCCACTCATGTAGTCCAGCCAATCACGTTCCTCAGGAAGGGAGTACCGTGTTGGTAGTGGTGGGGGCCGCGGCGTGGCATGGTGTCAAGACCTGGTGGCTATCCAATCTGCCTACGGATGCCGCTGCCTTCTGATTGCAGCATTCCTGACGTATTTTGTCAATTGCAGGATTCCACGCTGCACTGAGCTTAAAACTGCTATCCCTGTTTACTAAAGTGTTGTGCAGATGTATCTCCACACCATCTTTGAAGATAGAGTCCCAGAAACCGTTGGCACTGCACAGCTGCTTCGATTTTCAAATTCCAATGTGTGTCCCTCAATAATGTTATGTTCTGCTATCGCAGGCTTGTTTGCCTGTTCTAGTCATACGTTCCTGATGTGTTCAGTGCAGCGCTGGGAGATACATCATTGTGTCTCCCCGATATATTCCATCCCACATTCGCATTCAATACTGTAAATGCCTGACATCTGCAGTCCCAGCTGATCTTTGGTTGAGCCAAGTATACCTGTAACTTTTTGCGGTGCGCGAAAGATGGTCGTTTTTTTCGTGCTTCTTTAATATTCTTGCGATCTTGGCATCAGCGGTCCAGCAAACGGCAGAAACGCAACACGATTTGCTTCGTCGTCTTCTGGTTTCTCCTCCCACCTCTCCTCTGCACGCAAACATGTGTTATTTGTCTCTCGGTGTAGCCATTTTTTCAGAAGGTTTCCCACAGATGTGCTAACACAGACAGCAAATTCTCGCTGTCACAGATCGACCTGGCTCTTTGTACTAAGGAGTTTAGTGCCGAGTTACATTGTGCTGGATGGTGACAGCTCCGAGCATTGAGATGTAAGTCCATGTGTGTCGTCTTCCTGTAGACCGAGTGTCCCAATGTACCATCCGGATTTTTCTTGATTGAAATACCCAAGAAGGGAAGACAGCCTCTCTCTTCTACCTTCATGGTGAATTTGATGCTGACATGTATGCCACTGAGATGGTGTAGACCTCTCTTCTACCTTCATGGTGAATTTGATGCTGACATGTATGCCACTGAGATGGTGTAGAAACTCCTGTAGTTTTTCCTTGCCATGGGGCCAAACTAAGAAAGTGTCTCCTCGCAGGAGACCTTCTGTAAAGCTTGGAAGGTAGGAGATGAGGTACTGGCAGAAGTGAAGCTGCAAGGACGGATCATGAGTCGTGCTTGGGTAGCTCAGTTGGTAGAGCACTTGCCCGCGAAAGGCAAAGGTCCCAAATTCAAGTCTCGGTCCGGCACACAGTTTTAATCTGCCAGGAAGTTTCATATCAGTGCACACTCCGCTGCAGAGTGAAAATCTCATTCTAGAGCTAAGGAATCATCCAGCAGCACCCGGGTGAAAAGATAACTGACATCAAAGCTGACTAGTAGATCATTCCCATCCATGTGTAACCCTTGGAGTACCTTAACAAACTGGGTTGAGTTCTTGAGATGGTGAGGGCAGTGACCCACGAGTAGTTTTAACAGCTGTGCTAGGTGCTTGGCTACACCACACGTCAGAGAGTTTATGGTGTTCAATACGGGATGTAGTGGGACATTCTCCTTATGAATCTTCGGGAGGCCATTGTCACGGTGGATTGGTTGGTTGGCGTTTAAGGGACCAAACAGCAAGGTCATCAGTCCCTTGTTTCAAATGTGGTCCATTCCGATAGTATGACATCTCAGAAAAGTCAGAACAATAAAAGGGAAAATGCTAAAAAATGTAAAAGAGCAGTCATGTTGTCAATGGTAAAAACAAAATGATGTAAGTCAGCAAGAGAGCAAACCCAACGCTATGCTAGAGGCAGGAAATATCCCACTTCTGAAGCAGTAGAGGCAAGACAACCTGCGACTTAAAGGTGAGTCACAGTGGAGCCAGTGCCAGAGGGTAAAGCTTCCTGATGGTGTTTCTCTCAAGTCCTGAGCTGTTGAGAAGGTTGTTGGTCTTGCGCAACACACAAGCAGTCGCTTTGTATGCTAGATCTTGTAGTGAGGTGTCGACCTTCTGCCAGTAATCTTCTGACTTCAGCAGGACTTCGCATTCCCTTTGTCTGCTAAGACCACTATATCCCTGTCATCATGAAGGTTCAACAGTGCCTTGCGCTCTTCTGCCGCAATGTTGTTGTTCAGCATTCTTGTTTCTCAACTACCCTGCTGATCTCCCTCCTCACTTCCTCGGCTGCTCTTGGTGCAAGTCCACATATGGCTTGCTCGACGTTGCTGATGATGTCATGTTTTGGTAACGTTCTTGGAATTGAAGCACTCGGCTGATAACCTGAGAAGAATTCATCATTGGAATACGCTGAGAGAGACTGCAGTCGCATATACCACACCTCTGCGGGGAGATGCTGCAGAATCTACGAATCAAGAAAGGAAAGCTGCTCTACAGATTAGCCTTCTTGCTAAAGTGTTGAGATAAGGAAGTGATGCCGCAGTTTGCGTACTTGCAGCATCCTGTCAACACGGCGAGGACAAAATGCATATTATGACAGACTGGTTCAGCCTTGGTACGGGAACACATACATGTTACCAGAATACAACTCTACAAGAACGCCAAGACTTTGCTCACTCACCACCTGTACCTAGCCCCCACTCTCCCAGCACACATCTGGGAGTGGCTGGACGCCAGCAGTGAGCCCTACTAGAAGAAAGTCACCGACAAACAGTGCAAGAAGTTCCTCTGACTTCCTGGCAGATGTCAACAGGAGGAGAAAGCAAGCAATATTAAGACCGTCATCAACCTATCAGAGAGAGCACTGAATGAGCCAACTATCTCCGTGCTGTCGAAAGGCCTGAACTTTGCTCCAACTGCAAGAACGTTACCATCATCAGCAACGTCAAGTCAAGCCATATGTGGACTCCCGCCGAGAGCGGCCAAGGAAGTGAGGAGGGAGGAGAGAGACCAGCAGGGTACTTGAGAAAGCAAGAATGCCGAACAACAACACTGCGGCAGAAGAGCACAAGGCACTGTTGAACCTTTACGATGACAGGGATTTAGTGGTCTTAGCAGACAAGGGAATGCGACAGTCCTACTGAAGACAGAAGATTACTGGCAGACGATCGAAACCTTACTACAAGTTCTAGCATACAAAGAAGTGGGGGAAAAACGCTACTGCTTCTGTTACACGCAAGACCATCAATCTTCTCAACAGCTCAGGACTTGACAGAAACATCATCAGGAAGATTTACCCTCCAGCACCGGCTCCACCGTGACTGTATGGTTACCCGAAGATCAATAAGGAGAATGTCCCACTACGTCCTATACAGAACACCATAAATTCTCCGACATATGGTGTAGCCAAGCACCTAGCACAGCTGTTAAAACCACGCGTCTGTCACTGCCCTCACCATGTCAAGAACTCTACCTAATTTGTTAAGGTACTCCAAGGGTTACACCAGGATGAGAATGATCTACTAGTCAGCTTTGATGTCACTGCCCTCACCATGTCAAGAACTCTACCGAATTTGTTAAGGTACTCCAAGGGTTAAACCAGAATGAGAATTATCTACTAGTCAGCTTTGATGTCACTTCTCTTTTCACCCGGGTGCCACTGGATGATTCCTTCGGAGATCACTTCAATGAGGACACACTCAGCATCTTTCTTCTCATGTTGACCACAACATACTTCAAATGTGATGGGAAATTTTATGAGCAAACAGATGCTGTTGCCATGGGTTCCGCCCTGGCCCAGGTATTGCCAACTTATACATGGAGTACTTTGAAGATGTGGCACTGAACACTGCTCGCCGTAAACGAAAAGTGTTCTACAGATACGTAAATGACACTTTTTTTAGTGTAGCCCCATGGCAAGGAAAAGCTACAGGAGTTTCGACACCATCTCAGTGGCATACATGTCAGCATCAAATTCACCATGAAGGTAGAATAGAGAGGCTGTCTTCCCTTCTTGGGTATTTCAGTCAAGAAAAATCCGGACGGTACGTTGGGACACTCGGTCTACAGGAAGACGACACACATGGACTTACATCTCAATGCACGGAGCTGCCACCATCCAGCACAATGTAACTCGGTACTAAACTCCTTAGTACAAAGAGCCAGGTCGATCTGTGACAGCAAGAATTTGCTGCCTGTGTGAGCACATCTGTGGGAAACCTTCTGAAAGAATGGCTACACCGAGAGATAAATAACACATGCTTGCATGCAGAGGAGAGGCGGGAGGAGAAACCAGAAGACGACGAAGCAAATCGTGTTGCGTTTCTGCCGTTTGCTGGACTGCTGAGTGCCAAGATCGCAAGAATATTAAAGAAGCACAAAATAACGACCACCCTTCGCACGCCGCAAAAAGTTAAATATATACCTGGCTCAACCAAAGACCAGCTGGGGTTGCAGACGCCGGGCATTAAGAGTATCGAGTGCGAATGTGGGATGGAATATATCGGGCAGGCACAACAATGTATCTCCCAGCACCGTACTGAACACATCACATCAGGAACGTATGACTATGACAGACAAACAAGTCCGCAATAGCAGAACATAGCATTATCAAGGGACACACCGTCAAAAAAAAAAAACGAAGAAGCTGTGCAGCGCCAATGGTTTCTGGGACTATCTTCAAAGAGGCAGTGGAGATATGTCTGCACAACAATTTAGTAAACAGGGATAGCGTTTTTCAGCTCAGTGCAGTGTGGAATCCCACAACTGACAAAATACATCAGGAACACTCCGATCTGAAGGCAGTGGCATCCACAGACAGATTGGATACTCACCGGGTCTCAACACCGGGCTGCACCGCCCCCCACCACCACCACCACCACCACCACCACCACCACCACCACCACCGACACAGTACCCCCTTCTGGAGGAACATGACTGGCCGGCCTACAGAAGTGGATGACGGCCAAGCAGCTATATAGATATGCAGAACACAGCATCCTGACACTTCGCCAAAAGATAATGGGTATGAAACTCATTGAAATGTTGCGACAAGACGATGCCACCACTCTACTGATAACCTGAGAAGAATAGAATAAGTAAAATAGACTACCTCCAGTGATCACAGGTTCCTTTCACTGCCGTATCATCATATTTATAATGTCATGTTTTTTCAACAAATATGGCTTCGAGAACTATTAGGTGCAAGGATCATATAGCAGAAGTGAAAAGTTATCACCAAGTACATAATGTATATATTGTAGAACACTATTACAGAATAAACTTTAAAGGATTTTATGGAATAAATTTTTAAAGAATTTTGAGATCTTTGTTTCGTGGTGATGAATGCACGTGTTGTAATAAATATTTCTGGTGGTGTATAAATACGATTTTGTCAACTTAATATAGCTTTAACTTTATACTCTTTTACACAATAGGGTGACATGTTGCAACCTTCAAGTACAATAATTATGTTGGCTATAGTGGTAAAATATGCGCAAATAATCATTTGGTTGGGATGCACAGACAGAAATGAAAGGCTGGATGCAGAGCGAGGGGAAGTGAGAGAGAAAGAGAGAGGGTGATAGGAGTGACTGGATGAGAGCAAACTATCAAAGCATGGGTTCTTAGGATTATATCTGTTACATGTAATAACTGCCTAAAGGCTGGGGTAATACATTTGCTCAGTGCTTCAAATATACAGATGGATGTACAGTTTGTGCCATTATTTGATGTAGATAAACTGTACATCCATCTGTATATTTAAAGCATTGACCAGTTTTATTATCCCAGCCTTTGGGCAATTATTACATGTAAAAGGTATAATCCTAAGAACCCCTGCATTGATAGTTCGCTCTCATCCAGTCACTTCTCCACCCCCTTTCTCTGTCTCTTACCCTCCTCTGCATCCAGCCTTTCATTTCTGTCCGTGCATCCCAACCAAACTGTTATTTGCACATACTTTTACCACTGTAGCCAACACAATTATTAAACAGTGACAGGTAACAGTAAACTACTTGTTTCATTTAACTGGGAGTGCATGTTTGAAGAATATGGAAATAGATGCTAATATTTACTGTTCTTTGTGAGTGTGTGTAATGGTACACAGTGTTGTCAGTGCACCTCTAATATTCCACAACGAACCTGAACCTTTAGCAAGACAATGCACTACCACGTCAGTCCCAAATCATGTTTCAGAGATTCGAGAAATACTCAATAGTTGTCTGCAACACAACTGAATAAGATGAGGACACACTGAATCCGGATCTGACTAACAGCCCTTGAATTGTGGGCAGCAATTGGCAGTCATAAACCAAGATGGATTTCACATTTTGGTGTCTCCTGGAGCCCTTCCTATGGTACGTCACTGCTTTCGTTAAAGTACAAAATAGGTGCTACATGCTACTAACAAGGCATGTTCACTAATGTTAATGCTGTTTTGCATGTGTTAAATACTTATGGGATGCACTTTATGGAATGAAAGATCTATGATGTTTGTGTCAACTGTATTTCATTTCAAACCCCAACATAAAATTTAAAGCACATTCATTATTATGTCAGATAAATCATTTAATTTTTTGAACTCCCACCTCATACTTATGAGAAATAAATCTTTCACACTGATAGCCTTCAAAACCTTTTACAACTACATATTAATGCATTGCTCTTTCGATACTTTATACTGTTTGGGCACCAACAAGACAGATTTGTGTAATTGAGGCAAGGGACTAATTAATTCAAATAATATCTTGCAGATCAGAGAAGTTTTTGCTGTTTAGTATTATTAAACCAATAGGCTTTTTTCTGGACAATTTTGTGTTTCACAACAGTACTAAAGAGCAACACTTTCCAGACATCAGCACAATTCTTGGTAAATTGCACCACTGGGTTAAGACATTACAGTGATTATCTTAAATAAAGGAAGCCAATTTTTCACACTGCTGATGTTTGTCATTTTGATTCAAGTCTATGGAAGTGGTTCACAAAAAGAACAACTGAAATAAAATCTTTATTAACGATACTGAAACATTCTTAAATTTATTTGTAAAAAAAAAAAAAACAAGTTACCTGAAAATGTGGCAATCCTTCTGCATTGATACGCTTTGGTCTTCTGAAATCGAGATGGTCTGGTTTTGTTCCATCAGGCAATGTATGTAGGTAGAAACATTTATCCCCAAATGGGCATTTGCCTTTTCCAAAATTGTACAGTCGGCATGGTTTTACCCTGTAACAATACAGCTTTAAGAAAAAAGAACTGCTGCAAGAACCTTTTCATAATTAATTTTAGATATGCTTTCACCTAGAACATCACGTGTATTTTACATTTTGGCAAAGCATCAGGAAACAGGCTTGTTTTGTAGTGGATGTAAACATCTTTAAGAAATCTTTTTCTCATCTTTTGAGTGGTCTTCAGTTACTTCTCATTTAAGAAGAAACACAAAGATGACTTTTCCATTGTTTATTAGTTATTCCCTGCATCTCACTCGTCAAGTCATGTAACATTTTTATTTTTTATTGACTGTATTATAGGAACATTTCAACCATTATGTAGTCACAAAGAAGCAGCTTCTGTGACCTAGTATGTAAGTGTACTGTTTGACTGTCACATCAGTTCTACATCTAAATTCAAACTCTGCATGCCCCATGATGTGGAGGGTACGTTAATTACCACTGTTGTTTCTCCTTTTTTATGTTCAGTTTGTGAATGCTGCACATAAAGAGTAACTGCCAGTAAGCCTTCATATCAGCTTTTTTTTATTTTGTTATTGCCATCTTACAATATTTAGGTGGAAGGTTGCCTAGCTTCTTAGAATCCATGTTGTTGCAGTTTTAAGGGTAAATGTATCAATACAGCACATCACATCTTGCAGCATCTGTCACTCAACTTGAATGAATCTTCCCATTTCACTCTCATTAATGAACAAAACTGTAATGAGCATACCACTATGCTCTCCTCCTCATCCAATACGCCTACCTGAACAATCGGTTCTCGTCTAATTTTGTTTGTTTCTGAAATACGAAGTGTAGCATTCTGTAAGTTGATTTTTGTTAGGCATTTGATAGGCCTGTTCCTACTCCAAAATATGTTTCAATATTGACTCAATCTAGTGGCCAAGTTTCATACACTTGGGAAGTAAGATGGCAAAAGTGGATCAAGAAGCTAACAAGTAAAGAAAAGAAACATTATAATGTGAAGCAGCAATAAAATATCAGAAAGCATCATAGTTTATTTTGCTGCTGTTTGTTGGATTTTGCATACTTGAAACTTATGAACACTGCACAGACAAAAGTAGAGAATGCCTAGGATTTGTAATATTGTTCGCTTTGCATTTAATAGAGAAGTGAAGGCAATGGTGGTGACAGGTCTATCCTCTCGCATTGTGTGTGGGGCGAATGCTTTTCAGCAAAATGAGCCAGAAAAGAATTTACTTGTTTCAAGAAAGATTGTGTTGAACATGCAGATAATCGCAATAACTGGCGTGAAATGAACTGGAACATTTAACCATCATCCAACAGTTGCATTGAATGAACAAGGATCAGAAGTCAAGGTTGGGAGTACTGCTTGGTCTAATTCAAAGCAACAAAAGGTAAATGGGTGAATATTACTGCGCATTTGTTTGAGCATCATCAGGTCACTAATTGGTAAGTCATATACAATATTGTTACTGTAGATGAGTTATGATGTGTTTGATAACTTCTTAGGACGAAATTAACAGCTGAGCCCTAACAAAAGACATATACTCAGGCAAACGGCAGTGTCGACATAGTATTTTTGATCTGGAAGCACAGAAAGGGTGTTGTGCTCTACAAATTTTTTCCCAGGGTTGTGTCCATTGCAGCTGGTATTATTTGCTAACAACTGACATTCTGGTCACAATGTAACAAAAATGACCAACAAAGCTCATCATGCGTTGCTACAACGCAGTAAAACATTCTGCTGATGTCACAAACAGAACTATCCAGCAGTTAGTTTGGGAGTCATCCATCATGCACTACTATTTCTGATCTTATACCCTCAAATGTTTACTTACTGAAGAACCATCAAAAAAATTCCTTTCGGTATGACAATGCAGTTCACACCTGGTTTGACGACATCTTTAACACACAACCAGGTGGCTCTCAGTTAACTACCTGAGCACTGTCAGACCAATTCAGTTAATTTGAAAGAACATTCAGGGCGTCCCAAGAGGAATGATACACACTATGTGATCAAAAGTACCCGGACACCTGGCTGAAAATGACAGACAAGTTCGTGGCGCCCTCCATCAGTAAGGCTGGAATTCAGTATGGTGTTGGCCCACTCTCAGCCTTGATGATAGCTTCCACTCTTGCAGACATATTTTCAATGAGGTGCTGGAAAGTTTCTTGGGGAATGGCAGACCATTCTTCATGGAGTGCTGCTCTGAGGAGAGGTATTGATGCCAGTCAGTGAGCCCTGGCACGAAGTCTGCATTCTAAAACATCCCAAAGGTGTTCTATAGGATTCAGGTCAGGACTCTGTGCAGGCCAGTCCATTACAGGGATGTTATTGTTGTGTAATCACTCTGCCACAGGCCACGCATTACGAAAAGGTGCTCGATCATGTTGAAAGATGCAATCACCATTCCTGAATTGCTCTTCAACAGCGGGGTGCTTAAAACATCAACATAGGCTTGTGATGTGACACTGCCACGCAAAACAACAAGGGATGCAAGCACCTTCCATGCAAAACACGACCACACCATAACATTACCGGCTCCGAATTTTACTGTTGGCACTACACACACTGGCAGATGACGTTCACAGGGCATTCGCCATACCCACACCATGCCATCATATCGCCACACTGTGTACTGTGATTCGTCACTCCAGACAATATTTTTCCACTGTTCAATCATCCAATGCCTATGCTCCTTACACCAAGCGAGGCGTCGTTTGGCATTTACCAGCGTGATGTGTGGCTTACGAGCAGTCGCTCGACCACGAAATCCATGTTTTATCACCTGGTGCCTAACCGTCATAGTACTTGCAGTAGATCCTGATGCAGTTTGGAATTCCCGTGTGATGGTCTGGATAGATGTCTGCCTATTACTCATTACGACCCTCTTCAACTGCCGGCGGTTTCTTGTCAGTCAACAGACGAGGTCGGCCTGACGCTTTTGTGCTGTATGTGTCCCTTCACGTTTCCACTTCACTATCACATCTGAAACATCTGACCTAGGGATGTTGAAGAGTGTGGAAATCTTGTGTACTGATGTATGACAAGTGACGCCCAATCACCTGACCACGTTCGAAGTCCATGAGTTACGTGGCGTGCCCCATTCTGCTCTCTCACAATGTCTAATGACTTCAGTAGTCACCAACATGGAGCAGTTGGCAGTAGGTGGCAGCACAATGCATGTAATACGAAAAACTTATGTTTTTGGGGGTGTCTGGATACTTTTGATCATATAGTGTATGTTCAGGGATATGACGGTAACTGTCATTCGAAGCATCGAAGTCCAGCAAAGAAGGGTTTTGAAATGCACACTTGAAGAACTATGAGCACTTCTTCAGTAGAAGAGGTGTTCCTCAGTAGTGAAGATAAAGAACTGCTCATAGTCCTTAGGGTGTGCATAATACAGCCCATGCTTTGAATGATCATTTGTCATAATCCTGAATACTGATCATTCCTCATGGGACACACTGTATTGTTCCTAATTAAAGTAGACTGAAAAAATGCTCATAGCTCTTAAGGTATGCATTTCTAAGCCCATGTTTACTGGACTTCTCTTGCTTCAAATTGAATGATCATTCCTATCATATACCTGAACATATATGATTCCTCCTCAGCAGAGTGAGTTACAGCATTGCAGCAATACGTGGTAGAGCTTTGTTGGTCATTTTTCTTACACTGTGACCAGAATGTGTCAGATGTTGGCAAATAATACAAGCTTCAATGGACACAACCCTAGCAAAAAGTTTGTAGAGCACAACACCCTTTCTGTGCCACCAGATGAAAAATACTATATCAACACTGCCATTTGCCAAAGTACAGGGTTATTACAAATGATTGAAGCGATTTCACAGCTCTACAATAACTTTATTATTTGAGATATTTTCAGAATGCTTTGCACACACATACAAAAACTCAAAAAGTTTTTTAGGCATTCACAAATGTTCTATATGTGCCCCTTTAGTGATTCGGCAGACATCAAGCCGATCATCAAGTTCCTCCCACACTCGGCGCAGCATGTCCCCATCAATGAGTTCGAAAGCATCGTTGATGCGAGCTCGCAGTTCTGGCACGTTTATTGGTAGAGGAGGTTTAAACACTGAATCTTTCACATAATGCCACAGAAAGAAATCGCATGGGGTTAGGTTGGGAGAGCGTGGAGGCCATGACATGAATTGTTGATCATGATCTCCACCACGACCGAGCCATCGGTTTTCCAATCTCCTGTTTAAGAAATGCTTCTGCTTTAGCCTTTTCCATAAGATTTTCCAAACCGTCGGCTGTGGTACGTTTAGCTCCCTGTTTGCTTTATTCGTCGACTTCCGCGGGCTATGTGTGAAACTTTCCCGCACGCGTTCAACCGTTTCTTCGCTCACTGCAGGCCGACCCGTTGATTTCCCCTTACAGAGGCATCCAGAAGCTTTAAACTGCGCATACCATCGCCGGATGGAGTTAGCAGTTGGTGGATCTTTGTTGAACTTCGTCCTGAAGTGTCGTTGCACTGTTATGACTGACTGATGTGAGTGCATTTCAAGCACGACATACGCTTTCTTGGCTCCTGTCGCCATTTTGTCTCACTGCGCTCTCGAGCGCTCTGGCGGCAGAAACCTGAAGTGCGGCTTCAGCCGAACAAAACTTTATGAGTTTTTCTACGTATCTGTAGTGTGTCGTGACCATATGTCAATGAATGGAGCTACAGTGAATTTATGAAATCGCTTCAATCATTTGTAATAGCCCTGTATATGTCTTTTGTTAGAGCTCAGCTGCTAATTTCTTCTTAAGAAGTTAACAAGCACATCATAAATCATCACCAGGAACAATATTGTATATGACTTCCCAATGAGTGGACTGATGATGCTCAAACAAATATGCATTGATACTCACCCATTTATTTTTTTGCTTTGAATTAGAGCATGCAGTAATCCCAAACCTGACTTCTGAACCTTGTGTAATGAATGCATATGTCATGTGATGGTTAAATGTTCCAGTTCATTACACGTCAATTATCTTGACTTCGTGAGTGTTGAAAATCTTTCATGCCAACACAATCTTCCTTGAAACACGTAAATTCTTTTTTGACATTTTTGTCCAAAAGCATTCACCTCAAACTCAATACAAAGGGTTAGACCTGGCATCGCTGCCTTCATTTTCTATTAAACCCACAGCTAACAATATGCCACAAAGTTTTACCAAAGAATAATCACCAAACAGTGATAGGTTTTCAGAAGTTATTTTATTTAAGAGACCAATTTAAACATTTTATTAATGCCGTCTTCAAGTCCCTGCATGTTAAAAACGAGTGTGTATACGTGTAATATTTGTCAAGGTATACCACTAGTTGACATTACAGACAATGAAGTGTAATAATGAAAGTACTTAAAACCTACAAAATGCAACATGTAGTGTTAAGAAGAGCACCTGTTCATACGAAGCACAACAGAACAGAATATGTACACATATTGGTTCACATCAAAACTATTTTGATGTAATGCATTTATAGTAGAACATGCTGAACATCACAGAAACAAAAAATAGACGCTATACAAAATAAGATGCACAAAAGGATAAAACTTGTCTAGTGTATATATTAACTCATATACATGAGAATCGCCATAGTTCTTAAGAAGAACTATCCCTGGTCAAATTAAAAGTCGTGATTTGACCTATGAAGTACACAATGGCGTGCTTATCTATTACCGAACTAATATCACCCACTATTAGTATTGTATCAGAATAAGTTTTCACAATATCAAAATATGCTATAAGAGGCAACCCCAATAGTCAACAAATTACTAAGTGAATAACAGTAAGAAAAAACTTGTGAGGAATACTCATGAAATACATAGACAGCATAATGTTAAATGTAAAATCAAAAAATAAAAAAATATGCCTTACAGCCCCTTGAACATCAAACGGTGGGCAAATACTAGGATGGAACAAGCAAGCAACCCAAAATACTTATTAACCAAGCAGAGCCCCCCAAAAATCTCAATAGACTATGTAATTTCTACTCTCTTGAGATTTAAGGTGATATACTATTGATATTTATAGAATGATTAAACCCATCCAAATATGAACTAACACATAGCAAGCTGTTTCACAAAGCAAGTGTAAGCACAGACCAGGCTAAAAGTATGCAAAGAGTGTGAAAACCGGCAAGAATACAAAATACAAGCATAATAGTTAAGGAACTTACTAGCACAAAAAGGAGCAATATTTTGAGTGGAAATGGAGTTGTTAAATGACCTCATACTACAAAACAATCAATGAATTTACCAATACTAAATCAAAGCCTTCTAAATAATGAGGAAAACAACCAATTTAGTAGTGCAGGACTACATATGCCGGGAGTATCAAGCTATAAAGTGAAATTTGCTACCCACTACAGTAGCCTAGAATATAATCAAATCCCACATATCATCTGATCGACATCAACCAAAAATCCTTAAAAATCATAGAATTTGCATACGTGGTAAGAACATCAAAAAATTCCCCTTAAGGTGTAAGCCGAAGTTAAAGTCAGGTCACACAGCTAACTTACACTACACAAACACCACTCACGAGATTCAGTCACACACCCAACACCCCACATATGACCTGGGCATTATGTCAATTTGGGTCTAAAATTTCACCAGGCTAAAAAAGGCATTCTAACTACGAGGGTAATCCCAAAACTAAAGTCTCCATTTTTTTTTTACAAGTACATTGACCTGTTTATTCAATAGTTTACATCAGTTTACAGGTTTAAAATTTAGCTATTTTTCGACATAATCACCATTTCTGTTGCTGCATTTCCGTAGATGCTCTGGCAGTTATTGTATGCCCATGTCATACCAGCTTGCCGCCACGCTGTTCAGAAAGTTATGAACTACTACTTTCACCTCATCATCGGAGCTGAATTGCTGGGACTACAATTAACGCTGACAGGTACTGTGAGACTCTGAAAAAACCCAAAAGGGCAATTCAGAACAGGAGAAAAGGAATGTTGAGCAAGGGCGTTCACATTCTCCATGACAACACTCACCCACACATCACTCAGCAAACCGTTGCTCTCCTGCAACAGTTTCAGTGGAACATAATCACCCACCCAACCTATGGTCCTGACTTGGCACCCAGTGACTATCACCTGCTACCTAGGTTAAAAGAACATTTGTCTGGAAAGTGATTCAGCTCCAATGACGGGGTGAAAGAAGAGGTTCATAACTTTCTGAACAGCACGGCAGCGAGCTGGTATGACATGGGCATACAATAACTGCCACAGCATCTACGGAAATGCAGCAACAGAAATGGTGATTATGTCGAAAAATAGCTAAATGTTAAACCTGTAAACTGATGTAAACCATTGTAGAAATAAACAGGTCTATATACTTATAAAAAAATAGGAGACCTCACTTTTGGGATTACCCTTGTATGTAAAAGATAACACTTATCAGTCTGAAGAATGCAATTAAATATCATGGGTTAATATAGCCAAATGAAATCTGTAGTTTAATGTGAAGGACTGAAATTGCTCCAGGGGATTACATAATATGTAGGTAATTAGCTAGATATCACACTCGCAGATAAGACTATACCAGCATGAATCCGCTATGAAGCATAGTATCAGTAAATGTGAATCCTCAAGGAACATGCAGGGGCCTGCAGCTGGCATTAATGAGATGCCAAAACCAGTCATACAAATAATGTAACTTCTGAAAACATACGACTGTTTGGTGATTTTTCTTTGGTAAATATCCACAACAGATCGACAGAGATTATTATGTCACAAATGTTGAACTTCTACTCCACTTGAGATTATTTTCCAAGGCTTACACAATTTTCATGAAGTTCAAGTATGGAGTAGGCAAAACCCAATACTTAACAGGAAGATAAATACTGGAAATTCAAGCAAGTAAATGACAACTGATAAATACAGTCTCAGTGCCACACTGCAGTCACTTGGTTATGCATGTGGCATGTGACGTACGGCCAGTCTCTTGGTGGCCACAAAAGGGCAAGGAAACTGGAGTGTGTAATGTACTGATCTCGATGCAGCCATGAGCTCCTTTGATGAATTGTTTCCGGAAGCTTTTGCTATTACTGATGGGTCAGAATGTGAAGTGAATACTTTTCCGGTTACGTCAGACTTACAACTAAAGCAGTTAAAAAAATAAGTGAGTGTGTGGACTCAAACTCATGACTCCAAATCCACGTTTCGTGATGTTTACAAGTAGACCACAAACTCTTACAGCACTGTAACTGCTTGAGAAGGAGAAACTCTTCCTCCAAACACTTCTGCATTCTACAATCTTGTCAAATTGTGGATATAGCCAGACACAGAAATCTGAGGGGTGGCCAGTTTTATTGGCTGCCTTAAGTGAGCAACCTGCACTTGGTACCTGTCTCTGCAATGGCCACCAGGATCGATGACAGCCTGTACCTCAACATGCATATCAATGAGGTTTAGAAATTACTGAGTTAGGAATATTGACGTTTAAAAATTGGTTGTATTAAGTCACATTCTTATCCAGAACCTTATGTACTTCCTACAAAAGAGAACGATGAAGAGGTCTGCATGTGCATACTTCATGAGAATGGGAAGTTACTTGTCATTTAACTTTCTCACAATATACCATTATTTCCTTGCAATGCAGACACATTGGCTGTTGAAACAGTTTCCACAAACTGATATCACTAGTGCAAAGCAGAATTTCCAAATCTGTGGAGTAAACACTACTTCCACATATACTTCTGAAGTTGATGTTACCAAGGACATTAAATTCTACCAGTGGGTCTGTAGAAAACCAGCTGCAATGCAAATGACTCCATTCATGCCCACTGCAGAAGGCTTTGCCTTTCTAAAAACATTGCTTGAAGATTTCTCTCTCCACATTTAGAACAGTGTAAGACAGCATTCAGAAATTCATGTACTGAAGGCTCATTTGTAGGATGGAGAAATAATTTTCCATTCACATTTTACAGATAATTTCAGCATCAAGTTTCAAAAGGAAATAACTCAAGTTCACTAAGTTCTGAAATTGTCACATTATTCTATTGTTATCCTGATAGCAATGAGCTAAAGGCAGTTTTCATATGACATTTGTCTGATTCTACATGTTATTGTTTTTATCTTTAATAAAGCTATTTTAACTGAGTTTCAACAACAGAGCCCTAAAATTATATTCTGTCATCGCTGAACTGATGGAGCAGCACCTCAGTTCAAACATGGATTCATTTTTGAGCACTTCCTGCACTGTGAAGAACTGAGCATTTCCACCTGACTGTAGCTTCTTTGCAAGAGGTCACAAAAGGGTGTGGTTGATGGAATTTGCGATGAGATCAAGAGGATGGTATGGGTGAGCATACTGAGTGGTAACACCATGTTTCTATTGCAGAAACATTTGCACAAATTGTATCAAACGTTGTGAGAAAACTATGCATTTTGTATGTTCCTACAGAAGAAGCTGTTCCAATGACTGTCGGGCTCAGTGATCAATGGAAAGATGTGCGAAAGTGCTTGGGACATTATCCTTGCACTACGCAATGTGTGTGGAAATACATCACCACATCTGCTTTAGCTCAAATTCACTATTTACAGGAAGCATTACCACATACGTGTATTACTGTATGTGTGGAAATATCAAGTCCAAGTCTAACATAGCCTTATATGACATCTCAGTTGTTATGTCAATGTAGATGACAATTGTGGAGACTAATTTTGTAAAAATAACAGGGTGTATACACGGACAAGGAAAAAAAATTCCCGGATTTACCCCGAATCTCCTGGTTAAAAATACATTTTCTCCCGAGTGAAAATACACTTTTTCTGTGTTAAGTGATAGTATACTTTCCCTCTGAACTGTAAAACGTATCCTTCGAATGGGTATGGTTTTATACAGCAGCGTAGAATTTCCCGGCACTTTAGAAAACGAAACTCAGAGCGAAAAAACCCGTTTTGGAAAGATCTTTGATCTGCAGCAACATGTACGCTGCATATTTTCATATCACGAAAGTATAAATTTGAATTCCAACAACAGGAAAATTTAATGGTTTAAATTAATATACATAGTGTTGCTACAAGAAAAGCAAAGCTTTCGCGTATAATATTTGTCTCTAAGTTTAATAAGCTACAAGAGAAGCTAAGCTTTCACATGTAATGTTGATTTGTTTAACGCATGTTACACTTTAAGATACATCACACAAACACGCCAGTAAAATTTTTAATAACGACGTAGATCTCTGATCTTCTGGGATAGAAATTCTTAATGGCTCGTCATCAAAAAGTTGATTTTTAAAAGAGAGCAAACGCACTGTGATATAGGAAATTCATAGTACATTCTTGCACACAGTTTATCTTCTGTAAAAGGAAATTTACTTTGAAAATAACTCTTTTCGAATAACTGTTCGCAATTTTTCCTGTGACTTGTTAGAAATAGACTCATTTCAGCAGTTGCCAGACAGCACCAGGTAAGAGGCGTCTCACCGCACTTGCACAGCTATAGTGACGTAGGAAGCCCTTATGTTCGTACGTGGAAAACACTAAAAGATCTTACTTCTTGTCATAAAAGAAACAAGACATGAGAGGATACTCCAAGAGCGTCGGAATTTCGTGAACCATACTAAAATGCATAGTTCACCTTACAGTGCACATTCGTATGTCCAAATTCCCAATGACGTAGGCCTCGGCCTGATATGGAGCTTTTCAGTGTGGTTTTCGGGACGTACATTTTCTTCGAGTACCAGTACCAGTACTGTAGGATTAGGTATTCGGAGTAGGTATTAAAATTCATCGAGAAGAAATAAAAACTTTGAGGTTTGCCGATGACATTGTAATTCTGTCAGAGACAGCAAAAGGACTTGGAAGAGCAGTTGAATGGAATGGACAGTGTCTTGAAAGGAGGATATAAGATGAACATCAACAAAAGCAAAACGAGGATAATGGAATGTAGTCGAATTAAGTCGGGTGATGCTGAGGGAATTAGATTAGGAAATGAGACACTTAAAGTAGTAAAGGAGTTTTGCTATTTGGGGAGCAAAATAACTGATGATGGTCGAAGTAGAGAGGATATAAAATGTAGACTGGCAATGGCAAGGAAAGTGTTTCTGAAGAAGAGAAATTTGTTAACATCGAGTATAGATTCAAGCGTCTGGAAGTCATTTCTGAAAGTATTTGTATGGAGTGTAGCCATGTATGGAAGTGAAACATGGACGATAAGTAGTTTAGACAAGAAGAGAATAGAAGCTTTTGAAATGTGGTGCTACAGAAGAATGCTGAAGATTAGATGGGTAGATCACATAACTAATGAGGAAGTATTGAATAAGATTGGGGAGAAGAGAAGTTTGTGGCACAACTTGACCAGAAGAAGGTATGTTCTGAGGCATCAAGGGATTACCAATTTAGTATTGGAGGGCAGCGTGGAGGGTAAAAATCGTAGAGGGAGACCAAGAGATGAATACACTAAGCAGATTCAGAAGGATGTAGGTTGCAGTAAATACTGGGAGATGAAGAAGCTTGCACAGGATAGAGTAGCATGGAGAGCTGCATCAAACCAGTCTCAGGACTGAAGACGACAACAACAACAACAACAACAACAACAACAACAACCAGTACTGTATTATGTCATGTTTCATTCTTTGTTATGGCATAATGCAGTAAGTGCTAGAAGATGAGTACGTGCACTTGAAATGCAGCGAACAGTAGAAACTAGCCAATAGTGTGGAATTAAACACTTTGTTTCAATGCCTTCAATGCCTCAGCAGGAAACCCTAATAAAAGCCAAATTACTTTCGCAAACCAACAAAAATAACTTTATTGTTCTGCAAGGCGATTAATGCTTGACTGTCAGAAAGGTGGAAATAAAATAAAATCTGAAACTAGTAACATATTTTAGCCTTCTGTAATTACGTGAATATATTTTAATTCACTTAATAGCTCCCAGCCACAGGAATCAGTCTTACCACCCCCTCCTCCTCCCCCTCCCCCCCCCCCCCCCCATAACTCAGACTGCTCTGTGGAGAAAAAGAAAGAGAGGGAAAAAAAAGACAGACTTTTCGAAAAGAGGTTCATTTTGTAGCGCACAACTTTCTGAAGAGTCTGATACATGAAACATACATCTTTGAGGAAATGTAAGACATGTTATTTGGTCTTAAGTGTGCACTGCAGTGCCACGCCTCTTCAAACAACATTCTTATAGGGCATGTCACTGTATTTTGCTCTGTGGAACTCAAACGTATATATTTTGTAATGGATGCCATTAAACTATTTCAGGACAGTGGAAATTGAAATGTCCTGTAGTGCCTATCCTGCTCCCAGTCGGCCGGCTTGACATTCTGTACAACCCCTTGCAATTAATACTGGATAGGAATATTTGTAACCAGGAGAACAAGAACTCTTCAGAAAATCTGGACTCTTTATTGCCTATTAGCTAATAACTTGCTCTTCTGTGTAACATAAAATTAAATATAGGATACCTAAAACCAGTAAAGACATGAGACAGGCAAGACAGTACACATTTCTTCAATCCTTAGGTCCTAGTGATTTTTCTCTGTAATCTTGGTACAACTTTACATGGCGTTCTTTCCTGTCTGCGAAAGAACTATTACCTTATCAAAGTTCGTCAAACTTTCTGCTACATGATAAATGTAAATGTCCTTGGCTAATACTGAAAAAGCATTTAATACAATTAGTACCCAAGACTGGTGTGGTTTCTCAATCTGATTACGTCTATTTTGTCACTGTGTTCAGGATAAAACAAAATAGGCCTTCTAATATTTCAGCAACTGTAACACACACCAAATAAGCGACACTGTTTTGGCAATAATGACCATATTTATAATACGACAATTAATTCATGAAGTACCAATACGAAATACCTATTTGGCCTACTATAAGCAAAAAGCTTTACGTTAGGAAATAGTTTCACATTTCATTCATGCATTCCAGTTTCTCATGCGCAAGACCAAAAAGTAGTAGAACGAAATTTTTGTATAAATTTGGAATCCTCATATTCTTCCATAATCTGCGTGATGACCCCGTTTCTTCTCCTTCCTCGTTCTAACAAACAGTTCTGTCATCACTAATTCTGTAACTATTCCTAACACTGTCAAAACTCATTCTCCGGTTAACTTTACTACCCCTGCCATAATCACCGGTTTAGTTATCCAGCGATTATTCACCGGTTAGGCGTTATTACGAGTTCGTACAATGCGTTTCCTGCGCTACTTCCAGAATGGAACTTAAGTGGCTGCTAGCCGGGGACAGCAACTGGCCCTGTCTAGTGTAATGATCTGGCCTAAAATTTTCTGTCAAAATTTCACTTTCTTGGATACACCGAGAAGATAATACGTAGTCTTTCTTACCTGTTATTCCTGTTAGTCGTTTATTCCACTCTGATAGTCTGAATCTATGGATTTCGCTAGTGATTATAACAACGCTGAACATTCGCAAACCGAATCAACTACATAAACAAGCAGCACTTGGCATTTTCCAGTTCTGTTTTATTCCGCTCAGCTCGTATAGCCCCGTCCCGTTTTGTCTGCCGTTGGTACAGATGTCACGTACAATATGCACGCATTCAAAAATCAACTAATTCATTCAGAAATCAATTAGAATTTGTTCAAATACCAGCATGGGTGTGTTTCAAAATCATATGAATCATCGATAGACCGACGTGCACTGGATGCTAGGTGCTTTGTGAAACAAGGATTTTTCCCTCAAGAATATGAATTTACCCCCTCCCCCAAAATTGCCACCCGGTTCAGATACCCCGGTTTGGCCTCACCCCCCACTAGATACGGGCCTGCTGTGCACGTGTGTTCTGACAGCTTGGGCGCGCCAGTAAAACGTTTCCGGGTACAATGTGGCTGGTTGCTGCTACTGCTACTTAGACAGCCAACAGCCAAATTTCTGTAGCCAGAAGCGGGAGAAGGTACTAAAAAGGCTTTGACACATTCTGCTGTTGGCAGACTCTTGTACGAACACTGTTATTTTATATGGCACATTTCCTTTGCAATTTAAGTTTTATTTTCGTTTTTTTTCTCTCGTTCATGTTTTAATGCTGCAGTATTATTCTGCAGTAGCAGGATACAGTAATATCCTTTGTTAGAGTATCGGTTCTTACCAGTCAGAATTACAAAAAATTAACTGAAAACTTAAACAACAAAAAATTCCCAGGTTTTTCCCGGTTTCCTCCCAGATGAAAATATTCCTGGGTTATTCCCGGATCTCCCGGGTCGTAGACATCCTGAAATAAGTACCCAGTGTCTAGTTTTTCAAAGCACAAAAAACTGTGAAATATTATGTTGGGCAGATTAGCAACAGCAATGAGTTAAAAAACACTTGTTAAATTTGGTAGAGGATGTCATATTTGTGTTGCCTGCTGTCCTAGACGAATATGTTCTAGCCAAAGATACCAACGCAGCGTCAATTTTACCTTAGCCAACACCTGGCAGAAGGTGGTGAACGGCTTTTTACTGTTCGGTTTTCTGGGTACAATATGTGTTAAGTACTTAGTTTAAGAATACTGTTTTCTTTTTGATATTTACTGTGTTTATTAATAATGCCTTATAAAGCAGTTCTGTACCTGGATTAGACAACTTTGTGAAGTGCAAGCACCATGAAGGTTTGCCCAGTAAATTAATGAAATAAACAAGCTTTTTCTCTTATTTTATAGTGTTTCTTTTTTTTTTGTTTGTTTTGGTTTTAGGTTGCAAAACTGCTACGGTCATTAGCGCGTGGTCTGTGGCTTAGGGAAAGGTAGAAAAAACCAAATTGGAAATCATCAGCAATGGGATCAAAACTCAAAAAGTGGGGAAACTAAAAAACAGAAGGAAAGCTTAGAAAACCACTTTAGATGGAGGGGGGGGGGGGGGGGGGGGGGTTGTTTGCCCCAAAAAGAGCTTCAAATGACCGACGTCATCTCACTGACACTACAACTCGAGGACGTGATTGGCTGAGCGCATGTCATCTGCTAAAATGGAAGATATATCAGACGGGCATGTAGCGGAGTAAAATAGCACTCAAGTAAAAGGTGTCTCACCGTCCACAGTTGAGAGCAGTGGGGACAAAGCGGGGGAGGATCGCCACTTAAAAGACGTCGATGGCCTATCCAGAGTCTAGTTAAAATTGCCTCCTCCCGATGAGTTCGGGAGGAAGAGGTCCAAGCACAGTGAAGAGCTTTCATGTCCCGCAATTTAACTTTGGGAAGTGTAGACCAATCTGCGTGCCATAAAAGAGCAACACAACAACAGAAAACACTCTGTAGATTGGCGAAGGGAACCATGCAAACAGAAGGCTGAAGAAGAGAGACAGCAGCCTTGGCTGCTGTATCGGTCGCCTCGTTACCATGAGATACCAATGTGTCCTGGGATGCAGAGGAATGCCACAGAGACGCCCCTCAAGTGGAGCAAATGGAGGCAGTCCTGAATCTGGTGGACCAGAGGGTGGACAGGGTAAAGAGCTTGGAGACTGAGGAGAGAGCTCAGCAAATCTGAGGATATAATATACTGTATCGGCTGATGGCAGTTTATGTATTGGACAGCCTGGAGAACAGCATAAATCTCCACGGTAAAAACCGAACACTGGTCGTGATGCCGAAATCAATTAAGGGTGTCGCCAACAATATAGGCACTCCCAACACCAAATGATGTTTTTTGAGCCATCAGTGTAAATAAATGTGGCATCCTTCATTTGTGCACAGAGAGAAGGGGTACCATCCTTGGGAAGCTGACAAAGGTCACGGAGCAGGCAGGTCTGGGGGCGGAACCAAGGTGGTGCTGTACCCCCAGTTGTCAAGAAAGTTTTAGGAAAGTGGAAGGGAAGAGAACCTAGCAGTTGACGGAAGCGGACTCTTGGTGGTGGTAGAGAGGAAGAGTGGCCTGCATACCCTAAATCCAAGGGGGCGTCGAAAAAAAGGTGATGGGCCGGATTAGCAGGCATGGAAGACAGATGGTTAGCATAACGACTCAGAAGGACGGCTCGCCGATTGGACAACGGAGGGTCAGCAGTCTCAGGTCTCAGCATAAAGGCTTTCCACAGGGCTGGTGTAAAAAGCTCCAGATGCGAAACACAATCCACGGCGGTGGACAGAGTCGAGATGCCGAAGAATAGACGGCCGAGCAGAGGAGTAAACTATGCTTCCATAGTCCAATTTCGAGCAGACTAAGGCGCAATAGAGGCGGAGAGGGACTACTCAGTCCGCTCCCCAGGAGGTACCATTCAGAAAACAGCCAGACATCTGCGAATGGAAGGTCGACAGGGCCTAGATGTACGGCTGCGGAAGAAACTCCATACGACATCAAAAATTGACACAAACCGTCTTACTGGGAGAAAAGCGGAAGATTGTTTTGATGCTCCAAGAGTGGAGGCAATCGAGACATCCTTGAAGACATCATTCAAAAAGGCTGGTGCGTTGAGAGCTGTAGTAGATTGCAAAATCGTCCACAAAGAGGGAGCCCGTGACATCAGGAAGGAGACAACCCTTAATTGGATTTATGGTGATGGCAAACAGTACAACACTTAGCACGGAGCCCTGGGGTACCCCCCCCCCCCCCTTTTTTTTTTTTTTTTTTTTTTTTGGAGAGAGTAGTGTTCACTCGCACTTTAAATGTGCGTTCTGCCATTAATTCACGAATAAAGAGAGGCAGCCGACCTCGAAAGCCCCAAGAGAACAGTGTGTGGAGGATGCCCGTCTTTCCAGATCAAAAAATATTGCTACCGTTTGGCATTTCCTGAGAAAATTGTTCATGATATAAGCGTCGAGCTAGCTGAACAGTACTGACCGTAAGGTCCAAATGAGAGAAATTCGTCGTGGAGGCAGACAAAAATGTAGGTTCCCCAGAGTTGAAGCAAACAAGATCCGCTTGGTGGAAGACGTCAATCAATAGGGAGCCTCGCGGACAAGGACACTGAGATCCCCAAAGCGGGTGGTGGGCATTGAAGTCCCCAATCAGCGAATAAGGGGGCGGGAGCTGACCAAGGAGATAAAAAAAAAAAAAAAATCTGCTCTCCCCATCGGTGTGAATGATGGAATGTATACAGTACAAAGAGAGAAGGTGTATCCAGAAAAGGAAAGTCGGACAGCAACAGCTTGGAAGGAACTGATTAAGGGGATTGGGTGATAATGGACAGTATCATGGAGAAGAATCATGAGTCCCCCATGTGCTGGAGTGCCATCAACAGAGGAGAGATCAAACCGGACTGACTGGAAATGAGGGAAAACAAAGCGATCATGGGGACGCAGCTTTGTTTCCTGAAGGCAGAAGATGATCGGCGAGTAGGATCATAAGAGGATCGACAATTCATCCCGATTGGCTCTAATGCAGCGGATATTCCAATGGATAATTGACATAGGGTGGACAGCAAAGGGAACAATCTCACCACGGTTTCTGTCAACTCAGCGACTGCTGAGAGCCAGCGGCTAACAGCGTGAAACGGCATTCGGCTAAAGGCAGAAGATCCTAATCCATAGTTTGTTCGGGGGCAGTTCCTGCCACCAGCGATTGGCCATTTGATTGGCCGCCAGCGACACAGAAGACAGCCGATGGCAGTTACCACCAGGTGGCGCTGTAGATGAGACACGCCGTGGCGGAGAAGGAGAGGAACTTGGTTTCTTATGAGCCTTCTTGGAATCAGGATGTTGATATGTGGGAGGAATCGATGGTTGTGAAGTTGGGGTGGATAGAAAAATCTTTGCAGGTAGGCTCTTTTTTGGAAGTCCGGGTGTCTGATTTTGGGGCTCGTGATTTAGCATTAGCCGATGAATGGTGAGCCGTAGAGTGAACAGGTGATAGTGAGAAGGCTGAACGGGCGATCTTTGCGCTGACCAATCTGATGACCGTGGTACTAAAGGTGAGATCACAAGTCTGCGTGGCTGCCTCCTTAGTAGGCCGAGGAGATGCAAAGACAGTGCTATATTTATCTGTTGGAGGCACAATGGGCTTTCGACTAGCGAATAACTTACAAGCAGCAAATGTAGACACCGTTTCCTTTACTTTGATTTCCTGAATAAGCCGTTCATCTTTGAAATTGGGGCAATCTCTAGAAGAAGCAGCGTGGTCACCCATACAGTTGATGCAACGAGGAGATGGAGGTGGACAAGCACCCTAATGGGCATCCTTGCCACACTTAACGCATTTGGCCGGATCGGAACACGACTGGCTGGTATGATTAAACCACTGACACCGATAGCAACGTGTAGGGTTGGGGATGTAAGGGCAAATTGAAATTATCTCATAGCCTGCTTTAATGTTCGATGGAAGGTGAACTCTGTCAAATGTCAAGAAGATAGTACGGGTTGGAACCAAGTCCTTGTCAACCCTTTTCATGAATATGTACACCCATTACGCCCTCATCATACAGGTAGTTATGAATTTCCTTGTTGGACAATCTGTTGAGAGAGCGTGTATAAACCACCCCGCATGATGAATTTAAAGTGCGGTGCACACCCACCCAGACAGGGAATGCGTGTAGCAGTGAAGTTCGCAGCAATTTTTGTGCCTGGAGGGCACTGACTGTTTCTAACAACAAGCTGCCATTTCGTAATCGGGAACAAGACTTTACTGGACCTGCAATTGCGTCGACATCTTTCTGAATAATGAAAGGGTTGACTGTGGAGAAGTCTTTACCTTCCGCATTAAGCCTCTGTACAAGATCCTGAACATGGGCTTTCAATGACAGTTCACTGTCATCTGAACACCTAGAAACTTGAACTGTTAAGCCTCATTAATGGTATGTTAATTCTGTATTAGAAACTGTAAAAACTGAGTCTTACTGTGATTTAGCATTGGTTTATTTTCTACAAGCCATGAACTTATGTCTTTAAAGGTCTTTAACTGCACTATTTGAAACCGGGCCAACGTTACACACAACATACTTTACTACCGAGCTGGAGTCATCAGCAAATATTTTAGAATCGCATACAATACTAGGAGGCATATCATTTACATAAATGAAGAACAGTGGAGGCCCAGCACTGATCCCTGGGGCACTCACCATTTAACCATGCCTCACTAGGACCTCTCATCATAGCCACTGTCAGTACTGTGGAGACTGACCTTCTGCTGTCTGTCCTTAACGTACGAGGCGAAGCAATTGTGAGCTATTCCCTGTATTCCATAAGGGTCCAACTTCTGGAGCAATATTGTGAGATCAACACAATCAAATGGCTTAGTTAAATCAAAATAGATGATAGCATTCAAAATCTTTTGTTTAATCCAATCAATACCTCACAGAGAAAATAGAATATAACATTTTCAATTGTTAAACCATTTCTAAAACCAAACTTTACATTTGACAGCAAATTATGTGAAATAAAATGATCACTTATCTTTACACACACACACACACACACACACACACACACACACACACACACACAGTTGTTTCAGTAGCTTTCTCAAACAGTGATGCCGTTGGATTAGCTTTTTTTATGTAGTTTGTAATTATATGTAACATTTGTTTGAGTATAAAAACCTTTTAGTGTTAAAATTTGTGCATCACAGCATGAAAGACCATTCATCCTTTTACTAACAGAATACCCAACTAGTAATGAAGAATGAATAAAACTATTGTCTATGACAGTGCTCCTGTCCCCTGCTCCCACATTGGAAAAAACACAACCTGCATCACATCTTATGAATTCAAAAAATCTTAAAACATCCTTTCTCTTGCACAGTCACATACAAAATTAATATTGAAGTCACCACTTACAACTAATTTCTGGTACTTTCTACTAAGTGAACCACGAACCCCCTCTAGCTTGAGCAGAATTGCTCTGAAGTCAGAGTCAGGAGACCTATAAATAACTACAATCAGAATTCTGCCCGTCTACAAAGCAATATGTCACCTTTACAGTGAGTAGCAAGCAATCTATCCTTTCCAAATCAGTTGATATTCCAACCTAGACTTTTAATTTTTTTAAAGGTTCTGTCACACAGCAAGTGCTTCACGTTCACACCAGGATGAACAGAAAACAATGCTAAAGATGACCCTTAACACTTTCGCTCCAGTCAACTGCTGTAGAAATCTAGAGCAACTGTGCTGCTCAGCCAGGGGACTGCTGTAGCAGTTCCACCTCTCTTTGTATTCCTCCACTTCTGTGGAAGTTTGACTTACGTGGCATCTAGCAGCTGTGTTGGAAGACTGTAGTTAGCAGTAGAGTCACTAGATGGCAGCTGCATTCGATATGAAAGCGTAGTTTCAGCTTCTGTTACACTACTGATTTCCCACCTTGTTTCAGTTCTGTACTGACATGTTGGGCTCCTAAGTTTTGTTGTAAGGAATGCAGTATAACAGTGTATGCCTTTCCCCATTTCAAGATTTATCACACAAACAATTTTTGAAATTTAACACTGTGTGATGAAATTATTGTAATGTGATGTAAACCAAATGCAAGTGAACATTACTGTACATGTGAAAACAGAAAAACATTAAATACATTTTAAATAATAATGCACCCACCCTACATGTGCTATGTCCCAAGTCACTGATCTGACAACATACAAAAAAATTACGTGACTGGTTTCAAAGATCCATATCAACTGTTTTATTTGAAATGGAGATCAAAAACATATGAACACACACACACACACACACACACACACACACACACACACACACACACACACACACTTGGAAGTACCTGTTGGTGATAATACTTATTGTTAACTGTGCTGCTAAGAATTTTCAGTATCTTATTTGTGAACTGATCCAAACTGCATCCTTGAAAATAATTATGCTTACTACAGTTATAACTGCACTGAAGATACGAACAAAGCTGTATCTATCAGTCTTAATGATTTGACAATTATCTAAAACACCTACTTATACTCTGTTCATCAAAAGAATAAACCTGATGTAAACATTACATCATGTGTTCGTCCATGTTTGCTCGAATCTCACTGGATTTCATTTCACATGTAACGGAAGCCAAGCTGTGCCCAGTACAGCCAAATATGATCCTTAGGATATGTTTTATGCTGTGTTACACGAACTTAGTGATAATGCGAGACAACAGCTTTACCGGCGCATTAAACTAGGACAACACTTGTCAGCCAGCTGGTCCAACTAACCGTTAATGATGTGAGCTATTGCGGTTCATACATCAAAAGATACGAGCAAAGAAACAACATAACTCTGAATGCCATTTAATTTTTAAAGAGAATGAAATAATATTCGGCGAGATTCCTGCAGAACCACACACTTCTTAGGTCACCAGACAAATAGCATGAAGTGCTCTTGTTCTCACAGTATTCTAATTACAAACAATAGTGATGAAAACTCCTAACTTAAAATCAGGGTAATTTTTCTGAGTGAGCTATGTGTTATGCAAAAGCATACTGCAGGGATTTCACCATACTGTTTAATACTGAAGCCACTGGAGGTATTAATTACAGTCAGTTCTCTGGTAATCTCTTAGCTCCTTCCTTATCCAAATCCAAGAAATATACTTCACTTCTGGAACTGATATATGCTACATTTATAGAGAGTCGAACAACAGAATCCACGAAACCACCCAGGCACCACATTTTCTCCTCTTATTTTATGAAACGTCATTCTATATTCTGCCAGCGTTCGGCAGTGACATGAAAATGCTGCATGCATTAGTTCCAGTATGTCTGACAGCTTAGAAGTCTTGTTATTTCTTGGGCCAAATCCCTTAACTTGGCTGCAGATCAGTTCTCTCTGTTGAGTTCATATTGTTTTAGTACATTGACTAATGTAAAAATGCAGCATTTCTATGGTGCTCAATATTGTGAAAACAATTGTTTTTCATGTTTCCAGGACACTTACCACTCTGGTTTGTGAGACACTAAATCTGTGGTACAGAACAATGGACATAGTCCAAATAAAAAGAATTAGGTTTTTCAGTTTTGCCCTAAAAAATTAAATTGTTTTCTTAATTTAAGCAACCTTTATTAATATTAACAATCTTTCATAAAATATCGATGATAAAGAATTCATATTTGAAATGAAAACAGGAATTGTCTGCAATATGTAATCAGAAACAAGAAATAGGGCATTGCTCATAACAAAATAACGAATTTTAGAACTATGAGATGCAGGTACTTAAAAATCGCTTAGGTGAGACTTGGACCAGCTGCCCATGTACTGCACTGGATTATCAATGTCCTATGCTGCCGATTCCGCTACACATCCTATGTGTACAACTGCCTCAACTGTATCAAATACAGTAACTCTGAAAACTTCAAAGCCAATTTGTTTCTGTAAATTTATGAAAAACGTTAACAACAACCTATCTTTCAGCACTTTTTAACTGTGTTCCAAACACGTGATTCACAATGGAACAGGAACCAGCCTCAGCCACTTTCATACTGTGTATTAACAGCGCGACAATCGGAGCAAAACAGACTTGACTGTACATTATTTTTGAAATAAAAAGTACAAAGCTAAAGTGCGAGTAAGAAAAATGTTGATGGCTGTTAATATACTATAATATCTTAAAGTTTCATTTAATAATATCTTAAATTTCATTTAATAATATCTTAAAGTTTCATTTAACGTAATTCAGTAATAATATACCTAATACGTAAGTATGACCCACTTTCAAGAGGATAACACCATCAGTGTATGTGTGCTACTACTTCTGACCGATCATCGCGTTTGTTTACGTCAGGTTTATTCTTATTATGACCAGAGTATAGAAGCACTAGCACTCCACCTAGCACAAAATATAACATTTCTTGAAATCTGAATAAACAGGTATGTCATGTTTCCAACAAACATTCACTGGGGGATAATTTAAGTGCTAGTCAGACAGACACTGTTTCAACCTACAAACATCCTGTAACTGGTCATTACAACCTTTGTAATGAGAAATTACTTAAGGTCTCAGGACCATTAGTGATCAAAATGTAGATGACAAAGAATCAGAACACAATTTTACTGCAAGTTATTTCCCTCATTACAACTGCAGACAATGAGCAATTATCTGACGTCATCCACTACAGTAATTGATAGATTGTTAACACTCACAGAACTAATCACCCTGTTCATGATAGACGAAAGTTTGAACAAAGGTTACTTTCTTTTTATTCTGTGAACAGCAAGTTTTAGTGCAAACAAACTAATTTTACCTATCTGAAAAGTGAATCCTACATTGCATAAACTAATTTTTTAAAAATGACAGAAATCTTACCTCAGTGCTTTTTTGTAGTTAGTTATGACTGCTGCTTTCTCCTCAGGAGTTTCAACCCAGAAAGAACTAGGGCATACAAATGGAGACTCTACTCGGCATATGGGACATGATCTGAAAAAATTCAACTTATTTTGTACCAAGGATTTTGTTTTAAAGAACAATTATGTTCCTATGAATCATTACATACATTCAAACAATGGAAAATCAGGATGGAGACTCTGTGCGTGCGTGCGTGTGTGTGTGTGTGTGTGTGTGTGTGTCATGTCAAGTTAGTCATCTCGTAAAAGAAGTGGAAGTTAGTATATTTACTTCGCACTTACATTGTCATCCAAAGCCGTTAGAAACCTGTTAATATACCATGAAGTGTTTGGTTGACAAGTTAAAAGAATTTTACAAAAGGCACTACTTTTGCACCCATCTAGGATATCTTTCTAGGTCCAAATACAGCCAAGTGATTAGCTATGAATATTTGGATTCCAAGATTCAGTATCACAGCCAACATTAAATACTAGAGAAGATACTATGACACAATAATCACCTGTCATTCACTTCAGACATAATTTTGGCTCCCAAATGTGAAGAATGTATTTAGTTGGAAATAATTTACTATCACATTTACCCATTTCTTTTCCAGCACATTATTTTCCAGCAAAAATCTATGGTAATAAAATACAGTCACAAGATAATGTTAAGCACAAAAAATTCCTCCTGCACCGGTGTGCAAGACAGAGAATGTTCACGACCACATACAACAAAGATTTTTAAACAGCTCTTACTTAAAATAAGAATGACTTAATAGCTTTGTTGCTTCTACAGCTACAACTACATTACCCAGCACACAACAGGAATGATTTTGAAAAAAAATTACATTATTCTCAACTTCCCACCAATACTTCTACAACGTAGTCTAAACAACGTTGGTAACATGTTGGAGGACATTATCAAACAACAGAATGATGCTGTCCATCAACATCCCTGGGCATTTGGATTTGAGTGCACTCTTCAATTTTTGCAAAGTATCCTCATACTTTTGTGCTTCAATTGTGGTGTCATGTTCCAGAGAGTCACAACACATGGGGAATGGACTTCTGACAAGTTATTGCCCTTCTGTAGCAAAGTGCCTGATAAATTTAACAGCAATTACAATCACAGTTTTAGGTTTGTAGGTCATACCGTATTTACTCGAATCTAAGCCGCACTTTTTTCCGGTTTTTGTAATCCAAAAAACCGCCTGCAGCTTAGAATCGAGTGCAAAGCAAGCGGAAGTTCTGAAAAATGTTGGTAGGTGCCGCCACAACTAACTTCTGCCGTCTAATATATGTAGCGCTACACAGGCATGCTTTGTAGGCACAAAGATAAATACTGGCGCCAAAACCTCTGCGCCAGTAAATAAATTTTAAAAAAAAGGTGGAAGACGAGCTTTTTTTCCTGCCCCTAGTTTCGACCACTGCATTTTCATACATTATCCAACGAAGTAAATACAAATTCAGTATTGTTCATCTTCGAATGTAGCAGAAATTCAATGTAATACGAAAATCCGACTGGAAAGACTGTTTGGGATGTTTGCCAATATAGCCAACTCTACGTTCCGAATTTTTTCCTACCTGTGAGAAGAGATGGTTGCTAATAGGAACCTGATGAAATGTGAATCAAATGCAGTATTCTCTTCACCATAAGAATAATACGCATATAAACATTTTGCCACGTATTCTTTCATGTTTGCTGCTATCTCATTTAAATCCTGTCTGCCTAATAAACTACGAAACTAGAGTGAGACAACAGCAAACACGGAAGAATGTACGTATCGTGTCATGTTTATATTCGTATTATTCTTATGCCTAATAGTGATACAGTCAGAAATGAAGCACGGCAACTGACTAGATTTTTAAATCTACGATGACTAATTTCTGTGTAGAATTTGATGTACTAAAGAAGCAGCCGCAAAGATTTTCAAACGGAGAAAAATTTTCACCTAACTCTCATTCAGAACATGTTCTATCATACGCAGTTTATTATTTGGTTCTTGTTGATCATTATCAAAGAAAGCAGCAGTGTAAGTAACAACAAATAGCAGTCTCTTGCCATTGTTTCGCTAATGAGACAATTCCTCTTTTTTAATTGTAAGCGGTGGTAGTGCGCAGCGCACAAAAGCAAGCAATGCCGCGAGCGGCGACAGGCCGTAAACACGCACTATCAGAATGCGACAACCAATGCATGACACAGTACAATAATGCATTTTCAGCTTAGAGTGACGTAAACACCTATAACAAAGAAAATGGCACTTATCAGATCAAAGCAAAGTAAGCAATCGATTCAAAACAGACGAAGCACGTGAAAAAGGAAGGGTACCCGTATAAATACAGACGGAGCGCCTGACGCGTAACAATGGCTACCTGGTAAAGCTTAACTGCTAAGCTTACGACTCGAACCAAACTACTGTAGCTGTATCGTCATTCATTCGGCCTAAATTGTGTCTCCTATTACAATAGACCAACTTTGTTTCGATTTGGAGGTGCGGCCTAAAACTTTTTTCTCCCCTGGAATCTCGAGTCTCAAATTTCAGGTCCGGCTTAGATTCGGGAATTCTTTTTTCCCTTTATTTCGAGTCTCATTTTTCAGGTGCGGCTTAGATTCGAGTAAATACGGTATTCAGATTTCTTTGTCTTCATAATGTTCAATTTAGTATTTGATGAAAGATATCTAGGGAATGCAAGGAGACTTTGTTACTGTTCTACAGCTAGAACAGCAGTAATAATCAGCATTAACAAGCTTCTGGCTGAACTTTCAGTGTATGAAGCAATGGGGAACACCAGATGTTATAGGTGTTATCTGGAGATTGTGGCACTATTATACCCTCTCATGCAAATGGCTTAACCCTCATTACTCAATGTGTTCTAACAGATGAGAAGTCATTCATTTATTTTCTCAGAAAGGAAGGGAGCGGCATGGGTCTCTCAACTTACCCCACTCCTTCAACCTTCCTGTGTTGGAGTATGTGTCTCGGTACTGCTGCTATTGTGAATGGTACATTATTATGGGTGTGAAAGACAAACTGTATCTACGAGAGAGAGAGAGAGAGAGAGAGAGAGAGAGAGAGAGAGAGAGAGAGAGAGAGAGCGCACAAATAAATCTTGTCTAACTACCCATTAGCATTTTATTTCATGCGTCTTTCAGGTTACTACATAATCTAGAAATAAGTAAATAAATTGTTGCAAGAACCCTCCATGTACCTAGAAATTTCTGCAACTATTTTTGATTACTATGTACAGTCTCCACATACTCATTTTCCCTTAACTTCAGACACACATATACTACTGTGGAAAACATAAGGCTTGTTCTTGGATTTTGCCAAATTTGTTTCTGAAGGATGGCAGTGAGGAAAATATGCCATCTATACACGTAAGGGGCTGTTCAGGAAATTCAGACACTCCTATTGGTTTATTAACTTGCTGACAAAGAAGATGGGTGTAATAATGGAGATTGTGCCAAGAGATGCTTTGGCCATGACTGAGGAGAGGGAGGAGAATTCTCTTACTTTTACAGCAGGGGGTAACGTGGAACACAGTTCACTTTCTGAAGACAGTGATGAGAATGAAGAAACTTACATTGCTGTGATGAGGAAGAAGAGTAAAATCTTAGAATGTGTATTACAGAAAAAAAATCATGCTATACTTCACAAAAAAAGAACCAGACAAATGTGTAGTGGAGAGTATACAACAGCAAAATTTCTGATATCTGGATCTACCCGGAAGACAGAAAAATGATGAATAATAGTGTCTTACACAAAGCAATAAACTGACACAGCCAATGTAAACTTCAGTCGTGCGTGAGATGAAAAGCCAACTGATTTAACTAAGATCAAAATTTTGTTACAGCATTTTATCTGCCTGGAATGTATAAAGCAGGGCGAATGAATGTCAACAATATGAGGGATTCACATTGCTTTGAAACGAACATTCTGAGTAATTATGGGATTAAGAGTCCGTTCCGTTCACTTGGCCTATGAAATTAGCTCTTTTTACCACTTATTTTTTTGAAAAACCTGTGACACAATCAACATAAATCTTTCTGTACTATTTAATGATTCTTTGACAACATTTTCTGAATTTTCAAGGAATTCGGTCATCATTAAGTCTCTCCCTCTCCCACAGCCCCCCACCCCCTTCAACCCATGGAGTTAACATTTCTCTATCCAAAATGAGATGTGCCCATGACTCAAGTCCTGCAGTGTTTAAATTTCATCTGAAATAAAAAAGCACCATGTTCTTAATATACGGGATATTGCACATGGAGTAATAATACAGTTCTTCAAAATTTGAAAAAGTTGACATTTGAAACAAAAATTTAGTTTTCATATATGGTATTGGTCATTTTTTTGCAATAACCTATAAATAAGTCAAACTAAGAAAATCAGCCTATTACTCCTTGCAGACATTTGTGAGGAGTAATTCAGCCATACTTCAGAAAGATGTTGTTATTAGTGAGGCCCCAATCTATTGCGTTAACTTGAAATAAACTGTATCTCAAGCTGACTGAATGAACTGCAGACACATTAATAAAGGTATCTTTCTGAAATTTGGCTAACTTCCTCCTCTGACAGTCCCGTAAGGATTAACAGGCAATTTTTTTATTTTATGTTCACTGGTAATCACAAAAAACCTTGAACAAAAAATGTATGCCAGATCTACATGTGTTTCAAACATCCGAATTTTATTTTCTCAAATTTCAACAAACTGTGCTATTACTCCATGTGAAATATTCTATAGATTAAGAACCTTTTTTTTTTAATTTTAGGTAAGATTTGCAGACTGCAGGACTTTCGTCATGGACACATCTCATCTCAGATGGAAGGCTTAATGTATCAATAAATAATATGCAAAAAGATCAATTCTGATTGTTTTATTAGTTTTCCTAACGAAATTGTAAAAATTGTTTATTTTATAGTCTGACTGAGGGGAATGGACCCTAAATCAAAATAATCTTACTTCTGAAATGTTTTAGGATTTGGTGACAAAGAAACAAGGTCTTTAAGGAAGGAAGCTGATCACCTTGAAACAATTAGGGATTCTTGACTGTTCTGTAACTAGCTGTAAAACACGTAACTCATTTGGTGCACATTTTAAATCAATGACAAACTGGAAGATTTCTGTTGCGGGTGCAACTTTAAACAACACAGTCCTTCCAATCAGTTAAGTATGAGATAGCAACATTTTCTTTAATTGATAGTAAAATGTTTCATACCAGTAGTTTACAAATATACAAAGGCAAACATCTGGAAGGACTTTACCAGGTAAGCAATGAAATTGCTGATGTAGAACAACTTATTTTACCAATTAACAACACAGTATGTAATTTTACAACTGGTAATTGGTCTAGTAACAGCTCTGACAGAAACCCTGGCTAAAAATCATAGGTTATCATTTACGAAGACAATTAACGAACCTGGCAGACCCCAGACTAACTGAACAATGTATTTAAAATGTGCTTCAAATTCAACTGTTACTGCATTCTGCATAGAATGGACCATGGTATCCCACGTGCTGAACAGAGAGGATGATGTCATCTTCATTTCCAATTTTACATTTCAGTGGGGCAACTGACAATGAAACAAAGTAAAACGAAATCTGAATTGACCACAATCTACAGTAAAACAAGGTCTAGTGTTGTATTTTGGGTGTACTCAGCCTATACTCTCCCAAAATACAAAACAGTTGGTATTATTCAACACAAAGTGACACAAAAATAGATAACCAAGTCATATTTCGGAAACAAAAACAATAGATTTTCTTCAAGTTCTAGGAACGAGCCATGTCAAGTCCACTTTTGTTTGCAGAGGAGTAGTATTTCAATTCCAACTCTTCTTTTACTTTGGTCACCTAAGTTTTATGAAATTCTGGGAACTGATGAGGAAAAGAGGGGAACTGACAAATAAATGCATTTGAAGTACTACAAACAAGCAATAGAGATGTAGACAGTGTCAAAAGGAAAAGAAAGCTAGAATGACAAAATTTTAATTCATGTGGTGCTTCTCTACCCCTCCAGTGACCACAAAATACACACACAGCAACTTCCACAGCAACTTCCACAGCTTACACATCCTCAATATATCAACAACAAAAACAATTACTTTTTGATAATATAATTTAATTGGATAGGTAAACATTCTACTTACCATGCGGCAGCAGAACACGCACAGATAAAAGGAGGCTATAATTAGACAAGCTATCTGAGCCAGTGGTTGCTCTTTCTGGCGGAAGTGTTGAAGGGAAAGGAATAAGGGTGAAGGAAAAGGACTGAAGAGGTCTACAAAAAGGGGTAGATTTCAGAAAGGCTTCCGAGAACTGCAGGTCAGCGGTGACCTACCAAATGGAATGAGAAGGGAAGACCTTCTGCCAATCATTTGACAGTAGTCAGAGCAATTTCCAGCTGCTTATGAACATCAACCAACTCCAGCGACCTATCAGACGGGATGACCTCATGTCAATCATTTGACAGAGTTTCCAGCTGCTTATGAACGTCAACCAACTCGTGCATTGTTAGAGAACAGCATTCACAATGGGGGTGCATTGTGGCTCGTGCATTTGACTATTCAGAAATGGGAAGCATGCAACAAAACCATTTGGCATCCAAGCCTAAAAGTGCCTTGTGAGCTTAGAAGTGTCAGATGTTAAGATTATGAATTGGGTTGGAGCAGGTTGTCATCCTGGTCAAGTAGAACAGTATGTTGAAAGAGCTCCTGCGACATACGTACCTGTGATACTGAAGGTACCTCAAGTACTATTCTGTCCTGTGCACCCTGTCTGCTCTGCAGGAAGCATGGGATCTGTCATTACTCACCCACTTGACCAGAAGTGGCACATCCATGGTAGATCTAAAGAGTGTGTACAGGAACCAGGGAATACTCACGGTGTTATATCATAACATAAACCAACAAGTTCGTGCTGTTGTCTTTCACTGAAAGTGACCCAACGGGACTCATTTCAACTATTTGGAGAAACCTGCTTTGTCCCATGGCGAAAGGCGGCAGACACAAAAGAATAGGGGTCAATTAAATAATGTAAGGCACATAAGGGTACACCTTATGGAAATGGCACCAAGAAAAGGAAGAAACACCAGGTGCACTCAGTGTGTATGCCTAGGGGCCTCATTCAGTATGGTGAATGGGCTATTTGGGCAGCCACTGAGAGAACAGGTTGCAACCCACTGGAGGCTGCAGCGCACGTTGGAACAAGCAATGCTCGTCATCTGGGCTCCAAGGAGATCATTTCTGTAATTGTTTGTGTGTGTGTGTTTTGTTTTAGGGTGCAAAAACAACTAGGGTCATACACGTCCATGTCAGAACTGCAGAACACGAAGACAAAGACAGGAGTTAATAACGACTACATGTTAATCCCAATCGACGGAAGAGAAGACAGTTAAAAACAGGTACGTAGAGGAAGATCTATAAAACATGCCACAGAGAAACAGCTGTCCTGAACTAAAGATTAAATGTCCTTTGCCATATTGCTACGACAGATAAAAAGTAAAATGTTGTCGATCTTAGCTAAAACAGTCGGTAACTCAGACAGCAAACACAAATGAGAACGTAAGTGGTAAAAAAAAAGGGAGGCATTCTGTCAGGAAATAACAGACCATCAAAAGTTGAGAGGAATGAGCACAAAGTGGTGGGGGAACACCACTTAATAAATGGCAACGACTAAAAACACAGTGCCCAATACGTAACATAGCTACAATGATCTCCTCATGGTGAGAGAGCCAAGAGGTTGTCATCCAAGCTGCTGGGAGAGGTTTAATAACCCGGAGCTTGTTACCATGAAGGGACCAGTGGTGATGCCAAAGCGACACCACCTGCTGACACACAGCAACACCAACATCGCAGGGAATATAGTAACTAGTGGACTGAGGTACGAGGATTGCAGCATTGGCAACAATGTAATGGCCTTGTTTCCTGTACAATTGAAATGACCAGGAACCCACATAAACATCACAATGGCTCCATCAAGAGTGAGCACATGACAGCTTTCCTGGACCTACTGCACTAAGGGATGGATGGTGTAAAGCACACATATGCTTTGAAGTGCACAGAGAGAATATTAGCAGATGACGCAGTTGAAAAGACCATGTCGCCAGATGTACTCCGTGGCCTGATACACGGTGAAGAGCTCTGCTGCGAATACTGTGCAGTATTCTGGAAGCTGATATAACAGTGCCAATGACGAAGAAACACCCGACACCACAGTCAGTCCAAGAGCCATCTGCATACACAAAGGTACTATCGCAATGTTCTGTGCGAAGCTCATGACACTGAAGGTGATAGAACGAAGCTGGAGTAGTGTCCTTAGGAAGCGAATGAAGGCCAAGGTGAACACGAGCCGCTGCACGAATCCAAGGTGGTGAAGGGTTCACATCCACCAGGAATGTTGCAGGCAGTGTGAAGTTAAGCTGTCAGACAAGTGCTAAAAGCAAACTGCAGGAGATAACAGAAGTGGCGATCGAAGGAGTCATTTAAGAAGGAGGCTTAGGATGGGTGGCCATGCATGGCAGACAAATGGCACACACATCTGCTGAGAAGAAATCATTGCAGTAGTTTGGCAGCTTCTGCATACATGCTCTCAACTGGACTAGTGTAAAAGGCATCAGTGGACAAACAGATACCATGATGGTGGATACAGCATGGTGGGGAGGCAGGGGATAGACTTGCAGATGCATAAACAAAACACCCTTAATGTGGTTCCAAACAGATAAGGGACCGGTACAAACTGTGGAGAGTGGTTCGATTTGCTCCCCAGGAAGTACCACTGAGGACACACAGAATACTGACGGACTGCATGCAGCAGGTTGCCAGAAATTCATACAAAAGGTTATTTCAGTGGAAAAACGTAAGCCATTGTCGATGCTCCACGAGTAAGGGTGATTGAGACATCGCTGAAGACGTTGTTCAATGAGACAGGTCGATGGAAAATTGCAATAGATGGCAAACGAAAAGGGAGCCTGAGATGCCCGGTGGGAGACAGGCCATTATAAGGTTAATGGTGAGACCTTGAAAACTCAGTCTTTTAAAATTTACTGAAGGAAATGGGGCATGTGACCATGGAAGCCGCACGTTAGGCTTTCTACAAATCGAAAAACATGGCCTCAGTCTGGGATTTCCACAGAAAACCATTCATGACAAGGGTGGACAAAATGAGGAGATGCTCAATTGCAGACCCGCCCACTCGAGATCCACACTGTGCAGAGGTTAGTAAATTGTGAGAATCGAGCCACCATACCAGCTGGGCATGAATCATATGTTCCATCACCTTGCAGCACAGCTGGTGACAGAAATGCAGCAGTAGCTGGAAGGAAGATGTTTGTCGCTACTGGACTTAAGTACAGGTATGACAGTGACTTCACACCAGTCTCTGGGAAATTTGCCTCTGCCCAGATGTGGTTGTATCCACGAACGAGAAAGTGCTTGCCCACTAGAGAAAGGTGTTCAAACATCTGAATGTGAACATTGTCTGGCCCTGGGGCCAAGGATCAGGATGTAGCGAGAGCACGATCTAGCCCAATCATAGTAAAGGCAACATTGTAGTACTCAGTACTCTGAGAAGAGCCTCCTCTGCTCATTTCCAATGGACAAAGGCAGGGTGATAGTGGGAGGAGCAAGAAATCTCTGCAAAATGGCGGCCCAAGGTGTTTGAGATAGCAATAGGGTCCACTATGACACCCTCTGCTACTGTCACGCTGGAAACTTGGGAAGGTCAAACAAGAAAGGGAAGAAATGTGAGAGCTGAAAGCAGTCATGAGGATGCAATTTTGTTTCCTGGAGGCAGTGTACAAGCTGATGCTGAAATTCTAAGAGCAGCCATAAGTCTTCATTGTCGGATCAAAGGCCGTGAATGTTCCACTGGAGGAGAGTCACAAAGAGGAGAAAAATGAAGGAGTTTCACCTCGGCAGCTGCCGAGTGCCAGCTCTGAAGACTCACTGCTACACGACACAGAGGCATGAGGATCCTGCTCCACGAGGTCTACTGAGACTTCGGCATTCTCCTTCTGTCAGTCTGCTGAGTCCAGAGCAGAAAAGCATTTGGTGGTGGGCATCAGAGACACTAAGTTCAGCCAAGTGAGGGTATCACTTGGCGACACTGTCAGAAGGGATCACCAAGTTTGCACTTCATGGAGCCTTTCCGGTTGGCAGAGGCAGACACAAATGTTTTCTGGCAGGATGGATGTAGGAAGTGTTCGCAGGAGTATTCCTTCTATCCTTTCTGGCCTGCCAGCTGTGTAACAGGTGACTTCACCCCAGGGGGTGAATATTTGGTGATTTATGCACAACTGGATGAGGGGACGGGGCTGCTGCCATGACAAGACAATTTAACAACCATAGTTAGCAATGTCCTTCATGGAGTGGGATGTGGCAAGAACAGTACTGTAGGTGCCAGATGGAAGATTGCTGGGTTTCCCAGTAGCCAACTACTTGCGAGTGCCAGTATAAGGCACTTTTTCCTTTACCCCAATCTCTTGAACAGCCCGCTCATCGAGATACATGGGAAAATCGTGGGAGGAGGGAGCACGGTCGCCACTGCAGTTGATGCAGCAGGGAGGAGGCAGACAATTGCCGTAGCGAACATCCCTACCACACGTTACACATTTGGCCTGACGTCTACAGGATTCTCGAGTGTGATTGTAACAATGACACTGGTAGCAGCACATCATGTTCGGATTGTACAGTCATACTGTGGTAACTTCACAGCCTGCTTTTATCTTGAACAGAAGCACCACTGAATCAAAGGTGTGTGGGCATTAAGGATGCATCTACTTTTTTCATCACCTGATGGTCTGCAATGACACACTGATCAGTGAGGTACATTTGGATTTCTGCCTTGGTCAGACGATCGAGCAGCCCAGAGTAAATAGCACCATGGGAAAAATTCGGTGTTCGATGGGCCTGGCTTGCAATCGCATCAACACCTTTTTGAGTAAGAAATGGATTCACCGTTGCAAAGGACTGACTATCTTCAGTACGTGAAACCGTGAGGAACAGTGGCACAGCTGGGAGGGTCTTTGAATCTTTAGCCTCATTCAGTTTACATTTACTAGATGTAGACTGAGGTGATGATTGGCTCACTGCGAGAAAATCCCCCACGATTGTCAGCACCTCTGCTGGCGTGCTCCTTCCAACTGGGACCATCCCCCTCAGAAGAGGGCACACCTGCCTTAGACTTCACGTCACACCTCCCGAACACCTGACAGAGGGACCCATCAGCAATTTAGAAAGGTAGCAGCTCATGCAATCACCCCTCCCTGGACCTGGTCTTTACCAAAGGGTATGTGGGATCCCTACCCGTCAACCCGGGGCTGGGAATTACGCATTACCCAGTCACCTGTTACGCGTCAGATGCATGGTCCAGTCTTCGTGAGTGCACAGGGACAAAGGAGCAAAAGAGGAGCCTCAAACACTGAAGCAGAGGAAGGATAGGAGAAGGGGAACAAAAAAAGAAAGTAGGAACAAAATACAGTAGAGATACTTCTGATATCGGCTACTGAATATGCAAAACACATTTCCAACAACATTCCAGTCATGTTCCCCAAGGGAGGGGAAAAATAATTGCAAGAGGATAGGCATGCAGCATGGAAGGGAATAGATGCTGCAAAGGCTGGAGCCCCATGGTAGCCATGCACATACCTGCCAAAGAGCGGCAAGCCCCCTAGGGGCATTTCTGCAACTGGCAGAGAAAGGTGATAAGACCAGCCTTGCACACGGAGTTTCAATGAGGCACTCAGTTTGCAGCATTATACCCAGAACTGATTGTGGTCCCCCGATTCTGAGTCGAGTGGAAGGACCATACCAGAGACTTCATGGATTCTATGACACGCTAGGCTGGAAAATCCTGTACTTGAACCATAGGGTTGAAAACTGTAGGGCCCCTAAATGGGTGAAGTGTGCATCACCCATCAGAGGGTGCTGCCCAGGTAGCTGTTTGTGTGGCACACCAAAGGACTTTTTAGATTACTTGACTCTCCAACCAGTCCAGATAACGATAGCTGTAGGACATCCCGGAGTTTAATGAAAAGCCAGAATTTCAAGTGCTCCTGAAAAACAGTGAAGCTTACATAATGAAGCTTACATAATATCATACAGAAAGTGGGTTGAAATGTAAAATTGGGGGAAAATTTAAGTGTTTATTGAAAGGCTAGATGCATGCAAAAGAGGTGGTGTACCTGTTGCAGTAGACAAGAAAATCACATCCACCAATACAGAAATTGAAGCTGTACACCCAATTGTTTGTTTGGGTAAGACTCAATAACTTTATATGATAGGTGTTCAATAACTAATGCATCACTCTTTTCTCAGCCAATTTAGGTTGAAATATTGCAGACCCATGGAATATTTCTGCTTCAGCCCCTATAGTTTCATGAAGTTCCAATAGGTGGCAGACTACACGTAGCCTTCAAAATGCCATTTGTAATGGAATCGTGTTCCATGCAGAGTGCTGTGTTTCATATTGTGCCAGAGCAGCCAAGTTGACTTAGTTTATTTCCCATCTCTCAAGTGGTTACTTATTTGAACCGTTACATCCCACACCAGTTAGTGTTTTGTGCATTTCATGGACACAGTCCAAAGAAGACTTATACGAACGTGCATTCGTTTCCCTGTGGTTCACTGTATTCATCAGAGCAAGTGATGAACTGTTTCTACGCACACCACACAGGATAGAAAACTGTCGGGTTAGACTGCAGAATGGGCGAAACAAAATGTCAATGAAAACTGTCATTTCCCTTATGAAGTACTACCTATGGCTGAACTCTATTTTTTGTCGAACTTCGTCACATGCTAGGAAACATGGGTTCATCACTTCAAAATGGAAAAAAAAACAATGCATGAAGTGGCACCATGCCACACCTCCGAAGAGAAAGATCAAAGCCGTACCCTCAGACACTGAAGTCATGGAGACAGTCTTCTGGGAATGTGACAGGGTTATCATGTTTGATGTCCTCCCCCACTGCGCAACGGTCACTTCCAAAGTGTATTGTGTTAGCCTCAGGATATTGAAGAAAGAGCTTCGGCATATTCATCACCACAGAAATGCAAATTAGCTTCTCCTTCTCAGAGACAGTGCAAGGCAGCACGTAAGTCTGCAAGACCCAAGAGCAGCTCACAAAACTCCTTGACTGTTCTTCCTCATCCACTCCGCAGCCCAGATCTCACATCTTCCAACTTCCATGTGTTTGGCACCATGAAGGATGCACTCCACAGGAAGCAGTACATGGATGATTGGAAGGTTACTAACATAGCAAAACGTTGGCTCCAACATCGGCCAGTACAGTGGTACCATCCAAGCACACAGACCCTCCCAGTAATTTGGTAAAGACAGTCATACTGAATGGAGATCACATTGAAAAACAGGGTTTTGTTGAGGAACGAGTGGAGAATAATACTGAGTATTGGAATCCTGAAGAAAATCAACTTGGTTTCCAAAAAGGAATGTGTTGCATTATTTATTGCACACCTTTCATAATTGGATCCTTCTACTGCCCAAAAGAATCACCTCTCAATGTAGCCGAAAACTTTAGAGAACACCTCAGTTCACTTGTAGACAACTTCCCCTATCATACTGTAATCACTGGGCAAGACTTTAATAATCCAACAATCAGCTGAGAAAATTGCAGTTTTGCTAGTGGTGAGCATGACAAGACATCCTGTGAAGCATTACTAAATGCTTTCCCTCAATATCTACAAAGAACAAATAGTTTGGAACCCCACTCATGACTGAAATATATTTGATTCAACAGAAACAAACAGACCCCTTTGAGAAAGTCCACACCAAAACTGTTATCAGGGACAGTGACATGGTTGTGGCAACAATAATCGTCAAAATACAAATGACAACCAAGACAAGTAGAAAGATATGTATGTTTAGTAAACCAGATACAGAGGTAGTAGTGTCAATTACGAACTTTCAGCACAGGATAGGAGTATACAGACAAACTGTGGCTGAAGTTTAAAAGTATATGTGACCTTTCAGTGAACACATGTGCCCAGTAAAACAGTTCATAATGGAAGTGACCCTCCATGGTATATGGTCACTGTAAAGATACTGCTACAGAAGCACAGTACTGCATAATAGGTGTAAAACGAAGCATAGGGTTATAGATAGAGAGGTGGTGAATGAAACCTATTTGGCTGTCAAGAGAGCAATGCATAAGCCTTCACAGCAGACTTCTGGCTAATGATATTTCACAAAATATAAAGAAATTCTGCTCATATGTAAAGGTTGTTACTGGCACCGAATTTAGTGTCCTGTCACTCATAAATGGGACAGGAATGAAATAGAGGGTAGCATAGAAAAAGCTGAAATGCACAACATTTCCAAATGTTCCTTTACAAAGGAAAACACACGCAAATTGCCCAAATTTAATCCTTATACCACTGAAAAGGTAAGTGAAGGAAGTTTAAGTGTCAGTAATGTTGAGGAACAGCTGAAATTGTTAAAACTGAACAAACCTCCAGGGCTCGTAGGTAGGTAGGTTCATTCATTCAAAAGATAGGGAATGGGACCAAACTGTTAGGTCATCAGTCCCTTGTTCCAAATAAAACAATGCCACAAAGGTGAGAATAAAACAAGTGAGACCGACAACACAAAACAAAGAGAAAGGAAAAAAACCACAAGAATGACAGAAGGGCAACAAACACTTAAATGGACAAAAGGGGAGAACAAAACCACAGAAACGCAAGAAACAGGTAGAAGAGATTAAAATGACAAAACAGATTACCATGGCAGGCTGACCATGATAATAAAAAGGAGAAGCCAGCCACTCTGCAACACATTAAAACCTCTACCCTAAAAGCACTAGGGTGGAGGACACATAGGGACAAAGGACATGCACTAAAACTTAGATCAAATGATAAAACCCACCCTCACGAATAAAACGTAAAATTAAATCAGCCGATGAGGCGTTGTTGCTCCTGATTTTATTTGACGAGTCTAGTAACCGAGGATATCGTTGCATGGCAGTCAAAGTGGGACAATGCACCAGAATATAGGCCACTGTCAACCGGGTGCCACATCAACAATGAGGCGCAGGAGGTAGCTGTGGGTCGCCCAAGTGTGACCAATGCGGAGCCAGCAGAGAGCGAAAGAGTTCCTGCGAGAGGCCCGCATGGAGGACTGCCACACATTCATAGTCTCCTTAATGGCATGTCGTTTGTTCTGCATACTGAGACTGACATTCAGTCTCCCAAAGTTGAAACACCTGGCAGCATAAAAATGAATGCAGGTCAGTTACTGGAATGCCGATCTTCATAAATGGTTTCCGTGTAGCCTGTTCGGCCAGCCTGTCAGTTCGTTGCCTGGGATTCCGACACGTCCTGGAGTCCACACAAACACCACTGAACTACCGACCCATTCCTGGGCATAGATGGACTCCTCAATGGTCGCTACCAAAGGATGATGAGGGTAGCACTGGTTGATAGCTTGTAGGCTGTTCAAGGAGTCAGTACACAGAAGAAATGATTCCCCGGAGCATGAATGGATGTGCCCAAGGGCACGACATATAGCCACCATCTCTGCAGTGAAAACACTGGAGCCATAGGGCAAGGAATGCTGTTCACTATGTCCTCCAAGGACATACGCGGAGCTGACGTGACCATCACCCATTGAGCCGTCGGTGTAAACCACTTCATGGCCTCGGGACGTCACGAATCGATAGGAAGTGATAGCGGAGAGCCGCGGGGTGAACAGAGTCCTTTGGGCCATGTGAAAGGTCCAGGTGAAGCTGTGGCTTAGGTGTACACCATGGAGGTGTATGCGAATGGATCTCGAGTACAGGTGGTAAAGGCAAGGACTCCAGTTCAAATAGAAGGGATCGGACACGAACTGCAGTTGTAAGCCTTGACATGTGTCGTCAATGCAGGAGATGAACCGCCATGGGTGGGAAAAGGAGATGGTAATTTGGATGTGCAGGAGAACTACGAACATGTGCAACGTAACTGGTGAGCAGTTGTGCATGCCTGACCTACAATGAAAGGACTCCAGCCTCCGCCAGGACACTTGTCACCAGACTCATCCTAAAAGCCCCCGTCACTAGTCCAACGCAACATCGGTGCATTGGATTGAGTAAACGCAATGCTGAGGGCGCTGCCGAATCATAAACCAGACCCCCATAGTCAATGCAGGATTGAAGAAGGGTTCTGTAGAGCTGCAGCAGCTTAGAGCGATCTGTACCCCAGTTGGTGTTGCTCAGGCAATGGAGGGCACTGAGGTGCTGCCAGCACTTCCGCTGAAGCTGCTGAAGGTGAGGAAACCAGGCATTGAAAACCAGTCCTAAAAATAGGTGTGTCTCCACTACAGTGAGATACGCTTCTGACGGCGTCGTACCATTAACACGGAACCAGAACTTTACCTTACTGACTATCCCCTCACTGTAGTAAGTAACATAAAGTTCTGGTTCCGCACTAATTGTACGACGCTGACAGAAGTGCATAACACACGACTTTGCACCTGAAAACTGGAAGCCATGGGCTAGAGTCCATTACTGCGCCTTGTGGATGGCTCCCTGTAGGTGCCACTAGGCAACACCAGTATTGGTGGAGCAGTACAACATGCAGAAGTCGTCTGCATACAGGGAGGGCAAGATGGACAGCCCTACAGCTCCTGCTAGACCATTAATGGCCACTAAAAATAGAGATACACTCAATACAGAGCCCTGCAGGACCCCTTTCTCCTGGATATGTGGGGAACTATGAGTACAAAGCAAGAGGAAATACTGGATAAAAATTGGGGAGACCTCTGAGACCCTACTCGTATAATGTGGCAAGGATATGATGTCACCAGGTGGTGTCATACGCTTTTTGTAAATCAAAAAAGACGACAACAAGGTGTTGGCATCTGGAAAAGGCTGTTTGGATGGCAGACTCGAGGGGGACAAGATTATCAGTGGCAGAGCGACATGTGGAAACTGCCTGGCACAGATCCAGTAGGCCACTTGACTCCAGGACCCAACCAGACTGCTGACACACCGTACATTCCAGTAGCTTACAAAGAACATTTGGGAGGCTGTTGGGCCGATAGCTATCAACATCAAGGGTTTTTCACCGGGTTTGAGCACTGGTATGATGGTGCTCTCCCGCCAGTGTGATGGAACGACACCACTGCACCAGATCTGGTTGAAGATCACGAGATGTCGCTTGCAGTCAGATGAGAGGTGTTTAATCACCTGACTGTGGATCCAATCTGGCCCAGGAGCTGCGTCGGGGCAATGTGCAAGGACAATGAGCAGCTCCCACTCTGTAAATGGGGCTTTATAGGGTTCACTGTGGCATGTAGTGAACGAGAGGCCTTTCCCTTCCATCCGCTATTTGAGAGTGCGAAAGGCTGCGGGGTAATTCTCCGACACAGAGACGTGAGCGAAGTGCTCAGCAATCATGTTTGTGTCAGTAGATAACACGCCATTTATGTTAACACCGGGAACACCTGTTGGGGGTCTGACATCCAAAAACTCGTTTGATCTTTGCCCAGACTTGGGAAGGTGATGTATGGCACCCAATGGTCGAGACTTATCTCGACCAACACTCTTGTTTCCGTCGTTTGATAAGCTGGTGAACGCAGGCACAGAGCCATTTGAAGGCTATGAGGTGCTCCAGAGAATGGTGCCTCTTATGGTGCTGTAGAGCTCACCGACATTCCCAAATTGCCTCAACGACTTCAGGCAACCACCTAGAGACTGTCTGTCGTCGGGGCCACCCTAAAGAAAGAGGGATCGCATTTTCCGCCGCAGAGATGATCGTTGTACTACCTGCTCCAAACACCACATCGGTGTCACCATGTGGGGAAGATTAAAAGGTGACAGCAGAAGTGAAGTCTTCCCAGTCTGCCTTGTTTAAAGCCCATCTGGGCAGGCATCTGTGGGCCTGACACTGTGGCAGTGACAGGAAGATGGGAAAGTGGTCCCTACCACACAGGTCATCATGTGCTCTCCAATGGATAGATGGGAGAAGGCTAGGACTGCAAACCGAGAGATCAATGGCCAAATATGTGCCGTGTGCCACACTGAAATGTGTGGGGGACCTGTATTTAAGAGGCAGAGGTCAAACTGAGACGGTAAAGGTTCGACATCTCTGACTTGGCCAGTAAGCACAGTGCCACCCCACAAGGGATTATGAGCATTAAAATCTCCCAAAAGTAGGAAAGGTTTAGGGAGTTGATCCATCAGTGCAGCTAATACATTGAGGGGTACTGCACCATCTGGAGGAAGATACATGTTGCAGACAGTTATTTCCTGTGTCGTCCTTATTCTGACAGCCACAGCTTCAAGAGGGGTTTGAAGGAGCACAGGTTCACTGCATACCGAGTTCACGACATAGACACAAACTCCACCTGACACTCTACAATAGTTGCTATTGTTCCTGCAATATCCCTTACAGCCACAGAGGGCAGGGGTCTGCATTGCCGGGAACCAGATTCCTGGAGGGCAATACAGAAAGCAGGTGTAAATCTCGACAGTTGCCGTAGCTCAGCCAGGTGATGGAAAAAACTGCCGCAATTCCACTGGAGGATGACGTTATCGTGAGGCTGGGAAGGCATGAAGCGCACAAGGAGGCAGGTTATGTTTAAGGTCACCTGCTGCCACCAATTGAGTATTTGTGACCATTTATATTGTGTATGAGGCATCAGTGAGATCCAGATAGGCAGGGGACACTAAGATCTCCACCGCATCCTCAGATGCAGAACTGATATGGAGTGGTGGTGTTGGGGCCACCAGAGGGTCCTGTTTCTTAGCAGACTACTTCTTTGTTTGCTTGCTGTCTCGCTTCTATTTAGGGACTTGCTGGGAAGATTTCTCCGAAGCAGCTTTAGGCACGGAGGAAGACTGTGAAGCTCTTCATCCAGCAGCTTTTGGCTCCTTGAGCCACTGGTGAGTGTCCACCATGGCATTAGTGGAGACCTTGTGAGAGAGGGCCCCAAGGGACACCTTCCGCACAAGAGGAGCCAGAGGAGGCTGTTGCTTCTCCAGCAGGGGGAGGAGACCGATGTACCCTGCGTTTGGGGTGGGGGGGGGGGGGGGGGGGGCCTCGCTCCCAAAGTACCGTAGTAGGTGCCTTAGGAGCAACGGAGGAAAATTTGCCTCCTACCACCAAGGGGTCAGATGTATTCTGGTGGCCCAGATGGCCCACTGTTCGTGACACAGGAAGGAATTCCAGTCATATTCTATACTTAATTTGTGGCCGAGTTAGCCCCTCTCTTACTTCTTATCTATTGTAGAGCCCTTTATCAAAAAACCGTGCCCAGCAGCTGGAAGAAAGCAGAACTCACACCCGTCTACAACAAGGGTAGTCTAGGTGATCCACAGAACTACTGCCCAATATCCTTGACATCGATTTGTTGTATCACCTTAGAACATATTCTGAGCACAAAACATAATGAGATATCTTGAACAGAATGACCTGCTCCACACCACTGAGGACGGATTATGAAAACATCCATCATGTAAAACCCTGTTCACACTTTTCTCATGTAACACACTGAAAGCTTTTGGATCAAGGCAGTCAAGTAGATGTAGTATTTCTTGATTTCCGAGCAGCATTTGACTCAGTACAACATCCACACTTAACGACAAAAGTATGATCATATAGGGCATCAAGCAAAATTTGTGACCGGATTGAGGACCTCTTGGCAAACTGCATAAACATTCAGTCAGGTCTTGATAAGATTTCCATGTGGTGCAAAGATTGGCAACTTGCTTTAAATTAAATGTTCAGAAATGTAAATCTGTGCACTTCCCAAAATGAAAAACATAGCAGTCTGTGATTACAATACCTGTCAGTCACAGTTGGAATCTGACAACTCTTACAAATACCAGAGAGTAGCACTTTGTAGGATACAAAATAGAATGATCCCACAGGCTTAGTCGTGGGTAAAGCACATGATTGACTTCTGCTTATTGGTAGAATATTGCGGAAATACAATCAGTCTACAAAGGATATTTATAAACAATCACTTGTACAACCCAAATTGGAACACTGTTGAAGTCTGTGGTAACCATACAGACCTGTGGGAGAGTGTCACAGAGATGCTGAAGAAACTCAACTGGCAGACTTTCAGATAGACAAACAATCCCAAGAGAGCCTATTTACAAATTTTCGAGAACTGGCTCGAAATCATGAGTCACGGAATATGCTGCAAACCCCTACTTATCACTCACATAGAGATTGTGAGGAAAAGATTAGATCAATTACAGCACACACACACACACACACACACACACACACACACACACACACACACAGAGGCATTTAACACGTTGGAAACCAAGTTTGGGCATAGCTCAGGCTGCAACTTTATGTTAAAAACACCATGCCCGAGTATAGGTCAGGCCATGATTTTCTCAATGTGCGAGCTATCTATTACTCAAAAACTGGACTCATTTTGTTTGAGAACAATGTATGGATATTTCATGACCTGCCCCTTGACTGGTAATGCAATTTCTTGAATTATTTCTAAAGAAACATTAGCAAACATAACAGCTGCTGTCATTAATCGCTGAACCAATACGATCGCACTGCTGCAGTTTCATTTGTGTATTGATTGGGTTTCCCAATTTGCTATAATTCTGCAACAAATACGTCATGTTTGTTGGGTGTGCAATAAAGTCTGGAGCGTCGTGACGAAGAAATTGCTCAATAAGTCACCCCAAACTTTTTTCATGTGAAGATGATTGTACTTTGTCACAATTATTTCAAAATTTGTAGTCTCTCAAAGAACTAAAGTAAATATGGTATATAAATCTTTAAGCTTGGCCATTTTTGGTATACGTTAACAGTTACATATGTGACAGAAATGCATTAAACAGCAGCATAAATGGCCAGTTTCCTAGGCCCAACATTCTCCTAAGTGATCAGTCTTGAAAGTGTTAAGCAGTAATTCCTCCAGCACTCCACTCATGAATGGAACGCGAATAAATCCTTATAACTGGTACAATGGAACACACCCTCTGCCATGCACTAAACAGTGGTTTGCAGAGTGCAGATGTAACATCATTAGATCCTGTAAGTGTCCTAATAAATCCACATATTTTACTCCTGAAGTAGACAAAACATATTAACCAAACAGTTTTCAGTTACGGTAGTACCTCTGAACAGAAAGATATCTGCATAAACTGCAGGGAGCAGTTTCCTTCCTCAAGCATCCAAGTCCTCTATGCCTTCTACTTTTTTTTTTTTTTTTTTTAAACCTGGCAGAAAATTTGTGGCCTCAATTGTCTTATTTTAGACTGCCCTGGTGGCACACTACCCAATGTTCATAAAAATTTATATGCAGTTTGAGATTTTGGAAATAATATTAGAGAGATTTTTCTAAACACAGGCCACTAACACATTTCACTCTTGCAATGCACATCAGCCAGTGCCTTGGAATAATCGGAAGAAAAACAGGAGCTGCTTAACATACAATGTTCTTTTAGCTTCTATTAGGATGGTGCACTAGTTCAAGAGCAGTTCTGTTTTGCACATAGGTATTCTGTTTGCTGAAGGTTTATTTATCAATTTTTAGTTTTTATTTATAGTTCACTGTTGCTATTTGAGTTTACATGTTTTCATTTGGACAGAGTTAATGGAACAGTGGATGCTAGAAAATAGTGGGCCAAGTGGAGACATCTTAACATTTGACATAGTCTTCTCTTTGAGTTCCATAGAGGGTTGACAACAGTGGAAGCAGCCAGAATCATTTGTGCCATGTATGGGGATATGCCATTAGACAGAGCACACCAAGAAAATAGCTTTTCTTGTTTTAAGAAGGACCATTTTGACATTAGTAACCCTCCATGTCCAGGAAAACCTTTGGGGTTTGATGATGAGTGTTTAAATTCATTAACACACAATGATCTACATCAGTGTACTTGAGAACAGGCAAATGTGACAAAACTAAGAACTGGCAAATGTGACAAACTTGTGATCATTCCACTATCTTACGACATTTGCATGCAAAGAGGAAGGGTCAAAAATCGTGTGTGTGTGTGTGTGTGTGTGTGTGTGTGTGTGTATTGTATGCTGTATGTTTTAAAAAAAGCATCTCTGTCTGCTGTCTGCTCATCATCAACTGGCTCCTGAACAACATCAACCATTCTTATCCTGTATCACTGGTGATGAGAAATGGTGTCTATGCTAACATACAAAGAAAGGAATGGTTGAGCCCAAAGAAAGCAGCAACTCCCCGTACAAAGACATGTGTGTATGCACAAAAGTTAATGTTACGCATCCATCAAAACAGCAATGGTGTGGTGTACTACTACTTGATCCCCCGCGGTGTAACCATCACTGCTGACATTTATTGTCAACTTCCGAGACGTCATGTAGACGCAATAAAGGAACGACAACCAGAAGAAGTGATGCTATTCCACACTAATGCCCACCCATACTCTGCTAGACTGACAAAAAACACTGTACAGGAGTTGCGTTGGGATGTCGTTCTGCGTCCTCATATTTTCCCTTTCCCACACACTATCTAAGAACCTTCACGAAAATTCCTTTCCGGATGAAAATGCGCTCTGAAATGGCTTGATGAATTCTTCGCCTCACAACCAGACGATTTCTACAATCATGAAATTTAAACATTACCCCAGCATTGCCAGACTGTTGTAAACAGTTAAGGAGAACATTATTGACGACTGAAGTCTCTTATGTGTATCTATTGAGTTTACTGAATGTATGGGAAATGCTATGAACTTGTGCCCAACCCAATATATTGCAAAATGTCCCTTTTATTTTTGACACAGGAAGCTTTCCTTTTTACATATCTATTCATATTCTCAATTTTTCCTCTCTTAGAGTATCATCATCATCATCATCATCATCATCATCATCATCACAGACACATACCATGCAAGGTTTTCTCCTCACCCATCTTACAAGCCCTTCTATGACTACTTTGAAGTTTATAACTGCTTCACACTTCTGTGGTATTTTTTTGGTTTTTCCAGTAGGTGATTAATTGCAGTATGTTTCCTCTTCGGTTTTCTGATTTTCAGTTCAGGTGATGGCAAATTTTTAAGTTGTACATATCTTATCATTACATCACTCATGTACTGCTGTAGCACCAGTATCACAGAACATTTTAAAGTAACTGCTGTGAGTGTATGCTGCTGTTCTTTGCTGTTAACAAATGATTGTTCTTGAAAATGGGCATCACACAAGAATCTGTTATGCAATCTACCTGAGCCCAAATACAGCACTAATATTTCCTGCAACAATCATAACAGTCCGTCTGAAAAATGCAAAATAAATAAAATTCACTCACTGACTCAATGAACTTGTGATCATAATCACTATAAATATCGTAAAAATGGAATCGATCTTCAAATATTTACCACTGCAGTCCTATTTTCAAGCTTTGTTGGACTGTTGATATATGTACCATTTGCCTACAAATGAGTCTCATTTATTTTTTGGTAGAATTGGATGTCAGTACAACTGCATTTGAAATCTGTGACTAATACATGACATTAGGTGTGTTGTTGAAGAATGTACTCCTCACTGCATGTTTAACAGGGGGGGACACATTTCTGTGTGACCTTTGTTAGTCAAATAGAAATAAAAAGACACTAGCACCAATATTCTACAAAATTCTGCATACATCCAAAGTTTAACTTCATTCATTAAATTGTGGGAATGTAGTCTCACTCTGTAAGGATATTAACAATGAGTGAATGAACATTAGCAAAAGCAGCACTCACTCAGATGCAAGCAAACCATATTCAGTTGTGACTGGTGTTCAGTGTACACTTATTTCTTAACACATCTTTGAAGTGAAGCTACACAAGACTTCTAGTTTGTTATTCTGTATGAGATTTTTTGCTTTGCAAATGTAACAAATCCTGTGTATGCATACTAATATCTTCTCTTCAGTGCTTAGGATAAAGCAATGAAGTAGAGAAGGCAATCTATGTGCACAAGAGTATGAAACGAGAGGCTCTTTCTGTTTTGTTCCATTCCATTCTTTCTGGTGAAAATTCTCACAGAAATGGCACACAGCAATAGGAATGAATGGCAGAGTGGATTAGAAAATTATTCACTTACTCTGGTTCACTCACTCACGTTCAGTGAACTACAACCCAACATTCTGAACACATTAACTGCTACAATTGCAAAAAGTGCAAAGCCATCAGTTGTGTTCAGGCAAGCTTGGCACACACAAAACATGCTGGCATCTCGTAGTTGTTGCTACAAGTACTGATGGGATGCTGTCAACACCCGCTGGTGGTCTCTCAGGGTTGCCTGACAGTGCAAGTGATCTATCAATCCGGTTCTCATGTGAGCCGGACTGAGCAATTTTTGCAGTCATCTTGAGGATACCACTCTCCGCTAAGCAGCTAAAGACACGGCAATTAAGTCATTTACCCCTTCCCATCAAGAAGCATCTGCAAGGGCAGATGATCCTATTGTGTCATCTGTGGTAGATAACCACCCCAATGCAGTACTGAAATATTTTAACAGTACTTTGAAAATAGGTTTTTGCAAGACAGTGGGTATCTATCCTCAACCATCTGCCAGTTCAGGTTTTTCATCACCTCCATGATGCTCCCCCCATGAGACAAACAAACCTGTGATCATTCTCACTGCCCTTTCTTGTGTGTGTTGGCTGTCCCTTGTTTGGCCCATGTAGTATGGGTACCCCACACTTTAGCAACATTCTAGGATGGGTCTCACGAGGGTTTTGTAAGCAATCTCCTTTGTAGACTTATTCCATTTTCCCAGTGTCCTCCCAATGACCCAAAGTCTCTGCTTTACCTACAGGTGAGCCTATGGGATCATTCCATTTCTCATCCACACAAACTTCTACACTCCGGTATTTGTACAAGTTGATCAATTCCAACTGTGACTCGCTGATATTTTAGTCCTACAATAACACATTTTTCATTTTGTTAAGTGCACAATTTTACATTCCTAAACATCTAAAGCAAGTTACCAATCTTTGCATCCCATGTGATAACACTTTCATTTTTAGGTTTTTGTGTGGAACTGAGTCAAATGCTTTTCAGAAGTTAAACCTGACTGCTGTGATCCATGGCTTTGAGGATGAAAGTGAATAATATGCGAGTTGGGTTTTGCTTGACCCTGTTTTCAGAATCCACACTAACTGGCACATAGGAGGTCATTCTCTTTGAAGTACCTATTAAGTTTGAGTTCAGAAAGTGTTCCAAGAGTCTACACAAGTTTCATAATAATTTTTCTTTCAACGGAGAGTGGGTGCCGTCTTTCAGGATGGTTTCTCTCTCTCTCTCTCTCTATCTCTCTCTCTATCTCTATCTCTATCTCTATCTCTATCTCTATCTCTATCTCTATCTCTATCTCTATCTCTATCTCTATCTCTCTCTCTATCTCTCTCTCTATCTCTATCTCTCTATATATATTTATCTCTATCTCTCACCCCCCCCCCCCCCCCGTGTGTGTGTAGTCCTCAAAGTAAATGCGAATAATATACAATTTAGGTGGCGGCACTGGTTTAAAGATGAACCTGAGTTTCTACCGACTTATACAATGTTCAAATAACTTACGAGAATGCATCCAGGTGACGCTGTCAACAACCGACAATATTTTGATAGAAGCACACACTGTCATTTTTAAGGAGTAACTGCACCAAGTAAGTGCTGTGCAAGGGAGTTTAAAACCTTTGTTTTCATAGAAACTACAGAAAGGTAACACTCACATGAACCGCAGACACTAGCATCGTCAAACACCAAAGATGACTGATGTCAGATGTTATCAATAGTGAAATTAATAACCAATGGGCGAGGCAACAAACTCTGTCCCACTGTTTTTTGACAATGGAGAAAGCAGCATCCCATGCAGACTTTAAACAAAATCCACCATCTCTATTCATAAGGTTACTTGCTAATTTAATTTCAACAGCTTCCTTAATAACAGTAACCCAGTAGCTGGAAGCGCATGCCAGAATCTCCGTGTTATATTCCATAGGACGACCGGTACCCAGTGAGACAAAGTTCTGCAGCGTGGATTCGCTTGCTGGTTGTTAGCGTGTGTGCCGCTTCTGCTCAGTACACCGGTGCTCCACAGTCCTGATAGTCTGACGAATATATGACTTGCTACAATTGCAAGGAATACAGTAGACACCCACCTTACGCAAACGAAGATCCTCCCCAAGTTCTTAATGTGGTGCTTACACCAACCTACTGTAGGGCTCAGAATAACAAGGTTTTTCGCTACAAGATACGTCTGAGCACCAATGTTACTCACAAATGGACAAAGAGGAGCTCCTTCCTTGTGGACCTCAGGGAGGTCATATAACCTAGGGGAGACAGCACAATCAGAATTGAGACACTAGATAATCTTCCATAACAAGGAACTTTTATTCACAAGGTCATTAGTCTCTCTCAACACTGTGAGGTCAGCACCAATACTACGTTACACTGAATTGGACAGTAAACGCTGCCTCTTCCGAATGTAATCTAGATTGTCCAAAACAATGGTATCACTGTCCTTCTCCGAAAGTAAAATAACAGTATCTGGATCAGCTCTAAGTAAACATAAAGCACCCCTCACAGAAACAAAAATCAAGCTGTCTACAAGTATAATTGATCCTTCCACGAACAAGAGGTAGGCCAGTGAGTTGCTTGGTGTGATAGGAAGCAGGATAATTAATACTATGCACAACTTGGGAAAACACTGCAATATTTTGCTCACCACACCTCAGCAAAAACTAGCATGCACATTGCAATTTTACCCTACTGCTGTGAAGTTTATCCAACCTATGCAAACAACATACATTTCCTCCCCATAAAGATGGGGAGGAACGTGAGATCTGGGTTTCTCCCGACATATCATAATGTTCAAATAACTTCTGGGAATGCAGCCGAGTGACTTCATTGACAACTGCCACAGTTTCAACAAGAGCACACCCTGCCATTTTCAAGGAGAAGCTGCATCAATTAAGCACTGTGGAAGGTAAACAGAGTACACACTAGCACCACCACAAACCCAAGATGATTAACACTGGAAGTTATCAACAGTGGAATTAACCCCAATGCGGGAGGACCAATTTACGTAACTTAACTAGGCATGTGGTATACTTTGTATCCAAGTACAGAATAGGTGTCTAAGTTAACAAGATAAATATGTAAGAGCAGACTCATGGTTTAATCTTAGTTTAATTAAACAATGATAAAATAAACTTACATCATATGAGCTCAGTAACTGTTTAATGAAACTATGGTGAAATAAGCTTTCATTACATCACTGTTACCGCAGACAGGTGTTACCCCACAGTAATGATCCACACTAAGGATTAAATAGCACAGCGGCATCAGATCCCAGCCAACCGCTTATTCGATTACTCATTATCTCTTTGACAACTGCCTCATTATGCAACGACTGTAGGACTAGCTCATCATGTGTGTCATTTCCTTACATGGACTGTAAATTTTTTTTTACCTAGCTCACAGCTTATATTGCATCACTGCTACTCACTTGGACATATGACAACACAATTTACCACTGTGTTAGCTGAAGCAACAAAGAAGGAATTAGTATGGGCTCGCCATTGCAAAACCACAACGGAATGGTGCAAAACCATTTTATTTGTGTGTGGTGCACTTTATACATAGGTTAATAAACAATGGCTGACATATGACAAATTCTGCAGGAAATCCTGCTCTCTTCCTTCTTGAGAGAAAGAGAGAGAGAGAGAGAGAGAGAGAAAGAGAGAGAGACCCCTACACATGCACGCACGATTTTGATTTTTTTTTTTTCGACAGAGTTTGCACGAGGGAACCGTGGTTCTATACCAACTTTAATATATTTGCTTCTGAGGCAGACATATGAAGTACATTATAGAACAGTGTGCATTTATCTATTCACTGTCTTGTCAAATGACCATATCATCATCATCATCATCATCATCATCAGTGATAGCACCATAGACAACAGGAGGGAACATATTTGTTAGAAGCTTCTATTTACTCAGAAGCTGCCCAGATACGTTAAGCAAGTACACAACAGTCAAATGACTGGCACCTCCATTAGCTCCTGCTAAGTTCCGTCAGCTCATTGGCTGCTAAGGTAGTACAAGAGATAACCGGAGCAAGCTCACTACTCTAGTGTGACTATGCAGTTGCACTTAACAGTTCAAAAACTACCAACATCCCAATCACCAGTTTGCATGAGGTACTTTCTCCAAATGTCTTTATCCTGTTACTCATTTCAGTGATCACTTTCTTCCAATCACACAGTGAAACTAAAATTTATGGTCAAATAATTTTCCATGCTTTTCCATGCTGACTGAAATGGAACGACTTTGTTTGAGTGATTGCCACTCCATCCCTCTCACTCTCCCACTTTCTTTCAGTCATATTTTGTTTGTTAACAGAATTACATACAGAACGACAGATATAATATAAAACATATTTCCTTTATTCCAAAAGAAACCTTCAACAATCTCAATTTTAACTTCAAAAGGAATACTCAACAACCTGATTTTCATTTTCACATTAAATGTTGGAACAAATAAACACTGATCAAAACTATATCAAGAAATATGTGCATTGGAAATCTTATGGATTAATATAAAACAACATTGATGTGATCCAAACAATTAAATTTAATACAATATTCCAAAAATGTTTTCATAATGTTGCTATTCAATTGATCAAAATACCTGGTTATTTGGCTTGTAAATCGTGTCTCCTGCCTCCATTTTCGTATACACGTGATGCAAAAACAGTGATTACAATTTGGTAATAGACCAAAACGAGCTTCTCCTGCAGTCTTTTCTTTCACAGGTTCCAGGCATATGTTGCAAGTGATCCCTTTGGACTTCTGGATGGCAAGGGACATTTTCATCCTCTTTTCTTGTTCTCCAAGGCAACCCTAAATTAAAAGAAGTTAATAGTTTATACCGGATTCTAATCTACAATCTGTAACATTTATTAAAAACTAAAAAAACTAAAAACTTGATATGTAGATATGAGAAAGACTATGCAAATATTAAGGGCCAGCTAATGTTTCATATATCGAACATTTGGTGTTTCTTGCCATCATACTTCAACTGATCATAATACACAAACTTCTCCCTTATCTGAGGCAAACTGTTAACAGAACATACCTACCATCAAGAAGCTGATTAGGATTGCAAATTTAAACTTTCAATACATTAGAGCATATTATGTAGTCACTGCAAGCTACGGACTGCTCGCTACTGTTTTATCTGCCAACGTGGCTTAGTTACATAATGTTTTCCCATGGTCTATGTTCCAAATTTGCACATACACCAGTTTTCACTGATATTACAGAATCTCTCTCAATAGGCAACTACTGTAAACCTCAGTAATCCAAGCTCTGGTAAAACCAAACCTCCCTTTGATCCAAGGTGCATGACATGACTATGTTAAAAAATCAAAAGAACACCACATGTAAAATCAAAAATACAGAGGAAGTGGGTGTACGGTTGGTTGGTTGGTTTAAGGGCGGGAGAGGGAACCAAACTATGAGGTCATTGGTCCCTTGTTCCTAATAAAACGATGCCACAAGTGTGAGAATGAAACGGATGGAACATATAACACAAAACGGAAAGAAAGGAAAAGCCACAAGAACGAAGGCAAGCAACAAACACTAAAAGGAACAAAAGAGAACAAGAAAACAAAGACGCTAGAAACAGAAGAGAGTAAAACATGAAAGCAGATTACAGTGGCTGGCCAACCACGAGAATAAAAAGGGAAATCCAGCCACTCTTCAACGCATTAAAACCTCCACCCTAAAATCACTAGGGTGGAGGACACACAGGGACATGTGCTAAAACCTACAGAGAAGCATAAAACCCACTCTCATGGATAAAACTAAAAACTCAAGCTGATGTGGCGGCATTGTCACCCAGCACCGAAGGCAGGGTGCTGGGAAAGTTAAAAGTCTGCCGCAGAGCGGCTAAAAGTGGGCAGTCCAGCAAGAGGTGGACGACTGTCATTTGGGAGCCACAGCGACACTGAGGTGGGTACTTGTGATGGAGTAGGTACGCAAAACAATAGCCACATATGGCGAATGCAAAGCCGGCAGAGGACAGCTGATTCCCTGCGAGAGGCCTGCATGGAAGACTTCAACACATTCATAGTCTCGTTAATGACACGCAGTTTGTTGTGCGCGCTGTTCTGCCATTCTGTCTCCCAAAGCCAGAAAACCCTGCGGTGTAAGACAGAACGCAGGTTAGCTTTGGATATGCTTATCTCCAGTAGCAGTTTCCACATCTGCCTGGTTTGCCAGCCTGTCAGCAAGTTTCTTTCCGGGGATTCCGACGTGTCCTGGGGTCCACACAAACACCACGGAATAATGGGACTGTTCCAGGGCATGATGAACTCCTGAATGGACACTACCAGAGGGTGGCGAGGGTAGCACTAGTCGATAGCTTGTAGGCTGCTCAATGAGTCAGTACACAGGAGAAATGACTCGCCAGGGCATGAGAGGATGTACTCAAGAGCGTGAGATATGGCCGCCAGCTCTGCAGTGAAAACACTGCAGCCAACTGGCAAGGAGTGCTGCTCAATATGTCCTCCATGAACATATGCAAAGCCTACATGACCATCAGCCATTGAGCCGTCGATGTGAACCTCTCCAGAGCCCCTGAACGCTTCAAGAATCTAGAGGAAGTGACAGCGGAGAGCGGCAGGGTTAACGAAGTACTTAAGGCCATGCAAAAGGTCCAGACGAAGCTGTGGCCGAGGTGTAAACCATGGACGGACCGCAAGTAAAGGTGGTAAAGGGAAGGACTCCATTTCGGAGAGAAGGAACCGCAATTGTTAGCCCTAATCTGGGCCGCTGATGAGGGAGATGGACTGAAGAGATTGTAATTCAAATGCTCAGGGGAACTACAAATGTGTGCTGTGTAACTGGAAGCAGTTGTGCATGTTTGATCTGCAGTGGAGGGACACCAGCCTCCACCAGTATACTGGTCACCAGACTCATCCTAAAAACTCCTGTCACTAATCAAACCCCACAGTGGAGCACAGGGTCGAGTAAATGCAATGCTGAAGGCGCTGCCAAACCATAAACCACAATTCCATAGTCAATTCGAGATTGGACAAGGGCTCTTTTTTTTTTTTTTTTTTTGTTTGTGGTTTTAGGGCGCAAAACTTCTATGGTCATTAGCGCCCAGCCCGTGACGTAGAAAACAGGAAAAAAACGAAATTTAAAATCAGCAGCAATGGAAACAAAGTCAGAAAATTTGAGAAACTAAAGGCAGAAGGAATGCTTAAAAGTCCACTATAGAAAGGGGTTGGTTGTCCCCCAAAAAAAAGCTTCAAATGACTGACGTCATTTCACTGTCACTAATAAACTGTAGAACGCGGTCAGCTGAGCGCGTGTCATCTGCTAAAATCGACGATAGATCAGGCGATAGCTGTAGACGGGAGCGTAACGGATTAAAATAGGGGCATTCAATTAAAGGGTGTCTGACCGTCCACAGCTGAGAGCAGTGGGGACAGAGTGGGGGAGGATCACCGCTTAAAAGATGTCGATGACTAAAAAGACAGTGCCCTATCCGGAGTCGAGCTAAAATTACCTCCTCCCGACGACGCGTTCGGGAGGAAGAGGTCCAAGCGCAAGGAACGGCTTTCACTTCCCGCAATTTATTGTGGGGAAGTGTTGACCAATGCGCATGCCATAAATGAGTAACTTGGCGACATAAACCGCTCCGTAGATCGGTAAACAGAAGAGACTGAAGAGCTGGCCGAGGAAGAGAGACTGCAGCCTTGGCCGCTATATCGGCCGCCTCATTTCCACAGATACCAGCGTGTCCCGGGAGCCAGAGGAACGCCACTGAGACGCCCCCCAGGTGGAGCAAGCGCAGACAGTCCTGAATCCGGTGGACCAGAGGGTGCACAGGGTAAAGAGCTTGGAGACTTAGGAGAGAGCTGAGAGAATCTGAGCAGATTACGTACTGTATCCGCTGATGGCGGCGGATGTAGTGGACAGCCTGGAGAACAGCGTAAAGCTCCGCAGTATAAACCGAACACTGGTCGGGAAGCCGAAAGTGATTTGGGGTGTCGCCAACAATATAGGCACTCTCTACACCTAACGATGTTTTCGAGCCATCGGTGTAAATAAATGTGGCTTCCGTCATTTGTGCACATAGAGCAGCAAATGCCCGACGGTAAACAAGTGTAGGGGTACCATCCTTGGAAAATTGACATAGGTCTCTGAGCAAGTCGATCCGGGGACGGTGCCAAGGCGGTGCTGTACCCCAAGTTGTCAAGAAGGTTTTAGGAAAGCGGAAGGAAAGAGAATGGAGCAGTTGATGGAAGCGGACTCCCGGAGGTAGTAGGGAGGAGGAGCGGCCTGCATACCCAAAATCAAAGGAGGCGTCGAAAAAAAGGTTATGGGCTGGATTAGCAGGCATGGAAGACAGATGGCTAGCATAACGACTCAGAAGGACTGCCCGCCGATTGGACAGCGGAGGTTCAGCAGTCTCAGCATAAAGGCTTTCCACAGGGCTGGTGTAAAAAGCTCCAGACACTAAACGTAATCCACGGTGGTGGATAGAGTCGAGACGCCGAAGAATAGACGGCCGAGCAGAGGAGTAGACTATGCTTCCATAATCCAATTTCGAGCGCACTAAGGCGCGATAGAGGCAGAGAAGGACCACCCGGTCCGCTCCCCAAGAGGTACCATTCAGGACACGGAGGGTGTTAAGGGAACGCAGACAGCGAGCCGAAAGATAGGAAACGTGGGAGGACCAGCACAGTTTTCTGTCAAACAGACCCAAGAATTTAGCGACGTCGGAAAACGGAAGGTTGACAGGACCTAGATGTAAGGAGGGCGGAAGAAACTCCTTACGTCGCCAAAAATTAACACAAACGGTCTTACTGGGTGAGAAACGGAAGCCGGTTTCGATGCTCCACGAGTGGAGGCGATCGAGACATCCTTGAAGACGTCTTTCAAGAAGGCTGGTCCGTTGAGAGCTGTAGTAGATCGCAAAATCGTCCACAAAGAGGGAGCCCGAGACATCAGGAAGGAGACAATCCATAATTGGATTAATGGCGATGGCAAACAGTACAACACTCAGCACGGGGCCCTGGGGTACCCCGTTGTCTTGGGAGAAAGTACGGGAGAGAGTAGTGTTCACCCGCACCCTAAATGTGCGCTCTGCCATAAATTCGCGAAGAAAAAGGGGCAGCCGGCCTCTAAAGCCCCAAGAGAACAGTGTGCGGAGGATGCCTGTCCTCCAACAGGTATCGTACGCTCTCTCCAGATCAAAAAATATTGCTACCGTTTGGCGTTTCCGGAGAAAATTGTTCATGATATAAGTGGAGAGAGCAACAAGATGGTCAACAGCAGAACGATGCTTTCGGAATCCGCATTGGGCTGGTGTTAAAAGACTGCGGGACTCCAGCCACCAAGCTAAACGGTAATTCACCATACGCTCCAAAACCTTACAGACACTACTCGTGAGAGAAATGGGGCGATAGCTAGAGGGGAGATGTTTGTCCTTTCCAGGTTTCGGAACGGGAACGACAATAGCTTCCCGCCATCGCCTGGGAAAGGTACTGTCGGTCCAAATTCGATTATAAAGGCGAAGGAGGTAACGCAGGCTATGGGTTGATAAATGCAGCAACATTTGGACATGGATACCATCCGGTCCTGGGGCGGAGGAGCGAGAAGAAGAGAGTGCATGTTGGAGTTCGCGCATGGAGAAAACAGTATTGTAGCTTTCGCGATTTTGAGAGGAGAAAGCAAGATGTCGCACTTCCACTGCACGTTTCTTCGGGAGAAACGCTGGCGGGTAATTTGAAGAGCTCGAAATCTCAGCAAAGTGCTGACCCAATGAGTTAGAAATTGCGATGGGGTCCACTAAGGTATCATGCGCGACAGTGAGCCCAGAGACCGGGGAGAAACTAGGCGCGCCTGAGAACCGTCGAAGCCGACTCCAAACTTCCGAGGAGGGAGTGAAGTTGTTAAATGAGCTAGTAAAGAATTTCCAGCTTGCCTTCTTGCTATCGCGGATGATGCGACGGCATCGCGCACGGAGCTGCTTATATCGGATACAGTTGGACAAAGTTGGATGGTGACGGAAAATGCGAAGAGCACGTCGCCGCTCACGTATTGCGTCACGGCATGCCTCGTTCCACCAAGGAACTGGAGGGCGCCGGGGCAATTCGGAGGTGCGTGGTATTGAACGTTCCGCAGCTGTGAGAATAACGTCGGTAAAATGTGTGACCTCATCGTCGACGCTGGGAAAGCGACGGTCATCGAATGTCGCTAGAGACGAAAAAAGTGTCCAATCGGCTTGGGCAAACTTCCAGCGTCGCGAGCGCATATATGGCAGTTGAGGCTGCAGTCGAAGAACACATGGAAAGTGGTCACTCGAGTGTGTATCATCAAGGGCGAACCATTCGAAGCGCCGAGCTAGCGGAACAGTACCGACCGCAAGGTCCAAATGGGATAAATTTGCCGTGGAGGCAGACAAAAATGTGGGGACCCCAGTGTTGAGGCAGACTAGATCCGCTTGGTGGAAGACGTCTAGCAATAGTGAGCCACGTGGACAAGGATGTGGAGATCCCCAAAGCGGGTGGTGGGCATTGAAGTCCCCAACCAGCAAATAGGGGGGTGGAAGCTGATCAAGAAGATGAAGGAGATCAGCTCGTGCCATTGGTGTAGACGATGGAATGTATACCATACAAAGAGAGAACGTGTATCCAGAAAGGGAAAGACGGACGGCGACAGCTTGGAAGGAAGTGTTTAAGGGGATTGGGTGATAATGGAGAGTATCGTGGAGCAGAATCATGAGTCCTCCATGGGCTGGAGTGCCTTCAACAGAGGGGAGGTCATATCGGACGGACTGAAAATGAGGGAGAACAAAGCGGTCATGGGGACGCAGCTTTGTTTCCTGAAGACAGAAGATGACCGGCGAGTAGGATCGTAAGAGGATCGACAATTCCTCCCGATTGGCGCGAATGCCGCGGATATTCCAGTGGATAATGGACATAGGGTGAACAGAAAATGGAGGAACGTCACCAAGGGTGCTGTCAACTCAACGACTGCTCAGAGCTTGCGACCGACAGCATGGAATGGCATTCAGTCGAAGGCAGAAGATCCTGATCCATAGGTTGGTCAGGAGCAGCTCCTGCCACCAACGATCGGCCAGTTGACCGGCCACCAACAGTGCGCCTCGGCGACACAGAAGATGGCCGAGGGCGATTTCCGCCAGGTGGTGCTGTAGATGGGACACGCCTTGGCGGAGAAGGAGAGGAACTGTGTTTCTTCGTAGCCTTCTTGGAGGTATGTTTAGATGAAGGAGGAACCGATGGTTGTGAAGTTGCAGTACGTAAAAACTCTTCACGAGAATGCTCTTTTTTTGAAGACTTGGCGTCTGACTTTGGGGCTCGAGATTTAGCAGAACCCGACGAAGGGTGAGCCATAGAGTGGGCAGGCGAAAGAGGTGAGGTTGAACGGGCGATCTTTGCGCTGGCCGATCTGACGACCGTGGTACTAAATGTGAGGTCGCAAGTCTGCGTGGCCGCCTCCTTTGTTGGCCGAGGAGAAGCAAGGACAGCGCTGTATTTTCCTTTCTGAGGCACGGTGGGCTGTCGACTGGCGAGTAACTTTCGAGCAGCAAAGGTCGACACCTTTTCCTTCACTCTTATTTCCTGGATCAGCTTTTCGTCCTTAAAAACAGGGCAATCTCGAGAGGAAGCAGCGTGGTCACCCATACAGTTGATGCAGCGAGGGGATGGAGGTGGACAAGCACCCTCATGGGCATCCCTGCCACACGTAACACATTTGGCCGGATTGGAACAGGACTGGCTGGTGTGATTGAACCGCTGACATCGATAGCAACGCGTAGGGTTTGGGACATAAGGGCGAACGGAAATTATCTCATAGCCTGCTTTGATTTTTGATGGGAGTTGAACTTTGTCAAATGTCAAGAAGACAGTGCGGGTTGGAACGATGTTCGAGTCAACCCTTTTCATAACCCGATGAACAGCCGTGACGCCTTGGTCAGACAGATAGTGCTGAATTTCTTCATCAGACAATCCATCGAGGGAGCGTGTATAAACGACTCCACGCGAGGAATTTAAGGTACGGTGCGGTTCCACCCGGACAGGGAAGGTGTGGAGCAGAAAAGTACGCAGCAATTTTTGAGCCTGGAGGGCACTGTGTGTTTCTAACAACAGGGTGCCATTCCGTAATCTGGAACAAGACTTTACAGGACCCGCAATTGCGTCGACACCTTTCTGAATAATGAAAGGGTTGACCGTGGAAAAGTCGTGACCTTCGTCAGACCGAGAAACAACAAGGAACTGTGGCAACGATGGAAGAACCGTCTGTGGCTGAGACTCAGTGAACTTACGTTTGTGAGCAGACATAGTGGAAGGTGAGGAAACCATTGCGGAAGAATCCCCCATGATTACCGGCGTCTCCGATGGCGCGCTCCTCCCTTGTGGGGGCCCTCACCGAGGGCACACCCGCCTTAGGTGATTGTTCACACCTCAGGTCACACCTCCCGACAAACGGACGGAGGGACCAATCGGCACTTTCGGAAGGTATCAGCTCGGGTAATCACCCCTCCCTGGGCCTGGCCGTTACCAGGGGGTACGTACGTGTCCTACCTGTCTACCCGGGGCGGGGAATTACGCGTTACCCCGTCACCGGTTACGCATGGAAGTGCGTGGGTCGGCCTTCAGACACGCACAGGGAGGAAAAAAGAGAAAGGGAAAGGAAAGAAAAGGGGGTCTCAAACGCCGCAGCGGAGAAAAGGGCAAGGAGAAGGGGAAGGAAAAGAGAAGGACAGAGGAAGGACGAGGACTTGCAAGTGTAAAAGCAAGGAATTTGGAACAGTTTCGAGCGTCCATCTCCGGATGTAGGCACAAACCATACTCCCAGAGGGGGAGAAAGGGAAGGAAAGAGCCAGAGGTGAGGGGGGGGGGGGGCGAAGATGGGGGACGGGGAGGGATGCGGAAAGGGAAGGGAAGGTATGCAGCCCGGAAAGGAAGGAGGGCCACATTAGCTCGGGGTCCCGTGCTCGCTACGCACGTGTCCACAAAAGAGTTGTGGACCCCCTGGGGGGGGACAAGGGCTCTGTAGAGCTGCAGCAGTGTACAGTGATCTACACCCCAATTGGTGTTCCTCAGGCAACAGAGGGCATTCAGGTGCTGCCAGCACTTCTGCTTAAGCCGAAGAAGATGAGGGAGCCAAGTCAATCGGGCATTGAAAACCAGTCCTAGGAACTGGTAAGTCTCCATTACAGTGAGTGGAGGCCATTAAGGTAAAGTGCGGGTTTTGGATGAACAGTACGACGCCGACAGAAGAGCATAACGCACGACTTTGCGGCTGAAAACTGGAAACCGTGGGCTAGAGCCCATGACTGCACCCTGTGGATGGCTCCCTGGAGGCGCCGCTCAGCAACAGTACTGGAGCAGCAGTACGAAATGCAGAAGTCGTCTGCAAACAGAGAAGGTGAGACGGAGGGCCCGACAGCTGCTGCTAGACAGTTAATGGCCACTAAAAATAGAGACACACTCAACACAGAGCCCTGAGGGACTCCATACTTCTGGATATGGATGGAACTATGGGAGTCACCAACTTGGACACGGAAAGTACGCAGCAACATGTAGTTTTGGATAAAAATCGGGAGACCCCACTCATACAATGTGGCAAGGGTATGATGTCACCAAGTCATGTCGTATGCTTTACATAAGTCAAAACTGTTGCCATCTGAAAAGGCTGTTCGGATGGCAGACTCGAGGGACACAAGATTATCAGTGGTAGAGCGATGCTGGCGGAAGCGGCCCTGACATGGAGCCAGTAAGCCACGTGACTCCAGAACCCAACCCAACCCAACCGCCGACATACCATACTTTCCAGCAGCTTACAAAGAACGTTGGTGAGGCTGATGGGCCGATAGTGACCCACATCAAGCGGGTTTTTACTGGTTTGAGCACCAGAATGATGGTGCTCTCCCGCCATTGCAATGGTAACATGCCATTGCACCACATCCAGTTGAAGATGATGAGAAGATGTCACTTGTAGTCAGATTAGAGATGTTTAATCATCTGACTGTGGATCTGATCTGGCCCAGGAGCTGTGTCGGGGCAATGCGCAAGGGCACTGAGGAGCTCCCACTCTATAAATGGGGTGTTATAGGATTCACTGCAGCATGCAGTAAATGAGAGGACATTCCCTTCCAGTCGCCGTTCGAGTGTGCGAAAGGCTTGGGGTAATTCTCCGACGCACAGTTTGCGTCAGTACGTAACTTGCCATTTATGATAACACCAGGGACAGCTGTTGGGGCCTGGTACCCGAAAAGACGTTTGATCTTTGCCCAGACTTGGGAAGGTGACGTGTGGCACCCAATGGTGGAGACGTATCTCTCCCAACTCTCCTTCTGTTGTTTGATAAGGTAGTGAACACGGGCACGGAGCTGTTTAAAGGCTATGAGGTGCTCCAGGGAAGGGTGCTGCTTATGCCTCTGTAGAGTCCGCCGACACTCCTGAATTGCTTCAGCGACTTCAGGCAACCACCAAGGGACTGTCTTTCGTTGGGGGCACCCTAAAGAAAGAGGGATTGCATTTTCCGCCGCAGAAATGATCGTTGTAGCTACCTGCTCTAAACACCACATAGTTGTCACCATGTGGAGAAGATTAAGTGGTGACAGCAGAGGCGAAGGCTTCCCAGTATGCCTTGTTTAAAGCCCATCTGGGCAGGCATCTGTGTGCCTGACGCTGGGGCAGTGACAGGAAGATGGTGAAGTGGTCACTACCACACAGGTCGTCGTGTGCTCTCCAGTGGATAGATGGGAGAAGTCCTGGGCTGCAAATTGATAAATCAATGGCCGAAGAACTACCATGAGCCACAATGAAATGTGTGGCCGCCCCAGTATTTAAGAGGCAGAGGTCGAATTGCGATAGTAAAGTTTCAACATCTCTGCCTCTGCCAGTAAGCACACGCCACAAGGGGTTAAGGGCATTAAAATCTCCCAGAAGTAGGAAAGGTTTAGGGAGTTGATCCATCAGTGCAGCTAATACATTCAGGGGTACTGCACCATCTGGAGGAAGTTATACATTGCAGACAGTTATTTCCTGCGTCGTCCTTATTCTGACAGCCACAGCTTCAAGAGGGGTTTTAAGGGGCACATGTTCACTAGAGACCGAGTGTAGAACATAAACGCAAACTGCACCTGACACTCGATTAAAGTCACTACAGCTCCTGTAATATCCCCTATAGCTGCGGAGGGCACGGGTCCACAATGTTGGGAACCAGGTTTCCTGGAGGGCAATGCAGATAGCAGGTTAAAGCTTAACAGTTGCCGTAGCTCAGCCAGGCGGTGGAAAAAACCGCCGCAATTCCACTGGAGGATGACATCGTGAGATTGGGAAGGCATGGAACATTCAATGAGGCAGTTTACCCCTCTGGGTCACCTGCTGCCATCGATTTATTGCCTGAGCAGTCTATATCCATTGTGTCTGAGGGTCTGGCGAGATCTAGGTCCTAGGAGGACGCCAAAATCTCCACCCTATCCTCGGACACAGAGCTTGTAGGTAGTTGTGGTGTGGGTGCCACAGCAGTTTCCTTGGTCTTAGGGGTTTTCTTTTTGGATTTCGCTCACTGCTGCTTGGGTTTACCTGGCTGGGAGGAGTTCACTGGCTCCGTCTCCAGGACTGAGAACGAGTGTGAAGCCCTATGACCAGCTACTTTTGGGCTCTTCAGCCACTGATGTGTGTGTCTTTCCCACTAGAAGAAACCTGTGAAGGGAGTGACCCAAGGGACCCCTTCCTAGCGAGAGAAGCCGAAGGAGACTTAGGCTTCTCCTGCTTAGGAGTGGGGACGGATGTCCCCGATGTTTGGGGGGGGGGGGGGGGGGGTTTGCTCCTGAAGTAGGTGGTGCAGGAGCAACAGGGAGGGAAATGCCCCCCACCATCAAGGAGGCAGGTGTAGTCTTCCGGCTCTGAGAGGTCACCTGGGTTGGCAGAGCTGATGGTGCCAGAACTGTTGTAGCGACGGCGTAACACGATCACGATGCCATACACACAGGATGCAGGAGTTCAAATTTTCTCTTAGCCTCAGTGTAGGTCAGTCGGTCCAGGGTCTTGTACTCCATTATTATCCTTTCTTTCTGGAGAACCCTGCAGTCAGGCAAGCAAAGCGAATGGTGCTCTCTGCAGCTGACACAGATGGGAGGCAGGGCACATGGAGTATTGGGATGTGATGGGCGCCCGCAATCTCGGCATACGACACTGGAAGTACAGCGGCACGACATATGGCCGAACTTCCAGCTCTTAAAGCACCGCGTCGGACAGGATATAGGGCTTTACATCACACCGGTAGACCATCACCTTGACCTTCTCTGTCAACATATCACCCTGAAAGGCCAAGATGAAGGCACCGGTGGCAACCTGTTTATCCTTCAGATGCCGGTGGACACACCAGACAAAACGTACACCTCACCGCTCTAAATTGGCGCGCAGCTCATCGTTCAACTGGTCTCTGTGAATTATGAAACCCTGGATCATATTTAACCTCTTATGGGGCGTGATGGTTACATAAACATCACGCAGCTTGTCACAAGCGAGTAACTCCCACGACTGAGCACAGGATGCTGTTTTGATCAAGACTGACCCAGATCTCATTTTGGACAAGCCCCCACCTCCCCGAACTTGTCCTCTAAATGCTCAACCAAAAACTGAGGTTTCATCATCGTGAAAGATTGCCCATCAGCTCTCGAACATACAAGGTACTGGGGCGAATAAGATCCGCTGCCATCCTGAGCCTGACGATCCTCCCATAGTGTGGCCTGAGAGGGGAACGATTTGCAGTCAGACTTCTGTGCGTTGAATTGAGCTCATGATCGCTTAGAGACTGCTGGTGTTTCACCACCAGCAAGAGATGATGGACTACACTTCATCGCTTGTCATCCGCCCTGATGCCACCCACTCCGACCAGGGGGCCTCCCCACGGGTGCCACCCAGCCACAGCAAAGGCCACCTGGCAGGATGGCCATTGCCGGGAGTCCCGATGCCCCATGGGGTAGGCATCTACCCCTTGGCATACGTGGGGAGTTAACAGTGCAGGCATCAACAGAGTGATCCCTGTGTGGTCAGGGAGCTACAACCAACAGGGTACATGACAGCCCCACCAAAACGGACTGGTTACCGTGCTGGATATAAGGTGCAACGAAGTCTATGGTTATCATTGACACAGAAATCGACACTGCATAGTGCATGGTGGAAAACGCACCCAGGAAGGTGTCCTCATCCAAGAGATGGAGAATGGGCAGGACTGCAATGCGACAATGAGAAAGTGGGCTAAAGATCTCAATGCACGATGAACACGATGCACCTTGCAAGGCACCCTTCCACAATTGGCTCACTCTTCGGGAAAATTTTTAAGAATGGAGGTGAAACCCTACAGGGGACCATCACATAAAGGCCGAAACATGTGAAACTCCATTTATTTGCCTCGTACGACAGGCAGGAATACCTCGGGCCTATTCCAACCTCCGGACCTGCAGGGGGGGGGGGGGGGGGGGGGGGGGAGGAAGTGGGTATCATCTGCAGCCAAGATGTGCACCCATAGATCATTTACAATTGTGCCCACTTTACCCATTACTGTTGTTTCACCCATTGCCAGTTGGCCAGTGTCTGCTCAGGTTCAGTGTGCTGTGTACATGTAGTCAGATCATGTTTATTTTGTTCCTGCCATTTTGCGTCAATATGAGTGCTGACCCCTCAAAAACAAGAGAAAATTTGTTTCTTAGGAGATGAAAGTTTTAGCACTAAAAATATTCCACAGTGGGGAGACTATAAAAAGGTAGCAGCACAGCTGAGCATAGGTGAAGTCACAGGTGACAGGTGATAAAGGAAACAGTTGACAACCAAAAAAATTACCACTTAAGACAATCTTCACTCTAGACAACGCAGGATATCATCTCGAAGCTGAAGAACTTTGTAGTAGAGATATCACAATTTTTTACTCCCAATCTTATTAGCGTTTTAAAACCAATGGAGCAAGGAAAGCTGGCATGTCTGGAAAAAATGTATTGGCATAAGTTATTGGGATCACTTCTGCACTCTACGCACAATGAGTACCAATCAATAGAAGCTGCCCGAAAAAATTAGTCTGAAGATTGTTACCTACTGCACTGCAGAAGGTGGACCACTTAATATCAGAAACACCAAAATTTTTTGGAAAATTCTCTTAGAGAAACACAGTGGGGGGATAAAAAAAAAGATAGAAGCAACAATGGCACTATCAGAATAAAACCAACAGTTGTTAGATTTGAATCGACATATTTCTGGGTGTGGAAAAACATAACAATTAAGGGCAAATGTGTTCGAACCAGGACAACCAGTATAAAGTGACTGACTGTTATTGTGGAAATGGTACATAAAAGAAACAGACTCTGGTGATGAAGAGGATAATACTGGTGCCCAACAAAATTAGTCATAATGATAAAACGGAAGCATTAGAGTTCACACTGTATTACGTGGAGCAACAAAATGTGACGACACCAGCTGAAATTATGCTTCTACTAAGACGGTGGGCCAATGATGCTAGGAACAGAAGTTCTTCAGAAAAAAAGAACTATTGCTTCTTTTTCCAAAAATAACATATATAAAGTAGTAACAGCTGTACAGTAGTTTATGTATTACATTTGTGTTAACAGCAAATGTTTGAGTTTCTACTATAACATTGTTGCTAAATCAAACTAAGCGATATGTTATCTGACAAAACAACTTTCTTCGCAAAAGTAGTGCGAACATCAAGTTCTGAATCTATTTTTAAATGGAAGGTCTCTGAACTGTCACTTCATTTTCCCAAATTTGAGCTCTATTCAGTCCCAGTTCCCTAGAATTAGTAAGGTTTTACTTGTACTGCCAATTTGGTAACAAAGGTTTTGCATTGCAAACATACATCTCTACGAAAACTTTATCGCCTTCTTTGTATTTCAGAAACTCCTCATGACAGGAATTCTCTTTGCTGGATCCTAAAGTGATTTTAAAATTCTGCTTATAAGCTACACAGAACAAATAATCTGCAACCAATCACCTGCCGCTGGAAAGCACTAATCTCATTATAAACCCCACCCCTTTTTCTGTATCACATTGAAAACAATAATGAATTGAGAATTTTAAGTGATAAAAAAAAGATTGAAAAAAAAAAATTGTTACTGAAGGTGGTACAAGTAACATGTTAGTGATAAAACCAAAATGCTGGCTTTTAACAGGTTTTAATTGTGACAATGATCACTCATTAAGTAAAGCTCTCTTCTACCCCTTAGTTTCTTTGAAGTAACAACATCCGATCTTATGAGTAAATTTCAAACATTTGTCAACTTCACTTCAAATAGTGATACATGCAACACTAGCAGCACAGTAGTACAGATACTAACTTTTGCATCCTTCTACAGGAATTCAATAATCTCTCATTCTTCCATGGTAACACCCAAAATCATGCACTAAAGAAATTTCTTAAATGTCGAAGTATTGACACACATCCTTTACACGAACATTCCAGTTGTTCAGTCCACTGATCATGTTTGGTACCACATGTACATTTCGAAAATCATAGTATTAGTCACCTCAAATTCTAATTGAAAAATGAAATTTGTTAAATGGCTCCATATACCTTTATTACTAACTCTGCCAGTTCTTTCAAAAAGAAATATCACACTCATTGAATAACTCTCACTCAACAAGCACATCCATTGGCACAAAGTAACACCCGTAAGACACATTTTTCTATACTACACACAAACAAACAACTACACAAAAGTGTTATAAAAACAAACTTCTTACCTTTATGTGTTCCCGTTTCTCTTCAGTATCCTCAAAATCTAGTATGGTATTAAGACAGATCTGGCAAAGTTCACCATGCAGATATGGGCAAAGCTGCAACTCAGCTCTGTTTACATGATAATATGGACAGAACTGTACACCTGTAGCAAGTTTTGTTTGTGTCCTCGGTGCATAGGGATCTACTGCCTCAGCGTATGTCTTAACTCCTATAAAAAGGACAGAAATATTTGTTTAATGATATTGCATTACAGCAAATGAACTACTGGATTAGTACAAATGGAATTGTATTTTATGAAATTCTTACGTCCCGTCCTCGATGTGAATGCTGGATGGAACTCTGGAGCACTTGCCCACTTATCTGCCTGCTCTTCACTCATAAAAGGCACAGAGCTAAAAGAAAGGAACAGTGGAAATATCTATATTAGCAAACATAATTAATTATTTAATGAGATATTAGTAACTGAAAAACTTAAAATGCCTAAATACACCTGAAGAATTTAACTACTTGCAAAAAATACATTTCTGCGACAATGAACTTCATAAAGATAACACTAGAGACAACTGTTTCAGTCACACAGTTACTTGGAGAAGAAAGATGAGGGTTTGACATACCATCAACCTGGACAGACATTAGAAATAGAGCACAGATTTCAATTGAGGAAGGAAGGGAAAGGAAATCGGCTATGTCCTACCAAAGCAGCCATCCCCACATTAAACTACAGTGATTTTATGAAATCACGGAAAACTTAAATACAGAAAATAAACGTAAACATGATTCACAGTAGGCTGTAATGAGATTTTTATTTAATCGTGTGACTAGCTAATTTTGACTACTTGTCATTGTCAAGCACATGTATAACCAACATGGAAAAGCACTACATTGTCTGCCTGCATCTCAGTTTAAGAAAAAACATATATTAAATGTTTTTAAATTTAAATTTTAAATATGGAAACCCAGACAGGGATTTTAACCACTGTCCTCGTAACTACAAGTCCAGTGTCTTACCACTGCATCACCTTGTTTGGTACATGGTCATCTGGCCAACAAAGCCTCAGGTTCATGGTCCAAACATTTTTTAACAGACTGATGACATGGCAATGGTAATCGTTTGAGAAACAGCAGGTTAGCAATCCCATTACTGAATATAAAAGTATGCATTTAACAAACTGCAGAGATTAGCCTTGCCCTACAAAAATTACTTCTATGGCACTGTCACAACGCTACACATTAGAAACATTTTTGAGAATGTCTGACACTGTCAATGTTCAGGATGGTGATGACAGGCACCCTACTGCACCAAAACGGCTCGGAGAATCAACCCTTCAACCTCCGCAATACAAACACTGTCTAGCCCAGAACTGTCTCAGTTTGAGTCATACCATAGTTTTCACTAACATCATTGCAAAGTCAACAGCGAAGGACGAATAATATTTGAGATGAATTATTCAGATTTTGGCAATATGAATCTTCAATTCTATGGTTTCCAAGAACTTCCTGCCTCAGCACTCAAATGGCTGTACGTTCTCTTCCATTGTTTTGGACTAGATTCTTCACTGTCATTTACCTGCCCATGACTACAAAATACTTAAATTCACCTAGGAACACACTGCCTCTTAAGGTGCACAGTAGTTTTTGGTATCTGTGCTTAGGAGCAAGCTGGATCAAATATTTTGTGTGCGCCACCTACTCCTGGGTGCCTCCTCTACTTTGATAGCTGACTGTACAGATTTCTATGGCACCCAATTTGAGTATTTTCCGCCTAAAAAAATGTACCCAGTTAGGAAAATAGCCTCTTCAACATAGATCAGTGTTCACTTGCCATTCAACAATAAATCTACAAGGATAAGGAAACACAAGGTCACAGTGACCGAGGATGAACCTGTGGTTTAGTTCAAATGGGTCACTTTACTACTGTTCGGGGAACAGGTATCTTCTAATGCAAGGAGACTCTTGAGAACTCTACTGCTGGGACTGGGGGTGGCCAACTCCTAAAGCACATAGTGTGTATTAAAATCCCTGGAAGTATAGCTCGCCTACGAAGTTGACTAATTACATCTTCTTGAGCTCGTTTAAAAGAAGTGGGCCACAAAGTGGGAAATACGTTCTGCCTATGACAATTTTCTGTAATGCTTAGGAACAGCAGCTACTAACTGCCATCTCCAAGTGACTGGGATAGGTATAGTGTAGTATATCCTACCAGTGATGAACACCATCCTTAGTCTTGTCTCCGCGAAAGACATCTTTCCTGTGGAGGGGCATAGCCTACCACTGGATGTGGTCTGTTACTGTTAGTACTTTCTTTGTTTTGAGAAGACTTCTATGGTGTATGATAGCCACACTCTGTTGTATGGTTATTAATACCACCCAATAGGCCACCCAAACTGCTGGGAGTTGGTAAATTGGTGTAGGATCCAATTGCTTCACATAAGCAACTAAGGAAATGAGGAATCATCAACAGAGACCCACTTGTGTGGTTCTGTCGTATACAAATGAGGTAACACCAGGTTCCCCACAGGTAGTTCTTTAATGAATGTTTCGTCACTACTCCTCATCCCAATGACACGTAGCATGCTTTTCTATTGTAGTTCTTTTATACAGGATTGTACCATCCTCATGATCCAAATCGCTACCCCAGGATCCTTGCTCCTATGACACACAACATTCCACCCTCATGCCTCACGGTGGTGACTGAAGCATGTAGAGGGCTTACAATTACTGAGGATCAGCAGTGTTCTATCCCCAACTCAGGAACTCCAGTTCAGGTTCCATATTTTTGGAGTCCTAATGGATGACATTCATGGACATCAACTTGCTTTGGACATAGAGGTGGACATCTAAGTACAATCATGGTTACATAGGCAACTGCAAACATTCTTCCATGAAGGCATTAACTGCCTTGTCTCACAGTGGGGTAAATTTATCAACAGTTACAGTGGTTACTTTTGAAATAATAAACAGTTTACATATTTTTGTTGGCATCTGTCTTATTTAACTGACCCTTATAATAAAAAGTTTAGGAAGTATGTTCTTTTTGCAATTAAAAATGCATTCTGGCTGTTCAACTGTATTTTGTTCTATCATCCTGAACTCAAACTTCTGTAGTTGGCTTAATTGTTAATAATACCCAACAGCCCATCAGAACCTACGAAAGGAGGTCTTTTAATATTTAACATCACTGGACATCCAACAGGCACTGACTGGTTCAGCAGATTAGGGGTGCAAGTGACTGACACACAAACACACACACACACACACACACACACACACACACACACACACTGAATTACGTGCCAATGGAGATGTTCTCCTCCCTACATTGTTAACACTTCTGTAAAATCTATGAAAGTATCAAACCACGCATTTTTTCAGTCAGAAGTGTTGTTGGAGTGCCAATTTAGTGAAATCCAAATTTAAGGGAATCCTTGTCATTGTAGTGTCATTAACTAGGGAAGCTTGCCTTGGGCAAGAAAATCTTCACTTTTTCCTTCTTTTAACAGCTTCTTACAACAGGTAGGAGGTTCCCAATTGGCAATGGTTATTGTGGAAAAAAAGCAGCAAAATTTGTATGACAATCTGCACTCATAATGGAATACCCAGGATGGGATAATGACAATATTATGAGATGAATAGTTACCACTCACCATATAGCGGAGATGCTGAGTCACAGACAGGCACAACAAAAAAACAGTCAGCAAGTAAGCTTTTACACACACACACACAGTGAGGGATAGTAGGGTAGGGGTGAGGGACAGTAAGATGCTTCTTGTGGCAGCATACAGAGACAATGTGGGGAGAGGGAAGAGCAGCTAGGAACACATTGAGAAGGTAGACGGACGGAGGGTCAAGGAAAGAAGTAAAAAGACTGAGTGTGTTGGTGGAATTGAGGGCTATGTAATGCTGGAATTTGAACAGGGAAGGGGATAGGTGGGTAAAGGACAATGACTAATAGGTTGAGGCCAGGAGGGTTACAGGAACATAGGCTATATTGCATCGAGTGTTCCCACCTGCGAGATTCAGAAAAGCTGATGCTGGTGCAAAGGATTCAGATGGCACAGGCTGTGAAGCAGTCACTGAAATGAAGGAGGTCATGTTGGGCAGTACACTCAGCAACTGGGTGGTTCAGCTGTTTCTTGGCCACAGTCGGTGGACATTCATGCTGACAGACACCAAGCTGGTTGTCACACCCATGTAGAATGCTACAGTGCTTGCAGCTTAGCTTTTAGATCACATGCATCTCATCTCTGCTATATGGTGGGTAGCAACTAACTCTTCTCATAATATAATCTACACTCTTAAGTGGTTACAGAGCACGAAAGTATAGAAGAACTACTGTAGAAATGTTGTCGAAAAAGAACTATTACAAACAAAGTCAGTATTTTCACATAAAACTATGTAGTCAGTATATGAATGTAAAGCAGGAGATGTAAAAAGATGTGGTAACACTTATTGATTTCACCCCACAGGCATCACAGAAATGGAATTACAAGTTTCTGTGAGACACCACCAGTAGTCTTGTGGGATCTGGCAGAGCCAATGATGCATGCCTGCTGAACCTCACCTCCAGCGGCTCAGTGCCATGAGCACCCTCTGCTGCCACAATATAGGATGGCTGGCGGCAGCCGATCAGCCCAATCACACTCGGAGCCACATCGCTATATGAAACTACGCAGCCACTGTCTAGTCGATACCATAATTTGTGCTGTAATGCAGGGAGCCTCTTCCTTGTGAATAGCATGAGCTGGACTGTTTCTTGTTGCACCAGTTGTAGTGAGTGTCCGTACATTTGGAGAAGTTAGTAAATCTGTTTGCTGTGTTACCTGTTCACTAATCATTTCTGCTCCTGCAGAACTTTCCTATGATGACAGTTGCCACGCCTCACTGTCCTTACCACTGTGTACTAAGTCTTACACAACAAGTTTTGAATGTCTGATATTCTAGTTAAACTTACCTGTAATTTCCTTTACAGGAAATCAACACTACATATCTGGATGTGATTAACCATGAAACAAAGTTAACTATGCCATGTTTACACTTTGTTTGTTCACAGGAAACTTAATTTCTCAGGACACCAACAAAGTAAGTTCAATTTAGTATGCTAAGCTTGATGATGAAAACAAGATTTTCTGAAGCATATACATAAGAGTGACAGTAAAATATCTCTAATACATGCTTATGAACTGAAAATTCACTGTTACCAAGGATGAAAAAGAATGGAGAAATTACACTCCTATAATGTAAAAATCATGTTTATTCTATTGTGCACCCACCAGATCAGACAGAAGATATAGCAGATTAAAAGTGGTTTCTAAGAGAAACATTTCGAGACAACAAAGTGAAACTAACCTTTTGCTGGTTCCCGGAGTACTAAGGTTATAAGTCTGATATTGCCAATAACTATTCCCAGTTTGCTGACCAACAGTTTCAGGTCTCCAACCTTCATAATTCTTTGATACTTTTTCGACAGAGTCCTCTATTTTATCCAACAGGGATGACCACTCAGATGTAAAATGTGTGAAGGCATTTCTGCCTTGCCCTGAAGTCTCACCATTGTGATTCTGACATTGTCTGTCCACTTCTGTGTCTGGAACACCATCAGTTCCATTTGGAGTGTCACTTGCGCCAACGTCTGCTAAACGCATTTTATCAATCTCACTGAATAAAACAGATTCTTCCCGTCTACTGTGATGGTACGAATCATTTTGCACATCATCCGATGTGGTGGGTATCTCTTCAGTTGTTTGGTCTTGACTTGAACTTCCATCATCTGGACTGATGCTTTCTAAGCTATCATCAGTAGTGTAATCACTGCTATTGCTTCCAACTCCATTGACTTCCATCATATTATCACTTTTGACTGGAATGTCCATTTTGGGTCTCTCAATGAATTTCGGTGGTTTGAACTGAAATAAATTTCCAGTTTACATTAATATATTATTCTTTAAAAGTAAAGTATTTCCATCACTACAGAAAAACAACAAGGAGGTTTTAAATGACTTTCTGGACAGTCACTTAGCAATTACATCACACTAACAGTCTACGTAACCTAAAGAACTGTGTTCTGCCAAACATCTTACTGACATTCCATAGTTTTGAACCAAGCATTATGTACTCATAAGCTTACAATAATTATACATGCACAACACTTATATGAGGCCAGATATATTTCCCACTAACTTAATAACACAATAAAATGTAAACAGTTATCAAACATAATTTTCTCTATGGTGTATTAAACACTATTCAAAATTAATTTTATCTCAAATTATTGTTATTGTCTATCTTTAGCTTCAGTTCACTGTAGAGGCGATACAACATTTTTGTTAACATATTTGTCCCTTTCCATATCAGAATAGCACTAAGCTGTGAAATGTTTATAGGTCATAATTATCCCTATGGTTAAAAATTTTAATAACACTGTCATTCTCAAATTATAACTGCTTAATCGTAACCTTCCCAATAAAATAAACATACGCACACAGAATAAGTAAGTCATCTGAGGAGAACATATGCTAACACCACCTCGCACATGCCATGTAAAGCGGAAATCATTCAGTGATGACCACACCCCCTACAGCTACCAAACTGCTGAATTTCATCTGTTGTACAAAACAGTCTGAGGCATTTTCTAGCAATACAGTGCACCAGTGTCTGTCGAACCAGAACCTTACACGTGCAGTCCAGTAAATACAGCTATCATCATCTTAGATGACAGAAGCATCCACAGGATATTTACTGTGAAAATTTAGAAGACAGGGCAACACATGGTCTCCAAGAATGTTGAAATTAACATCCAATGCCACATTCACAGTAACCTAAATGAATCGGCCCACTCTTGGTACGATAAACACACCCAAAACACCAAAGAAACACCTCCAGCCTGAACTACACCCACCATACACTGAGGGCTAAAGAACTCATTCAGTTATTGGTACATTCAATGAATTACTTTATTTCAGAAGAGGAAAAATCATGAGATAACTGATCACATTACATACCTCCAGTCAGCTACTATCTAGTTTCTTTGCTGTTTGGTTCACTGAAGACATGTAGTTGTGCGTCACTGTGACTAACAAACTTTTGCAAGGTACTCTGGGTCAAAATGCCATTTCGTGCAGGCTCCTTCACAATGTATGCTTGGAAACTGATTTGAGGTAGATTTGCATTCATGACAGTAGCATATCTTGCCTGGTTTGAAACCTATTGTCAGTGATTAGGTGTGACACCCATCTCCAGGCCCTGGCAGCTGAAATCCCGGTTCTTATGCTGTGTTGCATGGGTATAAGCGATACACCATTCCTTGTAGACGAGTTGACATGGCAACACATCGGCCCATTTCATTCGCATCACGGTCACATGCACAGCGAAACTCCTTTCTGCCATTTGGTCATGACTGCAGATTAACCGAACTTACTGCACTGACTCCCAACAACTAACTGGCATACACACGCTATTTTATTGACATAACATATCGGCAGCAGTGGAGGATCATATGGTCATGTGGCACCAGTTCCGTATTATACAGAGTGTTCCAAAGCAACCAATGTGCTCTTTTAAGGAGGTGACTAATGTTGTCCAGTGAGCTTACACCCTTAACACCACAAAAAGAGCTAACAGGAAACCAAAATACATTGTAAGTCTTGTATAGCACCAATACAAATAAATGTGATGTCAGTTTTTAAATTTATTCTACTGACAATGAACAGTCACCACTGCTGTCCACTATCCCAGAACTATCCCCTAATCCCTAAGGAGTCTGTCCAATCAATAAATTTATTATTGAAGTTCGGAACACATTAGGAATAATACTGTTAATATGAATAACCTGCAAGTCTTGACTGACAACATACATAATCTCATTTCAGCACTTACATTAGCAACAGCACAAAGCCAGCAGAATCCTAATAATATGCTAAAATCCTCTTTATATGAATGCATCACCTCCCAACAATATGACTAAATAAAATATACTTTGGCTTCCAGCCATGTCAATTGGTTATACATCAAATTTTCAGCGATGTGCTCCTTGGCCACTTTCAAGTTGGTGATGTTTGGTTTGTGAGGCGCTCAACTGCGCAGTTATCAGCACCCATACAAATTCCCAACTTTTGCTGAGCCCAATCTCACCACTTTCAGAAATGATGAACAAATGATGAGGACAACACAAACACTCTGTCATCTCAAGGCAGGTGAAAACCCTTGACCCCGCCAGGAATCAAACCCGGGACCTCGTGCTCGGGAAGCAAGAACGCGACTGCGAGACCACGAGCTGCGGACATCACTTTCAAGTTAATAGACTCTTGTGTGGTTGTTGACCACACCCTCCTATAGCTGTGATATTGGCTGCACCATCACTTTAGTTCAGGCCATCAGAAGAGAAAGCTGAACAGTGGAAGAACTACACACAAAAATACACAAGGAGAATTAAAGGTAAAATTACAGAATGGAAGGAAAATAAATGAAGATGAGAGTTACAGTGTGAGAATAATTTGACAGAACACAGAGACACGAGTTTAACCAAGGGCCCTAGAGATAAAACATTCCTTTAGAATTATTGAGATGCTCGGGGAAGCCCATCATGACTTAATTATTTCAACTGGTGAGCATGATATACGAGACAAATGACATACCCCACAACTTCAGGAAGAATGTAATAGACAGTCCACTCACATTAATGTGACCACCTGCCAAAAGCCTGACTAACCACCTTTTGCACCATAGAAGTGCAGGAAGAGCATCAATGAGGTTCCAGAAAGTACAAAGAGGGCTGTGGAGCTATTCTGACTCCAGTGGCATGGCCAGCTGTGATATATTTAATCGCTGGGGATACATGGCGTGAACACAACCCAACTTGATTGGGTTTAAATCCATGGAGTCTGGTGGCCAGGGGAGTATGGTAAACTCATCCTTGGGCTTTTTCATCCCTGTACGTACACTGCGAGCATTGTCTTGCTGGTACATGCCACCATGCTGAGGAAAAACAAACTGAATGTAAGGGTGGACATGGTCCCCTAGGAGAGATGCATACTTTTGCTGTTCCACTGTGCCTTCCAGAACTACAAGACCACACAGAATGCCACAAAAACATGCCCCAGACCATGGAACTTCCTCCTCCAGCCTAGACCCTTCCAATGACTGTTGCAGGGCAAAGGCCATCTGTGCAATGGAGAATAAAATGTGATTTATCTGAAAACGCTTCCTGTCACCACTCAGTGGTTGTCCAGTTGTGGTTTTGGTATGCAAATTCCAGCCTTCATCGCTGATCAACAGCAGTCATCATGGGTGCATGAACCAGGAACCTGCTGTGGGTACCCATATGCAGCAGCATTCGTTTGGCAGTCATCATGGAGAGTCTGTTGGTAGCCCATTGATTCATCTGGGTGGTCAGTTGCTTAACAGTTGACCACCCATTCGCCCATACACATCTCCGCAGTCATCACTCGCACCTACCATCTATGGCCCATGGTGCACCACAGTTGCCTCAATGCTGGTTCTGGGTGGCACCATACTACTTTGCTTGGGTAGCTCAGTCGGTAGAGCACTTGCCCGCGAAAGGCAAAGGTCCCGAGTTTGAGTCTCGGTCGGGCACACAGTTTTAATCTGCCAGGAAGTTTCAGTTTACACACTTGGCCATTTTGGAAATGCTTCCATCTGCGGGGCCCAAAAGTCAATGATCATGCCCTTTTGAATGTCATGGAAATCACTCAGTTTCTCCATAATAACAATGAATTGACCATTTTCCACATCCCCCTAAGTACTGCTAGTGCTGCCACTTGCCACGTGTGGGTAGTTACTACATGTTGACATCTAACATAGGTTATGGTCACAATGTGACTGGACTGTGTAACTACAATTCCACAGACAGCAGCAGATGTGAATACTGCAAACCTATCAATTTAAGAAGTCATGGTTTCAAAATACTGAAATTATTTAAACCAGAATGGAAAAACTGATAGAAAACCTAAGGGAAGATCAACTTTAGTTCCAGAGAAATTTAGGCAACTTACAATTTATCTCAGATGACAGGTTAAAGAAAGACAAACTTGTGTTCATGTTAATTGTAGATTTAGAGAGAACTTTTCACTATGCTGACTGGAATATATTCTTTGAAATACTGAAAGTAGCAAGGGAAACCAGATTGCAGTTTTGGCATTGAAGCTAACCCATAGTTGAAAAGGGAGTAAGACAGGCCGGTGCTGAAGGAATTATATTAGGAAATGAGAAACTAAAAGTAGTAAATGAAAAGCAAGAAAAGTTTCTGAAAAAGAGATATATTTTACCATCTAATATAAATGTGTAACCAGTCTTTTTAGAGGTATTTGGATTGTAACCTCAGAGAAGTGAATGCAGATGATCAGTTTAGGCAAGAAGAAAAATAGGTTTTGAACTGTGGTGTTAGAGAAGAATACTGAAGAGTTGATGGATAGGCACTGACTTTAATCAAGGGAGAAGATAAATTTATGACAACTAAACTGAAAGACATATTTGGTTAACAGGATACATGGCATCAGACACATCCATTTTGCAATAGAAGGATGTAAGTGGGGGTGGAATGAGTGGCAAATTTTTTAGAAAGAAACCAAGGAATGAACACAGCAAGCAGGTTCAAATGGATGTACCCTGTAGCAGTTATCTAGATAATGTGGCATGCACAGGATACACTAGCACGGTGAGCCACATAAAACCAGTCTTCAGGTTTAAGAACACAACATAATCTGACAAGCCATTATCCATTTTTATCATGCTGTATCCAGCAACTAGAGAAAAGTGTATTAAGATATTGCCTACAACAGTGCTGCTGTTTCCCTGAACTCTAATTGGCATGTACATTTCCGCACCACATTAGAGTCAACTAATCCATTAACATTCTTTTCTCTGGGGAATCAAACAAAATTTATAGCTAAATCCCCACTCAAAATCAACTTCATAAGAACCAAGCCTAGCAGTGCCAAGTCTAAAGAGAAAAACCCTGTAGTCTAAACTAGCAGATCTGTAGTGGCCTATAATGAATTAATTTGACATATGTCTACTACACCCTTCGGCAAAATAACTCCTTGGATCAAAACCAGGTAATACGTATCCATTCAAAGGATGCCTTGGTGTTTCTTATCTGCATAAATCATGCTCTGAGATACAAATTGGGTCATTATAAAGATTTGTTAACAATTCATCTAGTTCAAATTTCATTCCTTTAATATTTTGATGAAATGAGCTTAATGTGCATTCTGATCTGCATTCCCCTTTATTGACTTCCACCATTAACGGAACCTACCGTAAGCAGGGATACCTCCTACCTGCCTTTATCAAAAACAGTTTAGCCCTGTTACACACTATCACCCAAACTAGGACTTGAGTGAGCCGAAGTTCACCTACTATACTGTGACTTATGAGCATCACCAACCATTCCTTCTCAACCCTATTCTGGTTTTAGCATACCCAGACACATGGATATTCCCAAATGGCACCACTAACATATATGCCTTGCCAGCTGTCAAGAGCACTCAAATCCCACATTAACTAACCTCACAGCAGTCAAAACGGCATTGATAACAATGCCAGAACAGCTGTAAAGCGAACATTAGTGGGCTGAGTTTGAGCAGAAATCCTGTCACCACCTAAATCGTAAGCAAGACTATATTCCCAGTACCTCTCAATACCAGAGTATCTTTAGTGAGGTCTTTACACAAAGCACTTACAACGTAAACCACCTTATGAGCCCAGCCCTTACAGGGAGTAGTACATGAATAAGTACCAAAAATTGATTTTTAAATTTGACTTAAAATTTCTCCATAGTTTTCTGGACAAGAGAAATTTCACTTCCAGGAAGTTTGACTGAAAGAATAAGCAAAATTAAAAGATGAAATCTTGACTCTGCAGCTGAGTGTGCACCAATATGAATCTTTCTGACAGATTAAAACTATTTGCCGGACCGAGGCTCGAACTTGGGACCTTTGCTTTTCGCAGGCTAGTGCTCCACTGCTGAGCTACCCAAGCACACAGCTTCAATTCTGCCAGTATCTCATCTCCTACCTTCAAAACTACAAAGAAGCTCTCCTGCGAACCTTGCAGAACTAGCACTCCTGGGAGAGGGCAAAGGTCCTGAGTTTGAGTCTCAGTCCAGCCCACAGTTTTAATCTGCCAGGAAGTTTCAAAATTAAAGTTTACAAGTGACTGCACATGATACCCCTGTCACGCAGACAGCTGTTACGAACAGAATTTGCTTCTCTCTCTCTTTTTAAGGCATTTATAGTCTCTAATGTTGGCTAACCTGTGAATAGATCACAATTGCTTCACTTTTATTTATACAGAGAGTATACTGCTCTGCTGCTACGAGTTTGTTCACAGTGAAGTAACTGTGCTCGAGTTTTCTTTTACTTCAGAACTATGAGAAAAATTAAAAAGCTTGGTGTTAAACATAATAAATTCTATGTAAATCAGTTTACCAAACTGATTAGCTCTGCTAATACAGACAGAGAATATGACATACAAGGGCTGTCCCAGAAGTACCTGACCTGACGTATAGATAGTAGTACTTTCAAACAAATTACTTTGGTAGGCAGTTTCAACTTTATAAAGCTTAAGTCTGAAATTTCTTTATGTTAGGTTGTTCAGTATTTGTAGGACAGTCATCAACAGTGAACTTTCTCAGTGAATTTGCATTGGTCATCATTATGGGATACAACACTTTCATTTGAAAAGTCTTAGCCAACTAATACTAAAGATGAACTAAATTCTACTCAAGGTGTCTGCTCCTTTGTTTACAATGGTAAAATATTAAGTGGCTGAATTTAAGTGAGGCTGCATGAGCTGCCAAAATGAACATCGCAGTGATCAACCAAATTACATGACCACGCCAGAAATTGTGAATAAAACCCACAAAATGATACAGGATGACTGTTGATAAAGTGCACGAGATAGCACAAATTGTGGGCATTTCAGAAAGTGCTGTAAATCACAAACTGACTGAAAATTTGGATATGAGACAGCTAAGATAGGTGCCACATTTACTGACAATGAAACAAACTGCCTCATGAGGAAGTTTCAGTCGGGGTTTGGTAATGTTTCACTGCAATAAAACCAAGCTGTGTTGATTCGTAAACATGGATGAAGCATGGACCCATTACATCATACCTGAGATAAAGGAACAGTCAAAACACTGGACTGGGGTATCAGCTTCAAACAACACAAAGACAGATCCATCTGCTAGCAAGGTCATGGCATCAGTTTTCTGCGATGTGTGTGGGATAAATTTCATTGCTTATCTTCAAAAAGAAATACTGACCAGTGGTGAGAATTACAGAAACTTACTGTAGTATTAGACTAATTAAATCAACCAAAAATGGCAGCATTAGTGAAAAAGTTTTGTTTAATCAAAACAACGCACCAGCTCACATACCCATTATCGCCACAGCCAAATCAACAAGTTCAAATTGCTTCCTCAAGCACCAGATTTACCGCCTTCTGGTAAAAGCTTTGCCAGAAATGAAGAGGTGGAGTCTGCGGTGGATAGCTATTTTTCGGGGCTCGACTTATCACTACAAACAGGGTAGCAAAGTTATTTAACATAGTTGGGTGTAATTTATCAAGCTGAAAGACTTTTTCCAAAATTTGTGTTTCCTTTGTTACTTCTGGGCCAGCCCTCTTAACACTTTCATCTGCTTTAACTCCAATTGCTTCCACGCAAAAACTAAAATTTATGGACAGTGGGCATGACAATATCAATGAATATAACATAACAAAGATGACAACCAATGAGCCAGGTTGCGCAACTGATGAATTCTGTACTATCTACATTAATAAACAAAGCTTGGTAGTGTAAGGATTGTGGTAATAGTGGAGGTCTGAAGGCAGTCGAGGAGGTAAGTGGTAGACATATTGCAACAAAACTATTTTATTTATTTAACCTGATCTGATTGAGACTTGTCTGCAATTTTTGTAAGGTAAAAGGATGCTATCATACATGTGGTTTATCTAAACGGAAATTGTATAACTAATATTAAAATTGCTTATGCTAAGAGGTGTATAGGTAGAGGGTATGGAGGTGTACTACTCTGTGCTCTTATGGACTTACCTCCCTATGCAATGTTTGATATGTACAATAAAGTAACTGTACAGACTTTAGTAGAAGTAGCAAATGACAGTATGAAAAGTGTAGACATGAATGGTGGCAATACTTGCATCACTGTAGCCCTGGATGCAGCTCAGTAACAAAGAGGCCATAGTAATCTAAATGTTGGGGCGGCAGCGACAGTCTTGGGTAACGGTGAAGTCACTGATGTGGAATGTATTACGAAGTATTGTCATGGCTTTAATAGTGGAACTATGAATCATACATGTTTGAATAATTTTAGTGGTTACATTGAAAAGATGGAGTTACTGAAGGCGTTTTGGAGATATTTCACTTATCACTGAATATGGAAGTAAATAGGAATATAAAAAAGGGAGGAAGGTTTATCTGTTTAGCAAGAGTAATAGGAGGCAGATTTCAGACTACCCAACAGATCAAAACAAAAATTTCTGTTCCGACACTGACAATGTTGGGTGTTTATGGAAAAAGTTCAAGGCAGTCGTAAAATGCGTTTTAGACATGTACATGCCGAGTAAAACTGTGAGGGACGGGAAAAACCCACCGTGGTTCAACAACAAAGACAGCTTCACTGCAAAATTTAAACGCAGCCAAAACCTCTCAGACCAACAGAAGCTAAACAATGTCAAAGTTAGCATGAGGAGGGCTGTGTGTGAAGCGTTCAGTGAATTCGAAAGTAAAATTCTATGTACTGACTGGACAGAAAATCCTAGGAAGTTCTGGTCTTACGTTAAATCAGTAAGTGGATTGAAACAGCATATTCTGACACTCCGGGATAATAATGACATTGAAACAGAGGATGACACGCATAAAGCTGAAATACTAAACACCTTTTTCCAAAGCTGTTTCACAGAGGAAGACCGCACTGCAGTTCCTTCTCTAAATCCTTGCACGAACAAAAAAATGGCTGACATCGAAATAATGTCCAAGGAATAGAAAAGCAACTGATATCACTGAACAGAGGAAAGTCCACTGGACCTGACGGGATACCAATTCGATTCTACACAGTGTATGTGAACGAACTTGCCCCCCCTTCTAACAGCCGTGTACCGCAAGTCTCTAGAAGAACGGAAGGTTCCAAATGATTGGAAAAGAGCACAGGTAGTTCCCGTTTTCAAGAAGGGTCATCAAGCAGATGCGCAAAACTATAAGCCTATATCTCTGACATCGATCTGTTGTAGAATTTTTGAATATGCTTTTTGCTCGCGTATCATGACATTTCCGGAAACCCAGAATCTACTCTGTAGGAAACAACATGCATTCCGGAAACAGCGATCATGTGAGACCCAACTTGCTTTATTTGTTCATGAGACCCAGAAAATATTAGATACAGGCTCCCAGGTAGATGCCATTTTCCTTGACTTCCGGAAGACGTTCGATACAGTTCCGCACTGTCGCCTGATATACAAAGTAAGAGCGTATGGAATATCAGACCACCTGTGTGGCTGGATTGAAGAGTTTTTAGCAAACAGAACACAGCATGTTGTTCTCAATGGAGAGACGTCTACAGACGTTAAAGTAACCTCTGGTGTGTCACAAGGGAGTGATATGGGACCATTGCTTTTCACAATATATATAAATGACCTAGTAGATAGTGTCGGAAGTTCGATGCGGCTTTTTGCGGATGATGCTGTAGTATACAGAGAAGTTGCAGCATTGGAAAATTGCAGTGAAATGAAGGAAGATCTGCAGCAGATAGGCACTTGGTGCAGGTAGTGGCAACTGACCCTTAATATAGACAAATGTAGTGTATTGCCAATACATAGAAAGAGGGATCCTTTATTGTATGATTATATGATAGCGGAACAAACACTGGTAGCAGTTACTTCTGTAAAATATCTGGGAGTATGCATGCGGAACGATTTGAAGTGGAATGATCATATAAAATTAATTGTTGGTAAGGCCGGTACCAGGTTGAGATTCATTGGGAGAGTCCTTAGAAAATGTAGTCCATCAACAAAGGAGGTGGCTTACTAAACACTCATTCGACCTATACTTGAGTATTGCTCATCAATGTGGGATCCAAACCAGGTCAGGTTGACAGAGGATATAGAGAAGATCGAAAGAAGAGCAGCGCGTTTTGTCACAGGGTTATTTGGTAAGCGTTACGGAGGTGTTTAGCAAACTCAAGTGGCAGACTCTGCAAGAGAGGTGCTCTGCATTGCAGTGTAGCTTGCTGTCCAGGTTTTGAGAGGGTGCATTTCTGGATGAGGTATCTAATATATTGCTTGCCCCTACTTATACCTCCCGAGGAGATCACGAATGCAAAATTAGAGAGATTCGAGCGCACATGGAGGCTTTCCGGCAGTCGTTCCTCCCGCAAACCATATGCGACTGGAATAGGAAAGAGAGATAATGACAGTGGCACGTAAAGTGCCCTCCGCCACACACCGTTGGGTGGCTTGCGGAGTATAAATGTAGATGTAGATCAATGGAGAAAAATGTGATTTACAAATATCTTACCAACAAGATGGCTACTCAAAGGAGTAGCAGAAAGTTCCTGGATCCAGACCTTATGGTAATAAAAATTTTAAAAACTGAATGCATTGGGCATGGTCAGAAAAGGTTAGGTACAGTCAATGAAACAAAACTGCTCATACATCGTAACAACATCTGGCTGTGTACAGCTCACACTAGTGGTAATGCAATACACACTGGCAATCATGGCAGCATCACATGTAATAAACTTTTAGGAGTTGATTTGTCCCCTCCTTACTGTAACATGTTTACCTTACATCTTTTTGTTTTCTGTTACTGTGTATAATTACTGCATATTATTTTATGTATACACTATAACACGTATCTGGGTCAAATAACAAGATGCTTCTGCCTCAAATAAGGGCAAATCTGATTAGTTACAGGGCAGCTGAGTGGCAGCATTTGAGGCTCTACAATTCTACTGAAATAATTGGGGATCGCGTCCTCCCCTCAACATATTGTTTTTACATTGTATTGTTGCTTGATGTGTTGCAACAAGTGTAACATGAATGTTACCGAGGTATGCCCAACATGACACCACTGTGCCATAGAGTTATTTACTGTCACAATGTATCAACATACACAGGCCAGGAGAGAGGGAGAGCATCCTGGCACTCTTACAGTATGACTGGTTTTAGTGCTTGTGAAATGGTAGGCAGGTGTTGTGTTCGACCTTACTGTTCCCAGAATGGATAAAGCAGTGGTGTGAACAGAGGTTATGTGCTGGCTATGACGGGCAAGCTTACAAAGGGTGTCAATGCCCCAGCTAGACAATGGATTAGTTGACACCTGTGAACTGTGATGAAATGTCACGGTTGGTACTCTGAAATTCCTCCTCGTCTGTAGTGCGTTCCTTTTGAAATTCTTGCTTCGCACTCTGTTTCCTTACCCTAGCCAGATGGCAGTATGGCGTTGCTGCGGCCGGCCAGCCGGCTGAACTGATGTGTTGGCGTGTATGCTGTTTAAGGGAATCCTGCTAGTTTTGATTACCTTCTGACCAGGGTCCTTGCTCAACGCTTGTCTTTAAATATGCCGCTAACTGATTAGCATATGTTGTTGCTATTTTAAATTAATCACTGCTCAATAGCCCAACAGAGTTTGTCGACCGTCAGAAGCCATATATGTGTTATTTATTCCTTTATTCTAGTCAATCTATAAGCATGCTGTTCATAATTTGTTACTCCAGGTAGCCATTAAGTTGCCATTTTTGGGGCGTTTAGATGGAGTGCAGCTCCTTTGAGTATAGATTTGTTAATTTCCAATTTATTGTTTTTCCACCAGTTTACGATTGTGCTTATGCGCATGTCTATAATCTAATTTTTTTATTACTATTGAGCTATACTTAATGTCGTATTGTAAAGAGAGGAACTTATTGGAGGTTAACTGTCACCATAAGGTGTTGTGGACGGTGCACTTTCCTGTAATTCATTTTAATGTTCTACTTAATGTGTAAACTTGCTAATTATTTTCTCTTTACATGGAGTGTGCCTGCCTTGATGTTATAAGTGACTGTTTGATAACCAGCTCTTTAATGCACCTACACGCATATTCATATTTATGGGAGTGTGTTCCCCTGTTGAACTTTAATGAAAGTGTGGAAAACTGAATCAGGTGTTTATTATTGTTCTCGTGCTATTATCTGTCAAGCGTAACATGTAACATTTTCTTAGTCCGTTACCAAATGTTACAATAAATGCAAATTGCAATGAAGCGATGCGCTATTTCAGTTTTTCCCATGATTTCCTATCTCTGCATTGGTTAATCTAAACTCATAATATTTAATTGTATTGGAAGAAGGTGTGTATGTGTCCCAACCTGCATGGAACATCCCTTTTCAAACACTGTCCAACTCAAGAATGAGACAATTTCCCTGAATGCTTGCAACCCATTACAGTTGCTTATGGAATGCTGGCCTTAGAGCCCATAGGGCTACTAATAACAAGGTCCTCTTTGATGATCACAAAATAATATGCTTGCCTTCACTGAGTTGACTGCAGACTGATTTGCACCACATCGTCTTGCGGTGGAAACCTAGCCACAGTTATGCTGCCCAGTTTGTAGGACAATTATTTACAACTAGGATGGTGAAACTAACGTACTACTGTAGATTATCATATGTAAGTGTACACTACATCAGTTTCCCTAGTAGCTTTGCCCAGTTAAGGTCATACCCGCATTACCTGTATGGTAGGTGTGTGGCATACCAATTGGACTTTACCCAATAATGATCACTTACTTTATGCATGCGAACGGTGTCTTACTACATTCCCCAAGAAATTGAAACTGTTCAACTGTCTAGAAACGGAGTGAGGATATATAAAGATCTGGGTAAGCAACAGAACTTTTTTTGTACTACATAGTTATCCTCCTGTCTTATTTAAAAATAAACTGTATTTACAGCAAAACAAAAATTATCAGTGTTTAAAAATAAAACAATACAGAAGTTATCATATGGCACTATAAAAAACAACTTCCTCAGGTAAAATAAATAAAAAAATAAAAAATTTAACATTATTTCAATATTCCATCGAACTTATGTAAAACATTTTTCTATTATTCATAAACCACTTTCACATTTATCAGTATTACGAGAAAACTCTTGATTTTGTTTATGCTTAATGTTCTATTGACTACAAAGCAACAACAATAATTACATTTTTTTTAATGTTTGTGCATGTAAACTTAACTTACATCAAAAGTAATTGCTTTTGTTACACAAAGGGCGTAAGTTACACGATAAACTAATTTTTAATACTTATAAAATGCAATTTATATTCTGCAAAGATAAAATACACAATGGACTAACAAAAACACACAATGTACTAACACTGAATAATATGCGGTTCTAATTATGTGCAAAACAAAGAAACAAAGAGAAGTTGTTGGCTCCCAATTCCTCTCTTACATGTTCATTTATGTTTTTTCTCTACCAATGCTACCGGTAATCCTATCATTTACATATTGTACCTAAACTACCAAACTGGTGTTTTCATAGAGCACAACTCTATAGCGAATGAAAGTAATTTGTTAAGAATATAATCACATGATTATTGTTGAAACAGCTACTCAAATCAGATGTTACAGCCCTACAAGCACATACCGGGTGATCAAAAAGTCAGTATACATTTGAAAACTTAATAAACCACGGAATAATGTAGATAGAGAAGTAAAAATTGACACATATGCTTGGAATGACATGGGATTTTATTAGAACCAAATAAAAAACGAAGTTCACAAAATGTCCGACAGATTGCGCTGGACAGGAAAACGTCAGTGACTGCGCATGACAATCGTATATAAAAGGAGCTGTAATGGGAGAGAGAATCAGATGCACCAGCAGTCGCATCATGTTGACATTACCTGAAAAGGCGCTTTTAGTGAAGCTGTATTATCAGAATGGGGAATGTGCTAGTTCAACGTTACGATCCTATCGCCATAGGAAGGGGATTCAAACGGGTAAAGGTCCGTTGACAAATGCAGCAGTGGCGAGAATGATTTAGAAGTTCGAAGCCACGGGTTGTTTAGACGATAGACCCCGTAGTGGCCGACCGAGCACAAAGCGTAATGCTGCTGAGACAGTTCAGGAAGAAATGGAGACTGTAGCGGGTTTGTCTATGCACGGGGAAGTCAGCGCTCATGCAGTCGCACCGGCATTCCATGCACTACTGTATGGTTGGCACTTAGGCGTACCCTCCGATGTTATCCGTACAAAATCCACCGGCATCATGAATTGTTACCTGGCGATTTAGTGAAGCGGGGGGCATTTGCGGTGTGGGCATTTCAAAAGATGGCGATTGGTTGAGTAACGTGTTGTGGACCGACGAAGCTCATTTCACGTTCCGAGGGTCTGTCAACGCCCACAACTGCAGAATTTGGGCTACCAAAAATCCTAGAACTGTCGTGGAAACTCCACTGCACGACGAGAAAGTCACAGTATGCGTTGGATTTACCACACCTACGGTTATCGGGCCTTTTTTCTTCCAGGAAACGCATGATTCTGGTTTTGTAGTTACAAACTGCTACTGTGACGGGTGAGAGGTATGTCGATATGTTACAGAATCACATCATCCCCAGCCTGGAACGTATGATGCTTATGCAGGATGGCACTCCACCCCATGTTGCTAGATGCGTGAAAGATCTCTTGCGCGTGTCGTTAGTTCTGCTTTTTTCCTTGGCAAATATGGGATAGATGTTACTCAACATTGGGTGGTTCACTAGAGTAATTGCCCAAACAGAGGGGAGAAGCATAGTAATCCTGGCTCAACTACAGATGATCGAGATTTCACTCCAGTTACTCTACGTGCTATCTAAGTGTCGCCAAGCCTTTGGCTATTACAACAACACACAGCATTTGCACCTTGACACACAGAAATTCTTGTTTAATAATTTCAGCCACCATCAGCATCACAGGCAAGATTTAAAGTTGGTTAGTCTCTTCTCATTTCCCACCCCTTCAGTTTCAGTACTGAAATGTGTACCAGACCCTCATATGTTCCAACAGTCACATTACAAATAAAGCGTGGGGGCCTGTTGTTAGGTCTTATTGGTTCCAGTTAAAAGGTTGTATTTCAAAGTCTCTTCATGTATTTCATATCCTAGTAACACTCTTTGGACTCTTCAGTACATTAATCGGGGTCACTTTCAAATCAGCCATCATCTCTTAATAACCAAAGGTATGGCCTGAGAATGTGTTTAGTACTCACCAGTAGACCGAACTGCCCACAGAGAGCACTTACTTTCATAATTGTCAGCTCACATGGTGCTCTCAAAGCAGCTGCTAACAAACAAATTCAGAGAGAGCTTAGCATATCTAAACAAAAACTAATGTAAGTGGAATTTGGAAGGTGCTCCAGACATTGCTACTATTGGCATTGTTCAAACGTCATCCAAACCACCAATGACCAGCTCATGCTGAGGTAGGAGTTTTATGTATGTTTCTAACATTCTCACGATCTAGGTAGTTCATCCAAAAGCACTGAACTCTGTAAAATAACTTTTGTTGTCACACCAAATGACAGGCACTATAGTATGACAGTAACCTATGGTTATAGAGGACTATTGGCAATTACTAGCCTCTGCTGGGGAACCCCAGATTTGGTAGGCCCATACCATGCCATTCCTACACCACACCCCTATGAGCATCTCACAGCATTAACACTACTATAATTTACCACACAAAAACGATTCTGCCAGCATTGTAGTTTAAGTGTAAAACTAAACTTTTCTGTAAATGGAATATGCTCTAATTATTTATAGCTACATCGCACAACTTTGCCTTTCTCATGGCGAATGAAAATAGTAAGCCCACCAAAAGTGATATATGCAGTGAAGTATATAGCATATAAGCAAAACTAAATGTGTATAATGAAACTGTCCTCTGTTAGAAAATCATGTATAAGAGTCAGGCAGGGTAATATGAAACAATTTTTAAAAATTTTGGACTGATTTGAAGTAATTACTAGCCAGCCAAATTTAAAAAAGTCCTTTTTGTAATTTTAAGACATAACAGGCCTTAAATACAAACTCTGATCATTGATTCATTAATCTTTTGATTCTGACTGAAATAATAAAAAAAATTACATTTACCCCATTATCTCAGGGGTAAATGGAAACGGCAATCTCAAAGCTTGGACTAGGTATGGATTTGCTAACAGCGAAACTGTAATCTAACACTGTTCTACAACATAGTAAAATTATCCTGAATGACTGCAGGTGTTTACAATTACCCCAACCAACATGCAGATCACAGAATGGACCCTTTTCAAAATAATTTAGTAAAAACTCCAAAATAAGCAATTCTTGGGAGGGATTTATCAAATAACATTAAAACTGAGGTAGTAGGTAACATACTCCTCACCAATACACAAACAGAACATGTGAACAAAAAATATATCAGTAGCCCCCATTTGGTTTTAACAGAATCAAACAATCACACACACAAAAACAAACAATCACACACACAAAAACAAACAATCACACACACAAAAACAAACAATCACACACACAAAAACAAACATTCACACACACAAAAACAAACATTCACACACACAAAAACAAACATTCACACACACAAAAACAAACATTCACACACACAAAAACAAACAATCACACACACAAAAACAAACAATCACACACACAAAAACAAACAATCACACACACAAAAACAAACAATCACACACACAAAAACAAACAATCACACACACAAAAACAAACAATCACACACACACACACACAATCACAGAAATCAATTTTTTAACTTTCATTTAAAAACTGAAGTGTTTAAAATATCCACAACAGTTTTTAGGCTGAAGGGATGTTCAGTAACTGTGTTGTAAAGAACTCTACAGGCAATGCTTTTCTATCATCTCTCGCAATGATTTGTATATGTATAAATTACTGAGTTCATCCGCGGTCCGAAGGGCACATTAAAATTTCAGTAAAGTACTAGAGGTTTCCACGCCAACCTTTGGGTAGAGGACAACTTTACATTGAAGTAGTAGTACATTCAAAAATGAATCTGGAATTTTAGTTCAAGTTTCACTTTCTTTTGACGCTTCAATGGTGTTTAATAATGTTTGGATTGATGGAGAACTACTTCACATAACACGAGATGGAGTTTCAACTAGGTATGACAAGAACAGAAATGGACCCTGCACTGAACCTTGGCACATTCAAGAAATTGTGTGTACCCAGTAAGAACAAGCTTATTTACTGCAAACGCTAAAACTGCCCAACTATCTGCAGCCTGATAGTAGCTAAGAAGAGGGGTAAAACAATTGTTAATAATACTCTCAATGGTGTACAATGGGTCTTTCTCCAACAATAAGTTATCAGCCTCACAACATAGAAAAATCACATTCATAATATTTTGCAATATATTAGTAGTCAATGACCAGAAAAAAGGAAAGTTGCAACAGAGATTCATAACTTATAAAGTGACCACAAGTAAACCAAAAAGAAAAAGTATCTGTAAGAAACAGAAACATCCACACAACCCTAAAATATTGCAAGTTTTGATCACCTACTCCAAATTATGCATGAAAATTAACAACTAAATGCTCAACACTTGTAAAATTTCTTGTTTGTCCAGTTTACTGGCTTGTTTTGCTCCAAAATATGACCGTTAACAAATACAATTATAATTTGCATAAACATATTACATTACCAGTGCCAGGTGAAGTTTTCTGTGGATAGATCTGTTAATTCAATTTTGGAATCCCGTTTATAGAGAAGAATCAGTAACATGAGTTTTGCGAATAAATTACATTTTGTTAGTATTCTAAAAATTAATATTTGACATCTGTCTGAAGAATACACAAGCTACTTTATGTTAGCTGCATATTCTAAGGATACAACTGAAACAGATATCAAACATCCATATAAGTCATTAATTAAGACACACCCAACAAAATGTAATTCTCGCCAAAACACTCATCTGACCACTGCTAGAGTTATTGTCTGGGATCTCTACCATGGAAGATTACAGTTAAACATACCATCGACTGCACAGTCATTAGGTTGGATAGGACTGATGGGGTTAAAGAGACCAGACTACGGGGTGGTGAGTCCCTCCATCCTATATGCACCAAGCCATGAATAGCCCTCAAGGAATCAATAAAACAAGAGATAAAAGCATGTAGAAGTGAGAGAGGGGTAAGGAGGGGAAGGTGGGTGAGTTGTTCCACCCAGGAAGCAGCTAGAAGACCCCAGGGCATGCTAAGCAACTGAAGATGTACCCTCTGCATCCAACCTGTTTTTCCTCCCCCTCTGTTGCTGCAAGAAAACTAGCTACTTGGGCAAGTTCATGAAATCTTAGGAAAGAGAACAATGATGACAAAGCAATAAACAAACAACAGATATAAAACAATAACAGGATTTAAAAAGTTGTGAAGGGCAGAAGCCAGACCAGACCACTGAGCAAGGGCAGCTTGCATTTTTCGTGGCTTATTTACAATGTATGTACATAATATGCAACCCACTGGGTTGAAGTGGGTAACAGGGCACCTCACCCATCTCTCAAGTGGGAGAGGAGGCTAATGCAGCCTACCTGAGAGAGAGAGAGAGAGAGAGAGAGAGAGAGAGAGAGAGAGAGAAGAGTAGAAACCACTTTCACAGGTAAAACGGAAAACGAGATCAGCCGCTTTGGTGTTGTCCAGGAGCACCAGAGGCAGTGTGTCAGTAACTATAAGGTTTCGTCATAAGACAGCCAAATTCAAGTAGTCTAGTAAGATGTGGGCCACCATCAGACAAGCACCACACCAAAAGTGGGGACAATAATTACAGATGAAGCACAAACTCAGATTGGACGGGAAAAGGAATTGGGCATGCCCTTTTTTAATGAGAGCATCCCACCATTGGCCTGGAGTGATTTTGGGAGATCACAGAGAACCTCAATCCAGAAGGCCAGAAAGGGATCTCAACTGTCACCCTCGCAAATAAGAGTCCAGTGAGCTAACCACAGCACCACCTTGCTTGGTGGTCTTTACTGAAATGGATCAACAGGAACTATGCATAAGTATTTGAAAAAAGTGGCATGATTTGTCACACACTTCTCTGAGCATAAATGGTACAAATGGAAATGAGCATACGGCATCGTGGGCCGGGAGGCCCTCATTCGGGAAAGTTCGGTCGCCGAGGGCAAGTACTTATTGCATTGACGGCACATTGGGTGACTTGTGCGTAGGCGATGGGGATGAAATGATTATGAGGACAACACAATACCCAGTCCCCGAGTCAAGAAAATCTCCTGCCCAGCTGGGAATCGAACCCGGGTCCCTTGGCGTGGCATTCCGCCACACTGACCACTCAGCTAACAGGGGTGGGCAGCATACATGGTGCAGCACATAAACACATATTCAACCTCTGGACAGTTATACACTAGCAGCTCCTACTGCAAATGTTCAAGTTTTTCCCTGTCATGTTTTCTGAGACTCAGGCAATTTAAATAATGCGTTTCAGTAAGGTATCTTCCCCAGATTGAGAATGGTCATTCCAGCATGTAACGAGAAATCTTACTGCAACTACCATACATTTCACTTCCGAAGTGACCATTCTGTCATTCATTATCATAATTTGTGATGACTACTGCCATACCAGTAAAATTTAGACAGTCAGATGTGCCAAAACTGCCAAAATTTATCATCTATAACCTGCTTCACCAAAAGCTAGTGCTCCATAGGTACAGTTTCAAGAGACTCTACTGTCATATTGAAGCCTCTGGGATGTCTCTACCTTGACCCAGACTACATACAGGTGGAAGTAGAGGGCTAAATGTACCACAGCACAATTGTTAAAACTATGGGATACACACATCAGTGGTAGTTATGTAGCAGATCCCTTACATTTTTCATGGCTTGTATACAATGTATGTACATAATACGCATCCAATACTTGGCCATTATGTAAAATGGGTTTTCCGAATTTACCTAGTTATTTTAGTTTTCATGGCAAAGTGTGTTAAATATAACAAGATATATAAATTAGATTATGATACAGATCAACGTGCTGCCACACCCTATATTCTTCATTCACATTTACTTGTTTCCCCAACTCAAATTATAGCTGTCCAACAACCCAACTTAAGATCCCGTGCTACACTACAGATCAATCTTTCACTACAACAAAAGAAAAACTTTTACAAATGAAATCATACACAAAATAAATAAAATCTTAGTTATTTGGATGTTTTGTACATCATAATTTTAACCTCTTGCTATGATATGAAAAGAGTCAGTTTTACGATTGTAGATCCTCTCAGCGAAAAACGTGGGAAGACGCTAACCATTTAAATTACTTCTTCAGGGTGGTTGTGTTTTACTGCATTATGTTTAATGTTTTTACCCCAATGTCCTCACACACTCAAACAATTTACAGTAAGTATTACACAAAAGCACCCAGCGCATGAAAAATAATGATTTCTAATGCAAATTTTAGTGCCAAAGTTGAAAACATGATCTGGAGGAAATCGCCTGCACATAATTAATCGAAAATGAAGCATTAACTGAAGTCTCCCAGAAGAAAATTTACAGCCAACACACATTCTTGAGGAAAATAACAAACAAAATTATGTTTAAAAGGACTAAATAAAACTATAAATTAGACAGTTTGAAATACTATAATTAGCTTTTCAGTTTCAAACCCATTCAGACTCTACTTACAGTGGGCTAGTAACGTTTATTCTAAATATAGGCACAAACAGCACACGCTGATGCTAAACAAACATCAACACATTTAAAAACACAAAAGTTGAGGATACTGCTGCATTAACAATCAATGTCCATTGGAAATGAGCCCTAATTACAGGTGAGGACAATGTGCTTACTTCACACGGTTATGACAAACTCTTGTAAAAACTAGTGACATGCAACGAAAGAATTGAAAATCAAATGTAATCTCAATGTGAATTGAACAACAGACTTGATGTTGTATTAGACTGAACAAATACAAAGGTGCCAAGACATAGCATTCAATAGATCCAGTCACAAATGACTGCAACCCAGTAATAATTTGAAAATTATTGACAAAGAATTACGATCCCAGAATTTTAACCAATTCTGTACTTGAGCTCAAATTTAAACATGTTCCAATGATGTATTTTAAATACGGGTTTCTAAAATTAATGAAGTTATTTAAGAACACAATAATTACCCCCTAATATGGGCCAAATCCCCCTAAATATAACCTTTACACCAAACACACTTTAAAGCAAAATTCCCACTGTAAAACACTAGACACCCATTACAAGAATGGTGAGGAGATGTCCATGAAGATGCAGGCATATGTGTACTATGTAACTGTCCACAACAAACAAAAAAAGTCCTTACGCTATTTAAACGATTTTTTTACACCTTCTAGCACAGTTAAACACTTACATTGCAACTCCATGGAAGTTCATTCACAGTGCACAGCAGTATGTTATACAGTACACAATTCTGTTAACATAAAGATACTTTTTTTGTGGTGTATCACTGTGGAAGTCGCTGAAAATGAGGGCGCGAATGTGATCGTTTGGAAGGGGGGGGGGGTCGGGCTAGATTTCAGGGAATGGTGTATTTTTAATATTTTGTTACACGAATGGCAATAAAAAATTGTCCGATCCGAAATTGTTAAAAACCTGTGTAATCCTGACTTCTAAAGCGTTTTCTTGAAAGGAAAACACCTGAATACATCATATTCTCACTTTTCCCTGAGAGCTAGGGAGGGGTGCGCTCACCCCTCCGCTTTGCCTAGAAGTATGGGGGCCCCTGGTCGAATAGTTTTCGGGCTGTATACTTCACTTCTTTTCTGATGCATCGACGTTACAGGTGTGCTTGTTTATTTCTAACACTATAAAACATTAATCTGTATATTTCAATGCCACTATGCGCTGTAATGATTAAACTAATGTTTGAGCTGAGACTACGTTCGTATACCTAAATTGCTCACAAAAATTTCAGTGCATGCGCCACATATAATACGAGTTTTCACATACAGTAATAGTGTCTTGATATACATAATAGCCCTGGATTATTATCCTATTGTGTTAACGGATTTAAATCCCTCACACGGGCTCATTTTCACCATTTAACCATGAGAAACAACAATATGAGACACATTAACGCCCCTGAAATTTACCATTATCACTTTCAATTAAAATAAAATGGACACGCAAAATAAGATTTTTTTTCTTATTGACTTTCACCAATTGTCTGCTGTTGTTGACGTAACAACTGTTTTGTTACCAAATGTACACAGTTTACAAAACTTAATGTCTGAATAATCTTAGTAGTCTCAAGTCTCTTTAATTCACGAAAAACGATAACATCAGTTTCACTTCGCTCGTATATTGCGAAATAAGTTGCCATGTGAGTCATGACATTATACATCTCTTCAAACTGTATAAATTACACTTACCAAAAAAGTTTTGCACTTCTTCACACCCCGCTTCTCTCACACCACCACACAAAACCCACTTCGAACCGATGCAAACAACTGCTCCTTAAAGTATCAAACATCACAATTCAAAACCCTCTAACATTACATCTTTGGATACTCAAAGACTTTCACTTTCACAGTAAATATTACAAATGAGCCCAATGTCGATAAGATTACTTGCACCAGTCTAGGTGTGACTTTCTCGAGCTTATAGAGCACAATTTGTCGCGTTATTATGGCACAGCCTTTGTTTTTGTTTGTTTTTCTAAATGGAATACTTTTTTCTGTGTATTAGAAAGAGCCTTCGAAGAGGACTTCAACGATGTAACATTCGTGGAAAATGATCGAATAGGAACAAGATAACAGCGTCGCTGTCCTACTATAAACGAAAAAGATCCTATAAATGCCTGCTGTACTGGTCCTAATGTAAGGAAGTACGTAACTCATATATGAATGGTACATTTATTAGTGAAACTGTCATTTGAATTGTTCCAAATGTTCACCTTGATACATGCTCTTAGGTTGTTCTGGACAGAGGATGCTACGTATTGAACTTCAATTGCAAATCACGAATTATTGTACCATGGGCCAGTGTTTTATGGGATTTCATATCGTCCATAGATGTCGGTAATTCCTTGTAGACTTCGTATTTCAGTTTTCCCCAAATATGAAAGTCTAGAGCCTGCTGGACATACAGAGCATTTTTTGTTTCCCGTTACAGGCCTTTTTTTGTTTCCCGAATGACTGAACCAACGATCCTGAAAAGATCTATTAAGGAGTTCTATAACAGTTACATTACAGTAGTCGTATTTCATGGATTCCATGGAGAGTGATCGCTAGGGAGTAGAAAGAAATCAAGGATGTACATTTATAATGGGAGATTATAAAGTTTCTGTTTTTAAGATAATGCGGCAGCGTTTATGTGACGTTGCGCGACTCCAATGTGGGGTTACAGTGTCTCTCTCCTAAGAGACATCAGGCATACTTTGTCCGATGTCTTTGCACATATTTGCGGCTACTTTTTGCATTGTATAGCTGGTGTCAGCCCAAACAAATCCTGCTCACTAAGTCTTTCATACAACGCTCATTATCGACGGAAAGCGACGATTTTTCTGTTGGAAACAGAATTATTGTTAAAGCGGAATTTTAAGTGCCCATTCGATAGAGCGGCCTCCAGGTTAGTCTTGTGCGACATTCGTTTTGTCGATATGTATTTACAGGGACGGTTAAACTAGAAATATATCCAATACCCCAGCAGTGACAGCATCGCCCTGGACCGTACTGACTGCCACCGCCAAGCATGCAGCACTACTAAGTCGCTGCTGGATTGCAGTTTATTCTTCGAGTTTTAATGCCACTGTTAACACATATCGATAAAATGAATATCGGACTACACTATTTTCCGACTGCTCTGTCGATCTGACACACAAAATCCCCATTTAAAAGTAATTTTGTTTGTAATGGGGAAAACCGACGCTTTCAATTGACAATGGGCGTCACATGGAAGATATGATGAGCAGGAACTGTTTTGGCAGACTACAGGTACTCAATGCAAAAAGAAATTGAAACTATCTGCCGAAACACCAGAGAAAAATGTGCCTGATAGCTCTTAGGGGAAATACCCAGTATAAGCAACGAAATATAGGTAAAAGATTAGTGTAGCATTCCTGTCTTTCCGACCTGCATGTGGTAAATGTGAGAATCTGAACTATGGGGACAATATTACCAAATATGCCCAAACAGAACCAGTGTGCTGTTATTCTTTTCTTGGCTGTCGAAGCACAGACACCACCATCAGAGGATGAAGAACGTGTATGGGGCAGCACGTATGTCGAAAACCAATTTGTGGAATGGTGCGACAAGCTGTGCTGCTGGCTCATGATAATGCATGTCCCCATATCGCATATGTCGTAGTGCGTAATTTAAGCCAACTGAAGTGGGAGACACTCAAGCACTCGCCCTATGGTCTTGATCTCTCTCCTTAGTGATTATCACACCACTGGTCCCTTAAAAAAGGCCTCGAGAGGTCAACAATTCCTGTTGAACAAGGATGTGTAACAGGACATAATGTTTTACCAAACAGATATCCTCAACCTGGTGTGTCAGTGGGATGATTATCCCAATGCTCACACGGGTTTTTGCCTGATTGGCATACTGATTCTGGACTGTATACCCTTGAAATTGAACCTTTTTGATTGGCCCTTGTAATTTATTCTACGAGCAAAACAGTGGAATGATAGTAAATTACGAAGACACTCTTCAATGGAGTAGAAGCAGTTGTACAATAGAATGTTCTTTAATTCATTCATAAACTCCAGTAAATTATCGACATGATATTTAATTTGCTCTGGTAGGTTTTTGAAAGCATATATACCCATCTATCTGACTCCTTTCTGTAATAATGTTAACCTCTCAAGATCTTTGTAGATATTGTTTTTGCTCCTAGTGTTATATTCACATTTCTCACTATTTTTTGCAAAAAAGAGAAATATAGATAACAACAAACGACAGTAGTGAATATCTGTATTGTGAAGTAGTTGTCAACATACTCAGCTCTTTGAGCAGCTCTGAACAGGAGACTCTTCAATTAATACCAGATATAATTTTCATAACACATTTCTGTATTCTGAAAATACTATTCGTGTAAATTGAATTTCCCAAGCAGGTGATTCATGAACTCACTGGTAAATGGAATTATACAGAATAAATTAGTTTCTTCATTTTCAAATCATAGATATAAGTAATCATGTGTACTATAAACATGGCTGAACAAAAGTGTTTAATTAATTCTAGGCAGTTGATTGTCAACTGAGGTTGTGATCTGTCTGTAGTCTCAACAACTTAATACTTTCTACTTCTTGTATTTCATTGCTTGAGGAACTTACAGCTTATGGAGTCCTGGAAGAACTACTGAATTGTTTGAATTTTGCCTTGTCAAAGTTCCATGATAATCCAAGAGCCATTTGTTGATTGTAATGTTATGCATTTGTAGACAAGCTAATTGGCCGTCCAGTATTGGTACAAGGTAAAATGAAATTGTTGTATAGCTGAATGCTAGCACGGTCAGGTCTCATGGGTGCAGTGGCAGGTCTGGCTAGGTGACTGGTAGACGTGATTCCAGGTACAACGATGAGCAGCGTCGCTCGAATTGAGTAAATCCCAAGGCTGGAAATTTGGACGGCTGTTGCTCGCATGGCTTTTGTGCAGGAGGTGCACCAAAAATGGTTGTGTCTCAAACAAGCTGAAAGATGGCTTTTTGCATTTCTTTGAGAATCTATAATAATTTTGACTCTGAATACATTGGTGACCTCTGAAAAAAGAGGTGCATCGAATCTCACACCAAAACTTCAATATCTTTTAAACTGCAGAACTAATGATATTTCATATCATAGCATTGCAAGATAGCTATCATCCCAGAAAGCCACTCGTCTATAATCTGTTTTGTGTTGTTGTGTTATGGCGTCTTTTACATCGTCATTACTATTTAAATGTTTGTCAGAATATCATAGTCTCCACAATTACATAGCATATGAATGCAGTACGAATACCCCATTTCTTGACATACTTGTATAGTTATTTAATTAACAGTTTACTACTTTTCTAGCAACTTTATTTAAATGTTGATTGCAAGTATGATTTTCAAAGTGCTCAGCCCCATGTGTTAGTAGACATCACAATTGGAAAGAGAACCAAAATACACTTCTGTCAAGAAGGCATAAATAATATTTTAAACAATGTTTAATGACAGATGACTGTCATTTAATGTGAGTGCACTTGCACAAGTATACTAGCTTATATATTTATGAACATGCCTTTAACTGTAATTATTGAGAATAATTTGCATTTGACCAAATATTTATAACAATTATTTATTTAAATATTGTTTTAATAAACTTGTTTAGTCTGGAAAGTACTCAAGCTGACCAAATCATGTCTGTAGAACTTAACAACGGTGTGTTTTTGGTGGGGACAGCCTTCAGCCAATGTAAAAGCAGACATTGGGAGAACAATATGGGAGTCAAGTGGAGACCGTTACTTCTCGAATGAAGAGCTCAAGGGAGCCGTTCTGGACACTTCGATCTTCATTCCGGAAGAAGGCAGACCTGTATGCGGTATCAGATGATGTTTGATCAAGTGAGTGATTCTGGGCAGTGAACGGCCGATGCTTTTGAAGGGACTTTATATTAAGAGAGATCTGAATGTGTCCCAGAGTAGGACTCTAGAGAACTGTGGATAGACAGAGATCGAGTTTCTACCCATCATCTCAAGAGTGTTAATTTGTAAATCATTGTGTTAACTCTGAACTGTTTTGAGCAGGTGAATATTTTGTGTATTGTGATTACAAAATGGACTTAGTTTTTATTTATCTTTGATGACTATTGAGATTGCAATTTTGCTGCCATTCTTTTAACGCTCTCAACATAACTTCAGTATATTTGATACTGGTATTTTGAGTCTTTTTTTAAATGAATATCGTATGACAACTTCCCATTTTTTATATGTCTTCCAGGAGTGCTAGTTCTGCAATGCCTGCAGGAGAGCGTCTGTGAAGTTTGGAAGGTAGGAGATGAGGTACTGGTAGAATTCAAGCTGTGAGGATGGGTCGTGAGTACTGCTTGCATAGCTCAGATGATAGAGCACTTGCCCACGAAAGGCAAACGTCCCGAGTTTGAGTCTCGGTCTGGCGCACAATTTTAATCGCCAGTAAGTCTGAGATGTCTTTTCTTGAATAAAAATTATTCAACATAATTCTCAGTCATCTGCATAAATTACATACACTAGAATAGAGCCCTTGATATTTAATTATTCATTTATCTTTTATTATGTGTTTCTGTTTATCTTAGTAATTCGCAATTCTAGCTAGTGCATAGCTTTTTTGAGTGGAGCCTCACAACTATGGGTTATTAACTCCAGTGAATCAGCCACTGGGCATGAAAGCAGACATGTGTGGCTCGATCCTGTGATTACAACAAGCTATTCTTTTTAAACAGAGTTGTACATAGCCCCAATACATAAAGTACAAGTAACCACATGTAAAGACACAACTGGTTTGCTGATATGGGATGCTATTTAGAAGAGCAACTACTATGCAGAAAACCACTAGGTAACACTGCATGATACTTTTGAACATTACATTAGCTGCCTTGTCAGTAGAAGGACTAGTACTATTTTTTATTCGTATACTTAATATCAACTGAAATAAGTACAAAACTTGCATCTTCTGAAACTGCAAATTGAAGATCATTTATCTATACTATAAATAACAGATGATCTCAAAACGAAACTTGTGGTATGCCATATCTGCTTGCTTCAAATTATGAGAGTCTGCCATTATGTAATTGACGTGGAACTGATACGAATTGCTCTCTGTCATTAAAGTAAGATAGAAACGATGGTGCTGCTGCCACTACTGTTATATAATATATTAACTTTTACATCAGTATATCATGGTTCACACAATCAAAAACCTCAGTCAAGCCACAAAATATTACCCAGGGTAGCAATTTCTCATTTATTGATTCTGCAATATAGTCAGTCAAGATAAATAGTGTGTTTAGTTGACAGCCCGTTTTGAAATCCAAACTATTTGGTAATGAATATGTTTAGCAGTACTTTGTAAGTAGTAAGTGGGTATGTTGGGTGCAATTGTGTGGTTTTTGATCGTCCAACGTTTTTTCAACAAGTGAAATCTATTAGTCTGTGTTTCAAGTTAAGTAAAAGACGTTTGATTAATCGAAATAAAAAACTAGTTAATTCATTGAAAAAAGGTTGGACAATTAAAAACCATCCAAGTGCACACAACATACCCACTTACTACTTACTACGAAACTTTTCTGGGAGCTTTGGGTGTACTAGGAGAAATTTAAAAAATAAATAATCTTTAAATGGCTCTAAAAAACAACAAAACCTTTCGGCGCCTTTTGAAAGGAAACTTGGTGGGTTTTTTTCTGATGTTACTCTCTTTATTTCATTTCGCCTGGCCGGGTTTTTTTGGTGAATGTCGCAGTTGGACTGTGGCTTGGCTGCTACTCGTTATCCATCCATTTTCTTCTGCTGCATCTTTGCCAGTGCACATGCAATGGATGAGCTGCTCCTGGCGGTCGTCTTCGTCTTCTTCTTCATGGGCTCAAGCAATAGACGACGATAGCAAATTAGAATAGTAGTGGCAAGCTGAACCAGTTCTATAGCAACTCAGCTGTGCCCCACAGTGCAAGGAAATAACGTTCACAAACTGTAATGTGTACTTGGTATTTGAGGAACGAAGTTGATTGGAGAACAAAAATGAGACATCTGTTAGCTGTTTCGTGAACCAGCTCATTCGCTGGCAGCCATCCAGTAAACTGTGGTTTGATAGCGTGGCAATACATTCTGCCCACAGTGCTTAGTGATAAATACTTGGTTAGTCACGAGCCACTTTACAGACAGCAGCTAAGAAATATTTTCCGCCAGCAGGCCTGAATAATTGATCGATTTTTCTCAATTTCACAGTCAAATATTAACCGACGTTAAAAATCGAAAATGCAACCATAATCAACATGAAAACGGCTATTTATAAAAAGAATAATGAATGCAACTGTATATAATTACATACGTAATTTTTAGGTTTAAAAATTCTCGGTTAAAGTTCTGTGTCGTGCATCCTACTTGAGGTTCTTTTCATCACACATACCAACAATATTAGGTATACCTGTTGTGAAAAAAATTATTCAATATCTAATAAAAAAGAAAGAAGGTTCAAGACTAATAAAACATGAAGGTGGATTTCGTCCATGATTACTGTCTGCATTACCATATTTAGCAACTGCTGGTTCACTAACAGGTGGAACTGCAGCTATTGCCATTGTAGTAATACACAAGAAAAAAGCTGATAAAGAATTAGAAGAGCAAAATGACATAATTTAGCAATGAAGAACAAATCAGGTGTTTGATGCAGCCCAAAGGCTGCTTCAGCTGTCCCTGGAGTCAAAAAATGCAACAAATAATCCGTATATACCCTAATACACTAAGTAATTTTAACGTAGAAAAACTTCCTAAGAAGTTAAAAATGAAATATTTTCATGCTGTTTTTATGGTTGATGAATTACCCAGCTGAAGGTCTAAGATTGGCGACTGCATCTGCTTCAGCTTATGCTAAATTTAAAACAGGTGATAAAGTTATAATTAGTAAACTTAAAGGAATGTTTGAAAAAACTTATACAGCTAATTGGTTCACCTATATTTACGAAATTGAAGATGTTATTCATTCTAATCCAATCACATACAAATTAAGAGATTCAAATGATGAAGAAGTAAAAGGAAATTCTTATGATTATGAGTTACAGAAAACTAATTATCCAGCTGCATATTTAGTTGAGAATGTATTGAGATACAAAGGGAATCAAGACTATGTTAAATTGTTGTGATTCGATAATTCACACAACGGTTAGGTCGATAAAAAAAATGTTATTTTATAAGAACTCAGTCTAATGGAGATTTATTATGTGATTAATCAAGTCTTCTTGCGTATAGTTATCGAAAATATTAAAATAGTTCTGACAGTAACCAATCCTCAAATTTTCCTCATTCTTTGGTGTAAAGTTATTGAGTTAGGTTCGTACTCAAATCTCAGCATTTATTCACAGTTCAGGTCTACAATCCCACATAACTGCAATTGTAATTTTCGTCTTTATGTACTAATAACATGATAATTATATTCACAATCAACATCAATTAAGTTTAAATGTACAAATATCTGTCTCAAATTAATATCTTCATTTAGTACAATGGCATGTGGTTCCATTTCTCTAATTATTTCACCTTTCCACTAAGTTGTTGTCTAAACATTTTTCTGGTCTTTCTAAGTTTTGAATTTCTTCAGTACACACATAGTCATTTCCTTATAATTTGTTCTAGTAAATTTTCAGTTGTTGTTTGTAGTTTACATTGACCATATTTCCTAATGAAAGATAAAACTTCATCATCTCCCCCCCCCCCCCCCCAATCTCAAAACTCTTCAGAAAGAGGTTCAACTGACTTCAAAACTAGCATAAATATGCCTGGTTCATTAATAAAATTTGTGACTGGATGTAAGTCTAACTGCTGTTCACGTTTTGATTCCTTATAATTTTTAATATTTATTCCACTAACATTATCACCTATAGATTTCTAGACTTAGAATACTAAAATATCACAAAGGTACTTAGCTTCAAATCATGCCTTATTCCCTCTCTCAGTTATTAGAAGAATTTCTTTATTGCTATAAACAGTGCTGTTATTATTTTGAATAAACTCAAATAAATTCATCGAATTGGATGTGCATGGACTCGCTGACAACAAATAAAAACATTTTTTGTTTGATTTTGATTTTATTTAATTATATGAACCTGATTCATTAGCAAAAACAGTTTACCATTAAATTTTCACAACTTTTTAACCTGTCTGGCATATGGGTCTAATAATTTATTAGTGATCATTTTTATATAAAATGGCTAAAATAAGGAAGAAAAAACCTGTACTTTCATTCTTTCTAGCCGTATGTTATACACATGAAGATACATCTGTATTCTCAAATCAATTAACTGTTAATAATGTGAATAATTGATTATATCTAAAAGGTATTGAAATATGTATTGCTTAAGAATACTTGACAAAACAGACTATGGATACCCAAAATTTATGTGTGAATTTGTGTTGGCATCTTATAATACCTTTTGACTTATTCTATATTTATCTCTTTGCATGAATATTATATCCTTTAGATTCAAGAAGTTCTTCTATAGTTTGTCTATGCTCTTTTCCGTCAAATTATCTAATACAAATGTCAAATGGTGACTTTGTTCCTGGATTAAAACTCGAATAAATTCAATAGGAGACTTTCAAAATCTCTTCGCAAATATTTTTTCTCATCTCATTTATTTCATTACTAATATTACTGGACTGCTCACATAATTTCTCAACAAAATAAGATAGACTGTTGAGGTGAATATTGTATATTTCTTTACTTTACACTACTCCATGTACACCAAAGTAAATATTAAGTAATATGTTCTACAAATTATATTCTACAGATTCATATTTTTCGACATAAAATATTTTATCTTTGTTAGGCCTTCTTCTGTTGTAATTAGTGAATCTTCTTGAAAGATAATTTTTAGGCAATACAACACCAACTTCGAAATAATTTTCCTTAGCATACTGCTTTCATGTACAATGTAAATAATTAGTTCTGTCTTGATTTCTACTACATCAAACATCAAACTTTTTAATTGTGTCCATTCCTTATCTTTTACTTGTTGTTGTTGTTGTGGATTTTGTTCTTCTTCGATTTTTAATTTATTTTCAAGTTGACGAGATTTATTTTGTTCCATACTCCTTGTATACTTCAGGTAATGAAATAGTGTATCTACAAGCCTCATATAGAAATTATTAATTTCATCAGCAACTTTTCTTTTCAAATTCATTACAAGTTTCTTAACATTTCTTCCTGTTAATAAAAATATCCAAGTTTTCTTATTTAAAACATTTGGTGTTGTATTTATGATTTCATTCTGTATTCTTTCATATTCAAAAGCAACTGGATTATTAGGTATTCTTTCGATATTGTCAAGATTGTAATTATTTAAAAACTAAGTACAATTTTACTTTACATTTCCAATTTTTACAGAGCCTGCCATCACAGGCTCTGCATTATAAGTCAGACTATGACGAATAAAACATAAAATATCATCTGTATCAAGACTTTGTTCCTCAAACAATGGAACCCAGATATATTTTAAACAACTTCTTAAATTTTGCTGTTATTTATTCATCTGAATAAAATCAAATACATTCATCATAGATGATTCAACATTTGATGTACTACCTAAGGCTGACATTTGTAGGAAATCATTTTTATTAGACTTTTTTAGTATTCTTAATTCTGCAGAGGATATATTATTATCTGCTGGAATATTATGTTTCTGCAGGCTATCAAATTCCTAGCACCTTGGAATTTTTCAGACAGTGGACATCATCCTCTGAAATTTGAACCTTTGTTCCAGACATTACGTTTGAGAGACCGGTGATTCCACAAAATTTATGTGGATTCATATGCGTAAGAAAATCGCAATCCAGTTACTACGATTCAACTACTTTTTGAAGTGAATATTGTGTATATCTTCACAATTAGCTACTATATGTATTCCAAAAAAAATATGAAGTATATGTTCTACTAATTTATAATTTATACATTGATATTTTCTGACATAAAATAATTTATCTTGTTTAGGTCTTCCACTGTTGAAATTAGAGAATCTTATTGAAAGGTTATTCTCAGACAATACACCATCAAATTTGAAATAATGTGCAATGTAAACAATCTGTTCATTCTCCGTTTTTACTACATGCGATATCTTACTTTTTAGCTATAGACATTATTTACTTTTTAATGGCTATTATAATCATTGTTTTTGTTCTTCTCGAAATTTTAGTTTATTTTGCAATTTCCTTGTTGAACTTCAATAGTTTTATATTTTGCTGTATACTTGAGATAACCACCAATGCATTGTTCTGGTAGTTCATCATCATTATTGATTCATAAAAATTTTCAACTGATTATTTAAGCCATGTTTTCTGGGCTAAATTCTTTTTACTACAAGTTTTTCATTAATTTTCAAGAAATGGGTAGACATCCAAAATAGTGCCCTAATATTGTATTACTTCAAATTCGATTTCCTTTTTCTGTAGAAAAGCTTTATATTTTCTTTCATATCTTGGAAAATCTACATTATTCCGGGTATCTATAACTTTTAGACACCTGAAGGTTTTCATAAATAAACAATAAATTACTATTACTTATCAACACATTTTTCCCTTCAAAGAGTGGAAACCAAATATCCACAAACCACCAATCTAAATTTCACTGGTATTTGTTCTTTTGAATAAATTCTTAAATATTCATCATAGATTATTCTGAATCGCAAACTGCATTCATTGTACTTGAGACAGCTGCAATTTAATGAAAATAACTTGTATTAAGAAAAATATTTTTTAATAATTATTTTCATTAAGAAATTTAACATTAACTCTTTAATGGCGATGAAAACCTATATTATCATGGGCAGCTAAATATTTAGCTCCCCAGATATCTTCATACATAAAGCATAAAATCTTCATAATTACAGCTGTCTTGCAATAGTCAGCTTCTACTTTTCTAATTAAAAGTAACTCTAATCAATGGAGAACCTACAAGCACTAAAAGTCAATGAATTAAAAGCTACAGCAAAACAGCCAGTAGTATAAGGATATGCTAGACTGAGGAAAAAACTTACTGTTCATCTCTCTGAGACTAATTCATCAAATGTGCATGATCTTACTAACAAAAACAACAATATACGAACAAGAACAATGAAGTGCATGAACTATAAGCTAAACAACAAAAACTTACGATTAATCTTATGTGTTAAATTTAAGTTTTTGGAAATTATATTGTTTATATTCAACAAATGAAATGTATGGAATCATAGTTGTTGATTGTATTAAAAAGGGAAATCCATTGGGTGTAGCTGCATGGAGACATTAATTTTCAGGATATTATAAATTATCTGAAAACTTTATGAGAGAATTTCATGATAAAGTGGATTGTAAATATATATTATGGCGTCGTGAAATGTCTGCAAACTTCATAAGAAAATTTCAAGATCAGTTTGCCAAGTTGCTTATATCGAGATATCAAAAATTTTAGAAAGAATTTCAGGATAAAGGAAACTGAATAGATATATCAAGATATCAAAAATTATCTGACGAATTTATCAGAGAATTTGAAGACAAAAAGGATTGTGTTAGAATATCGTGTAATGAAAAATTATCTGAAGGTTTTACTAACAAAATCAAGTAACTAGTGATGATATATCATACAGTCAAAATTTGTCTTAAGATTTTATGCAACACTTTGAAGATAAATTAGATTGGGAATACACATCAGCTGAGCTAGATTTACCTAAACATTTTGTGCGAGAATTTCAAGATAAATTATACTGAGATACTATAGCTTGGGATCAAGAATTGTCTGACAATTTTATAAGTGAATTTCAAGATAGATTAAACTGGAATGATATATCACACACACATATATTGTCTGAAGATTTTATTACAGAATTTAAAGATAAAGTTAACTGGGAAAACATTTTAAAATATCAACTATCAGTATCTTTCATGGAGAAAATGATGGAACAGAACGAAGGTAGCGAATGGCACAGCCACGAGGCTGGTGCAACAAGGAAGGCTACTTGAGCTGACACTGCTGAAGCTAACTCTTGTGTTAAATGATTAACTAATCAAAATTTTCGATTTGTAATAACTAAATGTATCATATTCTTTATAAAGAATGTGTTGATAAAAGGTTAACAAAACTTGATTCTTATCCAATCAGGAGAAACGTTGTTAAAAGAAAATAATTGAATAATCTGTTGAGCAGGATCAAATAGATCATGAATCAATTCTTCTTGAGTGTAGTCATTCAAAATACTAAATTAATTGCGATAGCAAATAATATGTAAGTTTTCTCTTATTCTCTGCTATAAATCGTAGAAATAGGCCGCAGCTTCCTCATTGATAAATACTGTATTTTTTCATTCTAAGTTAGACTCTCCAAGTTGGAGGACCTTAAATTTTCAAAAATTGTTTTGTGATCTTCATCTATGTCTTTGAGAACTTTTTTTTACATTCTAAAATTACAACATTATCTTTAGTTTTGAGCCATGGATTATTTTGTTCACCAATTATCATAAACACATGGTTATCATTATATGAAAGCTTCTTGTGAATGGAGCAGCGACTAAAGCAGCCTTTAGGCTGCTCCATGTTGATGATTGATTGTATTTAATAACAAAAATTTTATTTAATTTTTTTATTTGAAATCAAAAATTTATTTATAGATCAAGTTCATTAACAAATATAGTCGATACATCCAAAATGGATGGGTTTAGATTAATCTTATAATATTTACTTCTATATAAAAGAAGATTCTTCTACAACTGTTGTTTGTGAAAATAGTAGTTACATATTAAAAGAGTAAAGCAATGAAATATTTGAATGATTATGTTTACTTAGATATTCAGATACTTTCTGAAGACTGGCACAGCCAGGAAGGCTGCTTCAGCTTCCACTGCTTCTGCAGCTGCCAGGATGATACAAAACTTATTCAAGTGATTGATGATGAAATTTTGGAAATTTGTGTTAAGTTCGTATGGGATAAAACTGTTGAAGTCACCGGCCCCTAGGCTTATACACTACTTAATCTATCTTAATCTAACTTACGCTAAGGACAACACACACACCCATACCCGAAGGAGGACTTAAACCTCTGACAGGAGGAGCTGCCTCACACTGCGTGACTACCCCGTGTGGCAGTAACGATGAACATAATAAAGCATTAATCATATTTCAGGTGACATATGGTTTTGAAATAAACTGGTGAGTTAAGTGTAGAAAATTTAAAATTTATGAATCAACCTTGATGTGGCATAAAAGCCAGAAATACTGACTATAGAACAACTGTGTGTAAATGTAATAAGAAAAATATAAAATAATATTATAAAGACGTAACGAAAATGTGTTACAAGTAAAAAATTCATTTATGGCAAACGTGTTTTGTTATCCAATTTCATCAAGATGACAATAATCCTGATATTTTGATTACAAATAAATCATATCTACATAATTATGAAATATGTGGTCAACGTTGTCCAAAGGATCTAGATGGAAAAGGCAATGTGTTAGGTCATGCGTTTTTACCAACTATGATTAATGATCCTTTGGAAATACTCATGGAAGACAAAGAGCCAAGGTACTTGGGGATTTGTTGGATACACCAAATTATAAAACAAATCATTTGAAGTTTTGGTATATTAAATTGGCCATGCATTAGGTATAGAACACACAGATGATGATTATGGGGCAATAATGTATCCATACTATAATAGTTCACAGTCAGAATTATCTCGAGATTATATCTACACTATCAAAGTTTGTGTGGTAAACACTATCGATACCAACATAGTCGAAAAACTGCCTGTTGTTTCATCTGACCCAATTGAATCTTTATGTCAAGTTAAGAAGTTTGAACACTTATTTGTCAATGGAATTTTATATATTTTTTTTGTCAAAAGTTGGTGTGGATAGGTAGTGATATGGAGCAGCCTTTGTGCCAGCAACAGCTGGCTTTAGTCACCGACTTGGGCAGCGCCCAACTAATAACTAATTGGTTAACATTTTTACCACAAGATTTACAAAAAAATAGATGGAATATATCAAAGACCTATTGATGAAGTTATTTTAGTTGTTGGCAGTATAATATATACAATAAATTTGAAAACATTACAATTTTTTTCAGGATATCCAAAACCACTTTCTAACTCAGGATTACATCAAAATGTGAAGTTAACTGGCGTAGTCAATACACATTCAGATAAAACCTATACATTCTTCAATGATTTTTATATGCAGATATGGGTGAATGCAATTTTAAAAACAAAACGTGTGCTACAATAAATAGACCATTTTCTGGATTCCCTACAGGAATCAATTTTGCATTTAGGTATATTAATGGATTGTTGTATTTTTTCAAGACATACTTTCTATGGGTAGAATGAATTCACAAAAAATTCGTTAGAGCTAGTACAACTGATTTATCTTCATTTCTTGTTGATTGTAATGAATCATCAGATTAGTTCCCAAGGTAATAAATTTTTTAAAAGATACATTGCAAAAACTAAAAAATCTGCAAAAAATCTAATAACTTTTTTATATAAAGCCATCCAGCATCTTCCGTTACATTCTTCAGACTGGCAACTCCTGAGGCAGTCTTCAGACTGTCTTTATCCAATCCAAATTTTGTATATATTACAATAGTCAGAAGACATTTGATAGTTTTACTTCATAGAGATACACAAAAGACAGTTATAGAACTATGTGTAGGCAATGTGTAAATGAATAACACGTAAGATTGTACAATGGAAGATGAATTCCTTTTGTATGCAGGAAAAATATTTCTACATATTTTTATAAAAATCACATACAATGGAACCAAAATGACGAACATTCAAAGATATTACACTCTATTAAAAAGATGAAGAACATATTGAACCATCGTCAAAAAATGTAATGTTTGTCAAGGAATTAAAGATTTAAGTTGTTTTTATACAAACCCATCACAGAAAGGTAAACTTAACAAAAAATGTAAATAATGTTTAATAGAATACACCAAAAATCATAAGTCTCAGCACTAGCTGAAGCAGACACAGTCTGAAGACGGTTTAGATGTGCAGTGAGAGCGATCATACTTTGCTTTTTAAAAACATATTAGGTTACCAAAAAAACATATCTTGTACTTTTTCCTTTAAATCTCTTAATTACCAAGAAATAAGAAAGCTCAGTTCAAAGAAAATAACCTTTTTAGAATCCTATTACATTTTATTTTTAATAAACAAAACAGTAAAATGGAGCAATTCGTGATTGCCCAACTTCGTGATTATTGTAGAAGGAATAACGTAACTAGTTACAATAGATTAATAAAAGATGAATTAATGAAATTAATAATATTGCGTAATGTATCTATTCCTAAACAGACAGTCAATAATATGAAAGTAACTTAACTCACTGCTTGGTATTAGAGGACACAGTAAATTAATTAAATCCGAATTAATTAATTCAATTTTACATGACTTCCCTTTTCATCAAAAAATATTCCAAAATGCTGGATCAAGAGAGAAACGTGTGCCAAATATAAATTATTTTTTAGATTTGACGAAAAAGTCGTGAGACTTGATCAAATTTTTCCATTTCAGCAACAAAAGGAGAACAAGCCATCCAAAAACGATTTATTTGAGATGAAAGAAATAAGATCTAAATTTAATTAAACATTTCAATCTTGGTCAGTTGATTATAAAATAATATTTAACGGTCGTTATATTAGTAAACGATACACCATTATTGATAAAAGAGGTTATATAACGACAGCTTTCAATTCTACTGTACAAGTAGCTAAAAAGAGAACTAAATTCGGAAGAAAAGTTAAACTGAACATAAAGGTTTCAAATCCACAAATGTTTTATCTAATATCTACAGGAAATAAAGCATCTAGCAACACTGAAGAATCTGTTCAAGTTTTATCCAATAAAATCAGATATATTGTAATATCTGATGAGTCTATTGATATAACAAATACTACATTTAATATTCAAATGTTAAAAATTCCGAGAGATGGTTAAGTTAATAAAATAATGATTTAAGCTGATGATAAAAATACTAATACATGCAGTACCAGAATTAATCATACTGATAACCTGTGTTGTCCTAGAGCATTAATAGTTGCATTAACTTATCACACATATGTTATCTTAGGAAGAGAACTAACTGATGTTGAAATTAAGAAAATTTTAGTAGGAGATAAATACAGATTACAAAAGGAGCTAACCACATTTTATGTAATCAGTTAGATGATTTAAACGAAGAAGGATTTACTCTAGGTGATATTCAAAATGTGGGCAATTATTGGATACTCAAATAAAATTTACTCTAGACGATATTCAAAATTATTGGATATTCAAATAAACAAATGTGCTGAAAATTTCATTTCAATTATCTTTCAAAGTGAAGAGAAAGAAATAAAAATATGTATGTGTAAAAATCGCAATCATTTTGACGTAATTATCAGTATGTTTGCATTCTTAGCATCATCACGTTTCTGTGATAAAGGTAATAAACCATATAACAGCAAGAACAAACGTAAGTGCAATACACAAGAAAAATAGTATATTATACTTTCGCACTGAACACAAAACTACAGAAAATAAAATATATCGTGAAAATTACAATATATACTGTTATAATAAAAATATTTAAGCTATCACCAAAGAGTTTGTGACATACATTGTAAATGTACAGAATGTAAACAAATTTGTTCGAGATCAGAAGTACATAAATGTGGCACTGCTAAATATACGATCTGTAAAAAAGAAGTAAAAATTAAGACACATTAATGGTAAATGTAATACAGATTGCAAAATCGTTGTTTTTTTGTAAAAGAAAATTTCGTGGAGACTATATAGTCAACAGCTGTCCGAATTGTAAAAAAAAAAAAAAACACTTGCTATCTTAATGATGAATTTAAAAAGTATCATGTTTTTAAATATGCCAGTTGCAATAATATAGTTAAGAGTTTAAATGTCGTGAAAAAGGAAAATTGGAGGACATTCCTTGTACATACACAGAAAATTACATGCTTTTTGATTATGAGTGAACAGGAATAGAAATACATACACCAAATCTCACAATTGTTTACAATTTTGATGGCGACACTCTTTATAAATTGAAAACAAATGAAGAAGTCTGTAGGTGGATGATATCTGAAGAAATCAAGAGTTATACATTCATAGCAAATTATTCAAAAGGATATGTTTCACAATTTATTCTCAAATACTGTATTCAAAATATGGGGTGTTCAAAGAGTCTCTCTGCAGTGACATGTGATTGTTAGCAACACATGCCATATTCCACAGTGAAGATACCGAAATGAAACTCAGTGAAGTACAAGTTATTAATCTATTGAATATTTAGTTTTACTTAAAAATGTTCACATGAAGTGTTGAATGTGTACCCCAATTGAATGGAAGTAACCCAGGCAGGCGTACAATCATATGGTATGAGCGGCTAACAATCATGTGGCACTGCGGAGGGACTTTTTGAACATCCCATACAATAAAACTCTATAACATCTACACAAGGACTAAATTAATGTTATTGGAGATCAAACAGTTTGGTCTAAAAATAATAGATAGCAGTAATTTTGTAAAATACAAACTTAGTAAATATCCAAAAATATTTGATTTCGAGAATCTGAAGAAAGGATATTTTCCACATTTATTCAATACAAAAGAAGATGAAAATGACAAACGTCTGATTCTGTATATTAAATATGAATGTGCTGGCACTATGAAACCAAAAGACAGAGAAGGATTCATTGAATGGTATAGTGAAAAAGTTAAAGAAAATTACGAATGCAGTATGTAGACAAATTGAGAAAAGTTTGTATTGAACTAAGAAAAAAATTTGTAGAAATAGCAAATACTGAGCCATTCTGCCATTTAACAATCACTAGAGTTTGTATGGGTATTTACAGATCTAAATATTAGCATAAAAATACGATTGCCATAGTCGATAAAGAACAGAAAGAAAATTATGGTAAAGAGTCCATAGCTTAGTTAAATATTTTAAACAATAAAAATATCCAACACACACTTAACAGTAAAGAAACAAAAAATAGCTGGAGCAAAAGTAGACAGATCTGATAAATAAATAAATACTGTTTATCAGTATCATGGCTGTTTTTGGCATGGTTGAGTAAACTGCCTTAGAACTGATTAACAACAAAAATCAAGATTCAGTGGATGATTTATATCAAAAACCATTAATTAAAAGTACAGAAATATGGAGCACTCGATATAATGTAGTAGAGAACCAGAATCTGTCGAACTGTTGAATTCAAGAGATGCTTCTTATGGTGGCCATACAAACACAATAAAATTAAGAGCTGAAGCAGGTGGCATAATCATAAAAATAAGGTATATCTATGTATGTGTTCCTTATCCAACTGTACAATTTTACGATTTTTATCCTGATCAACATCCAGTAAAATATATGAACCAAAATATTATAACAGTGAATATTATGGATTTATAAACTGTACATTATTGGCACCTAGAAATTTGTGTCATCCTGTTTTGCCATGACGAATAAAGATTGATAAAAATGAAAACCTGTTGTTTCCTTTGTGTGTCATATGCGCAGAAGAGAAAATAAATAGATGTAATCACAACAATGAGAAAATAAGTTTTCTAGGAATCTGTACAACCGATGAAGTAAAGAAAGTTGTAGAAGACAGATATAAAATTTTAGATGTGTATGAAGTATGGGATTTTAGAAATAAAAGCAACGTGTTGTTTAAAAATCATGTGGAAAACTTTATGAAAATGAAATTAGACACCAGTAAACATGATTTGAAGTGATGAGAAGTAAATCAAATAAGTGAAAGAAAAATTAGATATTGACTTAGATCCTGATAAGAGAAAGAGAATACTGGAATATGTAATGTCACTAAAATATGTCTGAATTCTTTATCGGGAAACTTTGGATAATGTCAAAATCTGAGTGAAACGGAGTCTGTTACAAATTTAGAAAAAATTTATAATATACAGCGTGTCCATGAATTCCCTTTACAACTTCAAAATTTTATTACAACAGTAGTTGTTGAAATATTTTAGCAATATTTTTTTATTGTAATCACTGTTTAGTAAAGTTTTTATATATAGTAAAATTTGGTGTTTCAGATACTATGTTGATGGAAGGAACTGAACCTCTATAAAATGGCAACTCCTGAAGAGAATGCACAATGTGTGTCCCGGTTTATTCAGACAAAATTGGATGTTCAGACTCAACGAAACTTCAGAGCGAAGTATGAAAGAGAACCACTCTCATGCCCTTCAGTCCGTGCATGGCACAAAAAATTTATGGAGACAGGGGCAGTGTCAGATAAAGGGAGGAGCGGACGACCAAGAACATCTGAGGAAAACATCAATCTCATTTGAAATGTCTTCAGTCATTCACCTACGAAGTCCATCTGCACTGCTGCCAGACAGCTGCAACTACCACATTCAACTGTGCATAAGGTCCTCCACACGAACTTATGATTGTACCCTTACAAAGTGCAACTGTTGCAGACACTTGAGCCAAATGACAAGCCAAACCAGACAGAGTATGCACTCAAATGCTGGAACGCCTTATGTAGGACGAAGCATTCCTCCAGCGAGTTTGTTTCAGTGCTGAGGCAACTTTTCATGTTTCTGGGACATAAAACAGACACGATGTGAGAATCTGGGGGTCTGAACACCACAAAGTGACTAGGGAGCTTCACCAGGATAGTTCAAAAGTGAATGTGTGGTGTGGAATCATGTGCAACAGAATAATTGGTCCATTTTTCATTAACGAGTCAACAATTACTGCAGATGTTTACCTCAACCTTCTGACCGAATATGTAACACCACAACTGATTGACTTACAATCAACTACCAATTTCCAGCAAGATAGTGCGCCACCACATTGGGGACTGCATGTTCGTTGGTTCAGCAATGAAAAATTTCCAGGCAGATGGATTGGGAGGGATGGGCCAATTCCTTGGTTACTGTGTTCGCCAGATATCACTCCCTTGGACTTTTTTTATGGGGGTATCTAAAAGATATCAGTTATCAAACACAGGTATGGGACATTTCTGACTTAAAGCAAAGGATTTGTAATGCCATAGCCTCCAAAAAAAAAAAAAAAAACTGATTACAATAAAAGAAATGTTGTTAAAATATTTCAACAGCTGCTGTTGTAATAAAATTTTGAAGTTGTAAAGGGACTTTATGGATACCCTGTACTATTGGATGATAATATAGATACAAATTTTATCAATGACAATATGGTCCAGATGAAATACAGTTTCAAGCACTATTATGTGGAAAATACCACAGCTATAAATATTTCTATAGCAGCATTCACTGCATCAAATGTAGGGCTTAGGTTGTATGGTAAGTTGGATAAACTATGAGAAACAGTTGTATATTTTGGTATGGGTAGTGTAGTATATATTGATAATGGTGAAAATACTGTGTAAATGGATTTTATCCTAGATAACTGGACATATGACTTAGCATATAATGAATGGATTACAAATTGGGCTTTAACAGGATGTAAAAATTATTATGATGAGAAAAACCGATGGAAAAACAGATATGGAAGTAAAAGGATTGACTTTAAACTATAATAATCTTCAAAAATTGAATGGTGAATATATGATAAGATTAACTGAGGATGAAGTAAAGAACAAAATACAATTTGAGTACAATCAAATAACTAGAGATATAAATACTAAAAACTAAGTGAACAAAAGTTAAAAAAAGGTTTCTCATTTCAGTATGATAAGAGAATTGTTCTAGAAAATTACGATACAATACCATACAGTTTTTAAAATTACTAAAAAAATTTTTTTCTATGTTCATGGAAGCCTTTTTGAAGGAGCTCAACAACATTAATAATACTAATATATTTAAAAAGATTGGTGAGCTACAAATAAATGTTTTATATTGCATTACAGGCTGTGAACATTTTCATACTAGATATGGAGATAAAATATGTTTGGAACTTAATAATGTATTTTAAATTATTTTGCCAGACAGATATTTGAAAATAATTAGTAATTGGGATTTTCAATTTTTTTAAGATGAAAATATTAAATATAGATATAAATGAATGAAGAAACTTAAAAATAATGATAATGAATTTAATAATTTGGAAGTTTTGTTTTAAATTAATTGGATTCATTGTGGAATCATAGATGCTGTGAAGCATTGTAGTAAGTTGTGAGTGAGTATGTTGGGTGCACTTGGGTGGTTTTTAATAGTCCAACCTTTTTTTCAATGAATTAACTAGTTTTTGATTAAACTCAAGGTGGGTGACACCCACTTTGTTTATTATATGCTACCTGATTAAACTAATCAAAATCAAAAAGTAGTTAATTTATTGAAAAAAGACTGGAATATTAAAAACCACTGAAGTGCACACATCATACCAGCTTACTACTTGTGTATATGGTATGTTACACATTAATTCCTCAGAAATGTTTGAGATTACTGGCAGTGAGTCAGGAGTTGGAATTTTTTTACTAATTTCTGTGGTATGGGCAGAACATCCATGTTGTTGGTACCAACAGATTAAATTATGTTCAATGGAATGTATTCTAGTAAATGTGGAAGAACATCTAATTGGGATTGTAGATACTTGCACCTATTTAGAGTCAGTCTCATCAGTAGCCCAGGGATCAATGATGAATTTTTTGCAAGGCTCGTGCCACATGTTGACAGATTAAGATCTCTCAGGCAGCATGGCTTTTCAGCAATTAGTGCATACTGTGAAGATACAGTGAACTGTAGTGTTTGCAGAACACTCATTTGGCTGATCCTCCTTAGACATTCAAGTTGTCCCATAGTGAATCTGGATTGTGTGTTACTGCTGTTAAAATATTAGTTGTTATTCTGACTTGCTGTTCTCTTTTGTCAGCATATTTTATTCATCACACCTACATTTCCTTGACTTTTTAAAATTATGTTAGCAAAGACATATTGCGACAGCTTGGCACCATGACAATACCTTCCAGCATCCAACAAACTAAAAGTTTGGCAACATTCACACTAAATCAAAACAAAAGAGGATGGCAAGAGAAAGTGTAGCCAGAGGTAAATAGCAAATCAATGGGTAAAAATGAAAAGAAGAGACCATCACAAACATACTGTTGAAGTAACAGCAGTGAAGAAGAAAACATTCTGTGCCAGCATAGCAGTAGTGGGATGTCAGTAAACAGTGAAACAGAAACAACCTTTACTACAGAGTCTGCATCTGTGTGTGGCATGACAGTAACCATGCACTATGTGTAATGCCCTCCAAAACTCTCTTTACAGGGAGGGGGGGGGGGGGACTATGTGATTTTGCAGTATGAGGAAGAGCTGTTCCCTTGGTGAATTACAGCAACCGAAACTGACTCTGCTCATGTGAATGTTTTCCAAAAACGTAGTTTATTTTGGAAGTGGCCAAAAGTCACAGATGTAATCTTGTATTCGTATGCAAACATTCTTCAAAAAATTAAGACTCCAGAGATAAATCAAAAAGAGGACTCTTATGTATTGATGAATTTAAAAAATTGATGAATTTAAAAAAGTATTGGTCCAGTAACTTTGTGAAGTAAAAATTGTAGTAATATGTTAATTACATAGTAAAATATAATTATTTTGGAACTTATTACTTTTTATTGTCACAAATATACCTTGAAAGTTGGTGTCAAGGCCACTCACTGTTTAGCATTGAAAAAACCAAGAAGAAAACAGTGGCACAAAGCCACAACCCCCTACAGGGTGACTTTCTGCCATGTTTATGGCGTTATTTGTGGCAGAAAATTTTATTTCAGGAAATAGATAATACTTCTGTTGGATGAAGCATGTATACATCTCATATAAGCTACACAGATTTTCAAAATAACTATGTAGAAAAAAGTTGTTTGAGTAAAACATTAAAATGTGGTACAAAGTCACCACAATTTACGGTACATAAAATATGTTTGTTTATAGATGATCTTCCGATGTATAGCACTGAGAATACAACTTTCCATGAAAAATGTTGGACCCTCTCCTTGTAAATCTAAAATGGAAAGCTGGCTTGTTTGATATGTTTCAAACATTTCGCAACATTTGCAACACAGGGCACATTTTAGAGATTATGTTTGTAACTGCTTTAATTATCAGGACATTTATGGCCAGACGGGGTTGTTAACAATTATATTTTTTATATGGTCACACTGTACTGCAAGGAGTGGGAAGAATCCACTTGCTTTGAACAGACAAGTATTGCATAATCTATTTATTTAAGCATTCAGTAACATTTGTAATACATCACAGGGTATGTGTGCAGTAATATTTAATTACAAACACACTACAGGTGGTATGCTCAGTCATGCAATACATTGATGGCCATCTGCCATAGTGTTCCAGTCACTAGTGGTGCTGCCACACATTAATGGTACCCAGAGTGCACTAGCACCAGGCTTACCTTATCTCCCAGCACCCCCCTCATGCTGCTCCAGGGCTGCATTTTATGCCTGCATCATCTCATAGGCCATAAACTAGCAATCCTCCATGTGGTGGTAGCATGATACAGAGCTATTTTAAGAGCACAGAAAGATTTAGGTATTTAATACAAAGAATGTTCCTTTTCACCACATGCTATTTGAGAGTGGAATGGTCGATACAGCTGATTTTCATAACGGTTTTTGGCCAGAGATAGCTTAACCTCCTGCTGCTTTTGCAGTGTGCATGTGGGGACTTGTTTTCCTCTTACATGGAGACACGACCCACCTGATCTCATACTTTAAAGAGGCACAAGCACACTCGCAAGATATCAACCCCAGCAATGATCCTGCATGAAAATTTGCATGAAAATTTGCATGATAATTCTGATAGTATGGAGTTATTACCTTCAGAATACACAGATTTTAAACTTCTGTGTGCACTGGTTGGTTGTCACTCGCTCCATCCCACAGACAAGTATGATGTATTGTCTAGCAGAGTGACAACCGGAATCCTTCTATTTGTGTGATATTAAAGGTGAGAGGAGAGGTGGGGGAAGGCGACACATCTGCCAAATGTGTTTTGAATGTTTGTTCGATTACACATGTCATTCTGTGTGAAAAAAGGTAAGTCATATGAGTACTTAATACGTCAACCTCACGCACACCTGTATTCAGTATCATTTCAACAATATTCTTATACTGATATTCTGCAGCTATATACAATCCTCAAAGTCAAAATGAATAAACCTAAGCAATTGAATAATTATTATGAAATATAGTTAATGATTTTCAACTCATGAAAGGGTAGATGCAGTTCAAACAGTATCTGTTAGGGAAAAGGCAGAAGTGGATAGGAAGGAACACAGTGTCCACTCAGTGTGTATGCCTGTGAGTCTCATTCAACATGTTGAAGAGTCTGTTCTGGCAGCCATTGAGGAAACAGAGTGTAACCAAATGCAGATTGTTGTGCACATTGGGACAATCGATGCCCATCATCTGGGCTCTGAGATCGTACTTGGATCATTCCTTACATTTGCAGTGAAGGTTGAGAATACTGGCCTTGCTCATGAACTTTTAATGAAGCTCACCATAATTCAGCATTATACTCAGAACAGATCATTTCCCCTGTTTCTGAGTCAAGTGGAAGGTTTGAACCAGAAACTTCAAAATTTCTGTGACAAGCTAAACTATGGCTTCCTAGACTTGTGTAATATGGTTGAGCACTGTAAGGTCCCCCTACATGTGTCAACTGTGTGCTAAACAACACGTTCTGCTACCCAAGTAGCTGACTGTGTGTGGAGTACATACAAGTGTCTGTTTAGGTTGGGTGACTCTCCATATGCTCCAGATAACAATAGCTGTAGAAAACCCAAAAGTATCAGTATAAGATCCAAAGAAATACCCCTTCCCTCCAATAGGTGACAATATTAAAATTCTAGAGATTAAATGTCAAAGCATTCACAACAAAATGCCAGAGTTTGAAGCACTCCTAAAAAGCAGCAAAGCTAGGTATGGAAAGCTGATTAAAACCTGAAGTTGACAGAGTGAGATTTTTGGGGAAAATTTAAGCTTATATCAAAAGGATAGGCAAATGGGAAATTGTGTATGGCGTATTTGTCATTGTAGACCAGAAACTCAAATCCACTGACATAGAAACTGAAGCTGCATATCAGGTTGTTTGGACAAAACTCAGTATCAGGGATGGGCACAAAATTGTAAATGGATCCTTCTATCAGGCACCAAACTCACCTCCTGATATAACCAAAAACTTTAGAAAAAAACTCTCAGTTTGCCTGTATGTAAGTTCCTAATCATGCTATAATCATCAGAGGAGACTAATCACCCAACAACCAGTTGAGATAATTACTGTTTTTAGTGGTGGGCGTGACATGATATCCTATGAAACATTATTAAATTCCTTCTCTGATAACTGTCTAAGACCAATAGTTTGGAACCCAACTTATGGGCGAAATGTATTAGATATAAATGACAAAAAACAGACATGACCTCTGTGAGCATGTCCATATACAAACTGGTATTAGTGGTCATGGGACAGATGTTGCAAAAATGAGTACCAAATTACAAAGGGCAGCTAAAACAAGTAGAAAGATTTATATGTTCACTAAACTGGATAAAGGAGCAGTCATATCTAAATAAGAAACTTGAAACTTTTAGCTCAGGACAGGAGAATGTAGAGGAACTATGGCTCAAGTTTAAAAGAGTAGTTGACCATACCCTGGATGGATATGTGCCCAGGAGAACAGTTCATGATGGGAGGGACACTTCATGATATGCAGTCACTGTACATAAACTTCTAATCAGCCAGAGACTGCTGCATAATATGTGTAAGAGCACAAGACTGTAGATAGAGAGATGTTGAATAAAACCCATTTACCTATCAAGAGAGCAATGCATGGAGTCTTCAGTTATTACCACAGCAGAATATTGTCAAATGATCTTTCACAAAGCCCTAAGAAATTATAGTCATTTGTAAAAGATGTTAGTGGCACCAAAACTAGTGTCCCGTCATTCACACATGAGACAGGAGCTGAAATTTATTGTAACAAAGGTAAAGCAGAATTGCTTAACCATATTTTCAAATGCTCCTTTAAAAAGAAAAACCTAGAATAAAATGAAAACAGGTTGCATTCATTAAACAAATTCCTCTGACAAGCAACAACTCACTTTTAATTTATTATATTCATCTTTTAATCTTTCAGATGAAATCATAATTTAGTTCAGTTCTATTTCCTGAATTTTACTTTCAATTTGAAAATATTGATAAATAACCATCCAGTGAACTTTATAAGTATATTACAATGTTCCCCTCCAAAATTATTAAACTAAAATACCTTTACCCACCTAGACCAATAATTCAAAGCCTTATCAGCTTGTACATGCACAACTTTATATGCTACATAAAAGCAAAACACACCTGACTAACAAATGTCTTGTAACACGTTGTAATTTAAAGTATTTACACATAACATGACCTCCACATACCAAAATAAATGTGTGTCCATACATTTCCTAAATTCTACCATTAATGCACATTTTAACCTAATAGAATGTTCATATTATCCCCCAAAATTTTATTACATTTTAACATGTGACACAGTTTATCTCATTTTATGCAAGTGCAATTTGCTCATTTTCATAATCCAAGAAGCTTTTCGGATACCGGATACTTCAACCGATAGGCACTTGGATGCAGACATGCCGCCACTAAAAATGGTCCATGATATAATTCAGATACTTTCTCTTGCCTCAGCTACACTGCTCAACATTTCTTTTATTCGCACAAATACTTTGTCACCAATCTGGTATTTTGTTGTACTATACTGACTATTGTATCATCTTTTGTTTCACCTGCCATTTTTTCCATCTGTTCTGCACACTGATTTTTCTCTTTCAGCAGCCATCAATACTTTTCTTTGGGGGAATTCAATGAACTTGGATATCAGGAACTTAGGTTTTGATCTCAAACTGTGAGAAGCCTGTGGCATTCCTTTTCACACTGTTGAGCACATCCTCAAATGCTGGTACAAATTCTGTCCACTATGAGTGTTTATTACTTATGTATATCCTGCACAACCACTATATCACCCTCTTATAGTGCTCCACTGTATTATTTGCTGGCTGATGCAATGATATTTTAACATGATTTATCCCCTATTTTGGGAAAAAGCTATCACAGGAACATGACATAAACTGTGACCAATTGCTCAATAGTATTCCTTCTGGTTTTGCCACCTTCATAAATTAATCCTTCTCTAAGTTTGCAATCACAGTCTTACTACTGGCTTCCCACATTGGGTACTACTTCATGAACTTTGAAAATATATCCACCTCCACAAAGATGTATTTCATGCCCTGACAACGAACTGGCAATGGACTGAAATTATCAATTGCCAGTAACTCTTCTGCTTTGCTCAGAATAATACTTTGTATCTCCCCTTGATACATCACTGTACTGTGCTTCACTCTTTGGTACTTGTCACAGGTGGCTAACTGTGTGTGCATTCTCTTTGCTAGGTTGTTAATATGCACTTATTTGTATAAAAATTTGATATGAGCACTGTAGTGAACATAACTTAAATATTTGTGTTCAATTACATGATCTACATAGTCCCACAGAAAACATACTCTCCAGTCCTTCACTTGGTTATTCATTCTGCAGAAAAGGATCCCTTTATATATTTTCTCATATCCTTTCCCATTACAATTCACTTTTGTGTTTTTTAATTCCAGATCCTTGTTCTGCATGTGCCTAAAGTCTTTGCAGACAGCTCATATGTCCCTTTTCCTTTCTACCCCTTTCATATATAGCAATTGATATTCCTCCTGCTTCTCTCTGTCATTTCCATCTTCATCCTCAATGGATAAATGGGAGAGTGCATCTGCAATGCAATGCTCAACCCCTTTGATGCAATGGATTGTATAACTGAATTATCAAACAAACATCACCTAGGACATCAGTCTCCTGTTCCGCAACCAGTACGCCTGCAGATAGCTCAGAGCCTTATGGTCTGATGCCACCATCAGCTCATAGCCCTCCAAATAAAGGTGGAACTGCTGGAAGCCATACACTATAGCAAGCAACTCCTTCTCTGAAATGCTATAGCCTGTTTCATGCTTGTTTAGCACAGGACTGGCAAAGTCCACACTTCCATGCTGTAGTATGCCAGTCACTGTTTTCTCCTGGAAGATCTCACATCTGATTCCATAGTCTGAGCTATCCATCACTAGGCAGAATGGTAACATCATGTTGGGGTAGTGCAACAGTTTACTGTTGCTCAGACTATCTTTTATTCTCATATATTCTCTCTCATAATCCTCACTCCACTTCCACACCAAGTACTTTTTCAACAGCCAGAAAAAAGTCGTAAATATGACTTTCAATGCTTTTTTGAGGTTGATCACTTGCACTCAGTGACTGCCCTAAGTTTCTAGCTACTTGGCAGGATTCCTTCTGATGCCAATGTATGCCACAAGAATTAAATATGAGTCCTTACAAACTTACAATTCCCTAGTCTAAAAGTCATTCCACCTTATCTTAATGCTGTCAGTACCCTTTCCATTAGTTCATAGTGCCGATGCCAAGAATTCATTGCAATCAACATGTCATCAACATACACTCCCAGTCTGCTCATCAGTTCTGCATGCAACACATGACTTAACACCTTCACATATATTGTCACAGATATGGTGAGTCTGAAAGGAACTGCATTAAACTTGTAACTTCATCCTTCAAATGTTGTTGTTGTTGTGGTCTTCAGTCCTGAGACTGGTTTGATGCAGCTCTCCATGCTACTCTATCCTGTGCAAGCTTCTTCATCTCCCAGTACTTACTGCAACCTACATTCCAAATCTGCTTAGTGTCTTCATCTCTTGGTCTCCCTCTATGATTTTTTCCCTCCACACTGCCCTCCAGTGCTAAATTTGTGATCCCTTGATGCCTCAGAACATGTCGTACCAACTGGTCCCTTCTTCTTGTCAAGTTGTGCCACAAACTCCTCTTCTCCCCAATTCTATTCAATACCTCCTCATTAGTTATGTGATCTACCCATCTAATCTTCAACATTCTTCTGTAACACCACATTTTGAAAGCTTCTGTTCTCTTCTTGTCCAAACTATTTATCATCCATGTTTCACTTCCATATGTGGCTACACTCCATACAAATACTTTCAGAAAAATCTATACTCGATGTTAACAAATTTCTCTTCTTCAGAAACGCTTTCCTTGCCATTGCCAGTCTACATTTTATATCTTCTCAACTTTGACCATCATCAGATATTCTGCTCCCCAAATAGCAAAACTCCTTTACTACTTTAAGTGTCTCATTTCCTAATCTAATTACCTCAGCATCACCTGACTTAATTCGACTACATTCCATTATCCTCATTTTGCTTTTGTTGATGTTCATCTTATATCCTCCTTTCAAGACACTGTCCATTCCGTTCAACTGCTCTTCCAAGTCCTTTACTGTCTCTGACAGAATTACAATGTCATTGGCAAACCTCAAAGTTTTTATTTCTTCTCCATGGATTTTAATACCTACTCTGAATTTTTCTTTTGTTTCCTTTACTGCTTGCTCAATATACAGATTGAATAACATCGGGGAGAGGCTACAACCCTGTTTCACTCCCTTCCCAAGCATTGCTTCCCTTTCATGCCCCTCAACTCTTATAACTGCCATCTGGTTTCTGTACAAATTGTAAATAGTCTTTCGCTCCCTTTATTTTACCCCTGTCACCTTAAGAATTTGAAAGAGAGTATTCCAGTCAACACTGTCAAAAGCTTTCTCTAAGTCTACAAATGCTAGAAACGTAGGTTTGCCTTTCCTTAATCTTTCTTCTAAGATAAGTCATAAGGTCAGTATTGCCTCACGTGTTCCAGCATTTCTACGGAACCCAAACTGATCTTCACTGAGGTCAGCTTCTACCAGTTTTTCCATTCATCTGTAGGGAATTCGCGTTACTATTTTGCAGCTGTGACTTACTAAACTGATAGTTCTGTAATTTTCACATCTGTCAACACCTGCTTTCTTTGGGATTGGAATTATTATATTCTTCTTGAAGTCTGAGGGTATTTTGCCTAGCTCATACATCTTGCTCACCAGATGGTAGAGTTTTGTCAGGGCTGTCTCTCCCAAGGCCGTCAGTAGCTCTAATGGAATGTTGTCTACTCCCGGGGCCTTGTTTCAACTCAGGTCTTTCAGTGCTCTGTCCAACTCTTCACACAGTATCGCATCTCCCATTTCATCTTCATCTACATCCTCTTCCATATCCATAATATTGTCCTCAAGTACATTGCCCTTGTATAGACCGTCTATATACTCCTTCCACCTTTCTGCTTTCCCTTCTTTGCTTAGAACTGGGTTTCCATCTGAGCACTTGATATTCATACAAGTGGCTCTCTTTTCTCCAAAGGTCTCTTTAATTTTCCTGTAGGCAGTATCTATTTTACCCTAGTGAGATAAGCCTCTACATCCTTACATTTGTCCTCTAGCCATCCCTCCTTAGCCATTTTGCACTTCTGTTGATCTCATTTTTGAGACGTTTTTATTCCTTTTTGCCTGCTTCATTCACTGCATTTTTATATTTTCTTCTTTCATCAATTAAATTCAATATTTCTTCTGTCACCAAAGGATTTCTACAAGCCCTTGTCTTTTTACCCACTTGATCCTCTGCTGCCTTCACTACTTCATCCCTCAAAGCTACCCATTCTTCTTCTACTGTATTTCTTTCCCCCATTCTTGTCAACTGTTCCCTTATGCTCTCCCTGAAACTCTGTACAACCTCTGGTTTAGTCAGTTCCCATCTCGTTAAATTCCCCCCTTTTTGTAGTTTCTTCAGTTTTAATCTACAGTTCATAACCAATAGATTGTGGTCAGAGTCCACATCTGCCCGTGGAAATATCTTACAAATTAAAACCTGGTTCCTAAATCTCTGCCTTACCATTATATAATCTATCTGATACCTTCTAGTATCTCCAGGGCTCTTCCATGTATACAGCCTTCTTTTATGATTCTTGAGCCAACTGTTAGCTATGATTAAGTTATGCTCTGTGCAGAATTCTACCAGACGGCTTCCTCTTTCAGTTCTCTCCCCCAATCCATATTCACCCACTATGTTTCCTTCTCTCCCTTTTCCTACTCTCGAATTCCAGTCACCCATGACTATTAAATTTTCATCTCCCTTAAATACCTGAATAATTTCATCTATCTCATCATATATTTCATCAATTTCTTCATCATCTGCAGAGCTAGTTGGCATATAAACTTGTACCACTGTAGTAGGCACGGGCTTCGTGTCTATCTTGGCCCAATAATGCGTTCACTATGCTGTTTGTAGTAGCTATGCAATATATTGCCTACTTTATTCCACCATTTCGACCTTCCAGAATCGTGAGGTTAAATCTCTACTTGATATCAGTTTAACATTCTTGAAGCTCTGTAGCAATTCAGCCATGTTACTCAGTTAACCATGTTATCTGACAATTACTTTGTTTAATTTCATTGTATCAAGCAATATCCCCACTGAATTGTCCGTTTTATTTACTATGACTACAGATCCCCCCCCCCCCCCCCCCCCCCCCACTGATGAACTATGGATCTTGCCACCTGTTGAGAGGCCAGACAAACATGTGGTTCCTCATGAGGGTACAGTACTTCTGCATATGTTGCTGAATTCAAGAATGTGATTCAATTGGCATTTGGTTTTGCAACTCAAGAACAGTCTTGTACCCTTGTGAGGAACCACAATTTTGTCTGGCCTCCCAAGAAAGGATTGTCCAGCTATTGATTATATTGATATATTATATTTCGCTAGATGTGCCTATTGTGATTGATCATGTTGTTTCATGCATTTTGTTGAGGATTCTCATGTACATTTTTAAAGTCTAATGGTAGGAAAACTAAGAGTAAGACAATAAAAAGCTTTCACCATCCAAACCTCAGTGGTACATAAACCTGGTGAATATTGCCAAACTATCGGTTTAATAAGTCATGGTCGCAAAATACTAACATAAATTCCTTACAGAAAAATGGAAAAAACTGGTATAAGCCAACCTTGGGGAAGACGAGTTTGGATTCTGAAGAACTGTATGAACATATGAGGCAGTACTGCCCCTATGACTTTTCTTAGAAGATAGGTTAAGGAAAGGCAAATCTATATTTATAGCATCTGTAGACCTATTCTGTCAATGTTGACTGGAATAAACTCTTTCAAATGTTGAAGGTAGCAGGGGTAAAATACAGGGAGCAAAAGGCTATTAACAACTTGTTCAGAAATGAGACAGAAGTTATGAGTTGAAGGGCATGAAAGACCAGCAGTGTTTGAGAAGGGAGTGAGACAGAGCTGTAACCTATCACTGATATTAAGTCTGTACACTGAGCAAGCAGGAAAGGAAACAAAAGAAACATTTGGAAAAGGAATTAAAGTTCTGAGAGTTTTGCTGATTACATTGCAATTCTGTCAGAGATAGTAAAGGACTAGGATGAGCAGTTGAACAGAATGGGTAGTGTCTTAAAAGGAGGATACAAGATTAATGTCAACAAAACAAAACATAAAAAAACAAAACAAAAAATGATAATGGAATATAGTACAATTAAATCAGGTGACACTGAGGGAATTAGGTTACGAAATGAGACTAAAAGTAATAGATGGGTTTTGTTACTTAAGCAGCAAAATAACTGATGGTGGATGAAGTAGAGAGGATACAAAATGTAGACAGACAATAGAAAGAATAACATTTTTGAAGAAGAGAAATTTGTCAACATCAAATATAGATTTAAATGTTAGGAAGTCTTTTCTGAAATTACCTGTATGGAGTGACATTATGTATGCAAGGGAGACATGGGCAATAAACAGTTTAAACATGAAGAGACTAGAATGTTTTGAAATGTGGTGCTACAGAAGAAAGCTGAACATTAAGTGGGTAGATCACATCATTGATGTGGAGGTACTGAATAAAGTAGGAGAGAAAATAAATTTGTGGTGCAACCTGACTGGACGAAGGGATTGGTTGATATGACACATTCTGAGACCTCAGGGGATCACCAGTCTAGTATTTGAGGGGAGTTTTAGAGATAAAAACTGTAGAGAGAGACCAAGAGATGAATGTAGTAAGAGGATTCAGAAGGATGTAGGTTGCAGTGGTTATTTGGAGATGAAGAGGCTTGTACATGATAGAGTAGCATCGAGAGTTGCATCAAACCAGTACTTGGACTGAAACCCCCAACACCATCAATTATCAGGCTGCAGTAGTCATGAGTACAGTGTCGTATGGCACCCCATTTGAACATCTGGTTCAGCCTCATCCTTATTGCTTCCCTATATGCAACTGCAATATAATATGGCTTCACATGTATCGGCTCATGCTGTTTTGCTTTAACATTGTATTCAAAATCAGCAACTCTGCCAGGTTTGTCAGAGAAGACATCCTCATACTGCTTCAGTAACTTGCAAAGCTCATCTTTCCCCTCACTAGTGATACTTTTTATTGGTTTCACCACATTTGGTATTTATTCAATCACAAGTCCTTCTTCATTCCAGCTGTTCACTGTTTCCATGTGCACACTCATTGCTTGCCAGTGAGCATATCCTTGAACTTTGCTCTGTGTTTTTCATCCTTCAAAACAAACTCTAAACATGTTCACTTGCAGTTTAGCAATGACATATTTACAAATAAAATCTGTCCCTCCAGTTATATCTTTCATCAACACATTTACAGTGAAGCATGTCATGTTGAACTTATAATTACTACAACTAAATTCTAAAAGCATCTTCTGTTTTACAGGCTTGCTGAGTCCACCTGTGACTGATTTGATTTTTCACTCGTTCAATTGCAAGAACTGTCAGTTTCTCACTCTTTATTTCCTTTACAATACTTTCCATTACCACTGACACATTACTCCTTGAGTCTGAAAGAGCAAATATTTTTTCCCTGTCCACTTGCATTTTATAATAGGCTGTAAACTTTCTTTACTTTCCTTTTTTAAGCACTTTTCCCACAACAAATAATTTTTGTCTCTTCTCTTCTCTCCACCTCCTGTCCAGACATCATCATCATTATTTTCTACTCTTAACTCCTCAATTAAATCACTAGTCCCTGGTTCATATTTTCCTCCTCTCCAGCTCCTTCATAATTTCCCTCTTTCAGTTTCCCACATAAATCTACACTCCCTATATGCCTGGCTACAGAATCACCAATCCTCTGTCATATAATTATTCCAAGTTTTCTCCGTCTAGTCAGCACTCATGTCATCATCTATCTCTTTGGTCTCATTCTCATCATGGATGGAAATAACATGAGAATCTTTTTACACAGAATTATTACATCTATTCACTCCTGACAACTCTTTTACCTTGCATTCATCATTAAATAATTCAGAATATATCTCCTCCACACCTAATTCATCTCTGCACTTTTCCAGTCCTCTCACCACTTTGACTTGTCACTAAGCCATACAAACTCCAGTCTTTAACTAAATAATCACCTTCATCTTTAATGTACCATTCTGTATCCATATCCTTACCCAAAATTGATTCATTGAATGCAAGTAACTCTATTTTCATCATTTACCTCCAACATATTCATTACATCCTCATCCTTTTCAAGTATAATTTCTTCACCTCCATTTCAGGAAACAAATCTACAGATACCTGTCTCAGATTCATCAGTTCCAGCTACTGCATTATTTTCATAGTAAAAATCACCATCAACTTCTCCATTTATAACTGAATTACCTATTTCTGCCACTAAATTAATACATTCATCTCCAGCTGATAAGTCAATTGCAACATCACCTTCACAGACACAAATATTTACATTGACGACCTCCACTTCTATTGCATTATTGCCATAAACTAGTGCTTCCTTGGACTTTTCTGCAAATTCACCTCCCACTGAGACTGGTTCTACTGCTGACTCTGATTTTGGCTCTCCCATCTTTTCTACATTATTTCCCTTAAAACCATCTTCCTCTTCCATACAAAATAGATTATTTAACCCTATATCACCTATGTCAATCACTTTGTTACTTCTAAACCTTCCTCCTTTCCTTCTGTACTGCTTTCCATTTCTTATTTATACTTGAATTTAAATTCATCTGCATGATTTGAGCCCTGTTTCCCATTCTCTCATACCTCCTTTGATTTTCATAGCCTTGTGTCCTTTTTCATGCCCAGTCAGATTGCCAATCCAGGACCTGAGACGTGCCGATAACAAGATATTTTAAACTTATCTCCCACATTTGCGGTCCATGGTGATTTTGACTCTGAGATTTCCACTCTCTTTCGTGATTTCACATATTCCCACCTCGGAAGTTTCCCTTTGAAAATTATTCCCATTCTGCCTATTAAAATTATTATTTCTTTACTTTCTCAGACGTTAAGTCTGGTTAAAAATGGAAAGTGATGCGGACCTTGATCAAGCGTCACTTCATTTTAACTGTATGGTATGTGTTATATTGCATTTAGGAACTTTTGGGTAATTGAACATGTATCAGTAATTACAGATTTCTGTAGTTGTATATATAAGTTTGGATGTAGCTGTATTGCATTGATGTACTGGTGGATATTGTGTGGTATGACTCCTGTAGTTGATAGTATAATTGGTATCATGTCAACTTTATCCTGATGCCACATGTCCTTGACTTCATCAGCCAGTTGGATGTATTTTTCAATTTTTTCTCCTGTTTTCTTTTGTATATTTGTTGTATTGGGTATGGATATTTCGATTAGTTGTGTTAATTTCTTCTTTTTATTGGTGAGTATGATGTCAGGTTTGTTATGTGGTGTTGTTTTATCTGTTATAATGGTTCTGTTCCAGTATAATTTGTATTCATCGTTCTCCAGTACATTTTGTGGTGCATACTTGTATGTGGGAACATGTTGTTTTATAAGTTTATGTTGTAAGGCAAGCTGTTGATGTATTATTTTTGCTACATTGTCATGTCTTCTGGGGTATTCTGTATTTGCTAGTATTGTACATCCACTTGTGATGTGATCTACTGTTTCTATTTGTTGTTTGCAAAGTCTGCATTTATCTGTTGTGGTATTGGGATATTATTATTATTATTATTATTATTATTATTATTATTATTATTATTATTATTATTATTACTCTGGTTCTGTCCATGAAAATCACTGTCCTGCACCTGTAGATATCCACCACCCTTCCAATTACTGTAATTCTGTTGTGGCTTGCATTTTAATGCCTGCTCCTGTTTTTCAATGAAATCTAAAAACTTGTTGATGGACTTGTCTGTGTACCAAATTTAACTGCTAGTATTCTCATAATCTTCCCTTAAGAGGTGTTATCTCTGTTAAGGTACCCAGTGGCCTATTTACATGAACTAGTTTTTTTGATTTCTCACACACAAAATTCCCAAATGAATAAACATCCAATTTGATAACTCAGGTCATTCAAGAATTCATTCTGTAGTTGGGTTGGTATGATCCCACTCCAAAATTTACTCAAGATCACTTTCTCAACTGCCTGATAATTAGTAAAAATACTACTCATAAGATTCACCTAGGACTGTGCTTCCCTTTCAAAGAGCTTTTCTCAATTTTGATCTTTGCATCATCTGACATACTTGTCATGAATCCATCCCCACATGCTGCAGTAAAGTTCATTAGATGATATTTACCATCACTAGCGAAATACTTGGCATTACATACTCCACCACATGGTACATTTATTATATTTGTAATTTGACTTGTTGCCACAGCATCCAATTTCAAACCTATTTCTTTAATCTGATGTTCATATTGCTCTCCATCTACTTTAAAATTGAGTGACCATGTTTTTAAGTTCAGCAACTCTCCCAGATAAATTGTTGAAAGCATTACAAGTTGTTGTCTTAAGCTTGTTCTGCCTTTGTATGCAGAACCCCACACTGCCACCCAGTTGATTCGGCAATTTTCCTATTCTCATATCTACTGAATTATCTGTTGATTCCACTTTGCTCTGTATGCACCCATTTCATTTGAAAGTCTTCACATTTCTGTTTGTACGCTAGTTAGTTTTCCTCCATCATATCACCTACCTCTGAGCTAAGTTTTCCTAGCTTGCCTTTTAATTCAGACTGTCCCTTCCCTACCTCCACCTTGACATCATTGATGCAAGCAGTCATATAGGTTCTTACATTTGAAATACTAGCATTTGAGTTATTCATTTCTGTTTCTACATTTGAAAGATTTTGAATTTTAAGTCCATCAATGCTTGCTTCAACCATGACATCGTGTTTTCCCCAATTATATTTTCCCTATCAGATTTTCAACTTTCTGGTACACTTGCAGTCTCCAATCCACACAATCTCGGTGAATCTCTAATCATTACAATCTCCAGTTCCAATGTCAGCCCTGCAATGTCACTCATAGTTACAGTATTGGCATCAGTACTTAACATATCTGTTGCTGTGATGCTGCAGTGGCCGTAAGTAGAAATGCCGACGTTACTTCAGTCACCTTGGATGCTGGAGCTGGAGCTGATGCCAATTTCTGCACTGCTATCGACATACCAACTGCTGGATGCAGTGCACCCTTACACACCATAACTGCAGTCCATTTGCTTCCTTCTTCTTACCTGCCTTGTGCCACTCTTTTCCCTTTCTAATTTTTGATAGACTTCATATGCACATGAGTTGCTGTGACTCCTTCTTCGAGACCCCATGCAATACCGCTTGTCATGTAGTGGCTTCTGGACCTAGATCACTACAGTATGAATCTCATTTGCAGTTGCAATTGGAGAAAATTATTTTTGATGAAACATGGATTCAAAATCATTCAGACAATCCTGGGTGAGAAATCTCATTAATGACTTAATAGTGAAAAGGGTAACTAACTGTTTGTAAAGCTCAACTCAATGATACGTCTCAGCTGCTGCGTTTTAACTAACTTCCACATCACACAAATATCTTCAGAGTCCCATTAATTGTTAAAGTGTCTAGTGTGACCACATGCCACCCAAGTTCATCCATCACTTGAAAACTGTTCTTACGACTCCTCGAACTTAACTGCTTCTTCGCTTGCGTAACATGAACTCCCTTTTCTCACCATCCGCTGACTACCAGGTGGCAACTGGACACCCTACCAGTACTGCTCAGTGCCAATAAGATGCACAACCACATATAGGCTACTTTCTGTTTCCTTTCCCACTTACAGTCTCTTTTAAATCCCTAGCTCAGTAAAATGGACTACTGTGCTTTGCCTGATACTATTACAATCAAAAATATAAAAGTTCAGTTCTTTCTGGTTCAGACAGCACCAAACAACATATTTTACATACATAAAATTTCACATAAATAATTAATAGTGTACTTCTGCATAGTGTGGTATTAAAGAAATATTTAAATACTAGAATACATGGATGACTGATGACAGCATCATGCTGGATTCACTGATAGCATTCATGTGGAGGACATGATGATCTGACCCTGGTATGCACCAAGTCTGTTATAGCTTGATATTAGATTGATTCTGGCTGTGCAATTTTCATTAGTGATAGCTTGAGTGCAAGGCTGCAGTCTAATACAATGTCTGTCAAGATCACACATAGTGCTTATTTGTGATTAAACTTTATGTGATTCTCAATTGATTTGCTTGCATTCAAAAGCTAACTTGTGTATTATTAGAGATATCAGAAATATCAGGACTTCAATAGAAGTGGCATGACTGCTTGGTAATTTGGTGCACTCCCGCGAAGATGGAAAAAATCAAGATCCGAGCAATGATTAAGTACTTCATAAAGAAAGGTATGAAAGCAAAGGACATTCATGTTGGTTTCTGGAATACACTAGGGGATTCTGCTCCACCATATTCAACTGTTGCCAAAAGGACAAATGGGTTGGGTTGGGTTGGGTTGGGTTGGGGAAGGAGACCAGACAGCGAGGTCATCGGTCTTATCGGATTAGGGAAGGATGGGGAAGGAAGTTGGCCATGCCCTTTCAAAGGAACCATCTCGGCATTTGCCTGGAGCGATTTAGGGAAATCACGGAAAACCTAAATCAGGATAGCTGGACGCGGGGTTGAACCGTCGTCCTCCCGAATGCGAGTCCAGTGTCTAACCACTGCGCCACCTAACTCAGTAAACGACAAATGAATTTAAATTTGGTCAGGAGAGCTTAGATGATGACCCACGCAGTGGTTGGCCAAGATGTGTCAGTACTCCAGAAATCATTGCAAAAGTGCACAAAATGATCATGGGGGATCATGGATTGAAAGTGCGTGAAATTGCTCACACTTGCCAGATGTTATCTCGAAGGGTATATCACATTTTAACTGAAGAATTAGAAATGAAAAAATTATCTGCAAGATGAGTGGTGCAGCTCTTGATGCTGGACAAAAACGCATGAGAATGGACATTCGGAACAATATTTGGCCCATTTTAGGAGAAACTCATTTTTGAGATGGGATCAAGGCACTGGAACATCATTGGACCAAGTGCATTAATCCACAAGGAAACTACACTGAAAAACAAAAAAAAAGTTTCAGTGATGTAAGTACTTTTTTCCTACTTGATTCTGAGAACTTTTCAAGCCACTCCCGTAATACTTTGATATTCCTTCACTTTTAGAAGTAACAGGCGTCTCAGTTTGTAGCACTGTCCAAGTATTCTGTCCACCACAGTTCCTTTAATGAGCATAGAATTTTCTGCCTGGTACCTGTGCTGACCAGTCCTTTGTATGAACTCACTAATGGCTGCTGGGTTAGGAATTCCCCATTACTGCTCAAGTTGGTGGTCGGACTGCTGCCGCTGCGGCTGAACAATACTTTCATGCTCTCAGTATTTTAAAATCTTAATTTAGCTGGCTGGGCCTTCTCCAGCATGTGTGTTATGTTACACGTGTAAAACTACTTTCATCTGGGCAAAGCAATGGTTTCTTTGATTCCTCTGGGAGAAGGCTCATCAAATTTTAACACATAAAATTGTAGTTCACTTTATCACATAAATGAATAAAATATTTACTTAACTTTGACACAATTCTTTGCCATAGGAGTACTAGGTAATTTAGAACTTTCATGGACTAGCAAAGCATCACTTCAGGGACTAATTAACAAGCTATTTCTTCAGGTACAATGTTCAACATTAACAACAAGTTCATCTGAAACTTTAGCAACTTGGTCCTGTACTATGATGTTGATTACTATAGCTGAGATCTTGAACTGGGCTGAGCTCTTGCATGCTTAACACTATTCTAACCTAAATGTGAGGGTACTGCTGCTGCTGAGAGGGAGGCATCGTCTTCTGGAACGCTGCTCACACGTCGTTGCCGACTGCAGCAAGTCCTTGCTAATGTCTGAGGTACCAATTCATGCAGATGACTTTGGCATGGCACAACAATCTCTGGATGATACCACTGTAACTATGGGCAATAATGAAAAGAAAACCTGAACATAAGGCTGCAGAAAAATTAGTTTCTTTTACCAAGTAGCTTCCTCAAAATTGAAAGAGAGAGCCTGCATAGTGGAGAACAAGCACAAATCTCAAAACAGTGGTTTTTAATTTTTATGTGAAAAGTAAAAATTTTACTGGGAAACTAACTACAGAGGTAGCTTTACTTCACCTATATAAAATAGTTTTGTTAGGCACATTGAATAACTTCAAATTCATGAAAACAGCAGCGCACCTTGTGTCGTTTCAGTGTGCCACTCATGGCTACAAATGGATTTGGCACAGTTCACAAAGTGATGTGACTCTGCCATCCCACGTCTGTGTGAATTGCTTCATTTGTCAACGCGGAGGTGGCATGAAACTGTGCCTCGTCCCTGCCAAACATCTGCACCATGCCATTTCCGCGTGAACTGTGCCTATGGGTGGGACTACTTGGGTTTATTAATCTGAAGAAGTAAATTTCTTTAGGTGAAAAAATTTCACTATGTTCTTTTAATTTTTCATTAACTTGCTTATATGCTTCTGTGGTTAAATCTTTACTGACCATGATAGTATTTTTGTCACAAAAAATTTTCTTTTGTTGCAACATATTCAGTTTCACTTATTACAACTGGTGAACTTCTCTTATCCACTTTTGTGACAACTGAAGATGTGCAGAAAAATGGGCTAACCCTCAAATGTATAAATTTGGATGTAACTGCTGCCATCTCTTGCTGGGTATGGGAACTATCAAAATTTATATTGGTCTAATCCCTAAATATCACACTTGGATGTAATGCAACAACGAGAATTTCTTGAATTTCACTAGATATGATGTCTGTAATGTCAAAATCGAGCTAATATTCCACTACACTCCAGCTTGCCTCTAACAGAAAGAAGCTGAACAGCTGAGTAGCAGGATAGACAATGCTGCACTAAATTATAAACAAACAACAGTTAATTAAGTGCAATTTGAACATGGTTGGGGGCAGAGTTAGATTATATTGGAATTAATGAAAGTGTAAACACAAAATATAAGCCTTGTGTAATATGTTATATTAATCACTTTAGGAACTAAGTTTAGAATGTTTGAAGTATTGGCACATTCAGTACACAATACAAATAGTGAACATGGCAAATACAGAAATAAGAAACATTGACAAAAGTGTGAAAATCAGTGGAGATTATCAAAAGAGGAAGCATAATCCACAGAATTGGCACCAAGAAATTGAGGAGAAGAAGAAGCTAAACAGTGGTAAAGAGTACAGTAATTATAAGGGTGTGTTGAAAAAGGTAAAATTACAAGGTTCAGATTCTGCCTGTGTGAGAAAATGCTTCAATAATGTACCTGCAGGCACAGGAGAGAAGTTATTTAATGATTTCTGGAATCTACGTAACAACAATCTTCATAATTCCTATATATTTGTAATTGTGAATATGAATCCTGTCAAATGGAGGTACACTGATCCAGAGAGAAGAAGGCAGCAGACTCCTAACACTTATAAGGTTACTGTAGGTGAGGCAGATGATTAGATTCATAAGAAAGCAGGACTAACTGAAAACCTCAGCTGCCGACAGGTGTTGTTGATATACCTCAATGTGGACAGCTGAAAATATGTGCCCTGACCGGGATTCGAGCCCGGCTAGTTAAAGGCTACCCAGCCATTGACCTTCGTCTGTGCGAATGCGCACAGGTTGCCCAACCTCTTACAGGAATTGCCAAAGCGTGCGCGAGTAATGAGTGAGTGGGCAAATGTCTATAAGGTACAATACATATGTAGAATTGTGGACAGTTGGGAATGTGAGTCTCACGGGAAGCGTGGAAGGGGTAAGTCCCTGCAGTCGCGCTATTCACCTGTGTCCTCGGTGGCTCAGATGGATAGAGTGTCTGCCATGCAAGCAGGAGATCCTGGGTTCGAATCCCGGTCGGGGCACACATTTTCAGCTGTCCACATCGAGGTATATCAACAACACCTGTCAGCAGCTGAGGTTTTCAGTTAGTCATCATTTATTCCAGGGAAAAGCTGCACGGTCATCAACAGTAACTGTTCTTTCGAGAACAAGTTACTGTCTTCGTGTATATCATAAGAAAGCTTTCCTAGCAATATTTGGTATAAGCAATACATGTCTACCCCATGTGACTCAATGAAAGAAAACACTTGGAACTCCTGTGGTAAGTTTGTGTGTTTTATTACGCAACACAACACTAGACATACATTCTACATCTACATATACATGGTTACTCTGCAGTTCACACTTAAGTGCCTGGCAGAGGGTTCATCAAACCATTTTCATATTACTTCTCTACCATTCCACTCTCAAATGGAGCGTGGGAAAAAGGAACACCTAAATCTTTCTGTTCGAGCTCTGATTTCACTTACTTTATTATGATGATCGTTTCTCCCGACATAGGTAGGTGTCATCAAAATATTTTCACATTCAGAAGAGGAAGTTGGTGATTGAAATTTCATAAATATATCTCGCTGCAAAGAAAACTGCCTTTGTTTCAGTGACTGCCACCTCAACTCGCGTATCATATCAGTGACACTCTCAACCCTATTGCATGATACAAAACAATGGCAGATTTATGTGCAACATGACATTAAAACCTAAACATTTTATTTATGGTGGATAAGCATGGGAGACATAACAAAATAAATGGAGCAAGGAGGACCAGGAATTTGTATGGGCTCATGTAAATAGTTTCCCTATGCATTCAAGTCACTATTCTAGGGAAAAGAAGCCCAACATGATGTATTTGTGTACAGATCTAAATATTAGCATGATGTACAGTCTTTATCAAGTTAAGTGCAAATACTGCAACAAGGAACCTCGTAGCATTGGCATGTATCATAAAATATTTTATTAGTTTTTCAAAATTTGTTTTGCAAAACCACATAGTGACATCAGTCAAGTTTGTGATCACCTTAAGAAGCAAATTTCATCTGAGAAAGATGCTCAGAAAAAGAAGGAACTAAAAGCAAAACTAAACTTTCATGTTAAATAGGCTAGTACTGCCTATGAAAGTCTCGAAACTGATTCAGAATATTCAAAAACTAATAACTCTGTTATGGTCATTGCTTTTGACATGCAAAAATGTCTACCTGCACCCCACTTGTCTGTAGGAATTGCATTTTACAAACACCAGCTGTGAACATTTAACTTCTGTGTACATAATGCCTCTAATAATGATGTAACAATATTTATGTGGTTGTAGGAAGTCAGCCTCATTCTGCCAACGGCCTTCTCAAAGAGGGCGGAGGAGCGGATAGAGGTTCAGGGCACTCTCTTGTCCTAGGGGTGGGAAATTGCCCCTAAAGGTGGAAGAATCAGCAATGATCAACGACATGAGGATGCAGAAGGCAATGGAAACCATTGCATTAAAGACACGTAATGTGTATCCACAGGACATGTGGCCTGTAATTGAAGTGTCATGATGATCTCTCCATTGGCAAAAGATTCCGGAATAGTCCCCCATTCGGATCTCCAAGAGGGGACTGCGAAGGGGGAGGTTACCATGAGAAAAAGATTGAATAATCAACGAAAGGATAACGTTCTACGAGTCGGGGCATGGAATGTCAGAAGCTTGAACATGGTAGGGAAACTAGAAAATCTGAAAAGGGAAATGCAAAGGCTCAATCTAGATATAGTAGGGGTCAGTGAAGTGAAGTGGAAGGAAGACAAAGATTTCTGGTCAGATGAGTATCGAGTAATATCAACAGCAGCAGAAAATGGTATAAGAGGTGTAGGATTCGTTACGAATAGGAAGGTAGGGCAGAGGGTGTGTTACTGTGAACAGTTCAGTGACCGGGTTGTTCTAATCAGAATCGACAGCAGACCAACACCGACAACGACAGTTCAGGTATACATGCCGACGTCGCAAGCTGAAGATGAACAGATAGAGAAAGTGTATGAGGATATTGATAGGGTAATGCAGTATGTAAAGGGGGATGAAAATCTAATAGTCATGGGCGACTGGAATGCAGTTGTAGGGGAAGGAGTAGAAGAAAAGGTTACAGGAGAATATGGGCTTGGGACGAGGAATGAAAGAGGAGAAAGACTAATTGAGTTCTGTAACACGTTTCAGCTAGTAATAGCAAATACCCTGTTCAAGAATCACAAGAGGAGGAGGTATACTTGGAAAAGGCCGGGAGATACGGGGAGATTTCAATTAGATTACATCATGGTCAGACAGAGATTCCGAAATCAGATACTGGATTGTAAGGTGTACCCAGGAGCAGATATAGACTCAGATCACAATATAGTAGTGATGAAGAGTAGGCTGAAGTTCAAGACATTAGTCAGGAAGAATCAATATGCAAAGAAGTGGAATACGGAAGTAGGAAGTAATGACGAGGTACGTTTGAAGTTCTCTAATGCTATAGATACAGCAATAAGGAATAGCGCAGTAGACAGTACAGTCGAAGAGGAATGGACATCTCTAAAAAGGGCCATCACAGAAGTTGGGAAGGAAAACATAGGTACAAAGAAGGTAGCTGCGAAGAAACCATGGGTAACAGAAGAAATACTCGAGTTGATTGATGAAAGGAGGAAATACAAACATGTTCCAGGAATACAGAAATACAAGTCGCTGAGGAATGAAATAAATAGGAAGCGCAGGGAAGCTAAGACGAAATGGCTGCAGGAAAAATGTGAAGACATCAAAAAAGATATGATTGTCAGAAGGACAGACTCAGCACACAGGAAAGTCAAAACAACCTTTGTTGACATTAAAAGCAACGGTGGTAACATTAAGAGTGCAACAGGAATTCCACTGTTAAATGCAGAGGAAAGAGCAGATAGGTGGAAAGAATACATTGAAAGCCTCTATGAGGGTGAAGATTTGTCTGATGTGATAGAAGAAGAAACAGGAGTCGATTTAGAAGAGAAAGGGGATCCAGTATTAGAATCGGAATTTAAAAGAGCTTTGGAGGACTTACAGTCAAATAAGGCAGAAGGGATAGATAACATTCCATCAGAATTTCTAAAATCATTGGGGGAAATGGCAACAAAATGACTATTCACATTGGTGTGTAGAATATATGAGTCTGGCGACATACCATCTGACTTTCGGAAAAGCATCATCCACACAATTTCAAAGACGGCAAGAGCTGACAAGTGAGAGAATTATCGCACAATCAGCTTAACAGCTTATGCATCGAAGCTGCTTACAAGAATAATATACAGAAGAATGGAAAAGAAAATTGAGAATGCGCTAGGTGACGATCAGTTTGGCTTTAGGAAAAGTAAAGGGACGAGAGAGGCAATTCTGACGTTACGGCTAATAATGGAAGCAAGGCTAAAGAAAAATCAAGACACTTCCATAGGATTTGTCGACCTGGAAAAAGCGTTCGACAATATAAAATGGTGCAAGCTGTTCGAGATTCTGAAAAAAGTAGGAGTAAGCTATAGGGAGAGACAGGTCATATACAATATGTACAACAACCAAGAGGGAATAATAAGAGTGGACGATCAAGAACGAAGTGCTCGTATTAAGAAGGGTGTAAGACAAGGCTGTAGCCTTTCGCCCCTACTCTTCAATCTGTACATCGAGGAAGCAATGATGGAAATAAAAGAAAGGTTGAGGAGTGGAATTAAAATACAAGGTGAAAGGATATCAATGATACGATTCGCTGATGACATTGCTATCCTGAGTGAAAGTGAAGAAGAATTAAACGATCTGCTGAATGGAATGAACAGTTTAATGAGTACACAGTATGGTTTGAGAGTAAATCGGAGAAAGACGAAGGTAATGAGAAGTAGTAGAAATGAGAACAGCGAGAAACTTAACATCAGGACTGATGGTCACGAAGTCAATGAAGTTAAGGAATTCTGCTACCTAGGCAGTAAAATAACCAATGACGGACGGAGCAAGGAGGACATCAAAAGCAGACTTGCTATGGCAAAAAAGGCATTTCTGGCCAAGAGAAGTCTACTAATATCAAATACCGGCCTTAATTTGAGGAAGAAGTTTCTGAGGATGTAAGTCTGGAGTACAGCATTGATTGGTAGTGAAACATGGACTGTGGGAAAACCGGAACAGAAGAGAATCGAAGCTTTTGAGATGTGGTGCTATAGATGAATGTGGAAAATTAGGTGGACTGATAAGGTAAGGAATGAGGAGGTTCCACGCAGAATCGGAGAGGAAAGGAATATGTGGAAAACACTGATAAGGAGAAGGGACAGGATGATAGGACATCTGCTAAGACATGAGGAAATGACTTCCATGGTACTAGAGGGAGCTGTAGAGGGCAAAAACTGTAGAGGAAGACAGAGACTGGAATACATCAAGCAAATAATTGAGGACGTAGGTTGCAAGTGCTACTCTGAGATGAAGAGGTTAGCACAGGAAAGGAATTCGTGGCGGCTCATCAAACCAGTCAGTAGACTGATGACAAAAAAACATGTAGCTGGTAGAGCGGTGTATGACATTACTTCATGTTTTAGGCAGTATATTACAGCACTGGTTCCTGACCATGCACCTCTCCTTATTGTGTATTCAGATTCTTGCTTTGGCCAAAATAAAAACTTCTCTTTGGTTAGCTTTTGGATGCACTTAGCACAGTCAGGAAGATTCTATGTTGTGGAACATAAGTATTTAGTACCTTGTCATATGCATTTGTCCTGTGACTGTGATTTTGGGTTATTTGAGAAAAGGTGAAGACAGTTATCTTTCATTTATGTTCCAGACCAATGGATGGAACTCATTTAAAAAAAACAAGAGTAAAGAAACCTTTCAGTGTTTAAGAATGACATGTGACATGTTTGTTACTGTAAAACCTTTTCTAGATAAGGTTCAAAGATGAACAGTGTCTGAATCTGAGTAGAAGGTTTTATTAAGTAAGATTACATGTTTGAAAATTATGAAAGATAACACTTCTAAGTTTTTCTGTAAATATACTTATGGTAGTACTGAGAATTCTGAGGCTTCTTTTTGAATAAAGTTCCCCAATTTCACACTTCATAATAGTCACTTCCCATCTCCATTTGCATTTAAACACCTTCTTGCTGTAATTGTTTCTGAGATGCGCCTGTACATACGCCAATGTTATATTTCTTGCAATGCATGGCTTATTGAAGTTGATGTGCTGGTTCAAAACAGAGTTTAACTTGAGTATTTTTGTATTTATAGTACGTAGCTCTTGTCCAGCCAGGATATAATTTTAACAAGTTTGATTCCATGTGGAAGCAGATCTGGGCAGAGGCTGTATTTATTTCAAGTAGTAAAGAGTACTGCAATCAGTCACAAATAATTTTTATTGCAAATCCAGATTTTGGTTACTGTGTTGCCATCTTCAGTGTTGAAAGAGACAAAGAACCATTTAATAGAAGGTAACATACCAGCTTTGTTATATGTACAGTTGTATAAGCTGTAAATGTGAGTCAATGATAAAATATCTACCAGTAAATGTAAATTAAAACATGAAAACCAGATACCTTCACACAGTCCCAATCAGACTATTCAACTCAGAGGTTGAGTTCACCCTGAGGCCACTGTTTACAGTTACAACACAGGGGACTGCAGTGTATGTCATACTAATCTATAGTGCCCTCTTTACACATATGATATGTTGACATGTGTTAACTTTATTTTACTGTTCATATGTTTCGTCACTTTATTATTTTACACTTTACAGAAACTTGTGCATGTAAACCAAATAAGGTGGCCATAACTAAAAACAGTGAATATTGTTTTACAGTTAAACATACATGGTGGTAACCATGTGAACTAAAATAAATTTACCACTTCAGTGTAATGAAATGACATACTCCTTCCCTTAGGGCACAAATAAAGGTCCAGCTGAAAAAATTAACCGTTGTCAAAAATGACATTATATTAGTTTCATTAGATATAACTGATTTATGCACTAACATTCTGATAAATGACACCATTCAAATCATTAAACAGAACTTCGTAACACAAAAGAAATTGTTCAATGATGCAATCAGTGAGTACACAGTTAGCTGGTATTTTTATCAGTCATTTAGAGAACACATTTCTTCAGGACCTTTGAGACAATACTTTTCTGTTAATTAGAAACACTGATGAAGATGTTAAAATTGAGACACAATGAGAACCATAAGGGCCCAAAGCACAGAAACCTAGTTTTGAGAAAAAGAAATGTTGGTGCAAATAAGATTTAAAGGCAAACCACCAATTTGTAAGCCCAAGTCGTTTTTAATCAAGTCTTAACATCACAAATTTTCTACAAAAAAACTATGTACTCAATTTATGTTATGAATATCAATTCATATTTACGGTTATGTTTATTATTAATGTTAATTCACAAAATTTCCACATACTACCTTTTGACAGTTGTAAAGTTTGGAATGTGAAACTACAATCAGATCATAAAGAATAGAAACTGAATGCACAACACATACAATTAAGACCTGTTCCAGCATTCCACCATCCTCATTATCAACATTTTCATTAAGCACATTCTGCAGACTGAAGTTCAGATAAGACTGCTGGTACACCTCTGATCATGAAATATTACTACCATGTATATCATGTAGACACTAAATTATGTTGTAAATCCTAGATAATAATTGAGCAGCATGCAGCAAAGAAAATATGCTTCATGCTTTGGGTCCATATGAAAATGAATATCCAAGAAATCAGTGAGGCAGCTTTTCGTGAATCTTCACATACACAGTGAGTGTCTACAGATAAAGCTGGTTCATCATCATAAGATATACAGATCTCAGGTGCATGTATACATGCTATAATCTCAAAACTGATGACAGTTTGCTTTAGGCCTTCATGGTTCTCAGCACCTCAATTGTAAGCAAGTTCAATGGTCTACATCGTAAAATTGAATTCTCATGTGAGATGGAGTCAAACAGATCAATCAACACCTTGGATTTCAAGATTACTATTTTAAATCAGAAACATGAATTTGGAATTTACAGAAAAAGATCATGTACCAACATTATCATAAATTTCACCTCACACTTCCCCAGTCAGCACTAGAAAGCATACTTTAATTTAATCATCAATTGGTTAATAAACATTCCACTTTCAAGTATAGAGCATGAAGCTGAGCTGAATACAATAAAATATATTGCTGAGGTTAATAACTACCTCCAAAATTTTGTTGACAACACGTGTAACAGCATACTGAAGAAGACGTTGTTGTAGCTATAATAAGTACATTTGTTTAGCAAGCTATGGTAAAATTAGTGACAATGTGGCATCACTTTGTAGATAATGAAAAGTAAATTTGATGTTTTCTACCACAGATAACTAGGATGGATTTTCAAAACAAAAAAAAATCTTTTCTGTAGGTCAGGTGTCTAGAAAAATCAACATCCCGACTGGTAGACAAATTGAAGCCAGGTCTAGTGAACACGTAGTTTTAGATCTTAAAAATGTGGCAGAAAATTGTAATTTTGCTGCCCAACTTCTTGAAAGTAGACATAGTGCACTAGTTTTGTCCTCACATATGAGGATGCTCCATCCATGTGAGAAAGGGAGATGTATGGACCTGTTGCAGGAGTATGAAATTTTTTACCAGCAAGTGTCATCTCTCGAGATGCTGCTTAATGAGCAGGTGGCCATGAGAAGCTCCCAGTTTTGGGAACTTTTTAAAAATCATTGGGATTCAGCTACTATTGGCTGATTCCAACAGACACACCAATCTGACAATAATGATCTGTTTATGATTACACTACTACTGATTTGCATGTTTTCTGCAAACAAATATAATGTATTCCCCACATTATTACAATATATGGTTGAAAGTTTATCAGCTTTAATACCAAACTGATTAAACTACAAAGTGTTTTTATGTGAAACCTACGAGAGAGGACATTATAAAGCAGATATATTTCAGGTCCTTCTGACATACTGCTGTTGGTATGATACATTATAACTCCATTCTTGTCTGTACCAATTCCTTCAATTGCACTTAGATTGTAAAACTGTTTTAATTACACATTTTAATAACTTAGTTATCTGAACAACATGCTTTGTACCTTTTAAACTATGTCTAATAGTAAAGTGTGGAGCAAGAACTACTGCCATTGGTTAGTTCACACAGTTACCATTATGTATGTATAGCTGTAAAACATTAGTCACTGTTTTTAGTTACAACCACCTATTTGTTTTATGTACTCAAGTTTTTATAAAGTGTAAAATAATAAAATAACAAACATATGAAGTGTAAAATAAATTTAATACATGTTGGCAACATGTCACAAATCTGAAGAGAGCACTATATGACTGAATGATGTACACTGAAGTTCATTGTGTTGTAAATGTGATGTGAAGCTGATCCCGGAGGAGGTTCGAGTCCTCCCTTGGGCATGGGTGTGTGTGTTTGTCCTTAGGATAATTTAGGTTAAGTAGTGTGTAAGCTTAGGGACTGATGACCTTAGCAGTTAAGTCCCATAAGATTTCACACACATCTGAACATTTTTATAAATCTGAACAGTGGCCTCAGTGTGAACTCAACCTTTGACATGAGTAGTCCCACTGGGACTGTATGTATAGATGTGGTTTCAATGTTTTAAATTACATTTACTGGTGCGTATTTTATCACTGACTCACATTTAAAGCTTATACAACTGTACATATATCAAGGCATGTATGTTACTTTATTGTAAGTGGTTCTTTATATTGTTTAGCATTGAAGAGGCCACACAGTAACCAAAATTGAAATTTGCAATGAATATTATTTGTAACTGATTGCTTTACCCTTTACTACTTGAAATAAGTACAGTCACTGGGCACATATGCTTCCACAAGGACTCAAACCTGATAATATTATCATGTCTCTGGTGAGTCACTCGGCATATGACTGGTGACATACAGGATTTTCTCACACGGCAAACTTTCAAGTTGTGTCACCCAAATGGCCTAAGATTGATTAACATGCTTGTAATCAATCACGGTTACTTCTAAATGCACAGTGCCAACATGACAGTTTTGTTCATAATGGGATGACCTGTAATCCCTTTCACACCAAATAATCTCTTCCATACAGCCTGTAGCCTGGCCACCTGCAGCCAGTGTATCTGCAGTGATGAGAACTCCCTGGCCCAGGTCTCACAAGGGCCTTGACAGATGGGCACTACCCCCCCCCCCCCCCCCCCAAGTAAGTCCGTAGGCAGATTTCCCATGGCATATCCTTATAATCCTCAAATCCTCCCACCAACCCCAACACAGCCACAAGAACTGCCCCCTTGTCACTCAGTACCATCCTGGACTTTTAACAACTGTACCATATCCCTTGCCATGGCCTTGATTACCTATAATCATGCCCTGAAATGAGGGACATTCTACACAAGATTTTTCCCAGCCCTCCTACTGTGATACTCCATTGTTCATACTACCTATGCATCATTTTTGTCCATCCCTAGGCCACTCCCAACCCCTTACATAGGGGTCATATTGCTGTGGAAGACCTAGGGCAAGACCTGCCCAATCTCCCCCCCCCCCCCCCCCCCCCCTCCTTTTCTCCCAAGTACATTCTACTCCAGCCCTGTCACAAGCTTATCCGACCATATCAGAGGCAGCCTCCCTTACCCCATGAACCATGGACCTTGCCATTGGTGGGGAGGCTCGCATGCCTCAACGATACAGATAGCCTTAATGTAGGTGCAACCACAACGGAGGGGTATCTGTTGAGAGGCCAGACAAACGTGTGGTTCCTGAAGAGGGGCAGCAGCCTTTCAGTAGTTGCAGGGGCAAAAGTCTGGATGATTGACTGATCTGGCCTTGTAACACTAACCAAAACGGCCTTGCTGTTCTGGTACTGCGAACTGCTAAAAGCAAGGGGAAACTACAGCCATAATTCTTCCCGAGGGTGTGCAGATTTACTGTATGGTTTAATGATGATGGCGTGCTCTTGGGTAAAATATTCTGGAGGTAAAATAGTCCCCCATTCGGATCTCCGGGCGGGGACTACTGAGGAGGACATTGTTATCAGGAGAAAGTAAACTGGCGTTCTACGGGTCGGAGTGTGGAATGTCGGATCCCTTAATCAGGCTATTGTGACTCGCCAATCTTTCAAAGTGCCACCGCGCAGTTATGCCCATCCTCTACATGCGGTGCTGTCTGCCAGCCATGCAGCAGCACTGCCACCTAAGTGGCCAGCCAGCCAGCGGCCGCTAGACTTGGACTCAGTGCTGATTTGAATGTTACAGTGTACACACGTTTTACTTTGTTTACTTGATCTGTGACTTACATGTATTGTGTCATCCTTGAAATATATTTGTTAAACTTCACATTATAACACAGGCAGGTAGGTTAGAAAATTTAAAATGGGAAATGGATAGTTAAAGTTAGACATAGTGGGAATTAGTGAAGTTCGGTGGCAGGAGGGACAAGACTTATGGTCAGGTGAATACAGGGTTATAAATACAAAATCAAACAGGGGTAATGCAGGAGTAGGTTTAATAATGAGTAAAAAAAAAAAAAAAAAATAGGAATACGGGTAAGCTATTACAAACAGCATAGTGAATGCATTATTGTGGCCAAGATATATACGAAGCCCACGCCTACCACAGTAGTACAAGTTTATATGCCAACTAGCTCTGCAGATAACAAAGAGATTGATGAAATATATGATGAGATAAAAGAAATTATTCAGGTAGTGAAGAGGGACAAAAATTTAATAGTCATGGGTGACTGGAATTCAATAGCAGGAAAAGGAAGAGAAGGAAACTTAGTAGGTGAATACGGAATGGGGGTAAGGAATAAAAGAGGAAGCCGCCTGGTAAAATTTTGCACAGAGTATAACTTAATCATAGCTAACACTTGGTTCAAGAATCATAAAAGAAGGCTGTATACATGGAAGAATCCTGGAGATACTAGAAGGTATCAGAGATTTCGGAACCAGGTTTTAAATTGTAAGACATCTCCATGGGCAGATGTGGACTCTGACCACAATCTATTGGTTATGAACTGTAGATTAAAACTGAAGAAACTGCAAAAAGGTGAGAATTTAAGGAGATGGGACCTGGATAAACAGAAAGAACCAGAGGTTGCACAGAGTTTCAGGGAGAGCATAAAGGAACCATTGACAAGAATGGGGGAAAGAAATACAGCAGAAGAAGAATGGGTAGCTTTGAGGGATAAAGTAGTGAAGGCAGCAGGGGATCAAGTGGGTAAAAAGACGAGGGCTAGTAGAAATCCTTGGGTGACAGAAGAAATATTGAATTTAATTGATAAAAGAAGAAAATATAAAAATGCAGTAAATGAAGCAGGCAAAAAGGAATACAAACGTCTCAAAAATGAGATCGACAGGAAATGCAAAATGGCTAGCAGGCATGGCTAGAGGACAAATGTAAGGATGTAGAGGTGTATATCACTAGGGGTAAGATAGATACTGCCTACAGGAAAATTAAAGAGACCTTTGGAGAAAAGAGAACCATTTGCATGAATATCAAGAGCTCAGATGGAAACCCAGTTCTAAGCAAAGAAGGGAAAGCGAAAAGGTGGAAGGAGTATATAGACAGTCTATACAAGGGCAATGTTCTTGAGGACAATATTATGGAAATGGAAGAGGATGTAGATGAAGATGAAATGGGAGATGCGATACTGTGTGAAGAGTTGGACAGAGCACCGAAAGACCTGAGTTGAAACAAGGCCCCGGGAGTAGACAACATTCCATTAGAACTACTGTTAGCCTTGGGAGAGCCAGCCATGACAAAACTCTACCATCTGGTGAGCAAGATGTAGGAGACAGGTGAAATACCCTCAAACTTCAAGAAGAATATAATAATTCCAATCCCAAGGAAAGCAGGTGTTGACAGATGTGAAAATTACTGAACTATCAGTTTAATAAGCCACTGCTGCAAAATACTAATATGAATTCTTTACAGGTGAATGGAAAAACTGGTAGAAGCCGACCTCGGGGAAGATCAGTTTGGAGTCCATAGAAATGCTGGAACACGTGAGGCAATACTGACCTTAAGACATATCTTAGAAAATAGATTAAGGAAAGGCAAACCTACATTTCTAGCATTTGTAGACTTAGAGAAGGCTTTTGACAATGTTGACTGGAATACTCTCTTTCAAATTCTGAAAGTGGTAGGGGTCTAATACAAAGAGAGAAAGGCTATTTACAATTTGTACAGAAACCAGATGGCAGTTATAAGAGTCAAGGGGCATGAAAGGGAAGCAGTTGTTGGGAAGGGAGTGAAACAGGGTTGTAGCCTATCCCTGATGTTATTCAATCTGTATATTGAGCAAGCAGTAAAGGAAACAAAAGAAAAATTCTGAGGGGGGGGGAAGGGAGGGGCGAGTGTGAACATACGTGCACACGCACGCGTGTGCACGCACGCATGTGCACGCACGCGTGTGCACGCAGTATATTCCTACTGTGTTTTTATGGTAAATTGGCAAAGTAGTATGGATTTAAAAAACACTCATGAGATTATATGAAGATAGTAACCGTTCTGAAAGAACAGATACCAATGATGACCATGCAACTTCTCTAGAAAGAAATGATAATTAATCAAAACTTTCAGTTGCCAACAGGTGTTGTTGACATACCTTAATGGGGACAGCTGAAAATCTGTGCCCTGACCGGGAATCGAACCCGGGATGTCCTGCTTACATTGCACACGCTCTATCCTTGGAGTCGTGCTATCCTCTGTGCTCTTGGTGGCTCAGATGGATAGAGCGCCTGCAATGTTAGCAGGAGATTCCGGGTTCGATTCCCAGTGGGGGCACACATTTTCAGCTGTCCCCATTAAGGTATGTCAACAATACCTGTTGGCAGCTGAGGGTTTCGATTAATCATCATTACTGATGGAATTCGTTATCTACTAGCAGCCGAAATTTGTGAAAGAATAAAGTGATTTTGGTGCTGGTACAAAGAAGATAGGTCTATGGTGTGCAGCAATATTGGCAATCTTAGGCACTTTAAAATGGAGCAGCACTTGATAATAGTAATTGTCCAACTCTTCCTCATCTGGCTGAAAAGGTGAGGTCTAATGTGGCAGTCCATCCTTCTGCAGCATGAGCTGTTTGAGGACCTGCAGCTGGAACTGATGATGTATGTCCTTATGCCTTTTTTTGCCTTTTCAATTGTCTTTTCCTAAACTGCGAAAATTTCATTGTGGTTTTGTATCTGAGTTCTATGTTAGCATGAGTGCTTTTATTTTCTTGTCACCACAGACAAATCTGTAGATTTTCTTGCTGACACAAAATAGAAACATCCCCCCCCAACACACATGCATGCGCACAAATGATTGCAAAGCGTGTGGAGCGACTTGGTTGCTGCAGGCTAGCACAAAACATGGTCCAAAAGATTCCAACACAAATCCATTATAACATGCCGAGTTTGTCCAAAGCACATGGGTATACAGACCGATCCAGAGTAAAACACACATGTGCCCATCACATGACTCCAGAGTGCAAGCAGTGGTCCAGACAAAGTTAGAATATCTTTGTATCTAGCTGTGAACTGCCAGTTCTCTCTGATGTTTACACTTGTATCAATCTGTTCTCTATCATGATGTCAGCCTGATGGTGTCATTGTAGACCAATTTCTCTGAGTATAGGTAAGTGTTCTACTGTGTGACTACTATTGTCTGGATGCCTTCTGGCAGAAATTCTGTGAACTTCTATCATTTCACTGTTGGTGCCTGAGCCACTGCTACCTTCTTCAGATATGTAGCTAAACAGTGTGCTGAGTGAAATAACTTTTTTCAGCTTCTTGTGTGCCCATTTGCATACTGCTGACTAGTACAAAGTATCTCCTTTCTTAAACAGCACAATAATTGCACAAGTAGTGCGTCTGATTTCAATATGAACTTAGCATGGTAATTTATTTTTCCAAGAAGAAACAGTATTTCCTTAAGGCTATGGACTGTGAACAGAGTATCAGTAACCACCATGACCAGATGGTTGTCTTCCCTGACCACAACTTATTGTGCCTCACTGCAAGCCACTCCTCCCACAGTTACGTGGCTCTCTGACAACACTAAGATGAATGTCTATAAGGAAATGGCAAAATATGCAAGTATTGCCTGCTAGACTATTTGGGGTGATTGGTCAGCTTGCACATTTGCTCATATTTCCACATATCCAGCAAAAACACACAGGCTTCCCCTTCTGTTCAACCAGGAGAAGTGTGTCCTGTATTGTTTCTATAATTTTCTTTGCTAGGTACATCAGCTCCAAGGCTTGTACGGCACTAAGGGAATACAGAAGAAGAGAAACTGTTTGGTCTGAAGGCACCTCATTTGTTCCAATGCCTTCAGGAATGCACCCTGTTCTGTGTCGAATACCATATACTGACAGGAGAAAACAAATCCCAAAACCATAATGAATACTTTCTCCAGAAATTATTTTGCAAAGTTAGTTCAGGAGTGCACTCAAAGTGTAAATGGTTGCAAAAACATACTTGACCTCTTAGCTACAAGAATCCCAAGCAAATAGGGTTGGTTGTTAGGTTGGTTGAGTGGAAGAGACCAAACAGTGAGGTCATCGTATAACAATAACATGCCGTGAAACATGCTAATATTACCCTCTGAGAGAATTTCAAAGTTCGGCCATGCGTGAATCTAATGGAAAAGGGTATCAGACAATAATTTCGAATTTTGTGAAGTTAACAGGAAAACCAAATGGGCTTTAACTTTGGGAGTTAACAGAATTGGTGAAATCATAAATGAATGAAAAAAAAAGAATGGTTGCCAGCCTAATTAGGCACATTAATTTAGAAATATATATTTGAGAAAAATGGATATTAGTTACTGAAGTTACTTTTGTTGAGATTTCCCTTTGAATAGCAAACAGGATACACAAACTGACACAGTGCACTCTGTGTAGCAGCAGTTACCAATAACACACACACACCCCAGTAAAGTACGGGGAGCAAAATTGCACCTAGCTCATACTAATGACAGCCATACTCAAGAGCATTACTTAATCAAATACTGAAACAACACAGCACGACGTGCAGAACTAATTTTGGACATGAGGGGCTTCTATCTTGACTGACATGAAAAACACAAAGATGAATAATATTTTAAATGTACTGTTTAAGCTCCTCTGTACATAGCAGTTTTCCTTAGTAACAGTAATGTTCAGTTTTTTCTGAATAGGTGGAGAATATGATGTGGCTCTATAAACTGGTATAGTTTCACTAGCCAAGGATCTTTGATTATTGCAATAGTAAAAACTAACTCTAAAAGCTAATCATTCACTTAAATTACTTTGCAAGGTAATAAAGTACAACAATGGGTTTAATTAACTTCAAAAGCAACCATTCATGACGGGTACCAAACCTACACTATCTTTGAAAATGTACATAACTTCACTTCTAACAGTATTACCATGAATCTGTTCATTAAAGATTTATATGTACTTGAACTTTATTCTTGCCAATAATATTTACACAACCTTGCACTGTAATCCTACAAAACTATATTTTATAATAAACTAAGAATACTTAAGCAAAATCCTATCCAACTTCACTTTTGTGGTTTTTAGCTTTTAAATAATTCAGATTTTCACTTTCCTATTAACTGATCTTTGAATTTTTGTACTTAAACTCCCTACCTTATAAATTTCAGTTGGAGTAGTTCATTAATAAGGCATCCAAATGTTACTCTTACTTTAACTTTTGCTACTCCTTTTACTTTAGACAAAAAATCACTTTTAAACACATGAATGCAAGAATTGTTCATTTAAATCAGGATACTCGGTTTTAGTAGCACATAGGTGAAGACTCTGCTTAGGTTTGTGATCAGGAATGAAGTTATGATTTCGAACATGAGTTGACATTTAATGTGATTATTGTTGAAACAACACACAGTTTAACTGGTCCATGCCCATATAAATTACTTAACTGAATGTATGATGTCTGTGAAGCAGTGGCAAAGATTGGTGGCACGCTAACTGTACTCACTGCTCTTGATGTGCGAATGCTCTTTAAAATCTCTTTTTGGTGTCAGATTTTCAACATATTAGAGCCATTCCATTATTCCATGAATACCAAGTAACAGGTAGATCCACATCCAAGGCAAATCCCTTCTAATGCAGCTTCCAATTGCCTCTCTTAGCACCATTCAGGTGTACTCTGCTAAGGCTAGCCACACGCTGCATGCCATTCACACAAAGGAGCCAGTCAGTTCGACTGCCAAACCCATCTTTTACATCATGCCATGCTACTTTCGTTGTGGAGAGACTTCCCTGCAGTGTTTACATGTTACAAATACAAGTGCCCTAAGTATGAACCAGCTTTTAACAAACATACTTTTTTCATAAACATATTCATATTATAATAATTTAAAAATTCAACATATTCTTTTGCTTTTTTCATACATACATTACAAAACTCTAATTTTCTTGCCATACATCAAGGAGTTCAAACAACACAGGATACACACTTCATAAATTGCAGATACACAGTTACATAAATAAACCTATTCCTAATCAATATAAGTGTTACAATTGGTCTCATTGGATTAGGGAAGGATGGGGAAGGAAATCAGCCATGCCCTTTCAAAGGAACCATCCCAGCATTTACCTGAAGTGATTTAGGGAAATCATGGAAAACCTAAATCAGGATGGCCATACGCGGGATTGAACTTTCATCCTCCTGAATACAAGTCAGGTGTGCTAACCACTGTGCCACCTTGCTCAGTAGCAAAAAGGGAGCATCATGATAGATACAGGGATTAGTAAACATAAGGTGGTTGTGGCAAGACCGAATACCCAAATATCCAAATGTACTAAAAGTAAATGTGAAATATATCTGTTTAAAAAAGTAGAAAAAAATTCAATTGATGCCTCCTTAGGACAGTATCCATTCCTTTCAAACTGACTATGTAAGCATAGACCAGATGGGGATTAATTTTAAAGAGATAATATCAACAGCAGTTGAGAGAGACATCAAATAACTTAATAAGAGATGATACTGATCCTCCATGGTACACAACACTATTGTGGAAGCAACATGTGGTAGGGTGGTGGTGGGGGTTGGGAGGGGAGGGGGAGGAGGGGGGGGGGGGACCTGCCGAATTTTAACGAAAGCAAAATATCCAAGACTGGTGATGTTTTGCTGAAGCCTGAAATTCAGAGTGGTCTTCAACGTGAGGTATTTTAACAGTTTCCATGCTGAACCCTGTCTTGTAAACTGACAGAAATCCAAAGAGATTCTGATCCTACGTAAAGTATACCAGCAGCAAGGCACAATCAATACCTTTATGTGGTGTCCATTCTTTCAGACAACAGGCTTGGACTCATAGGGGAATTGGCAAAATGCTGCAAGTAATGAGTACAATGGGCAAGGGGCACTGCATAAGTAATGTCTGGGTAAGTTGAGACTTTGGATCTGACAGGAGGTGTGCTAGGGTAGTCCGGGCAGTTGTAATGACCATTGTGCCCGGATGGTTTAATGGTCTAGTAAGCAGAAGACCTGGACCAGTAAAAATTTTCAACTTTCCCCACTTATTTCAATCAATGCCCACAAGCAGCCCATGTCTGTAATTCCTTTGTACAATGAATACCTTCACTGTGCAGTAGACATGGTAATATTACTGATGACTGCGAGTTACACAGTTTTCCAAAACTGTTTCACTAATGAAGATAAAGTGAATGTTCCAGAATCCAAATCAACAACAGCGGCCAACATGAGTAAATCAGAAGTAGATAGCCTTGATGAAACAGATCAACTTAAATAATTTAATAAAGGCAAGTCCTCTAGTCCAGATTGTACACCAATTAGGTTTCTTTCGGAGCATGCTGATACAATCGCTCCTTACTTGGCAAACTTATACAATCACTTGCTCTATGAAAGACCCATAGCTACTGACCAGAAAGTAGTGCAAGTCACACCCATACTCAAGAAATAGGAGTAATTCACTGAATTACAGACCCAGATCACTAATGCTGAATTGCCATAGGATTTTGGAAGATCTGCAGTGTGCAAAAATTATGAACTACCTTGAAGATAATGATTTCTTAACAAACAGCGTGGTTACAGAAAATATTCTTGTTGAAGTCAACTAGTTCTTTATTCCTGTTAGGTAATGAGCGCTATCAACAGGGGATCTCAAATTGATTTCATATTTCTAGATTTCTGGATGTTTAATACCATTCCTCTTAAGCAACTTCTAATCAAATTGTGTGCCTACAGTGTATGATTTGAATTGGTAAATTGGATTTATGATTTCCTGTCAGCAAGGTCATGATTCATAGTAACTAACAGAAAATCACCGAGAAAAACAGAAGTGATACCTTGGTATGCAAATTGGAATGGAGAAAATGTTGTGGGGAAAGCTAATCAAGGACTACGACTTATTGGCAGGACAGTTAAAAGATGCGACAGAGCTCTTAAGTGGGATAGCCTACACTATGCTCATCCATCCTGTTCTGGAATACTACTGTGTGCTGGGGGATGTGCATCAGATAGTACCGATGAAGGCCATTCAAAAAGTTCAAAGGAGCACAGATCATTTTGTATTCTCGGGAAATGGAGGAAAGGGTGTCATGGATACAATACACAGGTTGAGGTAGCAATATTTAAAACAAAGGTGTTTTTTTCATTGCAGCAGGAGCTTTTCAAAAAATTTTAATCACCAGCTTCCCTCCAAATGCAGAAATATTTTGTTTTTGCCCAACTACATAGGGAGAAATGAATATTTATTATTTATTTATTTACATGTCAAGTTCCGTAGGACCAAATTGAGGAGCAAATCTCTAAGATCATGGAACGTGTCAGTACATGAAATTACAACATAAAAGTAATAACAGATAAAAATAAAATGTTTATGAACTCAAAAAAAGTCAATCCATAAGTTTAAGTAAACGCAATCAACAATACAACACGAATCACCTTAATTTTTCAAGGAACTCCTAGACAGAATAGGAGTGACCCACGAGGAAGCTCTTCAGTTTCAATTTGAAAGTGTGTGGATTAATACTAAGATTTTTGAATTCGAGTGGTAGCTTATTGAAAATAGATGCAGCAGTATACTGCACATCTTTCTGTACAAGAGTTAAGGAACTCCGATCGTCTGAGTATTCTGAGCAGAAGCTGCTTATCCTTCAAATTTGCTAATATTGTTAACAGGAAATGACAGTAAGGAATATATATATTGAGAGGCCAATGTCAAAATACCCAGACTTGTGAACAGGGGTCGATAAGATGTTCATGAACGTACACCACTTATTGCCCGAACCAGCCATTTAACCAGCCATTTCTGAGCCAAAAATATCCTTTTAGAATGAGAAGAGCTACCCCAAAATATAATACCATATGACATAAGCAAATGAAAATAAACAAAGTAGACTAATTTTCATGTCGAACGATCATCCACTTCAGATACAGTTCGAATAGTAAAAACAGCAACATTAAATCTTTGAACAAGATCCTGGACATGGGCTTTCCACAACAGTTTACTATCTATCTGAACACCTAGAAATTTGAACTGTTCAGTTTCACTAATCGAATGCCAATTATGTGAAATTAAAATGTCAGGTTTTGTTGAATTGTGTGTCTGGAACTGTAAAAACTGAGTCTTACTGTGATTTAGCATTAGTTTATTTTCTACAAGCCATGAACTTAGGTCATGAACTGCACTATTTGAAACCAAGCCATTGTTGCACACAACATCCTTTACTAACAAGCTAGTGTCATCAGCAAACAGAAATATTTTATAGTTACCCGTAACACTAGAGGGCATATCATTTATATAAAGAAGGAACAGGGGTGGCCCAAACACTGATACCTGAGGCACCCTCCCCCCCCCCCCCCCTCCCCCCTCTTGACCGTACACCACATCAAAGCAATTCTCAACATTGTGAATAATGACCTTTTGCTGTCTGTTGCTAAAATAAGAGGTGAACTGATTGTGAGCTACTCCCTATATTCCGTAATGGTCCAACTTCTAGAGCGATATTTTGTGATCACCACGAACACCTTAGTTAAATAAAAAATTATGCCTAGCATTCGAAACCTTTTGTTTGACCCATCCAGTACCTCACAAAGAAAAGAGCATATAGCATTTTCAGTAGTTAAAAGACTTCTAAAGCCGAACTGCACATCTGATAGCAAATTGAGTGATATAAAATGATCAATTATCCTTAGGAACACAGCCTTTTCAACAACTTTAGCAAACACTGATGGCATAGAAATAGGTTTAAAATTATCCACATTATCCCTTTCTCCCTTTTTATAAAGCAGCTTTACTACTGAGTACTTTAATCGCTCAGGAAACTGACCATTGCTAAAGAAAAAATTACAAATATGGCTAAATACAGGGCTAAAATGTGCAGCACAGTACTTTAATATTCCGCTAGGCACTCCATCAGAACGATGAGAGTCCTTAGTCTTCAGTGATTTAATTATTGGCTCAATCTCAACCTTGTCTGTATCACAGAGGAGTATTTTAGACATCAATCTCGGAAAGGCATTTGCTAAGAGTGTCATATGATTCCCTGCAGAAACTAAATTTTTGTTTAATTCACAAGCAATGCTCAGGAAATGATTGTTAAATACTGTACATATCAGTAACAGAAATTTTTTACTAAAAACTGACTTTTCATCGTCAACCTTGTGCTGCTCACCAGACACTTCCTTCACAACTGACCATATGGTTTTACTTTTATCCTGTGAATTAGCTATTCTATTTGCATATCACATATTCTTTGCCTTCCTAATAACATTTTTAAGCACCCTATGATACTGTTTGTAGAGGGCTACTGTAGCTTGATTGTGACTACTTCTAACATTTTGATATAATTCCCACTTTATTATACATGATATCCTTATCCCACTAGTCAGTCACCTGGGCTGCCTATTACTGCTAGTACCTCATTTAGAACATTCTAATGGAAAGCAACTCTCAAAGAGCATGATAAATGTGTTAAGGAAAGCATTATATTTATCATCTATGTTATCGCCACTATAAACATCCTGTCACTCTTGTTCCTTGACAAGGTTTAAAAAGCTCTCTATTGCTGCTGGATTAACTTTCCTACATAGTTTGTAATTATATGTGACATTTGCTTGACTACAAAAGCCTTTTAGTGTTAAAATTTATGCATCATGGTCTGAAAGGCCATTCACCCTTTTACTAACAGAATGCCCATCCAGTAATGAAGGACGAATAAAAATATTGTCTATGGCTGTGCTAGTGTTCCCGTGCACCCTCATTGGAAAAAACACAGTCTGCATCAGATCATATGAATTTATGAGATCTACCAACATCCTTTTTCTTGCACCATCATATACAAAATTCATATTGAAGTCACTACATACACATAATTTCTGGTACTTCCTACAACGTGAATCAAGAACCCTCTCTAGCTTGAGCAGAAATGCTCTTAAGTCAGAGTTAGGAGACCTATAAACAACAACAATTAGAAGTTTAGTTTCACTAAATTCAACTGCCCCTGCACAACATTCAAATATATGTTCAGTGCAGTGTGATGATACGTCTATGGACTCAAATGGAATACTGTTTTTTATGTACATAGCCACTCCCCCATCTCGCAAGGAACGCCTTGAAAAACAGCCAGCTAATCTGTATCCTTGTAAAGGAAGCCTCTGAATTGTCAAATTATTTAAATGGTGCTCTGACATAACAATAATTTCAGAGTCAACATCTATAAGCAGTTCCCTAACTTCATATCTAATATCTCTTATACTTTGATGAAATATGCTAATTTCTTCTCTACTTGGAAACATGGCGTCCTCTGGAGGTGAGCCCTTAGTTAGAGGGACGTCCTTTAAGTAGGTATACCTATCAGCTGACTTCAATCTAAAAAAGGTGCAGCTCTAACACAAACTACTACAGGAATTTTTCCATGAGTGATCCCACCACCACCCACTACACTGTCACCTATAAGCTTTGCCAGCCACCCCTTCCTATACCTATTGAGTGCACCACTAAAATGTGACCCATGCCCTCTGCCATCAGCACCCTTCCCAGCCCTATGTTAACGCGCCTAACAGCCGCATTAACACGAGGCCAATCATGATGCTGAAACAGTTATACGAAATGCACATTAGTGCCACCAGTTTGAGCAGCTATCTTTACCAGGTCACCACCTACATCATATTCCCTGTTCCTATCAAGACTGTTCCCTCCTCCACCCACTATCACTACCTGATCCTCCTCTGCAAAATTTCTTACACAACTCCCCTATGCTGTCAGTCACCTGAGCACTAGGCTTCACAATGCTGGTGACCTGGTACTCACTCCCCAACACTTCCTGCAACTGCTGGCCCACACCTCTACGTTGATGCGGGCATCTTCATGGTTGCCAGCATGTGCCCTCAATCAAGGACTGCAAAGGGAAACGCTTGTGGGGTTGGAGGGTGGGGATTGGAGGAGGGGGAGTGGGGGAGTGGGGGAGTGGGGTGGACAGTGGGGGTTGTCACAGAGGGGTGGGCGATGGGGGTGGGGGAGGGGAAGAGGTGATGTAAGTCAGTTGCGCTGCATCAGCTCAGTTTGTCAATGCACCAGATGATGGTCATCTGTCTGATCACTTAATTATTGTGACCAGTGGACACTACGGGCTAGCAATACATATGTGGGCTTTTGATCAAGTCATCAATATGCATAGTGTGATCCAGTTTTCACGGTTTGAAGTAAGTGGCACTGGAGTGCCTTATGGTCTCTTTTCGGTAAGCAGTTGATGGAGAGTGTCTCATGTAGGGAGTGTGGATAGCATTTGGGTGAGATTCAGATGTGTGGAGGCTGGGTAATGTTTGGCCAGGGGTTGGACTCAATTTTCTGAGCATAAGTACAGCTGTGCCATTTCTACACTTCGAAAATTTGCAGATGATCAGTTACAGGACTTAGTTGTCTTCTTACTGCTTTTCAGTTGTATTTTTCTGTGACTGAAGAACAAAAGATGGCACAAGAGATAGTACATTGTGTGATGAAATTTTACAAACAATAATTCAGTGTAACTGAGAAACTTGCATTGTACTATTTTGTCATGATTTGGACTTTGATATTGCTACTAAGATAGCTGAATTTACTGGGGACAGTATCAAATAGATTGATATTTTACACAAATGTAACTGAACCCCCTACAGTTTTCATTATTTAACTTGAGGTGGAACACACACATTTTTAATAACAGTATGTAAGGCTTTCTTCTTGTTTGTGAGAGTTTTACTGACAATACATTATTTAACTTTAAACCAAATTTTTCATTGAATTGACTACCTTCTTTGGTTATCCATCCCATTAATTTCCTCTATTTTATTATAAAATTCCAAGCTTTCAATAATATCCACCATCATCTTCACCAGGGACTGAAACTAACTGTTGTGAACTGGCGAAGTTCCTCTTTTATACCCACAGAACGGTATCTGATGGGCTGTATTACGTCATGATGGCACATACAGAGGAGGCAGGCTATGTGTCCATAGATTTTGCTTGCGCTCAGGCAGTGAACTCCAAGAAGTATTCCTCAGTATACTTCAAAGTGTGAATAAGTATTCTCATTTGTTCAAACAAAATCTTGTGCTTATTACCAGACAGTGCTCTGCCATCCCTGATTTATCCAAATGCTTGCTTTTAAGGTTATTTTGAAGCTTGACGCGATGATTGGCAACTGTCCAGATAGAGTGGCCCACACAAATCCTACTGCACTCGCAAGGGACGTTTTACATTCCTAGCACTCTAAGGCCGAAATTATCTTCAACGGCTCACAACATTTCTTTAATTTTTCTGGGTGGCTGGAAGACTGGTCTGATTCCTTGACTGTTTAGGACTCTACCTACTGGTATATTGTTAGTTTTGCAGTGCAGAATGGAAGCTGCAGTATGTGTTGGTCCTCTTGGCTTGTTTGAATGGCGTATGAAACAACTGATGCACAAAAATAGAGTTGCCACAGGTTTCCCCAAGAGAAATTCCCTGATTTCCAGACAAGTTTTAGCATTTTTCCCTGACAAATTTTGAGATCTCAAGGGTAAGTAAAGAGATAAGTTAACAAAAAAATGTAAGAACTTCTGTATTTCTACACGTGTGAGCAAAAATCTAAAGTACTGACATCAACATCTTTTGTAATGAACTGTTTTTAGATAAAGAAAGCAAGCAAAATGGTATATATGTTTCATTAAGACCACTGATGTTATTTTATTTCAATAAAATGAAACACATTTGGTGACAAAAATATGCATTTTGTTGGACTCACAAGACAGATTCAAAACACCTTCACTGATATCAGGAACAACCTCAGAAAAAGTAGGCCTCTTGAAAGATGTGTATGAAGTGGGGAAAAGTTGCGTAAACATACTCTATAGTTTACTGGCAATAAAATGTTGGTTCTACTATGTTCGTTAATGTCGTTTATTACCCACTGTGTTTTAGTTGCTGGTGTTGTTGTGGTCTTCAGTCCAAAGATTGGTTTGATGTAGCTCTCTCTGCTACTCTATCCTGTGCAAGCCTCCATCACCGAATAACTACTGCAGCCTGCATCCTTCTGAATCTGCTTAGTCTATTCATCTGTTGCCCTCCCTCTATGATTTTTACCCTCCACGCTTCCCTCCAATACTAAATTGGTGGTCCCTTGATGCCTCGGAATGCGTCCTATCAACCGATCCCTTCTTCTAGTCAAGTTGTGTCACAAATGCCTCTTCTCCTCAGTTATATTCAGTACCTCCTCATTAGTTACATGATCTGCCCATCTAATCTTCAGCATTCTTCTGTAGCACTCCATTTCAAAAGCTTTAATTCTCTTCTTGTCTAAGCTGTTTATCATCCATGTTTCACTTCCATACATGGCTACACTCCACACAAATACTTTCAGAAAAGACTTCCTGACACTTAAATCTATACTTGATGTTAACAAATTTCTCTTCTTCAGAGATTCTTTTCTTGCCATTGCCAGCCTTTCTACTTCGACCATTATCAGTTATTTTGCGGCCCAAATAGCAAATCTCATCTACTACTTTAAGTGTCTTGTTTCCTAATCTAATTCCCTCAGCATCACCTGATTTAATTCGACTTCATTCCATTATCCTCATTTTGCTTTTGTTGATGTCATTCTTATATCCTCCTTTTAAGACACTGTCCATTCTGTTGAAGTTTTCTTCTATGTCCTTTGTTGACTCTTATGGAATTTAAATTTCATCAGCAATCCCCAAGGTTTTTATTTCTTCTCCCTGGATTTTAATTCCTACTCCAAAGTTTTCTTTTGTTTCCTTTACTGTTTGCTCAATATACAGATTGAATAGCATCAGGGATAGGCTACAACCCTGTCTCACTCCCTTCCCAACCACTGCTTCCCTTCCATGCCCTTTGGGTCTTACAACTGCCATATGGTTTCTGTGCAAATTATAAATAGCCTTTCACTCCCTGCCACCTTCAGTATTTGAAAGAGAGTATTCCAGTCAATATTGTCTCAAAAGCTTTCTCTAAGTCTACAAATGCTAGAAACATAGATTTGTGTTTCCTTAACCTCTCTTCCAAGATAAGTTGTAGGGTCAGTATTACTGTGCGTGTTCCTACATTTCTATGGAATCCAAACTGATCTTCTGTGAGGTCGGCTTCTACCAGTTTTTCCATTCGTCTGTGTTAGTATTTTGCAACCATGACTTATTAAACTAACGGTTCGGTAATTCTCACATCTTTCAGCACCTGCTTTCTTTGAAATTGGTATTATTATATTCTTCTTGAAGACTCATACTTGCTCACCAAATGGAAGAGTTTTGTCATGGGTGGCTCTCGTAGGGCTATCAGTAGTTCTAACGGAATATTGTCTACTGCTGGGGCCTTGTTTCAAATTAGATCTCTCAGTGCTCTGTCGAATTCTTCATGCAGTATTATATCTCCCATTTCATCTTCATCTATGTCCTCTTCCATTTCCATAACATTGCTCTCAAATACATCACCCTTGTATACACCCTGTATATACTCCTTCCACCTTTCTTCTTTCCCTTCTTTGCTTAGGACTGGTTTTCCATCTGAGCTCTTGATATTCATACAGGCAGTTCTCTTTTCTCCAAAAGTTTCTTTAATTTTCCTGTAGGCCGCATCTATCTTACCTCGAGTGATATATGCCTCTACATCCTTACATTTGTCCTCTAACCATTCCTGCTTAGCCATTTTGCACTTCATGTCAATCTCATTTTTGAGGAGTTTGTATTCTTTTTTTGCCTGCTTCATTTATTGCATGTTTATACTTTCTCCTTTCATCAATTAATTTCAATGTGTCTTGTGTTGTGCAAGGATTTCTACTAGCCCTTGTCTTATTACCTACCTGGTCCTTTGCTGCCTTCTCTATTTTCTCTCTCCGAGCTACCCATTCTTTTTCTATTGTATTCGTTTTGCCTGTTCTTATCAATCATTCCCTAACGCTCCCTACAAAACTCACTGCAACTTTTGGTTCTTTCAGTTTATCTGGGTACCCTCTCCGTAAATTCCTACCTTTTTGCAGCTTCTTCAGTTTTCATCCACAGTTCATAACAATAAAATGTGGTCAGAGACCACATCTGTCTCTGGAAATATCTTACTATTTAAAACTTGGTTCTGAAATCTCTGGCTTACCATTACATACTCAATCTGAAACTTTCCAGTGTCTTCAGGTCTCTCTGACGCATCCAACCTTCTTTCATGATTCTTAAACTAAGTGTTAGCTATGATTAAGCTATGCTCTTTCACTCCTTACCTCTAGTCCGTATTCACCTGCTACATTTCCTTCTCTTCCTTTTCTTACTATCGACTTCCAGTCCCCCATCAAATTTTCATCTCCCATAACTATCTGAATAATTTCTTTTATCTCCTCACACATTTCTCCAATCTCATCATCGTCTGTGGAGCTAGTTGGCATATAAATTTGTACTACTTTGGTAGGTGTGGACTTCATGTCAATTATGGCTACAATGATGTGTTCGCTATGCTGTTCGTAGTAGCTTATCCGAGTTCCTATTTGTTTTATTCATTATTAAACCTACTCCTGCATTACGTCTATTTCATTTTGTATTTATAACCTTATATTCACCAGACCAGAAGTCTTGTTCCTTGTGCCACCATATCCAAATTTAACCAGTCTGTTTCCCTTTTTCTAATCTATCTGCACAATTAAGATATTTCACATTCCAGCCTCTGATCCATAGAACACCAGTTTTGTTTCTCCTGATGACAATGTCCTCCTGCATAATCCCCACCTGGAGATCCAAATGGAGGACTATTTTACCTCCGGAGTATTTTACCCAAGAGGACACCATCATCATTTAACCATACAGTAAAGCTGCATGCCCTAGGGAAAAATTATGGTGGTAGTTTCCCCATGCTTTCAGCTCTTCACAGTACCAGCACAGGCAAGGCCGTTTTGGTTGATATTACAAGGCCAGATCAGTCAATCATCCAGACTGTTGCATCTGCAACTACTGAAAAGGCTGCTGCCCCTTTTCAGGAACCACACATTTGTTTGCCTCTCAACAAATATCCCGCCATTGCTGTTTCATCTACAGTATGGCTATCTGTATTGCTGAGGTATGCAAGCCTCTCCACCAATGGCAAGGACCATGGTTCATGGGGGGGGGGGGGGGGTACTCTATGTTATTTCTATAATTTTACATGCAAAATGCATTGTGTGATTTTTCTTTCAAGAAATGCATGAATACATAGTGTTCAAACTGCCAGCAACTGCCACAATCTTCTTCTTCTTATCATCCATGCTTTCTAACATATAAACTACTTTCGAAGTGCCAAAATGTACTAGAATAAATAAAATGTCTACAAAACGCCACACTGTACAATGTACTTGCAGTGAGACAGTTGTAAATCCTGAAATCCAACGCCACAGTCCTGAGTCCATGGATGAACCATGAAAATCTGCCGCATTATGCCATACAAAAACAGTCCTGGCCTGCAGGGATATCGGCTAGACTAGATCCGACAAGCAGGGCCTGCACATTAGTGGGAAACTATGGGCTTCAGTTCAGCAGGCCCAATCCGTTACAGATAACGACAGCAATGGCCTGCGGTTTTGCCCCATCATGGAAGTCCACTTGTGTCGCCAGCTATTCACTTGAGATGGACACAATGTGGATGAAATGAGACTGTGGGGATCAATCCATACAACAGATTACTTGCACAAATACTCGGAGAATCAATACTAATGAGGATAGGTAGCAACTCATCATAGAGATGATCGCTGAGCCACAGACAGGCACATAGAAGAGACTCTCGCAACTAAATTTTTGTTAGAAAACGAGAGCGCACACACTTCACACAATCACTCAGACACAACTCGTGCACACACAAGCGCCTTCTCCGGCCACTGTGTCAATGGCCTCCAAGAATCAGATCCAAACAAACCACTTCTCGTCAATGGCCTCCAAGAATCAGATCCAAACAAACCACTTCTCACGTCTCCCTGCCTCTCATTGGCAGCTGCTAGGCTAGCCGCATGAAGTGGTGGTAACACTAACTCCAAGCTGAGGGGAGTAGTAGAAAGGGAAGAAGCAGTAAGAATGAGGGATTAGGGAAGCAGCGCACATACTCAGCTGTGCGCAGTCAGCAAGTGTGTGACGTCTCAGTAAACAAACCATTTCATCTACTAAGCCAAAAACAAGGTTTTTCCAGTGTTTTTTGAACTTTCCCTGGCACGTTTGAAATTCCCCAATTTCCAAAACTTGTGGCAAACCTGAACAATGGGTTTGCCACTGTCACCAACCATAGCAAACTTTTTCAGGGAAGATTCTGAAGAACGAGCACTGAACAGTGCTCCTTTCTGACCATATTGCTTCTTCAGGTATGTTGATGATACATTATTAATCTGGCTGTGTGGCACTGCTGCAGTTCATTAATCATCTTAATGGTATACATGCCAACACAATATTTCCAGTGAAGGTGGAGAAGGATGGAGTTACCTTTCTTAGATGTGTTGGTTGAATGGAAATCAGATCAACAACTTGGTCATTCAGTGTACGGAAAACCAATGCATACACATCTGTATCTCAACAGGCATAGCTTTCACCATCTAGCTGAGAGGAAGACAGTGTTCAGAAGGAATGGGTATTCTGTCCGTGACATCAGATAACACTGTTGAGAAAACCAAGAGATAACACTGTTGAGAAAACCAAGAGATGACACTATTCGAAAAAGCCAAGAGGAGCAACACATAGTGCAGCTTCCATTCTGCAGTGCAACAACTAGCAACATAGGTAGAGTTCTAAACAGGCAAGGAATCAGACAAGTCTTCCGGCCACCCAGAAAAATTAAAGAAATGTTGCGACCTGTTAAAGATAATTTTGGTCTGAGAGTGGCAGGGATTTATAACATTCCTTGCAAGTGTGGCAAGAGTCATGTGGGCCAGTCTATACGGACGGTTGCCGATTGTTGCATCGAGCATCAACGTCACCTTAAATACAAATATTTGGATAAATCAGCAGTGGCAGAGCACAGCCTGTTAAATAAGCACAAGATTTTGTTTGAACAAACTCAAATACTTGCTCACACTTTGAACTATTGGGAGTCTAATCAGAGAAGCTTTCGAAATTAGACTTCAAGAAAACAACTTCAATAGACACTGGCTATGCACTTAAAAATGCATGAAAGAGCTCTCTTGGTAAGGAAAAAATATAGATGAATACATCTCACAGTTCACCGGCTGATGTGATGGACAGTACTGCAAGCAATGCTACATAGAGAACGGAAGCAAAATCTATGTATGCAGAGCATGTCATCTCTGCAAATGCCATCATGATGAACTCCAACCAGACACTGTTCTGTGGGTGTAAAAGAGGGAACTTTGCTAATTCACAAGTGTCAGTTTTATGCCCTGACAAAAATAATGGTGGATATCATTGAAAGCTTGGAATTTTATCAGAATTTGACGCGGCAAATGAACTGAGAAATTTTTATGCATTTATTTGTGTTGCTTGAGGCTTTCCTGATGGACTAGTTGTAAATACAGTTCTTGGGTGAGACTTGGGAAGATGGAGATGGAGAAAAATAGCAAACTACGATTCCTGGATGTGTCGGTGCCAACAAAAGAGGATGGCACCGTGAGTCATGCTGTGTACCGTAAACCTACATGCAACGACTTATACTTACAGGGTAGAAACTGTCACCATTCGGAAGTGGTGTGCTTAGAACATTGGTCCACAGAGCATGAACCTTATCAAATTCAGACAGCTTATCTGATGAGCTACGCAACCTCTGTACTGTAGTTTTAGAAAACGGATATTCGAGGAGGAGATTTGACTTGCCTTATGCCTGGCGTGTGTCAGACAAATTGAGGAGCTGGAACAAAGTATAGAACCAAGAGGAATGGTCGTCTTGCTGTACATCAGTGGTGTTTCTTCCAAAATATCATTTTGGGACAAACAAAAAGTGAAATGTATCTTTCATCTGCCAGCCAAACTTGGAGTTCTCCCAGGTTAATGAAAGATGGTCTTGGTTTAAGAAGGTCAGATGTGTGTAAGATCCCCTGTAGCTGCGGGATGTAACACACTGGACAAAATTGTTATGATATATGTATCAAACATTGATAACACTAGCCAGAGAAATCCGCAGTGGCTGAGCACCGTCCCAATACAGGACAGTATGGAATACAGAAACACCAAAATTCTTTTGTCGATGTCTTCTACTGGGACAGCATCATTAAATAAGCAGTGGAAATTTGCAACTCGACTAATCTGCTTAACAGGGACACAGGATACCAACTTAGCACAGCATGGGATCCAGCACTGGCCATGTTAAAATCATAGCTACCACAAGGAAGAACTGCTGGTTGAACAAGGAATGGCGCTGTGGCGGCAACATAGATATTCATATGACAATGGTGCTGACTGACACACACACCACCACGAGCACACACATCAGCAGGTGGCTCCCAGCAGAGGGCACTATGTGGCCAATGACAGGGCACAATATGACTGACAGTTTCTGTGGGTGTGTCGAAGCTATTGGTTTATCGTCTGTCAGGTGGCCTAGCTATCTTTCTTGATACCGATCAGGATATCTGCACTATTGGGCACTAAATCTGGTGCATTCATGCCTGTGCAGTTTCTTCTCAGACTGGCATAAACAGGAGGCTTTGGTCATGGCCTCAGCAGCGTGTTCATCACACCTGAAGATGTTGGTCATTTCCACTGATGAAATATTGTGGAAAAATTTCATGACATCTGATGCCTCGCCCAAGAAGCATATCTACAATTATTTATTTATATTCGTTATTACTGACTATTTGTGTATGATCAATGCTTGCCTGTTAAAATTTTTTGCTTAAACAGCTGTTCAGTAGATTATTTTTTTTTTTTTCCAAAATTGGCTTTGTTGTTGAGGTATTGTGGCTGGCAAGTGTAATAACAATTCCAATAGACCTTCTAGGTTAATATTGTTTTCCAACTAGTACAGTTTTATTTAAATTTATGAACTAAAAGTAAAGCTTCTCTGGACAGACTGACTGTCTACATGGGTAGGAGTGATTCAGATAATATATTCACATGTGTTGCGTATCTCTTAAGAGTTTTGCAATGATGATATATTTCATCCCTTATCGAACTACTGAGGCTCAAACCAAATTAGAACTGCTTCCTTGCTGTGTAAACACACTATACTTCTCAAACGTAAATATAGTAAACACACAATTTCAGGAGAGAGGCATTTTTTAAAACTGATATTCCATTGATTCTATGTTTTCCTGATTCATGCATTACTTACACTTCTTTTGCATGTAGGACTGAACTGCATCATTTATACTTTAGGACATTTCAACAGGAGATATTCATATTGTTGTTGTTGTGCTCTTTGTCCAAAGACTGTTTTGATGCTGATATCCTACTGTATTCTGTGGTTTCACCGCCAGACACCACACTTGCTAGGTGGTAGCCTTTAAATCGGCTGCGGTCCGCTAGTATAAGTTGGACCCGCGTGTCGCCACTGTCAGTGATTGCAGACCGAGCGCCGCCACACGGCAGGTCTAGAGAGACGTCCTGGCATTCTCCCCAGTTGTACAGCCGACTTTGCTAGCGATGCTACACTGACAAATACGCTCTCATTTGCCGAGACGATAGTTAGCATAGCCTTCAGCTACGTCATTTGCTACGACCTAGCAAGGCGCCATAGCATTTGATATTTATCTTATGAAGCATGTACAATCAAGAGCGATGTTCGACAATTGTGGATTAAAGTTAAGTATTCCAAGAACTACGTTCTTTTCTTTATAGGATAATTACTTTACCTTGTTCCAGACCTCACGCCAGCCTGCGTGTAATTAAACGCGTGCATTTCGGCCTCCTCTAACAACACGGTGTTGGCTCTTCTGCCAACACTTCATATTCTGTGCAAGCCTCTTCATCTCTGAATAACTACTGCAACCTACATTCTTCTGAACCTGCTTACTGCATTCATCTCTTGGTCTCCCTCTACAATTCTCCACCACTTATGCGCCCCCCCCACCCCCCCCCCCCCCACCCCCCCCAAACGTGCCTGTAATACTAAATTGGTGATGCCTTGATGTCTCTGAATGTGCCCTATCAACCGATCCCTTCTTTTAGTCAAGTTCTGACACAATTCAAAGGCTACTAGTCTCTTCTTGTTTGAACTGTCTATTATGTATGTTTCACTTTCATACAAGGCTACACTTCATAGGAATACTTTCAGGAAAGGCTTTTCATACAAGACTACACTCCATAGGAATACTTTCAGAAAAGACTGCCTAATGCTTAAATCTTTATTTGATATTAAAAAATTTGTCTTCTTCAGAAACACTATTCTTGTCATTGGCAGTCTGCACTGTATATCCTTACTACTTTGGCCATCGTAAGTTATTTTACTCCCCAAATAGCAGAACTCCTCTACTATTTTTAGTGTCTTGTTTTCTCATCTAATTCACTCGGTATCACTTGATTTAATTCGATTACATTCCATTAATCTTGTTTTGCTTTAGTAGATGTTCATCTATATCCTCCTTTAGAGACAGTATCCAGTCCTTTGCTGGCTCTGACAGAATTACAATGTCATAGGCAAACCTTGTTTTTATTTTTTCTACCTGAATTTTAATTCGTTCTCCAAATTTTTCTTTGTTTCCTTTACTGCTTTCTCAAAGTGCAGACAGAGTAACATCAGGGATAGTTTACAACCATGTCTCACTCGCTTCTCAAACACTACTTCTCTTTCATACCATTAGATTCTTAAAGTGCCTCAGCATTTGAGGCTGACTGCAGTACAATTTTACTGCCGCCAACTTACATTTCGCGGAAAGACCACAAAGATAAGATAAGAGAGATTAGGGCTCGTACAGAGGCATATAGGCAGTCATTTTTCCCTCGTTCTGTTTGGGAGTGGAACAGGGAGAGAAGATGCCAGTTATGGTACGAGGTACCCTCCGCCACGCACTGTATGGTGGATTGTGGAGTATGGATGTAGATGCCTTATGGTTTCCATACAGGTTGTAAACAGAGTTTTGTTCCCTGTATTTTATCGATGCTACCTTCAGGATTATGAGTTTATTCAAGTAAACATTGGTAAAAGCTTTGCCTATGTCTACAAATGCTATAAACCCTGCATTGCATTTCCTTCACTTATCTTGTAAGAAAAGTTGTAGTGTCAGTATTGCCTTGGGTGTTCCTACATTTCTCTGGGATACAAACTGATCTTCCCCCGAGGTCAACTTCTACCATTCATGTTAGTATTTTGCAGTTCATAGAAAAACGAACTGCCATTGCAGAAAAAGACTATTACGACATTGAAACTGTTTGTTAACAAGGAACTATTAATGATTATGAACTAGGCTCCAGAATGTCCTTCACCTTTCCTCTTTCAAAACTTCTTATTTAGTAAGCATTTATGACAAGTATAAAGTGCGTATTATCACAGTTTTGACATTACCCTGGGAAAAAAATGATTGTCATCATGCTGAAGCAATTTTCATAGTATTTACGAGAGATATGGATAACATAAATCAGGATAGCAGAGCAGAAGGAGACATAGGAGTTTGACATTTTGTCACTGATGTCTTTAAATAGAGCAAAAGCCCTGACTGGACAAGAAAAGGGTGATAAACAGTCTAGCTCCATTTAAAGGAGCCATCTTCATATTCGCCTTAGGATTTAGTAAACTCACAGAAAACAAAGATCCTGATGGCTGAACAGGAATTTGCCCCCTGCAATATGATGACTACATTGAGATGGAACTTTCTCCTCAATGCATGTCAATGTTTGCATTCCATCTCTCTGTGTACTGAGAAAAATGTATGCATCTGGGAGCTGTAAGAACAGGCACACTATTAAACTATTTTTAACAGAAGTAGTTTTTCAAGAAATATGGGAGGCACAAAATTTCCTTTTAATTCAACAATCAAATTTTTATTAAATAAAATTTATTGACTGGTAACAAATGAATCAGTTAGTTAAAATGCACTGACAATTTCAGACAACTTCAAAGAATAAAATTTCAATTTACACAACAAATTTAAATTGTTAATTCACAAGTATTACACTCTACACTTCAGCTGCTTCAGTTTTTTTCTGTAGTGCTGCCAACTGATTTTCCAAGAACAGCTTCCTGTTAATCAATGGCAAACTTTTCTGTCGAATGAAATATTGTCTGTTACCAGATACACTGTACAGCTTTTTCCCCTTTTCGCCCAGGAGACTCCTCAAAGCAATGTTTCGCTCGAGAATTTTTGAATAAAATTCTAGTCCTCCTTTTGCATAAGTTTCACTCAATGAGCTCACCTCTTCATCACATTTTTTTTCATAGTGGGTACTTGTGACATCTTTCAGGACAGCCCACAGCCCAACACCAAAAATAGCTAAAACAGAATACACCACTCCTCTTATTGCTTGAGGCTGCTTTTCCATGTGCAGTTTCCTGTTCAAATTTTGTGCTATTGTGTATACTAAGGAAAGAGCAGCAAAGGGATACAACGTGTTCAGATACACATATGGTGTGCGTACATAAGCCACTTCACATCCTATTGCAAACTTTTGGGCTGCATCACTTAGTATAAGAGAATCTAAAAACTGTTGTCCTTCTTTAGTACTCCAGGCTACGGGCTCCCCAGACACCTGAAAATTGTAAGAAATAGATTACATGGTAAGAAACTACTGTTACGAAGCAAGTGCATATAAATTAATTCATGAAATTTATGACATCATTAAAAAAAAAGGGCATGTAATAGTTAATATATTGGCACTTTAAAATGGCAGACGTTTAAAATTCAATATTATATGCCCTGGTAATTTGTGCCTATGGTAAGCGACTGAATGATGCAATATTTACTGACATTTCATACTTATTAGAGTGAATAGTTTCACAGAAAAGTTCTTTCAGTTTTATTTTGCCTGTTTCATTCTCTACTCTTAGGGAGAAGGGTTAGCTGTTTTACATCTTCATGTATTCTGTTGGAATGTAACATCAGCCTGGAGAGATTGGGGAAGTGGAGAAATATACCACGCATTGTTAGTGACACCTTATTTTCCCCACACTAAGTATGGTTGCCACCTCTAGGAGTATAGTAGATAACTGTTGGACAAGCACTGTTGAACCTCAAGCAAGACAGTTTCATACTGCAGTTTTCTGACAAATATCCTGCAGTTCTCCTCAGTGGTGACTGCTGCCATTCCTCTTGCAGCCATCGGCCCCCCTACCACCACCACCACCACCACCACCACCACCACCACCACCACCACCAAGGTCTACGAATGTGAGATAAGGAACAAAATGAAGAAGGGGTGGGGTGGGGGGGGGGGAGACGGAGGGCAAAAAGGGGGTAGACTGAGGCCGAAAGGGGGGGAGACGGAGGCCGAAAGGGGGGGAGACGGAGGCCGAAAGGGGGGGAGACGGAGGCCGAAAGGGGGGGAGACGGAGGCCGAAAGGGGGGGAGACGGAGGCCGAAAGGGGGGGAGACGGAGGCCGAAAGGGGGGGAGACGGAGGCCGAAAGGGGGGGAGACGGAGGCCGAAAGGGGGGGAGACGGAGGCCGAAAGGGGGGGAGACGGAGGCCGAAAGGGGGGGAGACGGAGGCCGAAAGGGGGGGAGACGGAGGCCGAAAGGGGGGGAGACGGAGGCCGAAAGGGGGGGAGACGGAGGCCGAAAGGGGGGGAGACGGAGGCCGAAAGGGGGGGAGACGGAGGCCGAAAGGGGGGGAGACGGAGGCCGAAAGGGGGGGAGACGGAGGCCGAAAGGGGGGGAGACGGAGGCCGAAAGGGGGGGAGACGGAGGCCGAAAGGGGGGGAGACGGAGGCCGAAAGGGGGGGAGACGGAGGCCGAAAGGGGGGGAGACGGAGGCCGAAAGGGGGGGAGACGGAGGCCGAAAGGGGGGGGAGACGGAGGCCGAAAGGGGGGGGAGACGGAGGCCGAAAGGGGGGGGAGACGGAGGCCGAAAGGGGGGGAGACGGAGGCCGAAAGGGGGGGAGACGGAGGCCGAAAGGGGGGGAGACGGAGGCCGAAAGGGGGGGGGAGACGGAGGCCGAAAGGGGGGGGGGAGACGGAGGCCGAAAGGGGGGGGGGAGACGGAGGCCGAAAGGGGGGGGGGAGACGGAGGCCGAAAGGGGGGGGAGACGGAGGCCGAAAGGGGGGGGAGACGGAGGCCGAAAGGGGGGGGGAGACGGAGGCCGAAAGGGGGGGGGGAGACGGAGGGCGAAAGGGGGGGGAGACGGAGGGCGAAAGGGGGGGAGACGGAGGGCGAAAGGGGGGGAGACGGAGGGCGAAAGGGGGGGAGACGGAGGGCGAAAGGGGGGGGGAGACGGAGGGCGAAAGGGGGGGGGAGACGGAGGGCGAAAGGGGGGGGGAGACGGAGGGCGAAAGGGGGGGGGAGACGGAGGGCGAAAGGGGGGGGGGAGACGGAGGGCGAAAGGGGGGGGGAGACGGAGGGCGAAAGGGGGGGGGAGACGGAGGGCGAAAGGGGGGGAGACGGAGGGCGAAAGGGGGGGGGAGACGGAGGGCGAAAGGGGGGGGGAGACGGAGGGCGAAAGGGGGGGGGGGAGACGGAGGGCGAAAGGGGGGGGGGAGACGGAGGGCGAAAGGGGGGGGGAGACGGAGGGCGAAAGGGGGGGGAGACGGAGGGCGAAAGGGGGGGAGACGGAGGGCGAAAGGGGGGGGAGACGGAGGGCGAAAGGGGGGGAGACGGAGGGCGAAAGGGGGGGAGACGGAGGGCGAAAGGGGGGGGAGACGGAGGGCGAAAGGGGGGGAGACGGAGGGCGAAAGGGGGGGAGACGGAGGGCGAAAGGGGGGGAGACGGAGGGCGAAAGGGGGGGAGACGGAGGGCGAAAGGGGGGGAGACGGAGGGCGAAAGGGGGGGAGACGGAGGGCGAAAGGGGGGGGAGACGGAGGGCGAAAGGGGGGGAGACGGAGGGCGAAAGGGGGGGAGACAGAGGAAGAAAGGGGGGAGACAGAGGAAGAAAGGGGGGAGACAGAGGAAGAAAGGGGGGAGACAGAGGAAGAAAGGGGGGAGACAGAGGAAGAAAGGGGGGAGACAGAGGAAGAAAGGGGGGAGACAGAGGAAGAAAGGGGGGAGACAGAGGAAGAAAGGGGGGAGACAGAGGAAGAAAGGGGGGAGACAGAGGAAGAAAGGGGGGAGACAGAGGAAGAAAGGGGGGAGACAGAGGAAGAAAGGGGGGAGACAGAGGAAGAAAGGGGGGAGACAGAGGAAGAAAGGGGGGAGACAGAGGAAGAAAGGGGGGAGACAGAGGAAGAAAGGGGGAGACAGAGGAAGAAAGGGGGGAGACAGAGGAAGAAAGGGGGGAGACAGAGGAAGAAAGGGGGGAGACAGAGGAAGAAAGGGGGGAGACAGAGGAAGAAAGGGGGGAGACAGAGGAAGAAAGGGGGGAGACAGAGGAAGAAAGGGGGGAGACAGAGGAAGAAAGGGGGGAGACAGAGGAAGAAAGGGGGGAGACAGAGGAAGAAAGGGGGGAGACAGAGGAAGAAAGGGGGAGACAGAGGAAGAAAGGGGGGAGACAGAGGAAGAAAGGGGGGAGACAGAGGAAGAAAGGGGGGAGACAGAGGAAGAAAGGGGGGAGACAGAGGAAGAAAGGGGGGAGACAGAGGAAGAAAGGGGGGAGACAGAGGAAGAAAGGGGGGAGACAGAGGAAGAAAGGGGGGAGACAGAGGAAGAAAGGGGGGAGACAGAGGAAGAAAGGGGGGAGACAGAGGAAGAAAGGGGGGAGACAGAGGAAGAAAGGGGGGAGACAGAGGAAGAAAGGGGGGAGACAGAGGAAGAAAGGGGGGAGACGGAGGAAGAAAGGCACCCAAGGTGTTCCACCTGGTGAACAGTCACAAGCCCCCAAAAGCAGTGTGCAATAAGGAGACATACGTCCCCCAGCACCTGCCATTTACCAGACATACTCCACTCAGAAATTGCCTAGGAAAGACTAGCAATGCAGAAAGGGCAAGAGAAGCACACAGAGACAAAAGATGGGCAAGTCTAACAGACTACATGAGAAGGGAGAAGAAGAGTAAAAGAGCAGGTAGGGTGAGGACGGGGCTGGACCACCAAGCCCAGACAGCTACAGCCTGTTCTGAGCAGAGGAGGCAACAGTATTCTACTAGCCCCTCAATGGGACCATAAGGTTAAGTGGCCCTCCGTTAAAGAGTGGTAAAAGCCCTTTTCACGAATAAAATGTAAAACAAAGTGAGCTGCTGAGGCACTGTTTCCTAACACCAGGGATAGTGAGTCAGGGAGATTTAGAGGCCACCGCAGGGAGTCTAGGCTGGGACAGTAAAGCAAAATGTGGACCTCTGTCAAATGGGAACCACAACAACAGAGGGGTGGTTCCTCCTGATGGAGGAGACGACCACAAGTCAGCCAGGTATGGCTGATGCAGAACCAGCAAAGGATAGTAGAGTCTTTGCGAGAGGTCTGCATGGAGAATCTCTCAGATTTTTAGTCTCCTTTATCACCTGTAGTTATTTCAGTGAAACCAGAGTGAGCCATTCCATATTTCAGATTCCTAAAACTCGATGGTGTAATACTGATTGGAGGTCTGTTTTGGGAATATCAATCTCCAGAGTCAGTTCACTGGTAGCCAGTTTGGCCACGCTATCAGTAAGTTCATTTCTCAGGATCCCAATGTGGCCCGGGGTCCAGATGAAGGTCACTGAGCATCCATACAGAGAATTTTAGATACCAATGACCAAAAGGTGGCAAGGGTAACAATGGTAGAGAGCTTGCAAACTGCTCAAGGAATCGCTGTGGATGAGAAAGGACTCACCAGTGTGGGAACAAATATGCTAAAGAGTACGAGAGATGGCTACCAGCTCCACAGTGAGAACACTAAAGCCATCTGGCAAGGAGCACAGTTCAGTATGTCCAATGTGAGAATAAACAAAGCCTACATGACCAGCAACCATCGAGCCATTAGGATAGACTACTTCAGAACCCCAGGATGCGGCAAGGACGGAGAAAAATTAGTGATGGAGGGCCTCAGGAAGAACCGAGTCTTTCAGAGCCTGTGACAGGTGACGACGAAGTTATTGCCAAGGGATACACCGTGGAGGTGTACATCAGTGGGCCCAAACGAGAGGTGGAAGAGGAAACAACTGGAGTTCGAAGAGGATGTACCAGACATGGACTGTGGTTGTTATCCCTGATCTGGGCCACCATTATGGAAGATGGATTTTTGTGTTTGAAAAGAAAAGATAGGAGCTGCAAATGTGGGTAGCATAATTGACAAGCTGTTGTTGGCACCTGATCCTCAATGGAGGGATCCGAACCTCTATGAGTATGCTGTTCACAGGGCTAGTTCGAAAGGCTCCTGTTGCAAGTCAAACCTCGCAGTGGTGCATTAGTTCCAGAACCTGCAATGCTGAGGATAATGCCAAATCACATGGGAGACTCCCATAACCAATGCAGGATATTGTAGAGCTGCAGAAGGGTAGTGTGATCTGCACCTCAGCTGGTGTTACTCAGGCAGCAAAGTGTATTAAGGTACAGGCAGCACTTTTGCTTACGCTGGTAAATGTCAACCGAGAACTGAAGACCAGTCATAATAGATGATAAGTCTCCACCACATTGAGTAACTGGTTGTTAAGGTAAAGTTCTGGTTGTGGATGAGTGATACAATGTCAACAGTAGTGCATGACGCAAGTCTTGGCAGCTGGAAACTGAAAGCCATGGGTGAGGACCCATCCCCGCGCATTTTGTATGGTGTCTTGCAATTGACTTCCAGCAACATCCCCATTAGAGGAGCAATAGTAGAGGCAAAAACTCATCAGCATACAAGGATGGTGATAGTGAGGACCCCACAGCTGCTTCTAGATCATTGATGGCTACTAGAAAGAGAGGCACACTCAGTACAGCGTCCTGTGGGAACCTATTCTCTTGGATATGGGGGGTACTGTGGGAAGCACCAACTCGAACCTGAAACATACAATGCTACAGGAAGTTCTGTGTCTGTATGTGTGTGTGTGTGTGTGTGTGTGTGTGTGTGTGTGTGTGTGTGTGTGTGCGCGCGAGTGTATACCTGTCCTTTTTTCCCCCTAAGGTAAGTCTTTCCGCTCCCGGGATTGGAATGACTCCTTACCCTCTCCCTTAAAACCCACTTCCTTTCGTCTTTCCCTCTCCTTCCCTCTTTCCTGATGAGGCAACAGTTTGTTGTGAAAGCTGGAATTTTGTGTGTATGTTTGTGTGTCTATCGACCTGCCAGCGCTTTCGTTCGGTAAGTCACATCATCTTTGTATATAAACAAAGATGATGTGACTTACCATACGAAAGCGCTGGCAGGTCGATAGAAACACAAACAGACACATACATACACACAAAATTCAAGCTTTCGCAACAAACTGTTGCCTCATCAGGAAAGAGGGAAGGAGACGGAAAGACGAAAGGAAGTGGGTTTTAAGGGAGAGGGTAAGGAGTCAAGGAGTCATTCCAATCCCAGGAGCGGAAAGACTTATCTTAGTGGGAAAAAAGATAATTTTCGATTATTCCCTTTTGAGAGAGCGATTGAAGTTGAGTAGTCATGATTTCTTCTTCTTCCTTCATTCTTCCCAAATTCTCTTCATACGTTCACTGTGTTCACTCTTGCGTTCTTCCAGCCATCTTTTTCCCGTTCTGTTCTCCGTATGTTCTTGTTTGTGTGTGTTTCTTTATGATGTTTCTAAACTGTTCTTTATTGTTTATGTTGTCTTGTGTGATCCCCAGTTCTTTAGTGTCTTCTTCTGCTTCAGTGATCCACTTTGTCTTGTTTTTGCTCTTGTTTACTGTCACAAAGATTTGTCTTGTGAGCCTGCTTTTATTCACCCTGCTGATATGTCCACAAAATTTCATCCTTCTCCTTCTAATGGTGTCTATTATTGTTTCTATGTCTTTGTAAATGTCTGCAGTTGGCCTCTTCATCCAAATTCCTTCCCGAAACACGTCCATATATTTTCCTCAGAATTTTTCTTACCTGTTTTTCAATTTCTCTGATCTTCGAATGACTGCGAATCACTGAATCACTGTAGTTTCTGCAGCATAAACTGCTTCTGGTAGGACTACTGTGTTGTAATGCCTTAGTTTCACATCGACCAAAATAGATTTCTTATTATAGTGATTCCAAGTGAGCTTATATGCTTCTTGTAATCTGGAGATTCTATCTTTATTGGCTATTGAGTTCAGTCCTGATGGTTAGATTATCACTCCCATATATATGGCTGAAGTTTAAAAAAATTGTTGACCATGTGCTGGATAGGTATGTACCCAGTAGAACAGTTCATAATGGGAAGGACCCTCCATATTATACAGTCACTGTAAAGAAACTTCTATAGAAACAGAGACTAAAGCATAATACATGTAAAACAAAGTGTAGGACAACAGACAGAGAGATGCTAAATTAATCACATTTGGCTGTCAAGAGGGCTCTGTGTGAAGCCTTCAATAACTACTGTAGCAGAACATTGTCAGATGATATTTCACTAAACCTAAAGAAATTCTCGTTGTATGTAAAGGCTGTTAATCACACTGAAGTTACTGTCGAGTCCCTAGAGAATGAGGCAGGAACTGAAACTGAAAGTAGCAATGCAAAAGCTGAAATGCTTAACTTTGTTTTCAAATGTTCCTTTACAAAGGAAAATGCAGGAGAACCTCCCCCCCCCCCCTTCCCCCCTTCTCTCACCAGGGGCTTGACGACTCTTTTGTGAGCACATGCTTGGATAGCACAGCCCGCAGCCTTTGTTTGCAGCATTATTTCCATTTCGTGCTGCAAGCTTACACTTTCACTATCCCTTCCCCTTTGTCTCTCCATCAGATGGTTTTCTTGGTGCAGACAGTGGTTAGACTTGGTTTGTGATTGCGATTCTAGCTTCCATTTCTGGCATTTATTACACCTTTTCATTGATAAATACATGGTCGCCATTGTTGGATTTGACCTGGCACCCATTTTCAAAATTCTCCAAAAGTACAGATCATGCAGAGGTGGTCACCTGATGGTCCTTCCATTTAATACATTTAATAGGGCCATGTACCAAAAACCCAGTATGGTAGCCATCCTGTTTTGGACGGGTTGTCAAATACCTGCATGGTGGTAGCCCCCTGGCCATCCAGGGCTTGCACTGCAGATGCCAGAGCTGAAAACTCCCCAGATATGCCAAGGAGTATGTGCCCATCGTGACTGGGGCATGGGGACTCCGAGCAGTGGGTTACTGGCCGGGTTGCTGTTGCCGAGTCTGGGTGATACCCATTGAGAGGCCCTGTTCAGAGTGGGTGGCACTGTGGCAGATGAGCTGCAGATGAAGTTATCTCCCAATGGTGGCCATACGGCCTCAGCTGTCTCTATCAAAATGCAGTCCTCTTTTAATAGAGAGAGATATGACCCTAAAATGTTCCCTTCTCCGGCTGCACCATGGGAGGAATGTAGGGTTGAGTGGCAAGTGGCGAAATATCCCCCCCAATACTTAGTTTACATGAGGGCTGATGGGCATTCCTTCTAGGCCACAAAGCCTTTATTCTTTGTAAAAACCATAGAGGACAAGTTTGAGGAAGTTGCAGTGATCTCCAAAATGAAGAGTGGGTCAATTTTGATCAAAACAGCGTCCTATGCCCAGTCTTGGGCACTGCTCACTTCTAACAAGCTGGGTGATGTACCATTGACTGCTACTCCCCATAACAGCCTAAATATGGTTCAGGGCTTCATTTTCCACTGAGACCTCCTCTTACAATCCAATGATCAGCTACGCGCCAACTTGGAGCGATGGGGTGTACATAGGGGCCAAAGGACAATAGGGTCACTATCAGTGCCTTCATCTTGAAACCGTATTGCTCCCCTACCCCCTTACATGTGGTGCTTAAACTGTTTGAAATTGGGGCACATGTATTTGTGCTGCAGTATTAGGGCTATCTGGAGAGATTGTGGACAAGTGCTGCATGCGAACGCTCCGTCTGCCACTCCTCCCATCTGTGTCAGCTGTGGAAAATACCATTCTCTGTGCTCACAGATTGCGCTGTTTACCAGAGAGAGAAGGAAATACAAAAAATACAAGACTAACTTATCAAGAGGCCAAGAAGTAGTATGGGCAGTTGCACCCAGCATGTACAATGATGTCATGTGCTATAGCTATGACAACCTCGCCCCTTTTGGTGACACTGCTCCCACCTGTTACACCACCTACAGGGGGCTGTCAGGGCCACTCAACCACGTCTTTGGGATTGATGGCTTCCCACACACCAGGGACATTGTTCCCTACCTCTCAGCTAGAGACAAATCAGCTTCCTCCAGCTTCTCTTGCCAGGAAGGGATCCTTCAGGACACTTCCTTCCAAGGTTTCCACAGGTCTCCAACGAGCTACTAGTCAGTGGCCGAAGTAGCCACAGGCTGATGGTCGCAGGGCTTCGCAATGATCATCTTTACCTGAAACTGATTCAAAGAAGCCCTCGCCATCATCGAAAACATCTAAGAAGGGGAAAGACAAGAAAAATCCTCCAAGAAGGTCATCACGGTGGCCACCACACCATCTGATCCCACCTGTTCCACTCCTGTGGCCATGGCAGATTCTGGCAGCCCCTGAGGCCCCAGTTCACACCACACAATGGAACCTGAAACCTATGTATATCAATGTGAAACCCCTGAACCATTTGCAGCAGGTGACCATAGGGCATAGCCTGCCTCCTTGGTCCCTTCATGACCTCACAATACATTGTAAACATTATTCTCCTGTGGAACTGTAGTAGTTTTTCCACCACCTGGCTGAGCTAAATCATCTTTCAAACACTTCCTCTGCCTTGTGCATGGTCCTTTGTGAGGCTTGGTTTCAAGCAACGCAGATCCTTGCCCTTTGTGGATATCAGGGATATTATAAGAATCGTGCTACCTACGAAAGGGTGTCGGGCAGAGTTGGCTTGAAAAAAAAAAAAAAAAAAAAAAAAAAATTAATAATAATAATAATAATAATCATCATCTCACTTCTCTCTCTGGTAATATATATAAATGACCTAGTAGATAGTGTCGGAAGTTCCATGCGACTTTTCGCGCGGATGATGCTGTAGTATACAGAGAAGTTGCAGCATTAGAAAATTGTAGCGAAATGCAGGAAGATTTGCAGCGGATAGGCACTTGGTGCAGGGAGTGGCAACTGACCCTTAACATAGACAAATGTAATGTATTGCGAATACATAGAAAGAAGGATCCTTTATTGTATGATTATATGATAGCGGAACAAACACTGGTAGCAGTTACTTCTGTAAAATATCTGCGAGTATGCGTGCGGAATGATTTGAAGTGGAATGATCATATAAAATTAATTGTTGGTAAGGCGGCTACCAGGTTGAGATTCATTGGGAGAGTCCTTAGAAAATGTAGTCCATCAACAAAGGAGGTGGCTTACAAAACACTCGTTCGACCTATACTTGAGTATTGCTCACCAGTGTGGGATCCGTACCAGATCGGGTTGAAGGAGGAGATAGAGAAGATCCAAAGAAGAGTGGTGCGTTTCATCACAGGGTTATTTGGTAACCGTGATAGCGTTATGGAGATGTTTAACAAACTCAATTTGCAGACTCTGCAAGAGAGGCGCTCTGCATCGCGGTGTAGCTTGCTCGCCAGGTTTTGAGAGGGTGCGTTTCTGGATGAGGTATCAAATATATTGCTTCCCCCTACTTATACCTCTCGAGGAGATCACGAATGTAAAATTAGAGAGATTAGAGCACGCACGGAGGCTTTCAGACAGTCGTTCTTCCCGCGAACCATACACGACTGGAACAGGAAAGGGAGGTAATGACAGTGGCACATAAAGTGCCCTCCGCCACACACCGTTGGGTGGCTTGCGGAGTATAAATGTAGATGTAGATGTAGATGTTCTGGACACACTATATAGCGAATTTGTCTCTCTTAATACAACTTTGGAGGCTGTGGCTGTTTGGTTAAGGGCATTTCAGGATATTAACATCTGCAATGTTTACCTCCACCCTGATGGTGAAGTGCCAGAGAACATACTGTTTGTGTTGGTTTGTCATCTACCCCCACCTTTCCTAAACTTGGCCGATTTCAATGCCCATAACCCTTTGTGGGGTGCAACCAGGAACACTTGCCACAGTCAAAACCTCGAGAACTTATTGGCACAACTTGACCTTTGCCTTTTGAATACTGATACCCCCCATACACTTCACTGTGGTGTACAGAACTTTCTCAGCCGCTGACCTTTCCATTTGCAGCTCTTGTCTTCTACAATCCAGCCACTGGAAAGTCCACGATGACCTGTGTGGTAGTGATTACTTCCCAATATTTTTGTCCCTCCCTGAACATCACTCCCCTCGACACCTGTTCACCAGTTCAGATGGGCTCTCAGTAGAGCTGGCTGGGGTGTTTTCTCTGCTGCTGTCGCCCTTGGCTCCCTGCCACATGGAAATATCAATGAGGCAGTCTAGAATACAACTGCAGCCATTCTTTTAGCAGTTGATTTAGCAATCACCTACTCCTCGGGCCCACCCCGATGGAATACAGTACCTTAGTGGTCATCAGAAATCGCAGAGGCTTTTAGAGATAGTAGGTGGGCTCTATGGTCCCACAAGCAGCACCCATCGATGGAGCACCTCATTGCCTTTAAGTGGCTCTATGCCCGGGTTCACCATCTATACATTTCAACCATTGGACCACGTACCTCTCCATTGCAGGTCTGTGCTAAGATCAGATGTCTCTACAGATAGCAGACACCTACAGGTGTGCCTGGTATTAGCTGGAATGGCACTGTCTTCACTGACCCAGATGCCACGACAGAACATTTTGCTCTGCGTTATGCTCGAGCGTCATTGCCTGAGAATTATCAACCTGCCTTTCGTGTTCTAAAACACCAAATGGAACGAAAGCAATTGTCTTTCTACATGCCATGTGGAGTCGTATAATGTTCCATTCAGCGAGTGCCCTGATAAGCTCTAGGACCGGACTGCATCCACAACAAAATGATCAAGCACCTACTGGTGTATTGTCAGCATCATATCCTTGCCACCTTTAACTGCATCTGGACTGAGGGGCAGTTGCCATCACAATGGTGAGAAAACATCATTGTCCCAGTCTCAAACTTGGTAAACACCCTCAAGAGATGGAGAGTTCACCCAGTAGGTCTCACCAATGTCCTCTGTAAGTTGCTTCAGTGCATGGTGAGTCAGTGGCTGTGTTGCCTCCTTCACCCTTGAGTTCTTTCGACTCCATCCCAGGGTGGTATTTGCCAAGGCATTCCACTACTGGTAATCTGTATGATTATGTCTGCTTGTGTCTGTATGTGTGGATGGATATGTGTGTGTGTGCGAGTGTATACCTGTCCTTTTTTCCCCCTAAGGTAAGTCTTTCTGCTCCCGGGATTGGAATGACTCCTTACCCTCTCCCTTAAAACCCACTTCCTTTCGTCTTTCCCTCTCCTTCCCTCTTTCCTGATGAGGCAACAGTTTGTTGCGAAAGCTTGAATTTTGTGTGTATGTTTGTGTGTCTATCGACCTGCCAGCGCTTTCGTTCGGTAAGTCACCTCATCTTTGTTTTTATATATAATTTTTCCCACGTGGAATGTATCCCTCTATTATATATATATACACACATTTTTAATCTAAACTAGATTAAAAAAATCAGTAGTGTCATATCTCAATGCTTTCTCTGAAAACTACCTAGAACAGATAGTTCAGAACCCCACTCATGATGGAAATTTATTGGATTTAATGGCAACAAATACACCTGACGTCTACAAGGATATCCACAGCAAAACTGGTATCAAGCAATTCTACATGCAGCTTCAGTTCCTACCTTCATGGATTTCGAGTTTCTTGTCTACTGCCACAAATACACCGCCTCCATTTTCCATTATCTATCCTTTCAATATGCACTTACATTTTCTCCAAAAATCTAACTGCTGTCAATTTCAAGTTTCAACCAGCTTCCAGTACCTAGTGTTATGCGAGCTTCACTGCTCTTCAGGAGTGCTTCGAACTCTGGCACTTTGTTGTGAATGGTCTGGCAGTTAACCTCTAAGATTTTAATACTCTCACCTGTGGGAGTCACTTCTTTCGATCTTACACTGATACTTCTGCATTTCCTACAGCTATCATTATCTGGTTTGGATGGAGAGTCGCCTAATCTAAAGAACTTTTGTGTGCCCCAAGATGCAGTCAGCTACCTGGGTAGTAGCCTCTGATGAGTAGTGCACACCTGACCCACTCAGAGGTACCCTACAGTTCTCAGCCCTATGGCCCAGGTCCAAGAAGTCACAGCACAGCTTGTCAAAGAACTTTCAAAGTCTCTGGTTCAGCCCAACCACTTGGCTCAGGACCAAGGGGCCACGATCAGTTCTGGGGACAATGCTGTAAATTGCGAGCTTTGATGAAACCCCTTGCACAAGTCTGGTCTTCTCAACCTTCTCTGCCAGTTGCTGAAATGATAAAAGTATGACCTTGAAGTGCAGATAACAGGCGTCATTTGTTCCAATATGCACCATAATCTGCAGTTGCTTGCATCCTGTTCCCTTTATGGCTGTTGGAATAGCCTCTTGAATTTGTTGAATGAGGCCTCCTGGCATACACACCAAGTGCTCCTGGTGTCCTTCCCTCTCCCTTGTTGGCATTTCCCTAAGGGGTACCATCATTTGCTCTATGTTTGAACTGCAGGTGATTAACAGACATCCAGCATTCTGTGTTTTCCACCTCTTGACACTGTACAAAACAGGTTTCCCAAAAACAGATGAAGTGAGTTCCGCTGGCTCAGTTACATGTACAGTGTAAGACAGCACTTCAAACTTGTTGATTAGGGGGGATCAGTGTAACACTCCCGAGTCCTCCCTGGTCCCTACCCACATTGTAGAGGATGACTAGATCTTCTTCTTAAATGCCACTTGCAGTCAAGTGGATGATTGATGGCAGATCCAGTACCTTCTGCAGAGAAGACATTCACAGGAGATGATAATACTTGAGGTACCTTTGGTATCGGTATCACAGGTACATGACTCTCAGGAGCTTTTACAACACACTTATTTGCAGCAGCTGCCAATCATTCGACAGTACTCAGGGTGATTTCCAGTTGCTTATGAATGTCAACCAACTTATTCTGTGTTTCAGAACAGCAATGTACTACAGGACAGTGAACAAATAACTTCAAACTAAGCCTGCTGATGATCTTTTATATGTGTGGAGCTAAAAAAATACTGACTCCCTATAAGAATTCAAGCAAATGTGCAAAACAAGATTTCTATTAAGGCACAGAAAAACCTGAGGTAAAATTACTGATTTCCTAAAACTTTTTAAGATTAATTATAGTTATTGAGAATAACATATACTCCTCTTTCAGTGAAAAATAGATGTAACACAATATTTTAGTTATAATATCTACTGCAGTAACTAAATCACAAATGTTAATTTAATACTAATTAGATTATGCAAAGGGCAATAGTAACTTCCGAAAATTCTCAAAAATACGGCGAAATTTGGGGTGATCTATTCTTTGGCAGCAACTGTGAATCACAAATGCTGATTTGCTATAAAATAAGTTACCAAAAACACTTGGGCCGGTAATTTAAGCAAATATAGCTTTGTAAACATCCAAAAATTCTTGAAAATAACCTATTTCTCACGTAATTATACAATGATATTAGAGAATGACTGATTTGACGAGGATCTGCCTACTGTTCTCGAAAATTTTAATAGAGCACAAATAAGTTTCAAGCCTACAATTGATGATAACAGTTGGAGTTTATTGCAGCACAATACAAATGGGCACTGATGCAATCAATGAAAGACTATGCAGAAGCGACGTGAACAGTAAAATATGCAGATCTTGAATTACAATTGGCACAAGAATCTTGAAAACACTGTCTTGCACATAGGGAAATTCCAAAATCGGCTTTTACATATAAATAAATGTGTGAATTCCATCAATTTTTTTATTTAGCTGTTTCTGTGCCAACTTTTACACTGACATGCCAAATAAGAACACTGCAGCATGAGTTCATCCAAGTCAAAATCTACACAAATGTGCAGCACTGACTAAGCACATCTTCTGCCTGTTGCAGCTAACAGTGCCTCTCTCCATCCTACCGCTTCTTGATATCACAGCCCTGGCCACCCACTCAACTCCTCACCTTCTGCCTTCCACTATTCACCCCAACACCTACCTTCACCTCAATAGTTTCATACCTTCCAGACTATCTTTTTCTACCTTCAATCCTACAGAACAAATTCCTTCATACCCAAATCCTTATATCCCAGTGCATGACCTTTGGTTGTTAAGAGATGGTTGGTTTGTTGGTTGGTTGGCTGATCTGGGGGAGGGGACCAAAGAGTGAGGTCATTGGTCCCATGATCTAGGTTGGCAGAAATAAAGGGAGGAACTACACAAACAGCACAGTTCAGTCAAGGGGAGGTGATAACATGCAAACAGAGAGGGAAAAGGGACATCAAGGCAGAAGGAAGAGGAAATAACAGGAGGTGGGTGGGTGGAAATGGAGAGCATAGGTGCCCCTGAAACGCTATGCATGGTGGGACACCAGCACTACCACTGGCCTGTCATGACACCCACACCATACCATTATCATAAGACAATCAGGCAACACCAGGGGAAGATGACACATGAAAAGGGAAACAACACAGAAAACAAAATGTAGGGAAACGGTGAGGAGAACCTAGCTGGTGTGGAGCCAAGGTCAAGGCCTCCATAGCCAACGCTAACTGAGGTATTCAAATTCTAGAGAAAAATTCAAGGACTTATACCTGAGAGGGAAAACTTCTTTCATGAAGAAGACTGAGGGCAGATGTAACCATGTGAGGGTTGTTCACTAACACTCACAACAAGAAAGGTGGGAGAGCATATTTAGTGTGAAGGGCCAAAAAGCAGGAGCAGTTCAGCAAATTATGGATCACAATGAGGGTAGCCCTACAACTAAAAAGAGAAAGAGCTGGGGAGTGCAACTCATTGTGGACTAGAAAACTGTGGGTCAAACTAGTATGGTCAATATGAAGATGGCAGAGGCTGGTATATTTCTACCAGGAGAGCCAGAGAGAAAAATGTATGTGGGAGTCTCCTTGATGGCGCAAAATTTATTAGATGAGGGGGGGGGGGGGGGGGTAGCCTCCCAGGAGTTGACCGAAGACAGAGCAAAAAGGGGATTTGGTGTAAAGCCGCAAATCTGCCCCCGGAGTGTTCATGGAGAACAGAGGGTAAGTGCTTCCCTCCCCCAGCCAGACACTCTACAACTTCATTACCTGGGATACCTACGTGGTCACGAATCTGAAGGAAATCAACCAAACAAGCAGCATTACCAAGATCAGCAAGGTGGTCATGTATGGCAGAGACCAAGGAGAAACTAAGCGATAGTCTGAAGGCCACTCACTGAGTCCATACATAACAAAACTCAAGTGCGTGAGGACTGTTTATGGAAGCAGAGGACCTGACAGATGGCCATCAATTCTGCAGTAAACAACCCATACGTGGCAGGCAAGAGATGGTGTTCTGTGCAAACAGAAGACGTGAAGGCATACCCCACATGATTGGTAGATTTAGAGCCATAACCCATAAGAGTTTTTGGAACACACAATGAAACACCTTTGGAGCGGCAGAGGCTTTCGGACTCCAGAAGAGATCCATCCAAATCCTGGGCTGAGGGACTAACCAACACGGAGGGCGAGGGGAGGGGGGGGGGGGAGGGAGGAGGTCGGGAGAGAACATGGGGAAGAGGACATGGAGGAGAGATGGTGATCACAGCAGAGAGCAGTGAGGTCGAGCCAACTGGTAAAAACACACCCGAGGGTGAAAAGTGAGTAGGTGACAAAACGAAACTGCGAAAAGAACATAATATGAGGTGAGGGGTGAGCAGGGGATGAGTGTATAGTGATGGCATAAGAAACCAGAAGCTGGGATTGCCGAATTGAAAGGGGAGGGATTCCAGTATCAACCAGAAGACTATCGACAGGGCTAGTGCAAAAGGCACCAGTGACTAAACGGATACCATTATGGTGAACTGGGTCTAAGAGAAGCAGCATTGAAGGGGCAACTGATCCATAAACTGAACAACCATAGTTTACACAACACAAAACTAATGCCCAGTAATGGTGGAGAAGGCTCCAACAATCCGTGTCCCAAAAGGTGTGAGCAAGGAAGCGAAGAACACTGAGTTCATGAAAACAGCTAACCTTCAGATGACAGATATGGGGCAACCAAGTAAGCTTGTTGTCAAAAAGAAGACCCAAGAAATAGAAATGGGGGACCATGGTCAGGCATTGGGTGTCAAGGTAGAGCTCCAGATCAGGATGGACCATAGTATGGTGACGGAAATGCAGCACCCTCAATTTGAGGGCAGAGAATGAAAACCGTGAGAGTGTGCATGCCGGATGGCACCCTGGAGCTGTCATTTGCAGAGGCCACCGAGTGGGAGCTAGCCCAAATACAGAAATCATCCACACACAGAGTAGGGATGACCAATGGGCCAGAAGAGGTCACAAGTCAATTAATACCAATGAGAAAAAGGACACTTAATACAGAGCCCTGTGTAACACCATTCTCTTGCGTCCATGGGAAGCTGAGAACAGTACCAACTTGGACTCTTAACGACCAGTAGGACAGGAACAGGCGAATAAAAACTGGAAGGGGCCACTGAAGACACCACTCATGGAGCACAAGGAGGATGTTATGGTGCCAAGCTGTATTGTAGGCCTTATGAAAATTGAAGAAAACTGCGACAAGATGACGGCACTGAGAGAAGGCCTTCCAAACTGCGGTTTTCAATTGAAGCAGATGATCAATTGGAGACTGTCCCTCCCAAAAGCTGTACTGGTAAGAAGATAAAAAGTCCCAAAACCCAAGGACTAAATTGAGCCGACAAGCCAACATCCATTCTAGTAACTTGCAGATGACATTCGGCAGGCTGATTGGGGCATAACTATCAAGAGACAATGGATCCTTGCCAAGACTGTCTCTCCATTGAGACAGGGAAATGCCTTGGAGTCAAATATTGTGAAACACCTGGAAGAGAGATGTTGTTGTGGAAGATTGAGGTGTTGAGGCAATTAGTTATGGATGGAATCAGGGCCAGGAGCTGAATTGTGGGAAGAAGATATACCGGGTGATTATAATTAAAGTTAAACTTTCAAATTGCTGTAGAAATAACACCACTGGTCAGAATGATGTCAAATTGCAATAGAATATTGTTGGAGAACGGGGAAAACACATGGCAGAAGAAAATTAAATAGTTACAACTGTAGCAATAGATGGCGCTGTAAGCATCACAGTTTAATACTGGTCATGTGTGTGTGTGTGTGTGTGTGTGTGTGTGTGTGTGTGTGTGTGTGTGTGTGTGGGAGGGGGGGGGGGCGGGCTTATGGGTGCTCAATGTCGAGGTCATTAGTGCCCTGACATACATTAAAAGAATTGAATGTGGACAAACTTAGTAAAATGGAAGCATGCATGCAAAGAAAGCGGGAAATGAAGAAAAATGCTGTATAAGAAAATAAAGCATAAGGAAAACAAGAAATGATTGTCAAGGATGCCACAGGAAATTGTCACTGGCTGGCACCTGGCACTTACGTAAAATATGGATGAGCCAGTCAGCCTGTGAATGAATGAAGACCCTCTCCCTGAAATCTTGGTATAAACATTGGACAAGTCAGAGAACTTTAAAACTTCAACCACATTCATTTGAGTATTTCCTAAAAGAGATGGCAGATCCGCCAGCAAGTCAGCCGCGGCCCGCTGGTCAGAAAATAAAATGCAATCCAATAAAACGTGGTGCACAGTGATCTGGATGCCATAAGCACCACACATTGGAGGGTCCTCACGCTGGAGCAGGAGGCCATGCATCATAGGACTGTGGCCTTTCTGAAGCCAAGTGAGGAGAACCTTGTCCCATCTACGGGGCTGGAAGGAAGTACACAACACACGTGTTGTGGGCTTGACTACATGGAGCTTATTGTCAGTAATTTCCAGCCACTCATCCTCCCACTGACGCACGACTTGTGAGCTCAACAGTGAGGTGAGTGGGTGCAGGGGGATGGCACACTGAAAGACTTGTGGATCGAGACATGCCTCCTTGGCTGCAAGATCTGCCCTTTCGTTCCCAGCAATGCCGACATGCCCTGGAACGCAGCAGAAAGCCACCTCCTTCCCCAGTCGTTTTAGTTGGAAGAGGGCATCCTGGATTGTCTGGACTATTTTATCTGCGGGATACAAATGTTGCAATGAGTGAAAGGCACTTAGTGAGTCAGTACAAACAAGAAATTTAGGAAGGGAAGAACATCTCATCTGCTCCAGTGCACGCAAGATTGCAGACAATTCTACATTGAAGACAGTAAATGTTTGAGGCAGTCAGACCTTGAGGATATGATCCAGAAAAACAACAGAGCAACCAACAGAATCCTCATTTCGACCCATTCGTAAAAACAGCTACATTGTCATGGTGCTCAGATAAAATGGCAGAAAATGTTGCATTAAAAACTGTGGCAGGAGTGAAATCTCTCTTGTAATGCACCAAATCTAAAATCACTCTGGGCCTCTCCAGTGACCAGAGTGACAGGTGGTTAAAACCCTGGATTTGCGGCTGCACTGGTTCCATACTGAGGGACTCCAGCACATGTTGCACACGGATCCCAAACAGCATTGTGGCTCGGGGATGGTGGGAAAAAAAGAGGGTCCAGAGGTAGATGAGCAACAATGTGGTGAGCGGGTGAGGTTGGAGCTGCAAGAAACTTACAAACCTGGCGCACCAGTAGGAGCTGCTGCCGGATGGTAAGGGGCGGTTCCCCAGCCTCAGCACAGAGGCGGGGTATGGGACTGGTCTGATAAGCACCTGTGGCCAGTCAAATCCCTACGTGGTGGACAGCATCAAGGAGCTGCAAATAAGAGGGCCGCACTGACCCATACACCGTGCACCCATAGTCCAGCCGTGAACGCACAAAAGCCCGATAAAACTGGAGGAGATGTGCCCTGTCTGCTCCCCAAGATCTGTGGCTGAGGCACTTGAGGACGTTCAGTAACTTCAGGGTTCTGGCTTCAAAGTCTTGCAGGTGTGGCAACCATGACAATCTGGAGTCAAAAATGAGGCCCAGAAACTGCACTGTATTTCTAAAACGTAGGATAGTGACCTCACCATATGCAAGGCATGCAAATTATGAGGACAACGAGAACAATTAAAATGAACACACACACTTTTCGGCAGAAAACTGGAAACCTGTCTTTACTGCTCACTCCTCTAACCGCCACACTGTAAGTTGCAACTGACGGCTCACCGTTGCAACACTGAAGGAGGAACAGAAAACAGCAAAGTCATCCACAAATAAAGAGCACTGTACTGGACTCCTTACTGGAGATGTTATACTGTTGATAGCTATGGCAAAGAGGGTAACACTTAAAAGACTGCCCTGGGGACACCATTCTCCTGCTCAAATCAATCAGACAGTGTCTCACCAACTTGGGTCCGAAAAAACCGCTGAGACAGGAAAGACCGAATGAAAATGGCGAGGTGGCCACGAAAGTCCCATTGATGCAGTTGTGTGAGAGTACAGTGTCTCCAAGTAGTATCGTATGCCTTACTAATATGAAAGAAGATGCTGATACAGTGATGCTGACGGAGGAAAGCCTGCTGAATAGCTGCCTCTAGGAGGGTCAGGTTGTCGACTGTGGACCTAAATTTTCAGAATCCACACTGAGAGCAGCTAAGGAGTGGCCTGGCCTCTAACAGCCATACTAGACGATGGTTAACCATCCGTTCCAGGGTCTTTCTGACACAACTCATCAAGGTGATACTCTGATAACTACTGGGACATCTGCGGTCCTTTCCTGGTTTGAGGAGAGGGATGAGAATTGCCTCCCTCCACGAGTTGGGGAAGGCGCCTGTCTGTCACATTAGATTATTTATTTATTTATTTAGCGTATGTCTAATACAGACATATCATGAAATTACATATACATATGTATATATTGACACACAAGAAACTGAAGTTTGTCTTTACAACTGAATATCCAGTCCTTCAATTCAGCGCACTGCATCTGGAGTTGCTAGCAGGAAGTCCTCTTTGGTGCCGTGATAGGCTCGAATCCTGCATTCACTGACAATGTGGTGGACAGTCTGGTATGGAGCCCCGCAGTCACAAGCTGGATCAGGCAGCTTGTTCCACGTAAAGAGAGCATCCCTGCATCGCCCATGGCTGGTACGGATTCTGTTGAGAGTAGACCACGTCTTGCGTGGTAAGTCGAATCCACTTGGAAGTTTAGCACCTGAGAAGATGTTATGCAGGTGCACATCTGTCACTGCTTCCCACCGACCTTTCCATTCTTCAAGAGGTTTGAAATTCTTAGCAACCATGTCAGCAGCATCGCACAGAGTTGGATGACGTGATTTCAGTCTCTTGCGATTTAAAAGTGGCAGGTCGCTATGCACGGGTAGGTTAGAATTCCTGGAGATCTTGTGGAATTCTCTCATAAGGGCAGTACATCTGCGTAGATCAGGAGGCATTTTCCGGTTAACAGTGGAAGCCAATAAACTGGAGTAGATCTGATTGTGCCAGATATTATGCGCATTGTCGTGCCTCCTGGGTGGTGCTAATTGAGCAACAGTGATTACAGGTAGCCAGACTATTCATACGATCTCCTGGCAATGACATATCAACTAAATAGCAGAAACAGTTCTTTTCAGAGCTCATTAACAAGAAACATTGGACCAACTATCAGACTCCTTCAACTGAATATCGAAAGCATTAGCAGGGCAAAGTGTGACTACCTGTCAAAATTTTTGCTGGACAACAATATCGATGTCGTCGCCATTCAAGAAACTCGTGTTTCCAGCGAAGAAATAGTCCGAAGCCGAGGTCGAATTCCTGGATATTCTGCACTTGGTGTAACTTACCACGAGGTGTATGGAATTGCTACGTATGTCCGTAACAACATAAACGAAGCTTCGTTGATTTCTGTAAGTGTGGAGGCAGATATACATACAGTTGTCATACAATTGCACGGCATTACTACTACAAATGTTTACAAACCACCCAAAACAACATGGCCTGATTTTGTCCGACATTAGGTTAAAATATTCAGTAAGGATTTCTTTTGATGCCACTGGCAGATGTCAAAGCATGCAGTAACGGATGTGGTCATGACATGGTGCAGTGTCAGAAGTCTCATTCAGTGCCGCTTCGAGATCCCACATGGAGAAAGGGGAGTTGTAGGTCTCAGAACTGTTTGACCAAGAAGTCCGACTTTTTCCTCTCGACAGTCGCATGGTAGCGATGAAATGCTGGATCCTGGCTTGCAGTGGCAGTGGTTTATACAAAATGCATGTCCAGCATATGAGCAATGTTTCTAGGTGGTGTTTAGAGGCACCCCTGGTTCAGCACTGCAGCTATCGGGAAACAGCTGTGTTTACCAGAAATTCTCCGGATGGCTTCCATACTTTTGAGCAACAAGTGGAATGATTGATGGAGTTCAGGAACTTGTGCCATGACCGCTTTTTGCTCTCTTTAATGACACGGCGAGCCTTGGCTCTCGCGATGCGAATGGTTGTGAGATTGTCCGCTGTTGGGCAGGATTTCATCAATGAGCCGCACGCTCATACGGGATAGCTAAATGGCACTCTTCTGTCCACCAAGGGACAGGTCGCCTCTGAAGAGGGCCGAAAGACTATGGTATGGATATATCAGCAGTATGATGGATCACATACGTGATGTGAACTACCCATTCCTGGACACTTTGTCACAGTGTTCAAACACAGCCAACTGGCCGAACAGCGTACAGTTACCCTTGCCAATCATCAATGTTGGTGGCTTCTGTTCCAGCAACACACCATCGAGTAGCTGAAGGCAGATCGGGAAGTGGTCGTTGGAATGAAGATCGTCAATGATCAGAGTCAGCGAGGGCTGGAGAGCAGAGAATAGGTCGACGGCTGAGAATGACCCAGTAGCAGCGCAGAAATGAGTCAGAGCACCAGCGTTTAGGAGGCACAGCTCTCGAGAGGTCAGGAGGCTCTCCAAAACTAGACCCCGAGGGCAAGTAGACGTTGAGCCCCACAGGGCATGGTGGGCATTGAAGTCGCCCAGGAGGAGAAATGGTCGCACGAGTTGTGCGATAAGATCTGTGAAAGCCTCAGAGTATAACACATCCAGTGGAGGTAAATAAAGACAAGAAACTGTAAGCCTCTGACGTGCAGCAATTTCAACTACAACTGCTTGTAGGTCAGTATCCAGCGGAAGAGCAGGGGAGTGGTGCCCATTATTGACAAACACAGCAACCCCTCCTTTGGCTCTTTCCCCAGTCAGGTCATCCTTGCGATATAGGGTATAGCCCCATAGTGCAGGTGCATCAGATGCTTTGAAATGTGTTTCCTGCAAACGTAAGCACAAAGGATGTTGCTGTACTAGGAATTTCGGTTCCTCCAAGTACGTCCTGAATCCATTCATGTTCCACTGTAGAATGGGAGCCATTTATCACAGGGGTAGTACTTTCATCCTGACTTTCTAATGGGGAGGGGAGTGCACAATGGGTGGAGGCACAGTTTTGGATTGAGATGATTGCCCCAATCCGACATAAAGCTCCATAGCCTCTAAGGACGAATCGACAGACACGTTAGATCAATGTCGACATTGTCAGGTTTTCTGCCCAATTCCACCAGTGGTTGATGATGTGCCTTGGATTTTTTTCCCTGAGTAGACTTTGCAGCCACAATCGTAGCTGCCACAGCTTTCTCTGAAGCTCTCGGGGAGGGGGACACAGGCATAGAAATGACTGCAGCAGCGCAAGTGCATGGACACACGAAGGTATTAGTGCCGACACTAGCAGCCTCAGTTTGTGTAGCAGCCTCAGTTTGTATAGCAGCGTCAGCATTCTGTGTGGGCTGTAAAACAATGGAAGTGAAGGAGGTAGCAAAACATGGTGGCAGCATGGCTTTACAGAGCTTTTTCACCTCAGTATAGGGGATGCGCTTAATAGTTTTAAGCTCCTGTATCTTCCGTTCTTCCAGATACACACTGCAGTCCAACTCCAGAAAGGGTGAGGTCCAGAGCAATTCACACACTTCAATGGACACCTTAATGGGCGGCCTGACCACACTTGCCACAAAATAGTGGTCGACTACAAATGACAAATGAATCATGTAACAACGCCTAAGGTGTATGTCTGATGTTAAACAAATTGTACTACTCAGTGTGCATGGGTGTACAGGTGTGATACCATTAGTTACGTAAGCCCATTCACCACGGCAAGGTCATATCACATCAGACGGGAAAAATCAGTTTTTAATTGTCCTAAGGCCAAAATCAGCATTGTTAAGACTTTTGTGGCCACTTGTTGACAAACTGCCTATTGGCTTCTGTCTCGGGTTTTTTGGCTGACGTTTATCTCATGATTTTACTGACGTTTCGCCAGGGGCGGTTCTCCTCTTGCTATCTGCGACGGTCATTTGCTGCAGTACGGGAAGCCAGGATCCGTTTACCTTCAGGCTTTCCTCTTTCTTGTTGAATCTGTCTGCACGTTTTTGTATTTCTACAGCTTCCCTGAACAAGCGGATGTGATAGTGCTTCTCTACAGCCAAAACTTCTGTCACGGCGAATTTTATTACGTGGTCAGTCTCAGTGCATGCTCTGCCATGGCCTGTTTCTCCACCCGTTCCAACCTGCAATGTCGCTTATGTTTTTTGATCCTGGTGTTGATTGATCATCCAGTCATTCAAACATACACTTTTCCGTATGTGCATGGTATGCGGTATATTCCTGACATTGTAAGTGGGTACCTTTTCTCCTTTGCCGATCTAAGACACTCTTTGATCTTTCTTGTCAGTTTGAAAATTGTCTTTATGCCGTGTTTGTGCAATATACAGCCGATTCTGTTGGTCACTCTTGGAATGTATGGCAGAAAGGCCGTAGCCGACATTTCTTTTTCTGATTTCTTACTTTGCCAAGTGTTTTGCTCTGTCACACTTCTAACATAATTTTTGGTGTACCCATTGCTCCTCAAAACACTTTCCAGGTGTTGCATTTCACATCTGAGGTGTTGCGGTTCACATATTCATCCTGCTCGCATTATGAGCATATTAATCATGCCTCTTTTCTGGCTCAGGTGGTGGTTTGATAGTTTGTACAGGTATCAGTCCATGTGTGTCGATTTTCTATAGACGCTGTGTCCCAGGTTTTCGCCATCCCTTGTGACCAGCACATCTAGAAATGGCAGTTTTTTCTCCTTTTCTACTTACATGGTAAATTTAATGTTGGCATGGAGGCTGCTTAAGTGTCTTAGGAAGTCACCGAGCTGTTCTTCATCATGGTTCCACACTACAAAAGTATCATTAACGTATCTGTAGCACACCTTAGGTTTGCAAGTTGCCAAGTCCAGTGCCTGTGCTTCGAAATGTTCCATGATGAAGTTGGACACCACTGGACTAAGAGGACTACCCATGGTGACGTCTTCCAGCTCTTCGTAGAAATTGCCATTCCACATGAAATATCTCATGGTGAGACATGCATGAAAGAGCTTTGTGATGTCTTACAGGAAAATGGAACCGACAAGAATATATTGGTACTGCCCGCTGATAAGGGGAATGCCACCATCGTAATGAAGACCGAAGATTATGAGCAAAAGATCCGAGACCTATTAGATTCGACGACGCACTGAAAACTAAGCACAGATCTGACACAGCTTATCACATGGAATAAGAATCTGTTAATCAAGGCATCTGCTCTGCTGGGGGGCATACAGAGAAACCTGCGCAACACAGAAGCCCTACCACCTCGGCTGTGTGGATTATCTAAGATCCATAAGAACAACTTTCCATTAAGACCAATTGTCAGCTGTCCTGGATCACCTATGTATAAATTGGCAAAACACTTGGCCTCTCTGCTCCAGCCACACATGGGGAAGACACACACATACATAAAAGACTCAGAACATTTCATTCAGAAGCTTCAGAAACTGAAACTTGCACCAAACGACATCCTGGTCAGCTTTGATGTTGTCTCTTTGTTTACCAAAGTGCCACTCAGTGACGCTCTGGAACACATTGGTTCCATTTCCCCACAAGACATCACAAAGCTCTTCCATCCATGTCTCACCACGAGGTATTTCACGTGGAATGGCAATTTCTACGAACAGCTGGAAGGCATCGCCATGGGTAGTCCTCTTAGTCCAGTGATGGCCAACTTCTTCATGGAACATTTCGAAGCCCAGGCACTGGACTTGGCGACTTGAAAACCTAAGGTGTGGTATAGATACATCGATGATACTTTCGAAGTGTGGAGCCATGGTGAAGAACAGCTCAGTGACTTCCTAAGGCACTTGAACAGCCTCCATGCCAACATAAAATTTACCATGGAAGTAGAAAAGGACAAAAAACTGCCATTTTTAGATGTTCAGGTCACAAGAGATGGTGCAAACCTGGGACACAGTGTGTATCGAAAACCGACACACACAGATTGATACCTGCACAAACTATCAAACAACCACCCGAGCCAGAGAAGAGCCATGATTAATACGCTCATAATGCGAGCAGGACGAATATGTGAGCCGCAACACCTCAGACGTGAAATGCAACACCTGGAAGGTCTTCCGAGGAGCAATGGGTACTCCACAAATTATATTAGAAGTGTACCAGAGCCAAATTTTTGGCGACATAAGAAATCAGAAAAGAAATGTCAGCTATGGCCTTTCTGCCATACATTCCAAGAGAGATGGACAGAATTGGCCGTATATTGCGTAAAGACAATTTTCAAACCGACAAGGAAGATCAAAGAGTGTCTTAGGTCGACAAAGGAGAAAACGGACCCACTTATAATCTCAGGAATATACCGCATACCATGCACGTGCAGAAAAGTGTATGTCGGAATGACTGGGCGATCAATAAACACCAGGATCAAAGAACATAAGCGACATTGCAGGTTGGGAAAGGTGGAGAAATCGGCCGTGGCAGAGCACGCACTGAGTGACACCAACCACGTAATAAAATTCGCCGACACGGAAGTTCTGGCTGTAAAGAAGCACTATCACACCCGCTTGTTCAGAGAAGCTGTGGAAATACAAAAACATGCAGACAGTTTCAACAAGAAAGAGGAAAGCCTGAACGTAAACAGATCCTGGCTTCCTGTACTGCAGCAAACGACTGTCGCAGGTAGCAAGAGGAGAACCGCCCCAGAAATGACTGCAGAGAGGCCCTCAGACATTGGCGGGCCAGGTACATATTGGCTGCGGCCGCGAGCTCGGCTCCAGTTCACCACCAGCAATGGAGGGTGAAGCTTTGATAATGCCAGCCACTCGTGCTGGCGAAACGTCATTAAAATCATCAGATGAATGTCAGCTGAAGAACCTGAGACAGAAGCCAATAGGCAGCTTGTCGTAAAAAGCATCACTCACACTGGTTGTTAACTGTCCAGAGCCCAAAAACCGCATAAAAAGCATCGATCAAAATCAAATCAAATTATTTATTTCTGTGTGAATGGCACAAAACATGATCAATATGTTGTCCAAGATTTTCTGCAAGAAAACTGATCGAAGTTTTTCCGCGGTCACATTCAGAATGTGTTGCGCAATGCATGCAGTCAATGCAGCTAGGTTTGTAATCGGATCACTGAACACAACATCTTTCAGATAGACCCACAACCAGAAGTCACATGGATTAAGATCAGGTGATCGGGACGGAAAGGCTGTAGGGAAATGGCGCCTGATAATTCTATCATTTCCAAAATGGCGCTTCAGCAGCTGCTTAACTGGATTTAAAATGTGTGGAGGTGTGCCATCTTGCATAAAAATGGTCCCATCCACACTGTTGGAGAGCTGGGATGACATGGTTGCTCAAAAGACAATTCTGTGTATTGACATATCCTGTCACATGGAAGTGGGCTTTGTCTGTCCACAAAACCTTCCACGACCAATCATTGTCCACTTCCATGCAAGCAAGAAATTCTAAAGCAAATGTCTCTCTTGCTGGTAGGTCAACAAGAAGCAACTTGTGCACATGGGTAATTTTGAACGGATAGCAAAGAACGATATTTCGTAGGATTTTACACACCATGCTCATGGGCATGTCCAATGTTTGGGCAATTCTCCGTGCACTACACATGTGCTCACCACCACTTGTCTCCTCCTGAACTGCTGTGGCCACTGCTTCCACTGACATTGAATCAATTCATGTCCTCCCTCAAACAAGTTGCACACCAAAAGAACTCGTCTTTTCGAATTTCCGAATCATTTTCACTAGACCCACAGCAGCCATCGGACCAACGCCTTTTATCAAACCCTTCAGTGTCTGGAAATTCTGCAGAGCGACATATATGCACAGTCATCATTCTTGCAATACTGCTTTACAAGCAGAGTGCAATCCTGCATTGAGACAATCATGGCGAACATCACAGACATGAAAGGAGGAAAAGCTGTCTACGCGGTGTGTTTATACCAACTTCAATGTGTCGTGTGCATGACAGGTGTTTTCATTTACGTATTGCGACACATACAGATCCATCTATGCATCAATTTTCACACTATTTTTTTCTTCTGCCATACATTTTCGCCCTTCTCCGATAATATTACATTGCAATTTGATGTCATTCTGACCAGTGGTGTTATTTCTAAAGTGTTTCTAAAGTTTAATCACCCTGTATATCTACATTTTTTGGAAAAAATATTGATATATCGATAATTTATCAACAGCCCAAGTTGTAAGGTGTTCTGCGAGAACTGATGGGTCTGTACAAAGGCTACTTGGAAGGACAAGGCCCAGAATGGAAGACTGCTGCTGACAACCTTGGAGGGTGCAAATTGTAGCCCACAGCCATGATGAATGGACAGAAGAACCAAGAACCTAGAGAGGAGACAAAGCATTCCCAACACATCTGTTTGCTCTGTATGATTAATTAGCAGGCTATGACGTGAAAATGTTTAAATTTAATAAGACCAGCAGAGGACGGATGCCGCTTAAGATGTTTCAAGGTGTGAGAATGATCATGGATAGCGGTGGCATTGGCCAAGCTTCACCACAGAACAGGCTGATGGTGAATGGGGCCTGTCAAGCAGGGAACAGCAATGCTGGCAATGCAGATTATCTTACCAGACAGATCACAGACGACTTCCTCAATCCAAACTGGCTAAGGAGGTGGGAATACAACCTGGGAGCTGTGTAGAGGCTAATCAGCCCAGCAGTGTAACCTGGTAATCGGGATATGGGAAGGGAACAAAAGAATCATTGGGAAGTGGTCACTATCAGAGAGGTCATTGTACGGCAACCAGCATAAGGAAGGAAGAAAGAAGGGGAGGGGAAGAGAGTGGAAGATCAGTGGCAGAGAAAGCACCATGGGCGGCATTAAAATGAGTCGGGAAGCCATAATTAAGAAGGCACAGGTCATAGTCCGCAAGAAATTGTTTAATGTGGAGCCCCCGACTAAATGCAAAACTACTGCCCCACAAAAGGCGATGGGCATTAAATTCCCCAAGGAGGAGAAAGGGAGAGGGGGAACTGCTGAATGAGGGCAGTCAGGGCAGCAGATTACGTGGGTTGTCAGGAGAGACAGAGATTGCATACCGTGACTGCAAAGTCCAAGTGGACCCGGACGGCAACTGCTTCCAATGGGGTACGAAGTGGGATCCATGTACTAACAATATCCGTACACACCAATGTCCAGACGCCACTGGACTATCCTTTTGTTTCAATAGCGTGAATCTGTTTCAATTGCATTTTTAAGGCTGCTGCCCAAGAAGCTTCTGATGAACAGGTGCCATGTGCATTGTTATTGATTGCTTCTGGAATCTGTAAAGTGACTTTATCACAAAGAAAAGAAAAATTCCTGCTTTTCTGAACCCAGATATTACATTTTATTGGACGTGATAGTTATATTTTTGAAGGTTTTCTTCAACAACCTGGGAAATAGGGATTTTGTCACCACGCCTCTATTCTTCCTTTTCCAATCATCTAGCACATTTCTCCAAGCAAGTTTTGAAGGTCTAAAAAAGGACACATCAGGTGGCTGACACAAATGAGTAGAATTAGGTGGTAGAAGCACAAATTTAATTTCCTGTTTCTGGCACAGTTTAATCACGTTATAAGACAGATGACTCTAGAGATAGCGACCTATAATCACTTCAGGTCCCTCCAATTGCTGGGATTATGGCAACCATGATTCTAACATCGTTAGGTCAAACCAATCACTTTTATTCCTATTATAACCTGCACCAGTTATGTCCTCTTCTGTCCAAGTATCGTAGAGGTGTTTTGCCCTATAAACTGTGTACAGTGGGAGGACTGAGCTGTCGGCAGCTGCTGCTATCACCACACTAATACTTGACTTAGAAATATCCACTATCCTTTCAGAATGTCTTGGGCCTCGCTTCACTATTACTTTCACTTGTCCGCGATCGTCACAAAAGTTTGTCTCATCATAGTTTATAATGTTGGGAGGGAGGGACACCACTCAAGGTCACTTCAAGGTTTTTAAAATAATCAATCACTGTTTCTTGGGTAACTGCTGCCTTTGCCCTCTTCACATTTTCACTTACTCTAACCATTAGTTCTTTCTTTCTTTTCTGAAAAGATTTTACCCACTATGCCCACGTCGACTGTCACAAAATCTTTTTTCAATCCTCCCTGCTCAATTGAGATATGCCTGTACAATATCCCTAGCATCATTATTCTTCAAAGGAAACCCCCATTTTGCACAACACAATAATCCTTCAACCAGGCTTTTTCCCTCACTATTGGTTAATGCTGGTCGGCCGCCCATCTCGTATTTGTACCTTTCCTTGAGTTTGTCATTTAATGCTGTATATGGAACTGCGTATTGCTCTGAAGCTTTCTGGATGCTGATTTGACAGCTTTCACCGTACTTAGAAGAAATTCTGGTTAGTAGTTGGATTTCCATGTTGGTCCCAGAACCTTTGGGTATACTCGCATTATCGGATTCACCCAACAAAAATGCAGTTTTGCAATTAGGCCTGCATAGTGACTGAGCAGTATTAGCAATGAACAAAAAAATGAAACTATATCACTTAAGACATTCATATGCAAGCAATAATATTGCAACTTACCAGTTAGACTTCGGAAGTAACAGGCACCAGCAGAAGTTTCCACACTATTGTGTTGACTAAACGAGTGTAGCACAAGAATCACACACCTACTGACAATGCGATTTTCTGGTTGTGCGCATTCCAACATGCCACTGTTGTAAATAGATTAGTCAAGAATTCACAATAATGGTCAGCTGCAATGTAATTGTTAAAATGCTACGCTCAGTTATCCAAGTGTGGAAAAACCAGCAAATGATCAGATTGACACCACCTGATCAGATTCATCTCATTTTATTGTATTCTCCAGTAGTGTTTGATCAATGAAAATGGAGGGAGCAAACAGCTTATGCATTATGTGCAAAATCATACTTGAAGGTACAATTGTAGTCACAGATTTACTTTCCAAATTATGCCTTCCTAAACTCGTATAAAGATTTCTGCAGGAGCAGTCAAAAGTACTGCATGGGATCTTGCTCAATGATGACAACATACGTACTACCAGGACTGTGAAGACTCACAAATTTCAGGACTCCCTAATGTACACACTTCGACATTCATATTACAGTACCCATTAGGACACATGAGGTTGCTCTCATATGCAGACATTGTTTCAAACACTGGAAGTGCCTAAGCTTGCCTACAATGCAATCCTCTACAAAGTTTGTCCAATACTTTGTGGAGATATGAAGGTAAGTCTATGGAAAAAGAGCTACTTCCTTAAAATCTTTCAAAAATTTTTTTTATTTTTCCTCATACTATCAGTTTCTTTTTGTAATTTGCCTATTCCACTCATATGGTACATGTCCTTAACACATTCTTCTATATATAAACAAAATGTGGCTTCTTTATTATCACCACCTCTGTGAATATGATTCTTACAAATTTTAAAAGTAGCTATGTAGGTGACTCATATAGTAATTACCTTTCTCTGGAGTTTGTTGAATATCAAAAGTAATACTTACCAACCACAAATCCTTCCTACCAACTAAGCTTATACCATGTTAAAATATTTTAATGAGTCAACATAAAACAATTTTGATTCTACTTCAAATTTTGGTGTACTACTTTAAGGTAAAATAAACAAGACTTCAACTGCTACAACTATTTGTCTTGGCATATTAATGCATGTCTGTTTTTCAACCCTGAACTGTATCTTTACGCTCTTTAATGCAGTCTACAAGCAGTTCGCTCAAGGCATTCTTGCCCCCCACCCCAGTTTATGACACATAAAAGTCATCAGTAACATATTTCCTATATTTGGTAGTGGAAGCATGAGCCAAATGCAGATTTTAATGGTTTAATGAACTGAGGAACAAATAATGTCTCTATGAAGAGTGTGATGAGTTCCACAACAACAGATGATAGCGTGAAAAACCATGAGCTGCCACAGATTTTTATTGAACATCACAGCTAGTTTTGGTCTCATATGATGCCATTATCAAATGACACCAAGATCTCAAGAACAAATAAGAAAGATAAGAATGAATTCACAATCTGATACTTGTCAAAATGATGCATGTAAGGCACAGTTTTTATGGAGCATAAGTACAGAAATAGGTAACAAACACAACATAGAAAGTACCTTACATGTTCTGTCTGTTGAGCTACATGAAGTGTCCGATTACAAACTGAGGAATAGAATTTTTACTTAAAACTGAGTTAAGTTGAAAAGTTTAGCATATATGAGCTCAAAATAGTTTAGGTAAGATGCACCAACAGATTGGAGAAAATATGATGTTTCAGAAATTGTGTGTTATATCAGACAGTGTGCTAATGCCACAAGCTAGAGCACCCTCTTGTGCTGACTGGAAATCCTCGCATTGAAGTGAAGGCAAAAAGAAGACAGGTTACAGCCATTCATCTTCCTTGGTTGCTTGTAAGAGCTATTGGTTACTGACTGCTAGACATTACTATCTTCGACTACATCCTTACGCTTGAATTGTTCATCTGACTGAAATTGTTTTCTTTACTGTCACATTTTTTATTTTGAAACTGTACTTGCTTTACATACAGCACAATTATTGGCCTCATGGCATTCTTAAACACGACTGGTAGGAACTGCACCTTGTGCCACTGATTTAGGTAATTATGTATTACTTGTGATGAATGAAGGGAACTTCATGAGCCAAGATCACTAAAAAGCATTGTATTGGAAGACTGGTTTTGACAGAGCTATGCTATCATCATCGGATCTTATGCTTTAAAATTTTTTTTACAATATACTGTGCAATAGTGTTGCAAGTCACTCCACATTGCATATGCACTTCCCTCTCCTATGAAGAGGGCATGAGTCTACAATCATGTCAAATATAAAAGTACTATGCTCGGATACAAACATAACTGTATTGCACCAAATGCAAATGTTCATGCTAACCACCATCTGGCAACTGACAGACGTGGTGTAAATTCAACGACCACCACATACATCCACCAGGTGGCGCTAGGGCATTTGGCTGGATTATTGTCTTGTATATGTCAATGTGTAGTGATCTTCATGGTAGTAGAATGTACATATGCAATTTGAAGTGACTTGCAACACTGACAATAAATTGTAAAACATTTTTTGAAGCATAAGATCCATAATGACAGCACCACTGTCAGAATTGGTCAGCCAATAAAATGCTTTTATAGCGATGTTCAGTTATCACACATTGCAGATCACGCCAAGACTGATGATGTCAGGAATATATATATTACTTACTGAGTTAATTCTGATAAGGTATTTTTCATCTGTTCTTAGGTGATTAGTATCACTTGACTGGCAATGGCCTTATATGGAGTCACAAGTGGTCATGGCTTTAAACAAAAATCAATTACAACTGGGGTTGCAATTTTTGTCAGTATTGAGGAACAGACTATCATTACTGGCAGATCATATTTCAGGAGGAAAAAATGTGCAAATGTTATTGCCACTTACTGAAAAAAGAATATCTGCCCAACTGGTACACCTCTTAGCAAATAACATACCTCAATCCAAAAAGAAAGCTACACTTACCCATTTATACTTTAAAATCTCGTCTTGCTTCCCTTTTTAACAATAAAATCACTTTTCATCAAAATAAGAAATTGTGTAACAAATTCCATCACTATGTTCCATACCATATCTTGAGATATATACTAAAACTGTCTTTGTGCTTGCAGGAGACAAATATTACTATGAATAATTTATTCTATAAAAAGGAAATCCTAGCCCTGAATATTATTACATTCACAAGGACACCAAAATGTACTTACTTTCATCAGGCACAATGCCAGGAAGTGTGACAGTAATACATGTGACAGTACTGAGTGTTGATCTTACTGTTAAAATACCAAGCAAACTATCTCCCTCTGAAAGTAATTAATTTGTGGATAATATATCGTTCCAAAAACCAACCACATCCAGCTTTCAGCACTTACCATGAATGTTAACAGTATATAATCTAAGATTATCGTAATAGGAAATTTTATGGCTACTGCTTTGTCAAAGTGAAATGAATGGAGATACCTTTACAATGTCTTAACAGAAACTACCGTAAATAGACCAACATAAATTGTACCTTACCTTGACAGATTATGTGTATCAGTTATTGTCAATTTATTTTTCCACAAGTTAACCTCGACCTTGAGCTAAACTACAGATCAGTTGGTCACCATAACATCTCATCCTCTGCCACATTTGGTGGCTTCACCGACTAACAATCAAACTGCGAAAGTACACACCAAATGATGTCACCACAGCATACATTAACATTACGTCACTGGTCAAAACTAAAACTATTATCTAATATTCTCCTTGACCAAATTTGCAATACCAGTTTTTTGTTGTGGTTCTGTTGACTGCTCTAGATTTTGTCTGTGTGATTTTTGGGTTACTATTTGTTTTGGTATGTCTTCATTATTAGGCTTGTAGTTTTCCTTAGTCTGGTCTCACCCAAAACCCACTAATCAGTGCAGATATCCCTTTAGTTATACGTTGTTTCTGCAATTAAATATTTTTTCATATCTGGAAAATTTTCTGCAGCCAGGATGATAACTTGGCATTTTCATTTTATTTCACAATCATCTGTCTTGACAATCTTGCCATCATCATCAGATCTACAACGTAAAAAAGTGAAACCATTACATAGAGAATATATCACTGTGTACAAACCTGTATATCGCTGATAAGAAGCACATTAGCATTAGTTTAAATGCCATCGGAAAGATTTTATTAGGATGCATACATGCAACTAATACAATGAGAACACTTCACACTCATAAGAAACACCACTACATTGGCTTGTAAAAGACATAAAAAAGAACATATAAAATATCCATTGCACCAACTGTGTGCCCAAGATTGAAGGTGAATAAATGGAATGTGGAGTCATGGCCCAATGACGTAACAGGAAAAATTAAATGGGCTGGCAACCTAAGGCAGAGTGAGCCATTACATGATTATTCAATAGGTGGTGTATGTGTGCACGTCAGTACTTGACATTCTCACAGACACACACTGAAGAATCATTGACATTCTTACACTAGAGAAGCATTACACCACGGGATCCAAAACATACCATATGATACACCGAGAACTTAACATCCATAGAGATACCAACCTTTAAAGCAAAAACTGCTAGTGTGAATGGTCAAACACACTTCATATGCTAATACGGTATGCCATGGTTTGCACACCACAGCATGGATGACAATGTACAATCTCACAGACCAGAAATCCACGCACACAACAAAACCTTTCCATACAGGTGAAACAAAGAGATCACCACAGAATAGATTGGGTCATAACAACCACTGTGCTGGGTACTCAATTATGTGTCACATTCATTAAAATTTACAGTTACAAAAACACTTGCTGTGTGTATGTAAAAGTAGCACTAGATGACTTAGGAATGTGGGCTTGAGATGAACACAGCAAGTGTGTATGTGTAGTCACTACCAGTAACAGTTGACCAGTTTGCACACACTGCTCATGGTTGAGTCCAAATATTTTTCTTATGACAGTAACAGGGTGTGTTTCCTCTGATTTTATAATCATGCTCCCTGTTGCAAGTGCTTCCTATTTGCATAGATTACTCTTTTTACTGCATTACCCAATTGTTAATGATCTCCTCAGCACATACTGTGCTCAAATCAATGTTTCTTGTATGTATAGATTATACTAGTCCACTGCATCACCTATATTGCAATGATCTCCAATGCACATGCTGTGCTGATATCATAGGTTGAAAGTTAGACACTGTCATTCACATAAGACATACGTTTTCCACTAGCTGAACTAGTAAGTACCATTTTTAAATTATTGTTTTGTAACCCATCCTCACATAATCCACTTATTACAGCACATGTAGGTTTCACAGTTGACATGTCTGCACAGTGTCTTGGTCAAACATTGGTATATTGCCCCATGTGGGCTGTTGTCACCCGGTTACATATTTCAGTACCTATAGATATTGTTTCCAATTTGGTGCCCTTTCCTCTTATAGAATATGTCTTATTCCAAGCAATGTCTAATGACAAGTAATCCATGATCTTTATCTTAAAATACAGAGGCTTATTATTATACACTTTCAATCAATATTGTAGTACAATAAGAACGTGGAACGCACCTGAGTTGGTTTGGTTTCACCTGTCATGGTATCTACCAATTCAGAGCTGTGTGAATGATGTCATATTATGTACACTGGTGTCCAAAATTAAAGCAACAAACAGAAACTTAGCAAGGTTGCACTTATATTGCCAGAAAACAGTATAAACAGGTGATACTAAAGTAGAAAAAAATTTGAAGGATACTTAAGTTAACCAAGTCAACATGTGTAATGGTAGACATCATTGTTCTTTTTTCCAACTTAACAGATTAGCACACACATTCCTATATCTGGTTAATATGCTCAGGACAGGTTGCGACCACTTCTGGCAACCATACAGACATTGATGGAGTATGCTGTGAATGATGTCATCAGTCTCATGCTGAGGCAATAACACCAATTCTTCCTGTAGCACTGATCACCAGTTTTGGAGAGTAGGTGGTGCATGCTGATGTGATGCAACCTATCTCCCTAGTACATCTCGGACATGCTCTATGGGATTCAAACTGGGAGAGTGAGCAGCCCATAACATTTGTACAATATCTTCCATTTCTAAGCAAATATCAGCCACACGTGCTCTATAACATCACGTATGAGCCCACAGCACTTCGCAACAACTGCACATGAGGTCCCAAGATCTCATCACAATACCTGACAACAGTTAAACCTTGCCAACTCAACTGTAAAATTTCATGACTGGGTGTTCGAAAGGTAAAAATAAAGCTTTCCCTCCAGATGCGAGTATGTTGAGAATCACTCACGAAACCAAACTGCTACTCTTCTGTGAAAAGAACATTGCCCCACTGTTTGACTGTTGAAGCAACATGTTGACGACTCCACTCTACACGTTCCCTTCTATAAAGACATGCTAGAGGTACACTTACACCAGGTCTGACAGTAAAGGTCACTCTGCTGAAGCCTTCTGTACACTGTTTGCCTCGATTCAACAAGCCCAGTGAATGCTGCAAGGTCAGATGCCAGTTGCCGTGCTGTACTAAGGTGGTAGTGTTGTGTCCTTACAGCCAAATAACGATCCTCTCTTTCTGATGTCATATGTGATTGGTCCCTCCCTGGCTGTCAGGATACAGTTTGGGTCTCTATAAACTGTCTCTACATCTGAGGAGAAAAAACAAACAAACAAACAGAAAAATTCACAAAAAGTCATAGGGCCACATCAGTTTGCAATCTCCTGCTTCCATTCTCCATATGGTCCTCCACTGCAGAGTGTCTGGTAGGTGTCTTCCCTGTGCCATACAGCACTGTCTGTGCCCACAGTGATTGTGGATGTGACACTATCCAGCAAAAACTACCCTGCCTGGTAGGTGACAAGATGTCATCGTGGGTGTGGTTGTCTGTTGACCGGAATGGCATCTACCAGGAGAACGCAATCATACGGACATCTGGTATGATTATGCCCTGAGTTAGATGTAGGATAAGGAAGTATCAGTTTGCTGCTTTAATTTCGGTCCCAGTATGGTTGGTGTCACACACGCTAGTGTTTTAATGATTTGTTTTTCCTTCATAAACACAGGTTAGTAATATTGGTTTTTAGTCTACTAGTAGTACAAGTTTTCATGCTGTAGGTTCTTATGCTAAGTTATGTAGTTAGTTGGTTGGTTGGTTGCGTGTTCCATTGATCAATCATGCGGTACGGTAGCCGTTATGATGTGGAACGTGTCAAGTGCAAAAGAAATGCACACATATATATAACAATACAGAGTTAAAGATTAATGTTTCTATTATTTACTCCATTCCCTTAAATGGCACATAATGCATATACTATATTTATGGATTTATTTATTCCTATTCAAGAATTCATCTATGGTCTAGAAGGAGTTGTCAAGGAGATATGATTTCAATTTATTTTTGAAGCTATTACTGCTGTCTATCAGACATTTTATTTCATCTGTTGTCGAAAATTTTTATAGCAGGATACCAAGGATAGGTTGAGTAAAGGATAGTGTTAGTCTTTTTTTTCTGTTATTATAATCATGGATGTCAAACCAGGAGAGCAAGCAGCCCATAACATTTGTACAATATCTTCCATTTCTAAGCAAATATTAGCCACACGCGCTCTACAACGTCGAGCATTATCATCCATCAATATGAAGTCTGAGAACAACTGCACATGAGGTCCCAAGATCTCATCATGATACCTGACAGCAGATAAACCTTGCCAACTCAACTGTAAAACTGTTGCAGCTTACTTACGTTTCTGTGGCTTCAATAGATCCCTGTCAATCCATGTGTTTGGTTACCAACAGTGTGTGCTATTTTTGTCTACAAATGTGTGCATACATTGTATGCAAGTGTCTGAATACAATGGCCTGTTAGTAAGACAAGTTGGTGTTGGTTATTTGATACTGCTACTCACTGAATTATTTATAAATGCAGTGTTTCTTGTCTGTCATTTCCATCTCATTGGTTATAGGTTATTACAGCCTGTAAACTTGTGGCAGTTTCCATTAACATTTGTTACAGTATATTTCTGTAAAAGTTCTCTGTATATCTGTAGGACCCACTTTTCAAATAAGTTTGTTTCTAATTTTTGGAATTTTTATAGGCTTTTGAAAAATATCTGAAACAGTTTTTTAAGAAAAGGTGAAAAATGGTAAAAAGCTTTTGCAATTGCACTAAAAAGTGTTTTTGTATTTTTTGTTTTTGTAATTTTAAATTCTAATGAATGTGATGTCTATGGTTATGTACTTATGCACATATGACCCAGACCGTCCTCTGGTGATCTGGATATTCCACCTGTAAGAATCTTGTACATGTGGATTTTTGATCTGAGGGATCATATTTTGATTATGTCATACACAATATGGTGTACAAATAATGGTATACTGTACTAGCATATGATGCCATTCACTCTAGTGATGAAAGTTTTTGCCTTAAATTAGTACCTATATGGATGTCAAGCACTCAATCCTACAGTATATTTTGGATCCCACGGTGTAATGATTCTCTAGTGCAGTTTTTTTTAAGAATTTCAATTGAGGATTCTCCAAGTTTACCATTGTAAGAATGCCAATTACTGATATATGCACTCATAGGCCACCTGTTAACCAATCATCTAATGGCTCACTCTGCTGTAGCCTACCTGCGATGTCGTTTGGCCATGACTGGCATGTTCCATTTGATCACCTCCACTCTTGTGCAATGGGTATTTTACATAGTTTTTTCTAGGTCTTTGACAAACCATTAATTGGTGGTGTTTCTTATGAGTGGAAAGTGTTCTCATTGAATTGGTGGTATGTATGCACGTTAAGAATTTTCCAAAGGTATCAAAACTAATATTTATGTACTTGTTATCACTGGTATACAGGTTTGTAGACAGTGACAAATTCTCCTTGTAATGGTTTTACTTTTGGTATGTTGTAGATCCGATGATGACAGCATGACTGCCAAAATAGGTCACTGCAAAATACAATGAAAATGTCAAGTGATCTTGATATAAAAAATGTTTAATTACAGAAACAACATATAACTAATGGGATAATCACATTAATTGGGGGTTTGAGTGGGGGCAAACTAAATAATACTACAAGCCTAATAATGAAGTCAAACCAAAACAAATACAAACCCAGAAATTACGCAAATAAAATCCTCAGCAGTCATCAGAACCACAATAGAAAAACTGAAATCACAATTGGGTCAAGTAGAATATTTGATACTATGTGTTGGTTTTGACTAGTAACGTAATTTTAATGACTGCTGTGGTGACACAGCTTTAGGTGTGTATTTTCGCAGTTGAATAGTTAGTTGGTATCAACACTGAACTGGGGGGGGGGGGGGGGGGTACATATTGTGGACAGAGACCAATATGTAGCTTCTCAGGGTCAAGGTTAGGTGGACGGTGGCAGTTTGGTTTTGAGTTGGCAAAGCCAACTAATGTGAAAGCAAACACCAGGTCATGGTGACATACTGCTCAGTAGGTTAGCCTGTTTGAAAGAATCGTTTCACAAGCAGCACTCAAGAGGTCCAATAAATTACTAACATCACTCTCAAACAATTTAGATACTTAAACATCCCACACTGGAGAGCACCACTACATACTCCAACATTCCCCTTACAAACACGATCCATTTGAAATGTGCTGCACCACCATGACATCACACAATACACTTACATCACGAGTCGGAGCAGACAAGTGATACTGCAAACTTTGGTTCACTCTTGTTTTGCATGGATACTAAGGTCCTTGAGCTTTCTTGAGCAGAGTGTCAGAGTTGCTTGAAAAGTGATGTTAACAGGCCAGAGAACAAAGGAGGACGAGCTTCTTGCTCCTTTTTAAATATCAGTGCACACATTAAAGAGCAATGTGGGCACCATCTCGTATTAGCAGCATGATATGACTTAAAAAAAAGCGTTGAAGGTGACGGTTTACAGCAATATCTGTTAAGACACTGTAAAGTCTTCTCTCTCTTTCATTTAACCTTGACAAAGCAGTAGCCATAAAATTTCCAAATATGATAATCTTTGGTCATGTATTGCTCACATTACTCAAAAATTCTAAAAGTTGGATACGGTTGGTTTTTGGAATCTCACATTATCCACAAATTCATTAAATATAGAGGGACATAGTTGCTTAGCATTTAAACATTAAGATCAATTCTCAGTATCGCCACATGTATTGCTGTCAAAAATATTTGGTGTTGTGCCTTCTCGAAGTAAGTACATTTCAATGTGCTTGTGACTGTAATAATATTCTGAGCTACATTTCCTTCTTATAGAATAAATTATTCATAGTAAGATTTGCCTCCTACAAGTACAGCAGCAGTTTTAGTATGTATCTCATAATATGGAATGGAACAGTGTGATGGAATGTCTCGTCACACAATTTTTTATTATGATGAAAAGTGATTTTATTGTTAGAGAGATGCAAGACCTGATTCACTACGCGTGTTAAACGTATAAATTGGTATGTGTAGTTTTCCTTTTGGACAGAGGCATGTGATTTGATAACAGCTGTATTAGTTGTGCAGATGTTCTTGTTTCAATAAGTGGCAATAAGTGTTGCACTTACTTGTCCTGAAATATCATCTGACAGTAATGACAGTCTATCTCTCAATACTGACAAAAATAGCAACCCCAGTTGTAATAGATTTTTATTTAACACAAAGACCACATTTGACCTCATACAAGGGCATTCTAAAGTGATATCAGTCACATAAGATCAAGTGAAAGATACTTTACAAAATTAATTCAGTTGGTGTGTAAGTAACACACAAATAGCTAAACCTGTGGTAAAGGTACAGTTTTTAGTAGTCACGTGTAAGAACAGCACGAGGTTAATAATTTTCCTGTATGTAGAACAAAGTACAGTATCTCATAAAATAGCAAGTATGATGGTAAGAACAGCCATTTAATCACATGAACTACTTAAGTGTATGGAAGTAATCGAAGATAGTAATGTCTCACTCTCAGTGACCAATAGCTCTTACAGACAACCAAGGAATATGAGTGGCAGTAGCCTGTCATCATCTTGCCTTCACTTCAATCTGAGTGTTTCCAGTCTGCACAAGAGTGTGCTTTAGCTCATGGCATTAGCACACTGGTATAACGCATAACTTCTGAAAAGTTATATTTTCTCTTACCTGGTGGTGCATCTTACCTGAACTATTTTGAGCTAAAATACTTCACACTTCTGAATTTATTAATTTCATTAATTCAGTTCCAATTAAAAACTTATGCACGAAAGACTGATCGCTCACTACAAACATGTGCAATCTATTTGGTTGCTGCATAAGTTCATAGTATTTTTTTTCCATAAGTTTAATAAACACAACAGATACATGTAACCGACACTTTAGTCATCAATAATATATTCTCCTTCATTATTTACAATAGTTTGCCAATGCTGGGATGACTTGTTTTTTGTCAGTCTATCAGAATGCGGATGGACGTTAGTGTGGAGTAGCATCACTTCACGCAGTTTTCCAGGTTACTGTTCCTTTGTTGCATCTGCACATCATCTCAGTAGCCGAAAATAAATGTCAGGAGTGTTGGTTACATCTCAGGGAATCAATTCGTAGTATACCACACACACACTTTTCCACCAGATGCATAACATTACCTTTTGTGGGTGCGTGCAGGACTTTGCATGGGGAATTGCTGTTTTGTTTGGGCTCAACCATTCCTTTCTTTCCTTATGTTAGCATAAAGACATAATTTCTTGTCACCAGTAATGATGCTGGATAGGAATTGTTGGCACTGTTGATGAGCCAATTGATGACGAGCAAGCAGAGATGTACACCACCTGCTGATTTTTGTGATTCTGGCTTGGCTTGGAGCCACAACCTTCCCCTTCCACATTGCATGCAAATGTCTCACGGTGGAAGAATCATTACAGTTCACATTTGCCAGTTCTTGAGTACACTGACATGGGCCATTGTTGATTAATGTGTTTCAATCATGTTCATCTCATCAAACCCCAAATTGGCGCGCGTGTGTGTGTGTGTGTGTGTGTGTGTGTGTGTGTGTGTGTGTGTGTGTGTGTGAGAGAGAGAGAGAGAGAGAGAGAGAGAGAGAGAGAGAGAGAGAGAGAGAGAGAGAGAGAGAGGGGGGGGGGGAGAGGGGGGGGGAGGGAGAGAGAGAGAGAGGGGGGGAGGGGGGAAGGGAGGGAGTGGGGTGGGGTGGGGGGGTCTGAGTGTTATGTGGTGTATTGGGTTCATTGGAGCTTTAATGCTGGCAGAGTGGAGTATTGGCAGTCTCTGTGACTTAAGGATTGAAATTGTTTTCCGTGAGTTATCAATTTTTCTTTTTTTGGGTGTGTTTGTGTTTTCGATTGGTGTTATTGGTTTTCTGTTTGTGGTGCAGTTTAATTTATTGTGTAGCTTCTCTTGTTAGGTACGGATATGACAATCAAGTTCAATAGCGCAAGGCTGCAGGCGGAGATAGGGGGAGGACATGATGTCCTTGATCAAGTTTCTGCAGATGCTTGCATTAATAGCAGAGATTGTCAGATGTAGTGTCTGCTGAGAAAATATGAGGCTGGCGAGAGTTCCATCATCTTGGACCTGGGACGGGTACATGTTTTGGTGTCGGAAGGACAACCTTTGGTGTTCCATGAACGTGGCACCTGGTTCGAGAAATCCAGGTTGGCCACGAGATTGTTTTGATGACTTACTATATTTGTTATAGGTCCTCTATTAGTTTTTGTGCACATGAAACTGGAGTGAGTGGGAGTATGGTGTTACACTGGTTTTCTTTTTGTAGGGAAATGTGTCCTGAGTATGTGAAGTATAGGGGTATGTTGGGTGGACCGGGGGTATGGTTTGAGATAGACAAATCACAGTTTGGGAAGAGGAAGTCTCTGGTTGGTTTATGGGTGTGGGTTTTTTTTTTTAGGGGGGGGGGGGTATGCCGACTGTGTTTTGAGGGTTTTGGAGGAGCGTACTAACAGGCAATTGGTGGAGTCAATTGAAGAGTGTATTTAGAAGGGTAGTCTGTAGTTTCAGATGCTGTTTCATTATACAGGGTTGAGGAAGAGGGTTATGATCATTTAATTGTAAATCATAGTTTACAGTTTAAAAATTACAAACTTGGGGAACGTATTAATACAATAGAGTGGTTTTGGCGGGTGGTTAAATCAGTCAGAGGGAGGAGGAAGAGGTGCTCTTCTAACTTGCAATCTCATTTAGATGAGTATTGCTGGCAGAAGAACGTCCCTGGGCATTATCGTATTTTTCTGAGGGTAGTGAGTAAGCTGTACAGGCCAAGGGTGGTTAGTTGACGGGGGTTAAGAGAGGTTAGTTGACGGGGGTTTGGTGTGTGTGTGTGTGTGTGTGTGTGTGTGTGTGTGTGTGTGTGTGTGTGTGTGTGTGTGTGTGTGTGCGTGCCTGGGATAGTTGTGGAAACTGATGAGTCAGATTTCGGGAAGTGAAATTGGGGAAGGTGGTGGGGGGTGGAGGGGAGTTGTGGATACTTGTAGGGTTAATCCCCCGCACTGAAGAGAGGGTGACTATTGTTTTTGATTCTTTTGCTTCATATAGGGATCTGAGGGAAGGGTGACAACCAATTAACTGTAAATCATAGACTAGTTTTTTTTTTTTTTTTTTTTAATTTTGAACCTGAGGTGTGTATTAATAAAAGCTCCTGGAGGTGGCGAATTCAAATCGGTTTCAGAAAGGATTAAGACTGGCTCCCCTGCCTTACAGTTTCATTGGATGAGTTGTTCGGACCGTCCCCATCAAAAGCTCTCAATTTCTAGTAGGTGATATATTAGTTTCTATATTATTTTAAATATTTTGTACAAATAAATTATTGTTGTGTGTACGTTATGTTTGCCCAAGTGACATCATGCTTGCCATATTGGATTTAGATGAGTCTGAGGCACTGACACCCCGTTGCAAACACTTCAATATTTCTGACTACTAAAACCTGGATTTCAGAATGTCTGTCAAACTTGATATGTGATATCCTAGGATTAAGATTCATTTCTCTGCAAATAATATCTTCTAAAGATTATTGAGTCTCAATAATTGACAAATTATGAAAGAATGAAGGAGATACAATACAAAGAAATGGAGGATGCAAGTTAATCCCATCTCTCACTGGGAAGCCACAAAAACCTTCAAATACACAATCATGGCTTCTCCTCATGCTATTCAAACTTATTGAAGGACATGAAATGAATTTGACAGTCAATTTTTGTGAAATTTCTGTCATGGATGCACCAAGTGGGACTAAGAATAGTTCACACATCATCAGCTCTAGAGCAGTCACTATGGCAAGATTAGTGCTAGTCATATTAGTGACTAGCTAAAAAATTTTAAAGATGTAGTTCAAAACTCTCGTTACACTTCTGTGTGTTGATTTTCTAATTGTTCCAATTTTTCTGATGAAGTTTGTCATCTTCACAGAAAATAAATGGTAGGCTACTATTTTCTTGTCTAACATTGTTATCAATAATACAGTAGCATTTATGAAAATGATTCGAAGTGGGGCTATAGATAATATAAACAACAGTAAATTGGGGAAGAAACAGTTACTGATTAGGAGCTCGGGCCCAGACACACAAAACGTTACTTTGGATTAAATACATATAAAGCCAAAAGTATTGAAGAATATGATACAGCCCATTCAACTTCTATCTGTGATGAAAAATAAATAAATAAATACTATCAACCAATATGGAAACTGACATACAACCATGTGAATTCTATCAAAGTATCAGGATACAAGTGGTAAAACAAAGGTAATGGATGGGGGTGTACTTGTTATAAAGAACTTCAAGTATATTATGAACTTCAAATTACTCATAGTTTAACAAGTATATGAATACGGTTCAAGAGAGCCAAAACTGACTTGTAGCTACAAGATTTTTCATTTTCAACTAAAATGGAGTAGGCATATATGTTGTACTCTGCCATTGCGTACTACTGTCCCCAAAGTAACAATTTTACTACACCAACAACAAACTGGATAGAGCTGATATGTTACTTGCCTTAATGACTGTCTTGTCCACTTGATCTACAGAGGAATAATGGAAAAATGATGGTATTCCAACAACTGCCCCTTGTTTAGTGTATGTTGATCCTGCATGAAATGTGTCAAAACCATACACAGTAAACGGCTTTATTAATGATCTTTCGTTTGAAGAGACTTTCATATCATCCATTACTACCTGAAAACGTTTCAAGACGTCTTCTGGTATAGGGACTGCTAGGCCATGCCTGAAAAATGCAATATACCTGTCAGCTAACATTCCACAAAATCAAATCACGTTAAAGAACTTGCACGTATATGTAGTAAAATGCAGACACTACATAAAAAAAGAGCACTTATTGACATTGTTGATACCCAAAATAAAAAACACCTTTATTACAAGTTACCCTATAACGCAACGTGTAGATGCCTTCCCATTTCATTTACTGGATATCATGCTAAGAAATCGGTGTCTCATCTAAACGCCACTTAAAATATAGCTCGCCCTTCAATACTGTAAACAATGATTCAAAACATTTTTGACTTATATAAGTATTTAAGATAAGAGAAGTTTCTATACAGAATGTATTTTCTAAGGCTACGCTAGTTACTCTAGTACTACTGTAATTTGTACTTTCCCACGCAGAAACAAAATTATCTCTGTTTACGCTGGTACTTGCTGAGACTGAAATTCCTTTCTTTTACATGTCTAACCATTAGATGCAAAATGAGTTTTTTTCGTTTGAAGTGTGTATGAGACTTTGTTAAAAAAAAAACGTTATTTTCTGCAACTCTAATTTCCACACACAACGAATCACAGCTGGGCATCCCTAACGGTGTGAAAAAAGGTCCAAGACGGGGAATATTAATACAGCCTAGAGCTCAAAATACCTAATTCCAAAAGTGGCAACTAAAGTGAATAGTCACCTGTATAACTGCATAAACTCTCGAAAATCATCAAGAAAAAATGTATTTGGAAAATAATTGATTGACATGAAACTCATTCCGGCAGTAAATACTCCTGCAAAAACTACTTTACGCCCCACTGGCGTCGTAAACCATGCTAAACGTCTGGCTATCATTTCATAAAGTTCCTTCGCCTTAGCAGAACTCGTCCACCTCCTTGCGCTCCCGTTGCCTTTCACATGTCAACAAACCAAAGTTTAACTTCACAGTTTACACCAGTGATCTCAAGCTAGCCATCAAAGATATGTGTCGCTACAAGCATTTACAGACGAGTAGCTCCGCAAAGCAGATGATCACGGCCGCCTGTATTAGAGGCCGGAGGACTGAAATGTGGCAACGTTACGTTAAGGCCTACCGCATGGCTGTGGCTATAAGGCAGCGAACGGAAGCAGCTGTTTACGTACTTTCGCGGTGTCTGTTTTATCCGACATTACAGTGTAATTATGCTATACTGGACTCTGCAAAAATTATAGCAGGTAGTCGTGACTACAGTAGAAGATATAACACAATGTAAGTATACAATTCTGTGAAGTTTGTAGTGTTTTTACATGTATATGTGCAAGTGTGCTACGTGAACGACTTTCGTCTACACAATTGCAACAAAAGTTCTACTATATTCTAGATACAATTCGAAAATAAAGTTTTGAATTCATAAGGTTAATATCAGAATCTTCTCCTAAGTGATTTGTGTTAATATTATGAATATTTCTACACATTTGATTCTATTGTATACTTGTGTTTCGTGATGTCCAAGCAGTAGAAAAAACCAGTCCACTTAAATTCTCATTTGCTATTTTTACATAATAGTATTTTGATGTAAGATGTTAGCAATTAATGCATCATTCTATTTGCAGATGCCAGAAAAATGTTGTGTTCCTGGTTGCAACAGCAACTACAAATCCAGCAATGAAGAGGGTTACATCTCAGTGTTCAGATTCCCTACTGAAGAGGAAAACAGAAAACGATGGACAAGAAATATCCCCAGAAAGGACTCGACTCCATCAAATATAAGTGTTGTTTACATTAAACATTTTGAAGAAAGTGACGTATCAAGAGTGGAGACTTACAAGGATTCTGATGGGAACTGTCACGAGTTTCCTCGTCAAAGACCAGCTTTTACCAGAAGCTGTGCCAAAAATATTCCCTGGGTTACCATCGTATTTAAGTAAGGTGCAGCCTCCAAGAAGGTGTTTGTCATGTTTGTCATTTATATAGGAAGGAATATAATACATTCCAAATAACAGACTGAAATAATTGCAAGTCTGCAAATAATGTTAGTAAGCAACTCACAAAATTGTTTGCTGAACTTGTATATCCAAATCCCGGGTAAGAAACGTCATAATATGAAGAACATGTGAGTTATTGAAAAGTTCATCGTTGCAAGGAAACGAGATTAAAATGCGTAATTCCGACATAAAGTCGGCGTAATACTGCGAGAAATTAGCTTTTCTAGGTTACTGTCTCATATATAGGGACCACATCTACAAAAAAAGTGATTGCGTATTTATATCTGACACTTCTCCACTCGACGAAATCTAAACTTTAGTCTCGGCCTAGCTGGTCACGCTAGCCGGCCTACTGACGTCACAGGCTACGTCGTTGTCAGCTTGACGACTCCGGCCTCTTATACAGGCGGCCGTGAGATGATGCCAATGGCCGATATTTAGTTCCTTGGTTTTCATGTTCTGTCACAAATTCTCATACAGAAATAGACTGGATCAAGTTTTTTTGGGACTGGCAGCAGCGTGATATGCCGCTCTGCATCCTACAGAATAGTTATAAACAAAATTAGGAGATATCATAAAAATAAAAACAGGCGTTAAACGGTGACTGATTAAAAGCGGAACAAGGCGAAAATTTGCAAAGAGAATATAAAAACAAAGGGTAGGTGATGCTGATTAAAACACATAGTAAATAGACAGATACAATTAAAAAAAACACGGCAACATTCTGGTTTCTGTTCGCAACAGTTTAAAAACTGAACATGCACTTGAAATAGCACTGTAGAGGACACATGATGGCAGAATGAGGGGGGGGGGGGGAAGGATCCGGACCGATGAAGGGAAAAAAGGGGGAGGAGAGGAAAGGAAAAAAGGGGGGAGCCGATGGAGGGAGATGACACAGGAAAAGGGGGGTCAGGGTGGACACGAGAAGGAGTGGGGAAGGTAGTGGAAGGACGTGATCAAGGAGGTTAGAATCTATTCAGTCTATCCTTGAAAGAACGGAAATAACACGGGGTCTAGCAATATCCTCAACACGCTTTCTGAGGTCTAACCAAGCGACCAACGAAAAATCGGGGTGGAAGGCCAATGGAAAAGCACTATGTCTCACCCACGGGCAGGTTTAACTTTGTAAACTGCGTTACACATGCATTATATTCTCGCTTCGTTTCTGCATGTTTGAAGTTATCAGCAAATTCAATTTCTGGTCTATTTTTAGTTTCCTGTCTAGCCACATCTTCTAAAATACTGACATATTCGGAAATAAAAAATCAAGTAGCAGTGACAAGCGAGGAGTATAAACGTTGTAATTTTAGGTGTACTTTCGTTTAGATGGGCCATATTTTACGGCAACACTTACCCTCAACATTGCTGCAATGTATGCCCAGTAGACTGTAGTTTTTCATTATCGCTGGACAATATTGCTTATGTTGCAGGCCTTTGCAGGTAGCTGCCGACACACTTTCGAGGGTTTGCCTAAGGCGGAGAATATTTCGTATTGCAGGACAATATGTGCATCTGTCCTTGTCTATAAATGGTTCTCTCTCGCTCTCACCTTTGTTGTCTACTTCTCTCACTGACAGCGCGAATACCATGTGCATGTAGATAAAGCCACATATTTTGTAGTTGTTTGTTGTGTACAGAAATGGAGAAGTGGACAAACGAGGTAACTATGAATATTATGAATGCAATTTATCTACGACCAGAGCTACTGGACGTGGAAGTTAATGTATATAAATATTGCAATCTGTAAAAACATTTGGCAAGATGTTGCCAATGAGCTCAGACTCACGCTTGATAAAGCATAGAAATAATTCAGAAGTCTTTAAATCTATGCCAAATGTGAAGCAAAAGCGTTGCATAGGAATTGTGAAAGTGCAGGTGGGTCCTCACCCACATATGATGGTGTGAGTTTCATATTATCAATAGACATATCGGAAGTAGGAGTTGGTAATGTAAACAGTGTTGCGTGCTCACCGAATTGTCCTTTTTCTGTATTGTGACTATTGGATCCCCTCCCCCCCCCCCCCCCCCCCCCATGAACCATGGACCTTCCCATTGGCAGGGCATCTTGCATGGCTCAGCGATACAGTGATATCACAGGTGCAACCACAACAGAAGTGTATCTGTTGAAGACCTTCCTGAGCTGATACTGTGAACAGCGGAAATCAAGGGGAAACTACAGCTATAATTTTTCTCAGTGGTATCCAGGTCTACTATATGGTTAAATAATGACATCCTCTTGTGTAAAGTGAAGCTTGGTGGCAGAAGGAACAGGACTTCTGGTCACATGAATACAAGGCTATAAATACAAAATAAAATTGGGGGTAATGCATGAGTAAGTTTAATGATGAATAAGAAAATAGGAATGTGAGTCAGCTACTATGAGCAGCACAATGAACACATCATTTAATGCAAGATACATATGAAGCCTCGACCCACCGCAGTAGTGCGAGTTTATATGGCAACTAACTCCACAGATGTTGAAGGGACTGAAAAAATGTGACGGGATAAAAGAAATCCAGATAGTCAAGGGAGACGAATATTTAATAGTGGTGGGGGACTGGAATTCGATAGTAGGAAAAAGAAGAGAAAGAAAAATAATGGGGGAATATGGACTGGGGAAAAGGAAAGAAAGAGGAAGCTGCCTGGTAAAATTTTGCACAGAGAATAAGTTACTCCTTGCAACCACTTGGCTTAAGGACTATGAAGGAAGGTTATATATATGGAAGATACCTGGAAGTTTCAGACTAATTGTATAATAGTAAGACAGACATTCCGGAAACAGATTTTGAACTGTAAGACATTTACAGGGGCTGATGTGGACTCTGACCACAACTTATTGGTTAGGAAATGTAGATTAAAAATGAAAAAAAATGCAAAAAGGTAGGAAATTTAAGAGATGGGGTCTGGATATGCTGAAAGAATCACAGGTTGTTGAGAGTTTCAGAGTGAGTATTAGGCACTGATTGACTGTGACAAGGGAAAGAAATACAGCAGAGGATAAATGTGTTGCTTCGAGAGATGAAATAGTGAAGGCAGCAGAGGATCAAATAGGTAAAAAGACAAAGCCTAGAAGAAATCCTTGGATAACACAAAAATACTGAATTTAATTGATTAAAGGAGAAAATATAAAAATGCAGGAAATTAAGGAAGAGAAAGGGAATAGAAATGTATAAAATATGAGATTGACTGAAAGTACACAGTGGGTAAGCAAGAATATCTAGTGGACAGATTCAAGAATTTAGAAGCTCGTATCACGGGGGGAAAGACAGATACGGCCTACAGTAAAAATTAAAGAGGCCTTTGGAGAAAAGAGAGGAAACTGTATAAGATCAATAGTTCTGAGAGAAAGCCAGTCCTAAGCAAAGAAGAGGGAGCTGAAAAATGGAAGGAGTGTATAAAGGATCTACATAAGGGAGATGTACTTGAAGGCAGTATTATGCAACCAGAAGAGGACATAGATGAAGATAAAATGGGAGATGTGATACTGCAAGAAGAATTTGACAAAGCATTGAAAGACCCAAGTCGAAACAGGACCCCAGGTTTATGTCACATTCTGTCAGAATTACTGACAGCCTTGAGAGAGCCAGCCATGACAGAACTCTTCCATTCGTTGTGCAAGATGTATGAGAAAGGTGATATAACCTCAGACTTCAAGAAGAATATAATAATTCCAATTCCAAAGAAAGCAAGTGCTGACAGGTATGAGTGTTACTGAATTATCAATTTAATAAATCATGGCTGCAAACTACTAACACCAATTCGTCACAGAAGAATGGAACAACTGGTACAAGCTGACCTCATGGAAGACCAGTTTGGATCCTGGATATTTATAGGAACACATGATGCAATACCAACCCTGTGATTTCTCTTAGGAGATAGGTTAAGGATTGCAAACCTACATTTATAGCATTGGTAGATCTAGAGAAAGCTTGTCGCAGTGCTGACTGGTACACTCTTTGAAATTCTGATGGCAGCAGAGGTAAAATACAGGAAGCAAAAGGCAGAAACCAGACTGCAGTTATAAGAATCATGGGGCAAGAAAAGGAAACACTGGCAGAGAAAAAAGTGAGGCAGCATTGTAGATTATCATCGGTGTTATTCAGTCTGTACACTGAGCAAGCATTAAACGAAACCAAGAGTAATTTGGAGCAGAAATTAAAGGTCAGGGAGAAGAAATAAAAGCTCTGCGGTTTGCCGATGACATTGTAATTCTGTCAGAGACAGCAAAGGACTTGGAAGAGCAGTTGAACAGAATGGACTGTGTCTTGAAAGCAGGATGTATGATGAACATCAGCAAAAGCAAAACAAGGATAGTGGGATGCAGCTGAATTAAATCAGTTGATGCTGATGGAATTAGACTAGGAAATGAGGCACTTACAGAAGTAGATGAGTTTTGCTATTTGGGCAGGAAAATAACTTAATGGTGGCCAAAGTAGTGAGGATGTAAAATGTAGACTGGCAATGCTAAGAAAAACGTTTCTGAAGAAGACAAATTTGTTAACATCGAACACAGGTTCAAATTTTAAGAAATCATTTCTGAAAGCATTTGTACGGATTGTCGCCATGTATGGAAGTGAAACACAAATGATAAACAGTTTAGACAACAAGAGAATAAAAGTTTTCAAAATGTGGTACGACAGAAGAATGCTTAAGATTCGATGGATAGATCAGATAATTTTTGAGGAGGTACTGAATAAAACTGAGGAAAAAGAAATTTGCGGCACTGTCTGACTAAAAGAAGGGATTGATTGATAGGGCACATTCTCAGCCATCAAGATATCACCAATTTAGTGTTGGAGGGAAATGTGGAGGGTAAAACATAAAGAGATCAAGAGGTGAATTCAGTAAGCAGATTCAGAAATATGTAGGTAGCAGTTGTTTTTTTTAGATGTAGAGTTCTGTACAGGATAGTGTGGCACAAAGAGCTGCATCAGACTAGTCTTTGGACTGAAGACCACGACAACAACATTCTTATTTGAAATCTCCGTTAATGATATCTTTCAGGTCTTCTACCAAAGCATTGCATACTTCTGGTACCATGAAGTTGTTGATTACTAGTGCACTTTAAAGAGATACATTTAATTCATGTAGGAATCACTAGTAGTTAAAAACCGAAGGATGATCGCTATTTGTCCTGTAACTGGTATACACTTCCTCATATCTGCATCGGTTTTAGCTATTCTTGCACAAATCGCTTGTACGAAATATTCTATATCATTTTCCAACATTCCGGTAAAATTCTGAAACAGGTATCCATTATCAGTTCACTAGATAAATTTTCTGAAGAATTTTGCTTACTTAAAAAAGAAAGCATCCACAACGCCCAATTTCTCTTGTTGTTCTAACTTGCTTCCTTGTGTGATGTAAAAGTAATATAGCCACAGTGATTTTCACTAACTATCATTCGTCCATTTTGTGGTGATAGAGTGGCGCCTCACAAACACTTTTGGCTCAGAAACGTAGTGTCACAAACACTGCTGGACAACAGTGGCCACTGATATTGTAGTACATGTGACTGCAATTTGTGTGGTCGCAGTGTTGCTGGAGAATATTATTTCGGTGTACTCTCATCAGTATACAATATATGGCCCATGTAAACGTGCCTTAATTAAGGCACACACCCTCGCAATTCACGATATACTCGGAAAAAACGGCCAGATATTTATGGACAGGAAGGATACAAATGTCATCGGTGGTTCCAGTATCTGTTATAAATGCAAAAAAGAAAAAAAAGTGTTAGCACATATATCATGATGGGAACTTATTAACTTCTATTCTGCCTATAACCACGTCGGTACAATGAAGAGCAGCATAAGTTTTTTTCTGTTATCGTTCATGTTGGAGTCTCCTGAACGCTTTTACTGCCAATAAGTCGTTAACTAACATTTAATTATATTCCGTTCATCATTTCGGATAGACCTGATATAAACGTTGCATTATGTATTCTTTCGCGTTTGATCGAACCTCATTGGATTTCCGTTCCACATTGGACTGCAGCCAAGTTATCTCGAGTACAGTCAAGTATGGTCATAAGGAAACGTTTTATGATGTGTAACGTGCACATAGACTGAGCTATCATGCGGGACAATAGCTTTAACGGCGCATTTAAGTTGGACAATACAGGCCAGTCAGCTGGTACACCTAGCCTGCAGTGACGTGGCCAGCCGCAGTTCACACGCAAAAAGAGACGAGCAGAGGAGTAATACAGCTTCGAATGTGATTTAATTTTTAAGCAGAATGAAATAATACAATGCAAATCATCCAGACTAGAAGAAAACCGCAACACGTTATCGTTTTTAGCTAAGTTACTATCATAGTTAAAAAAAAGAATGATGAAAATTCCTGGCTTATTAACAGAGTAATTTTTCTGCATTAGCTGTATTTAACATAAGAGAGTGTTGAAGGATTTCACCGTACAGTTAAATATTCGAGCCACTGAAGGTATTACCTACAGTCATTCGTCTGGTAATCTATTAGCTCCTTCCTTATCCAAATCCAAGAAATACATTTCAGTTCTGGAAGTGTCACCTGCTGCGCTGATGACGAGTCTATCAGCAACAGAATCCACGTCGAAGCAACCAGGTGCAGCATTTTCTCTTCTGCTTTTATGATGAGCCTTTCTACAACCCTCCAGCATTCGGCAGTGACATGTGAAAAAGCGGTGCGCGTTTAATTCCAGTACGCATGGCAGCTTAACAATCTTGTTACTTCTCGGGCCAAATCCCGCAGCTTGGCTCCACATCAGTTCTGTTGGGCTCATATTGTAATGGTAAAGTTGCGAATGTAAAAATGCAGCATTTGTATCATGTGCTCGATGTTGTGAAAATGATTGTTTTTCATCTTTCTGCAATACTTCTGTACCTCTGTGGTATAAAACGATGGACATAGTCCAAATAAAGAGAATTTGGTTTTTCATTTCTGCCTTAGAAAATTAAATTGTTATGTTTTCTTAATTTAAGCAACTTTTATGAACAGTCTTTCATAAAACGTCGATAATTAAGAACTTGTATTTAAAATGGAAACAGGAATTTTGTGTCCACTATGTGATTAGAAACAAGAAGACGTGCATTATTCATAAAAAATGATGATGAGTTTTATAATTACGAAATGTTGGTATTTCAAACTGAATGAAGAAAAAGAAATGGTTCAAGGGAGTTTTTTTAATTATTTTTTTAATCTTATTTTGCTCTATATTGGTCGACAAAGCTGTTCGTGGTGGACGTCCGATGACAGCCGTTCAGGTTCTTTGTTGATCCGTGCACTCAGTTTTCTATTACAGAGGGTAGTTAACCCTCTGCCCGAGCACGCTGAGCTACCGTGCTGGCAGGGAGTTTTGAATGAACACACGAACAACCTCACTTCGTTCTCATCGCATTACGTTACCGACTGCGCTACATGCTCAATGAGGGATTTGTAATCAACTGCAGTAAATACACGAAAACTTCAAAGCCTATTATCTCAAAATTTAAGAAAAACATTAAGAACAGCCTATTTCTTGGCACTTTTTAGTCGTGTTCCAAGCACGTGTTTCACTACCGAACAGAAAACAGCCTCAGCCGTTTTTATACTGCGCATTATCAGCGAGAAAATCAGGGCACAACGCTGCAGAGGCTGTGACTGTACACGATTTTTGAAATAAAAACTGTGTGGCTACAGCGTAATTAAGAAAAACCTTGATGGCTGTTAATACATTTAAATTTCTTAAAGTTCCATTTAGCGCAACTTAGTAATAAAACATCTAACACATAAGGAGGACCTACTTCCAAGAGCCTAACAACACCAGTGTACGTGTGCTATGGCTTCTGACCAATCACCGCGTTTGTATTCGTTTACATCAGGTTTATTCTTATGATGAACGAATTATGTAAGAAATTGTACCAAGGTTGTTGTGTTTCTGATAAATCTTTAATCTGCCAAAACAACATTTAATAATGTAAAGAACACATGGGTGAAACACAGCGCTTTTCGATTGGCCTTATGGTTCTGGCTTTCCATTGGTCACTTTGTTAGAGCTCAGGTGACGTGATGGAAATAGTGCTAAACACCGAGTTATTGCTGTTTTTGCAACCCTCCTGGCCTGGTTTGTGGTCTGGAAGTCATCTTTAGCAAGTGTATACTTTTTGTTTTGTTTTGGGGTTTTGTAGAACAATGTGAATTACGACCCGTTCACATTGTCGTAGCGTCACGTCACTTCAGTCCACTCAGCCAAGTACTGAACGGTGAAAGTGAGGTTATGAGTGGTACAAAAAGTCAGAGTATAGTACCGAAATTGATGAGCTACGAAGTGCGATTGGAAAGTTTGAAGAATGGATCCGCTACTGCTTACTGGTTTGGTGGGCAGGTACACAGAGGGTGGGGAGTGAGTCATTTCCTTGTCCTTGAACGGACTCTGACAGGAAACTGCGTTTCCTTTATTCATTTATTTGTGGCAATGGTTGAGTGTGGGTCTATTAGGGCTTGTTGCCGGATTCTGTCTGCGTGAAAGTGGACGTAAAGATGAAGCAACGAGTTTGTGTGAAGTTTTGTTTTAAAACCCGGAAATCAGCTTCTGAGACTTACAAACTATTAAAAACAGGTTTTGGAGATAATTGTGTGAGCCAGTCAAATCTTTTTGTTTGGTTCAACAGATTTAAAATGGCCACGAATCATTTGAAGATGAACCACAGTCCGGCCGTCCTTCCACTTCAAAAACGAATGAAAATGTTGTGAAAGGTGGCGACTTAGTGTGCTCTGATCGTAGACTTACAATTAGGGAGACGGCTGATGAACTTAATTTAAGTTTCTATACGGTTCAGTTAATTTTAACTGACTCCAGATTCACCACAACCGAAAAAAGTATGGCAAAGTCGGTCGAAGATGAAAACAATGTTGGTGATTTTTTTCGATTCTGTCAGTATTGTGCATCATGAATTTACCCCTGGAGGACAGACAAATGATCAGGAAGACTACAAATGTGTCTGAGCGTTTGCACAAAAACGTGCAGGAGGAAAGGCCTGCATTGTGGAAAGACAGGAGTTGGGTGCTGCACCATGACAATGCTCCACCTAATCGTGCCTTCTCCATCGTTGAATTTTTGACCAAATTCAAAATTCCTGTGCTTTCACAACACCCATATTCCCCTGATTTGGCCCATGTAGACTTCTACCTGTTTCCTAAAATGAAATTTTCACTGAAAGGGAAGCGTTTTGACTAGATTGAAGACATTCGGGCAAATATGGAGAGCGTCCTTGACACACTTAAGAAATAAAATTCCAGGAATGTTTCCAAAAATGGAAACAGCGTAGGAGTCGGTGTGTTCAGTCAGAAGGGGACTATTTTGAAGGAGATGCATCACAGTAACATGTAAGTAGCACCTTTGTATAATTACAAGCCCATACTTAAAACTTTCCAATCACACCTTGTATAGCAATAAAGTTTATTAATGGCCAAGGCAAACAGCATAACGTATGTTATTTATCACTTTTGAGTGGCGGGGTATTGAGAAGTGAAACAATGTTTTAAAGTATCAACATTTATTTGCTAGCAAAAATACATACGCAAGAACACGTTGAACAATATGGGGATAAATAGACCGTGTTTATCTCGCCCACCATGTTCTTTTCCTACGTAACTAATAACAGCATAAACAACTGTATGTGTCTCTTTCATTAGAGCTTAGTTTTTCACTTAAAATGTTATTTAATAAAAAGCACATCATCAACCTTTCTTCTTATGTATATGCAGTGTGGGTGCATCTCTTTCTCTTACTGTAAAACCTAAATAATTCTTCGCTTTCAGATATCTGACCTCTCTTGTGAAACAACACTTACAGTGGCGAAAATATCAAAGCCATCATGGAACATTTGCAACTTACCACAAAAATAAAGCACATTAATAAAATAAAGGTTAAGAAGATACAAATGTACCAAACCCACAATTACAGCACGTGTGAGAGTGGAAAAAATAGGTTAACTTCCGATGTTACAGAGGATGATGCCATCAAAACTATCCTACTGAGAAACTTAGAGGTTATGTGATGGTCCACTGATGGTCAGTGTGAATACCACCCTTTGGAATGTATTGTGAAATGTTTTGACTTAATCTGATGTAACATGACAGCCAATCTGAATAGGCCTATATATGGTAATGCTCTTGCTTGCAGAAAGAATTTATATAAACGTCTGAGGCAATGCCATGATGTAAATATAAATTTAAAGCAGTAAGTGGATATGTTGATCACAGTTGGTATTTTTTTATTACACACCCTTTTTTTGACAAATTAATCAAATTAATTTTATTTTAATATAAATTAATTAAATCAATGTTACTTTAAATTTTAATTAGTTTTATTTTGATTTTTAATTAATGTTACTTCTGAAAATTTTCATACTAAGTAAAAATTAAAATAAAATTAATTTAATTAATTCGTCAAAAAAGGAGTGTGCAGTAAAAACATACTTACTGGGCTCAGCCCCATCATTACTACTATATAAAAATCTACATCAGTTTTGAGTCCACTACAAGTAATTAAAAAAAATAAGATGGAAAATTAACCACACGTAAAAGTAGCACTTTATTTATCTTCAATTGCAATTTGAAAACAATTAAATTATATGAATTTCATCATCTCTAATTCTAACTACCAAGTTGGCCCATCGGTGCATCTGGGTACAAATATGTTAACGTTCTTCTCAAGTGCCCAAAAACTAAAAAAAAATTGAGCTTTAAGAAGAAAGGTATACAGAAATAAGTAATTACAGTTAACAAATTTATTCACATTTACTGGAAAATTTCCTTTAATAAGATTTCAAAAAGTGCAAAACAAAGCTCACATTGCTCTCCACACAGCCTATATGTATTTGAGACTCTTCTAATACTATGTACATGGCGTTACATGGAGACTAACTTCTGAATTAATAGAAGTGCTCCATTTATTTGGTCCATTATTAAACAGAAAGGCAAGATTGTTGGTTGTTTTAGCCAAATGGCACTACTCTCTATACATTATGTTATAATGACCTCTGGTAATGCAGTCCCCCTTTGGTAAATGTGTATAGTAGAGTTTGGTGGAAGTCGAGCCTTGAATGTTGTATGTATAGTTGGTATGCGAGTGACAAAACTGATTCAAATTAAGTCATTTTCAATTGTTTGTTTTGGTGTAAATGAATTATTTTCTTCATATTATTACATTTTATTTGAAGAGACTAAATGTAGACAACATGTAATGTCAATTGCAATACTCAAATTAACAGTAAAAAACCGTATTTTGTGTTTATAATGAGGTACATTCCCCTATTAATTTAAATGGAGCTTACCTCAAAACCATCTGCTGACAGATTTTCCCACCACTATAGCTCAGACTTTTCTGAAATGCCAAGTTCAAAGTACGTGAAATTTGATTTCGTTATAACATTTATCTTTAGAGATAAATGAATACTGATTGCTTTTTTGGATAAGATCCTCACCCCTCAAAAACCGCAACCTGATATACATTGAAGTAAGTTGGCTTGCATAACTCACAGGGCAAGGAGCAAAATCTTTATTGTTAATTTCTCAGCCAAATATTAACATAATCTAGAGGGAAAGGGCTATCCAGAAAAAATATAATGAATAAAATCGAATATCATCTACTAATTAAAACCTTCATTAAGTATTCTGTGTTGAGAATCGCATTTCCTATTTTTATTAAATTACATGACTGTATAGAGAAGTGTCTCATTTGGTACCTTGTCATTAAATGTACGCACCAATTTCATCATTGTCTTTTGACTTGTAAGAATATTTTTCTTTACATCATAGTAATCACATCCATTGGGTAATTTGTTATGAAATAATGCCCTACAGCCTCGCCACAGTGGTAACACCGGTTCCTGTCAGATCACCAAAGTTAAGCGCTGTCAGGCTGGGCTAGCCCATTGATGGGTGACCATCCAGTTTGCCGACAGCTGTTGGCAAGCGGAGTGCACTCAACCCTTGTGAGGCAAACTGAGGAGCTACTTGATTCAGAAGTAGTGGCCCTGGTCTCGTAAACTGACATACAGCTGGGAGGGTGGTGTACTGACCAAATGCCCTCCATGTCTGCATTCAGTGACACATGTGGGCTGAGGATGACATGGTGGCCGGTCCAATGCCTGCTCAGACAGAGTTTAGATTATTTTAGTTATGAAATTATAAGGACTTACATCAACATCTCCTTTCAGTTGAGTAACTTGTTTAAAATTGAGAAAAGCGTCATAAGCTTTCAAATACTTATTTGGTGGTTCTAAATTCCATGCTTCTTGAGGAAATACTTAGTTTCTTCCTGTTTTTCAAATATAGGTCACCCAGCTTTATGTGATCATATAGTGATGAATGTGCCAACTGGTTATTTTTATGATTAGTTTGAAACACACCAAAAATAAAATAAGGCATATGAAATTCTGCTAAGGTGTACAAATTCATGGGATCCAATTAGCTCAAAATTTTTCTTATTACTTAAACCAGCAACTTCCTCAGTTTCTAGTCCATAGAGAGAATAGGACCTTTAGGATTTTTCAGTATGTCTTCTCATTGTTCAGGCATATAATTCAGTTCACTTTTAACAATAGATACATGTATTTCCAAAGATTCTACTGTTTTACTTTCTTTTGGAAGTGTATCTTTTATTTCAACTCCAGCATCATTGTGGGCATCTCCAGCAGTGGAACTCCAATTAAAAGTCTTCTTCCCAGAAAATTTCGTATATGTCCTTCCATATTTATTTCATAATTAAGTTATGAAGTCAACTACAACAAAACTGACGAGGAAATATCAGGATACTCTTTTCTAGACATAACATTATTTCCTTTCTTTATGGTAATAAAATCAAATAGCTTTACTACATAATTATCAATTAATTTTTTATGAGATTTTCCATTGTAAATTGGATAATTGTACCATAAACTCCAATAATACCAAAGCTCATGTACCACTGAGCATGATTAGGGAGTACCCATCCATCAACAATATTTATTTTAATCTCAGTTTCCTTGTTAGGTGTATTTGGATTATTTTCACGATTCTCATTAACAGGCAATGAGTATAACTGATAGTTATATATTTTAATCATTATTTATTAAAGAATACAATTTTTTAAGGCATTTCTGTAACAATTGCAACACAAGCTCCATTCAAGTCAGTTACAGTAACAGTATCAAAAATAGGAATATACACAGGATAATGTGGCTCATGAATTACTGGTCCACCAAATTTTACATTAGGTTTGAATGAAGCAATAATGTTAGTTTATCGATGAAAATGTCAGTATCTTTCACAAACATCCCTTCAGCTAAATTAGAATTAATATTAATTAACTTAAATGGAATAATTTTAGGAACATCGATAGCGACAGTTTTTTTAGGAGCTTAAATAATTTGGTTACTAAATCCTAATACACTTCCACCATTATGTTTTATATCATATATAATTTCACATCACTCTCAATTATAAATCTATTTAAAATTTTGATCTGCTGTAATGAGTGTATTAGGATTTTTGAATGAATAAATTTCTCTATGCGTTTCAAACTGTCTTAACCAAGAGGAATTTCTATCGTTTCTCCATCACAGTATAATTTATTATTTTTTGTGTAATATTTGGAATCAGAAATGTATGAAGTCAGCTAGTGCAACATTATTCAAACTTCCTCTTATAGATATAGTCAGTCTCTTTTGACAAGAAATGACTTAACACTCAGTTGAAATAGGCAACTCATTTAATATTAATAGAAATTTATATAATTGAGTGGAAACTGATTGGGAACCAAAAATAAGAATTCCAGAGAAGAAATCAAATTCTGTTCGATGTGGAATAATAGGACCAAGTCGTGGTAAAAGAACCTTAATGATTGACATTTATATTCTTGCTCCAGAATGGTCAAACTGGAATAATGTAAATCACTTGTATGTTTACTCAAAAAGTTTAGATCAACTGAAATATGAAGAATTTATAAAAATGTCCAAAAAAAGTTGAAGATTAAAAAAATGAGAAGATTACTACGTTTATGGGAAACAGTGATGAAATTATTCCACTAGATCAATGCCAAGACAATTAACTTGTAGTGTTCGATTATTTCATTCTTGAAAATCAAGATGTAGTTAGAGAATATGTACTTGAGGTAGACATATAGGAACAGACTGTTTTTATTTTGCTCACACATGTTCTAAAATACTTAAACAATTAGTAAGAGATAATCTAAATTCTTAAAATTTTTTTAGGCGAAATCATACTAATATAAAGCATATTTACCATGAGTCTGTCTGTGTAGATTTGAAGTTTGATGATTTTAAGGAAATATGTTAGAAATTCTGGAATGATCAGTTTGGATTTTTTCGACAGACAGGATTAGGAAACTTAATGAAGGGAAATTCATTTGTTGTATAAAAGATTTGTAATCTAATGTTTTTTATCCTTATTAAATGTGCACTCTAGATCATATAATAGAACATTGAATATTAAAAAACATACTTATCATTGATAAGAAGCTAAATGAGGGCCAGACACAAGTGGGTGCTATTTTTTTAGAGGTGTAAAAGCAGTATCATTATCTTATTAATGTTCATAAATATGTCTTTCATAATAATATAAATGTTATTCGTTAAAATAAATTATATCAACGTTTTTTATGTTTTCCATTGTAAGCTGAATAATTGTACCATCAACTCCAATAATACCTAAGCTCATATGACCCACTGGTTGTAAAAAAAAGCTAAACTAAATAGGAAAAACTGAAGAATTGAAAGAAGAATTTAGAAAATGGAAGAAACAAACAAGAACAGATTATGAAAAATATAAAAAAGAAGGCCAGCCTGTTACTGATGTAATCAAGCAGGTAATACAAGGAATTGAAGGATTAGGTGAGGATGTTCTGAAAGCAAATGAAGAAAATAATAAATGGTTCCGTATAATGTAAATCTACCAGGATACTAAAGTCCACATTACAAATGCTCTGATGATAACCCTGCTTTGTATGACTAGACATTAAGTGAATCAGAAATATGAAAGCCCACAGTGTGATTACAAATTAAGCAAATCAGAAATACAGGCTGCAGTGAATGAACATGAAGAAGAGAAAAACGATAAAAAAAATTAATGAAGAGAATAGAGAGAATGTGGATGGTGTTAAAAATAAATATAAGAGAAAAATGTTGAATATTAATCATAGTGAAGATAAAGTTTTTGGATTGAAACTTGCTGGTATGCTTAAATATGTTGGAAATTTACAAATAAATTTGACAGAGAAAAACTAACCATTGGTGGAGAAGAATACGAAGGTACAGATGGATTAATGAATCAGTTAACTAAAAAACAGATTATTATGGATGACATGTGTCTAAAATTTGATGATCAAGTAAAGGTAAAAATAGAAAAGTTGTATAAGAAACTGCTTAAGAATATTTTCCAAAATTAAGACAACCAATTTCAAGTTCAGATTTTCCAGAAGCAAACAAGATGAAGGCTTAATGAAAAAATATACAGAAAAACCAACTCAATACATTTAGTTGAATTACACCAGAAATTTAATCTTTAGATTCGTTTTTATTCATTGAGAAGGATTAGCTGAAAATGAAAATGATTGAAATGAAAAAGTGGGAATAACAAAAATGTTAACAAATAAATTTTGCGGTTTTATTATCAACAATGTGAAAGAAATTACATATTTCATTAGATTTTTAGATCCATTGCCATACACATTCTGGTAAAGTGCAAATTATGGAAAACACTTAGTTAACACATTAATTAATAAACTAGCTTTTGAAATGCACCTACCTGGCTGTAGATTTTGTGGTCTGGGAGGTAAATTAGATGGAAGATTAGCTAGAGGAGATTAAGGAATGATTCCCTTAGATGAAGCTTGCAAAAAAACGTGATATTGCATATAGAGATAATAAAGATTTAGGAAAAAGACATGAAGCAAATATAGGCCTTCAGTTAGATGTAAAGGAAAGAATGTATGCTTCTGATGCAAGAATTGGAGAAAAATTAGCTGCTACAGCAGTTAGAAGAATAGTGTATTGAAACAGGGAAATAGGAATGAGTATTGAACTTCATGATAATTGTCAGGAACTATATATATAATTAAACTCAATAATGAACAGTTAAACAGTACTGATAATTTGTAACTGGTGCACAAAAAAGGAAAATGATAAAAAACTGTTGGCAATTTACTCATGACATTAGATATTCCTGTTATAAAGAATTATTGAATATCTAAGAAAAAATAGAGAAGGGTCAGGACTAACAAACCATGAAGAAGGATTTCTTCCTTTATTATTGGCAACATTACCATATCTAGCAACTATTGATTCTCTAACTAGTGGCGCAGCTGGTGTTGCAAAAGCAATAATGGACAAGAAGAAAGGTAATGGAGAATTATAAAAAAGGCATAATTAAGCAATGAAGAAAGAAGGAACTGGACAAAAACACATTAAACAATCGATATGTGTAAAATCCTGAAGAGGGGCAGCAGTATTTTCAGTAGTTACAGGGGCAACAGTCTGTATGATTGACTGATCTCTCCTTGTCACATTAACCAAAACGGCTTTGCTGTGCTGGTACTACGAATGGCTGAAAGCAAGGAGAAACTACAGACATTATTTTTCCTGAGGACATGCAGCTTTACTGGATGGTTAAATGATGATGGTGTCTTCTTGGATAAAGAATTCTGGAGGTAAAATAGTCCCCCATTCGGATTCCTGGGTGAGAACTACTCAGTAGGACGTCGTTATCAGGAGAAAGAAAACTGATGTTCTACAGATCAGAGCATGGAATGTCAGATCCCTTAATCAGGCAATTTAATAAGGGCAATGGATAGGTTAAAGTTAAATATAGTGGGAATTAGTGAAGTTCGGTTACAGGAGCAAGACGTCCTGCCAGATGAATACAGGGTTATAAATACAAAATCAATTAGGGGTGATGCAGGAGTAGATTTAATAATGAATAAGTTAATAGGAGTGCAGGTAAGCTACTACAAACAGCATAGTTAACACATTATTATAGCCAAGATATACACGAAACCCAAGCCTACCTCAGCAGTACAAGTTTATATGCCAACTAGCTACGCAGATGACGAAGAAACTGAAGAGATTAATAGTTAGCAGGGACAGGAATTCGGTAGTAGGAATAGGAAGAGAAGGAAAAGTAGTAGGTGAATGGGGAATGGGGGTAAGGAATGAAAGAGAAAGCCACCTGGTAGAATTTTGCATAGAGTGTAACTTAATCACAGCTAACACTCGGTTTAAGAATCGTGAAAGAAGATTGTATATGTGGAAAGGGCCTGGAGACACTGGAAGGTTTCAGATAGGTTATATAATGGTAAGACAGAGATTTAGGAACAAGGTTTCAAATTGAAAGACATTTCCAGAGGCGGATGTGAACTCTGACCTCAAATTATTTGTTGTGAAATGTAGAGTAAAGTAAAAAGAGTAAAAAGAAACTGTAAAAAGTGGGGAATTTAAAGACATGGGACCTGGATAAAGTGAAAGAATCAGAGGCTGTAGAGAGTTTCAGAGAGAGCATTAGGAAATGATGGACAAAAATGGGGGAAAGAAATAAGTAGAAGAAGAATGGATACCTTTGAGAGATGAAACAGTGACAGTAGCAGACGCTCCAGTAGATAAAAAGACGAGGGCTAGTAGAAATTTTTAGGTAACAGAAGAGATACTGAATTTAATTGATGAAAGGAGAAAACATAAAAATGCAGGAAATGAAGCAGGCGAAAAGGAATACAAATGTTTCAAATATGAAATCGATAGGAGGTGCAAAATGGCTAAGCAGGAATGGATAGAGAGCAAATGTAAGGATGTAGAGGCATATATCACTAGGGGTAAGATAGATACTGCCCACAGGAAAATCAAAGAGATCTTTGGAGAAAAGAAAACCACCTTTATGAATGTCGAGTACTCAGATTAAAAACCACTTGTAAGTGAAGAAGGGAAAGAAGAAAGGTGGAAGGAGTATATAGAGGTTCTATACAAGGGCAAAATACTTGAGGGCATATTAAGGGCTTATTTCAATAGTGGTACAAGTCCATTTTTGCTCATATTGAGGTACAGAGTCCTAAAGTTAAATGAGATCTGAAAAATCTGCAGTTGAGATACCAGAAATATTCAAGCATGTGGCTTCTTGCTAGAGATGAACCTTTCTTTCTGTTTGTTTGGCTCATTAATTTCAGAAGCATTATAGACAGAAAAGTAGAGGAAATGGACTTGTACCACTATTGAAATAAGCCGTATATACTGTATTATGGAAATGGAAGAGGATGTTGTGGCGTACCCAGAAACACCAGATCGAAGACACAAAATGCAAGAGGAGAAAAGGTGGTGAGGAATCGTCGGCCAATGGTGCGCGGAATTGTACCACACTACGCCAAGAGAGACACCTGGAAGAAGTGGATATAAGTGTCGTTTCTGCTAGCCTCGGCCGCAGAGATTGGCACCGGATTGCAGACGATAATTATCAGTGCAACTTGCCTGAACATTTCACATATTGAGGACTCTACACTATATCGTCTGTTTCCCTTCGTTTGCGACTACTACTTGTAAATCTCCGAAGTTAAGTACTGTAAATTGCTCTATAGAAATAAAACTACTAATGTTATTTGTTTGAACTGCATCCCATAGGAACCCTAACAGCGATGAGTGGGCAAGACCCCACAACTGGCAACAAGGATGTGATCCAGTTGGGGGTATTGTCTACTCGTCACTATTAGGGTGCCTATGGGATGAAGCGTTCTTGGAATGCAGTTGAATGGAAAGGAGAGTGTGTTGAAAAGAGGATATAAGATGAGCATCAACAAAAGCAAGACGAAGGTAATGGAATGCAGTTGAATCAAATCAGGTTATGCCGAGGAAACTAGATTGGGAAATGAGGCACTTAAAGTACTAGATGAGTTTTGCTGTTTAGGGAGCAAAATAACTGATGATGATCGAAATAGAGAGGATATAAAATGTAGACTGGCAATGGCAATGAAAGCCTTTCTGAAGAAGAGAAATTTGTTAACATTGAATATAGATTTCAGTGTCAGGAAGTCTTTTCTTCAACTATTTGTATGGAGTGTGGCCATTTGCAGAAGTGAAACATGGACGATAAATAATTGGATGAGAAGAGAATAGAAGCTTTCGAAATGTGAAATGTGGTGTTAGAGAAGAATGCTGAAGATTAGATGGGTAAGTCACATAATTAATGAGCAGGTACCTAATAGAAATGTGAAGAAGAGGAATTTGTAGCACAACTTGACTGGAAGATGGGATGGTTTGGTAGGAAACGTTGTGAGGCACCAAGTGATCACCAATTTCGTATTTGTGGGATGTCTGCAGGGTAAAAATCGTAGAGGGAGACCAAAAGATATATACACTAAGCAGATTCAGAAGGAAGTAGGTTGCAGCAGTTAGTTGGAGATGAAGAAGCTTGCACAGGATAGAGGAACATGGGAGCTGCATTAAACCAGTCTCTGAACTGAAGACCACAACAACAACATGTATTCTAATACATTAACTATTTTTGATATAGTAAAACTTGCTTAAATTTAGTATTAAACAGTTTTGTGGTGTTTCTGTGTTTGATGAAGTACCCAATCACCCTAGAGAAGATGAATCTGGAATAGTTAATTTAGATAGCCTGACGACCTCAGAAGTTAAGTCCCATAGTGCTCAGTCAGTTAATTAGATACATATGATTGTATTGGCACTCACTGGATATGCGATGGTAAGAATAAAGATAGAAAATTGTGTTTGTTTCAGTTGAAGGAAATATACCTGAAAAATTGGTTAAATATCTAGGCTCAGGTGAATTGTACTATAACTGAAAACAAATGTAACATTTTAAAGAAGTAATTTGTGGTCATTTGTGTATATTTGTTTTAAAACTTTAATGAAATTTTGAATGTAGTAAATGGACATTTTTGGAAATAAGCTGCAGCCTAAAGGTGATGTGAATAATGTAAAAATAGACTCAAATGAATTATAAGCAAGAATTGATCCAAAGAAAGAAAATTGAATCAAACAGTTTCATAAAGAATGACATGCCAGTTTTGAAATGTCTAGAGGATATATTGATTTTATAGATAGAATTTTAGTAGACTGTAAGTGGTTATGATGCAGTTACCAAATAACACTTAGAAAAAGAATATTTTACAAAACCAGAAAAAAACAAGTATTCTAACACAATTGAATAATGAAGTCATTACAGCACATCTCACTGAAAAAAATTTAATGAGTTTCACAAAGATAACCATACCACAACAACATATCTTGATAAAAGGAGGAAAAGCATGGATACAGTCCATAAATTTGCTTTAGGTGGATGCAATCCAAAACAAAATATCGTGCATCAGAAACACATAGTTGAATTTACGTTTATAATTGGAAATGAACAAAAAATGTGTGATTTTGAATCTGATTTTTAATTAACGAAGACCATAGACAATGGTAAAAATATAAATCAACGTTTGATATTTGATGACATGGAGATCACAGTAAGGGTATCTCATATTATATATGAAATAAATAATGATAATGAGCCTGTATCAATAGTGGTACATATATTAAATTTTATAAATGTAAGGTTACCAGATACTTGGAAAACAGTGCCAGTAGATGTAAAATTAATTGTTTTGGTGAATTAAATTAAAGTTACTACATTTTTATCAAAGTAAATTGATAACCAAATCTAATGTTTGAAGTGTAGAAAATGTACTGAAAAATATAATCCTCAAAGAGTAACTAATAAAAAATACAAGGCCAAGGATTGAACATCTTCGTATAGTATGTAAAACTAAAAAGAGTACATCTGTTAAAATTTTTTTGTAGGTAATGGTCTGAATATTAGTGAATAAATTGTCCATGAATCTTTTGGTATAGATGATCTATCTAGTGGAAATATATTTTGGAAACATATATGGAATACTAAAAATTTATAAAAGCTACAAGTATTTATTAACTATAATAGATGTTTTTTCAAAATTTTGTGGACTAGCCTAGTTATGAGAAACCTACTAAAAACAGTTGAAAAATTAAAAAAAATTAAAGCTGTGGTGTTAAAGAAATTTACAGATAACAACAAAGAATTTTATAATTAAGAATTTCAAGAACATACAAAAAAATATAAAATTAATAATTGTTCAACTTTTATTGAATTAATAAAATCTGATGTTGAAAGATTTAATGCGAACACTTAAAGAAAATTTCTGGAAAAAATTATTCTAGAAAGTAATTATGAACTGATTGAAATAGTTGATAAACTGGTTGATGAATACAATAATACAAAGCATTCAACAATCAAAATCACACCAATGGCAGTTACTGACAAAATTATAAGCCAGCTGAAATTTTGTCGAATAATAAACCTAATTTTAAATGGAAGACAAAGTTAGTATCAGCAAATGTAAAGGAATTTTTTAAAAAGGTTACACAGCCCATTGGCCAACATAAATTTTTGAAACTGACTGTTATTCATTCTAATTCAGTTACATATAATTGGGAAGATATCAAATGATGTTTTTATGAACATGATTTACAGAAAACAAAATATCCTGGGGTATATGTACTTGAAAATGTTTTGGGAATGAAAGCCAATCAAGTATATGTTAAACTTCTGGGATTTGATCATTCACATAATAGTAGGGTAACTAAGGACAATGTTATTTTGTAAAAGATTCCTTGCACTTTATAAAAATAGTTGTTCAGTATATCCATTAGTTACTGTAGAAATTAATTTTCTTATTCAATACCTCTTTCATTTTATTGCATAAGTTTATTGAATTAGGATTACATATTATTCTTATTATTTTTCGCAATTTAGATGTATATCATACAGGCACATAATAGTGTTTGAAGCTTTCTAGTTTGGTACCTAATCACATAGTAATCACTCTCAAATTCATTATCAAATCATTTGAAAAAAACGAATATATTTCTCAAATTAATATCTTCCATAGGTACAATGATATGCTTTTATATTTCTCTTATTTTTCCTACAAGCACTTTCAGTTGCCTTTTAAAGTTTTGAATGTCTTCTCATATTTTTTCATTACATAAAAGCCATTTCTTTATCAGTTTCTAAATCTACAGTTTGTTCTTGTAGGTTATCAATTGTTGATTGAAGTGTATACTGACCATGTTTTCTGACTGATGGTAAAACTTCGTAACCCAATCTTGGATTTGCTTAGCTTGTTAGATTTTTGATTTCATGATCAATGAATATAACATTTATTAATAAATACAGTATTGTGTTTTATATTTAGTGTAGGGAACAATTCGTGCCTGCAGATATTTTCATATATTATGATGTTTTTCTCTAGTATGGTGACAAACTGCTATTCTTGTATTTACATATTCCAATATTTCTGCAATATCCTTAGCTTCAAACCACAGAACCCTATTTTTATCAATTGTTACAAGTACTTCTTTATTGTTATAAATAATCCTGCAGTTCTTCTGAAATATATTCATTAAAGATACCTCGTTATTAAATGTACTTGGAACAGATTCCATTTAACAGAAAATGTTTTTATTACATTTTTATTTTTATTAATTTATTAATATATATTATGTATACTATTAAAAACAGAGAGGCAATTGCTGAAATTTGTAATCAATCAAGAAAAGGATAATCATTCAATATATTACTGTAATATGTTACTAATTCAAATCAATTTTAATTTTTTTGCAGAAAAAATTTGTGATTTGTTTTAGTGTTAGTAAAGCAAATGTTTTGGAAGTTATCAAAATTTTGGCCCCTGAAAATCTTAAATATCATTAGTTTTCAAAACCTTTTTTTAATATTCTAAAATTCTTATGATCCACTGGAATATTCTACAGAAACACTAAAATATCATTAGTTATTAATACATTTAAAACAGTGGCAGCTGAAGGAGCCTAAGGGCTGGGCTCAGTCTTTAGACTGTATCAAAGTACCTAAGTTTAGATGATAATGGTTCTTCTGAGTAATAATACAAATGATTTCCGCTAGTATGGTGACAAATTGCTTTTCTTGTAGTTTCATATACCTATATTTTTGCAATATCCTTAGCTTTAAACCACAGATTATTATTTTGATCAATTATCATAATTACTTCTTTATTATTATATGTACTTTGAACTGGTTACATTTAAACTTTATTAATTGTTTTCCAATGAAACCCAAAGTAGATAGTTTCATATTTTCCTTATAAAAATAAATCTTATAAATGGAGAGCCTAAAGTAATCGATTTAAAAGCTAGAGCAAAACAACTAGAATAAAAGCTTATTCTAAACTGAGAAGACAACAACTTGTTGATTTTGCTAACAACAAGAGCAATAACAGTAGTAATAAGATCAATAATAACAATAATAATGAGGTGAATTAACTAAAGCTAAAGAACAAGAACTTGTTTGAAAGATTCATCTTATGTATAAAAATTTAAATTTTGAACAAGCATATGAATTGTACTGAACGAATGAGACATATGGAGGTATAGTTGTTGATTGTATAAAAAAGAAGTGGTATGTATAAATGGATTAAAATATAAAATGATATTATAAATGTGCAACAAAAAAGGTATACAAGCAACAAAGGCAGCATTTCATTTATGGTAAAAGTATATTGGACATTCGGTTTCATTAGGATAACAATAAAAGTGACATTATAGTTACAAGCTAAAGACAAGCATATAGTTACAAAATAATGGTCATCATTGTCCAGAGGATCTAGATGAAAAAGATAATGTATTTGGTCACATATTTTCCAAATATGAATAATGATGCAGTGGAGGTACATATGGATGATGAAGAGTTGTGGTAATTGGAAACTGATGGGAATACACCAAAAGGTAAATCAAATCCATTTGAAGTTCTTCTTTATATAATTGGTCATGCATTGTGTTTAAAGCACATGGATATTTATGTGGCAATACATATCCTTACTATATTGGTTTTGGTTTAGAATTATCTCAGAATGATATTAATGCTGTTCAAACCTTATATGTTAAAGCAACAACAACTCATTCAAGTATTCCAAAAACTACACCAATCATGTCATCTGCACCAACTGATCATGTAAACATTTTGGTCACTTACTATTTACATATGGGGTTTTATATACTTTTTTATCAGAAGTGGTTGTGGTTAGGTACATCTATGAAATCACAATTAATATTTAATTGGTTGATATTCTTATTTTATATTTGCAATAAATCGATGGAGTATGTGAAAGACCTTCTGGTGATGTTGGGTTATTTGTTAATAATATGATAAATATATGATGAGTTTCCATACATTATATCCTAAGGCAATATCTCGTGTGGGATTAAGTAAATTTTTTTATTAAAACGGTATTGTCAAAACAGATACAATAAGAACATTTTTATTCTTTAATGAAGCTTTCTATATGGGGGTAGATGAATGTAATTTTAACTATCAAACACAAGAACTTCTAACTAAAGAGTTTCAAGGTGTGTCTTCCGGAATGAATTCTGCATTTAGGTAGATTAACAGATAGTTGCATTTTTTCAATGATGATACTTTCTATAAATATAATGAATTCACAGAGCTGGTATATAAGATTTATCACCATTGGGTATTGATTCTGGTAAACCATCAGTATTAATTCCTGATACAATAACAGTATTGCAAATACATTTAAAAAACTAGAACATATACATTTTTAAATATCATAATAAAATTTTTCTATACAAATTGAATCGAAAGCGCAAAACTGAGAACTCAGTTGATAATTTTACTCACTGAAATACAAAAAGGTTCGTGTAGTGCAATGTGTAGGGCATGTATGAAAGAATGTCATATAAGACTTTATAAGAGTAAAAGAATTCCTTGTGATTATGAAAAAATATTTCTTTATGTTATTTTAAAATCATTTAAAACGAATTCTGAGTGAAGAGCATTCGAAAATATTGTTGTCGCTGATAACATACAAAAAATGTGTGTTGATTGTAAGAAATCACAGAGTTCGTTTTTTGATACTCAGATCTATCATGTTAAGACAATCATTCAAGTCCATGTAAGAAATGTACTCAAGAAAATGTTAAAAATAAGAAATCTGAGAATAGTGAATTACAATATTCGTTCATAAATTTTTTTAATTAAACAGAATTATAAAATGGAGAAATTCATGATTGCCCAACTTTGTGGTTATTGTAGAACAAATAATACAACTAATTACAACATATTAAGTAAAATGAATTAATTAATTTAATTATATCACATAATTAACCTATTTCTACAAGGACTCTCAATAATACGAGAGAAGCTGAACTCAAAGCTAAAAGTTGCAAATAGACACTACAATAAAGTAAAGAAATCAGAATTAACTAATTCAATTATTTTACAAGTGTTTCCATTTCATCAAAAATTATTTCAAAAGACTAAAACAGGAAGAAAATGTTAACCTAATATGGATAATTTGTACAGGTTTGATGATGATATTTTGGGAAAACTCGATGACAGACACAGGACAGTATAGCGAGACTAGATCAAATTTATCCATTCAGTTATAAACCATTTGAGTAAGAAAAGCAGGTCAAACTGCCTAAAACGGATTTATTTGCAATTAAAGAAATAAGATCCAAAGTTAATGAAAATGTTTAAAGCTTTGTGTATTGACTACAAAATTGTTTTTAAGGATGTTAATATTAGTAAACGTAATAACATTAGTGAGAAAACAGATTATACAATGAAAGCATTTAATTCTGTGGTACAGGAAGATAATAAGAGAAAATTTTTTAGAAACAGATATAAGTTGAATATAGCAACGGCAAATGCAAAAATATTTTATGCAATTCCTACAGTATATAAAGCATCAGATAGTACTATTCGATCCATTCACGTTTTGTGCAATAAAATCAGAGATATATTAGCATCTGATGAGTCTAGTGATATAGCAATTACTACATTTTATTTTAAAAATATTAGTAGTTCCAGAAATAATAAAATAATAAATTTAGCTAATGATAAAAATACTAAATGAAGCATTACTGGAATTAATAAAAGTGATAACCTGTGTTGTCCTAGATCAATAATAGTTGCATTATTATTTCACAGAGTTTTTATCTTAGGTAGAGAACTAACTACTGGTGAAATTAAGAAAATTATGAACGGAGATAATACAAATCATAAAAAGAGTTAATCAGGATATTATTAACCAATTTGGGGAATACAATAAAGAAGAATTTACACCAGACGATATTAACGTTACCTCCCACACTTATTCAGTACATGGAAAATGGAAATTACATATGGCCAATTCCTGATATAAAATATTATTGTTTTTGTGCTATAAAACTGAAATATATGGAAATATTTCTCAAATGACATAGTCAAAAAACAAATTAAAATCATGTGTTGAATATGAAGGAAGAGATTAATGACTACTTTTATTCTGATGCAGAATATATTAAGACGAGGTTGTATTGGGTAAACAATAGAAGGAAAATTACTGTAAAGAAACTATAGCTTGGTTAAATAATTCAAACAATAATAATATTCAACATCCTCTTCATGGTGGTGAAGTAAATATAGCTGGAGCAACAGTAGACAGTTTTGATAAAGAAACCAATACTATTTCTCAGTACTATAGCTGGTTTTGGCATGGTTGTAAGAAATGTTTTAAAAGTGAAACGATTAACAAAACAACAATAAACCTATTTGAGCTATGTACAAAGTGAGGAATTTCAGTAATAAAAGCGTTTTGTTGTTTATAAATTAATGTGAAAGGCTTAATGAAAATAAAATTAGAAAACAGTCCCCAAAATTTTGAAGCTAATGAGATATATATAAAACATGTGAAAGAAAAAATAGGTATTGACTTAGGTCTTGGTAGAATAAAAGTAAACCCAGGAAAACAAGATGCTACTGAGATACGTCTGAATTCATTATGGGGAAAATTTGGACAACGTCAAAATATGAGTAAAACTGAGTATGCTACAGATTTATAAAAATCTTATGTGATGCTTTTGGATAATCGATTAGGTAGTATACATATATATATATATATATATATATATATATATATATATATATATATATATATATATTTTATTAATGAGCATATGGTACAGATGAAGTACAACTTCAAGGATTGTTATGTAGAAAATAATACAGCATTCATTACATCAAATGCAAGACTCAGGTTACGTGGTGTGTTAGATAAGTTAGAAAAGCTGTCATTTATTTTGATACCGACAGTATAGCAGGTATTGATAATGGTTGAAATACTTTTGAAACAGCTTGTATACTAGGTGAATGGACTGATGAATTACAAGACAACAGATGGATTACAAAATGGGCTTCAAATGGACCATAAGTTATTATTTAAAAAAAACAATAAACATACAGAGATGAAAGTAAAAGGCTTACTTTAAACTGTAAAAACATTCAAATGTCAAATGACGAATATATGATAAGATTAACTGAGAGTGAAGTGAAGGAAAGGATATGATGAGAGTACAATCAGATAACCAGAGATGTAGACGCTAAATATTAACAACAGTCATGTTAAGAAAGAATTCTCATTTAAATATGATAAAAGAACAGTTCTAGAAAATTATGATACACTGCCATATGGATATTAATTTTTATTAATAAATTTTTGTTCTATTTAAATGGAAGCCTTACTCACGAAGCTCAACAATGCTAATGATAGAAATTAAAAAAAAAATAGTGAGCTAAGGTAAATATTTTATATTACATTATTAGTTGATTACTAGACATGGAGAGAAAATTTGTTTGGAACTGAATAATGAATTTAAAATTGCTTTCCCAGACAGATATTCGAAATTTATTAGTTGTTGCGATTTTCATTTTTTTGAAGGAAGACATTCTAGACTGAGAGATAAAGGAATGAAGAAACTCAAAGATAATGATAAGAATTTCATGGTCTTCAATTTCTGGTCTAAAATTTTCACATACACACACACACACACACACACACACACACACACACACACACACACACACACACACACACACACACATATATATATATATATATATATATCTGTGTGTGTGTGTGTGTGAAAATTTTAGACCAGAAATTGAAGACCATGAAATTCTTATCATTATCTTTGAGTTTCTTCATTCCTTTATCTCTCAGTCTAGAATGTCTTCCTTCAAAAAAATGAAAATCGCAACAACTAATAAATTTCGAATATCTGAAAGCAATTTTAAATTCATTATTCAGTTCCAAACAAATTTTCTCTCCATGTCTAGTAATCAACTAGTAATGTAATATAAAATATTTACCTTAGCTCACTATTTATATATATATATATATATATATATATATATATATATATATATATATATATATATATATAGTAATATTCCATTTGGAATGTGGGTGTACTCAGCGATTGTGATATAACTTTCAAATGATAGAGGACAGCAGTCAGTTATCCTTTTCATTCAGGCTTTATTAGGCAAATTTAGATTTTGGCTAGTGCCTGGCATTTATCAATGCTAAAAAATACAAGAAGAACATAGTCAGACAACTGTAAGAAGTTAAAGCGTGTCCTAGTATGTCAGTCCCCTGTTGTTCAGATTTCTGTCACAGTTCATTCAGGACTAATGTATAATGAACATGGACCTTGCAGAAAACACATTGGTTGGTTGTATATATATATAAAATGATTTTATTTAGTTTGTGGGAGCTTGAGAAGAATGATAACGAATTTGCATCAAAATGCACCAATGCACCAAATATGTCCACTTAGTAGCTGTGATGAGAGATGATAAAAATTCACAAAATGTAATTATAATGATAAAGCAGTTGAGACTAAAGTAAAGTGCTTTTTTTAAACTTTGGTTTAATTTTTGGTTTCATATATCTTATAAATTAATTTTAGTGTGCTCAAAATGGATGTGGATTTTTATATAATGGTAGTAAGTGACTACATTGAAGGCAGTTGGCATATTTTTACTGCACACCTTTCTTGATGAGTTAAGTAAACTGGTTTTATTTTAATACAAACTAATTAAATTAATTTTATTTTAATTTTTAATTGATTTTATTTAATGAACTTTTTCTTGTGCATCATCTGAAGATTATCACAAATAAAATTAATTAAAAAATTAAGAATAATTAATAAAATGAATTCATGTTAAAATAAATTTAATTTAACCAATTTGTCAGAAATTGATAAGAAATAAAAACTGCCACAGCACTCAACATACCCACTTACCGCTTTTTCAGTCAGGATAAAGCAATGCATACTATTACTAAAGAAATGTTTTAGAATGTAGCAACACTAAATTTCCACATGGAAGTATGCATAGCATATGGAAATGTAGATTATAATAAATACATATTAGTTGTTAATAGATTGGATGAGGATGTATTTCGTCTGGGTTTAAGTTATGTGCCTATTGTTGAAATTGATCACTTCACAGTACCTTTTTAGTGGCGGACTAATTCTGTTGGAGGTGCAGAGCTGCTGACCTACATAGAGCACCATGTCTACTTAGCAGTTAATGTATTTGTAGAGTACATTTTGCAAAAATTGATAAAATAGATCTAATAGATGACAAAAAACAAGGTATTTACAATGTGTGTACTCTATGCTCCAGTAATTGTAATACACATACTTAATGTTATAGGTGAGAAACTTACAATATGAATCAGCTATCAGTATAGCAACCATCAGGTAGGAATAATTTAGAACAGAATATGAAAATTATCTTTTACTTCATATGACTGGAATCACAGATAACTATAATACCAATTAGTTTCATAACCCTAGTATGAGAGAGTAGTTATTATTGATGTTACTGTACTACATGTTTTCATGTCCTTATTTCAATGAAATTCTCAATAATGTCGTTGAAATCTATTTGAAATGCAACTTTTCTTTCAGTCAATTAAATGGACCGATTTACTAGTCGTTTCATTGTAGAGGAAAGAAAATTTTCTTTAGTTTCAGTTTAGAAAAACTTCTCTTGCATAATGTGACTGAGACAGAAACGGTCAATAAGTATTGGATTCTAAGTAATGTATTATGTAATCATTCACTGAAGTACCATTTAATTATAAACTGAAGGATTTCTTGGGTTGTCCATCTAGCATCAGTATACTCAGATCAGATACATGTAGATGTCCTTAATACCTTCTTATTTCCTAGGGGACCTGCTCTCTATCAAACTCATTATAAATTTTTTATGAGATTCTCTGGTGCTACGGCCAGAGTGTCATCAGAAGCTTCAAGTATAAATTTTGTTTCAGCAATTTGGAAAACTTTGGTGATTTCCTTGATGACAATGTAGTGTTGTAACAATTCTTGTATGAACTGGTTTGTGTATTCAGACGTTGATCAGTGAATTGCTTGAATGGCTAATACAGTGTCATCAGCAGTTCAGCTGGAATTTTTCCTCATTGGTAAATGTTAATGTCTATATCACTGCATTTTTAGAGCCAAAAATAACAATATTGTCTGTAATTGTAGTTCGTTCCATCACTAAAATCTCATTCATTTGATTTGGCGAGTCTTTTTCCGAAATTCATTTTTTGAGACTGTAAATATTATTAGACAAAATCTACTTCCACCAGTATCTTGTGTCAAAAGTTGGTATAGGTCAAAGACACATAACACAAATAATTGGAAGGAGGAAGCTTGCTGCAGATCTAGTATTAAGGTTCCTGCATATCTTCCAAAGTGGTCACAATTGTTTCCATGTTTTCTTTTATGACTTTAACTGAATTGTAATGAGCACTCCATGAAGTATCAGACAAGCAATCCAAACTTTTCCTGTTTTTTTTTCGACAAAGAATTCCCATCTATTTGTAGAAGATGAGACGAATGAGTGCAGGTGACACTAGATGGAACATACGAGAATGCATGAACTTCACAAGGATTTGAGGAACAATTAGTATGGGGACTGAACAGAGTTTTATATTGACTGTTCGAATTCTTCCTTGTACTCCTCCATGTACATCTGACAATGACACAACATCGTCATAACCTGGAACCCTGCACAATGCAATATCGAGCCTATTATTTTCTAGCTGTTGTTGAATACCTTTCGATATATCTTCTGGTTCATCTAGTAGGATTTTCATATACATAAAATAAACTGCAGAATAATTATGTATAACCTTGGAAAAGATAAATTTCGCAATGTAATATTTTGGTTACAAAGTTAATAAATCACTGGCAAGCTCTTCACTGCACTTACCCATGTATTTATAAACTGTATAGATGGCAGAGGTATCACAGAACGTTTCATGTATAATAATTGCGTCTAGGAGACAAACGATTATCTGTCTTGTTGCTTTTTAAATTTCATGCAAAGTTATATAAAATTCTTGATATTTTGGACACATAAATTGACAATAATTGTCATATCATGATAATAGGTAAAAGAGAATCTATGTTCATATTTTACATACATATGGGGCCTCAAACTCCAAACTGACTTTTATCTGCTGAAAATACACTCCTGGAAATTGAAATAAGAACACCGTGAATTCATTGTCCCAGGAAGGGGAAACTTTATTGACACATTCCTGGGGTCAGATACATCACATGATCACACTGACAGAACCACAGGCACATAGACACAGGCAACAGAGCATGCACAATGTCGACACTAGTACAGTGTATTTCCACCTTTCGCAGCAATGCAGGCTGCTTTTCTCCCATGGAGACGATCGTAGAGATGCTGGATGTAGTCCTGTGGAACGGCTTGCCATGCCATTTCCACCTGGCGCCTCAGTTGGACCAGCGTTCGTGCCGGACGTGCAGACCGCGTGAGACGACGCTTCATCCAGTCCCAAACATGCTCAATGGGGGACAGATCCGGAGATCTTGCTGGCCAGGGTAGTTGACTTACACCTTCTAGAGCACGTTGGGTGGCACGGGATACATGCGGACGTGCATTGTCCTGTTGGAACAGCAAGTTCCCTTGCCGGTCTAGGAATGGTAGAACGATGGGTTCGATGATGGTTTGGATGTACCGTGCACTATTCAGTGTCCCCTCAACGATCACCAGTGGTGTACGGCCAGTGTAGGAGATCGCTCCCCACACCATGATGCCGGGTGTTGGCCCTGTGTGCCTCGGTCGTATGCAGTCCTGATTGTGGCGCTCACCTGCACGGCGCCAAACACGCATACGACCATCATTGGCACCAAGGCAGAAGCGACTCTCATCGCTGAAGACGACACGTCTCCATTCGTCCCTCCATTCACGCCTGTCGCGACACCACTAGAGGCGGGCTGCACGATGTTGGGGCGTGAGCGGAAGACGGCCTAACGGTGTGCGGGACCGTAGCCCAGCTTCATGGAGACGGTTGCGAATGGTCCTCGCCGATACCCCAGGAGCAACAGGGTCCCTAATTTGCTGGGAAGTGGCTGTGCGGTCCCCTACGGCACTGCGTAGGATCCTACGGTCTTGGCGTGCATCCGTGCGTCGCTGCGGTCCGGTCCCAGGTCGACGGGCACGTGCACCTTCCGCCGACCACTGGCGACAACATCGATGTACTTGTGGAGACCTCACACCCCACGTGTTGAGCAATTCGGCGGTACGTCCACCCGGCCTCCCGCATGCCCACTATACGCCCTCGCTCAAAGTCCGTCAACTGCACATACGGTTCACGTCCACGCTGTCGCGGCATGCTACCAGTGTTAAAGACTGCGATGGAGCTCCGTATGCCACGGCAAACTGGCTGACACTGACGGCGGCGGTGCACAAATGCTGCGCAGCTAGCGCCATTCGACGGCCAACACCGCGGTTCCTGGTGTGTCCGCTGTGCTGTGCGTGTGATCATTGCTTGTACAGCCCTCTCGCAGTGTCCGGAGCAAGTATGGTGGGTCTGACACACCGGTGTCAATGTGTTCTTTTTTCCATTTCCAGGAGTGTACATGGGCCTCGTTTGGGATTTGACTAAACACAGGCTGGTACTGGTAATCCTCCAAATATTGAGGTCCTTGAGACCTGAGGGTCCCCTTGACTTGAGACCCAGAACAGAGTGCCCCCTCAGCCCCTTCTTAGTGTGCCACTGTCCCTCTGTAGTAGTTACAATGGTACTGATAATTTGTTTATGAGTAATTGTACAAAATATTCGACATGTAAAACTGAACAGAAATGTATAAGAATATTGCTAACCTATTTAAAGTACAGCCATTTTTTCCATAGCAATGCTTGCTTCATCAATTTCGTTACACTTGAGAGAAGGAAGAAGAAAAGAAGCAACAGGAATATCGTACATCACGATATTTTATTTGTGTCTGTGCTTTAATTGAAGAAGTTCTTGTTTGGAAAAAGTCGCTCTCATAACTCAGTTTTTGAATATGTCTTTCCCCTGTAGAGACTGCCTAACTCTAATATTGTAATATATGTATTTGAAGTGTCTATTATGTGTACATATTTTATTCTACGCGGTTCTTTGTTTTCATGTGTGTCCTGCATTTATTATGGATTTCTTCCAAATTATGAGTAACAAGTTTCACTCAAATATGGTTATCAATACTTTTAACAAAGCCCTACAGATATTTTTAAGTAAATAATTGTTCCAAGAAGGGTCTTTTGGGAACAGTCAAAGCAATTCACTCAATTTTTGAGAAGTGATATGGTGAGAGTGATGATACAGAATTAAAAGGTTAATACCAAACATCATTTTTGTCTCATGACGTAATGATAATGTGCTGTGTGACATTAAATGTGTACAAACAGGAAGATATCAGATCACTGACAATATTTTTGTTTGTGTCTATTTTATTTTCTGGAACATAGGTTATGGCGATAGGATGATTTGTAGGGGAACCCAACGTTTAAGTTAGTTTGAAAGGTGACAACTGGGTTGTGAGGTGGTGAAGCCAACGATTATGAATGTCTATGTTAGACTGCTAGGTGATAGTCTGACTGTGAATTAGCGAAGTTGTGCCAAAGGCTTCAATTAATCTAAAATGATAAACCCAGTTGAGATATGACAGTTATAATTTTACTTATAAAGTGTGTGTGTGTGTGTGTGTGTGTGTGTGTGTGTAGACACACATACCTATTGCCATTCATTGTTTTAAGGTATCATGCACAAAGTGTGATGTTCTTATGTGATGTTTCATCTAAGTCCTAAGAAGCAAAGTGGGAACATAAAATTGTAGGTAAGAAACTGACTTTTGTTTAAACTAACTGAAAGCATTTTATAATGGACAGGTGTGCACCACTTTATCCAAAGCAAATAGACGGCAAGGAATGTCTTTTTTCAGGACTCAAAAATATGAAAATCAGATGGGCAGATATAGGGACTGCATGGAGGATGCGTAAGGACTTCCCAGCAATACTTTTGCAGCATAGTCGAAACAACCTTGGCGACATATGGATGGGTCACATAACTTCTTACCATCTGTCTCGTTTTCATTCGACTGTCGCTTATAACTGTCAACTTTAACTGTGTAAAGTGCTTTGGTTTTTTAAGAGGTTTTCGTGTCAGACATTGGCAACAGTTATTACAATGCTTTGTGTGCAGTAATGAGCTAAGCGCCGGGATATTATTGTGCAGTAGGCAAGTCTTCTAGTCATGGATTCAAATTGTGAGAAGTATGGTAAAAGGACATAGTCGGAAGTTCAATGTGTTTAAAGCCATTAACACCTTGCAACTACAGAAAGGTAAGAGCATACTTTCAAATTTATCCAAAGGTTTCCATATGTTGTGCTAATAAAAGACATGGTTTCGTCTGCCTTTATACTAATACAGAAAGTGAGTTCTTCAGAATCATGCCCTGCCCTGAAGTGACATATAACTTCTCTCACTTGAGAAAAATTGTAAGAAATTTGCAACGCTAAATGTGTTAACAGACTGAACAGACATATTGAACAGTACCATACTACCGAAGTGAGTTAATTTTATAAGATCTAGCTGTAGCTACAAGGATGAAAAGTCCTTGTCTTAAAACACTTGTTCTGTATTGTCAGTTTTGGTACACATATTTGCTGCTACGTCTGTCTTAACATATAGTTACCGAAATGAAGGATCGAAAAAAAGCACAGTTTGTATTAATCTTTTCACATTCACAGCTCTCTCTCTCTCTAGACGCCAGTTTAAGCCTTAAAATCAGACACAATACTTAAAGAACCACACTTTTCATCAGTTAATAAGCAGTCCGTAACGGGACACATAATGTTGAATGCTCGATTATATACTAAGTATATCATGACTTTTGAGATCAGAAACCTCATGGTTATGACTGCAAAGCATAGCATGCGGAATTCATACCCTCTGAGTCAAAGTCTAGTGCACGCTAAAAACTACAAATATTTCTTAGACGCCATACACAATTAATCACAAGTTTTTACTGACATACACACATCAAAAAAAGTTTTACATCATCACCGAACTCCTGAAGATAGGCGTTGACTATGGATATTGTATCATAGACACAGTCCCTTTGACTGTTTAGAGATGTCACTAAACCCGCCCAAAGATGTAAACAATCATGCATGAGCAACGCCTATTAGACGGAGGGGGTCCGACAGCCGATCAGTTCCAGTCATTTCACGAGGAAGGAGGTACATGGCTCTTGTTGTCTATAGTTCAACCAAGCCTAGACTGTCAATACCGCGGTTCGATCGCATCCGCGTTGTTACTTTGTGCCAGGATGGGCTCTCAACAAGGGAAGTGTCGAGGCGTCTCGTAGTGAACCAAAGCGATGTTGTTCGGATATGGAGGAGATACAGAGAGACAGGAACTGTCGATGAGATACCTCGCTCAGGCTGCCCAAGGGATACTACTACAGTGGATGATCGCTATCTTCGGATTATGACTCGGAGGAATCCTGACAGTAACGCCATCATGTTGAATAATGCTTTTTGTGCACGCATAGGACGTCGTGTTAAGACTCAAACTGTGCGCAGTAGGCTGCATGATGCGCAAATTCATTCCTTACGTCCATGGCGAGGTCTATCTTTGCACCCACGATACCATGCAGCGCGGTACAGATGGGCTCAACAACATGCCGAATGGACCGCTCAGGTTTGGAATCACATTCTTTTCACCGATGAGTGTCGCATATGCCTTCAACTAGACAATCGTTGTAGATGTGTTTGGAGGCAACCAGGTCCGGCTGAACGCCTTAGACACACTGCCCTGGTGGTCATGGAAGGCCCCGTAACGGCTGTTCGATACGTGAATGCCATCCTCCGACCGGTAGTGCAACCATATCGGCAGCATACTGGCGAGGCATTCGTCTTCATGGACGACAATTCGCGTCCCCATCGTGCACGTCTTGTGAATGACTTCCTTCAGGATAACGACATCGCTCGACCAGAGTGGTCAGCATGTTCTCCAGTCATGAACCCTATCAAACATGCCCGGGATAGATTAAAAAGAACTCTTTATGGACGACGTAACCCACCAACCACTTTGAAGGATCTACGCCGAATCGCTGTTGAGGAGTGGGACAATCTGGACCAACAATGTCTTGATGAACTTGTGGATAGTACGCCACGACGAATACAGGCATGCATCAATGCAAGAGGACGTGCTACTGAGTATTAGAGGTACCGGTGTGTACAGCAATCTGGACCACCATCTCTGAAGGTCTCGCTGTATGGTGTTACAACATGCAATGTGTGATTTTCATGAGCGATAGAAAGGGCGGAAATGATGTTAATGTTGATCTCTATTCCAATTTTCTGTACATGTTCCGGAACTCTCGGAACCGAGGTGATGCAAAACTTTTTTTGATGCGTTATGACGTATAGTCGGTACTATTTGTGAGGTGGCAGGTAAATATCCAAACGGAAGGTGCTTTTCGTTGAGTCGTTACGAAAAGACACTTAAATTCTCTGTGCGTGCTTTACACCTACCTTCGTCGTTTACAAGTGCCTGAAAACTATTTGTGCGGTCGGCCAGAAAACAATGGAGAAGATACGGTCTGCAAGTCGACATTACTCTTTGGGCTCACTGAAAGAAAATGTTCCTACCTGCTATTTAGTCAGGGGGATCAGGAACTTTGACAATAAATAAAAGTTTTGAGTTTTAACTGATTGATCTATTCAGTGATTGTCCTCAAGGAGAAAATGTAAGTTTTAATTCTAGCTAATATCCCTATCGGATACAGCACTACTAACATTCCAGAGGTGACCGCTACAGGAAGATCCAAGTAAAATGGTTTATCATCCTGACTTCAAACCACCAAAGTTAACTGCTCTCCTTAAAAATAGAATATCATCTCGATAATTGTAATGGGGTTTTGTCAACATTACGGGGGCACGGAAAGTTTCTTCCGTGAAATGTAAGCTATCCAGGACGGTGTACAGTCCTAACTAGTTCACTTCATAGTATTACTGAAAACGCTTTTGGTAGCTGCCTGGCTCTGACGTCAACCGAGGCACAGCGCACACAGGCGTTTGACTCACGCGGATAGCTTGATATCTCGGTGCGAAGTGTCTCTTGCAACTGCCTCTCTGGCCGTATTTATATACAGCTGCAGCAGACCACCAAACGGAACATCTGCTCTCAACCGCCTTAAGTACAGATAGTAGCATCATAATGGTCCCTTTCTAAGAGACGTATTAATTAATACCTCTATCATTTAAGGACGTTTTCGTTCCAAATTTGGTTTTTAGTAACTAACTTTATCGCTAATAGAGGTAGCTTTTTTGGTGTCATAGTGTTAATGTTTTTTATATCAAACTGAGACTACATACGAATTTTCACCTTTCTGAGTCTAATATTTAGAGCCTTCAAATTTTCGTAAGAACGCCGATTTTGACCAAAATATTGCCCTGATCAAGTTGAGACTTGCGAATTTTGGTTATGACTTTCTAATTTCGTGTCTTTTTCGTAAGCTCGATATTTTGCGTAACATATTCATTTCATCAGTTTGAAACTTTACAACATTATCATTAATATACATTGACAAAGTTTGGAAAATTTATTTTAATTTTTAATTTCACTTTTAGATTATGGTGCAATCCTTTGCATGCTAAACACAGGCGCATTGTAATGACTTGGCGCTGGCAGTATTGAACTGGGTTTCCCGTCACGTTCAGCACTGCACCCATGACGAGGACGCACGTAGTACCGCTGGACACGACCCGCTGCCTTTTGCGTACGCACCTGGGCGCCAGGGCAGCCCTGTACTTCGCCGCCATCCCAGTAGGACGTGAGGTTCCAGCAATCCCTTCCCTTTCAGGAGTATCAACAGAAGGCCTCTACACGGTGGGTAGCACCGCGACCTTCTGCAGTGGCGAAGACGTTGGTGGAGGCTCCGTGTCCACAGCGTGGGCGCTCTCGCCGCTGCCAGTTCAGCTCCCGGCATAATGATGACGCTGGCTCAGCGCGGTATCTCCCACTCAGCACGAGTCCACCATAAGCGACATTATCTTACCTCCAACAACATTGCGAGGGAACACCAAAGTGCGCCAGAAGATAGGACGCACTCAGAAGACTGTCTAAGCTGACTAAATCAATAAAGAATTGGTGTATGATTACCGCTAGTTTGTCTGCAGCTGCTCTTCATGTCACAGCTGTCTTCCAGACCGTGTACAGACTCTACGACTTCCATAAAAAAGCCGAACACATCCTGACAAGCAAAAACTATTCCTGTCCCATTCCCACTCGATTACGATTTGCAGAAAGAAGCGGGATTGGTTTGGGAACTGAAGGATCAACAGTGACCTCGAAGATACACAGCATACTGATGGCAGAAGACTGCAAACAGTGATTGAAGAGGTACAGCAAGATATGTACACTATGATCAAAAGTATCCGGACACTCCAAAAATATACGTTTTTTTCATATTAGGTGCATTGTCCTGCCGCCTATGACAGGTACTCCATATCAGTGGCCTCAGTAATGATTACACATCGTGAGTGAGCAGAATGGGGCGCTCCACGGAACTCAACGGACTTCGAACGTGGTCAGGTGATTGGGTGTCACTTGTGACATACGTCTGTACGCTAGATTTCCACACTCCTAAACATCCCTAGGTTCACTGTTAGCGATGTGATAGTGAAATGGAAACGTGAAGGGACACAAACAGGACAAAAGCGTACAGGCCGACCCCGTCTGTTGACTGACAGAGACCGCCGACAGTTGAAGAGGGTAGTAATGTGTAATAGGCAGACATCTATCCAGACCATCACACAGGAATTCCAAACTGTATCAGGATCCACTGCAAGTACCATGACAGTTAGGCGGGAGGTGAGAAAACTTGGATTTCATGGTCGAGCAGTTGCTCATAAGCCACACATCACGCCGGTAAATGCCAAACGACGCCTCGCTTGGTGTAAGGAGCGTAAACATTTGACGATTTAACAGTGGAAAAAACGTTGTGTGGAGTGACGAATCGCGATACATAATGTGGCGATCCGATGGCAGGGTGTGGGTATGGCGAATGCCCGGTGAACGTCATCTGCCAGTGTGTGTAGTGCCAACAGTAAAATTCGGAGGCGGTAGTGTTATGATGTGGTCGTGTTTTTCATGGAAGGGCCTTGCACCCCCTGTTGTTTCGCGTTTCTCTATCACAGCACAGCCCTACATTGATGTTTTAAGCACCTTCTTGTTTCCCACTGATGAAGATCAATTTGGGGATGGTGATTGCACCTTTCAACACAATAGAGCACCTGTTCATAATACACGGCATGTGGCGGAGTGGTTACACGACAATAACATCCCTGTAATGGACTGGCCTGCACAGAGTCCTGACCTGAGTCCTAGAGAACACCTTTGGGATGTTTTGGAACGCCGACTTCGTGCCAGGCCTCACCGATCGACGTCTATACCTCTCCTCACTGCAGCACTGCTTGAAGAATGGACTGCCATTCCCCAAGAAATCTTCTAGCACCAGATTGAACGTATGCCTGTGAGAGTGGAAGCTGTCATCAAGGCTAAGGGTGGGCCAACACCATATTGAATTCCAGCATTACGGATGGAGGGCGCAACGAACTTGTAAGTCATTTTCAGCCAGGTGTCCGGATATGTTTGGTCACATGGTGTAAGCAGCAGCACAAACTTTTTTATTTTCGAACATGAGATTCCCTAAACCTTATGTTTTGACCGTTCCCAACTTTTCACATAATGTTGGGGTTACATACTACTGAAGTGTTCAGTAAGGGACTGAGGACTGAACTGTCAACCCCAGTAATATGCACCCAGTGCTGTGGACCTGCCCCACGGATAGAGTCACATCCTGTGCTTGTTGGGTTTGCTATGAAAAAAGAATATTATGTCAGCCAGTGAAGAAAGAGTGTCTGATTCAGGCGTGGGAAACCTTTGGCACCCCAGAAACTTCGGTAATCTCTTGCGGTTAACCCAGAATAGTGATAAGGATATTTTCTGTAAGTAGGAGATATACAGAGTAAATGCTTTAGGAGGAGCAAGGACGATAGGAGTAAAGTGTGTATTAGTAATTAAAGATAGATGTCATGTAAGATTTAAGGTAACGTATAAATAAAAAATATTAGGAGATGCAATGTGGGAAAATGCGATCCCCAAGAAAAATACGCAGTTAACATGTGCTACCTAGTTCGTTAGGATAGGTCAAGCCGTGGTACAATGCTAATAAATTAGAACAAGAATAAAGAGTCTCGATGGTATTGCTTGGTTATGTTTTACTGTGTTCAAATCTTGCTGCATTGTCTCAAAACAGCAAAAGCACTGAGATACCAGATGGATGTGGGTCGGTCTTTAAACGAAACGTCATCAGTTAAACAGGTCCAGTTCCTTCGAGGAGCAATGTTCATGATAGCTGAAGATCCACCAGCTGTAGCTGACCAAGCTACATATTTCACAAAGTGGGAACATCTGTCAGACATTGGATGAGAGGTGAAAATAAAGGAATTAAAGGCATTTTTATTGCAAGACACCGTTGGGCCTGATCTAGCGCCTGTAGTTGGGAAAATTTTAGGAATATTGCGTAGCACAGGTGAGGCTTGTATAGCGCTTGTAGCTGGGTCATTGGTATCTGAAAGCTCTTGAAATGGAGCCGCTGGATTAATGTCTCAGAACAAAAGGAATTATTAAAGAATTAATTAAGAGACGAAAGGGATAGATTATTGAAGTTTGGATAGATTGCCCAGTCACGATATCTTGATACTGTGAACAAAGTAAGGCCACCACGGATCTCTTACTGTTATAAACCAACTTTTCCAAATTGCTAAGGTATAAGAGTGCTTATAAAACAGAAAGTGACCAAATCACAGGTTCATGCAGGCCAGTATCACCACAACAATAGAACAGTGCACGAACCATTCTGTTTGCATACGTCAGTTCTGTTATATACAGAATAAGGTAGAGTTTGTTTCACAGTACATGCATTCTCCTTGTCAGTCGATAGCGATAAGTAGTAAGATACTAACGTAAACTTGCAATTAAAGTAACAGGACAGCAAGCATATAGATTAACGAAAAGAGAAATGTATAAGACAAAAAGCGCCTGTCTTCTTTATTTAACCTCGAGTGTATATATATATATATATATATATATATATATATATATATATATATATATATATATATATATATATATATATATATATAGGTTGAGTCACCTAACATTACCACCGAGCGAGGTGGCGCAGTGGTTAGACACTGGACTCGCATTCGGGAGGACGACGGTTCAATCCCGCGTCCGGCCATCCTGATTTAGGTTTTCCGTGATTTCCCTAAATCGCTCCAGGCAAATGCCGGGATGGTTCCTCTGAAAGGGCACGGCCGACTTCCTTCCCCATCCTTCCCTAATCCGATGAGACCGATGACCACGCTGTCTGGTCTCCTTCCCCAAACCAACCAACCAACCAACCTAACATTACCGCTGGATATCTTTCGTAAACCACATCAAATACTGATGAATCGATTCCACAGACCGAACGTGAGGAGAGGGGCTAGTGTAATTGGTTAATGCAAACCATAAAAAAATGCACGGAAGTACGTTTTTTAACACAAACCTACGTTTTTTTAAATGGAACCCCGTTAGTTTTGTTAGCACATCTGAACATATAAACAAATACGTAATCAGTGCCGTTTGTTGCATTGTAAAATGTTAATTACATCCGGAGATATTGTAACCTAAAGTTGACGCTTGAGTACCACTCCTCTGCTGTTCGATCGTGTGTATCGGAGAGCACCGAATTACGTAGGGATTCAAAGGGAACGGTGATGGACCTTAGGTACATAAGAGACTGGAACAGCACATTACGTCCACATGCTAACACCTTTTTATTGGTCTTTTTCACTGACGCACATGTACATTACCATGAGGGGTGAGGTACACGTACACACGTGGTTTCCGTTTTCAGTTACGGAGTGGAATAGAGTGTGTCCCGACATGTCAGGCCAATAGATGTTCAATGTGGTGGCCATCATTTGCTGCACACAATTGCAATCTCTGGCGTAATGAATGTCGTACACGCCGCAGTACATCTGGTGTAATGTCGCCGCAGGCTGCCACAATACGTTGTTTCATATCCTCTGGGGTTGTAGGCACATCCTTTAACTTACCCCACAGAAAGAAGCCCAGAGGTGTAAGATCAGGAGAACGGGCTGGCCAATTTATGCGTCCTCCACGTCCTATGAAACGCCCGTCGAACATCCTGTGAAGGGTCAGCCTAGTGTTAATTGCGGAATGTATAGGTGCACCATCATGCTGATACCAAATACGTCGACGCGTTTCCGGTGGGACATTTTCGAGCAACGTTGGCAGATCATTCTGTAGAAACGCGATGTATGTTGCAGCTGTTTGGGCCCCTGCAATGAAGTGAGGACCAATGAGGTGGTCGCCAATGATTCCGCACCATATATTTACAGTCCACGGTCGCTGTCGCTCTATCTGTCTGAGCCAGCGAGGATTGTCCACGGACCAGTAATGCATGTTCAGTAGATTCACTGCCCTGTGGTTTGTGAAACCCGCTTCATCGGTAAACAGGTAGAACTGCAACGCATTCTCTGTTAATGCCCATTGACAGAATTGCACTCGATGATTAAAGTCATCACCATGTAATTGCTGTTGTAGCGACACATGAAACGAGTGAAAGCGGTGACGATGCAGTATGCGCATGACACTACTTTGACTCAGTCCACCGGCTCTCGCAATGTCCCGTGTACTTATGTGTGGGTTCATGGCAACAGCAGCTAACACACCAACTGCACCCACTTCTCCTGTGACGGACCTGTTACGGACCCGTTTGCGTGCTACGACCATACCTGTTGCATACAGTTGGCGGTAGATGTTTTGCAATGTGCGGCACGTTGGATGTTCTCTGTCCGGGTACCGTTCTGCATACACCCTGCAGGCTTCAGCTGCATTTTGTCGACACTCGCCATAGATGAGTATCATCTCCGCCTTTTCAGAGTTCGAATACACCATGGTCACAGTTCATACAACACTACACTATCACAGACGTCTGGTAAAACGGTGTACTACAGTTGGTCTGCGTGCGGAGACGAATGCAGAATAACAATAGCAGCAAGCGCTACATGCGGACACTGCGACAGCTAGACCAAACCACAACAGTGCACTACAGCCACACTCGTAAACACGGTCGTCATCGTAAACATGTCCCTGCAGATGCTGCTCGCCGACCGTGGCCCGTGTTTGTTACAACACGCAACTGAACGTCAGAGGTTTCAAGCGTCAACTTTAGGTTACAATATCTCCGGATGTAATTAACATTTTACAACGCAACGAACGGCACTGATTACGTATTTGTTTATATGTTCAGATGTGCTAACAAAACTAACGTGGTTCCATTTAAAAAAAACGTAGGTTTGTGTTAAAAACATACTTCCGTGTATTTTTGTATGGTTTGTATTAAACAATTACACTAGCCCCTCTCCTCACGTTCGGTCTGTGGAATCGGTTCGTCAGTATTTGATGTGGTTTACGAAATATATCCAGCGGTAACGTTAGGTGACTCACCCTATATATATATATATATATATATATATATATATATATATATATATATATATATATATATATATATATATATATATGTGTGAGTTATGAGTTAACATTATATTTGAAACTTCTGTTCGAATTATTAGATGAATATGATATGAGTAATATGAGAATGTAGGGAACACGAATTTAGCAAGCAAAAAGTAAGCTGGTTAGAATGCCTTCCTAAGTCTCATTATCTTCCCACGATGTGAAGTGATTTAGCTGCTGCCAGGATTAAAAGTGAAGATACTGCGAAGGACAAAGTGATAGAGTGAGTCCAGGTAGAATTGTGGAGTGTTAATAATTGTAAGTAAACCAGCGTCTGAGTTTCAGCAAAATTCGAGGGCGAATTTTCTTCGTGGAAGGGATGAAACTGTAAAGGGCAGAGCTATAAACGAGACTTAGTACCTGCAGTGTAGTGCCAGGATGGAGTCAGGCCACAGCTACAGCCAAAGTTGGGCGCTGGCCAGCAGAGTGCGTGGTCAGCAGCTTCGCAGACCTGTGACGACAGGCCACAAGTGTCGATGCCGGCCCAACCTTAGGGAGTATTACTGCCCAAAAATTACAAGCTGCAATAAGTCTGTCCTTGTCTCTTTAGTTTTTATAATGTTAATTTTGCCGCTATCGGACTCGAATTTGATGGCTTTTCTGAGAGACACTCTTCGTTACGAAAATAACCTGATCATGTGTCTAATACGAACACGACTCTCTTACACGTTGCAGATATTACAGTTATTTAACTAAAGTATGATAAATGTCACTCTGAAATGATAACAGTACAGATCAGATTACTTTGGTTTATTGATCCTTTTGCACGTAACAAAGTTTCCTAACAATGCCTAGTTTATCCAGTCTCGTTTGATAGACATCTTTGTTTCACATTCACACTGAAGCAAACATTACTACGTTGCGTTTCCACATTAATTAAACAAGTAATCACTAATCACGAAAGCCTTTTCATTTGCGTTTTACTAACAATATGTATCCCCACAATTACAGATTCTCAAACACGACACTGTATCAACCATAAATCCTTAATTAATTGCGAAATAGTTCAATTACTTAAATACTCTTCTTTAACAAACTGACGTAATACTTTTAACTATTAGTTCCACTTTCTACCAGATTCTGCACATTACTTATTCACGGTGCGGCAGCACGACTGCTCCCTACGGAAGCTCAGCAAAGATTCTTCTGCACACGCCAATACAGCGCGCGAACACTAGCGCTGGGGCATTGTTGTCATTATACGGCAAGACAATGCTCCCTCAGAAAAAGCCACGCTCGGCCCCGAAAGTTCCAGAAGCCAGCGATAAGTAAGCAGTACAATATCGATACGTAATGACATCAAAGACAACAGACTGCTTACAAAGTGGGTCATCACCCCGTTCAAGAGCACTCGGAGAGACACACTAACACTGCTGTCAGCGTGAAATCACCACTATTTAAGCTCGAGAGAACCAGCTCGTCATCGTCTGAACAGCTCGGCAGTTACGTGACGTCGAGCCTGTACTGTTTAGTGCCACACCGATGACGGGGATGTATCTATTACCGCTGGGACACGAACCGCTGCCTACCAGATAAGCACCTGGGAGCCAGGGCAGCCCCGCACTTTGCTGCTTTCCCAAGAGTACGATGTGAGGGCCCAGCCATACCTGCTCTCGCTGGTGTATCAACAGAAGTCTTCTACATGCAGGGTAGCGCCACGACCTTCCTCAATGGAGGCAACTTTGTTGGCCGCTCCGTGTCCGCAGTTTCGCAGCGTCCCCCGCTGCCAATTCAGGTCCCAGCATACCGACGACGCTAGCTCAGTGCGCTGTCTCCTAAGCAGGGCGTGTCTACCATACTCTGCGCTACCTGGCCTGCAGCCACAGGGCCGGAACATTACGAGGAAACACTAGACTACACCAGAAGACTATCTAAACTGAATAAATTGATAAACAACCGTTGTATGATCACCGCTCATTTGTCTGAAGCTTCCCCATACGTTATCCCCTGTCTTCCAAACTTACAACGCCCACAGAAGAAACGAGCACATTCTAACACGCAAGAATTATCCGTGTCCCACTCCCTCACCGTTGTACAGGCTTGGTAGCAACACTAAAAATGAACAAAACTAATGCACTCTGGTGACTGTTTTGCCAGTCACAGAGAACTGAAACTCTTAATGAGTTACATAACGCTGGCCGGAATGGCCGTGCGGTTCTAGGCGCTGCAGTCCGGAACCGCGAGACCGCTACGGTCGCAGGTTCGAATCCTGCTTGGGCATGGATGTGTGTGATGTCCTTAGGTTAGTTAGGTTTAAGTAGTTCCAAGTTCTAGGGGACTGATGACCTCAGAAGTTGAGTCCCATAGTGCCCAGAGCCATTTGAACCAAGTTACATAGCGCCGATGGTGGCCACATGTACGAAGTTATATAACATCCAACCATGTCTCATGTGGAGGACCAAGGCAATAAGAAGTTTGGAGTTTATTTTTAGAATGAGTATGTTGGGAGGACGGAAATGTGGGCTTTATATGATAGGTTGGGCCTTTTCCTGCTTAGAGGCTCTTCATAGAAGTCTAAAACACTGTTATAACTCAGCAAAAATGAACTATAGATTTGAGAGCTGCTTTCAGCCCTACTGCCTAAAAGAAGAGATTTACTTATTGAGGCAGCAATAAGGCTGAGTGCGCGAGTTTAACATTGGGGTGCACTTCCAAAGTAACTCTGAGCCACAGAATAATTCTGAATTTGAAGAGGTCATGAAATCGTGTAGGTGCTATTACTTTCAAATCGTCTTCTCTTTTCTGTGTCTAGTGAAAGGCAGCATAAATGCAAGGCATGTGCAATTATTTTCACGAATATAATTTAAAATAGTGTCACTTCAAATAACAAACTGTGAAATTGCTATGTGTGTTTTCCTGTATGAGATGCTTACGCCATATTACGCTTTTTTTCTAGTATGTGTGACGACATTGTATGTTCTTGTACAGAACACAAATTGAAAGGCAACATGAGAACGTTTTTACGCCATTGAAGTACACAAACGAAATGAAATGGGTATTTAGCAAGCTGGGTGAAGTCAAAAGAAAGACCTACAGGAGCTACCAATGCAAATTGCAGCGTAGGGCAGATGTGAAATGTTAAAAGGAATGATAAGTGCGGGCAGCGAAAATACTAGTCACTAAGACAGCAAGCTAATCTAACAATTTCATCTCAGAAGATGAAGATGAACTCTGCTATCAGCAAAGAATTAATTGGTCCTTATTCTGCAGTATTAGAGCGAACAGTCTGAGCAAACAGAAAACGTAAGATGCAGGGAATGTTTTTGAACCAGTAAAAAAGGTAAATGAGGCCATAATTTATCTACACCTTCTTGCGAAATTGTGGCCATGGAAGGAGGACTCTTGCACGATGATAATATTACGAGGGATGTTCAGTAAGTAATGCTACATGTTTTATATTTCTTGGTCAATTTCTGTTAAAAAAATACGGAATTTGTTGTGGGACATCATGGAATATTCACGCTTCCGTCCCTATAGTTTCATGAAGTTCCGATAGGTGGCAGCGCTACACGTAGTCTTCAAAAAAGGCGTGTGTAAAGGAAGTGTGTTCCAAGTAGAGAGCTGTCATTGACTTTCTTTTGGCGTAAAACCAGAGCATCGCAGATATTCATAGGCAGCAGCAGAATGTCTACGGAGACCTGGCAGTCAAAAGAAGCACTGTGAGTCGTTGGGCGAGGCATCTGTCATTACCGCAACAAGGTCGCACAAACCTGTCCGATCTGCAGCATGCCGGCCTGCTGCATACAACTGTGACTCCTTCAATATTGGAACGTGCGGATACTGTCATTCAAGATGAAAAAGAACTTCTCTTTCTCCATAACAACCCAATACTTCACATAAGTCAGCGCAACCAAGAAGAGCTCACAAAACTTCACTGTACTATTTTTCCGCATCCACCCTACAGCCCGGATCTCTCAGCTTCCAACCTCCATCTGTCTGGCCCAATGAAGAATGTACTCCGCAGGAAGCAGTAGGTGGATGATGGGGTAGTTACGGATGCAGCAAGACGTTGACTCCGACGCCGACCAATAGAGTGGCCCCATGCGGACATACAGGACCCCCGAACAAGGTGGCGTAAACCCGTCGTATTGAACGGAGATTAGGTTGATTATGTTAAAAAATTGTGTTTTATAGCCGAAAGAGTGGAGAATAATATGGTGTATTGGCGTCCTGAATAAAACCAACCTGCTTTCAGAAAAAAAGCGTTGCATTACTTATTGAACGCCAGTCGTATTAGACACTGATAAGCCAAAACATTATGAACACTACTTACCACGAGAATGAATGCTGCCTGGTGGCAATGCGAGCATGTGACGCAGTAAGAGAAATATACACACAACAAAAAATGTTTTGCGTCAGCCCGGTTCCCAGAGATCCTGAAGATAGACGTTGACTGTGGATATTGTATGACAGACACAGTCCCTTTGACTGTTCAGAGATGTCACTAAACCCATCCAAAGATGTAAACAATCATGCATGAGCAGCGCCTATTAGACGGAGGGGGTCCGACAGCCGACAGTTCCAGTGATTCCATCAGGGAGGAGGTACACGGCTCGTGTTGTCTATAGTTCAACCATGCCTAGACGGTCACTACTGTGGTTAGATCGCGTCCGCGTTGTTAATTTGTGCCAGGAAGGGCTCTCAACAAGGGAAGTGTCCACGCGTCTCGGAGTGAACCAAAGCGATGTTGTTCGGACATGGAGGAGATACAGAGAGACAGGAACTGTCGATGAGATGCCTCGCTCAGGCTGCCGAAGGACTACTACAGTGGATGACCGCTATCTACGGATTATGACTCGGAGGAACGCTGACAGTAACGCCATCATGTTGAATAATGCTTTTTGTGCACCCATAGGACGTCGTGTTAAGACTCAAACTGTGCGCAGTAGGCTGCATGATGCGCAAATTCACTCCTGACGTCCATGGCGGGGTCTATCTTTGCACCCACGATACCATGCAGTGCGGTACAGATGGGCTCAACAACATGCCGAATGGACCGCTCCGGATTGGCATCACGTTCTCTTTACCGATGAGTGTCGCATATGACTTCAACCAGACAATCGTTGGAGACGTGTTTGGAGGCACCCGGTCAGGCTGAACGCCTTAGCCACACTGTCCAGTGAGTGCAGTAAGGTGGAGGTTCCCTGATGTTTTGGGGTGGCATTATGTGGGGCCGACGTATGCCGCTGGTGGTCATGGAAGGCGCCGTAACGGCTGTACGATACGTGAATGCCAGCCTCCTACCGATAGTGCAACCATATCGGCAGCATACTGGCGAGGCATTCGTCTTCATGGACGACAATTCGCGCCCCCATCGTGCACATCTTGTGACTGACTTCCTTCAGGATAACGACATCGCTCGACTTGAGTGGCCAGCATGTTCTCCAGTCATGAACCCTATCGAACATGCCTGGGATAGATTAAAAAGGGCTGTTTATGGACGACGTGACTCACCAATCACTTTGAGGGATCTACGCCGAATCGCCGTTGAGAAGTGGGCCAATCTGGACCAACAGTGCCTTGAAGAACTTGTGGGTAGTATGCCACGACAAATACAGGCATGCATGAATGTAAGAGGACGTGCTACTGGGTATTCGAGGTACCGGTGTGTACAGCAATCTGGACCACGACCTCTGAAGGTCTCACTGGTGGTACAACATGCAATGTGTAGTTTTCATGAGCAATAAAAAGGACGGAAATGATGCTTATGTTGATCTCTTGACTTTGTTTGATGATTGTATAAGCGCAGTAGAGACGAAGGGAGAATCATTCTAGTGACGATACAAACCACGAATGAGAAAATTCACCGATACAAGAGACTTTTACAAAGAGTAGATTATTATGGCCCAGCGTCTTGGAACAAGAATCTCAGTAATGGAGAAGCTGGTAAGCTGTTCACATGCTACTGTTGTGAGCATCTATGGAAGGTTGTTCAAGGATGGTGCAACCACGAGTAGATGACAAGGTGTTGGACGTTTAAACTTCATCACAGAACGTGGAATTTGGAGGCTTTTCGCTCTGTAAATCAGGACAATAACCGATTTGTGACAGATCTGACGACAGCATACAATACTGGGGGACGCACAAGTGTTCTGAAGAGCACCGTTCATCACACATTATTGAACATGGGTATCTGCAGCAGATCGATTGATCAATCTCACTGTAACTGTTATGCCGTGGAACGTGTTCCCACGTTGACTCAGTGACAGTCTATTACAAAGTCACTGGAAGCCGAATCATAAAAAATATACCATGTATCAATGGAAAAACGTGGCTCGGTTGGATGACTCATGTGTTTTGTTACACTGGAACGACTGTCGTGTCCAGATACGCTGTCATCCAGGCGAATGGGTGGAAATATGGATGGCGGTATACTTCTGTCATGTATTCTTGCTCTCCTGTGGCGGGGCTACTTATTACTGTTACATCACTGAAAATTTGTCGTGTCATTTTAGTGCTATATCTACTTATTTTGTTGATAAGAGGATTCGGTGCCGTTGTCTGAACTGAGTCAAGAGATTCGTCAGCCATAACAAAAATAAACTGCATTTATTTGATTTTTTGCAAAATGCTTTCTGTTCCGAGTTACGGAATACGTTGGAGCAATTGATTCTGTATTGTCTTGCGTTTCCCTTTATGCTGTGCGTCGCAGTAAACAAGGAATACAAAGAAAAAATTTAATAATCTATTTAACAAATATAAACACCTAATAACTGAGAACAACAACCAAAATGCTTGTGGCCTTGGGTCTGTTCGCCTGTGAAACACAACTGGAAAACTGACGGTAGTCCTTTAGTTAAGTATTTCTTGAAGAATAGAAGAAGCATTGATACAATATCTTAAATAGTGGAAATTTCCTGATGACAAATGCCAGAGCAGCGAGGATAGTGGCCATGCAATATCAAGGATGGGTGCAGGGCACAGCGGTGATCCAAGTGATATAACTATTGGCACTTCACTGTGGCATAAGGCCACGAAACATGTGCTTTCGATAGAAATGCACTCTATTGGTGGCAGATAAATTAAATCCCTCCTCCCAAGAGATTCCGGGTACAGCTGGAAGGTCTTGCGTCGTCTGCACTGGACGAGAGGCCACTGGTGGTGGTCTGTGAGATGCGCTCACGACTTCCTTTGCTGCTGGCATCGAGCCGTTCTCTGGTGGCGGTAATGTTGGCTTGGGGATTGGAGGCTCAAGCATCTCCTCCCCCGAGTCCTCTTCCTGTGGTTATGGTGAACTAGTGCAGAGATCAGGCTTTTATTGAAGAACTGGTAATCGTAATCGGTCTGTTGCTGACAGTACTGGTGGCTGTAGCTCTGTGGAGAATCAGCAGCCATGCATATGACTGATGTGCCGTTGGGCAGCTATCTTGTGAGTATCAACACTGGCTATAGCTGCTCCATGAAGGCTGATGATTGTGCCAAAGACCCAGCTAAGCTGGTGCCAAATTCATGGAGCAGGACTGGGTCCTGTGGATAGAATGCTCGGCTCTCAACGATGGGTGCACGTAACTGGTCTTTGGTAGACACAGCACTTCCTCAGCCCATGGAGGTCCTTTACAAGACTCTACCCGTCGACGTGTTTTATGGTAGGTGCTTAAAAAGATGCTGAGAGTATTTTCCGAGTAAGTCTCTTGATGTATTAGGCCCATTTGTATTCTCAATGCCTATGTCAGTCGTCCTGGAGGGCTGTTGGGTGGACTGGTGTTGCCAGTAGGTACTGAAAATCATTAATAGCGTAGAATTCTGGGAAACTGTTCACTGTCACTTTGTGTAATAACCTTGCATTCACCGTCGTCTGCTGTAGAAAGGCTGAGTGTACCGTGTCTAATCCAAAGTTGATGTCAGATAGAAAACGGGCTCTTTTCTTCTGGTAATTTGGGTTGTAGGCCAGCTGTTACATGTGCACCTGCAGATCCACTGTGGCATTTGCTACCTTCACCACTGGTGGAAGTAGGTCCGTGAGGACTGCTGGAGGTTGATGTTCAATCTCATAGCAGAGCTGCACTGACACATCAAAATTTTCTCGTGGACCCCCTGCTAATTTTGGAAATGTGTCTGCCTTAGCGTGGTGGGCTGTGGACTGAAGAAAAATGTTGTACTGGTAACTAATGAACAAGAGAGACTATTGCAGTAGTCGTTGTGCAGCTCTCTGGGGTGTACGGTGACTGAGGGAAAAAAACTGCCAAAAAGGGCTTCCAGTCCACAACAAATTTAAAGGTGGTATTGAGTAAATACTCGTGGAAGTTTTACTCAGAAAATGTTATAGAAAACATTTCTTTTCCTCTTTGGAAATAATTTTCTTCTCCTGATGACCGTGTCTTTGATTTTTATGCCCAACCTACATTTAGAAGAGTCAGTAACTAGAATGAGGAGACAGCTATGTGTATAATGGGTGAGGCAGGACGCTTCTGAGTCAATCTTTTAGATTAACAAACTCCTGTTCATATTCTGAGGACCACTGAAAGAGAATGTTCACTTACACAATCTATTTAAGGCGACCTAGATATGAACAGGTAGCATTTTCACCGCTTATTTCGAGAGTGCATTACTGTTGATGTCTGGTACTTAGGAAATCACGTTCGACCTCTTACAGAAATCTCAAAGTAGCGAGCAAGGGGAACACGGACTGGGACTGCGGATGGGTAATGCTAGGTGTGAATGTGGGTCAGCCGAGAAGCGCACCGAGATAGTCCGCGCAATTGCGGTAAACACTGAGTCCGGATGACACGGTAGTTAACGTAACTGCCTACTAAAGCAAGAGATTCTAGGCTCGAATCCCGTGTCGCCACACGTTTTCACTTATCGTCGCTGACTCTGCATAAAGTGCCGATGCCGCTGACTTCATGAATTCCTTTCCTTTCCTTTACGCCCTCTCCCTCTCTCCTCCACCTTCAATTGACATTGAAAAGATACCATAAGTACTGAACATGTAGTCTCCAGGCCGGCCGCAGTGGCCGCGCAGTTCTAGGCGCTTCAGTCTGGAACCGTGCGACCGCTACGGTCGCAGGTTCGAATCCTGTCTCGGGCATGGATGTGTGTGATTTTCTGATGTTAGTTACGTTTAAGTAGTTCTAAGTTCTAAGGGACTGATGACCTCAGATGGTAATGTTCACGACAACGCCCTTTCCTGAGAAGAAAAAATCTGCGAAATTTATGAAGAATCACATTGCTGAAACGTTATTTAATCTAGGAGTTTTTGAAACAGTTTTCTTGTTGTCAGATTTTTAATTTCTTGGGAATTAACTTTCACACTAGTGCTGACAGATTTTCGCACGTACAGTTGAATTAACGAAGTAAAGCATGTTATAAAAACAGCAGTTTGATGTGTTATTTCGAGATCGACCATCTTTACAAAGGCTTCTGGTTACCACATTTCTCTGTGAAGCATTTAAGTCTTTCCAAATGTTCTCTCACGAATCACGATAATGTCGCAATTAGACACTAAAATGCAGAAATTCGTCAGTTGTTGGGAATATCAGAATCAACATCACATTACAGAAAGATCACAACACAGATTGGGGAGCGCATCGAATCGGATGGTCTGTTTCCTCCCCAAAGTTCTCCGTTTAACCACAGCATGCTCACTCTATACCGTTCGACTACAGCATGCTCTCTCCGATCATTCGTACTCGATCGCACCATCTCCGAGCGAGCATGAGCGAGCAAAACCTCCAGTATGTAGACCTTCGTTCTCGCCTGTAGAAATTTAGAGTACAAAGTTGCCCAGATAGCTTCTCACATGTCCTGCAGATACTCCACATTTTTTTTTTTTATTGCTGTCTTATAATACTGACACGGACTGTTTATTTCACTCTGTTTAACATAACCAGAACTTCCTACACAGTTTCCATCTGTAAGTTTTATTCCACTAAAGTTTTCACATTTCTTCTTCAACTTGGCTCCCCTTCTTTCTGGAAGTGACCTAAACATTCCATCTCCCGTATTTTAACATTAACATATGATTTGTTATTGGTCCTTACAGTCCCCATGTGTTGGAAACACTGTTAGATGATTTCTTTTGTTGCGCAGATAAATGTTCTATGGCTTCTGTGATAAGTGCTGCAGTTTTAAATTGACTGCTATAAAAGTCAGATTATGTATTAAATAGTATCACTCATGCCAATTTGAACCTGATTACCACAGAAATAAAACTGCAAGACTGAAGTCACTCTATGCAGACATAAAAAAATTTAAGGCATTCATCAATCAGAAGGTTCGTTTTGACACCACGGTGTTTCACTAGACATTGTCCCACTAGAGGTGGTATGCTCTTGCCTACTTCCGTCCTTTCGAGTGGCTTTCTCAGCCTGTTATCGAGCACCTATAGTTTACGTGAATTCTGAATCACAGTGCATTTTGGCATTTTTCACAGTAACAATTTTGTGAATTGTGATGTCTGCGGGAGGATCCTGACATAATATACTGAAGGACGACAATAGTAATGCAACAATACTGTTCCCACATAACTGGTATGTTGATAAGACGTGTGGTCTACTAACTGACTCTATAGGAATATTGATTAAAACTTTAAAGATGTGTGCAATGAAAAACTTATGCACTCCTGAATTCTACTTCATTACTCCAAGAGCTCATCGAGAGGTTAAGACTATATAGCCTTTCTAAAATCCATAAAGAAGGCTACGTTTATGGCCAACATAAAGCAACATTGATTTTCCCACAAATGTTTTAGCTCCCTTGCTGGGACCATTAGTGGGAAAGTGCTCAGGTAGCTACATCAGCTAATCCCTGAACTAGACAAACTCAGTTACAGTGGGACAGAATGTGATAGTCAGTGTGAACAATTGGCAGTCTAAAGCTTTTGCATGGTTCATTGAGGTGCCTGTTCACTGTCGGGTTTAAGCTCAAATGATAACACAGTTAAGATTTCTTAAGACTTTTGTTAGTATAGCCAGCTAGCGAGGAAACAACAAAATATGAAATAAACAAATAATTGAAATAAGACGAACTTTTTAAATAAGATCCCATAGCATAATGATGTTTCCTAAACCAGACTTTTTAGAAGTCAAACCATATATTTGTTGCAAAAAAGCACAGAAATATTTGTGAACAGTGGCCTCACATAAAATTAATAAAAAACTAAACAATATTTAAACTATTAGTGCAAAATGTAGTTATGTAGTGCAAACAGAGTAATTACAAGTAGTTGCCTATGAAAATTGACTGCATACAGCTGCACATTAATTAACAAAACCTGTAGCAGGTCTTACAGTTCTTCAGTGTGAAATCTCTCTAACATTGCAACAAACATTTAAGTTTCATCATACAATTTGAAATAATAAAAATGCTGCAAAATATTAAAGTTCTCAGCTACCTAAAAACAGTTAAATAATGGTAAGTCTGATTAGTCACAAATAAACACTGAAAGTCACTTGAAAACTGTAAATACCAACCAATTTCAAAGTCCACAGCTCACTCCCATGAAATTATTCAAAGTCTCGAACTATTTCCAAATGTTCAAGCTTACGACCATAAAATATAAATTTGTGACCTCGTAATAAAAAAGTTGTACATTAATTTTGTAATTATGAATAATTTTACGGATATCTCTTCACATCCGGCACTTCAGCGTGTTCTTAGTCAAATTAAGAACTACAAATACGATATGAACATCGAATTATGGTTAACTAAAGAGAGGAATTAGTTGGATAATTTGTTGGGATACTAATGCTGATCTCATAATGTGTGTTTGTATGGAGGAATTCGTAGTAATGACACCATTTGCATATAACTAATTAAATTATGTATAATGATTGATCATTTTTATAGCAAAAGTAATTGGTATCATCAACTTTCATACGGCGCTATGATAAACGTAAACTGCGTCCAGCTATTAGAGTTTCTATAAACTGTAGTACTTATAAACGTTAATAACTTTTTAAGAAATGTGTTTACAAACAAGGTTCAGTTCGCAATGGACTTGTTACATCGCCACTGTTAATATGTCGTATTTAGCATATCTGTAAGACATTTTATGTATTTTTCCTAAATATTATACTTCATCTCCATATTCTAAGTCACTGGAGCCACCATCGTCCGCGTTCGGAGGCCTTATTCCTGGGCTCAGGATTTTCCCTCTGACCTTTTGCATCCCGTCTCAGCACAGCACAGCTCCCCGTGGTTTCTGCTTCCCCAGTAGCTTACCACACCGGCAGGCGAACCATCAAATACTTACTGCTACCAGAATGTCTGCGAGCTAGACGTTCATAATGTCACGTCATATACGTATTTCGACCGATTTTGTCAACAGACTCGTGGAGGGCAGCCGCCGAGCCGAGACGACGCGCAGTAGAGCAGCAGCAGCACTTGTATGATAAACTGTAAATTAATTTAGTCTTTGCTTCTTGGTCATGTGCTTCTGCAAAGAAGTGAACTGTACGTGTGTATTTTACTGTGTAGACTAGTGGTTAGAAAATTAATAGTAGTTTTTTTTTTGCGTAAGTCTTGTGAATATCGTTGAGTAGGGCGGCTTCCTAGTGTAAATTTTCCGCTTAGGGAAATTTATTTCTGTTAAATAGTTTGCGGTCTCAGAGTTCAGTGAGAAATCTGCACACCAACTTTTAGTGTTACTTAAGTCTCCTTTGGTATATTTTCAAAATCAGTGACGCCATTTTCGACCTTATATCTATTTTATACACAGTACGATATGGCTAGGGACTGTGCTTGTTGTGAGCGGACACAAGGAGAGTTGGCTGCTCTCCGTAAACAGCTGGAAACTGCGTTGGCTTCCGTGGGCAAGCTTCTAGTTAATGCTCGAAGTTGCGGTGACCTCGGGGCGCCAGTGACGAGACCTGCGACACCTTTGGTGTCACTGGAATCCCCTGGTGCCCCGGAAGTTACTGCGGCTTTCGTTATGCAACACATGACCGGTCCGTCCTCACTCCAGAGTGGGTGGCAGACAGTGGTGGGTTCGTGTGTAACTGGGCGGATGGCGAAAGAGGGAGCAGGCCGTGCGGCTGGCCACCTACGTCTTAGGAACAGGTACGAGGTGCTTCCTACTGTTGATGATAACTCTGAGCCAGTACGGGATGGCTCTCCTGTTGGGCCAGCAGTCGACTTTCCTGCCCAGTCCGGACAAGTACAGAGGGTGGGTAGGCTAGTCATTGGGGGCTCCAATGTTAGGTGTGTGATGGAGCCCCTCAGGGAGATAGCAGGCAAGGCGAGACAGAATTCCAGTGTGGATTCAGTATGTTTGCCGGGAGGTTTCATCCGTGATGTGGGGGAGGCCCTGCCGGTGGCCATCGAGCGCACTCGGTGCAACCGGCTGCATGTAGTGGCACATGTCGGCACGAATTGCGCCTGCCCCTTGGGTTCTGAGGCCATCCTCGGCTCCTTTCGGCGGCTGGCTGATTTGGTGAAGGCAACTAGCAAATCACGTGGGGTGGAGGCTAAGCTATCTATTTGTAGCATCGTACCCAAGGTTGATCGCAGTCCTCTGGTTTGGAGCAGAGTGGAAGGTCTAAACCAGAGGCTCACACGGCTCTGCGACGCTATCGGATGCGAATTTCTCGACCTCTGCTATCGGGTGCAGAATTGTAGGGCTCCCCTTAATAGGTTAGGGGTGCACTACAAGCAGGAAGCGGCTACTAGGGTAGCGGAGTACGTGTGGCGTGCACATGGTGCTTTTTTAGGTTTGAGGACTCCTCCCTTGGTAGCAAAAACGATTTGCCTGTTAAATCAGCCACAGCGACCCCAGAGAATCTAGTATAATGTTGGTAAAGGCGCAGAAGGAAACAAAACACAACAAAGGAATGCCAGATTAATATGAATCAGCAAAAAAATTATCTAACAGTGCAGTTCAAGTATTCACTAAACCGTGATCTTGAGTTTATAGAAACGGATTTTGGGAGGCCCAATATTGATCCCGCATCACTACCTTTTCGGCAGCCTTTGCACCAAAATGAGTTTCAAGTAAAAGTTGATAAGTGGAAAAATCTTCATGAGTTGAAGAACTACATTCTGCCACTTTATCATGAGTTCTATAACAATATAGCCCCTTTCCACACAGCACTTATCACGAGTGTAAGAAGAGGGGTGGGGAAAGAATAGGATGCGATCAAAGAGGGGGACGAGGAAGACAGAAAAAGGCATAACAAAATGGCGCAGCATTACGAGTGTTGCCCAAGAAGGACATTCTTCAAGAGATACTGCTGAAAAAAATGATTATGATTCTATAGACACTGACTATGGGGGGATTATACAAAGCGACTGAATATTCTCTCGTATATCTTGGAACCACACAAATATATTTTAGTTTTGGTGTTTTAATTTTATTTGCTATTTCCCTATGGTTTTCCAGGTTGTTATATTAATTTCGCTTTAATTACTCACATGCACATTTAGAATGAACATGCACAGTGATCATCCAGTACATCATGACCATCTACCTAGTAGCCGGTAAGTCCACCTATGGCACACATAACAGCGGCGATGCGTCGTGGCATGCAGGCAGTGAGGCCTTGGTAGGTCGCTGGAGGAATTTGGCACAACATCAGCACACGCAACTTACCTAATTCCCGTAAATTGCGGGGAGAGGGGCGATGAGCTCTGACGCCACGTTCAAGCACATCCTAGATCGGGTTCAGATCTGACGATTTGGGGGCGTCAACACATCAACTGGAACTCGCCACTGTGTTCTTCGAACCACTCTATTACACTACTGGCCTTGTGACACGACGTATTATCTTGGTGAAAAATGCCACTGCCGTCGGGAAACATGATCACCATAAAGGCTCACATGGCTCTGAGCACTATGGGACTTAACATCTGAGGTCATCAGTACCCTAGAACTTAGAACTACTTAAACCTAACTAACCTAAGGACATCACACACATCCATGCCAGAGGCAGGATTCGAACCTGCGACCGTAGCGGTCGCGCGGTTCCAGCAGACTGAAGCGCCTAGAACCGCTCGGCCACAACGGCCGGCCACCATAAAGGAAAGCACGTGCTATGCTACTAGTGTGAGATACTCCTTGGCCGTCATGGAACCTTGCACGAGCTTCGCTGGATCCACGGATGCCCACGCGAATGTTTCCCAGGGCATAATGGAACCGCCGCCAGCTTGTCTCCGTCCTGCAGTACAGGTGTCAAGGAGCTGTTCCCCTGGAAGACACGGATTCGTGCCCTCCCATCCGCATGATGAAGAAGGTATCGGGATTCATCAGACCATGCAACGCTCTGTCGCCGCACCAACGTTCAGTGCCTGTGGTAACGTGCGCATTTCAATCGTAGTTGCCGATGTCGTGGTGTTAACATTGTCACATGCATGTCACATGCGGAGGCATATCGTTGGGAGTGTTCGGTGACCTGTGTGTTCAGACACACTTGTACTGTACCCAGCATGAAAGTCTCATGTTAGTTCCATCACAGTTCACCGCCTGTTCTATTTTGCCAGTCTGTCCAGCGTACGACGTCCGACATCTGTAATTGGGGGTGGCTGCCCAACTCCACGATGTCTGGACGTGGTTTCACCTTGGTTTCGCCACGTGTTGAAGACACTCACCACTGTACTCCTCGAACACCAGATAAGTCGAGCAGTTTTCGCCATGCTCATGCTGAGCCTCTGGGCCATCACAATCTGTCCTCGGTCAAACTCAGACAAATCGCGCGCCTTTCCCATTCTACACACGGACAGCACGTTCACTGATACTGCATTCACCGTGCGTGTGTCTGACTAGGAGTCATTCCTCAGTAGGTGAATTGCTGTCGCCTGGAGGGGTTTATAGCGATAGTAGGTCGGTTCTGGCTGATCAATGCATTGTACTACGTATGTCATGTGTGTTGTACCAAAAATTTTTTTCACTTCTGCCAATTTTACACTAAAAAGTTTTTAGTTGTAATTAGTATAAATATTTTTAATATATTATAAAAATAATGCAAGGGCACTACAAGCTGTAACCATACCTTCAACTATAGACGGATTAAATGACCATTAGGAAAAAAATGTCTGTGTTTCGACAGTAATTTACATTATTTATGAACAGCCATTTACCTTTGGCAGTCATTTACTCAGTTTACTTCAGCAAGCTCCTGTACCACTTGTACTCGCAGGTCATCAATTCATCATCTCTTCACCAGTGCTCTGTAATGCATACTACTGTGCTGCTCATAGACTGTAATTGAATTTCAAGCTTGTGTACTTTATTTTTAATGATCTCCACATTTTGCTCAATAATAGGTAATTCTGAACCAATTTCTGCGGTGCTTGCACACTCCAGTGCGGTACACTCTATTTCTAGCTTACAGGCTGCAGAAGCTGCTAAGAGAGTTGAGATACTTTTAAGAAATGGGAGCCTGCTGTCATGGTTTAGCTTAAAAAGTGCCTGGTTCCCATATCTATGACAACAGGTGTTTGACTACGTGTGGCTTCACCTCCACCCACTATACTCTCACTAATCAGCTCCACCGACCTCCCTTTCGCAAAACTGTTGAGTTGCAGGCCATGCCTAGAGTAGTCACATCTCCCGATAATCCCCACCAGCGCCACGGCAATGTGCATCCTACCAGCAGTCATCAGCATCATCTCCAACTCCTTACTGACACGCCTTGCAGCACTGCCAAGAATAGCTGATCATGCCGCTGGAACAGCCCTACCATGCTGACACTGGTGCCACCAGTTAGGGAAGCTATCTTATCCAGGCCACCACCTATGCTGTAGTAGTAGTAGTAGTAGCTTTATTCATCTGTAGATCTCTTTTTGCAAGGATATAGGACATCTCAAAATATTTACAAATTTAGATCAATTTAAATTAAGCTAATTAGTATACACATATATTTACAGAGTTCTAGTTAGAGACAATCATTAGATTTACTCCTGGTATACAATACTTTTTTTTACAAATAACTTATTAAATAATGTAATGCCACATTGTGCACTCATATCTCACAATCAGTCACTGCACACACTATACACATATTGTTTCATAACACTTCACTCACTACACACACACACACACACACACACACACACACACACACACACACACACACACACACTGGTGATCTTTGGGCAATTTTCTGTACCGCAACTTCCCATTTGCTATCCTGAAAAACTGAGTCAGCATCCCTCCATAATGAGTGAGATGTTGAGCTCAGAAACAGGAAGAGGTGTTAGTATTGTGCTGTGCATAGCTTGGGAGTAAGTATTTCTAGAAAGTAAAAAGAAGAAGGAAAATAAACGTGAAGTAAAGGTGTTATGTGGATTGTTGGATGTTTTATAATCATTATTATTATTATTATTATTATTATTTATTTGTATAACATTGTTTCTCAAACCCCTATTCTGTTTTAGCTAAGTAATCCTTCAATGTGTAAGATGTATTGCATAACAGGTACTCTTTAGCTGCCTTTTTAAATAAGTGTATTTTTGCAATTTCTTTGATCTCTTTTGGTAATTTATTGTACAGTTTCATTCCTTGGTAGAAAATGCTGTTTTGAGTTTTATGTTTATTTTTTCTTGGTAAATGTAAGTTGAGTCTATCTCTTGTTGCATGGACATGGACAGAACTGTTTGTGCAGTAGTTATCAATGTTATTTTTGATGTGTACAACTGACTGGTAAATGTATTGACATGGAGCAGTTAAAATCCTCAGTGTTCTGAACAGATCTTTACAATGAGCTCGACTAATATTTTTGGTTAGTATTCTTATGGCTCTTTTCTGGAGTTTGAAAACTGTGTTCATATTTTGTGCATTTGTTCCCCCAAGAAGAATGCCATAGCTAAGAATTGAGTGTACATATGAGTAATATGCAACTAAAAGACACTGCATGTTACACACCGATGGTAGGATTCTAAGGGCATAATATGCTGATGTCATTCTGTTTGCAAGTAACTTCGTGTGTTCACACCAGTTCAACTGAGAATCAATAAGCGTTCTTAGAAATTTTGCATTTGTTACACAGTGTATAGAGGTGCCATCTACATTTAATTTAACACTGTCATTTTTCCTCTTCAAACTGAAATTCATGGCACTGGTTTTTATGTATGCCTTGTCCCTCTCCAGGGTCTTCCCTGCCCCACCCACTATCACTATCTGATTATCTTTCGTGAAATTCTTACACAATGGCCGTAAACTCTCAGTCACCTGATCCAGCTCAGAACTCGGCTTGAGAAAGCAGTTGACCTGATACTTCTCCCCTAACGTCTCCTGTAATAGAGGGCCTACAGCACTCTCATGACTGCTACCTAGCACCAGTACTATCTGCACATATCCTACTCCTACATCATCTTGAGGCGCTTCTGCCCTCAAGTGTGGCAGCTGAAATCTGTTGCTGTAGCCACAACAAAACTATCATCTGCGTCCTCCTCCTATTAGCCCTGCCATTAAATGCCAGTTTTCAATCACGCTTGCCACTATATGACTACCTTCCCTCATCCTCACCAGGTCTCTCCTACCTTGATCCAACAGTACCTGAAGGGCGCAGAACTCTCATCTTTACCTACACCTGCTGCATATTTCCCATTTCCAGGAAAGGGCCCCAGTGAACTTAATAGAGTTTTTTCATCACCTCAGTTGCATTCATAAGAACATCCCGTTCACTACAGGAATAGAGAAAGATATTTGGCTGCCTTTCCTGGATGTTTTGATCAGAGCGATGAATCATGGCTGTCTAGGGCATTCAGTTTATCGCAATCCCATTCATACCGATTTTCGCCTAGAGCTGCGCTTTACCAAAACTGCGGTCCCGTGGTTTTGGTACATTACATAAATGAATCAGTAAGTCGTAGGATTACCGATAGTATTGGTAATATTGGTAGGGAAGGGAGCATAAATGCATGTGTAAGAGAGAAACTGGGAGACAATGAATTCTCTTTGTCTTTTTGTTTTCTTGTTTTGCACGTAATTAGAAGTACATAGCATTCATTGTCAATACACCATGTATTTTATATCCTTACATAATATAAATTGCATTTTATAAGTAATGAAAATTAGTTGATAGTGTAACTTCTGTGCCTTTATGAAACCAAACCAATTACTTTTAATGTAAGTACAGTTTACATGCACAAACATATATATGCTTATGTATATATATAGTTGTTATTTTGTACTCAACAGAACGTTCATCGTCCTCCTTATTGTTATTGATAAATGCGAAAGTTGTTTATGAATAACAGAAACGTGTTTTATATAAGTTCGACGAAGTATTGAAGCAATATTTGATATATTTTTGTTTTTCTGTTTTTTCTTTACCTTTTTGTAGGGGAAATCGCCTTTTCTAGCACTTTTCTTGATTTTTACTACAACATCTCTCTGTTTCGCGTTACAAACCACAAATTTCGATTTAACTTGAATTAAACATTGACAATTTCAATATTGTTATAAATACTGTTTACTTTTAAGTAACAGACAGGAGGATACATATGTAGAACAAAATGGTTCTTATGTTACCCGACCTTTATACTTGAGATATCCTCACTCAGTTTCTAGACGGTTCACCGCTTCCAGTTTTTAAGGGTATCTAGTAAGACACTGAGAGCATACGCAAAGAAAGCGATTGATTTGAGATAACGTCCAGTAGGCATATAACACAAATAACGTACAGATAACGGCGGCACGACTTTAACTGACCAAAGCTACTAGGAAAACTACTGTAGTCTACAATTTCGATAGTCTATGATAGCCTACGGTGGTTTTACAACTCTACCATCACCAAATATGAGTCTGTTTAGAACCCTAAAGACAACGTTCAGGGGCTTTGGTTATTCTACTGGCAGATTAACAGGATACTGTCAGTTAAAACAGAGGGCCAGGACTATGCCTCGTGATGACTGGGTGTTGTGGGCTGTCCTTAGGTTAGTTAGGTTTAAGTAGTTCTAAGTTCTAGGGGACTGATGACCATAGATGTTAAGTCCCATAGAGCTCCGAGAGGGCCAGGAAGCCGATAAATAGGCAAAATCTCTTGCTTTCCTTCCTTTTGTTGTGAATACTTCGTTTAAGATAGCAAGAATTCTCCTTAAATTTCAAGTGAAAGTGGTTTACCGCCTATCATATAAGATTGCCGAGCATCTAGCATCAGTGAGGAACAATGTCGTATGGCTTATACAGAGTGTCTCCTAAGAGTCGTCAGGCGCATTTTCTCTGGTGTTTCACCAGTTTTTTCCAATTTGGTTTTTGCATTTTGTAGCTGGAGTCAGCTCAAACGAAGAGTTCTCATCACGTCTTTCATGCAATATCCAATGTCGACGGCAAGCGTCTGTTTGTTTCCCGTTACAAACAAAATGATTTTTAAAGCGGAATTTTAAGCTCCTTTCCGATAGAGTTGTCCCAGGTTAGTCTAGTGCAACATTCGTTTTATGGATATGTATTAACAAGGACAGTAAAACACGAAAAATAAGCAGTACTATAACCCCGACATTACATCCCTGGTACGCGCTGAGTTCTACCGCCAAGCATGCAGCGCTACTGACCCCCTGCTGGATTACTGTTTATTCTTCGTGTTTTACTGTCCCTGTTAATACACATCGATAAAAAAAATATCGCACTACACTAATCTGCAACCGCTCTACCGAAGGGGTGCGTAAAATTTCGCATCAAGAATAGTTTTGTTTGTAACGAGAAACAAACCGACGCTTTCCGTCAACAATGGGCGTCGAAGTGAAGACGTGATGAGCACTATTTGTCTGGGATGATTCCAGCGACACAGCGAAAAAATGAAATTGCAAATATTTGCTGAAACGCCGGAGAAAATGCGCCTGACGACTCTTAGGAGAGACACCCTGCATAGGCCAACAGCGCGCATCGTGAAAGAATGCTACACCGAACATGACCATTACACTAGCTGTTTGCGATCAGACATGTCTGTTACTGCCGAACATTGTAATTCCACCGGGCAGTTAATGGAGTATGATAAAACAATAATTTTAACCACTGCAACATCTTTTTGGGAATCCAGTATTAAAGAATCCGTGGAAGTACGCATGAAGAAAAATCTGGTGAACCATGATAGCACCTACCAGTTGGATAATGAGTGGAACCATATCATCTCCAAGATTTGCTCTCATCGAAGACGACAGAGTTCACTGATGGCCGAGGCGAGCAGCGACCCTGAAGACAGTTTAGTTTCGCAGTTCCACAATCGAGGGCGCTGCTGCCGGTTAATGTGGTCATGATGTCACCACGGTCTTGACGCATGTGCGGAATACTCACACTACGCTAATAAATAGCTGAACGGGGTATGTCTTCGTCAGCCTCTGACGACTCACCTGAGGAAGACTGACAGATGTGTCCAGTTTAAATACCGTGGAGTGTAACTGACGACGACCTGCAACAAGCCCGAAATTTGTTTTAACAGTACCAACTGTTGTCAGAAACATTGAAAGAAGGCATACAGCTGACGAGGATTTGAGCCCCAGACCTCAACATTCGTTAACTGATACTTTAACATTAACCCACACTTAGACAGACGTACACAATTGAATTTTTATTCAAGACAAGAAAGAATAAACTGGTGCATTTACCGTGCCCCCCCCCCCCCCCCTAAGAGTCGTCAGTCGCATTTTATCTAGTATTTCGGCAGATATTTGCATTTCATTTCTGCAATGTGTGGCTGGAATCAGCCCACAAGTACCACTCATCGTGCCTTTCATGCGACGCTCAGTGCCGACGGGAACCGTCGGTTTATTTCCCGTAACAAACAATATGATTTTTAAAGCGGAATTTTACGTCCAAATTCGATATTTATTTTATCGATATGTATTAACAGAACACGAAGATTAACCAGTACTCCAGTAATAGCACCGCCATGGCCCACCCTGACTGCTGCAGCCATGGAGTAGCGCTACAGAGACGCTGCTGAAGTACTGGTTAATCTCTGTATTTTACTGTCTCCGTTAATACATACTGATAAAACGAATAACGCACTAGACTAATTTTGGATCGCTCTGCCGACTGAGCATGTAAAATTCCACTTTGAAAATAATTTTAGGACTCCATATACAAAAACGAAATTGCAACTATCTGCCGAAACACCAGAGAAAATGCGTCTGACGAATGTAAGGAGGAACACCTGATGCCCATTTAGGTAGGATGCTGAAGGCTCGTGCTACAGAGTGAGATTCCATGGTAACTCATAGACCTCTGGAGCACGCCATCTTAGGAAGTATTCCCAGCGTTGGTGACCTTCAGTGATACTTTATGCCAAAAGATAACACCGCAACTGTACTGTATACGAACTCCACTCCTATATACTGGTGTCGTACGCTGGAAATAGCGCCAGAGTAGGCTATATTGGGACGGATGGGACTGTCTCGGCCGCTAGACAAAGTACAGTTGCAACCTCCAGGCAGATACTCGAACTAGGGACTTTCACCTTCCGTAGGCAATTGCTCTACCGACTGAGATGCAAAACGACGTTTCACGACCAGTCCTCATAGCTTTTCTTCCGCCAGCACCTCGTCTACTAACTGTGAGGACGGGCGCTGAGTCGTGCTTGGGTAGCTCCGTCGCTAGAGCACTTGCCCACGAAAGGAAGTTTCATATTAGCGCACTGTCCGCTGCAGATTGAAAATTTCATTCCGAAAGTGCCATCGGCCTATAGAATTGTCCGCACGACATTGATCACTGCTCGAACATCCTCACTCATTGTTAGCCAGGAGCTAGAGTAGCTGTTGTTGCAATTGCTGTTGTTTCTACTGCTCACTTAGGTACTGGATCAACTGCTGCTGATGTTGTTGTTGCTAATTATCTTTAAGTTTAGGAAAATATTGAGTCATTATAATGACAAAATATTGCAAATCTTAATTGTTAGCTGTACTTTGCTTATACGTAACTTCATCGGTTACCTCGTCACAAACTTTACTGTGTCTCATAGCAAACAAGTAACACAAGTTAAAAGTTAAATAATTTATTTAAGAAAAAGGAACACATTATAACAGAAAATTACAATACAAATGGTGGTGGCTGTGGGCTTTCCCACCTCTGAAGCACTACAAAAATTGATACGGTAGTGTGACTTAAATATGATATAAAATCACAAAATTTGTCTGTATTTTTTTAAAGAAAAAGAGTGATTGTTAGGAAAAATCGCAAATGTTACAGAGTGTAAGTTTCAGTAAAATGAGACTGCATTTATGCTTTAAAGTTACGAATGTAGACTAGAAAAAATAAACGTGATAAGGTTCGTCCGAAACATGATACAAATGTGATATTGTTATCTATACCGAAGATAGAAGGTCGAGATCTTAAAAATTAGATAGGGAACACGCAAAAGGATACATACGCGTAACTGGAATTTTTCTGTGGAGATATGGCATGAAACATACGTTAGAATGAACTGCAGAAATTTCTTTATTTGTTTTTCCTACTTTTAATACTATAAAATCAATCAGCTATGGGTAGGAACTGTTTACAGTTATGCTTAATATACTGACACTAACACAAATATAAGAGGTACACAAAAGAGAATGACTGATTTATGTTCCATGAAAACCAACAGGACCGTTAAACACGAAGCACATTCCTCATTTGACGTTTCCCGCTTCAGTAGCAGCTTGAGGAATTGGCAATTTCGCTATCACATCACTATTACTAATAAGAGAAATGTCTTTTTCATTTATTTTTAAAACTATTTTATCTTTGTCCTCAGACTATAGAGCCATAAATTCTAGGTCATTTTCCAGTACTTGTTGTATAGTGCAAACTTGTCTATAGCTGTATAAATTCCTTGTTCCTCCTCGACATTTAGCCATGACGTAATGCCTCCACCTAAATGCGTTGTATTAGGCATTGCAATAGGATCTGGGGTGGATTCTATAAATGGATCGACATTGTTGATGCTGTCGTCACTGTTCAAAGAGATGACGGGTCCAGAATCGGTCTCCTTAGTTTTCTTTCTTTTGTGTACCTGCCACCGCTTTGGCCACATCCGTAGCTTTCTTGCCCTCCTCTTTTTGGTGTAATTCTTTGTTGTTTCGAGGCTTTTCTTCTTCAGCAATGAGTTTACAGCTGGTGTCGTCTCCCGCTGTTGTGACGCTGGCTCATGAGATGGGCGGCAACAAGCATTACTCCGCTAAGTGGTTGGTGGCTGGGCACTAGGCGACAGTGTATTCATTTTAGAAATGAACAGTACCTTATTTTGGAATGGACTGTATCATATTTAAGGATTATATGGACTGTTTAATAATTATCCCCATACAAGACATTTGTCAATAATGAATAAATCAGCAGATTAAGCACAATTTCCTGTGAATGTAACACAGATTTGGTAGGTATATAGTCAATATTTGCGTAAATGTGGCAAATGTTCTAGAATTGGGTGCACATTTATTTTCAGTCTGAAAGAGCTGTTTGTCAAAATTATTTTTTGTCTCTAAAGTGTATTTTCTAACTGAAAAACAAATTATGACTAACAATTACTAAGCAATAACATTTGTGATAGGAATGGTTTTCTTATGAGTAGACTGGGTGACTAATTTTTTGGAAAGTTTGGGGTGTGTCATTTTTAGGACACCTTATCCTACAAGCCCTTAAGCTAACTCTTGCTTGAAGAACAGGCCACTATAGAATTTCCTCCAGGTCTAAGGTATTTGAGATGTCTGCTAGAATTTGATACGCTATCATAGATAATGGAAGTTTCCTGGTGATGAATGCCAGAGTGGCAAGAACTGGGGGCGTGAAATGTCGATAACTGGTGGCAGACCGAGGCAGCTGGAATAGGAAAAGACGATCGCGGTGTCCGATAGCGACGCGCCGACGGGTGTCGAGTCTGGCTGATGACAGAGTGCAGTCTGTGGTATGCTGGGTGCTGGGCACTGCAGTCGAAAGGCAAATCTCTGTGTTCTTATTTTTTTAGTCTTTTCATTCCTTCCCCAAAAAGTAGAGTGGCCTATTGGAGTAATGACCCATGTCGTAAGGCCCGTTACACCGCGCAATACTATTAAATGATAACTTTTTCGGAACACCGTAGTTGTCTCCCATTGCAACATAGAAGTTTGAAATTTGACTCAAAGGTTCTCAAAAACTTCCTCTGTAATAGAGAAAAAGCTTGGCACCTGCAGCGTTACCCTCGGGTTTGACGACGCTTTAAACATCAAGGTGTAGACACATGCGAAAAAAAAGGCCAAAATTCAGAAGTTCATGTTACGTGTAAGGTAGGTTAATGATATAACGTTGGCACTAAATTTCACCAAAATTCTGCCAACGGCATCGTGGGCGTGATACACGATGGGAAGAACAGAGCACCCCATTTTACCCACATTTCACCCCATTTTTGACGCCTTTGTTATGGAAGTCAGAACTTCGACGCCAAGCGTTGAAATCACTTGGTTTTCTTATGAGTGGCCGAGAAAAAACATTTCAGACACACATCCTCTCAGAACCGACACGAAAAGGACTCAGAGACTGGCATAAAGGGTGTTAATGAACCACCCCTTTCCTTGGGGCGAAGATTCCCACACATTTAGCGGTGTAAAACAACAGTTGGCAGTACACTGAGGAACAGGACGACGTTCTTGACAACCTTTGACACTGTTAACACCCCTGGGACGATTCAACTCTTCTGGAAGGACGTTGTAGGCCAGCACCTCATTGAATATGATCACAGTCCTTTGGAGAGCAGTGTGGCCCAGTTTTTGCTCCTGTGCATAAGGTGTAACTACTAGAGACAGTTCATAACCATTCAACGCAATATGAATGTCATCTGAAGCAGCAAAGAGTGCTTATACTTATTGAGCTCTCCTGTTTCATACCCTTCCGTGGCGTGATCCCGGAGGGGTGTCAATGTCACACATGCGTGAATAAAACAGCAAAGGGTTCCTGTAAGGCCCTAGAGCTCAGAAACATTCTTGGTGGCACGTGCCCACCTTTGTTGAGTACTTTAAAAACGTGCCTGTATAGAGACAGACTGTGAAGAGAGTCTAAGGCGACTAGCGGCTGGCAAACCCTTGAAACCCCTCTGACACCGCATGACTACCAGCAGGTGCAAGAGCAGCAGTGTAGCTTGCATGTGGGCACTAAGGACTCCCGTCACAGTTTGTTTCTGTAGCGGTAAAATTTTTAAGTGCTCAACAAAGGTGGGCAGGTGCCACCAAGGTTATTGTAGAACTGGGTGGTATTATAGGGATGCTTTGCCGGTTTATTCACCCGTGTATCAATGTCACATCCCTCCACTATCAAGCTACAGGAGGGCAGGAAACAGGAGAGCTGAGAAAGCATCATTATCCTTTACACCTTTGAATCACTTTGAAATTTCGTCGAATGGTTTTGAACCGTCGCTAGTGAATCCACCCTGTACGCCAGAGCAAAAACTGCGGCCGCACTGCACTCAAAAGGGGTGCGATCATATTCAATGGGTTTGGTAGCCAGCGATGTCATTAGAGAAGGGATGAAGCGTCTGGGGCATGTCAGCAGCGTCAGAGATTGTCAAGAACGTCGCCCTGTGCTCAGTGCACCACGGATCTGTAGTGTTTGACCACGAAATGTGTGGAAAAAACGCCCAAGGAAAGGGGTGGTTTTATTGACGCCCTTTATGCTACCCATAGAGATCTTTTTGTGTCGATTATGAGTCGCGGTGTATCTGAAATGTTTTCCTCGGCCACCCATAAGAAAACCGCGTAATTTTAACGCTGGGCGTCGCGGTTCTGACCTCCATTACAGAAGTGTCAAAAGAAGACGTGACGACCTTCCCATCGTGGGACACATCCACGGTGGCAGTGGGCAAAATTGTAGTGTAATTTGGTACAAATGTGATATCATTAACCCAGCTTGCGCGAACTTCTGAGCTCTGCCGTTTTTATAGCATCTGTCGTGAACCTGTTGTTTGAAGTGTCGTCGAGCCAGAGGGTGAATCGCAAGGCGCCACGCTTTTGCAGCATTACGAGGGAGGTTTTAGGCATCCTTGAGCACAATTTCAAACTTCTGCGTCGCAATGGGAGACAACTATGGCAGTTCGAAAAAAAAAGACCCTTTGTCTAGAGGGCTAGTCACGTAATCGTCAGAACTCTTCTGCTTTTACTGCCGCTTGTGACAAGGCTGCGAAACTCATGCTTTTGATAGTATCATACTCCATCGACAGCAAGTATATTAGACTTTACAAAATAAAGCACTTGCATTACTAGAACTTAGATATCAATGAAGCATTCTGTGAGACATTTCTGGATTATCTGAGCTTTCACTTTCTTTATGTCTCTTCAAAGTCAATTAGTGGACACCACAAAGTTAAGGCAGTTTACACCTCAGAGACTAACGTCCTCTTCTTTTTTTATTTCATCTGATTGTTATATGGCTGCTTTGAGTCCTTAAAAGCCAGGCTTAAATATGTTTGCCGTGGCGCGCACAGCCACACAAACGCAACGGTCGGCTACCGCGGCACAGTTAAGCGGCGCCTGCAACTTAGTGCTGGCGCGTTCCGCCAGCCAGCGCTAGAGGCGTTTCCGTCAGACATTCAATCACCCGCGAACTACGCGCGCGCACGAGCCTTTTCTCCGGCGCAGATGGTCACATTATGATATCACCAACCACCATTCAGGGATCGCCAACGGCCGCCAGTCATCACTGCGGAATCAGCGGAGGAAGACTGGACCCGCAATGTTAAATAGCCGGAAGAAAGGGAAACAGGCCATCTAGAGGGTTGGATCCCCTCCTTCGAAAGCGTCAGACTGCAAAGCCTGGGCTACTCTCGGGGTGGAATCTCCGTCTTCGAAGATTGTATCTGTCTGTCAGTCGGTCGGTCTGTCTGTCTGCCCGCCCGCCGCTTGCTGCTGTAGCTGTTCGTCCGTCCGCCTGCCTGCTCGCTGTCCGTCGTCGTCGTCGTCGTCGTCGCCGCCGCCGCCGCCGCCGCTGCCTGCTGTCTGTCCGTCTGTTCGCCGCCGCCGCCTGCTGCCCGTCCGTCTGTCCGTCGCCGTTTGTCTGCTATGAGCACTCCCACCTCCACTGTCATCTACACCTACCCCTCTCCCTTTCCCACTGTCACTTCCTGGAGTGCCGCCCCTGGCCTCCCTCCTTACACCTCCCCTCCCCTTGCACCACTTACCCATCCCCCTATCTCCTCCCCAGCTGTATACCCACACCTCTACACCCTTCCTCCAGCCTCCACACCCTCAACATCTCCCACTACTACCCCCGCCCTCACGTACGCCTCTGTTGCCGCCTCTGGTGCCACCCCTCAGGTGGTCGGCTTCCCCTCTCTCACCCACCCTGTCGCTTCGTCATCTGCATCTCCCGCACGTATCACGTCGCGCCGAGCCACTGTCGCCACCACTGAACCGGCTGCTTCTCCCGGCACCTCCACTACACCACAGGGATCTGCTACCCGCCACCTCCCTCTCCTCCTCGTCCCTCTCCCCTCCTCCCAGCCTCCATTCTCCAAAAAACCCCAAAAGCGCGTCACTACCGACTCTGCTCCCGCCACTTCCCACAAAAAGTCAACACCACCTCCCCCTCCTCCTGTCGTCTCCAAGGACAGCACCCCTCCTCCAGCCACCCGTACCCCGGCCCCCACCCTCCATACCTTTGTCCTGTCAACTCCCGATCCTAAGTTCCTTGACGCTCGTACCCTCACCGTGGAGGTACGAAAGTACTTACCTGGTGCTCCTATCTCCCAACTCATTCCCCGCAGGGACTCAGTCCTCATCGAGTCCCCATCCCCATCCTTTCACACGGACCTCCTTCGAAAACTCCCACGAGTTATGTTTGGCCCCCACACCTCTCTGACACCCTTCCTTTCCACTTCACTCCTCGTCAGCCCCAGCCTCCCCGTCGCCCCCCCACCCCCCCCCCCCACCTACACCGCTGTCTGTGATCACCGAGCTCAGCCCGGTGATCATAGAGGATGAAGTGTTGGCAGAACTGAACTCCCACCCGGACTTGGCAATCCGCTCTGCCCGCCATATCCACAATGCCTCTGGTCCCACCTACCTCATGCGGGTCTTCTCTGAGTCCGCCCCATCCATTGACCATCTCCTCACCCAGGGCACCCTGATATACCACCATCGCCACCCTGTCGAATCCTCCAAATCCCCTCCCCAATCCTACTGTTGCCGGCAGTGCCTGATGTACAATGACCACCTGACCCTCAACTGCAAAAACCCTCCCATCTGTCCCGATTGCAAGGCCTCCCACTTTCTTAAGAACTGCCCCAACCTCGCTGCTCATCCTTCCTGTAACACCTGCAATGGCCCCCATCCCACCTACTCCCACAAGTGTAAAGCTAAACCCCCTCCAGCCACCCCTGAGCTTACAGTCCGTGTTCGTCACGTCGATCCGCCTGTCCATCCCAACAATACCCTCTGCCCACCCCCCACGGCTTAGAACATCATCCGGTTCCTTACTGTTGTACTCCAAAACATTCACCCTTTTCAGCGCCCCCACACCTTCCAACAAATCTCCCTTGCTGCTCGCTCCATTTTCCACCTGAACACTTTCGCCACTTACTCCCACAACCAAGCCCACTTCACTTTCACCCACCTCAACACCCTAGTTTAAGCCTCTTCCCTTCCCTCTCTTCCCCACCTCCTTCCCGCCATGGCGCGGCATGAGTATCACATCCTCTTCCAGAACATTCGCTCCTTTGGCACCAACAAATACCTCCTCATGTACACCCTCTCCCACCACCAGGTCGACACCTTCCTCTTGAACGAAACCTTTCTCCAGCCCCACCATTCTATCCGCACCTCTCCCTATATCCTCCACCGCACTGACGTTCCTGGTCCTCGTGCGCAGGGTGGAGTAGCGATTGGCCACCTTAAGCATATCCCCGTCCGGCCACAACCTCTCCTCAATGACCCCACTGAACATCTTATCCTCAGCATCTTCTTCCCCTCCCTCACCATTACCTGTGCCACCATCTATGTCCACTCCACTGCTCCTCTTCCTTATGACTTCATCTCGCACATTGACCACACCTTCTCCACCTATGTGATTGCCACCGACCTCAACATCCATAGCCGCACTCCTGCCGCCCTTCGGCGGTGGCATCAGTTCCTCTCCACAATCGAAGGTGATCTTGTTCCCCTTCCCCAGCCCACCTGACCCGAAAGTGACACCACCCCCGATGTTGTCATTGCCTCCGCCAACCTCCTTGGGCGTATCGCTGTCGCTGTCCATGACCCCATAGGTAGCGATCACCTCCCTGTCCTTCTCACCATAACGTCTGCTCACCGTCCCCTCTGGCTCCGCACCCTGCACCCCCTCCCAAGGTCGTCCATGACTATCACTGTGCCAACTGGATTGCCTACCGGGACTCCATCTCCACCCAGGTCGAAAGCCACGCTCTTACCTATCGCCATCCTGACGACATCATCCATACCTCGTCCTTCCTTCAGAAGGTAATTACTGCCGCCGTGGAGGCCCATGTTCCTACTAAAACCATCCACCCACACCATCCCACTCTCCCTCCGCGGGCTGTCCTCCTCCTCTGTGGATCCCTATGCCTCTATTGCTCCTTCCCGCACACTCGTGACAGGGATACACTCCAACGCCACTGACAAGTACAGCGACACGTATGGAACCTTATTACAGCAATGAAACGCCGAGACTGGCGCCAGACCTGCACATGACTCAACGCCACCCTCCCTATCAACTTCTCCAAGCACTGGTCCGCCTTCCATAGCCTTACTGGTTCCCTTATTGCTCCCCACTACCCCCTTCTCCATGACGATCGCCCCCTTCCTGACAACCTCAGTAAGGCCAACCACTTCGCTTCCCATCTTTCCGAGGTCTTCTCCATCCCAGATGATCCCCACTTTGATTATTCTCTTTTCCCCACCGTCATGGAACGTGCCGATACCTTGGTCACTCCACTCGCTCCTAGTCTCCAGTACTTGGGGCAGTTGCCCCCCTCTGACATAAACACTCCCATCACAGCACAGGACATTAAACTTACCCTCCGGTCCAAACACGGCCCCTGGTCACGACTGTGTCACCTACCGCCACCTTCGAGAAAGCCCCTATTCCTTCCTGACTGTCCTCGCCCATCTCTATAATGTCATCCTCATTACTGGCATCTACCCTGAACTGTGGAAGACCTCCCGCATCCTCTTATTCCTCAAACCCAACAAACCCCCTTCTGCCACCTCTTCCTATCGTCCCATCTGCCTCACCTCCATCTTCAGTAAGGTCTTTGAATCCATCCTCTCCCAGCGTATCCATCAGCACCTTACTAAACACCACCTCCTCCCCCTTATCCAGTGTGGCTTCCGACCCTCCTTCTCTGCTGAAGACCAACTCCTAAACCTTGTTCACCTTCTGTCCCTCCAGCTCAACTGCCGTCGCTCCGCCATTTTTGTTTCCCTTGACCTCCAAAATGCCTATGACCGTGTATGGCATCCAGGTCTCCTCTTTAAACTCCAAACCTACGCTCAGCCTATCAATTTTGTCCGTCTGGTCGCTTCCTTCCTCTCACACCGGCCTTCCTATGTCACCCTCCACAACACCAACTCCCGTATCTTTTATCCCATGGCTGGTGTCCCCCAGGGTTCTGTCCTCTCCCCTCTCCTTTATCTCTTGTATATGGCTGATACGCCCAAGCCACCCCAACCTGTCCACCTTCTCCAGTATGCTGATGACACCGCCTCCCTTGCTCTCTATCCTACCCTTCAATGGTCCCAACCCACCTTAACCAGTTCACCACTTGGTGTAACCAGTGATTCCTCCGTCTCAACCCCTCCAAAACCCAGGCAATCATCGTAGGCTGCACCACTCGCTCCTTTCGCCTCCATGATTTCTACCCCACCCTTTATCGTCGTCCCATCCAGCTCACCCCCACCCTGAGATACCTTGGCCTCACCCTCGACCGACACCTCACCTGGACCCCTCATCTCCAGACCATCCAGCAGAAAACCCATTCCCGCCTCCGCCTTCTGAAACTCCTATCTGGCCGGACATGGGGATTGCATCCTTCTACCATCCTTCACACCTACAAATCCCTCATCCGTCCTATCCTCTGTTATGCCAGCGTTGCCTGGATCTCTGCCCCCACCCGCTTTTACAAGGCCCTCCAAATCCTTGAACGCCATGCACTCCGCCTTGCCTTCCGTATCCGCCTTCCTTCCCCCACACGGCTCCTGTATGAACTGATGCCCTTCCACCACCTCCTCCTGTTCCTCCAACATCTCCGCATCCTTTACATTGTCCGCAGGCTTGATCCCCCCCACCCTCTGGTTTCCGTCTTCCTCTCCACCCCCCACCCGTTGCCGTGCCTCTATCGCTGTATCCCTCCCTCTCTCCACCTCCACACTCTCCATCTCCTTCATCAGGGCAATTTCGAGCGCCTCCCCCTCCTGGATGACGAACTTCGCCGTGACGTCTACCCTTCCTTCCAACTATAACCTGGCCTTGTTCCCCCCCCCCTCCCCAGGGCCCCCGTTTCCCTCTCACCTCCTTCTCCCAGAGCGGATTTTTCTCCTATACTTATCTCTTTCCTTCCCACATCCCTCCCTACCTGGCCCTCTCCAGCGCGCCCCCCGCCCATCTGCCCCCTCTCTTCCCCTCCCTCCCTCCCTCCTCCTTCCCGCCATCCCTTCTTCCGGTCTCCCTCATATCCTTGCGCCTGGCAGATCCTCCGTTTTGATCATTGTCAGTGTGCCACGTCAGTGTTGTGTTTAGTGCTGTTTCTCCTGTGCGTCAAGAGGTGGGATTTCAATTGTGTACTGCCTTGAGGTTCGCCGTCAGTGTTTGTTATGTGCTACGCCATACGTCGATACTTTTTAATGCTCCAGTCATACTGTGCCTTGTGTTCTTTTAATTGTCGCAGTGTGTGACTTTTTGTGTGCGCTACTTTTAAATAGTTTTTTATCTCCATTTTACAGTCACCCCTTTCTTTGTCTATTGCCTTCCATGATGTTCCCCGTTTTTTATATCTATGTTCACCATATTCTCTCCTTTGTTATTTTTAAATGTCTTCTATTTGTTTGTTCTATGTCTTTCGGCTGAAGATCAGAGCATAGATAAAAAAAAAAGGAAACAGGCGTCTTTCGACCCGCCGCGGACTGCCGTCCGGTAGATACTTCGACGCAGCCGGAACGTCCAGGTGCCACGTCTTCGCTACGCCAGCCATCGACCCCGGACTCTGCGCCCGTCTACTTCCTCGGCATCCGCCGGAAAGCGTCGAGAGGAAACCCGACAAAGAAACGTAAATTCAGTTCAGTTGCTAATATTTCAATTCAATAAGGTGGCATATTCTTTGGCTTGTTATAAAATTTTGGTAGGAGAAGGAGCCTTTTGTTTTCGAAGAAAGTTCATCTTTTTGTAAAATTAAGCGGTGGCCTTGCTCCACCTAATAAAAATTTTTGTTCGCACGTGGGTGTTAATCTGTGGATATAACAATATTCATATGTTCATGACTCTTAATGTGGCAAAACTGAACATATTCTTTTATGTGCTTTTGTGTAATATCATACTTGTCACATTTTTTGTGAAGTCACTTTACGTCCAACACACTATTCTCAGTCTATATAATATTTGCTGCATTACATTTCATTCCTAATAGGTGGCTGAGAGGAGAGATAAGCGCATTTCTTAACACACATCCACAAGTTCACTCATACGGTTTTGTAATTGTATCCTATTCTATTCCATATTTTCTCTGCTGGCCCTTAACAATTTTAATAGCGTTTAGAGTTGCATTCTAACTTCCATGTGCTTTAACATTACCTTTTTGTCACATTGTTAAGGATACAAGCCGAAAAGATGTTAAACGCTGCACTACATTAATCATTTTAACTTCTGGATTACAGATCTGAAAGATATACAGGGTGTTACAAAAAGGTACTGCCAAACTTTCAGGAAACATTCCTCACACACAAATAAAGAAAAGATGTTATGTGGACATGTGTCCGGAAACGCTTAATTACCATGTTAGAACTCATTTTAGTTTCGTCAGGATCTACTGTACTTCCTCGATTCACCGCCAGATGGCCCAATTGAAGGAAGGTAATGTTGACTTCGGTGCTTGTCTTGACATGCGACTCATTGCTCTACAGTACTAGCATGAAGCACATCAGTACGTAGCATCAACAGGTTAGTGTTCATCACGAACGTGGTTTTGCAGTCAGTGCAATGTTTACAAATGCGGAGTTGGCAGATGCCCATTTGATGTATGGATTAGCACGGGGCAATAGCCGTGGCGCGGTACGTTTGTATCGAGACAGATTCCCAGAACGAAGGTGTCCCGACAGGAAGACGTTCGAAGCAATTGATCGGCGTCTTAGGGAGCACGGAACATTCCAGCCTATGACTCGTGACTGGGGAAGACCTAGAACGACGAGGACACCTGCAATGGACGAGACAATTCTTCGTGCAGTTGACGATAACCCTAATGTCAGCGTCAGAGAAGTTGCTGCTGTACAAGGTAACGTTGACCACGTCACTGTATGGAGAGTGCTACGGGAGTACCAGTTGTTTCCGTACCATGTACAGCGTGTGCAGGCACTATCAGCAGCTGATTGGCCTCCACGGGTACACTTCTGCGAATGCTTCATCCAACACTGTGTCAATCCTCATTTCAGTGCAAATGTTCTCTTTACGGATGAGGCTTCATTCCAACGTGATCAAATTGTAAATTTTCACAATCAACATGTGTGGTCTGACGAGAATCCGCACGCAATTGTGCAATCACGTTATCAACACAGATTTTCTGCGAACGTTTGGGCAGGCATTGTTGGTGATGTCTTGATTGGGCTCCATGTTTTTCCACCTACACTCAATGGAGCACCTTATCATGATTTCATACGGGATACTCTACCTGTGCTGCTAGAACATGTGCCTTTACAAGTACGACACAACATGTGGTTCATGCACGATGGAGCTCCTGCACATTTCAGTCGAAGTGTTCGTACGCTTCTCAACAACAGATTCGGTGACCGATGGATTGGTAGAGTCGGACCAGTTCCATGGCCTCCACGCTCTCCTGACCTCAACCCTCTTGACTTTCATTTATGGGGGCATTTGAAAGCTCTTGTCTACACAACCCCAAATGTAGAGACTCTTCGTGCTCGTATTGTGGACGGCTGTGATACAATACGCCATTCTCCAGGGCTGCATCAGCGCATCAGGGATTCCATGCGACGGAGGGTGGATGCATGTATCCTCGCTAACGGAGGACATTTTGAACATTTCCTGTAACAAAGTGTTTGAAGTCACGCTGGTACGTTCTGTTGCTGTGTGTTTCCATTCCATGACTGATGTGATTTGAAGATAAGTAATAAAATGAGCTCTAACATGGAAAGTAAGCATTTCCGGACACATGTCCACATAACATATTTTCTTTCTTTGTGTGTGAGGAATGTTTCCTGAAAGTTTGGCCGTACCTTTTTGTAACAAACACCCTGTAGATGCAAGTAACAATTTAAGATCCACACAAACTGGAACTAAATACTTGAAAAACTCACCTCACTCGAATAGCCTAATCACATGAAATTGCAAGGCTTGCAGCTCGGTCTCGACTCTAGCAAACAGGTTAATCGTGGAGAGAAGTGGAGGGGCAGTGGTAAGGAGAAGCAGCACGTTGTTGGACTCGCAGTCCCAGGAAAGGAATTGGCGAGTGTTAGCTACAACCAACGGCTTTTCGTTTATGTCGTTCTACGAATATACAAACAGTGCAATTTGTTCGCAAAACAACACCTACCTGTAAGTACTGAACAGTGAGTACTTAAAATGTGGTTACTTAATTATAGCAAATTTCAATGTTTATGTTGAATATAATGATTTTTCTGGCGGCTATCATCATGCAGTGTAGTTCCACCATCATTTAATAGTGAGTATTGAACAGTGAGTACTGATAATATGGTTACTTAATTATTGTTAGTTTTACGTTTATGATGGATATTGTAATTTTCTAGGAGGTTGTCATCATGCAGTCCACACGCACGAGTCGCACATGCATGCGAATATCTAATTCTTTAATTGAGTTTTATACATGTCTGAACAAGTACTCGAAAAGAGTTTACTCAGTTTTCGTACACAACTGAATCTTTGTCTTTTAGTGCTATTTCTGGTACAAGTGTAAATGATGCCTTCACATTGTTTCTATATGAAATCCATTTCAAACATATCACTTAATAATACTTCCGAAAAATCTTATTTACAGTTTCTTCTGTTGGTGTATGTCTATCCATTAAGTCACTTGTCTTCTGAAAAATGGACCACTTCTACTTCTTTTTAACTTAAGTGACAAAATTCACATACACGAGCAAAAAATTTGAACCATGACCTGCTGTATTGTGTGGGCGAAAATTGATGTAATAATGGTACTGGAATATACATTGTTACATCCGAAGTTCTTCTAAGCTTTCGGAAATTTTAGAGGCAGTAATTACAGAATTAAAGAGTTGATTTAAAGAATTATTGAAAAAATAATGAAAGAAGAAAATCAATTAGCGGAAGGTATAAATTAAAGAAACTGGAAAAGATTACAGGACCAGAAAAGACATAGCTAGCATAAAGATATAAACTGTAAACTCATATGTCGTAGACACTAGAGGATATGTATTCAAAACGTATGCCAAAGGATCAGTTAAAGGTTTCAAAATTATATCTTAATTGATCTTTTAAGATGTAGGCGAGAACGAAAATTAAATAAAGTATTTAGGATCTAAACATTAAAAGATTGAAATTTCAGACTCATTAGATTATGAGCCACAGTACGCAAGTGAAAATCACTTATCTCAGAGAACAGTATTAAATCTGTGTAAGCAAATTAGCTGTAAGCAGTTGGGTAGTTAGCTGCTGAATAGAGATTGTTTGGTTCAAAATGTTTGGAGGAACTGGCTATAGTTTAGTCAGTGGAATCAGTTCAGCATTTGCCTAAAGTGAATTTAAGAAAGCAGCGAATCACAGGATGGTTGGACAAAAATTTGATCCCATTTGCTCTGGGATATAACCCAATGGTGCATCAAGTACAGTACTTTCTTCACTGTGTAGGAAATATCGAACAAAGCTTGTGTGGGAGTAGATGAAGAACAGACACCAGTTTCATACGAGGGCTATCCAGAAAGTAAGTTACGATCGGTCGCGAAATGGAAACCACAGTGAAAACCAGAAACGTTCTATTTGCAACAGTTAGGTACACCTTCCACCTACTTCTCTACATAGTCGCCGCTCCAGCTTCCAGTTTTATCGTAGTGTTGTATCAACTTTCCAATATCCTCGTCATAGAAAGCAGCCGCCTGTGCTATCGGCCAGTTATTTGCACTGGTCTGCAGCTCGTTGTCTGTGGAAAATTTTGTCTTCATAGCCAGCGGTTCTTGTGAGCAGAGATGAGACTCTGGGGGAGCCAATTACAGACTGTATTATGGGTGATCAAACACTTCTCATCGGAAACGCTGCAGGAGCGTCTTCATTGCCCCTGCAGTGTGCGGCCGAGAATTGGCATGAGGAAGGAACTGCTCGACAGTTGTGTTATGTGGGATGCATGACACAGGCAAAATCTCTAACCAGGCCCTCATACTTGGCGGGAGACGCTATTCCCTACGCATCTTCACGTGCTCACTGTTCACTCAAAACAGAAAAGACCGACGCGACACGATCGACGGGCACACTAGAGACACTGCCCAACACATCTGTGCAAAGCTTTACCGGATTTTCCCAGTGGTTTACATTTCGCGACCGATCGTAACTTACTTTCTGGACAGCCCTCGTATATGTGATAATACAAAATTAATCTGCTGTGAGACGAAAAAGTCATTTATGTGGTGTTATGTTGTTTAATACGTTTCAGGCGAAAGATATCTCTACAACGTATTTAAAATGCAGTGTATTGTTAAACACAATGATTTTCACTATAATTAATTAGAGTATATCTGTATCTTCTCTTAAGTTACCTTAAAATTATTTAAATTTTGTACAGGTGTTGTGTTAACTGTTCAACAGTTTTTTGTTCACATTTTCTTCTGTCATGCTATAGCGAGAAGCCGCGAGTGTGTGTCAACGCTTTCTTTTACGTGCATTAGTTTGAGCAAGCCCTTCTTTCCGTCTCAGCAAAAGCTATTTTGAGTGTACAACAAGATCAGTCTACATATATGCGTATCTCTATTATTATATAAAGCCAAGTCGTTGTTACCAAAAATCTCGAAAAGTTCTTGACCGATTTATTTAAACTTTTTACACGATACTCTAATAGACGTTGTAATGGACATAGGCAATACATTTATTAAATATTTTTTTATATAAATATATATCTGCTACTTACAGGGAAAGGTTGTTAGGAAAAACCTCGAAAAGTTCTGGATAGATTTGCTTCAGATGCTTACTCGATACTCTAATAAAAATTCGGACGCACGTAGGCTATGTTTTTTTAATATGTTTTGTGCATAAATATATATACAAAATCTATGGTACTATATTAAGACAAGTCGCTGTTTAACGTTTTTACCAAAAACCTCGAAAAATTCTTGACCGATTTACTTCAAAATTTCACATGTTACTCTAGTAAACGTTCGGACGGACTTAGGCTACTTACTTTTTTGGTATAAACGATGTTTAATATATATATATATATATATATATATATATATATATATATATATATATATATATACTACATAAGAGAATATATATATCTGCAACAATTCTCTTCTCGTCTCTCTTATCGCCGCGTTAGTCGTTGTACTGTAGCACACAGTGAAACATGGCAGCTCCATGTCGATCTGCCCCAAGGTGTAAATAAGGGCATTGATTCGTTTTTGTTTTGTTTTTTTGTTTTGTGGAAGGTGTTAGACTTGCGGAAATTATTCGTCGAATGCAAGGGCAGTATGGTGACAGCTGTTTATCGCGAAGCAAGATCTACGAATAGATAGAAGCTTCAAACAGGGAAGAAGTTCTCTATGTGACGAGGAAAGAACAGACAGGCCATCGATGTCAACAACTGAGACAATTTGGGGAAGCCGTTGAGGGGATGGTGTCGGAAAACACGAATCGAGTGCTAGGTTATGCCTAATGCCAGGATTGTATCTGATGATGTGGTTTACATTCGAGCAAAGTATGGGAAGTTAGAAATGGTGTTCGTAACAGGTAAACACGTAGCCCTTCATCTTAGACATCCCCAGTGTGTCTCAGCTAATAGTTTGAGGATATGGGTTCGGAGTAAAGTCGGAAGATGAACAAAATAATGAGGACGGTAACCTCAGAAGAAACTCTAACACACTTCCTTGCTTCATGTAGATACACGCTATTATACAGCCGTAGACTAGCCATAGTGCACAATCACAGAACCGTTTTCGACCTCCTGTGACCAAACCAGCGAGCCCAGTCCTCACAGCCACACCTGTACTGTCATACAGAGCTCTAGTAATAAGTTCGTCACTGGTATCAGGAGGCGTTCTGTGTTGAAATAGTTGGTGGACAAGAGTTTTGCACATTACAATCAGTTCCAGTCGTGGCAACTAAATGACGTTACAGCCCTGATATGACTTTTCCAAGGCTCAAGAAGCCAACCAAGACGACAACCACCATCAGATGGCCCAGAATCAGACTGACAAGTTCCAGACTTGCACCAATTACCTGCATAAGATCCTCACCTCCATCTCTGGCGGTGCATGGGTGCACCCTCCGTCCCCCAGGGTAGGTCTACCTTGCCGAAACTGCCACGGCCAATAGACAACAGACTATGCGGAGTCTATGAAGGCTGAACTATGGCCCCCAGGCGTGAAGGGGCCATCCCTACCGAAAGAACAAGCGAATAAGCCCCTACACACGCCAGCAATTTCCACTGAGCGATTGGCAGGAACGCCTTCCCCCTCTCCTGTACCAATACGTTGCTAGTCCTGGTTCTACCCAAGACAGTTGGGTTCGGTCTTTTTTTGGGTCATCAGTCTTCTAACTGGTTTGATGTGTGCCGACACTAATTTCTCTCTTGGGCCAACCTCTTTATCTTAGACTCTTGCACCCAACGTCCTCAGTTATTTGTTGGATATATTCCAGTCTCAGTCTTCCTGCTTTTACTCTCTACAGCTCCCTCAAGTACTGTGGAAGTTATTTTGAGGTCTTAACACATGTCCTATTATTCTTTTAATTTTTCCATATGTTTCATTCCTCGCTTATTCTGTAGAGACCCTCCTGATTGTTTACCTTATGAGTCTATCGACTTTTCAACATTCTTCTGTAGCACCACTTCTCAGTAACTTAGATTATCTTCTTTTCTGGTTTTCCCACTGTCCATGATTGACTTCCATACAATGATGTGTTCCAAACATACATCCTTAGAAATTTCTTCCTCAAATTAACCCTTTGAAGGCTAAGTTTTTACACACTCGCCTCCTTTTCTGAACTGAGTTATTTTGAGATTCGTGAAATATATAGGTTTTTGAAATAAAACAAGTTATTGGCTTGCTATGTTCTCACCAAGTGATTTTATGGTAGTTAATTATTTGAAAATTATTACATGGAAGTGTAAAATTTTGTTGTTGAGATAAAATTTCAACAGAGTAGTTATACAGCGCCAGAAAAAGCAAGGCCATAAGTATCTTTAATTCTTGTTCCTCTTCCTGAGTATTCTTTCTTATCTAAAGCGCATCTAGTTTCAGCACCGCCCCATATAAACAGTTTTATTCCAGATCTTTGCCTTTTGCTTCGTATATTCTGCCTAAAAACAAATCTAACTTTCCACTGCATTGAAGACTCGTTAATGCACAGATCTCTGAATACATTTAGAACTCACCTGAATTACACCATCAAAAAATTCACAGTATACTTAATTCTATAAAGCCTATTCATCCTCTCACCGTCTCCCAAAACGCCTCCATCACTAAAATGTAACATTCGAAAAACTGACAGAAATCTTCCCCTAGTCACTGCTTTCGAAAAGAAATGTGTTTCAGTCAGTGGGTCTGTAGACAAATTGTCCTTCAGTCTATTCTTTTTTTTTTTCATGAGGTGTCAGCACAAAACTGATACTCTCGTCTGCATTTGTTTCAGTCTATTGTATCCCCCAAGAAGATACTTGACATCGTCCATTTACTACTTTGTAAATGCTGCTGGTTTCACTGGCAATGTATCCCATCAATTGCCTGTCAAATATAAGATCAAAACAATCACTTTCACTAGTTTCTTCACTTAGTGTATAATGAGGATTCATTATAGAATTACTGTCGGAAAAATGTAATTCTGAGGGGTAGACACGCTGTCTGTCAGCCATCTGTACTCACTGTTTCCGACTTTTTCCTTTTTCCTCGTCCGTGAAGGGCCCGGTTCGTGAATAATTTTGTCACTCGATGAATCTTCATTTTTCTCTTGGTAGTACCTTACAGTCTTCATGGTCTTCCAAATCACTACCAGAATCTGCAGCTGCGTCTTCATTTACAAGTATTTCCTTAATTTCATCGTCACTCAAACCTTTCGAATGCATCATTCTCACCAAACACGGAAACACAAGTGCAAGTATCGAATTTAGTTCCCATTGATCGAATGTATACAAGGCCTCCTGAAAGCGCAAGCAGATTTAGATGTTCACAACAGATTTTAGCACCATTCAGTCACAGAGGGGAGTAATCATGCCGTTAAGGCTGCAGATAACACATGACAGAAAAGCGAAAGCGTACCTGTATGGTCGGAGGCTGGCGCGACACTACGGCCACCGCCGTACCAGTATGATTGTCGTCCGCAAAGCGTTAAGGCTGATGTCTGATAGTAGTAGGCTTATTTTGACTAGGAAAGACCTCTTTGACTGTGCTAGTAGCATTTTGTGTTCTCCTTGCTTAGTCCATCATGTGTTACCTTACTTCCAAGTTAACATAATTGCTTCGCTTCACCTACTTCATGCTCCCCAATTTTGACATTAAGTTTATCGCTGATCTCATTTCCGCTACTCCATATTAATTTTGTCTTTCTTCAAAACGGCTCTGAGCACTATGGGACTCAAAATCTGAGGTCATCAGTCCCTTAGAACTTAGAACTATTTAAACCTAACTAACCTAAGGACATCACACACATCCATGCCCGAGGCAGGATTCGAACCTGCGACGTAGCGGTCGCGCGGTTCCAGACTGAAGCGCCTAGAACCGCTCTGCCACACTGGCCGCTTGTCTTTCTTCGATTTATTCCCAATCCATATTTTATCCTCATAAGACTGGTCATTCCATTCTCCAGGTTATAACATTTTTTTAATCCGAATGTTTCGTACTTTGTCTTCCATTGCTTTTTTTCCTCTTTGTTCTTGAGTACATTGCATATTACCCGCCTTTCCCTATAGCTTACAGTTATTTTCCTGGGAACTTCGAACATCTTTCACCATTTTACGTTGTCAAACGCTTTTTCTACGTCGACAAATCCTATAAACGTGTCTTGATGTTTCTTGATTCTTGCGTCCATTACTAAGAAAACATCTCAACTGCCCCTTTGGTATTATTATCTTTCCTAAAACCAAACTGGTTTTCATCTACAAGGTCCCCAAGTTTTTTATAGTCTTCTATACATTATTATTGTCGGTAACTTGGATGCCTGAACTCTTAAGTTGATTTTGTGATAGTTCTCGCACTTATTCTCCCCTTCCTTCTTCTGAATTGAGTGTATGATATTTTTCCGAAAGGCCGATGGTATATATCCACTCGTAGATTCTACAAACCACCTTGTACAGTCGTTTGGCTCCTACGTCTCCCAATGATTTCATAAATTCCGAAACGATATTACCAATGCCTTATGTGATCGCAAGTCCTCCAAAGCTCCTTCAAACTCTGAATCAAATATTGGATCCAATGTGTCTTTCACATCGACTCCCATTTCTTACTCTATATGCTCCTTCCACCTACGTCTAACAGTGGAATTCCTGTTGCTTATTAGTGTTGACGACTTTGCTTTTCATTTCATCGAATGTTGTTTTTAATTTTCTGTATGCTGAATCAATCATTCCGATGACCATTCCTTTTCATTTCTTCGCGGCTTTCCTGCAGTCATTTTTTCTTCGTTTCCTGCGTTTCCTATTTATTTAATACTTAAGTGTTTTTTATTTTTGTACTTTTTCCTGTCGTCGATCAATTGAAGAATTTATTCTGTTACCCGAGGCTTCTTAACAGTTACCGACTTCTGTAACTGACATTCTTTCCATTCCTGTACAACTGGACTGCGTACTGTGGTATTCATTATCATATTATGCACAGCCTTGGACAACTTCAAACACATTTGATCATTCCTCAGCACTTCAACACCCCACTTCTTTCCACGTTGATTCTTCCGAACGATTCGGCCTACTTTTCATCTATAGCTATGATAAACTTAAGTCCCACCCTGCGTTCTTCTGTTTGTATATGAAGGCTAATCCCAGGAACCACTGTAAGAATTTTGGTACGGTTTTCATTAATAAACAGTCTGATTCACAAAGAAGGTTTGTGTGTATTACCAATTATTGTAAAGAAGTCGTTCGGCTGTAGACGCTTAGTGTAATCAGTGTAAAAAAATGGTTCTAATGGCTCTGAGCACTATGGGACTTAACATCTGGGGTCATCAGTCCCCTAGAACTTAGAACTACTTAAACCTAACTAACCTAAGGACAGTACACACATCCATGCCCGAGGCAGGATTCGAACCTGCGACCGTAGCAGCAGCGCGGTTCCGGACTGAAGCGCCTAGAACCGCTCGGCCACCGCGGCCGGCATCAGTGTAAGGCCGGCGCGGGTAACTAGTCATTACTCAGTTGTGATGTGAGTCTATATCTGCTCATGGTTATGCCTTACAATCAAATATCTGATTTCGGAAACTCTGTATGGCCTTAATATAATCCAGATGGAATCTCTCTGTTTCGCCAGGTCTTTTCCAAATATACCTCTCCATTTTGTGATTTTTTATCAGTGTACTGTAGTCTTCGGACATTCCACGTTCCAACTCGTAGAATATTACCCTTTCGTTGGCTATTCAACTTTTTTCTCATGGTCACCTTCCCATTGGCAGTCCCTGTCAGAGATTCGAATTGGGGCTAAATCAGAACGTTTTGCTAATGGAGAAATTATCTCTACACTTTTTCATTTACAAGTCAAATGTCCTATGGATACACGTTGCTTATCTTTAATGTAGTGATTTCCATTGACTTCTGCATCCTTATGCCTTTGTTTGTTGCTGATTCTTCTACCTTTTGGCGACAGTTTCCCATCCTAAGGGCAATACGGTGCCCTGAACATCTGTCCGCTTCTCTGACATGTTTGACAAGGCCGTTGGAAGAATGAGCATGACTCTTTATACTGAAAGTCTTCGGCCGACATTGCTGATGGTTTCATTCAAATTTTAAGCATGATGTCAAGAACGTAACGTAGCTCAAGTGTCACTGATCTATGAAAGTAGGAGGACATAAACATTTAAATTTTATGAAGTCAACAGGAGGTGTGTCCTTAGCTTCTTCTGACCTGTGAATATTCCTACACTGCCAGCTAGTTAGGAACTTGTAGTTTAACATAGAAACCGAAAAACGATACAGCTTGGCATTTTGACATAATCCTCAAAGCATTATCAGAAGTGAAACAAGAGATGGACGAGAGACGAATCCTAATACCAGTTACGGCTTGGACTTCAGTTTCTGGGATTGTAGTCTGACATCCACTCTGCTACCAGGCCATACACTGTTAACTATTGTAAACATTTAATTAGAAAGTGACAAGATTGAAAAACGAAAAAAGAAGAAGAAGAAAATGGTGGTGAGACTTACAGTGAGGCGGAAGAGAAATAAGAATGAAATGTAATGAAAATTGTCAATAACAATAAAATACATAAAAAAGGTATCTAATAACGCCAGATGAAACTGCACCCGGTCCTATTGTAAAATATTACCTGAAAATGACGAAAGACAAAGCAACAATCGCAGTGCATGATTTCATTGCTATACTGCTGCAGCACCGCACCCACTCGGATTCAGACTCGAAAACAGCGGCCCCATCCATCCTTCCAGATCTATTCAGCTGATATAGAGGGTATGTCTATAACCTTGCCAAATATTGTTGTTTCTACAGCATGCAAACACACCTCGTTGAAACATGAGAAACTCTTGTATTGTTAGAATAGATGGCATATTTCGAAGGGTTTTCGTGATGAAGTTAGAAGCCATAGTTAAAAAGATGAGCTCTATACAAAGACGATCTAGAATTACTTAGTTTCGCCTGAGAGGTGCGTGGAAGTGTGCTATAGTTCTGTGGACCCTTAATAACCTGAAATGTATTTTCATCATTTCCAGCAACTCCTTGTTATACAGATCAGTCACTACAAGTCTTCAGCGAAAGGATAGGACTCGCACTGTCATTGTACTAAGTAAAAGACGGTCCTATAAGGCTGCAGCAATTGCGATATCGTTAACGCGAACTAAAACGCGATGTACAAGCCAACTGAATAATATTCTTTTTCCCTAATTCCTTAGGGTGAGGAAGGTGTCTTGGATATTCTGGGCATTTCTGCCGGCTACATTCTCTGGATACTCTGAAAAACACTCAGTGTCTTTGCTCAGTTGAGTAGAGTCAGTAAATGGTAACATCTAATCTGCTAAACATAATTGATGAATGGGTTCAATTCGACATGGAAGACAATGAATTTGGATGACAGGTGTGAATCATAGGGATATTTCTAACGAAATAACAAAACAGCTAATCAAGCCCCTTTGCTTGGGTCCATCAGTGTAAGCCACTACCTTGTCACGGTGCCTGTCCAATTTGAAATGTAATTTGTGCTAGCGGAGAAACTACAATGAAGAGCCAAAGAAACTGGAACACTTGCCTAACATCGTGTAGGGCCTCCGCGAGCACGCAGAAGTGCCGCAACACTAAGTGCCATGGACTCGACTAACGTCTGAAGTAGTGCTGGAGGGAACTGACACCATGAATCCCGCAAGGCTATCCATAAATTAGTAAGAGTACGAGGCGGTGCAGATCTCTTCCGAACAGCACGTTGCAAGGCATCCCAGATATGCTCAATAATGTTCATGTCTGGGGAGAGTGGTGACCAGCGGAAGTGTTTAAACTCAGAAGAGTGTTCCTGGAGCCAGTCTGTAGCAATTCTGGACATGTGGGCTGTCGTATTGTCCTAATGGAATTGCCCAAGTCCGTCAGAATGCACAATGGACATGAATGGATGCAGGTATCAGACAGGATGCTTACTTACGGTTCACATGTCAAAGTCGTATCTAGACGTATCAAGGGTCCCATATCACTCCAACTGCACACGCCCCACACCGTTACAGAGCCTCCACCAGCTTGAACAGTCCCCTGCTGACATGCAGGGTCCATGGATTCATGAGGTTGTCTCCATACCCGTACACGTCCATCCGTTCGATACAATTTGGAACGAGATTCGTTCGACCAGGCAATATGTTTCCAGTCATCAACAGTCCAATGTCGGTGGTGAAGGGTCCAGGCGAGGAGTAAAGCTTTGTGTCGTGCAGTCATAGAGGGTACACGAGTGGGCCTTCGGCTCCGAAAGCCCATATCGATGATGTTTCATTGAATGGTTCGCTCGCTGACACTTGTTGATTGCCCAGCACTGAAATCTGCAGCCATTTGCGGAAGGGTTGCACTCTGAATACGCATGCCTATACCAGTTTCTTTGGCGCTTCAGTGTGATTTCAAACTTATTCATGGCCTCATGATCAGTAAAAATAGCTATTTATTCCAAAATACGGGAGAACCTTGTCGTATTGTATAGCGTTTAAGGTCCTGGTGCGATGTTCGGAAGGAGCTTAGCTCAAATCACTGTCAGGTTTTCCATGGTCCCGATTTACTTACGGCAACTTTTGGTAAAATTGTAAAGAATAGGACAAAAATGGTTTCTACCCCACCCTTGTCCAATCTGAGCTTGTGCTGTGCCTCGTCATCGAAAGGACGTAGAAAATCTTATTTTTCTCCCTTCACTTTTAAATTGTTTAATTCTTTCCGACCTTGAAGTCTTCTTTCCGATTACCATAGCGGTCGTGTGGCTCGCGGGTGCTTCATTAAAAAACACTCTGATGGTGCTGAACCACAATGATGACTTCAAGAAACTGTGATGTCATTAGGGCTTTAAGGATATGTTGCATTGTGAGCATTACTGTGGAAAAGTTACAGATGTCTCAGTAGCTTCTTCAGACAGATGACAAATTACTCCTGTTCTAATGCATTCAGTTCCAAGTCTATTGCAATCCAAAAAGGGATTCAAGGGTATTCTTTGACGCTATACCTATAACCAATGCTATATAGTGGCCTCAGTCGTTCTCACCTGAAGTTTGGTCAGCTGTGGCAGCCAGCTGAGCTTCGTATGAGGTCCAAGGTGTATTAAAAGATCGTCAAATACTGCTGGAATTCACAAAAGCAGTTTTCTTGCTAGGAAAGTAAAGTCTGTTATTCCAGCCGTTTGCTTCAATTTCTGATACGTCAACGTCAACAGGTCAGTCGTTGTTGCGAGACTGGAGAAAGAAGTAAATTGTTGCACATTGAGTAACCGACATGTAAAGGGCATTACACTGGGATCTTAACGACGATGCTGACGCTGTTTACAACAAAAGGAAGTAGGAATTACACCTGCATACGCACTTCGCGACCACCGTAAGGTGTGTGGTGGAGGGTACTCTGTACCACTGCTAGTCATTTTCTTTCCTGTTTCACTCGCAAACAGAGAGACGAAAAGCCGACTATCTCTATGCCTGCGTACAAGCACTATTTTCTCGTATCTTGCCTTCGTGGTCCTAAAACAAAACATATGTTGGCGCCAGTAGAATCGTTCTGCAGTCAGCTTCAAATTCCGGTTCTCTAAATTTTCTCAATAATGTTCCTCGAAAACAACGTCGCCTTCCCTCCAGCGATACGCATTTCAATTCCCGAAGCATACCCATAACACATGCGTGTTGATAAAACCTACAGGTAACAAATGTAGAAGCTCGCCTCTAAATAGCTTCGCTGTCTTCCTTTAATCCGAAAAGTATGGTTCAAATGGCTCTAAGCACTATGGGACTTAACATCTGAGGTCATCAGTCCCATAAACTTAGAACTACTTAAACCTAACTAACATAAGGACATCACACACATCCACGCCCAAGGCAGGATTCCAACCTGCGACCGTAGCAGCCGCGTGGTTCCGCACTGAAGCGCCTAGAACTGCTTGGCCACCTTTAATCCGACCTGAGGCGTATCCAAAAGATACGAACAGTACTCAAGAATAGGTCGTTATAGTGTTCTACATGCGGTCTCCTTCACAGATGGACCACGCTTTCCTAAAATTTTCCCAATAAATCACAGTCAACCATTAGCTTTTCCTACCACAAGCCTCACATGCTCCTCCCAGTTCATATCGCTTTGAAGCGTTACACCCAGATATTTAAACAACGCGACTGTGTGAAACAGGCCACTACTAATGCTGTATCCGAGCACTACGGCTTTGTTTTTCCTAATCGTCCGCATTAACTTATATTTTTCTACATTTAGAGCTAGCTGCCATTGATTATACCAACTATAAATTTTGTCTTATTCGTCTTCTGTCCTCTTACAGTCACTCAGCTTTGACATCTTCCCGTACACCACAGCATCATCAGCAAACAACCGCAGATTGCTGCCCAGCCTGTCCACCAGACGATTTATGTATAAAGAAAATAATAGCGGTCCTATCGCACTTCCCTGGAGCACGCCAGACGATACCCTTGTCTCTGATGAAGACTTGCCGTCGAGGACAACATACTGGGTTCCTTTACCTAAGAAGTCGTCGAGCCACTCACATATCTGGGAATCTATTCCATACACTCGTACCTTCGTTAACAGTCTGCTATGGGGCACCGTATCAAATACTTTTCTAAAATACAGAAATATGGAAGACTCTTAGCAAAGTACTTTGTGGAAGGACATTCTATTATGTAAATGTAACTTACACTATGTAACTTGACCAAAGGAAAGCCATTCAGCAAAAAAGAACAATGCGAGAGAGTAAGGTGGTTATGGTTGCCTCAGCTGTAATGTTGCCTAACCATATTGTACATACGTATCATGCCACTGTTGTCAGTTTCATGAAGTGAACCCATGAGATGTTATTTGTACACGAAAGCTTCCTGAATAAGTGCTTCTCTTTGGATTAATTTATCGAGGATGAGAAGTACTTCTTCTACCCACCCTGGGAGCGACTTATGCTCGTAAACTCGACTCTTGAATCTCCGCCGCAGCCTATCCGTCACTTGAGTCTGTTGACGGGTAAAAGTGGACTCGACTCGCTCAAAAACGAGAGCGAATACACGAGTTCACAAGCATAACCGCCGACTCGCGTCATTCCCACTACGTACATAAACGTTTTGAAAGAAATTTCTGCCCTTAAGCTGTAAATTACCATTCGTTTATTTCACACGATCATGGTTTCGGCTTTGTAGCTATTCCCAAGAGCAAGTTGAAATATCACAAAATGTTCGATCTGCCTAAATGACAGAAGCAAGTTATATACTAATACACTCCTGGAAATTGAAATAAGAACACCGTGAATTCATTGTCCCAGGAAGGGGAAACTTTATTGACACATTCCTGGGGTCAGATACATCACATGATCACACTGACAGAACCACAGGCACATAGATACAGGCAACAGAGCATGCACAATGTCGGCACTAGTACAGTGTATATCCACCTTTCGCAGCAATGCTGGCTGCTATTCTCCCATGGAGACGATCGTAGAGATGCTGGATGTAATCCTGTGGAACGGCTTGCCATGCCATTTCCACCTGGCGCCTCAGTTGGACCAGCGTTCGTGCTGGACGTGCAGACCGCGTGAGACGACGCTTCATCCAGTCCCAAACATGCTCAATGGGGGACAGATCCGCAGATCTTGCTGGCCAGGGAAGTTGACTTACACCTTCTAGAGCACGTTGGGTGGCACGGGATACATGCGGACGTGCATTGTCCTGTTGGAACAGCAAGTTCCCTTGCCGGTCTAGGAATGGTAGAACGATGGGTTCGATGACGGTTTGGATGTACCGTACACTATTCAGTGTCCCCTCGACGATCACCAGTGGTGTACGGCCAGTGTAGGAGATCGCTCCACACACCATGATGCCGGGTGTTGGCCCTGTGTGCCTCGGTCGTATGCAGTCCTGATTGTGGCGCTCACCTGCACAGCGCCAAACACGCATACGACCATCAATGGCACCAAGGCAGAAGCGACTCTCATCGCTGAAGACGACACGTCTCCATTCGTCCCTCCATTCACGCCTGTCGCGACACCACTGGAGGCGGGCTGCACGATGTTGGGGCGTGAGCGGAAGACGGCCTAACGGTGTGCGGGACCGTAGCCCAGCTTCATGGAGACGGTTGCGAATGGTCCTCGCCGATACCCCAGGAGCAACAGAGTCCCTAATTTGCTGGGAAGTGGCGGTGCGGTCCCCTACGGCACTGCGTAGGATCCTACGGTCTTGGCGTGCATCCGTGCGTCGCTGCGGTCCGGTCCCAGGTCGACGGGCACGTGCACCTTCCGCCGACCACTGGCGACAACATCGATGTACTGTGGAGACCTCACGCCCCACGTGTTGAGCAATTCGGCGGTACGTCCACCCGGCCTCCCGCATGCCCACTATACGCCCTCGCTCAAAGTCCGTCAACTGCACATACGGTTCACGTCCACGCTGTCGTGGCATGCTACCAGTGTTAAAGACTGCGATGGAGCTCCGTATGCCACGGCAAACTGGCTGACACTGACGGCGGCGGTGCACAAATGCTGCGCAGCTAGCGCCATTCGACGGCCAACACCCCGGTTCCTGGTGTGTCCGCTGTGCTGTGCGTGTGATCATTGCTTGTACAGCCCTCTCGCAGTGTCCGGAGCAAGTATGGTGGGTCTGACACACCGGTGTCAATGTGTTCTTTTTTCCATTTCCAGGAGTGTATAATGACTGAGCAGTTAACAGTGAATATTGTTCAGTTCCTGCATATGCTTATACAGATAAAACTTTTTCTAAGACTACTGTAAATTTATTGTAATATTTAATATCTATTCAGAGAATGTCTAACAGTTACGTTGACATTTATACACTTTCTAGGTGTTACCGAGTCAATTCCAGAAAATACCACATGAGAATGAAGTGCAATCTCTATATGGAGATTAATCATTACAACAAATTACAGAAATGAATGATAAGCTACACAACTTGCTGTTCACCAGTAAACGCGAAATAGCGAGCTTTTTAGTCGCAGGGACTTAACAGTGACGCTACTCTGTGCCCGATTTTCGTTTGACACAGCACATATGTTTGCTCATGGTGGAGGTTGAACAAACAAGAATACAACTATTTTGTTTGCTTTGGACGAAATTTGTATGCTTTTCGTCTGAAGTGTGGACTATGGCATGAGACTTATTCCAGATATCACTCTTTCTCTAATGGAAGGAATTTGAATTTGTGTACTTCACCTCAATTAATTTTCGCCTTATACCCTCCATAGTTCCATAAAACCCGATTCGTTAAAGGCCAGCTGATCCAACAGTCGGTTATGTTGCCTTGTCAGTACTACATTACAGCAGCAAAATTGTGTACTCATCTTCAGTAGAACAAATCAGTCGGCCACTGTGGCCGAGCGGTTGTAGGTGCTTCAGTCCGGAACCACGCGGCCGCTACGGTCGCAGGTTCGAATCCTGCCTCGGGCATGAATGTGCGTCATGTCCTTAGCTTAGTTAGGTTTAAGCAGTTCTAAGTCTAGGGGACTGATGACCTCAGATGTTAAATCCCATAGTGCTTAAAGCCAATTGAAGCATTTGAAGAACAAGTCACGACTAGTCATACGTTCCTGCACCCTTTACCAAGAGAGATCGAGTCGACGAGTAGGAAGCGATCGCAGCGCCACAGTTCTCAGAGTCGTCATAATTCGCATAATTACAGCGGGACCGAAGGAGGTCTGCTAGCACTGTTGTAACTGCGGCACCTTCATTTGTGAAGCATGCATCACGAGCGCTAGACTCTCATTCGCTCCGTTTCTGATACGTAGTAGCAGCATCCACATCGGGGCGATTTGAATCCTTCTGCACCTCTTTCCAAATCGGCGCACACGGTGATGCGGTAGAACAATTAAGACAGACCGAACCTTGGAAGTCTGCCCTCGAAACCTGCGCCCTATGGTTTTGAGTTTCTAGTGTAAATATCTACCACGTATCCGCCACCTACAACTGCAAACTCAACAGGAACCTTTGGTGTATACGAGGGTTATATTTTTTTCAACCTCCGATCGGTCGCGAAATTGAAATCGCGGTGAAAACCTAGTGAAACTTGGTGGAGATATAATGCGCACTTCCTAGTATGCCCGTCTATGCCGCCACGCCACACTTTTCAGTTCTGAGCGCACAATGAGCGCGTGAAGATGCCTAGAAAGTAATGTCTCGCGGCAGGTGTGACGTCCTGCTGAGGGTCTTCGTGCGAGCTAACATCCCAAAGCAGATCGGGCTCACATACGGTTCCTCTTCGTCGAAATGTTTTGGCTCAAACTCGTCTAGGGGTTGAACCGCACATGTCGCATTACACGCCCTAAATTAGACGCTTGTAACCCCTTGGTTAAATTGTCTGGCTGATGGCAAGTTTGCGAAATACAAAGTTAATATAACGTATAATAACAGTAATAATAACATCGGAAACTAATTTAACGACCCATAAATGATGTAGGACACACAGTTGCGATTTGGTTAGAATAATGTTTATTCAGACAGCAAACTAATAGCGAAAGCGGTCGCATTTAGAGATACTGTTACACTCGAGCGCATATCCATTTGACTCTGTTCGATCATTCACAATCTCATCACGAAAAGTTCACACTAGGCGCGCGGGTGCTCACCTCTCAGAGACTAAGTCCCGCATTACCATAAAACGCGAAATTTTCTAAATCGTTTCACTTCCTAGCTACCTAAAGACCGAAAGTCCGCTTTCGCGTCTCCACCAGCACTGTGCCCTTTGGTGTCTAGCCCAGAACTGCACTCTTTGGTGTTTAGACCAGAACGGCCCACTTTCACGCCTGCACCACCACAGTCCCCTTTGGTGTGTCGACCTGAACTGTCCTTCTGCCCGTCTCCGACCGCGTTTCCCGCGAGCCGTACCTCTTCGCTCAACAGGCTAGTGCAGTTCCCTTTTTCGAAGCCGTCCATCTGTTTGGCTACAGCTTATTCTACATTAATTTACATTTTAACATATTCAAATAATCAAAGCGTGACCACTTTCACGTTCTAAATAAAGTAACAATGATAACCATTACATAATAAACGTTAATTCTTTTACATAAAACCTATACAATCTCCTTCTTAGCTTTGAATGTCACGGCCAACGTGTTTTGTGTGGAGGAAATGATGATCTGATACTTAACTGAAAATACTGATAATTTGAATTTACTATATCTTTTAAACAAATAAAGTTAAAGAGTTGATATTTACAACGTTTGTCATTTTAATGATGCGCTTTTATATGAAATGTCGATCGTTAAGATGGACCAAAGCGTTCAGATTTTAGAATTCAGGTCTTTGTTACAACACTTTTTAATTTCACTTTAACAGTAAATCCTAAACTATTGTAGATATTATCAATATTTAAGTTGTATTGGGGGCAACATGAAAATTTAAGAAAGATGTTAGATTTAAATTACTGTGGCTTCATTCCCTGAATTTATACGGAATTAAATAGTTTACATAAATGTTTCTCTTTATGCCCGATCTTAGGTCAGCCATATCTAACACTGCTACCCCTCCCTGGGCACAAACAGCTCCTACAGGGTTTCTCTATGACGTGGGTTCTCGTCTGTCTCACTCGCGCACTACAGATCTTAGGCTTCAATAGACAATAGACGCCTGTGAGTTTCCCCATCTCGTGTTGAAACTGCGCCCTTTGTGGCACGCGGCCCTGGACGACAAGGTTCGTTTCAGAATTCCTGTAGGCTGACTCTTTCGGTCATATATTTAAATGAACGCAATGCTCGTTAACTCACACATCCACTTCATAACATGTTGGCGTGCCATATATGTTATGAAGTAGCACCCAAGTTTACAAAACACAAATTTATAATACAATAACATAAATATCCTAAGCGCCAGATCAATAGTGTAATTATTTGTAATGGTGTCGGTGCAGCATGCTTTAAATTTAAAGAAAGTTACATATAACGTAAATTATGAATTGCGGCATGTTAATTAAATGCCAAATAAAACTATACATTTATCAAAATGGACTGTCTATTGAAATGCCGCAGAAATATCAGCGTCACTGCGCTCACTTTCACAGAACCTTTTCGTGACAACGAAGTCTCCAGCGGCGCTCCACAGATTCGGAGCCGAGTACCCCGCCGAAATTCTGTATGGCTCTGCATTCTATCGCCAACGTGTTTCGGGAACAAATCTGTTGAAATTCGAATCGGTTGTAGATACCAGAAAACAAACACTTTCCGAAACCACCCAGGATCTGCACTGAACGCTTTCCCCAGTGGAATCGATACAAACGGATATAAACTACACAGTAAACAATTGATTTACAGCATTTGCAAGATGCCCGTAAATTATTAATGATTCTGACATGTTATTTATGTCTCACTAGAGACGTGAATCTCGAGACAGATTCCCAATCGATTTCATCGGCAAATTAATATTTTTTTAAAATTTAAATAACTCCCTTGGACTCAAAACTAGCAACAAATATGAACAAATCTCACCCCTCGTTTGATTGCTTGCAGTGAAGCTGCATACAAAAATTGATACTCCATATAACAGTAAATTATTCCCCCAAAGTATTCTCGGATAAGTAGTTATACATACATCTGTCTTCCTAGGTAAGCATTATTAATTTTCATTTTCCAAATTTCTCCGACCTCCATGCACCCAAATTGGCGTGACTATAACTTACAATTTGGAAATTACAATTAACATAAAACCATCCAAAAATTTAAGTCTAACACATACAAACACAAAAATAAATCCCTTAACATCCCCAAAAACCTAATTTATATGCGTACTGTGCACTGATTTTTGACTTGGTACCGTTCACCAAATAACTGAGTTCTCCGACCTCCTCGCACCCAAATGTGTGTCTAAACTGTATCTTTATAACTGCACAGACCTTGTGTCCTCCCCCCCCCCCCCCCACCCCCCCAAAAAAAAAAAATCCTTATGCGACTAAACAACAAAAAAGCTACAATATATCCCAAAATAAAACATTAAAAATTACCCCTCCAGACTTGTCACACGTATTGTTCCCCTCATCCCAATCACGTGTAATTATGGTGTGCGCAATTTGTTTGTCCTCCGTCAATAGATTCTTAAATTTTACATTCCTTTTTTCGTCCTCAATTTCAAAATGCAAGCACCTTCCCACGCAGTGAAGCGAAGTTTTATCTTTACATAAGAAATTTGTTCCCAGCACCACATCTTTTACAAGTCCATTCACTATAAAGCATCCTATACTAAAATGATTATCCTCACACTTGAATTCCAAGAGCACTTCTTGCCTTATCGGTTTACTTAAACCGCCAATTGCTGTTTTAACTTTTACACTATTTACAGGTAGTAATACAAATTTCTTATTCTTTATCCTACGTACAAAACATTCCAACGCTGCCGACACATTGCTTCCAGAATCGAGCAGTGCGTCTACTTTCTCATCATTTACTTTAATTTCAGTGATACGCTGAATGTTAATCATTTCTTTTCGCTCTAAACACTGTTCCCTCAACAAATCATACTCTTTGTCTCGTCCCTTCTCTTCCATCTCTATATTGCACATATCCTGTTCGATCCACCCCTCAATTTCGTATAGTCCCAAAATAGTTAATTAAATGCTTCTTTCGCCCAACTTTCATTTTTCTCCCTTCTACCTTCTAGACCTCTCGCTATCTTAAACTTCTCTCGAGTCCACAAATGAGGCAATAACGATCGTAATGTTCTACCGTACCATCGCCAATCAGTTGCAGTAAAATCACATCCTTCCTTAAGATACCATTCTGTTCAAATATCACTTTCTATATTAGAATCAAACTCACTCTATTCTCCCTTAAAATTATCGATATTAGGAGCTACAAAATCATTATCATGAAATAAAGCATTACCCTTTACTTCCACGTCATTACAAACACCTTCACAAACAGCACTTTCAACAGCCGCTGATACATCATACAATTCGCTACATAAAACCTCATCTACCTCCGTCGACAAATCACCAATTTAAGAAGCGTTCGTAGTTTCACCATCCTCTGCTGTTATATCACATAAATTGTAGCTACAGCGTCGTGCAATTTCAGGATCAACAGTACAAATAAATACTGCTGCGTTTTGATTTAAACCTGAGCATAATGCCTTTTCCTCTCCTACACACTCCTGTGCCACATTAATTTCAGATCGCATCTCAAATTCATTCTCAAACAAACATACAAGATCCACAGATCCATCCAGACTTTCGGTTTCACCTCCATTAGTAGGAGGATGCGCACAGATTCCTACCTCTGAAGTATCCACACCAGCAGCTTCAACTTTCATAACTTCTGCACATATAACATCATTACTACCTTCCTTCAAAAATAATTCACCAATATCCGCCGATACACACACAAATTCATCAATAGCTGACGAGACTAATGCTATGCCGTCCTTATTAACCTCCTTAACAACTTTCCCCGTCACAATATCACCTGAAACATTATCACCTTCATCAATATAATCGTTACCGCTGGTTAGTACCTCTTTAGAATTTCTTTCTCGGCGAATCTCAATGACAAAATCTTCTCGGGTTGACAGCAGAATCAATGTGTTGTACTCCTCCACTTCATCATTTTACCTAGAATTTTATCAATGATTTTGGGATTAAATTCATTATTTGTGAAGAAGTGATCCATGTCCCTGCTGTCCCCAATAAAAAATACAGACAAATTGGAAAAGAAATGGTGCAGATTACCTTTCATGGGGAGAACATCAAATAGGATAAGTAACATTTTGAAGGCAAATGGTTCCTCTGTGTTTTACTGTGTCCCTCAGACAATATTAGTTGTTTGTTCAATGCAAAAGACAAACAACCAGCCATCACAAAAAGTGTAGTTTATAAAATCACTTGCTACACTGGACAGACGGGGAGGTCAGTCTGCACCAGGCTTAAAGAATACCGTAGAAAATGGAGATTCAAGATGCCTGATTCAGCGTTTGCGGAACATTGCCTGAACAATAACCACAAATCGATGTTCAAGTTCAAATGGCTGTAAGCACTATGGGACTTAACATCCGAGGTCATCAGTCCCCTAGGCTTAGAACTACTTAAACCTAACTAACCTAAGGTCATCACACACATCCATGTCCGATGCAGGATTCGAACCTGCGACCGTAGCAGCAGCGTGGTTCCGGACTGAAGCGCCTAGGACCTCTCGGCCACAGCGGCTGGCGATGTACAAGTCTTACACAGACACAGGAAAAGGGGGCTTAACTCAACTAGAAATTTTAGAAATTAAAGGGGGCTAAACTCAACCAACTAGAAATTTTAGAAATTAAAAGACACATGTGTACATCCTCACACCTATTATATGGAAAAATTTTTTTGGAAATTTGTGATAAGATCCTAATGGGACGAAACTACTGAGGTCATCGATTCCTAAGCTTACACACTACTTAGTCTAACTTAGACAAACTTACGCTAAGGACAACACACACACCCATGCCAGAGGGAGGACTCGAGCCTCCGATGGGGCGAGCCGCGCGAACCGTGACAAGGCGCCTCTGACCACGCGGCCTGTTATTAAACGAGCAAACCCAGTCCAATTATTCACCTCTTTTAGATAATATCACATCTCCAGGATAGAAGTAAAACTTTGGGCCTCAGTCCATCAGTAGACAAAAAGTTCTTGGCTGATGCATAACTTTAGTCCCGTCATGTTAGTATAATTGCTGAATTGTGTAATTTCACATGTAATTGTTAAAAATGGTCATTGAATAATTTTACATTAAGTCATGGATCGATATATTAAGAAGTTGAGACGACTATCTTTGCCTTATCATCATGTTTATCTGTGCATTATCATCTTTGGGAAACAGTAATGCTCTTGAAAATGGGCTTATAACCCGAAATCTATGTTGTGCGGTAACATTAATAATAAAATTTGTGAAACAAGGCAAAAAACAATGTTTATTCAGTGAACATTTTTGTAGTTCATTTATCCATTAAATGCCGTAAATTTCGAATGTGCTGCAATTTCTTAACTATGACAATGATACACGAAACTTAAAGACTCAAACCACTCGAAAATTAAGACTTGCCTAGTGGACAATGGAAATAATTGTGTTGGAGTAACGAGAATAAATGGGTAAGGGAGAAGCTATATGTTTACGATCTCACAATCACTATTAAGGAAGCCAAATGGAGGCAGAAGACGTATTTTATCAAAAACATGAGTGAATATAAAATGAAGAAGTTTTTTTCTGCGTTCTCCATTACAAGGAAGGAGGTGAAGAAAGAAAGGGTAAGATCTCGTAATTAGAGATCGAGCACAACTGCGGACTGGAAAACAGTAGCGAGACAAACCGCTCGTGGCTCTGTTTAACGAACCATCTCGGCGCTGGTGCCCACTTACTTAGAGAAACATCATAAGAAACTGTCTAGACAAGACGTAATATGAGACGGGTATTCGCCAAGTAGGAACAGGTATACATAGTAGGATGCTAACAGCATTAAATCGCAATGTGGAGTTAGGTCTGGGGAAGAGGGGCTTTTATCTTTTAAGAGGATGATAAATAGCTGGTCGTAATGTACTCGGTGAACACGCAGTCGATGACATGGCTAAGAGCGTGTCATAGCACTTAGTGCATGCTCTAACCGAGTAGCTGGCTACACTTTCCGGTTAGGAGGGCACGCTACTGCTCTGCGCCCAATAGACTCCACTTTTTTAACGAGTGGCGAATTCCCTGGGAAAGTAATCGCGCGTTTTGAATACAAAGTGGCAGTTAAGAAAGACGTAAGGTTGCGGTGGGATTAGTGCGAGAGCCGCGAGGCTGTTGGCACGTAATTTGCGGTTGATCTCCGGGACAACAAGTGCATGCGAACGAGGAGGTCCGGGGACGGGCAGGGCTTAGGCCGCGCCGTGACCAGACAGACAACGAGGCCGCCGCCAGCGCCTCCCCATGTCCGCTGCTCAACTTACACTCTCCACTCATGCAGTCATGGCCATCTCCGTCCATTTGCACAACCCACTATGGTGTCGCTGACTGCATCTAACACTTAACACTAAACAGACAATGTACGAGGAGCGTTCAATAAGTGATGCAACATGTTTTTTTCGGCAAATTTCGGTTGAAAAAAAGACAGAATTTGTTGTGGGATATCGTGGAATATTCCAGCATCGGCCCCTACAGTTTCATGAAGTTCCGATAGATGGCGGTGCTATACGTTGCCTTCAAAATGGCATTTTTTACGGGGGTGCGTTCCAACCCAAGAGCCATCATTGAGTTTCTTTTGGCAAAAAATCAGAGCATCGCAGATATTCATGGGCATTTGCAGAATGTCTACGAAGACTTGGCAGTGAACAAAAGCACGATGAGTCGATGGGCGAGAAGTATGTCATCGCAGCTAGGTCACACACACCTGTCCGATCACCCGTGTGCCAGCGGGCCGCACACAGCTGTGACTCCTGCCATGTTAGAACGTGCGGACACTCTCATTCGAGGCGATCGACAGATCACAATCAAACACTTCGCTGCACAACTGGACGTCTCCGTTAGTAGTGCTGCCCACCAGTTTGAGTACTCAAAAGTGTGTGCCTGCTGGATACCTCACCGCCTTTAAGTCCAAAGAGTTCGGCCGAATGAAGTATGCAGGTCGCGGGAAGAAGTACTTGGATGATGGAGTGGTTACTGATGCAGGAAGACGTTGGCTCCGATGTCGACCGGTAGAGTGGTACCATGCGGGCATACAACCCATTACAGTAAGGTGGGGAACGGAGATTTTGTTGAAAAACAATGTTTTGCAGCCAAAAGAGTGGGGAATAATATGGTGTATTGGGATCCCGAATAAAACCAACCTGCTTTCGGAAAAAAAGTGTGTTGCATTACTTATTGAACGCCCCTCGTATTCCCCTGAAACGCGACATATGTGGCTATTAGTGTAAATACCATTTTGACGGACTCCGTTGAGTCTGGAGGTGTCACGGAAATGCTTAACTAACTGCAGTGGGAGATATCACGTCTGCATCGCGGGAAACCATACGCACAGAATTATGAAAGTGCACGTTCCAAAAAGGAGTCAAGAAACGTACTACTCGTTACAACATACAACACGTGTTGAGAAGCTAAAATTAAAGAAATGTTGGCGTATATGGTGAGGTACCGCAACTCTTTTTTTTCCGTGTACTATGTCTCAATGAAGTAGGGGAATAACAGGGAGGGATGAATTATGAACCTGACACGCTATGCACCTTTTGTCGCATACCTCACGCTGGAAAAGTTCCTCTTCGGCTAGTCTGTTCCCGAGCTGTTGCTTTACTTTCTTAACATATTAAGTACTTAATATCTTGTTCCATAAAAACAGGGGAGAACTGCCGGATATCAGTAACGTTCTGCCACTATATTTCGGCGCAGAGTCTTCTGGTCATCTTCAGGTAAGTACCACTGTAGTAGTACTGGCGAGTACGCGCTGAGATCTGCTATTTAAAGCCATACTGAGGTGACATTGCGCATGCGCTGCTCAGCGTGCGCGTTCATAACAACTCCGTGCGCTGCGCCTCGCGCCCTCCACGGTGAAAGCTTGGCGTATTGATATCAGGTCGATTCTCATCTTTATGCAGATAACTACGTCGACTACGAAGTTTCTCTATAACCTATCTTACCATGTGTGCAGCACACTTCTGGACGTAGAAGCGGAGGAATCATTCAGAGAAACGAAAGTGCCCTCAATACTGTTTACGGGTCAATCTACACTCCTGGAAATGGAAAAAAGAACACATTGACACCGGTGTGTCAGACCCACCATACTTGCTCCGGACACTGCGAGAGGGCTGTACAAGCAATGATCACACGCACGGCACAGCGGACACACCAGAACCGCGGTGTTGGCCGTCGAATGGCGCTAGCTGCGCAGCATTTGTGCACCGCCGCCGTCAGTGTCAGCCAGTTTGCCGTGGCATACGGAGCTCCACCGCAGTCTTTAACACTGGTAGCATGCCGCGACACCGTGGACGTGAACCGTATGTGCAGTTGACGGACTTTGAGCGAGGGCGTATAGTGGGCATGCGGGAGGCCGGGTGGACGTACCGCCGAATTGCTCAACACGTGGGGCGTGAGGTCTCCACAGTACATCGATGTTGTCGCCAGTGGTCGGCGGAAGGTGCACGTGCCCGTCGACCTGGGACCGGACCGCAGCGACGCACGGATGCACGCCAAGACCGTAGGATCCTACGCAGTGCCGTAGGGGACCGCACCGCCACTTCCCAGCAAATTAGGGACACTGTTGCTCCTGGGGTATCGGCGAGGACCATTCGCAACCGTCTCCATGAAGCTGGGCTACGGTCCCGCACACCATTAGGCCGTCTTCCGCTCACGCCCCAACATCGTGCAGTCCGCCTCCAGTGGTGTCGCGACAGGCGTGAATGGAGGGACGAATGGAGACGTGTCGTCTTCAGCGATGAGAGTCGCTTCTGCCTTGGTGCCAATGATGGTCGTATGCGTGTTTGGCGCCGTGCAGGTGAGTGCCACAATCAGGACTGCATACGACCGAGGCACACAGGGCCAACACCCGGCATCATGGTGTGTGGAGCGATCTCCTACACTGGCCGTACACCACTGGTGATCGTCGAGGGGACACTGAATAGTGCACGGTACATCCAAACCGTCATCGAACCCATCGTTCTACCATTCCTAGACCGGCAAGGGAACTTGCTGTTCCAATAGGACAATGCACGTCCGCATGTATCCCGTGCCACCCAACGTGCTCTAGAAGGTGTAAGTCAACTACCCTGGCCAGCAAGATCTCCGGATCTGTCCCCCATTGAGCATGTTTGGGACTGGATGAAGCGTCGTCTCACGCGGTCTGCACGTCCAGCACGAACGCTGGTCCAACTGAGGCGCCAGGTGGAAATGGCATGGCAAGCCATTCCACGGGACTACATCCAGCATCTCTACGATCGTCTCCATGGGAGAATAGCAGGTCTCACGCGGTCTGCACGTCCAGCACGAACGCTGGTCCAACTGAGGCGCCAGGTGGAAATGGCATGGCAAGCCATTCCACGGGACTACATCCAGCATCTCTACGATCGTCTCCATGGGAGAATAGCAGCCTGCATTGCTGCGAAAGGTGGATGTACACTGTACTAGTGCGGACATTGTGCATGCTCTGTTGCCTGTGTCTATGTGCCTGTGATTCTGTCAGTGTGATCATGTGATGTATCTGACCCCAGGAACGTGTCAATAAAGTTTCCCCTTCCTGGGACAATGAATTCACGGTGTTCTTATTTTAATTTCCAGGAGTGTATATACCATTGATCATATGGTGTTTTGTCTAACATACTGACGGATGAAAGAAACTCAGGAGGATAGCATAGAAACGTAGTAATGGTGGGTGAGAAACAAATAAGACATAAATGGAAAGTGACTGGAGCTGAGTCAAAAACGTAAGGATACTGAAACGAAACGTTCTGTGCTACAAATATTGTAGCATTCAAGAAGAAGGATAAAGTTGGTTTCATAGAATTAAGAAATACTTTCAAGTTTTTAATATTAGAATCGTAAATAATCTCTGGATAACTGAAAGGAGAGAAATTATAGATACAAAGTCTAGTGGTGGTCTTTGGATGAATCAGTTCTCAGTTCCAAGACATAGGATGAAGGCGGCATTTTCAAGTAAGGGAAAATACTACAAGGCGGTTCCATGGCACTGCTTTTCCTGCGACGTTAGTTCCAGCTGTCTTTAGAATCCTTAACCTTGAAACATTGTTTTTAAGACAAATGCAGAATGTCACAGACAAATGACCTCGATGGGAGATAGAATCCATTTTTTCAGATTTATTGATTTGAGAAGGGTGACTTACATTGCCAATTATCTACCTGTGATGCAAAATTAGACTGAATTCAAGATCATTTTCTGTTTCCATCGGCATAGCATCGGCATTAACGCAACGATCGACGTGGTGCAGCGGCAAGAAACTAGGCTCGCCCTTGGGAGGGCGACGGTTCAAACCCCGGTTCGACCATCCAGATTTAGGTTTACTGAGGTTCTTCTAAATCGCTTAAAGCATACGCCGATATGGTTCATTTGACAAGGAAGCAGCAGATTTCCTTTCCCATTTTTCCACACTCCAAGCTGGTGCTCTGTCTTTCATGATTTCGTTGTCGATAGAAAGTTTTTTCCTGTTGAAAAAATGTAAGTAGATTTCCTCCTCTCTAGCAGTTTAGCTCATCATTCCTTTGGTCCGTTCATTTCCTCGCTTTATCCTCCCTTTACGCTGATTGTTTCCTTCACTGTCTCTCAATTTCTTGGATCAGATTCCTAGCTAATTCTTGTATCGGTGTTACGCATTTTCTTACGGCTTTCGCGACTACCTTTTTTGCGTTATTCATGCGGTTATTCAATGCAAACAGCGTTCAGCGATAGAACGCATGTAAACTATACTAACATGGGTGGTTTTGTCATACTGCCTGCATTTATCATTGATATCATTGGCAGTGTTTCTAAGTATTTATTGAGTTAGTCATTTGGTACTGGTATTAATGCAATGATTATGGTTTTTAAAATACGTTATAAATACGTTGTTGTTTTCTAGTTGATTATTCATCGTTACAATAAATATAGTTATTATTATTATTATTGTTATTATTAGTAGTTAGTAGCAGCAGCGGTAGAAGTCATGGTTGTGCTGAAAGTAGCAGCAGAGATGTGGCTTGGTGCCTACGTAGGAAGATAAGAATCTACCAAATCAAAGTTCTGGAATTCGATCACTGATTGTCCTACAGTATTTCAGGCAGTAAACGAGACGCAATCAAAGTTTTCGGAAGCAACACTCCTTCATTTTCCGAAGGTTAGACCGTCAGCGAAAGCGCACAGCTAGTTCCTGCTACTAATAAGGTGAGTACATCGTTCGCTTGTTACATATTTTTACGAGCTTCAAACCGGAGCGACTGCAGTAATGGACAGGAACTGTGATTGTTGTGTACAGATGAGAGCTAAGCTGGCAACCCTTCGCTCACAGCTTCAGGCTGCGTTGGCTTCCGTCACACAGCTTGAGGCTGCTGCCCAGTGGCGTCACTGTGGGGGATCGCACGCGGGGATGCGAGAGACGTCGAGCACGTCCCACGTGTCCTCCGATCGGTCCACTACTGTGACCTCCCCGGGCACTGCCTGCACTGAGGTTGAACCCTCACCTGTGGTCGAGTGGGAGATCATTTCAAAGTCTGGCAGGCAGCGAAAAACTTTCCGAGGGGCTGATCGTAGGGCCTCTCCGGTTCGTTTGACGAACGGGTTTCGGGCGTTATCTGTGGCTGACGATGTCTCTGAGCCGGATGCAGTCGTCTACCTTGTTCCAGAGGAAGCTTCTCGGCCCGCAAGGTCTGGGTATTCACAGAGGGTGGGTTTGCTGGTAGTTGGGAGCTCCAACGTTAGGCGCGTAATGGGGCCCCTTAGGGACATGGCTGCCAAGGAGGGGAAGGAAGCCAGTGTGCACTCCGTGTGCATTCCGGGACGAGTCTTTCGGGATGTGGAAAGGGTGCTTCCGGATGTCATGAAGAGTACAGGGTGCAGCCAACTGCAGGTGGTGGCTCATGTCGGTACCAATAACGTGTGTCGATATGGATCGGAGCAGATTCTGTCTGGTTTCGGACGGCTTGAGGAAATGGTAAAGGTTGGTTCAAATGGCTCTGAGCACTATGCAGCTTAACTGCTGAGGTCATCAGTCGCCTAGAACTTAGAACAAATTAAACCTAACTAACCTAAGGACATCACACACATCCATGCCCGAGGCAGGATCCGAACCTGCGACTGTAGCGGTCGCCCGGCTCCAGACTCTAGTGCCAAGAACCGCACGGCCACTCCGGCCGGCGAAATGGTAAAGACTGCCAGTCCTGCTTCCGAGATTACGGCGGAGCTCACCATCTGCAGCATCGTCGATAGAACCGACTGTGGTCCTTTGGTGCAGAGCCGAGTGGAGGGTCTGAAGCAGAGGCTCTGGTGGTTCTGTGGCCGTGTAGGCCGCAGACTCCTTGACTTGCGCCATCGGGTGGTGGGTTTCCGGGTTCAACTTAATAGGTCAGGAGTCCACTACACACAGGAGGGGGCTACACGGGTAGCAGGGGCTGTGTGGAAGGGGCTGGGCGGTTTTTTAGGTTAGAGGGTCTCAGGGAACCACAGAAGGGGCGTCCGTCTAAAAGTGGGCAGGTAAAACACAGTAAGGTAGTTGTAGAAACGATTGATATTGTAGTTGTAAATTGTCGTAGCTGTGTTGGGAAAGAACCAGAGCTCCAAGCCCTAATAGAAAGCACTGAAGCTCCAATAGTTGTAGGTACCGAGAGCTGGCTGAAGCCGGAAATAAGTTCAGCAGAAATTTTTTCAAACGATCTAACAGTGTTCAGAAAGGATAGATTAAATACAGTTGGTGGTGGAGTATTTATTGCTGTCAGAGGTAGTTTGCCTTGTAGCGAAATTGAACTCGATAGTTCATGTGAAATTGTATGGGTAGAGGTTATACCTGACAATCGGACTAAACTATTAATTGGATCGTTTTACCGACCCCCCGACTCAGGAGACATAGTTGCTGAACAGTTCAAAGAAAACTTGAGTATAGTTGTAGGTACCGAGAGCTGGCTGAAGCCGGAAATAAGTTCAGCAGAAATTTTTTCAAACGATCTAACAGTGTTCAGAAAGGATAGATTAAATACAGTTGGTGGTGGAGTATTTATTGCTGTCAGAGGTAGTTTGCCTTGTAGCGAAATTGAACTCGATAGTTCATGTGAAATTGTATGGGTAGAGGTTATACCTGACAATCGGACTAAACTATTAATTGGATCGTTTTACCGACCCCCCGACTCAGGAGACATAGTTGCTGAACAGTTCAAAGAAAACTTGAGTCATTTCAAATAAGTACCCCGCTCGGTGGTGACTTCAATCTACCGTCGATATGCTGGAAAAAATTACACGTTTGAAGCCGGCGGCAGGCATAAAACATCACCCGAAATTGTACTGAATGCTTTCTCAGAAAATTATTTTGAACAATTAGTTCATGAGCCCACTAGAAGCGAAAATGGTTGCGAAAGCATACTTGACCTTTTAACAACAAATAATCCTGGACAAATAGTGAGTGTTGTGACGAATACAGGGATTAGTGACAACAAGGCAGTTGCTGCTAGGCTGAATACTGTAACACCTACAACCATAAAAAAGAAACGCAAAGTATATTTACTTAAAAAAGCTGATAAAAATGCTCTTAACGCCTTTTTAAGAGACAGTCTTCACTCCTTCCGATCTGATCATGTAAGTGTAGAAAAGTTGTGGAATGTTTTCTAAGAGATAGTATCAACAGCAATTGAGAGATATATACCACATAAATTAATAAGTGATGGTACTGATCCCCCATGGTACACAAAACAGGTCAGATAGTTGTTGCAGAAGCAACGAAAAAAGCATGCCAAATTTAAAAGAACGTAAAATCCCCAAGATTGGCAAAGTTTTACAGAAGTTCGAAATATAGCGCGTACTTCAATGCGAGATGCTTTTAAAAACTTCCACAACGAAATTCTGTCTCGAAATCTGGCAGAAAACCCAAATAGATTCTGGTCATACATAAAGCACACCACTGGCACTGCGCGATAACAACGGTGAAGTCACTGATGACAGTGCCACTAAAGCAGAGTTATTAAACACGGTTTTCCGAAACTCCTCCACCAAAGAAGACGAAGTAAATATTCCTGATTTCCAATCAAGAACAAATGCCAAGATGAGAAACATAGAAGTAGATATCCACGGTGTGACAAAGCAGCTTAAATCACTTAATAAAGGGAAGGCCTCCCGTCCAGATTGGATACCAGTCAGGTTTCTCTCAGAGTATGCTGATATCATACCTCCATATTTAGCAATTATATACAACCACTCGCTCACAGAAAAATTCGTACCTAAAGACTGGAAAGTTGCTCAAGTCACACCAATACCCAAAAAGGGAAATAGGAGTAATCCGCTGAATTACAGACTCATGCCTCTAACGTTGATTTGCAGTAGGGTTTTAGAATGTATACTGTGTTCGAACACTATGAAGCACCTCGAAGAAAACGATTTATTGACATATAGACACCACGGATTCAGAAAATATCGTTCTTGTGAAACAGAACTAGCTCTTTATACTCATGAAGTAATAAGTGCTATCGACAGGGGATGTCAAATTGATTCCGTATTTTTAGATTTCCAGAAGGCTTTCGACACCGTTTCTCACAAGCGTCTTCTAACCAAACTGCGTGCCTACGGAGACCGCCTCAGTTGTGGGACTGGATTTGTGATTTTCTGTCAGAAAGGTCACAGTTCGTAGTAATAGACGGAAAGTCATTCGGCGTTCCCCAAGGAAGTGTTATAGGCCATATATTGATCCTGATCTATATTAACGACATAATAGACAATCTGAGTAGCCGTCTTAGAATGTTTGCAGATGATGCTGTCATTTACCGTCTTGTAAAGTCATCAGATGATCGAAACGACTTACAAAATGATTTAGATAAGATATCTGTATGGTGCGAAGAGTGGCAATTGACCCTGAGTAATGAAAAGTGTGAATTTATTCACATGAGCACAAAAGAAATCAGCTAAATTTCGATTACGCGATAAGTCACACAAATCTGAGGTCTGTAAATTCAACTAAATACTTAGGGATTACAATTACAAATAACCTAAATTGGAACGATCACATAGATAATATTGTGGGTAGAGCAAACCAAAGACTGCGATTCATTGGCAGAACACTTAGAAGGTGCAACAGTTCTACCAAAGACACTGCTTACACCACGCTTGTCCGCCCTTATTCTGGAGTATTGCTGTGCTGTGTGGGATCCGCATCAGGTGGGACTGACGGATGAAGTCGAAAAAGTACAAAGAAGGGTAGCTCGTTTTGTATTATCGGGAAATAGGGGAGATAGTGTCACAGAGATGATACGTGAATTGGAGTGGCAATCATTAAAACAAAGGCGTTTTTCGTTGCGATGGGATCTTCTCATGAAATTTCAGTCACCAATTTTCTCTTCTGATTGCGAAAACATTCTGTTGACACCCACCTACACAGGGAGAAATGATCATCACGATCAAATAAGAGAAATTAGGGCTCGCACAGAATAATTTAAGTGCTCGTTTTTCCCGCGTGCCGTTCGAGAGTGGAACGGTAGAGAGATACCATGAAGGTGGTTCATTGAACCCTCTGCCAGGCACTTTATTGTGAATAGCAGAGTAATCACGTAGATGTAGATGTAGAAGGAAGTCTAATCTGTCTTTTACTTTTGATGATTAAGTCAATGGGATCTAATCTATTCTTTTCTAAATAATGAGAGTGAGAAAATATATTGCTCCGTAGCCACTTGAACAGTTGTCATGTTTTGATTATGCTCCATATAGATCATTTCTTGATTTCCAGATATTTGTATTTGGTTTGTCCGGGAGTGACACAAAAATTTGTAGTACTTGTAAACGTTTGCTTCAGTTTCCGAGACACATAAGCACTTTCTCGACTGCGATGCAGAGACAGAAATACACAGTTCCTCTTTACCTAAAAAATTCAGAGCTAACGTAACGACTATAGCAGTTATGAAATGCATAAGAATAAGATGGTGTACTGGACGTCTGTTCGAAAGGAACGAGCATTAGTCCTTGACTTATTTTCTCTGTACCTTTTCTGAACAGCTTTACGCTAATGCGCTGGGCCGGTTGTTTCAACAAAGTCAACCCCCCCCCCCCCCCCCTTGCATTTTTCCCACCGGCAGTTCTTGCCCGCCTGAGCTGTTACTCAAGGACTGACGACTGCCATGTGAATTTCTGCCGTTTTTTCCTTCTAACCTGTAATACTGAACACAGAGGGTGAGCGCTAGCATTCATTTACAGTCGGTTCATCCAACCAATTATAGGGAGTATCTGTTGTTTGTCGTGAAATTCGAACTTCGGAGCAACGTCATTTCTTTAACGTACACGAAGTGCTATCAACCTGCATCACAAAAAGACTGTTATGCTTACAGCATGTTTTGTGCCACACATAAGTGTGGGGTAAAGCAGTATATAATGACGTCCATAGATATCCGTAAGGGGGACGGGATGGGGCACTTGTCGCTGCGCCTCCTCTCCACCCCCCCCCCCCCCCTCCTCACTCCCAGAATCTCGAGTATAGAGTTTTTATTCGTGACATAGTTCTTATACACGCATAAAAGTGATTTCCAGTGTTCTACAAAACCTCTCGTTTAGTCAGTTGCAGCCTTACCTTAGCTTCATTATTGTAACATGACACTTCTCGAAACTGAGCAACTCATTTATATAAAAAAATACAAATATACGTAATATACTGAAACACGATTGCGTAAGTATTGAAGTGAAAATATGTCGTCTTAAAATAATAAAAAAAGCTATTTGCATACAGGAAATTGCGAGAGGTCAACTCCTCCTAGCTTCCAGAATAAGATGTTTGGACCAACCGGACATGGGGCATGCACTGAGGGTATTTTAATTACATCTTTGCAAGTACAAAAATATACGCGTTTTTGTTACCAAACGCGGTTAGTTTTATTGAAATTAAACATCATCAGTGGTCTGTATTTACAATTTGACTTGCTTTCTGGACCTAAAGACAAATTGGTTATACATGATCTTGATTTTTACTTATGATCTTTCAAGCCTAGTTTTCCGCTTGTATCAGGAAACGTCGTCTTCTTGCACGTTTTCGTGGTTATTTTCCCGTATGTCACTGTTGCTTTTGGTCTAATAACACACTACTCTGCAGAAGTTTGCATTTTTTGATGTTACACACAACACAATGAGGCACTGTTACAATTTATTTTTATCTTTCTGACTAAATAGGTATCGTGTGTTGTATGTAGTGTTACCAACCTTACCACTAACTTTCCGTTGATCTAAAACTGTTCTTTTCTTCTGCAAATCGTGATACATGTGTTATTTCGTTTCATTATGCTACAATGTATTTGATGTGTAAAGGACTTTAGGGGACAAATGGTTGCTGAACAAACGGAGGTGCTGAAAGTATGGGAAGAATATATAAAGGAACTATACGATAAGGCATTGAAATAGATGCAGAGGAAGAGATTAACGAAGACGAGAAAGGACTTAGTGCACTGACAACTGAAGTAGAGAGGGCGGTTAAGGACATGAAGAGGAGGAAAGCCATTGGAGATGACGCCAAGCCAGTGGATTTGCTGAAGGAAATTGGAAATGAGGGTTTGAAGGCATTGACGCATCTCATAGACAAAATTTTCTGAAGTGGGAATGGTCTAAGGACTTTTTGAATGTCATAATGGTTGCTCTAGAGAAGAAACAGCAAGCCAAGAAATGTAGTGATTTCAGAACAATCAGCTTAATATCACACGTAGCGAAGATTATTGCAAGAATACTCAACAGATAGCTGGAACACAAAATTGAAGAAGTAATAGGAGAGGACCAGTTTGGATTTAGGAAGTGAAAAGGAACGAGAGACGCCATAGGCATGGTGAGGATATTGTCGGAAAGAGTTTTAGCTGTTAACGAAGAAGTTTGTGTTTGTTTTATAGACTGGCAGAAGGCCTTTGACAGAGTCAACTGGATAAAATTGATGCACATCCTTAAGGAGATAGGAATAAACTGGAGAGACCGGAGACTAATTCTCAACTTGTACTTGGGACAAAGAGTAAAGGTGCAGCTGAACTATGGAGAAAGAAGCATCGTGGAAATAGGAAGAGGCGTCAGACAAGTGTGTTGTCTATCGCCTAGTCTCTTCAACGTGTATGGGGAATGGCTGGCGAGAGAAGCTATGAAAGGATGCGGAAACCGCGTGATTAGCTGAGCGGTCTGAGGCGCTGCAGTCATGGACTGTGCGGCTGGTCCCGGCGGATGTTCGAGTCCTCCCTCGGGCATGGGTGTGTGTGTTTGTGCTTGGGATAATTTATGTTAAGTAGTGTGTAAGTTTAGGAGCTGATGAGCTTAGCAGTTAAGTCCCATAAGATTTCACACATTTGAACTTTTTTTTTTTTTTTATGCGGAAACTTCAGGGTAGGAGGACGCCTCATCAATACCATCAAGTAGGCAGATGACCTGGTAGTGCTTGCTATTAATCAAAGGCAACTGCAACACATGATGAAGCAGTTGGTGGAAACTAGAAGGAAATACGGCATGGAAATCAACATCGAAAAGTCAAAAGTGATGCGGATATTAAAAAGGGAGAAATTTTTGAGGCTAACTATCGACAATGGAGAACTCTAGGATGTGAAACGGTTCAAATACTTGGAAATTTGGTGACAAAGGATGCCTAATGCACCAGTGCAATTCGAGCAAGAATCGCTATGGTCAAAACTGCATTTAATAAAAAGGGGAATCTGCTGACCAGCAAGTTAAGCTTGGAATGAAGGAAGAAACTGGTGAAGTGTTACATCTGGAGCATTGCACTGTACGGAGCACAGACGGGGACCAAGAGAAAAAAGAAAAAAAAATACCTTGAAAGTTTTAAAATGTGGTGCTGGAGAAGAATGGACAAGATCAAGTGGACCGATCGGGTGACGAATAACGATGTACTGAGAAGAATAGGCGAGAAGTGAGACATTTTGAATACAATCCTTCAGAGGAAGGCTAACTCGATCTGACACATACTTAGACACTGAGGGCTCATAGATGAAGTCACTGAAGGGAAAATTAAAGGAACGGTAGGACGAGGAAGAAGAAGAATTCAACTTTTGGATGGTATGACAGATGGAAAGAGATACAGCAGACTGAAGGAAGAAGCTGAAGACAGGGAACATTGGCATTAGAAATTCACCGTTCGAAGACACAGATCTACCACAAGGCAGAATACCATATAATAATAATAATAATAATAATAATAAGAGAAATGAAACAGTAGTGATGAAGTTGAAAATCTAAGTAGTGAGTAGGTGTAGTCTAGCTCTCGCATATCCTCAATACACAACATCGAAAAAAGGTGTCTCAGTGGTTAAGGCACTGGATTCATATTCGGCTTGAGTAAGACTTCGCTTCTCGTGAGGCCATCCAGATATAGGAATTTCCCTTGATTCAATCGAGTATACATGTCCTGTAAACTGACTCGTTCCACATCATTTCGATCAAAGAATCGTTCAAATGCTGTATGTAACACGTAACTCTGTCCATTCAGAGCTTTTATTCCGTCTTCAATTACCTCGCCGTAGACGGGACTTTAAATTCTAAGCAGAAGAGGAAGTGCCGCGTGTAGACATAATAGCGAACATAAATCAAATGTCACAGTGGTCGAGAAGCGTGATATGACGTTCGACATCGCATCTATCAGTGCACGGCATCCTGCCTAAGCGTTTCTCGAAACGAGCAACAAATTAGGGAAGGTTACCCGCATATTTGCGGCCGGGTTGTGATAACGAGCACGTAAGGGCAGGCGGCAGGGATCAAGGGCGGCCGCTCTTCCGTAACTAATTATGTTTATGTAATGATTGGTGAGCACGCTAAGGATCCATTACGGCGGAGTTTATACGGTTTTATGTTTCAGAGGGGTCGGGTTGCAGAGGACGCGCCACAGCGGATTGAGATCGATGGTTATGGGGTAGGCCGGTAGAGGGTACTGCCTGGGACCGCGTCGCCCGCTCGCAGCCTCACTGATAAACAGCCACATCTCCGCCAGTGGCGCTTCACAACCGGAAAATCATTATCGTGCCAGCTGCTACAACTAGTAAATAACTTCGCTGTTATACGGATGCAAAAATGTAAACAGAAAAGGAATGAACAGGCCACATATACACAAGACCTTAAGGAACACGAAGAACACAACATACAGGCAATGATCATATGCGAGGCATAACGCAACAACATACACACAAAACTAAATGGAAGATACTTACCTACAATAATAAAATAAGTAACATCTTAAAGAAACATTGACTTCCAATAATGTTCAGGACATACAATGCAACACCGAAAAAGTTCAGAACAAACGAAACACCATAGATAAATTCAACAGATCAGGCATATATGAACACAAATGCAACATTTGTCAGTCAATATACATACGACAAACACGCAGGAATTTTAAAACAAGATATTCAGAACACCTCAGAGAAACATGCCACATTTGCTGCCCCACCAAACAGCCCACGACCACCACTCAACTAAAATAGAAACAAATTTAAAAATACCAAAATCCAGCCACAGCCTCTACCATAAACAGACAATGGAAAGAAACTTCCACTTACAGGAGGCAATACAAGGAGGAGATCAAGTTATAAAAGAATTACACTATACAAAGGCACACTATTTAACACATTAAAAGAAATTTACAGAAAATACGACACGAACAGCTAAAAAGCACACACACACGCACACACACACACACACACAAACAAACAAACAGAGAGAGAGATAGAAAGTAAACAAATTCTAATTTGGTGCCAGACTCACTGGAGAAAAATTTAACACCACCTTTGACTGGACACACAAGAACAATGTTTACAATGTGTTTTGGCGAAGTGAAACTGTTATTTACAAACGAAATGTTGCAAAATATATGTAGTATTTCTGTCTGGTTCTCAGTAAGGCACGAGAACGCAAATGAAGAAGGATTTGCAAAGCAAAACGTAAGTAACAGCAAGTATAGGTGCAAAATGACTTGACACGCTGAAATCACGTTTAGGTATGAAGTTACGCGTTAACGTGCCACCCAAATTCACAATAAAATCATCTAGTTGCAGATTACAAACTATCATTGCATTAAATGTACAGAGTGTCCTGTATAACCGTATCATGTAAAATTAAGGTAATGACTACAGCATAAGGCCTAATTTTCGTAAGTTGATGATCACTTGAAATATGTTTACATTTCACATATTTGAATAAAGGAAACTCACTGATGATGGCACGAAGGTACTTAAACATATTTGGGTCACATGTAAAAAGCAGTATTTTGCACAACAGGTGGACCTTGTATCCTATAATTTTATCTGCGAACATGGCAAATGCAAGAGCATCAAATCCAAATGATGAATACATTAGCAAAAAGCGGAACAGAAGGAAAATCAGTACTAAAATATAATGTAAGATTTTTTAGCCTTTAAAGACCGATGCGTGCTGCATTCATGACAACGAAACAGCTTCAGAAATTGTGCTTCATGCATCACTGAACCGTAAGTCAGAGAACCAGCAGTGCAGTAATAAAGCAGGTACTATTGAATCTTTCAAATGGTCATAAACCTTTCGTCTTTGACTTCGACGCCAACCCTTCTATGTGAACAGCACAGCTGGAAAACTCAACGGAGTCTCCCACTTCATATCACTGTCTCTTTTCTAATTCCTTCCACGTATAAAAAAAGGATAGCCTAGAACGATTTACTCCTAAATATAAGATAAATTACACTCATTTCTAGGATCGCACCACAGTTAATACTATACCTTGTATTATAATAGTATTCACTTCCTTATAGCTTCCTGTAACTCATTCCATCATTAGCTTTCACCCATCGAATAAATTTTGAAATGGTAACATTCTCCGGCATGATTGTCAATAGTTGGATTAAATTGTCGTTTTATTTTTTGATCATCACAATTGAGAAATTTCGTCTGTGTGACCATTTTCAAGTGAGTGCAGTATAATCCGTCAAGTGGACTTTCTTGAGTTTGTCTCAACTTTGATACAATCATACATTGTTAAAATGTTCTGGACTGTCCACATAAAAGTGTAAGAGCATGCTGAACTATGTACTGAGTTGCCCCTGAGGTGTCACTGTACACACTAAACAGCCAATCAACAAACTACCACATGACATTCTATCACTAGACGAATGTTTAGATTGTAATCCAAGCATAGCCATTTGACGGACGGTACTGAACTCACTTCAAAATAGCTTCACAGCCGAAATTGCATGATAGTGATGATCACAGAATAAAAGAATATTCTAATCCGAATAAAAAGATATTATTGCGGTAGACTCCATTCCAACTAAAACACCATATTATTGTTTTTATAACGATACGTGGATGTATGTATCGTCTATGCAATTAAATGAAGGCAGTTTGTTTGTTGCCATACGCGTTTCGCTTCATTTATTTGGGAAGCATAATCAGTGACCTGGAATACATGTTTCTTTTTATACATACAATAAACATATTATGTGTTAGATATAATATGCTGATATGTTACATTTTGTCGTGTTTTTCTCTTGTTTTTTAGATTAGAAGCCACTTTTGTAGCACAAGTTCCGTATTGTGAATGTATCATTGTATATATGTAACATTTCACATAGATCAGCAAGGAAAAAAATGAAAAAAACTATTTTCATAAAAATCAGTAATGTAATGTTACTAGTCCAGTGTAAATAGCGTCTGAAGATCGTTACATGATAACGCCAAAAACAAAAAATAAACGATAAATAAGTCATTAAGATTATCTTTCATTACATTAATGTGCTAGACCCAACAGAAACTTAAGGAAAGTGTTCGAACGTAACTACAATTCCACTTTAGTATTTCACTATCTTCCATACATATTCTGAGAAATTCGTCTTCGTATTTTTTTAAAATGGTTGTTGCTGTTTAACTAGGGGGAGGGTATCACCTGTAATAAGAAGTTTCTTTTCTCTGTGTTTAGGATATTACCCCAAAGAATCTCATGTTTAAAAAATCTTGACATCTTCCATACACTGAAGACTTTTACTGATTTCCACTTCATTAAATGAAACGAGTCACTGGTTTCAACCAATCCTGGTTGCACGACAAACAGTTGAAATTTATTTTTGCGAGCGTCGTTTTTTAGAAGCTGGGTGATCTGTTGCGATTATAATACGAGGACGTGCTGGAAACTAATGACTCGAATTTTTTTAAGTGAATATTCTTAAATCTTTTTAAATAAAACAAACGTTATTAATATTCGATATTTTCATTCTTTATTTCTACGTATTTGTAGCCCTCTGCCACTAGTGGGCTCCGAATTGTAGCCTAACGTAGCAGTATATAATGTAACTATGTCGGTGCGTGAGAAACAGCGTGCTGTAAACGAATTTTGAATTCAAGGAGTATGTTCACACATGGAGCACCCTCTCCTTCAGTATGAGAATGCCAGACCACACACGATCGCTGAGACATCTGCAACACTCCAACGCCTTGGATACACTTCATCGATCATCCTCCACACAATACCGACTCGGCCCCATCCCATTTCTATCTGTTTCCAAAACTTAAGGAACCCTTTCGAAGACTTCACTTTGGTAGTGATGAAGGGATGCAAGCGGAGGTGAGTTTGTGGCTCCGTCAGCAAAGTCAAACATTCTACAATGACGGCATCAAGAAACCGGTCTCTCGTTGGGAGAAGTGTGTTCTTCGCCAGGGTGATTGTGTTGAGAAATAAATACGCAGACACGAAAACAAAGACGTAGAATGTTAATATCGGATGTTTTACTTAAAAAGTTTTAAACGTTTTCACATAAACAACTCGGGGACATTAGTTTTTAGCACGTCCTCGTATAGCACTTCACATTTTGATCTGCGCCCTGCTGATGGATTGCTCCATGCAACTGTACGGGAAGAAACATTTTGTAAAGGCAAATCGTTGAAATGTTCTAAACCAGCAATAGTTACGATCTTTCATTCGTTTATAAATAAGCGTTCATTTCTCCTCTACTAGTTAGGACTTTTGTCTCATTATATGATCTGCTTCTTCCTCAGAATTTGTCCCGCAGTGTAACGGGGTCTTCTCTCTCTCTTTCTCTGTCTCATCTTGACGCGATCTTGTGCTTGGTCAGGGTGGAGCCCCACTATCTTGATGTCTATATGGAGAGTATTTAACCAACGTTGCCTCGGTTTCGTACTAGGTCGTTTACCATCGAATTTCAATAACAACTTGTGTTCTGATATTGTATCTTTGTCAACGCAAGATACAAATGGTTCAAATGGCTCTGAGCACTATGGGACTCAACTGCTGCGGTCATTAGTCCCCTAGAACTTAGAACTAGTTAAACCTAACTAACCTAAGGACATCACAAACATCCATGCCCGAGGCAGGATTCGAACCTGCGACCGTAGCGGTCTTGCGGTTCCAGACTGCAGCGCCTTTAACCGCACGGCCACTTCAGCCGACGCGCAAGATACATGTCCATACCACCGTAGACGGCTCTCTCCTCTTCACACCGATAGGTGACACACCGTAGCGCCTGCATATTTCGTCAATGGTCATATGATCATGAAGTGTCAGACCATGCGTCCGCCAAATCAATTTGATTTCCTTCACAGCAAGATACTGCCCTGCTGCTTTTGTTGTGGGGCTACGTTCTGTAACTTACAAGACAATTAAGCGGATTGCATAGTGGTATATTTTTGACTCGGTTCGGCACGGGATCATGTTATTACAAAGCACACCAGTCATTGTCCGCCATTTGAGTGAAACTACTCGAATGTGTTTTTATTTGGCAGATCTGTACTGTCAATCTTGATTGTTCAAAAATGGTTCAAATGGCTCTGAGCACTATGGGACTTAACATCTGTGGTCATCAGTCCCCTAGAACTTAGAACTACTTAAACCTAACTAACCTAAGGACATCACACACATCCATGCCCGAGGCAGGATTCGAACCTGCGACCGTAGCGTCGCGCGGTTCCAGGCTGTAGCGCCTAGAACCGCTCGGCCAATCCGGCCGGCGGAAAGGTTGTTCTTTTCTTGAGAAGCCAGTGGAACATCATTAGCGTATAGCAGGGTCCAAGGTGCTAATTTCTAAAGATCTTTCACCTTTGTGTCCATTACTACGCTGAACTGAAGGGGAGAATGAGCAGATGAATACTCACAGAAACAGGAAATTCATCTGATACCCCAGCAGCAGAAGGTACTCGGATTCTGGGATTGTAATAGAGCAGCCGGAGTCATTGGATTAGATCTGCATACTCATGAGGACAAACCATATGAGATTCGTGATATTCCGACAAAGGTCTTTTCCAGGTTCAGGAAAGTGAATTGAAAATGGTTAGACTTCTTAAGGTGCTTCTCAATAAGAAAGCGATTTACATGGATAGCATCGGTGGTTCCAACAGCTTTTCACAAAGCCACACTGGTTGCTGGTAAAATTGACAACCTTGTATACTTTGCTGTCTACGATGTGCTCTAAGATCTCCATTGATAGAAGGAGTATAATTCCCGACTGGGACTGTACTACTCAGTTTTCACCCGGTTGGTATCATCCTCTCTTCAGTGATCTTGTTGAGGATACTATTCAGCCGTTCAGCTGCCTCTAAGAGCCTTGATCTTCACAAGTCTGCTGGCAGATCATCTAACCCAGTCGCCTTCCCAAGTTTCATCTTCAGTATATCCTCTAGAACTTCAGACTTGGTGATCAATATCATGGGTTCTTGAACTGGTGCGTACTGTTGTATTGAGGAATGTGGAACTCTTCACTGGACACAGTTTCGAAGTACCGCCGCAAGCACTCTACTGCTTTCTTTTGGTCAACGATAAATTTACTTTCTTTGTGACTGGTGCCACAGAATTTCTCTCTGTCTGCCTTACGCCTATGCCGCTCCTCTGCTAGGCGATGGATATCACGGCCGCCAGCTGGTGTGTCAAACCTTTTATAGATCTCGTTGTAATGAACTGATATGGTTGCTGCAACTGTCTTCTCTGTATGATGCTCAGCATCGCAGTAGGCATTCGAGTTTTCAGGTGTTTTCGAAGTAAGGAACTTGTGATAAAACTCATTGTTTGCATTGACTTTCTTCTTAACATCTCCTGTTCACGACCATGTCTAATGATCTGTCTGTGTTTGGAAATGCTTATTTGTCTACAAGTAATTGCATGATAAGTTTCTTTTAATACTCTCCAAATTGTTTTGATATCAGCAGTTGGTGGAAGAGTGATACATGAGATGATGCCTACTTGTCTTTCTTTGAACGGCCGCCACGTTACCCGTGCTGGGCCATTTCGTTCTTCCTTCTTTGGAGTCGTTATTTTCTTGTGCATTCGAATTGCAAGTGAGCGGTATAGAGGAGCCACTGTTTCATAAGGAATGGCCTCTGCATATATAGCTAGCTTTTGATGTCGTTTTCAAACGGGAAGGAAGTCAATCTATCTGACGTTTCTGGCACTGTATGTAGTTCGTCGAAAGAAGCGAGGCCCACTTCTCGAAAAATTTGTTTGTGATAATTAGAGTTTGAGCTCCCGCAAAATCTATTATTCTGTTACTATCTTCATTTATTACACTTCTGCTGTTGTTACCATTACATCAACAGTTACCTGCTTTCTAGCCAACATGACCATTGAGATCACCAACGATTATTATAGTATCTTTCTGTGGCATTTCGAGGGTCTTTTCATCGCCTACGGAGGTCGCCTTAGCTATGTTTCGACTGCTAAATGTAGACATTGAACATAGTGATGTGACAATGGTTTTAATCATTCCACAGTTTTAAACTTTGGATCTAGTCCTCGTCGATCCAACATTCAACCACAGGACGACAGCTAGCCTCGTAGTTCACTGGTGGTATTTCATTTCCTGCCAGCCACCATTGTCTGGGAGACAACCGTGTCCGACAGTTGAGGTTGCGCTCCGTAGGGGTTCCAGGCTCCCCCGATGGATTCCCATATTGTGATCATTTACAGAAACCACATTCACAAAGGAAAATTCAGTTACTCAGCGACTGTAAGTAGAGTGTGATCTCTCGATGACATACAAAGCAAGAAACGTAAGCATACTAGGCTTGCATGTAATATTTAAAGTTACTTAGATCTTCTAACACTTAACGCTGCGTATCGGGCGATACACTAAGAAATATGATAAGTTGTCAAGTACTGGCTCACATGTTGCTGGATATTAATCTCTTCGATTGAAGTTTTCACGCTCGGTTTTCGTGAATATTATTTGTAGTTGAAATGACAATCTTTGACATACTATCTGCGATACCTATACTTATTTAATATCAAGACAGTCGACTTGTATTCTTTTGGTTACAAAGTCTGTTGACATACTATAATTACAACAACGTTTGAAAATACGCAATAATCCAAAAATTCCAAACTGATAGATTGCGACGCAGGCTAGTCTGATAATGACCACAAGGCTTAAATAACCATTTAAATTACAACGGAATAGTAACTGAACATAAACCGACGAAGTTCATAATTTGCAAGGTAACTAGTTACAAAAATTGAAACTTACTGGCAGATTAAAACTGTGCGCCCGACCGAGACTCGAACTCGGGACCTTTGCCTTTCGCGGGCAAGTGCTCTACCATCTGAGCTACCGAAGCACGACCCACGCCCTGTCCTCACAGCTTTACTTCTGCCAGTATCTCGTCTCCTACCTTCCAAACTTTATAGAAGCTCTCCTGCGAACCTCCTGCGAAAGAGCAAGCCAGCTGGTACAATTTTGCACAGAGCATAATTTAATTATCACTGAGAACTGGTTTAAGAACCATGAATGAAGGTTGTATACGTGGAAGAAACCTGGTGACACTGAAATGTTACAGATTGATTATAAAACGGTAAACAGAGCTTTAGGAACCATATTTTAAATTTACAGACATTTCCAGGGCAGATGTAGACTCTGATCACTATAGATTAAAACGAACAAATTCCAAAAAGGTAGGCAATTAAGGAGATGGGACCTTGATAAGTTGAATGAATCAGAGGTTGTTGAGTGTTTCAGAGCAAGCATTAGCCGACGATTGAGAAGTACAGGTGAAAAGAATACAGTAGAAGACGAATGGGTAGCTTTGAGAGATGAAATAGTGAAGGCAGCAGAGAATCAAATAAGTAAACAAACAAGGCCTACTAGAAAGCCTTGGATGTCACAAAAGATATTGAATTTAATTGATGAAAGGAGAAAATATAAAACTGCAGCAAATGAAGCAGGAGAAACGAAATACAATCGTCTAAAAGTGATGTTGACAGGAAGTACAAAATGGCTAAGCATGAATGGCTAGAGGACAAATGCAAGGGTTTCGAAGCGGGTAGTACTAGGGGAAAGATAGATATCGCCTACAGGAAGATTAAAAAGGCCTTTGGAGAAAAGAGAAGCAACTGTATGAAAACCAATCCTAAGCAAAGAAGGAAAAGCTGCAAGGTGGAAGGAGTTCATAGAGAGTCCATACAAGAGAGATGAACTTGAGGCAATATAATAGAACTGGAAGAGAACGTAAATGAAGGTGAGATAGGAGATATTGTACTGCGAGAAGAATTTGATAGAACAGTGCAAGATCTAAGTCGAAACCAGGACGCGAAGTAGACGACATTCCGTTAGAACTACTGATAACCATGACAGAACTATTCCATCTGGTGTGCAAGATGTATGTGGAAGGTGATATACCCTCAGACTTCGAGAAGAATATAGTAATTCCAATTCAGAAGAAAGTAAATGCTACCAGGTGTGAATATTACCGAAATATCAGTTTAATAAGACACAGTTGCAAAATACAAACATGAATTCCTTACAGAAAAATGGAAAAACTGGTAGATGTTAACCTCGGGAAAGATCAGTTTGTATTCCTAAGAAACGTAGGTACACGCGAGGCAATACTGACACTACGACTTATCTTAGACGATAGGTTAAGGAGAGGCAAACCTACGTTTATAGATTTGTAGACTCAGAGAAAGCTTTTTACAATGTTGAAGGGAGTACTCTTTTTGAAATTCTGAATGTTGCAGGGGTATAAAATAGGGAGCTAAAGGCTATTTACAACTTTTACAGAAACCAGACGGCAGTTATGTGTCGAGAGGCATGAAAGGAAATCACTGATTGAGAAAGGCGTGAGACGGACTTGTAGCCTATCCCTGATGTTATTCATTTCGTACATTGAGCAAGTAGTAAAGGAAACCAAATAAAAATTTGGAGTAGTAATTAAAGTCCATGGGGAACAAAGAAAAATTTTGTTTGCTGATGACATTGTAATTCTGCCAGAGCCAGCAAAGAACTTGGAAGAGCATTTGAATGGAATGGACAGTGTCTTGAAATAAGGATATAAGATGAACTTAAACAAAAGGGAAACAAGGATTATGGAATGTAGTCGGATTAAATCAGGTGATGCTGAGGGAATTAGGTTAGGAAATGAGACACTAAAAGTAGTAGATGCACAGTGTTATTTGGGCAGCAAAGTAACTGATGATGACTGAAGTAGAGAGAATATAAAACAGACTGGCAATGGCAAGAAAAGCGTTTCTGAAGAAGAGAAATTTGTGAACATCGAATGTAGATTTAAGTATTATGAAGTCTTTTCCGAAACTATTTGTGTTGAGTGTAGCTATGTATGGAAGTAAAATTTAAACGATAAACAGTTTACACAAGATGAGAGTAAAAGTTTCTGAAATGTGGTGCTACAGAAGAACGCTTAAGATCAGATGAGTAGGTCACATAAATAATGAGGATGTACTGAAGAAAACTGAGGAGAAAAGGAATTTGTGGCACAATCTCACTAGGAGAAGGAATCGATTGATAGGACATATTCTGAGACATCAAAGGATCACCAGTTTAATACTGGAGGGAAATGTGGCAGTAAAAGATAGGGGTTCAAGAGATGAATATAACAAGCAGACTCAGAAGGCTGTAGGTTGCAGTTGTTATTTGAAGATGTAGAAGCTTGAAGAAAATGGAGTAGCATGGAGAGCTGCATCAAACCAGTCTCTGGACTGAACACCACAACACCAACAATAACATTCCGAAACACATTCCACTTGAAAAAGTGTTAACACCTCTACTCCCTTTGCAGTTTTGCACCATTAAAAAAGACACAATACTTAAAAAACCTCTTCCAGACGAAAGCACGTTTTAACATTTAAATTTGTCTATAGAATTTCCGCAACTTCCGAATTGAAATTATCTGTACTTATGAATGAAAAAAACTTACTATTTTCAGTAAACTTACTATTTTCAGTAAACTTACTATTCTCAATAGTATTGTACTACTTTCTTCCAAAACTTGGTGTTGAGTGCCATACACGGAAGATAACAGATCTTCCTCATAAGCAATAATACCTAGAGCCTGGCACTGGTAACGTACTGTACAGCGGTTCTTGGCTAACATCTAGGAATTCACTCCCAATAATGGATGCTCTGGATATCTTTTTCTCATTATTTTTCCATATGTTGTATTTGGAGGTGGCACACTCAGATTTCTTCCTCGTCATAATGCGAGTAACTTTTGCACAATTTCTATACATGAATAGTATTCCTCAATCTGAGTAATTTAGACGACCATCGTGAATGGTCTAATGCTTCACAAATGTCTATCTTTCTGACGTAAACACACTTTCTACATTGTGCACTGTTTCGATAGACTGCTTTTAGCAACAGAAACCTAAAGAAAACGTTGTCAGAAGTATGCAGACACCGGACTGAAATTGCGCTCATCGTTTGTCAATGGCTCCATCTGACACAGAGGCATCAACTAGGGGCTCACGCCACACTCTTTAACATTATCCATCTTTCACACTTGGGCTGAAGGAAGATTTTATGGTGTACGAGAGCAGATACATGTAAATTATTTCACATGGAGTTACTGTTTGGAAGACACTTTGGGACTGCTCAGTTGCTTAATTGCAGAGGCTCTTCTTACTCCGCACATTCTTACAAATTCCTTGCGAAGTGAGTGTCGTGCTTTCAGTAACTGTTTAGTGTAAGTGCCTACAAGACTGTATCACGAGATACTGAAATTTGTATGCGCCACAAAATAGCGATGAATAGTATCTTACACAGTTGAGTAGTGGCAGGGGTGCTATCCGTATGCTGCTCGCGAAAGATCACGTCGTCATGTCTACAAAATTCTTTTTACGTAGTATGTAGTTATTTTGGTGTATGTGTTCGTTTGGCATAAAACATTCCTACAAGTGCATTAACTTGCATACTAATTTGTTCCTATATTGACTCAGTATTCCTTTTAACAGCAAGACGCAGATAAGCCTTGATTGTCTGCATTTCGAGACGTTAGTTTGCTTTTGTACTGATTGATGGATCATTGGATCTGAGCATCTTGATGTAGCCGCGTGACCTAGTGACCCCGTGTAATTATGATCGATGTCCTGTGTGAGAGAAGCTGCAAAGTCCTATCCATCATCCACAGGTAACGCAAACTGTGCTTCAGACGACCATTTCACCAATTCCCTGGAGTAATACACAACATAAGTGTAAGATGTTATTTCGAAATACCCACAAAGCCAATATAAACAGATAGCTTTATTCAAACGCGACATTCTTTTAGAAATACTGGAAGAAAAGAGACATTCGCTAGTGTGACTAATTACAGAATGGAATTTTAAAAGACAGTTTTATTTTGGAAATCGTAGCTATCTAACCATGGCGTGATCGAATCATACCCTCCATATTTAAGTCCTTCGCTACAACCTCAGCGAGGTTTGCGATGTAGGTGTATCAGGAAATTTCAGTTAAGAAGATAAATTAATTTTAAAGGCATGTTACCCGAAACACTGTATCAGTTGCGGACTGGAAAACATACGAACTTATGGTGACGTGTTATATTCTTGATGTTTGAAAGACATATTTCATTCATAAAATTTGAAAAACCACAGAAATGCTCGAAGTTATGACCAGAACAATCGCTGGTAGGAAATACTAGGACTAGCCTCTGATCAGAGGGCTTTCCCAGGCTGCCCCATCATCACCACTAACATCCCCCTCCCCCTCCCCCCTTCCCCCCCCCCCCCCCGCACACACTACTGTTTATAATCGTGCTTGCCACAAGCAGTTCGCTATAAAAAACAATCAGTTTTCTCTGATTCATTAGGAAATGAGTTAATACACGAACACCCTCTCGCTGTAACGCCACAGAGAAAAATACGATATGCCAGGAGTTGTATCACAAATGCACAACCAGACAAAAGAATTAGAGCACTCGGATGGAGAGGAAGAAACGGAATAAAACTTCACTTGTTAAGAGAATGCGTGATGTTACTTATGTTGGTAAAAATAGAGACAAATTTAGAAAGAAAGTGGTAGTATGGCTCGACTTATTAGTGTGACTTTATATCCCCTCTGGCCTGGATGCATACCCTTGAGATGTGACATGGCGATTTCGGTAACGTTATGTTCCACCCCTATATTCTTTGCGCGGCGCAAGATGTTCGTCTGACCTAATCATGCCATTTATCTATTTATTAAGTTGGGGAACTTTCAACTGTGTGCACTTTCGTCCGACAGGTGCACCAGCGGAGACAGAGCGAAGCAAATGCACGACGTTGAGAAGGAAAGCGGCGGATGGACGTCCCAGCCTGATGGGGGCGGCTGCCTACATTTTGGATTGGTGGCTCGGCTGTGCTTTGCTAGTCTCAGAGTAAACGACGTTGTAAGGACAGAAATCTAAAAGGAAAAGAAACACTTCAATTGTTCTTGTGTTAGTTATGAGAGACAACTCGATTTAAACTATCTGTGATGTTGAGCGGAGTTTTGAGTATGTGGACGATCTGTCGATCTGTGTATAGAATATTAAGAAACTGATTTGCTTGCAAAACAGTTTTGTTAAATGTGATGGTTAAACTTTCGGAGTTCCTTGGTAGTTTTGTCAGATGACATGAGTTCTCTTTCCAGCACCGCAGCTACGCAAGAGGCTACGAGATCCATCACATACTGCTGGAGGACGGTTATCGGATACCCATTAGCGGGCTCCGATCAGCAACAAAACATGTTGGGCGACCGGAATATTTTACAAGATACATGACTGAGAATTCGACAGATCGTAATATAAAAATGTAGGGATTGATAAGGAAACGAACCCTATTCGTATGCATGAAGAAAGTCATAGGCTCTGATTCGGTTGGGAAGGGTGTTTGTTATAAGGCAACTGCATCCTCTCCTGAGGTAAGCTAGCCCACAGCTGTTATACAATGACTGGTGCTTGATATCCTGGATACTGGCAGTGGGAGGAAGTTGACGTCCAAGCTGGTCCCACACATATTCTAATGGGGACAGATTTGGGATTCTTACAGGCCGCAGGAATACCTCAACGATATGGAGACAGTTCATAGAGACAAATCCCGTGTGTGAACGAGCACTGTTATGTTGATAAATGGCGATACTGCCACACTGGAGGCAACACATGAGGATTCAAAATGTCCGTGACGTATCCCGTGCAGTTAAAGTTCCCTTTATCACTAGCAGCTGTGACCTGGCATCATACCCAATGGCTCCTCACTCCGTGACGCCAGGAGTAGCGAAACAATGGATGAATGGGACCTCTCGCCAGGTAGCCGCCAAACCCGCCGACGACTTGTAACCTCCCCCTCACTTATCGACCTTAATGACAGTGAAAAATTAAACCGCGTGTACCTAAAGGTAATTTTGGAAAAGCAATCGTCACCGAAGTTAACCTGTCGGTAAAGAGGGAGGAAAGGGTTACATCTAAATGAAAGGAAAAATGCAAATGAAACTGGTGGAAATTAATTTTGAAAAGGGGTAAAGTTAATGAAGAAAGTAAATGTGCGGCCGTTACGTTAACAATTAACTAGCGGTAATTAGATATTTGAGATTTGGGGGAAATTACGGTCGCCAGTCCTAAGGACAATTACTATAGTAACTGAAAAAGAAAGGTAATTACACATATAATTAGCACCAGAAGCGTGGCAACTGAAAGTTGACACGTGTAGTGTGAAAACTGAAAGTTTGTCAGAAGTAATAAATTTCGCTACACTCTGACTTAATTTAGCAAAAGAATTAATAAAACTGGAAAATCGAAAGTTAATTTAGTGACTGAAGTTAATACTGAGCTTTCTTTCTGAAGCACATCGACATTCAGTAAAATAAGGTTAGTCTTGGACTACCTCAACAATCATTTCAAAAGCTACTTGAATCTACGCAATTTAGAAATAAGAGAATTAACTTTGAACTTGAATTAAATGATTCTGAACAATTAACAATAGTAAAATTTAGTACGTACCAAGCTGGGCTGCAGTCACAGGTAACTAAAATACGGTAACAAAACTCGCACTCTTAATTTGTGCTTGTGCAATCTAAATATTGTAGCCAGCTGAACTTTGAAATTAAAGCAGTGGAATCGAATGATGCTGGCGTTTGAATTTCAACGACCCTCGGGCTCATTTCGGAAAAGGAAGGGACCCTGCTTGGCAATGCAATTGGGACAATGAGCAACAAAGGTTCATGCTAAGTTGCTGTAATTTTGCGAGGCAAATGGAACAATTTGAAAAAGCTGAGGTCTGCCATACAGTTCTGAAACTTTACGTGCTTTTAGTCTTCCTTGTTGGTTGATTGAAAGTTTGAAGCCGTCGATCGAGGAGGTGGCGACAGTCACTCATTGTCGGCCGTCGCTGTTGCAGAAGCTGGATGTTGGCGCGCCTTCTTCTCGACACGGTCACCAGGCGAAACGGGCTCTTGATGTGCGCCAGCTAATGCTTCCCGTCCGCGACACCATGTCAGAAACTATCATCGCGAGTCGAGCGCAATTACATGCTGCCAAACCCCGAAAGCGCGGCAACTCGCGGGAGCGTCACATAAAACACCTGCTCCACTCGCTACTCCCGCCAGCCCTCTCTCTGCCCGCGCTCCACGTGGCAGAGTTAACACTACCAAAGATCCTACACACTTTGATTCTTCACACGACCCATCGATGTAATCGTTCGATAGCAGTTTTCCCTAGGCAAGACCCAGCGTAAAAATACAAATAATATTTACGAAACAAACCAATTATACATCAACATGAGTGCATAAATATATATATACAAACAGTAAAACAATTACAATATATAAAGAGACAGAAATGTCATATCTTGAGGTAACAAAACAAGGAAAAAAAATAATAGTACAATAGATGGAAATAGGAGGATATGCATTTCCGGCGTTACACGTGCCCCACATTGTCTGAGGATGTTTGTGTAACGTAAACAGACTCAGAAAATGTCCCAAAAAAGAAACAGCGGAAATGCATATGCTCAAAACATCAACAAAATTTAGCATTCGTCTAATTAACCATAAATCAATTTTTAGACCATAATAATTATGTGGAGACACTCCTAATCTTATTCCACTCTGTCATCTTGCACAAAATAAAACAGGTTGACAACATATTAAAATTCATAGAAGATATAGAAAATGGTTTAGCTATTCCAAAATCGTCAAAATCCGTAACACTATCAAGAAATGGAATACTATTTACAAAATTAATAAGAGTACATGGTCATAAAAACAGGTAGATCAAAATACGCAAATAAATAATTAAATAGACTACACATTTTGTATAACCTTTTCATAATTAATATTCTCGTCACGAGAATCTATTTAACGCTAAACAAGAAAATAATGTACCGCAGATCGACAAAAACATAAATATTAACAGCAGAATTCTTTCACATCAGCTGTCCGGGAAGAAAAAACAACTCCACCTTCCCTACTCGCAAGTTCAAAGAATGCCGACAGCGGCACAAGAGCCAACAGCGGCACAAGAGCCGACAGCGGTTCCGCCCCGCCAGTATTGTTGCGCCCGCCTGTGCGGCACGCTTGATCTCTCTCGCCCTTGTAACGGCATTTCCAGAACGTCCGTTTCACTGAATTCTTTCGGTAAAACTCACTCCCGAGTAATCTCAAGGAGTCCATAAACACTATCACAGTGGATAACTCAACACTGTCCATCATCACACGCATGTACTAGCCTGAAACTTAAAACAGCGTCTAAGTACATCGGCAATGACTAGTAAATCACATATTTATGGAATCTTACAGCTATTTACAAAATCATATTTACATTCCTTAATCTACTGTGACTCAGCTGAAAACTTAAACTAGCATCTTGGATTTTTCAGTTGATTAGATCATGATTAAATTGATTAAAATTAAATTGATTAATCAAAATTAATTACTTATTAATTACAACTTCTTTAATGACCTTGGTCAGTCAAAAGCATCGCCACATGGCACATCCTTAAATCTTACACTCTATATCTACATACTGTACAAATTACCCTATCTGTGGTACTAATCAATCCTTGGTTGGTACAATTTCAGGTCTACAATGTTTCGTATACCTAATAGCTTTCCAGAGCTTGGATACTCTAAGCAATAAGCATTTGTGTGAGGTATACCAATGACTTTATATGGTCCATTATAAACAAACTTAAATTTAGAGATTTCATTGTCTATCTCGCTCGATTTCTCATGAGCTTTTACAAGTACTAAGTCTCCGACCGCAAACTTAGCAAAACGCGCTTTAGCGTCATGACGACGTATGCGAGCATCGGCTTTAAGCTTCATTACTTCTCGCAAACGAGCTTCTTTCTCACCAATACTAATGTCAATCCGTGGAGGGAATTTGATTATCTCTTCCACTAAACTTTCTACACTTTTGTCAATGCCGAGATTCCTCACTTTACGGCAGTTTAAATTCATACCTACATCAATACCATCCGGCCAGTTAACAATGTGTATAGGCTGGTATTGCCTATGCACACCGTCTCCTGCCTCGTCAAAACTAACTACTATTGTTTTATCTTGTGACGTACATGTCAAAGTTTTGCTTTCGCAATTAATCACTGCACGGTACTTTAATAGCCAATCTAACCCGATAATTACGTCTGTAGTTAAGTCTGGCACGACGACAAACTCTTGTTCAAATCGTGCCCCACATATCTCGAAGTTGACAAAAATCTGTTTTGTGACCGGTTTACTGGCCTTCCCAGTAGCACCGATAATTTTCACTCCTGTTACTGGCATAACTACGATGCCAGGTCTGTCTTTCAGTAACTCAAATATTTTCTCAGATACAGCACTCAGTTCTGCACCGGTGTCAATCAACACGTTTAGTTGTAGGTCATGCATATTAACAGACACTACTATCTGTCTACACTTGTCCTCGACTGTTTCTTTATTTTCCCACAGTAAATCCTCGTCTATATCCAGGTCATTCCAGAAAAAACCATCCGGCTTTGATCCTAAATCCGGTTTATCTGGCGGCTTTTTCAGCCTCTGTTCACTTACAGTTTTAATTTCAACACGTTTGTCCTGAGGCTTAGTCTCTAGCTTCGCCTCCAATACCGAAACCTTTTCCTGTAACTCGTCAACTAGTGAGTGTTGCTTTGCTATCAATTCACTAATTGTCACCTTCGTTGATTCCTCTTCAGTCAGATTGATCTCATCTGCCAATCTACCTGGAGAAATGTGCCCAGTAGTATCTGCAATTACTTCCTCTAGATCTGCGCAACCCACACTGTTATCGTCTGACCTTATAATGTCAGCTCTAACCTCATACACGCTGTAATCTACGTGCTTTTCTACCAATCGTTTCCGGCTATCACTAAAATTTTCGTAATCTTTCTCCTTAATACTCTCGCAATGTTTAAACTGGAGGTTTGCGTCGGATGGGTCGGCTACTTCTATTACTATAACTTTCGGTAAAGTCTGCCGGTTAGGGCCAGAACTTTCCGTTACTACTTCAACATCTAACTCCTGCGGGACGAAACACGACGAATCTTGCTCGTGCTCCCCATTAACATCAACTATTTCTGGTAAAGTCTGCCGGTTAGGGCCAGAACTTTCCATCACTTCACAAATACTATCTTCCTGTGGGACGAGACGCGGCAAATTCTGCCCACGATCTCCATAAATGCTTCTCCCGTACAGGCCCCTATAATCTCTTAGTTCGTCGTATAAGCGACCGAACTGCCTTAACCAGACCTCATCCCTCTCTGCATCCCCTCGCTCAATGACGGACGTGTTATCCGACATCTGATCTTCTCTCAACAATTGCGAATCATTCTTAAACTCAATCTCCAGTTCCGCTGTGGGTATTACAGCTGCCCCTTTATAATCGATTTCCGGAACACTACTTAAATTGTTCTCACTGACAGTGAATGTATTTTCTACTGCCGTGTATACAGTTGATCTACTACTTGTGGGCGCACTCCTTTCTCCTAACACTGGCACACTCTCCCGCCGTTGATTATTCCACACGGAATTTTCATAACGACGACACCTGGGTTTTCTCCTGTTATTGGGCCGCCAAAATTTCTCCACGCCTGGTCGGCCCCTCACCGGCGCGGCTAATGGTTTCCCTGTCTCGTCCCAGCAGATACGCTCCCCGGATGCTGCTGAGGCGGCTGATCACACCCTTTGGCGTTATTACTATTCTGTGAAGCCCGTATCACGTTAGTATGATACTGGTTTCCGTCATTCCAGTTATTATTTGCATTGTACCGATTGTTATTACGGTCCGAACCATTATTGTTATTGCTGCCATGGTTGCGGTATGCATTATTCCCGTGGTTATCGTTGTTGTGGTTGCTGTGGTACCCGTTGTTGTTACCACGGCCTCTGCCACTGTCGCGATTATTGCGCCAATTGTCCTCGTCCTCCACTCTTTCCAGGAAATCATTGATTGTCCTGTAATTGCTTCCTACGTATCGTTTTGTATCATCTGGAAGCTTCTTGTAGAGTTCCCAGACTATTTCGGATTCCGAGCGGCGGTCACGCAAATATTCCAACTTGCGGATCCAGCCCTCACAAAACTCCTTCATCGAACCGCGTGAATTCGCATCGAAAGGCCTCGATACGACAAATTCGCGCCAGACACTTTGCTGTTTTTGCTCTGACCAGTATTCAGCCAGAAACCAATTTTTAAATTCGTCAAAAGTCAGGTTCGTAATGTTGAGGTTTAAGCCCCAACGCTTGGCATCACCAGCCAACAGATCAATAATCGCATTAATTTTTCTCTCATCAGTCCATGATCTGGGTAAAACTCTTTCACAATTCTTAATGAAATCCGTCGCGTGTATACCGCCTTTTTTCAAGGGGTCGAACCGCTCCTCTTTCGTCAACAATTCCGAACTATGTGCATAGATTGGCACATAGCTCTGTTTTTCGTCAAGTTTCTTTTCTAATTCCGACACTCTCGTAATTACTTGGCAAGTGGTTGTCGCAAGCGTTTCTACTTCCCTTTTTTTCTCTTCGCAGGTATTAGCCTGCTTCGTCACTTTGGTATCTACTTCGGATACTAAAGCCTTTAAAGTTTCCACCTTCTTTTGATCCTCTTTTTTCACTGATTGAATTTGTTCCGTCACCTTATTCTCGATGATCGGAGCAACTGATTCTCCTACACTTTTCTCGATTCTGCTAATTTCAGAATTAAAACGAGTATTTATGCTCGCAATTTCCGCCTGAACGCCTATCATTTCCTGTTTAAGATTGCCGATTTCGGTATTAATTACAACAATATCTTCTTTGATTTTATCAACTTTTGTGTTAACAACTCCAACATTGTTGATAACAACGTTAATAGCTTTGTTCTGATTGTCTAGCATCCGTTCAAATTTTTCAGACTGAGCTTCTTGCTTGGCAGCCTGATCTTCTTGCTTGGCCGATTGACTCTTGATTTCGTTAATCAAAACATTCAATAAATCAGTTAAATTCCCGGAAACTACCGGTTTTACTTCCGCAGCAGCTTCCCCTTTAATTGTCCCCCCGTATTCGTCATCAAGGGATTCAGATTTGATTTTCACTTCCGATTCCGAAACAATTTCTAAAGTTTGGAATTCCATTTCTGCTCTTTGTTGCGTTTCGGCGGTCGCGTCTTTCATGCTAGCCGCCTGCCCCTGAACAATGGGTACCGCGGTGCGCGTTTCCCACTGTTCGACCGATTGTTCCGTATCCAAGTCTACCAAATTTTGGCAATTGTTTCCTTCACTCATTTTAATAATTTTCAATATAAATGCCAAATCTCAAATCTAATTAGGATTCCTCACACTAATATTCTCGCTGACGTATCGACCATTTCGTAACCAGTACTTTGATACGAGATTTGTACAATGCAAAATTCGTGTCCAGAACAACCTCAAATTTGAAGATTGTCCTGTCACCAGGTCGCCACGTGTAACCTCCCCCTCACTTATCGACCTTAATGACAGTGAAAAATTAAACCGCGTGTACCTAATGGTAATTTTGGAAAAGCAATCGTCACCGAAGTTAACCTGTCGGTAAAGAGGGAGGAAAGGGTTACATCTAAATAAAAGGAAAAATGCAAATGAAACTGGTGGAAATTAATTTTGAAAAGGGGTAAAGTTAATGAAGAAAGTAAATGTGCGGCCGTTACGTTAACAATTAACTAGCGGTAATTAGATATTTGAGATTTGGGGGAAATTACGGTCGCCAGTCCTAAGGACAATTACTATAGTAACTGAAAAAGAAAGGTAATTACACATATAATTAGCACCAGAAGCGTGGCAACTGAAGGTTGACACGTGTAGTGTGAAAACTGAAAGTTCGTCAGAAGTAAAAAATTTCGCTACACTCTGACTTAATTTAGCAAAAGAATTAATAAAACTGGAAAATCGAAAGTTAATTTAGTGACTGAAGTTAATACTGAGCTTTCTTTCTGAAGCACATCGACATTCAGTAAAATAAGGTTAGTCTTGGACTACCTCAACAATCATTTCAAAAGCTACTTGAATCTACGCAATTTAGAAATAAGAGAATTAACTTTGAACTTGAATTAAATGATTCTGAACAATTAACAATAGTAAAATTTAGTACGTACCAAGCTGGGCTGCAGTCACAGGTAACTAAAATACGGTAACAAAACTCGCACTCTTAATTTGTGCTTGTGCAATCTAAATATTGTAGCCAGCTGAACTTTGAAATTAAAGCAGTGAAATCGAATGATGCTGGCGTTTGAATTTCAACGACCCTCGGGCTCATTTCGGAAAAGGAAGGGACCCTGCTTGGCAATGCAATTGGGACAATGAGCAACAAAGGTTCATGCTAAGTTGCTGTAATTTTGCGAGGCAAATGGAACAATTTGAAAAAGCTGAGGTCTGCCATACAGTTCTGAAACTTTACGTGCTTTTAGTCTTCCTTGTTGGTTGATTGAAGGTTTGAAGCCGTCGATCGAGGAGGTGGCGACAGTCACTCATTGTCGGCCGTCGCTGTTGCAGAAGCTGGATGTTGGCGCGCCTTCTTCTCGACACGGTCACCAGGCGAAACGGGCTCTTGATGTGCGCCAGCTAATGCTTCCCGTCCGCGACACCATGTCAGAAACTATCATCGCGAGTCGAGCGCAATTACATGCTGCCAAACCCCGAAAGCGCGGCAACTCGCGGGAGCGTCACACAACACACCTGCTCCACTCGCTACTCCAGCCAGACTCCCACTTGCTCTGCCCGCGCTCCACGCGGCAGAGTTAACACTACCAAAGATCCTACACACTTTGATTCTTCACACGACCCATCGATGTAATCGTTCGATAGCAGTTTTCCCTAGGCAAGACCCAGCGTAAAAATACAAATAATATTTACGAAACAAACCAATTATACATCAACATGAGTGCATAAATATATATATACAAACAGTAAAACAATTACAATATATAAAGAGACAGAAATGTCATATCTTGAGGTAACAAAACAAGGAAAAAAAATAATAGTACAATAGATGGAAATAGGAGGATATGCATTTCCGGCGTTACAGACTATCATCAGGGGTATCGCAGATCCCCGATTCATCGCTGAACGCAGAGCGACGGCATTCATCAACAGTCCATGCTTCCCGGACACAACACCACTTCGAATACCGCCGTTTGTATCGTGGTGTTAACGGCAGCCTACGTTAGGAACGGTAATTGCCTAGTCCGACTGCTGTTAGTACTCGACGAATGGAGCGAGATGACACAGAATGTCGCAGGGAGTTCATTAATTGTTGCAGGATAGAGGACGCACATGTGAAGGCGTTACTATGTGCTTGGTGCACGATATAGCGATCCTCTTTTGTGATGGTCAGACGTGGTCGACTGGAACCTTGACGACGAGTATGACTGTCTGCACGTTCTCATGGAATCTAACATCGAGCCACTGTCACATTTCAATGCTCCAAAAATCTGGATATTGCATTATTCGACCAGTCGGCTAAATGGAGACAGAGCGAAGATCCTGACAAACTATGTTAGGTGTTGGTAACGCTGTCTCACACGAGTACTTGGCATCTCCATGTCCTTCACATTGATCACTCAACATCTGACTCTGTTCACGCACTTTACATACCATACCAAGCGTGGTAACAACAATAAACACACATAACACTAATGCGCTTTGGTGGCCGTTCTACCTCTCACAGAGAATTGCAACTCTGGTCATTTACATGACAGCCAATGGTATGTACGTATGCGAAGTTACATTGACACCTGGCCATGTCTTCTGGCTGCGTCACTTTCTTTGTCAGGCACTGTATATGAGTTCTTCAGTTCTTTCAGAACTGCTATCGACATTGTTCGTTGTTCTTCCTGAGAAATGGGATTCTGAGCCTGCAAGCCTCCTTGAATCTTATTAGGAGCAACACTCAGCGTGACAGCAGCGTGTTTCATGGGTAACACCAGCTCATCTATAGTTCCCTGGAAATACTGACCGTACCATTTACTTAGAATAAGAACTATTAAGTAAGCATTAGCAGTCTACGTGAATGTAATCTAGAATATTTTGAACAGCTGGACGTGTTTTAGAAGGTCATATTGTCGGACATGAAGTTGAAGGTTAACAACGTAGAGTATTAGCGGCATTTGAGTCGTTACAAATACTCACCTGTTGTTTAATGGCAATAGTAGCCACAGTGACATCACAAACATAAGAGCGTCAGAGAGAGGTTGATGATTATGGCCAATAATGTGCTGAATTAGACGTCACTGTATCTCAAAGAATATTAGAGCGTCATTGTCTGAAATTCAGAAACGTATCAAATATGGTTTCGGGCAAATGCCCGTCCTGTCATCATTGTTGTCAGGTTTCCATTTTATCCTGAGTGATTCTGCCAATTTTACTGCAGGACAACTCCAAAATGTTTTCAGTTTTGCTGATAAAGTCGGGAAATAAGCCAACTTCGTTAAGTAAAATGGTGGGAAATCTGAATAAGCCAATTTTTTTAGGTAAAATGGAAGAAACTGTCACGGTGGTGGAAGTAGACAACGTCCTATACTCTATATAAAAGAGATAGGACATTGTAAAATAGAGGCTTCCGCTAACTGAAAATGACGCTTGCAGTCGTGATAGACAGGTATGCTCTACAGCGCCACGATTAAACTTTTTTTGATCCTATTTCTCGTCCATGTCACTGTGAACGCTCCTATTGGAAGCATCAATGTTCGTTTTATAAGTTGTTCACAGCGTTTAGAAGATTAGAGGCACAGCTACTCACCTCTGCGAAAGGAACGAAAGTCGACTACAGAAAACGTGCTGCAGATGAGTTTTAGTATAGGTTTCTACTACCTACACCAGTTTGATTACATTGGTGACTGGCACACAGACGTCATTGACTTACTGATGTCATGATTCTTATCAGTGGCATCATCACTGATGTCACCGGTTTTTTCAGTGACATCATCATCCTTATCAGTGAGAAGTCACACAACCTCCCCTTCCACTCTCCCTATCTCCAGTCAATAATAACTCAGTATTCCAAGATGGTTGAAACACGCCCATTGTGTTAGTGGGAAATTAAAACGCATAGCCACCCCCATATCTTACTCCAACCAGTCACAGCACAGTATTCCCTATCTCCAGACAATCATAGTGCAGTATGAAAAATCCAATATGGCGGACATGTCACAGTTGTGTTAGTGGAAAATTAAATGCCATGTCCACTTCCTTATGTGCAGCCAGTCATAGTGCAGCACTGAAAATTAAAAGGTGATGGAAACAGACCAATTGTGTAATCTATACGCTTTCCCTCCCGTCTTTCCAACCAATCACAGCTTAGCATTAGAAAGTAGCTCAACTGCGTCAAGGAGAAATTAAAACTTCCTCCCTCACTTCCTCCCCCTATCTCTAGACAATCACAGCGTGGTGTTAAAAGTCGAAGATTGGGGGAACAGCTCAAAAGCGTTAGTGGGAAACTTAAGACCCCTCCTCTTGCCAACCAGTCAGAGCGTAGTACAAAAATGACAGTGCGAGTAAAAAAAGGATGTGTAACCTATAGTTTAAAGGCAAAGATATTAACTACACTCCTGGAAATTGAAATAAGAACACCGTGAATTCATTGTCCCAGGAAGGGGAAACTTTATTGACACATTCCTGGGGTCAGATACATCACATGATCACACTGACAGAACCACAGGCACATAGACACAGGCAACAGAGCATGCACAATGTCGGCACTAGTACAGTGTATATCCACCTTTCGCAGCAATGCAGGCTGCTATTCTCCCATGGAGACGATCGTAGAGATGCTGGATGTAGTCCTGTGGAACGGCTTGCCATCCCATTTCCACCTGGCGCCTCAGTTGGACCAGCGTTCGTGCTGGACGTGCAGACCGCGTGAGACGACGCTTCATCCAGTCCCAAACATGCTCAATGGGGGACAGATCCGGAGATCTTGCTGGCCAGGGTAGTTGACTTACACCTTCTAGAGCACGTTGGGTGGCACGGGATACATGCGGACGTGCATTGTCCTGTTGGAACAGCAAGTTCCCTTGCCGGTCTAGGAATGGTAGAACGATGGGTTCGATGACGGTTTGGATGTACCGTGCACTATTCAGTGTCCCCTCGACGATCACCAGTGGTGTACGGCCAGTGTAGGAGATCGCTCCCCACACCATGATGCCGGGTGTTGGGCCTGTGTGCCTCGGTCGTATGCAGTCTTGATTGTGGCGCTCACCTGCACGGCGCCAAACACGCATACGACCATCATTAGCACCAAGGCAGAAGCGACTCTCATCGCTGAAGACGACACGTCTCCATTCGTCCCTCCATTCACGCCTGTCGCGACACCACTGGAGGTGGGCTGCACGATGTTGGGGCGTGAGCGGAAGACGGCCTAACGGTGTGCGGGACCGTAGCCCAGCTTCATGGAGACGGTTGCGAATGGTCCTCGCCGATACCCCAGGAGCAACAGTGTCCCTAATTTGCTGGGAAGTGGCGGTGCGGTCCCCTACGGCACTGCGTAGGATCCTACGGTCTTGGCGTGCATCCGTGCGTCGCTGCGGTCCGGTCCCAGGTCGACGGGCACGTGCACCTTCCGCCGACCACTGGCGACAACATCGATGTACTGTGGAGACCTCACGCCCCACGTGTTGAGCAATTCGGCGATACGTCCACCCGGCCTCCCGCATGCCCACTATACGCCCTCGCTCAAAGTCCGTCAACTGCACATACGGTTCACGTCCACGCTGTCGCGGCATGCTACCAGTGTTAAAGACTGCGATGGAGCTCTGTATGCCACGGCAAACTGGCTGACACTGACGGCGGCGGTGCACAAATGCTGCGCAGCTAGCGCCATTCGACGGCCAACACCGCGGTTCCTGGTGTGTCCGCTGTGCCGTGCGTGTGATCATTGCTTGTACAGCCCTCTCGCAGTGTCCGGAGCAAGTATGGTGGGTCTGACACACCGGTGTCAATGTGTTCTTTTTTGCATTTCCAGGAGTGTATTTCTGTGACTCAGTATTACAGCGAAGCTAAGATGAATGTTATACATTACTTACCTACACATACAAACTCTGGTGTAACATTAACGTGGTTCTAAGGTCAAAGATATGCATTAAATAGGTAAAATGGCGTTTAGACGCACGTATCTCTGTATCTAATACTTCAAATACTGTGATCTGTAGCGATCATTTCTCTTTCTATGTCTATCTCTCTCTCTCTCTCTCTCTCTCTCTCTCTCTCTCTCACACACACACACACACACATAAATATCTGTGTATTTCATACGTCAAATTCTGTAGTGCAACACACTACGATGGAATTATCCGAATGGGACGGGAATCGGTAGATGTGATGTACATGTGCAGACAAACAAATGATTACAATTCCAGAAGAAGTGGATGATTTATTCAAGAGAGAGAGCTTCACAAATTGAACAAGTCAATAACGTATTTGTCCACCCCTGGCCCTTATGCAAGCTGTTATTCGGCTTCGCATTGACTGCCAAAGTTACTGGATGTCTTGCTGATGGATATAGTGACAAATTCTGTCCAGTTGGCGAGTTAGATCGTCAAAATCCCGAGATGGTTGGAGGGCTTTGTTCATAATGCTCCAAACATTCTGAAAATGCGAGAAATCCGCCGACCTTGCTGGCCAAGGTAGGGTTTGGTAAGCACGAAGACAAGCAGTACAAATACACGCCGTCTACGCGTAGGCATCATCTTGCTCGAATGTAACCCCAGGATTGCTTACCATGAAGGGCAACAAAACGGATCGTAGAATATCGTCGACGTACCGCTGTGCTGTAATGACAATGGATTCTGCTATGAAAAGAAGTGGTAACTTAGACCAGCGCTCCTGGGCCGTGTGGCGTGCGACAGTCAGGCTCGTATCCCACCACTGTCCAGAGTGTCTCTAGACACGTCTTCGGGGTGGAATCTCATTGACTATAGTAAAATTAGAGTCGTCGATGATATTCTGGACCTTGTTTTGTTGCCCTTCTTGTCAAGTCATCCAGGGCTTACATTTTAGCAAGACAATGCCCACCCACACACGGCGAGAGCTTCTATTGCTCGCCTTTGTGCTTGCCAAGCCCTAAATTCGCCAGTACGGTCGCCGGATTTCTACGCACTTGAGAACGTCTGGAGCTTTGTGGGGCAGGGCCTTCAAGTCACCTCGGGATTTTGACGATCTAACGCGCCAATTGGGCAGAATGTGGCACGATATCCCCCAGGAGGGCATCCAACAACTCTGTCAGTCAATACCAAGCCGAATAACTGCTTTCATAAGGGCCAGAGATGGACCTACGGGTTACTGAATTGCTCAACGTGTGAAGCTCTTTCTCTTGAAAAAATCATCCAATTTTTTGAATCTGTGATCGTTTGTTTGTATCTACATATACATCACATCTACTGATTTCCATTTCTTTTGGATAGTTCCTTCGTGGTGCGTCGTTTTTTTGTCTTAGTGTGTATTTTAAAACATCTCAGAGAAGTACAACAATTAACACTGTCACACTGCAATGTGATTGTGGCAAAAACGTTCTATTCGTCTAGGGACAGATTCTTTCTACTTAAAATGCGTCACTTTAATTTAAAATTAAAACTGGTCCGAATTCCACTAACTGCTAGGTTGAAAGATAGGTGCAGGTTATAAATTCCTAACGCTACTACAAGTGGTTTAAGTTTTCAGAAATAAAGTTTATTGTATAGTCAACACACGTTACTGTTCTCTTATGACCAAAACAAGTTACTGTGCAGTAGAGAATGATACGACTCGAGCCACCAACGGTGGATAACAACGCATCATAAATTTAATAAACTAATGGAAAAACGCTAGTCTGTATTATCAGCTACAAATTACAAATAAATATCCTTACTCAAAGCTAGCCAAACGAAACAACGATTAATTTCCCTACATATCGATTATATATGAAATTCAAATAACGTTTCCACTAACTTCGGTAGCCCATTGAAAATATGATGTCTTGGGACTGTGCCAGAAACTAAGTTTAAGTACCGAACGACAGACCTCAAAAGCCAGACTCCTCACACACAACCAAACACTGACAGACTGATCGCCAACTACCGACTAAACTGACAGACAAACCCCGAAGAACTTTACCGCAGGCCTTTTAAAGCCTCGGTTAGCCCTCAAAAAACTATCCCCTTCTCTATCTCCCAGCGTCTCAACCAGCGAAAAGAGCACGAATGACGTTACATAGGTCCCTTATGTGATCACTAGTACAAATTTACAACTTTTTATACATATATTTAATTGATATTCCGATCGCACCATCAGCTGCGTGCTAAAATTCTTCAAAATCATATAACATAATAATTTCTAAGTACCATAGTTTCTCCGTAAATTAGAGTTTAATTATTCAGAATCTGAGCTTTCAGCTGCGAAAACTGTTTATGCTCTTGGCATCTTTGTTATTTACACACTTCAAAAAAAGTTTTGCATCGCTCCGGTTCCCAGAATTCCTGAAGATAGATGTTGACTGTGGGTATTGTATCACAGGCACAGTCCCTTTGACTGTTCAGAGATGTCACTAAGCCCTCCCCAAGATGGAAAACAACCATACATGAGCAGCGCCTATTAGACGGAGGGGGTCCGACAGCCGATCAGTTCCAGTCATTCCACCAGGAAGGAAGCACACGGCTCGTGTTGTCAGTAGTTCTACAATGCTTAGACGGTCAATACAGCTGTTCAATCGTGTCCTCATTGTTACTTTGTGCCAGGAAGGGCTCTCAACAAGGGAAGTGTCCAGGTGTCTCGGAGTGAACCAAAGTGATGTTGTTCGGACATGGAGAGACAGGAATTGTAGATGACATGCCTCACTCAGGCCGCCCGAGGGCTACTACTGCAGTGGATGGCCGCTATCTACGGATTATGGCTCCCTGACAGGAACACCACCATGTTGAATGATGTTTTTCGTGCAGCCACAGGACGTCGTGTTACGACTCAAACTGTGTGCAGTAGGCTGCGTGATGCGCAACTTCACTCCCGACGTCCATGGCGAGGTCCATCTTACCAACCATGACACTATGCAGTGCGGTACCGATGGGCCCAACAACATGCCGAATGGACCGCTCCGAATTGGCATCACATTCTCTTTACCGATGAGTGTCGCACATGCCTTCAACCTTCAGAGACGTGTTTGGAGGCCTCCTGGTCAGCCTGAACACCTTAGATACACTGTCCAGCGAGTGTAGCAAGGTGGGCGTTCCCTGCTGTTTTGGGGTGGCATTATGTGGGGCCGATATACGCCACTGGTGTTCATCGAAGGCGCCCTAACGGCTGTACGATACGTGAATGCCATCCTCCGATCGACGTGCTACCATATCGGCAGCATACTGGCGAGGCATTCGTCTTCATGGAGGACAATTCGGTCCCCATCGTGCACATCTTGTGAATGACTTCCTTCAGGATAACGACATCGCTCGACTAGAGTGGCCAGCATGTTCTCCAGACATGAACCCTATCGATCATGCCTGGGATAGATTGAAAAGGGCTGTTTATGGACGACGTGACCCACCAACCCCTCTGAGGGATCTACGCTGAATCGCCGTTGACGAGTGGTACAGTCTGGACCAACAGTGCCTTGATGAACTTGTGAATAGTATGTCACGACGAATACAGGCATGCATCAATGCAAGAGGACGTGCTACTGGGTATTAGAGGAACCGGTGTGTACAGCAATCTGGACCACCACATCTGAAGATCTCGCTATGTGGTGGTACAACATGCAATATGTGGTTTTCATGAGCAATACAAAGGGTGGGAATGATGTTTACTTTGATCTCTATTCCTATTTTCTGTATAGGTTCCGGAACTCTCGGAAACGAGGTGACGCAGAACTGTTTTGATATGTGTAGTTTGCACTTACAAATGACATACCATTTTCATCAGATTTTGTCTCCTGTTTTCATTGCTATAGTCAGAGTTAACGTATATTCGATGAATATAACTTGGGGTGTTCCAACAAACAGCAGATATGTAAGAATGTAATGCTCATTCCACAATGCCTTTCACACTTTTCACCGCTTCGTCTATTGGAAATAGTATAAGGGACGATCAAAAGGTTTCCGTTTGAGGCGTTGCTGCAGCAAATATTCAAATTAGCACGAGACTCCGATGCAGATGTATTAACACCGACATGTGGGCAACGGATTACAGTAGCTTTCGTCTGTTTCCGAAGCGCCTGTGGTAAACGCTGAAACGTGAACTGTGACGACGTTATTACCAGATGCTTCCATACAGGACTGATGTGCTTTTATTCTTTTATTGACTACCGAAGGACAAACACCGGCAGACACCTATTGAAGAATGAAGAATATGTACGGGGCAGCATGTTCGCGAAAAGCCACAGTTGTAGAATATGCGCGACGATGTGTGATGCTGCTTCATGGTAACGCACGACCCTATATCGCAAATGTCGTAAAGCAGGAGACTTTCGAACACACGCCCTATAGTGCTGATGTCTCCACATGCGATTATCAATCCTTCGGTCTCTTCAAAAAGGTACTGAGGGGTTGACAATTTGTGTCGAAAGAGGACGTGCAGCAGGCAGTTACGGACTTCTTCACGCAGCAGGACACAGTGTTTTACCAAACGGGTATCTTAAGGTTGGTGCGTCCGTGGGATGATTGCCTCAATGCTCATGGCAATTTTGCCTGATTGGCATATGGATTCTAGGCAGTACGGCCTTCGAACGGAAAATTTTTGATCGCCACTTGTAGTTTTTTTGCAATATGAGTAGGAATTTGAAAAAAAACACTATTAGACAATCAACTTTTCACCGTTGTTGTTATTGTTGTTGTGGTCTTCAGTCCGAAGACTTGTGCGATGAAGCTCTCCACGCTGCTCTATCCTGTGCAGACCTCTTCATCTCCGAATAACTACTGCAATCCACATCCTCTTGAACCTGCTTGCTGTATTCAGCTCTTGGTCGCCGTCTGCAGTTTACACCCCTTCCCCTCTCCTCCCTCAAACACTAAATTGGTGATCCCTTTATGCCTCAGAATGTGTCCTATGTCAACCGATCTGTTCTTTTAGTCACTGTTGTATCTGCCTTAATGAAATCGAAACGGCACTGAATAGAGTTTTTCGGGTCATCTGAGTACAATATGAATAATATATCTTTAATGTAGCAATCGGTGAGCTACATATACTGGAACAGAAACATGTCTACGTCATAAATACATTCGTACCTTTCGTCCACTTCGAAAACAACACAGTTTTCAGAATAGGCCAAGAGTCTCTCTGAAGTGATTGTGTTATTCTATCGTTCACTTCTGACATTGTATATGGGAGCTAACACTCTTGTGAATGAAACATGGTCCCACAACAGTCTCCTTTTAGAGTTCTGATATTAATATCTTTTATTCTTCCTCTGCGTGATACTTTCTGAATAGAAATTAACATTTTTTATATAAAAAACAATTATGTATCAGTTTTTTCAAAATCGTCTGTCTCTGTGTTATTCTTTCTCCCACGATATATTATGCACGAAATACCATTGTAGAGGAAGTCAATTTTGGTAGCAATGAATATCGAGAATCTTAACGGTAAATGTATCTTGCAGTCCTTCAGATGAACGAGCACCATCGTTACAAATTTGGTGGTGACGCGTTTTGCACTCAGTATCATACGTTGCTTAATTTCTCCAACGTTAGTAGTCTTACAGTGTGTACTGCTCTCTTCACATCTTTGAGTTCTCTGGTTTCATGCATTACAGCACGTAGTTGATAAGCAATATATAAAGATTCTTAGTAGTAGCAGTACCTGTTACACTTACACCTATCTGAAGACAGTGACTGTGAAGATAATATTGACTCTTCAACGTTTCCACATCAACTGAACGCTTCCTAGCGAGATTTCTATATTTTGTAGTATGCCTCATCTCATGTACTGAATCAGAGAATGCACAATGACATTCCCAGGAATGCTTGTTCACGATAAACATCGAACACGAGGAAACAGACGATTATAAGCAGATTTAGACTTGTTTTCCGAGACAAGAAAAAGAGAGTTGAAACCTGCTTCCACAGGATTGTTAGGCTTATTATACTCAGATTCTCCCGACTGCAAGATTCTAGAAGAGACGGTCTGCTTTCAAAAAATAATCATGGTGAACCAGTTTTGTAATATATTTATTTGTATTATCGAGAGAGAATTCCCATTAACGTGCAAATAATGATGCAATGGGGGAGCTTGTATTTCAGCAGTGACGGTAGGTCCACTGGTGTCCTTGCGAGAGAGAAGAAGAGGCACGTCTGCCTTGAAGTTATCTTGGAAACTCTGGTCTGGAGCGCACTTTGTTTGCCTCACTCCATGGTCTCGGTGTAGTACTGTCTATAACATGTTTTAATTCCTCTGCGGAAGCCCATAATTTAATATATGCTGCTTGAACCAAAGCAAAAATTACGTGAACTGTTTTCGAATGAATATATTTTAGGGATGCTTCTCAGCTGATGGAATATTCCCGTATGCAGTACCCCAGTCTCTCAACCCTGTACTTTGATCAGACATAAACATTTGGGGTATAATCAACGCTCCCCTGTTATTTAGATATTGTAGGGGCCGCCTTCTGTCGGGGTGGAAGCCCCTAATAACTCGTCAGGATGCACACGAAGGATCTGTGTGGCGTCGTTAGACGCAATGAAACAATATTTGAAATTGAAACTTCCTAGCAGATTAAAAATGTGTGCCGGACCGAGACTCGAACTCGGGACCTTTGCCTTTCGCGGGCAAGTGCTGTACCAACTGAGCTACCCAAGCACGACTCAGGCCCCGTCCTCACAGCTTTACTTCTGCCAGTTCGCAGGAGAGCTTCTGTAAAGTTTGGAAGGTTGGAGACGAGGTACTGGCGGAAGTAAAGCTGTGAGGACGGGGCGTGAGTCGTGCTTGGGTAACTCAGTCAGTCTGCCGCCGGCAGTGCTGCGAGGCAGTCACGCGCCAGAGCGCTGCGGGCGAGGCGCGCACGGTGTGTTTGTGTTTACTTCGGCCGCTGTAAGTGCCGTTTTCCCTTCTAGACCACCATGGCGCACAACTATCGGAAGAAGACATTACGTTTCAACTTTTGTTCCGACTTCGCCCGACCCAAAGCCCTGGAGGTAGAACGATTTATTCGCGATGAAGTTAAAATACCACCAACGGATCTAACTGGTATCCATTTGTCCATAGTTAGCAGTACCGTCTATGTCAAAATGATCAACGATGCGGCGTGCGACAAGGTGCTTCAAGAGGCAAAACGTGGACTGCGCTTCTGTCATTCCGATGGCAACGTCGGACCCGTTACCGTCGATCACGCAGGTCTCGGCACACGGACGATAAGGATCTTCGAACTGCCGTTCGAACTACCTGCAGACGTCGTCATCGAGGCGCTCCGACCCTATGGCAACGTTCTGGAACATGTTGCCGAACGATGGGTACAATTTCAAACCTATCCCGTTTTAAACGGTGTTAGACAGGTCCGCATCGAGTTGCAGACACACGTGCCTTCCTATCTACGTTTCGGAGGCTGCCGTGCCATTATAATGTACGACGGCCAACCTCGGACCTGTTCCGGTTGCGAGAAAGAAGGTCACCTACGGTCTGAATGCATTCAACGACGTGTCGCGCAGCTCCCGTTGTCGGAAGCGTCCGTCACACCCACGGTGACCGCCCTACCGATCACTTACGCAGCGGCTCTTGCCACGTCTACAGTTTCGTCCAGTCCGTCGCCCGGTCCTTCCGATCGGCACGTCCCACCGTCCCAGTCACCTAAGGACGGTGCGGACGTCCCACCTGACGACCTCGCCGCCGATCAGGCTCCCGCACCGGACGCTGAGGAGAACAGTACTTCTTCACAACACCTGTTTGACAATTTCATTGTACCCACCGACGCCTTCGAACCAGGTCGACGCTCCTCCTTGCCGTCGTCCGACACTGAGGAACACGTGCGCAAACAACGCTCGTCACGTAGGCGCAAACGCCGTCGCCGTTCACCCACGTCGGTCGAAGTGGCCGTGCGGTTCTAGGCGCTGCAGTCTGGAACCGCGGGACCACTACGGTCGCAGGTTCGAATCCTGCCTCGGGCATGGATGTGTGTGATGTCCTTAGGTTAGTTAGGTTTAAGTAATTCTAAGTTCTAGGGGACTAATGACCTCAGAAGTTGAGTCCCATAGTGCTCAGAGCCATTTGAACCATTTTTGAACCGTTCACCCACGGGCTCTCAAAGCGTCGCCACCCGCGACGACGAAGACGACACCCAACCAGCCGAAATTTCAACGCAGAGGTCGGCGGACAACTTTCACTATGAACAAGACGTTTCGCAGGACGGGACCACTATAGAGGTCGCCACGCACAATGTAACGATCGGTGCGCCGGTTGAGACGCCTGTCTCCCCGCCGACAATTCCAGATCTCTCTCACCACGACACAATTCCCATGGACATTGGACAGACCCACGGCACAGGAGCATGGGCCGACGACATTGAGGAAGGTACGCCCCCTACTCCGGATGAGTTGCCTCTGCCGGACAAGGCTGCCTGTTAACATCAAAAGCGAGGCATTGCAGCTGATGGGACGGGACTTCCTGTCGGTGCCCTCCTCTTACTTCCCTTGGTGATGGTAGATGCGCGTCCACCACCACTGAAACAAACGTACCGGTTTGCTACACTGAACCTCAACATGATCGGCACTGCACCCAAGCTGCAACTCCTATGTGACATGCTTCGGGCCTCTGACGTCGACGTCGCCCTTCTTAAGGAAGTACGCGTTGCCACACTACCACCAGTCTACGGCTACGACTCATACACGTCCACATGTGATCAATCAGGGCGTGGAGTGGCTTTCTACATACGTGAAGGAATCCCACTTAAGGACACGACAATCCTTCCCTGTGGAAGAGGCATGGCTGTTACCATCTTCGACACGCGCGTCATCAATATCTACGCTCCGTCTGGCTCCACGAACCGTCGGCAGCGGTCGACTTTCTTCGGACATGACGTGGCGCCCCTGTTTTCTGGACGCTATGATCGCCTTATTATGTGAGGCGATTTCAACTGTGTCCTCCATCCGCAGGACCAAATGCCTGGTTATTCGCCATGCCCGGCGCTGCTCACCTTAATCGAAGATTTTCATCTAGTGGACGTTTGGGAGAAAATTCATGGCAATACCCCCGGTTTTACCCATTATACAGCACATTCTGCGAGCAGACTGGACCGGTTTTATGTCTCTGCCTACCTTGGCAATGAAGTCGCCCAAGCTGAACGATTGCCCCTAGCATTTTCGGACCACTGCGCCGTCATTTGCTCCCTGGCTCTGCCACCTCAGTCAGTGTGGCGCAGCACAGGTTACTGGAAGCTTAATACCTCCCTCCTTAATGATCCACACTGCCGACAATGTATTGCCACTACATGGGCATCTTGCGAAAGACGCCTTCCGCAGTACACATCCACGTTCCATTGGTGGCTCAAATGTGCCAAACCTGCGATCAGAAAGGCCTTCATACAATGTGGCAAGGAAACAGCAGCAAGGCATCGAGACACCACAAATTTTCACCACGCCGTCCTCCGTGAGCTCGATGCGCTCCCTCCATCCCCTGACACCTATAGGGAACGACAACGTACTAAAGCATGTCTTCTCTCTCTTCAACGTGCACGACTGTATGGTGTCGTGGTGCGTTCCTAACGACAGAACCTCCTCCACGACGAAACCCCATCCACAATCCATGCCGCATCCGACCATAGTCGTCGACGTCGACTTTTCGTCCCCAACATCACGACCTCCGATGGTGTTCACCACACAACACAAGCGGCGGTGGTGTCTGCCTTTGCTGAACATTATCGCCAATTTTATGATGATGAACCGATGGCGACGCCCATTCCTGATGATCTCCGTCCTTCCCCTGATCGGACCCTCACCGTAGCGGAGTCAACGTCCATGATGTCTGCAATCACCGCAGAAGAGGTGGTAGATGCGATCAACAAAGGGGCCAAGAACAAATCACCCGGACCAGATGGTCTCCCAGTGGAGTTTTACCGGGCGTTCACCACGTTAATGCTTCCTCGCTGGACGGAAATGATTCAGGAACTCTTTACTCCGTTCTTCCCAGTTCCACCTGAATTCGTCACTGGCATTCTTCTACCTGTGCCTAAACCGAAGGGAGGGTCTCATGTCTCTGCATATCACCCCCTTACACTACTGAATGCATACTATAAAATCTATGCACGCCTCTTAGCAGCGCGCATACGCACCGTCTTACCTACGGTCCTTTCACCTGAGCAGACTGCACGTGGTTGTGGGGCCACCTTACAAACAGCCCTAGGAGAATGCCGTGACCTCATTGCACTGGCGTCGGTTTGTTGCCTTCGTGCAGCACTGGTATCCGTCGATTTCACGAGTGCCTTTGATGGCGTTCGACACCCATTCTTACTCATGGTGGCGACACGTATGGGGTTCCCATTACTTTTTGTCGATGCCATTCGCCGGTTACTACTTCCCGCGGTCTCGATGGTACAAGTCAATGGGAGGCTTGTAGGACCGATTCCTATACGCTGCTCTGTGCGTCAAGGATGCCCTATGTCTACTTTACTATATGCCATTGCACTTGAGCCCCTCATCACTAGACTTACCTATAGACTGCAGGGCCTCACTTTGCGTGAGTACACCTTTCACTGTAGGGCTTATGCGGACGATCACCTCTTTCTCACCTGCTCCTCCACGGAACTCAATGACGCCATCCAACGGATCCACCAGTACGGACGTCTTTCTGGTAGCATTCTTAATGTACGTAAATCGACTATGATGCACATTGGGCGCGGCCTCCCGCCTATAGTGCCGACCCCACTCCCAGTCAGTGCCACCCTTCGTTACTTGGGTATCGAATTTACGAGCTCCACACACCGCACAGTGGCCCTGGCTTACCGGCGGCTTTTGCAGTCGATTCGGCACCATGTCCGCGGTCAAGTGCACCGTAACTTAAACCAACTCCAACGTGTGTCCTATGTCAGCATGTATGTCGCCCCTAAAATGGTACACGTCGCCCAGATCCTCCCAATGCCGTTACTCCTTGGCCGCCGCATCCAATCAGCCTTTGGATATTTCGTGTCAGCAGGGGCACTTTTCAAAGTCCGCTACAACACTCTAACACTGCCTCCTGCAAAAGGTGGCCTCGGACTCGTCAATGTGCGGGCACGATCTTCTGCACTCTTTGTCCACACTCTGTTGCGGCACTGGCAGGGGCCGGTCCCGTCCTTAACACGCAGTCTCTTAGATATCCTCCGACCAGCTTCTCTCGATCCACCGATCAATGTGGCACCTATTTCTCCATTATTGTACCACGTCGCCAATTGTTTCATAGAACTCAGCTACGTTCGGGCCGATCTTCCAGTTACCCGTCCTCCCCGTACAAAAGATTATTGTCGTTTGTTTATGCTGTCCAACCCTTGCGACCCCATGGTGCTACAGCATCCTGACATCAACTGGCGCACGGTTTGGGGCTGTGTGCATGCACCCTTTTTACCGTCGTCTGTGTCTGCACTCTGGTATGTTTTAGTCTATGGAAAATTCCCGACTAATAGTCGACTTTATCGCATAGGACTGGCCACCTCCCCACTCTGCCCTGACTGTCAGCTCAAAGACACCGACGAGCACCGTCTTACGTGCCCCCTGAAATAAAAGGTATGGCTCCTCATCCAACGAATCGTGGGCTTTTACCTCCGTGCCCCGCCAACGACGGTAACCCCGGATTTCCTGTTGTTGCCCCAGACATTTCACTGCCCTTTTGCTAAGCACCATACCCTAATCTGGTTTCGAGGACAGGCTTTAGAATACCTCTTTCAGAGTGGTCCGCATACAGTCCTTGACTTCTGGTACAAAGTTATGACCGCGCATAGCACCCTCACCCGAAAACCATCTTACCGACAAACTTTTGCCGGTTATCTCCGCAGCGTCTTCCTTGACCCCCCTCAAAGTTGGGGTGTACCATGCCTACCTGTCACATGATGCAACATCCTTATCCACGTTCTCATGCATCGACCAAAATAAAAAAAAAGAAAAATTAAAAAAAGGAAGAATACAGAATATGCTATATTTTGTTGTATTTAATGGTTTTTTTTAAGAACTCTTGCATAGTGAACATATATGTACTTTTAGTTTGTTCAATACAAATTATAAAAAAAAGAAAACAGGATATGTTACATTTTGTTGTATTTAATGTTATTCTCATAATTTGTTTATCTAACACTCATTTGTATATGTTTAACTGGTACCTTGAAGAACTGTTGATTTGTGTCTATATATATGTACTCTCCGTTTGTTCAATAAAAATTAAAAAAAAAAAAAGTTGGTACAGCACTTGCCCGCGAAAGGCAAAGGTCCCGAGTTCGAGTCTCGGTCCGGCACACAGTTTAAATCTGCCAGGAAGTTTCATATCAGCGCACACTCCGCTGCAGAGTGAAAATCTCATTCTGGAATATTTAAAATTATTTCGTTTACTAAGCAGACGCACGTCCACGAATCTCTCGCTAAGTTAAGTGATTAATATTGAAATAAGAGCTAATTTGGTTATTATTACATCTTAAACTAATGCTTTTACTTCTTCTCTAGGCCGCTTTTTCTGAGCGTATTTAGATCGAAAAGAAAGAATTTCGTAAAGGCCAGTAGTCGTTAGTTTTGTTTACGTTCTAGGCGTAAATTTCGTGCGAGTGTAGATCTTTATTTTTGACTAGACTTAGCGGTTCAAAGTTAAATTACTACTTGTCTGTCCTATAGAGCTTACGTGCTTTCGAAAGTAAGTTTAGAAGTTTGTTTAGATTAGCGCTTAGTTACGTATTAGTACAGGTTACCAAACTTCAGTGTCCTTATGCCAAGTTATTCTTCGCTTTTGTGTAAATTTTTCTGTCAAACCATGTGTGACAAATGTGGTGGTTGCCTGGAAATCTGAAGAAGGGGAGTGTTCTGAGAAGACTGTAGGTTATGATTTCACTGGGGCGAATGTGGCGGCAAGGAAACGAGGGTAGATAATGAGGCTCTTCCATGGAAATATAGGTTATATAGAAAGGACAGCAGAATTTCTGAATAGGAGACAAAAATTTGTGCCCTTAAGGCCGAATTAGAACACTCGGTCTCGCGGAGTGGCCGCTCGGTCTAGTGTGCCATGTCACGCATTGCGCGGCCCCTCCCGTCGGAGGTCGAGTCCTCCCTAGGGCATGGTTGTATGTGTTGTTCTTAGCATAGGTTAGTTTATGTAGTGTGTAAGTCTATGGACCGGTTACCTCAGCAGTTCTGTCCCTTAGGAATTCACACACATTTGAACATTTTTTTTTTAGAAAACTCGAATTTGGAATTACGTAGGATAAAGGAGAAAAAGAGACGGGGTGCTGGGAAAAGGTAGCAAGCAAAGGGCTAAAAGGGGAAACTGTTGAAAAAACATTCGAAATTCAGTTAGTAAATCAGTTTGGCTTGCTATCTGAAGTAGTGGAGGAAGGGCGTCATCCAGATGCAGTTGAGTGTAGGTTGAAACAGAATGCTAGCTTAAGGAAAAGAGACAGGTAGGGGTTCACATCACAATAGGAAATGAAGAAGAATTCTGCTTCTAGGTAGCAGCCATGGGAGAGGTGTAGGCCAGCAGCATCAGGAGAAATTAAGTGTAGTGCACCAGGAAGCAAGTTTTGTGAAACCAAGTGTTAGCCTTACCTAGATGACAGAAAACTTAGGTCAGCTGTGGAGGGACTTTGAGAAGGAAAATCAGATAATTATAATTGGGAGAGCAGGAAACAGCCTGGCTAAGAAATCAAGAGATAGTATTAGGAGTGACCTGGATAAAGTAGGAGCAGAAACTGGGCACACAAATGTGCTGTTTGTGGAGGTGTTTCAGCACCATGATCGTCACTGGGTAAACACTGCTGTAAGGCATGTTAACACTGGGCTGAATGGGATGCTCCAGACGCCGGAAAAATCTCACGTAAGTGTTGTTCCAGTTGTTGCTATTGCCGGCCGTTGTGGCTGAGCGGTTCTAGGCGCTTCAGTCCGGAACCGCGCTGCTGCTACGGTCGCAGGTTCGAATCCTGCCTCGGGCATGGATGTGTGTGTTGTCCTTAGGTTAGTTAGGTTTAAGTAGTCGATGGGACTGATGACCTCAGATGTTAAGTCCCATAGTGCTCAGAGCCATTTGAACCATTTTGATGCTATTGGTAAGTGGGGATACACTACACATGGCTTGCACCTAAATAGGAAGGGGAAAGATAAGTTAGCTTCTCTATTAGCAGCTACTGTAAGGGAGGCCACAACCACACAAGGGATGATCCCTGCGGTTAATAGGACCAGTCAGACCGGTTTTCTAGGTTAAAGCCATAGTCCAAACAGACAACAATCAAGAAAAGCAGAATAAAGGAAGCTTCATATACAGAAAATAGTGATAACGCTGTGGGTAGTATCAACTTACTTCATCAAAGTATCAGGGGAATAAAAAATAAAGTAGATGAGCTGTTAGTGTGTTTAGATGATATCAAAACTAAGAATGAGATCGATATACTTTGTCTGAACACCATATAACTGTGGGGATCGAAACTGTCAGTATAAACGGGTATAATTTAACATCTTACACTTGGAGATCTAGCACAGATAAAGGCGGATTTGCCATTTACACAAAACAAGGGTATAAATACGAAACTGTAGAAGTAAGCAAATTTTGTGTCGATCAGCAATTTGAAGTTTGTGTGTGAACTACAGCTAGATAATGTAGTGTTGATATTAGCAACAGTGTACAAGCCCCCATTAGGAGCTGTTCATAAAAGAGTTTGACTCCAAATTATGCTGTCTGTCAGACAAAAAGAAGAAGTTGTTAATCTGTGGCGATTTCAGTGTAAACTCTCTTAGTAACTCTGATACGAAAAATGAAATAGAAGCGTTATTAATGGCATGTAACTTAGAATCAGTGATCGATTTCACTATACGTGTAGCTCAAGACTGTAGCACTCTAATAGATGATGTATTTGTACAACAAGAGGATATAAAACTAACACATGCTTTCCCTATGATAAATGAATTATCACACCATGACGCACAATTGGTTAACTTACAAAACCTAGCACGGTGTACAGTTCAGAAACCATTAAGTAAAAGTGTAAGGTTGCTCAACCCGATATCTATAGAGCACTGCAGAGGAAGTTTAAGAAATGTTAATTGGGAAGATTTATATACTGAGACAAATGCGAATGACAAATGCAACATATTTCTTGATAAATTTATATCCCTTTTTGAACACTGTTGCCCAAAAAATTACTAAATATAACACCAAACAGTTTTCAAAGAAACCTTGAATCACTACAGGTATTAAAGTGTCTTCAGAAAGAAAGAGAAAGCTGTATGAGGCAATAATAATTAGCAAAGACCAGAAGTAATTTTGCACTCTAAAAATTGTTGCAACACACTGAGAAAACTTGTCAGAAAATCAAGAAATGTGTATGTTAGAGACGAAATTAACAACTCAGGCAATCAAATCACACCAGTAAGGAATGTTGTTAGAAGGGAGACAGGAAAAGTTGGCACTGGAGTAGGTAGTATTACTGTTAAAGAGGATGAGAGCATTTTAACCCACAGTACACAAGTAGCTAATGCATTTAACAACCGTTTATTAAGTGTAGGTGAAAAAATTCGTGAGAATAATTCGAAAGAAAAAGCCAAGCAGTACACGGAAGAGTTAGTTTTGAAAAGGCTTAGATCAATTTTAACCTAACAACCTCTTGTGAAATAAGAAAAATCATTAAATCTTCGAAAAATAGATGTTCTATTTACAGCTGATATTCTGAGTTACGTATGTAATGCATCACCAATTCAAGGTATTTTCCCACACAGGTTAAAATAGGCCATTAACAAGCCTCTCGCCAAAAAAGATGATACCACAGATGTCAATAATTATCGGCCAGTATCCTTGCTTACAGCATTTTCAAAAATTGCCGAGGAAGTAACGTACTCAAGAGTGGTTAGCCATCTCAAAAGTAATGGGATACTTAGAAAATCACAGTTCGGATTTCAAAAATGCTGTTCCACTGAGACAACAATACACAATTTCACTGCCCACATAATAGAGTCTTTAAATAGTAAAATGTCACCAACAGAAATTTTCTGTGACTTACCCAAAGCATTTAACTGTGTGAACCATGACATTATGTTACAGAAGTTGCGATTCTATGGTATAAAAGTAACAGTCCTATCTACAGAACAGGAAGCAAAAAGTCTCGTTATATGATTTAAGTGATTTAAAGAAGTTTGCAACTTCATCTAACTGGGGTGAAATTACATTAGGTGTTCCACAGAGTTCGATCATGGGTCCCCTTCTGTTCTTGACATGTGTGAACGACCTCCCTTCTTATTTGAAACAAGAAGCTAAACTGACACTGTTTGCTGATGATAAAAGCATCATTATTATCCGGTAAAAAAAAACTCCAATAGAAAAAGATACTAATGTCTTTGGAAAAGTTATTAATTGGTTTTCTGCGAATGAACTTGCTGTGAACTTTGAAAATACACAGTACATCGAGTTTTGTGCTGCAAGGAATACAGTTTCATCAGTAAATATAACACATCAACAGAAGTCATTAGCCAGGGTAGAGCATACTAAGTTTTTGGGTGTAGGTATAGATGAGAATCTTAATTGGAAAATTCATATTTTGGATCTCCAAATCTACTAGGTCCAGCAACGTTTGCAACGAGAATAATTGCCAATTTTTAGGATATGGAAATTAGTAAGCTAACATACTTTGTGTACTTCCACTCACTGATATCATACGGAATAACATTTTGTGGCAACTCAACACTTAAGCAAAAAGTATTCACTGTTCAAAATAAAGTGGTTAGAATAATGTGTAGGACTCATTGTCGCACACCTTGTAGGTATCTGTTTAAAAGGTTAGGAATTCTTACAAAAGTCTCGCAGTACATTTACTCAGTAAGGAAATTTGTTCTTAACAACATGGACCAGTTTAAAAAGAACAGTGACATTCATCATTATAATTCCAGAAGAAAGAAAGACTTATACTATACTCTACTTAACCTATCTTTGGCAAAGAAAGGCATAAAATACACTGCTGTAAAACTTTTCCACAAATTAACAGGTGAAATAAAATGTCCGACAGGCAGCAGTAATAGTTTCAAAAATAAAGTGAAATCGTATCTCCTTGATAACGCCTTCTATACCATAGATGAATTCTTGAATAGGAATAAATAAATCTATAGGTATAATATATGAATTTTGTGCCATTTAAGGGAATGGGGTAGGTAATAAAAATTTTAATCTTAAAAAAACCTGTTCCACATCATAGCGGTTACCGTAAGATTGATCAATGGAACACGTAACTAACTAACTAACCAACTACTGAAAATACAAGTCGTTTCTGCTTCTTCTCTGTCTACTGGCAGCTACACAATCAGGAGAAGAATACACTGAAACCAACAGCGAATTCACGGCTGCCGCGGAAGGCTGCTTCACATAGGAGTGGAAGTCGGTGAGACACTGATGCAGCGGTTTCGCTACCCGCTGGCGAGGTATGCACGTCCTATCAGTAGCTCGGCTTGCAGACAGAGCTGACTACAAGTTGTGTGTTTTGATTCACACACCAGTTTGGGAAGTACTCAGTCCCTCTCATTATACTGCCCACGGTGACCCCTCATGTGGACCGCGATGTCGGATGCCATTCATTCGTGCTGAATGCTGAACCCGCCCACCGGTGCTGTAGGCCATCAGACCCGTGTGACGTTGGAGTGCAGACCAGCGTCTGTCCTGAACCATAGTCGTGTGTTAGGCACGGCTGCTGGTTGCTGTGCTGACGTTGGTACTGGTTGCTGAACTCCATCAACCATGACTTTACATTGCTGATCGTCTCATAGGTCAGGAAGTTCAAGATCAACAATAGAACAACCCCACACACAAGATATTATCATACCATAACCAGAGAATCGATTACGAACGACATGAACTTCATCAATCCACTCTGCTCTACGACGTTATTCATGATGACCGAACTGATTCTTCTCTTCCCGAATCGTCAGGGGTCTTTAGTTTCGCTAAATTTCCTCAAAGAATTTGTTACGGGATCCTTACTACTTACTGGAATTCGTGCTAGACGTTGCTGTGTCTTACTTAGTGTCTATTATGTAATGTTAGGGGAGTAACGAGGAAGGTTTGGTCTGCACTGTTTTTTTATTTTATTTTTTCATGTATTGTTCCGTAGGATCAAATTGAGAAGCAAAGACTCCATTATCACAGAACAAGTCAGTACATGAAATTATAACAGAAGAGTAATAATAGTTAAAATGAAACGTATGAAGACTATGGAGACGACAACCTACAAGTTTAAATAAACATAATCAACAATGTAAGACAAAAATTAGCTCAATTTCTTGATTTTTTTCTAGAGATCCTCGACAGAACAGAAGTAGAGAGCCATGAGAAAACTGTACAGTTTAGACATGAAAGTACGTGGATTACTGCTGAAATTTTTCAATTCGTGTGGCAGATTAATTAAAATGGATGAAGCAAAATACTGCGCGCCTTTCTGCACATGAGTCAAGAAGATGAATTCCTAATACAGACTGCATTTCTGCCTAGCATTAATTGAGTGGCAGCTAATAACTCTAGGGCAGAAACTGATATTGTTAACAACAAAGTACATTAAATAAAATATGTATTGAGAGGCCCCTGTCAGAATTCCCAGATTATTCAACAGGGCCGACAAGAAGTTTGCGAACTTACACTGCATTTGCTCGAAGCGCCTGTTCCTGAGCCAAAAAACTCTTTTTGAATCAGTAGAGTTACCACCAAAAATAATAACATACGTCATGAAATAAGCAAAGTAGATTACTTTTCGTGTTGAACTATCGCTTATTTCAGATAACATTCTGATGGTAAATTAAAGCAGCATTTAGTCTTTGAGTAAGCTCCTGAACATGAGATTTCCACGACAGTTTACTCTCTATCTGAACGCCAAGGAATTTGAATTATTCCCTCTCACTAATCATATGGCCATTCTGTGTGATCAAAATGTCAGTTTTTCTTGAATCGTTTGCTAGAAACTGTAAAATCTGAGTCTTACTGTGATTTAACGTCAATTTATTTTCTGTAAGCCATGAACTATCGCATTGAACTGTATTATTTGGTACTGTGTCAGTACTGCATACAACATCCTTAAGTACTAAGCTGATGTCATCAGCAAACATTTTATAACCACCTGTAATACTAGAAGACATATTATTTACATAAATAAGAAATAGTAGCGGCCTCAGTACCAACCTCTGGGGCACTCACCACTTCACTGTGCCCCATGGGGCTGCACGTCGTAATTATTCTCAATACCGTGCAGAATGACTTTCTGCTATCTGTTCTTAAAGTAAAAGGTGAACCAATTGTGAGCTATTCCTCTTATTCCATAATGGTCCAACTTTTGCAGTAATATTTCGTGACCAACACAATCAAACGCCTTAGTTAAATCAAAGAAAGTGCCTAGCATTCGCAACCTCTTGTTTAATATATCCTGAGCCTCGCAGAGAAAAGAGAATATTAAATTTTCATTTATTGAACCACTTCTAAAACCAAACTGTTCACGTGACAGTAAATTATGTGAACTGAAATGATCAATTGCCCTTTTATAAACAGCCTTTTCAAGAACTTTAGCAAACACCGATAGTGTAGAAACATTCTGCTGAGTTGCTAGCAGTCTCTCTTAAAGAGCGTGAGGTGGGTGTCTTTCCGACCCAGAAACGGTGTTAAAATGTTTACACTTAATGGGTGGCGGCTGGCGACACTTCCGAGTGATTGAGTAACTCCGGCTGTTCGAACTTAGAAAAAAAAATACTCTCATGTTTCATTACTAATTTTGTCACTTAACATTATCCTTCACTTTAATAGAAGTAGTCCCAAATTTTACCCTTCTCTATCTGCTTGGTTAACTATCTTCCCATATTTACGTGTACTTTGAATCTTTTGTTACTTTGATCACAAAAAATCTTATCCCAATTGAACATAATTTTCATAGCTTGCTTTTTTTTACAATTTACTCTAAAATCACTTACTTACGGGTAGGGATCCACTTCAAAGGTATTTCATGAACGGTTATTTCTTTTGCATGATTTACTCTCTTCCTGAGGCAAAAGTAGATTGCACAAATAAAACCTACTATAACCATAACACTGGAGGTTGGTACACGATATTTTTTTGATGCTTCTCTGAACAAGCTGTAATAATCGATCTATCGAAACATGGCCTTTTTCTGCAATGACTAATTCATCTGTTTTCCGTGTTGTATGGTATCTAATGTATTATTTAGGAATGTTAGGTTTTGCATGGGTAACATGCTAAAATGTTTCTCCAGCCAATACAATATTGGTCGAGTTCCTGTACATATAGTGGTATCAGTAATCATAGGAGAAAGGCTAAACTTCGTTCTGGCTATATCACACTTGATTCCATTTACTAATAATCTACTGCGTTTTAACTCTAATTTTGTCAGCTCCGTCAATGTCTTATGCTTGTAGCAATGAATTATTACTGTCTCTGGTGAAAACATAGACTACAACCAGTGACTGCCAGTCCTTTGAAAATGTGGTTGCGACATAAATAGTACTTTTTTACACTCTGGTGCTTCTTTATTCCCTAGGAACAAAGTGAATTTTACACAATCGTTTGTCAGTTCGAGCTACCTTTGCTGGACAAACGGTGTCCAACTCCTTGACACAATTGCTAATATTTGCTCTTTATATATCAACGTGTACATCTCTTTGTTCTGACGCAAGTAACACTTCATTGGTTTGCACTGGTACCCACTTATCGATAATTTTCCATTAGACCGGATACTAATGGATAGTGAAACAATGGTAACGAAAATTTAAACTTGTGAATGGAAACTGTATGTTAATATACTCCCTAATTCGATCTGAATAAACCTCAACTGTAGAAACACGAAGGAAGAACCCTAAATTGTCTTTCATTAGTGGTACAACATGTCGTATCCCCCTCTGAAATTCTTTTCCCGCTTGCTGGAATTCCAATAGGAACTGCTGTGGTGTGAACAGTGTTGTACTTAACTGTCCAACTGTGGCATGGTTTATCGCCTCTTGTACTCTCAATTTCTATCCTCGTATCTCCCGCCTAGCCGTTCGTTTACTTCAAAATTTGGCTATTATGAGCTTCTCATCTAACATACTTAACTGATTCTATATCTCTCTTAAATCTTTATTCAGTGTTTCCGTCCTTCCGTTCATATACTGTTGCAGCCAGTATGTTATTTTTTGCATAGTTGTGGTCATGTTTAACATTCCCTCTTCCATATTTGTAATTTGTGTCGTATGCCAGGTAATTCTTGTTTCTGTATTCCCATCCATTTCTTGTCCTATCCGTATCGTACTATTTAAATTTGCGATGTCATCGTTATCTGCTTTCTCCAATATCGTTTTTAATAGTATCTCACCAGAATCTAACCAACCTATTTTCTTTCGTACTAGTGTTTCTGGAATTATTTCTGTCATGTGCTATAATTGAATCTGAAGTTTCTCGTAGGAAAACTTAAATTCCTGGTATTTGTTATATACACCTGTTAGCGTTTTCTCTTTTTCCATTTCGGAAGATACATTTATGACCATATTCCGTAAACATCGAATTTCATCTCTAAGCTCCCAAATGTCAAACGTGAGTTTTAATGACCACCTGTGGTTCGTGAGAAGTACGTCTGTTAGTCATGAGAACAAGACTTCACTTCCCAACGGCTGGATTTTAATCACCTCTGTTCCACATATGTGCAAGAACATCTGAATATTTTTCGTTCGTAGCAATGCGAAGTGCCGTGGCTAAACTCTCAGGATTTTCCATTTGCACCCGTCATGATAATCTGTTTGGATCCCTATAAGAAACACATCCAACTCTCTATCTTACGCTTCTTTGAGCAAGACTGTCTGCATCTGGCTTGTGTTTCGGCTCGTATGTCTGTACATTAATTCTGCGTATTCTGTCAGAAAATGATTCCACATTTTCATTCGCGTTCTGTGTTAAGCTATTGTACTTCTTCCTAAAAGACCTTATACTGTTCTGTTTTCTATACCTCTAACGCAAATCCCGTGCTAACTCACTGCATGCGGATACTTTATGAAGAGCTTCATGGTACGAGATGTAGGTGTGTCCTGTGTTGTTTTACCGGAGAAGGTATGTACTGTATTTACAGACGTCGGGTCAATGATTGATACAAACCAGACTGACGCTGCCAATAAACATTGTACTTGTTGCGTTAGCTATTCTTAAGTGTTTTCCGCAACTCATTATCCTCAAGTTTTCTCCGTAAGAGCGGCTGTCGTCTCGTTAGTACTTGCTGCCCGTGTTTGCACCTTGTTTGTGCAATTTACTTTTCCCTCTTTGACATGAATCAACTAGTATTAATTCCGACGATAGCTCAATAGTTACAGTTACAAAAATCGAACAGTTACATTTAATTCCTACACCTAATCATTAACCAACGACACTCGGAACAATCGTCTGCCATGTGACCATATTTTCTACAAGTAGCACACGTTGCTGGTGCAAATCTGTCACACGGGGCACTATGTTCTGAAAAATTACAGATTGTGCTAAGTGTCAGAACAAGATATTCTTGTCTACTATTACTCTTGAACTGTTATGAATCTGCGGGTTCTCTCTGTCTGTACAGGGTCACTTCAAAGTCCTTAAGTTCTAACCTGTACAACGAAGAATACAATGTTTCTTTTTAAAAAATAGCAAAGTCCTCTCTCTGACTCACCCTCTGTGACTTTTGTTGACGTTGGTGTCCCGGATAGTTGTAGGTCATCCATCTCTTACGAACTCTAGGCTGGAACACTTCTGTACACCATTTTATAGAGGCAGCCGTCTGTCGGAATGGAAACCCCTGCCAATTGTCGGGATGCAGACCGAGGTGCTGTGCGGCGACATTAGACGCAATGAAACAATATTCAAAATTATTCTATTTACTACTGAAAATACAAGTCGTAGCTGCTTCTTCTGCGTCGAGTGGCGGCTACGTAATCGCAGGAGAATCCGCTGAATCAAATAGTTGACTCACGGCTGCCGAGCAAGCTGCCTCAGCTAGGAGTGGAAGTAGATGACACCCTGATACAGCGATTTGCCGCCAGCTAGCGAGGTAGGCACGTCCCGTCGTTAGCTCGGCTTTGAGACAGCGATGACCACGACGTTTCGGGGAGTACTCAATTCCTCCCAGATCATTGCCCGCCCTGTCCACTCAGGTGGACCTCGATTTCGGATGCCGTATAACCATGCTGAATGCTGAACCTGGCCCACTGGCACCGTCGGCCTTCAGACCCGTGCGACGCTAGAGTTTAGGGTAACTCCTGCCTTGGACCAGTGTCTTGTTGGTAGATCCACGGACTACCCATCAGCGCTGGCTGCTGTGCTGACGTCGGTACTGGTTACTCCATCAACAGTGGCTTCGGATCGCTGATCATCTCGTAGGGCAGGAAGCTCGTGACCGACGCTAAAACAATCTCACGCACAAGATGGTATCACACTATAATCAAAGAATCGACTGCGAACGACATGAACGCCATCGATCCTACCGATCGAGTGCCGAGCGCTAGTAGGGAAGAGTATTTATGTTGCCGAGGAGAGGCTTTGGTCTACGATGTTATTCGTAACGACCGAATTGACTCTGTTCTTCTCGAATCGTCAGCGGTCTTTAGTTACGCTACATTTGTTTAATGTATTTGTTACAGTGTCTTTACACTTCATGGCTGGCGGCTGTCGACACTTCCGGGTGATTGAGTAACGTCGGCTGTTTGAACTTAGAAAAAAATTGTCTTTGAATTTCCTTACTAATTTTGTCACTTAACAGTGTTATTGTCTATCTCTTTCGATTGGTTCATGTTACAGGAAATTGTCATAGCTAGAAAAATTGCGACATTGCAAAAATTAACAAAAGATGTGCCTTTATGAAGACTTGAATACGGCTAGGAAAATTTTCAATGAGACATCTTAATGTCTGTCAGACAATGGCGGCCGAAAACAGCGATTATGGTTTCTCAGCTCTGGAGTGAGGTTGACGTTCTAACTAATCCCAGAGATGTTCCATCAGGTTCATGTCGTCACTCGAGGCAGGGAAGTCCATTTCTGGAAAATTATGTCCACAAATGTTTACAAATGCTGATTTATGACAGGATATATTATCATGTTGATAACATTCATGGTCTCCAAACTGCTCCTCTACTATACGAAATACTCAATACCACAGATTGTGAATATTCTTCTGAATTTATCATCTTTGGAAATGCAATAGCGGGAGCAACCCCTAACCACGATAAAAAGCATTGTACAGGGTGTTCCACACAAACCTCCCTGATTTCAAGGACCCAGGAGAGAAAAACCACAGTAGATACGTCAATGAAAAATGCACCACATTGTAGAGCATCTCGAAGAATTTATATTCCCGCGTCAGAAGTGCCAAGTATCGTCTCCAGAGTGCAGCATGGTCGCATGAAGTGAAAACGGCGACTCCACAGCAGCGAGCGCAAGCAGAAGTGTGGTTTGCAGAAACAAATTCGCCGGTTACTGCTCAAAGAAATTATCGTCGTTTGTATGACTATGATCCAGAGACAGTGGAGAACATCAGACAAACGTTTCTCAGAAGCCCACGTAAGTCAGTTCGTCAAGCATCTAGGCAACTTGATGTACCTCGATCAATAATGCATCGTGTAGGTCACCATTGTCTTCGTATGTGTGCCTACAAAGTGCAAATCCTGCAACATCTGACGCCGAACGACAAACCACGCCGACAACAATTTGCTGCGGATATGCTGCAGCGTGTTGATGTGGATGCGAGCTCTCTGGAAAGATGTTTATTCTCAGATGAGGCAACCTTTCATCTATCAGGAAGGGTTAATATGCATAATGCTCGGATTTGGGGTTCGCAAAATCCGCACTTTGTCATTGAACATGTTCGTGGTAGCCCTAAACTAAACGTCTTGTGCGGGCTAATGCACGACAGAATTGTTGGACCGTTCTTCTTAACGGAACAAACAGTGAATGGTTCACTGTATCTGGATATGTTGGAGCAGTTTGTGTACCCTCAGATAGAAGACTTGCAACCCAACATCGTTTTTCAACAAGATGGAGCTTCGCCACATTGGTCAACGGCTGTTCGCAAGTTCCTAGATAGGAAATTTCCCAATCGTTGGATCGGACGCGGAGGACCCATTGCCTGGCCACCACGTTCACCCGGCATTACGCTGCTTTATTTCTTCATGTGGGCATTCGTGAAGGACCGCGTGTGTGCGACCAAAGTGGACAATATTCCTACGTTGCGGTATCGTACCACTAATGAGATTGCAACAATAACAGAGTAAATGTTACAAAGAACTTGGCAAGAAATTGAATATAGAGTCGATATTCTTCTTGCTACAAATGGTTCACATGTAGAGGTGTATTGATGATAAATAAATAAATTCTTTGAGATGCTCTACAACGTGGAGCATTTTTCATTGTCGTATCTACTATGGTTTTTTTCCCTGGGTCTTTGAAATCAGGGAGGTTTGATTGGGACACCCTGTACTGTAACAATCCGTACTTCATTGACGAAAGGTGGCGTACAACGCTGCCGATCTCTCGTTTCTAATCGTCCACTGTCCAGTGGCGTCGCTCTTTACGTCCCTTGAAGCGTTGCCTAGCATTGACACAGAAATGTGTCGACCATTACAATCATTTTTTCTACAGTCGTTTGCGGTGTGGTACGATCTGAAACACAAGAAAATTGGCAGTTCGTGAATTCATTCAACATCGACAATTACACTATGCAAAAAGTGAGATTTACCTAGATGATGTATGTAATCAATAGTATGAGACAATTGTTGCAATCTGTAGTAACACTGTTATTTGCTTGACACTCAGGAAACAGCTACAAAAGATAGCTCACACTATGCCTCTTAAATACACAAGACCATTTCGCTCACCGTCGTCAGTGACAGTGGGCAACATTATTTCCCCAAATACGTCAGCAGCTTATCTGTGTCTCATGATACCCGTGACACATGGTACATCTTGCTGATGGAGTCATTGTATCTCTTGGGTTTCAAATTATTTGTATACAGTAGCAATGAATGTTCATGATTTCATCCGGATTGCTGCGATATTCAGTTTATTTTCTACAACTTCAGGTGATAATCAATGCTTCAAGAAGATTTTTGTCAGTAAATAGTATTTCGTTGAAGTCTTCATCGTAGTCTTTTTCCTTCCGGCATACCTGTACCCATCTCTAAGAAGCAAATTTGAAGAGGACTTGAAGTGTATGCTTGTGGAATTGCGTCTTCTTCCACTTCCTCTTTTTTGCATCCAACATTAGGCACAGTTGGATTAGGGTCTGGAATTGCGTTCTCTCCCATGCTGATCTGTATGTCATCATCTCAATAATAATCTACTATCGGTACTGAGAGTATTACATCAGCAGTTGTCAAACGTGTTATATTTTTAGCACAACGTGCTTCGGGACTACGTTATCCCACTATTAAAAGCTATAAAACTATGAAGCCATTCAATAAATTACAAAACTACGCTACTGAGAACCATATAAATATATTGATATCGTCATGTAGTATGCAACATACCTCACAGCGTTCATGCCATTAGGCACCATGAAAAGTAAAAGGCCAATAGCAAACATCTACTGTCACACATAAAACTCTTCTTAGAACATCTCATGTTTTTTCCTGTTGTACTCTCAAGATGCAGTTTTAAGCTAAAGGCAGCCGCTTTCAAATTCCAAAGATAGTACTTTAGAAATGTGCCTTGAGGGTATAACATGCCAACATGAGATTTTCTAAGAAGAGTTTTGTATGTGGCCAATGTGTTTGTGTTTCAGGAGGCGCTATGTCGAAGATTTTTATCGTATACAGGGAAACTGGAAAAAACACAATCCTCTAAGTCACAAAGCGGATGAAAGTGTCTGTTGAGTGATCGTGACGGACGGCCATTGAAGAGTACTGTGACGAAAAATAAGAGGTGGATTGCTGCCAAAGTCACTGCAGAACTGAATAGAAGAAAGTCATTTGGTTCGCTGAGTCTTTTTGCACACTGTTTCCAACATCTGGCTGAGTTTTCGTCCCAGAAGTGAAACATGACGGAGGTTCAGGAATGATTTGGGCATCCCTATCGTGGTATTTCATGGGCCCCATGGTGATTATGCTCTATTGCACTACTGCCAATGATTGTATTTCGCTTATAAAGCCATTCCATGGTATAGCGTTTTTTCCCCAATGGTGATGCTTTGTTCCAAGACGACCGGACCTCTGTTCCCACATCTCACATCATTAAGGACTGGTTTTGTGAGGATGTCGATGTATTATCGTGTTTCCTCTGGCCTCCACAGTCACTAGATCTCAATGTTATTGAGCCGTTGTGGCCCATTTTGGAGAGAAGGGTGGGTGATCGGTGTCCACGTCCGTCATCATTTACTGAACTTGCCAGTATTATGCAGGAAGAGTGGTGTAAGATACCCTTGAAAACCATGCAGTCCCTGTATTTCTTGATTCCGAGATGACTGGAACCTGTTTTGAATGTCATTGGGTTTCCTACACCTTATTAGGCATAGTATGTGTTCTGTTTTTGTGTTTCCATGTTTCCATTCAGCCCCTGTACCTTCCAATATTATTAAATGCACAGTCTATGTTCTCAAGACATTTTTTCGGTACACAGTGGGCATTACTACAGTGCATATGTCGGATTGATCCATCCATAACATGTTCAGGCACACACTGTTTCTAGCGTTGTTAGATTTGCTTGTTTCTCCTGTACTGAATTCAGTTATGGATGTAAAAGTAAAAGACAATCTTTTTTGTACAGAACATGTATATTTGCTCTTAATCACGTTTAGTTTGTCACCCTTGTTCTACTACATAAGTATACTGCACAAGAATCTTCTTATGAATTCATCGTGCTGTACCTCATTAGACTGATCGTAATTTCTTCACTTTGTGAGCTGCTCACTGTTATTTCCCATGAATCAGTCATGAGTCTTGATAAAGCATCAGGTGTTACCAGGTCTATACAGGGTGTTGCAGAAAGGTACGGCCAAAGTTTCAGGAAATATTCCTCACACACAAATAAAGAAAAGATGTTATGTGGACATGTGTCCGGAAACGCTTAATTTCCATGTTAGAGCTCATTTTAGTTTCGTCAGTATGTACTGTACTTCCTCGATTCACCGCCAGTTGGCCCAATTGAAGGAAGGTAATGTTGATTTCGGTGCTTGTGTTGACATGCGACTCATTGCTCTAGAGTACTACCATCAAGCACATAAGTACGTAGCATCAACAGGTTAGTGTTCATCACGAACGTGGTTTTGCAGTCAGTGCAATGTTTACAAATGCGGAGTTGGCAGATGCCCATTTGATGTATGGATTAGCACGGGGCAATAGCCGTGGCGCGGTACGTTTGTATCGAGACAGATTTCCAGAACGAAGGTGTCCCGACAGGAAGACGTTCGAAGCAATTGATCGGCGTCTTAGGGAGCACGGAACATTCCAGCTTATGACTCGCGACTGGGGAAGACCTATAACGACGAGGACACCTGCAATGGGAGAGGCGATTCTTCGTGCAGTTGACGATAACCCTAATGTCAGCTTCAGAGAAGTTGCTGCTGTACAAGGTAACGTTGACCACGTCACTGTATGGAGAGTGCTACGGGAGAACCAGTTGTTTCCATACCATGTACAGCGTGTGTAGGCACTATCAGCAGCTGATTGGCCTTCACGGGTACACTTCTGCGAATGGTTCATCCAACAATGTGTCAACCCTCATTTCAGTGCAAATGTTCTCTTTACGGATGAGGCTTCATTCCAACATGATCAAATTGTAAATTTTCACAGTCAACATGTGTAGGCTGACGAGATCCTGCACGCAATTGTTCAAAAAATGGTTCAAATGGCTCTGAGCACTACGGGACTTAACATCTGAGATCATCAGTCCCCTAGAACTTAGAACTACTTAAACGTCACTAACTTAAGGACATCACACACACCCATGCCCGAGGCAGGATTCGAACCTGCGACCTTAGCGGTCGCGCAGTTCCAGACTGAAGTTCCTAGAACCGCTCAGCCACAGCGGCCGGTGCACGCAATTGTGCAATCACGTCATCAACACAGATTTTCTGTGAACGTTTGGGCAGACATTGTTGGTGATGTCTTGATTGGACCCCATGTTCTTCCACCTACGCTCAATGGAGCACGTTATCATGATTTTATACGGGATACTCTACCTGTGCTGCTAGAACATGTGCCTTTACAAGTACGACACAACATGTGGTTCATGCACGATGGAGCTCCTGCACATTTCAGTCCAAGTGTTCGTACGCTTCTCAAAAACAGATTCGGTGACCGATGGATTGGTAGAGGCGGACCAATTCCATGGCCTCCACGCTCTCTCGACCTCAACCCTATTGACTTTCATTTATGGGGGCATTTGACAGCTCTTGTCTACGCAACCCTGGTACCAAATGTAGAGACTCTTCGTGCTCGTATAGTGGACGGCTGTGATACAATACTCCATTCTCCAGGGCTGCATCAGCGCATCAGGGATTCCATGCGATGGAGGGTGGATGCATGTATCCTCGCTAACGGAGGACATTTTGAACATTTCTTGCAACAAAGTGTTTGAAGTCACGCTGGTACGTTCTGTTGCTGTGTGTTTTCATTCCATGATTAATGTGATTTGAAGAGAAGTAATAAAATGAGCTCTAACATGGAAAGTAAGCGTTTCCGGACACATGTCCACATAACATATTTTCTTTCTTTGTGTGTGAGGAATGTTTCCTGAAAGTTTGGCCGTACCTTTTTGTAACACCCTGTATATTACTTAAAAATCATAATATTGTAGTGCAAGTGCCCATATTACTAATCAAGTACGTCTATGTTTACTGGTGGTTAGAATTGAAATGCTTTCTGGCCACTCTGAAAGGGTACGGCCGACTTCCTTCCCCATCCTTCCTAATCCCATGAGACCGATGACGTCGCTGTTTGGTCTCCTCCCCCAAACAACCCAACCCACTTTCTGGTCATTGTGCGAACCCCTCCCCCCTTCACCTCCCCCCCCCCCCCTTAGCTATTCAAAAGAATAATGAGGAATGGCTAGTTAGTTATCCATCTAGATCTCTTTCTCAGTGAACAACGCTAGTTAAACTGCGTGCAACCAGGTTAATGAACGCTAATCTGTGAAGCAGCAACAGGTCAATAAAAATGTTCCCCATTCTTATTCAGTATTTTCACTACAAACTTGGTGGTTTAAAACCAAAAGTAATTGAGCTAAAATCTTCTCCAAATGAAACACCTGAGACTGTGGTAATCACATAGTGTCCTTAATTATGCACAGGCATGACTAGCTATGAAATGAAATTAAAGAATAGAATAAATTCCAAAGTTTACTAGACAAAGTTGGTTTCGTTAAAAGCATTGCTAAGTAATTCAGTAAAAGTTTTCTCAAGATGCAACAACAATAATGATAAACACAAAATAAGATAATACTGAAATGACTGAGAGCTGACAAAGTTCAGAGAGGGGAGCATAAGCTTTTTAACACATTAAATTTTAACTGACTGATATCCGCTACTTAACAACAGTGATTGGAATCGTGCTTGTAACATAAGTGAAGTTGTTCTGTAGCTGTGCCAGACACATTGGCCAGGTAGAACCTAACTGTGAAATTATTGATGGTTATTACATTCATCGCTACTGTACTAATGGTGCTGTCCGTAAATCTCACTATCGTAGGAGTGTGAATGCGCTGGCTAACGTAGGTGCGTATGGCTCGCTAAGGGCGGCTGTGCACACCCTCGGACGAGGTTTGACGCTGTAGTCTGCAGGGGAAGTTCCCGCCTGGAGCGTCGTGGCCTAGGGTGACCAGACGTCCAAACAAATACAAACATTAACTCCATTTTACCTCTTTGTCCGGGGGCCCGGGCGGATTTTTACATTGTCCTCCTTTTTCACAAAGTTGCCCGTAATAAAATTATATTTGCAAATATTCCCGTTCTATTGCTTTGTTAAAAAAAAAAACAACACCTGATCTATAGATGACAGCAGGATCTTCAATTTTATCGATTTTCCACTACTAATTTTGGATAGATCCATAAGCGGGTGCGAATATCAATTATTTAATATATTCGTTCCATATTTTTTTCCAGATTCACGTTGTGTTGGCTTGACATTATCGGTTTCATGTCATGTACACGGTACTCATGTGTGAGTGTGATTTGCTGTTTATTGTAACCAAGTTAGTTGTATAAAATATTTGGCAATGCTTAAACGCAAGTGTACATTCTCAGATGTTATTTCTTCCAAATATCTTGCCTTCAGGAAAGGGAGAATTGAATTCTAAGCAGAATGTGAAGTATGTGGAGCTTGAACTTACGTCGCAGTGGCCAATAAAAGTAAGAAATAGCTTGACAGATTGTTTTATTGTAGTGGTTTTATTTCATGGTTTTTTGGTCATTCAGTTTATTTGTATTCGGAAAACTGAATGAGAAAAATTGGAGATAAAATTCTTCAGTTCTGCATAGCATACATAAACATAATTTTATTTTTTTAAATGTTATAAAACGAAATGCATGTCGCTGTTCACTGAAATTTTTTTAATTTGTTGCACTATGTGACCAAGATCTCGGACATCATATTACCACTCAGAAGCATAAGGAGAACCTTCAGGGTTGCAGTTCAATGTACAGGACAGACACATTATTTCAGCAACAGCAGTGTACTTCTGCTTTAAGTCAACGCTTTCTCGCTGGAGAAGGAGCAGGGGCATTCCACTAGGTTAGGCATCATTTGAACTACAGGTCAATGGATTGCACGCCAAAATTAAATGAAGCCATTTATTTTGATTCAGACGTTGTTAAAAAGATCTCCTCAGCCAGAATAAAAATTGAAAGCATTATAAACAATGTACTTTCTCCTCATGCCTTGAATGTAACCGCAAACGCTTCGAGTGGCATATCTTGTTTTGGTGTCTCGACCGATGGAAGTCACCATGGCACATAAAAATGTTCCCCACTCTTATTCAGTATTTTCACTACAAACTTGGTGGTTTAAAACCAAAAGTAATTGAGCTAAAATCTTCTCCAAATGAAACACCTGAGACTGTTGCACAGTATATTACAGAAACTCTACAACATTTTGGTATTGCTAATACGTATGTATCATTTATCGGTGACAACGCTAACACGACCTTTGGGGGTATAAAATCGCAAAGAAGGCAAGAATATCTACAGCAGATTAAATACATCTTTGAACAATGAGAATTTAATCGGTGTGGGAAGTCTAGCTCACATTTTACATAACGCAATTCAGCATGGTGCTGATAGTCATTCTGTTGATTTGGAGTGTGCTATTATGAAAATTAATAATTACTTTTCTATTTACACTGTTAGAAGGGAACAGTCACATTCTATCTGTGAATCTGTTGAGGTAAATTACAAACAAGCCATGCCTCATGTAAAAACTAGGTGGTTGTCTCGTTTCCCAGCCACAGACGGTACTGGAAATGTATCCTCCTCTGAAATTTTACTTTCTGTCTGAAAGCAAGCCACTAATGGTTTTGTGTCAGTTTTTTAAGAATAGGTTAAGTGAAGTCTACTTACGGCATTTAAATTCATTGTTATCTGTTTTCAGTTAAAATATTCTGCTACTAGAAAAGGAGGACAATTCTGTGCTTGAAGTGATTGAAATTTTGGATACTGCATGTAAGGTGCTTGAGGACCGATTAAATATAAATTTATTTGCCTAAAGGTTAAACAGAAGGTGGAAATTGCGACAGAAGAAGGCTATGATGAAGAAGTTAAACTTTTTATACAGGATGCTTTGTACCTGTATCAGTCGTGCCATGAATATTTAAAACGATGGCTTTGTGTGTTTGACGGCTTTTCCTGTTCCAAATGGATGTCTCTTAAAAAAGCTGTTAACTACAGTGAAGTCGAAAACGGCCTTTTGTGTTTGCAAGATAAATGTAAAGTTTTTGAAACTGAAGATGTAAAATGTTTTGAGCTATTATGTAATTCTAGGCAATTTCTGAAACAGAATAGTAATGATACTGAATTTAGTGAGTCGTCTTGCAATAAAAAATTGGACAAGTAGTTTTGTGAAAGTAAATCCGTTGATTGTCATTCAGAATTGTTAAAACTTGCTGAATACTCTTTCAGTATATCAGGGCACAATGAAAATGCAGAAAGAACATTTTCGCTCATTACAGCACAGTGGACTGATGAGAGGAATAGGTTGAGCCTTGAATATGTTAAAGGTATGTTGATGGCCCAGTATAATTTAAAAGAGTTTTCCTGTGTATCTTTTTACAGCTATCTGCTAAGCAAGCCTAAACTCCCATAGAAAATTGGATCTTCAGAGAATTACCAATAAAAGTTAAGTAATGTATGTTATGTCAGTTAATTCATTTATTAAACCCAGCTGCATGCGGAGAAACTGGGTGAATATGGTAAAGATTAGCATATTTTAATCGTTGATTTTAAGAAGGCCTATGACTGCATACATCGCAAGAGCCTGCTCAGCTGTTTAAGGGAGTTTGGCATGGCAGAGAAACTCAACAATCTGATAAAAATCTGTCTGAGCGAAACACGTGCAAAGGTGAAGATGGGAAATCACATAACTGAGGAATCTTAAATTGTGACAGGACTCAGGTAAGCAGATGGGTTGTCCCCTATCCTGTTCAACTTTGCCCTCGAGAAAATCGTACGCGAGGCTTTCCAAGAGAACGAAGGGATTGAAATCGAAGGAAAGAGACTGGCATACTTAGCTTATGCAGACGACATCTGTTTACTCTCTACGTCCGAAGAGGAGTTGGAGGAAATGACCAAAGCACTAAAGGAGGCTGCCAGCAAATTTGGGCTAAACGTGAACGAAGCCAAGACAGAGGACCTCGTTATGACGCCTGGTCAAAGTCAGACTGCTGGTCATCTACAGTAACTGCAGGTGGGAGACCAGTCCTACAAGAGAGTGCATGAATTCAAATACCTAGCGGCACTTTTCACTGAGAACTCGTCATGTGAAGCAATGATCAGTGCCAGAATACAAGCAGGAAACCGATCGTACCACAGCCTAGTACAACTGCTTCGGTCCAGATATCTCTCCAGACAGTTCAAGATTCGACTGTACAAAACACTGATCCAGCCTGTTGTTCCATATGGCTGTGAGATATGGAGTATCCGGAAATAGGACTTCCATAAGTTCCTCGTTTTTGAGAGAAGAGTGCTTCGGAAGATCTTCGGTCCGTTTCTGGGTGCAGACACAGGCGAATGGAGGATCTGATACAACCAAGAGCTTGAGGAACTATACCAGCAGCCCAACATATCAGGAATTGTCAAAGTCAAACGAATGCAGTGGGCCGGCCATGTGGCCCGGATGGAAGATCACAGATGGCCTCGGAAGCTCCTGGATATCATACCTATAGAGAAGAGACCCACATAGAGACCCAAAAAGCGTTGGAGGGACGGCCTCCATGAAGATTTAAACCAAGCATCAATAGATGTGGACGGATGACGGATAGCAGCAATGGACAGAATACAGTGGAGGAGGAAACTTGTAGAAGCGTGTGGTCTGCTGGACCTGATCACGTAGAAGAAGAGAAGAAGAAGAAGAAGAAGCGTGCCGCACCCGAAGTGTTTCGGCCGAGTGTAAGACTCGAAGTGACTCTGCTGCAAAACAGAAGCCGAAGTGTCCCATCTGGAAGCAAAATCTAAAGTCGGTCTATTCGGAGAAAATCTGAAGTAAAATTAAAAGCGCAGAGCGCGTTAGTTCCGCGAACTTTTTCCGAGTCTCAGTCAGCAATTGCAAATCAGAAAATAACATTTTTGTTCTAGCAATGAAACAATCAAGCAGACGCCTCTGTCCTTCCACTACCATAAAAAATGCGGCCTCTCCAATCAAGTGTACTGAAACTCCTCTTCCAGGAATTTTCGTCTAAACATTTTACGTTACGATACTCCAGCCAGTCCAGATGTGTTACATGTGACGCCCTTTGCGCGCTGTTTTCTATCATTGGAACAAAAAAACCAGAAAAGGAAAAGGAAAAATGTTGAGCTAGATGCCGAACAAGGGGTTGAAGCGTGTGACCTCATTCCCAGGGACTGCCTGTGTCTTTTAGAAAGTTTTTGAGATCGGTATCTCCTCTAGAAAGTTTTCTCTTAACAGTGACTCTAAAAATTAACGTGTTTTTTTACCAAATCCTCTTTACACCAGGGAAACGTTTCGCAGATATTCTTAACAGAAAAATGTTCCAGAGTGCCGCTGGCTGACCAAGTCTCTTCAGGAGGCAGATGGAGCACAATGCACAGCTACCTCTAACATTTGCCTTGTCCTCCCTTAGTTGGGCATCAGAGGCTGACGCAAACAGTGTGGGTTGCAATGGTTCTTCTACTGAACTGTCCTCTCTTCTCTGTGGCTGTCAGAGCACGCAGAAATCGCCTTAGTCCGTATCCAGTACATGCAATGGATTATCTACAAGTGTCTAGCTGAAAGAAAAGGAAGAAAGGAAGAAATCACCTACACAATCATTCTTGATGAATGGCAATCGAAAATAAAAGTGCATTTTCGCAGTGTCCCCGATTTCTACTGAATTTAATTTAAAATGTAATTGATTTGCATATCAGATAGACTCTAATCTGCATATAAAAATGTGACTGATTTGCGTAATAATGTATCGCTGGAATGAAAAGGCATTCTGCCTTGATGCTTTTCAAGTGACCACTTTTACATGTTTCCCTGCTAAATAGTAGTGGAATCGTTTGAAGCCCCACACAACTGCCAGTGGTTACCATTCTGTAATAGAATATATTCTTTCCCATAAATTCACATTTCTGCTATCAAAGGCTATGATTCTCGTTACCTTGGTATATTCATGTTTCTCAGTTTGATGTAGATGTGTGCTTGATCAGTAATCTGATCTCTCTGTTCCCAAACTGAATGCGTTTTTGAAATCAGAACGGTATTGAATGTGTGCCTCCTTCGAACTTTTCACATTTCTCTTCCCACTTCTCGCTTCAGTGGCAAGCTATCTTCACCTTATTTAGTTTCCTCAAGTTTGGGGCATTGAGTGAGGATCCTATAGAACTCACAAGTTCCAAAGAATGCTGCCAATGGTCTTTCACTATTGTGGGTGGAAAGTTGTAGAATAGCTTCCAATTTACTTAGATCTCTGCAGATGCCTTGTCGGAAAGTATGTGGCCTAGAAACTTTATCTGTGTTTAACCAAATTCTGATTTCTCCAACATTGCAGTCATCCCTGCTGTCTCAAGTGCTTCTAGGATCACATGTAAATTATCTACATGTTTTTCTCATGATTTACTTGCAATGAACAGGTCGCCCTCGTAGACATTGACTTTTTTCAGTATTTCTTCAACTAAAATTTTATCATGTGCTCTGATAAATATGGAAACAGATGCCTTAAGTTTGAATGGCAAAGCTCGAAATGGATAGCTCTTATAAACATAGGTAATGATGGAACTACTAACGAAATTCTGAGACAAAGGTTTTAGCCACAAACCAGCAGTCAAATAAATATTGTTGAGTATTTTTTCCATCAAAATTTCTGGATCTATTCTTCTATAGTTCCTGGTTCATTTCACTCCTTTTCAATGATGCTCTTTATTGTGCATACATCTAAAACTGTTCTCAGCTTCCCATTCTACTTACCCACTGCAAACAAAGGACTGTTACATTGAATATTAACTCTTCCTACATTGCCTCGCAGCAAAGATAAAGCACGCAGGAGATACGGTGAAATGTCAGTTTAACTTCGTACACGTACACACCACTGACAGTTATATAAATGATAAAGAGTTCAAATTCTCTGTGAGAGGTAGAACAGCCATCAGAGAGCACTGGTTTTGCTTGTGTTTACTGCTGCTACCGGGCCTGGTAGGATATATAAAGGGCGTGAACATCAAATGTTGAGTGGTCGCTGTGAACGACATGGAGATGCCATGCACTTGTTTGAGACAGCGTAATCAGCATCTGACAGAATTTAAAAGGGACCTCGTTGTGGCTCTCCATTCATCGGACCAGTCGAATAGTGCAATATCTAGATTTGTGGAGCATTCAGATGTGACAGTGAGGTGATGTTGGACTACATGGAAACATGTGGACACAAATACTCATCGCCAAGATTCCAATCGACCACGTCTGACCACTATAAGGGAGAATCACTGTAATGTGCAACAAACACACTTGCGCCTGCCATCTGAGAACAACTAATATACTCGCTGCGACCTTCTGTGTCATCCTGCGTCAATGGTCGGGGACTATCAGTAGCTAGACTAGGGAATTACCATTCCAAGTGTAGGCTGCTGTTAACACCACAATACAAACAGGGTCATTCTTGTCTACGCGTGGGACAGGTCCAACGAACAATCTGTGTGATGTTGAAGTAGTCCTATGGCCAGAAAGATTCAGAAATCTGCCCTAGATAAAACATACGTGGATTCATCTCGGACGTTAACTCCGTCCTACTGCGAATATCCAGGACATTAAATACCATTTACAATAATTGTGGGTCACATTGTCTCAGGAGAGGATAAAAACGGCTTTATGGAAAGCTTCCCAACGGAATTAGTGCATCAATCTAGATCAAAGAAGAGTGTGTAGCCTGATACTGCTGTTATGCGTCAAGAAAGTAAGCAGAGATAAATTTCTAAGTTTTGAACAGAACGGTACTGCTCAAGCACGCGGAAGTATCAACACGACGCAGCCACTAAGCGTAAACATTTTGACACGATTAGTCAGTCACCAAGAGTGCAACATCAACACTTACGTGTGTGATTGCGACCGAGCTTAGCGGAAAATTTTTATACGAATGCAGACAAACCAGCCTCCATTACTTTCATAACATTATGTGAGAAACGTTAATGAGGACAAAACAGCGCATGTAAGGGGTTTGATAAAGCAGTTGAGACACTGAAAAAAATTGGTAAAGCAAATGTAGTAGAACAGGTGACCGTTGACAGCTCGCAGAGAGCGGACCGGATTTCGTCATGAATGACGTCAAAAAGCAGAGCTTCTCCTCGACGCCGTAAATACTCTACTTCGCTAGGCTGGAGTCAGTCGATCAGTAGGATCGAAGGCGTTCATGTCGTTCGCACTCGATTCTCTTATCATTGTAGTCCGCAGCTCGTAGTCTAGTGGCTAGCATTGCAGCCTCTGGACCACGAGGTCCCGGGTTCGATTCCCGGCCGGGTTGGGGGTTTTCTCTGCCCGGGAACTGGGTGTTTATGTTGTCCTCATCATTCCATCATCATCATCATTCATGACAGAGGCGAGATAGAACTGCGTAAAAATTGGAACTTTGTACGGACGCTGATGACCGCGCAGTTGAGCGCCCCACAAACCAACCATCATCATCATCATCTTATTATTGTATTGTAACATCTTGTGTACTGATCATACTCATGCTGCCTTACGAGATGAACACTGATCCGTAGCCACTGATGGGTAGTCCAGGAGCATACCAACACATTCCAATCTAGGCACAAACTGCTCTAAACTCCAGCATCTCTTGGGGCAGACGGCCTACCGAACTGGGGACCAGGATCGGCATTCAACGCGACCTCACGGCATTCGACATTGTGGACCATCTGATGGGACAACACCGGTAGTGACCTGGGAGGGACAGAGTACTCCCAGAACGGCGTGTGAGACACAACACACACGCGCCGTGGTCACCGCCGTCTCCGCTCCAGTCTGGAACCGCGCGACTACTACGGTCACAGGTTCGAATCCTGCCTCGGGCTTGGTTGTGTGTGATGTCCTTAGGTTAGTTAGGTTAAAGTAGTTCTAAGTTCTAGGGAACTGATGACCTCAGATGTTAAGTCCCATAGTGCTCAGAGCCATTTGAACCATTTTGAAGGCATGGACCCGGGTTGTCAACAAGGCACTGTGAAAGCTGGTGGTGGCACCATAATGGTGTGGACTGTGCTTAAGTGGAATGGAATGGGTACTATGGCCCAACTGAAACGATTATGTTCCACTACTTGTAGACTATCTGCAGCCGTTCATTGACTTCGTGTTCCCAAAAACCGATGGAATTTTTATGGATGACAGTGCGCCATGCCACTAGGCTGCAATTGTTCGCAATTGGTTTGAAAAACATTTTTGACAGTTCGTGTGAATGATTTGGCCAGCCACATCGCCCGACATGAATCTCATCAAACATTGATGGGATATGATCGAGTGGCCAGCTCGTGAACAAAATCCTGCACAGACAACACTTTCGCAGTTACGGACGGTTATAGAGGCAGCATAGAGGCATAATGGCTCAATATTTCTGAAATTGACTTCCAACGACTTGTTGAGTCCATTCCACGTCGAGTCGTTGTACTACCTCGGGCAAAAGGAGGTCCGACACGATACAAAGGATATCATGACTTGTGTCACCTCAGTGTATACAACTCGATACGTGTATGTATAAGAAAGTACACGAAACGCCATTGTATGTGTAGCTAGAATTACTGAATTAGTTTGAGAAAACGTTTTTAAAAAATTACCGAGAGAAATTATGGCAGACCAACTACTTATGGAACGATCATGTATGTGACGAGGCATCTGGCTAATTTTCAAGCCAAAAGACCCGAAATTATGGAACGCAACGTGGTACAAACAGAAAGACAGGCAGACGAACTAAGAAATGGATACCAAGTCACCCTAGGCAATTGTCTAAGGTTGGAAATAAATTAGTTTATAGGTATTTACACGTATAATTATGTTAAAAGAGAAAGCTTAAAACTATCAAAAACAATTTTGGGCAGAATATCGGTTCAAATACTCCACTGTTGCGACCGGTACACAAGAGTAAGTCGCAAAATGATTTTGTGACTTATATCGCGAGTGAAGTTTTCTTCTTAAGGGTTATTTCAATATATCTGAGTCTGACAACTTCCTTCCTCAATGCTGGATTAATGTGGTCGTTAAATAATAAATATCTGTGGATAAATACTGACTGGGTAACTCCACATAATACACTGCCGGCCATTAAAATTGCTCCACCACGAAGATGACGTGCTACAGACGCGAAATTTAACCGACAGGAAGAAGATGCTGTGATATGCAAATGATTAGCTTTTCAGAGCATTCACACAAGGTTGGTGCCGGTGGCGACACCTACAGCGTGCAGACATGAGGAAAGTTTCCAACCGATTTCTCATACACAAACAGCAGTAGACCGGCGTTGCCTGGTGAAACGTTGGTGTAATGCCTCGTGTAAGGAGAAGAAATGCGTACCATCACGTTTCCGACTTTGATAAAGATCGGATTGTAGCCTATCGCGATTGCGGTTTATGGTATGTCGACATTGCTGCTCGCGTCGGTCGAGATCCAATGACTGTTAGCAGAATATGGAATCGGTGGGTTCAGGAGGGTAATACGGAACGCCGTCCTGGATCCCAACGGCCTCGTATCACTAGCAGTCGAGATGACAGGCATCTTATCGGCATGGCTGTAGCGGATCGTGCAGCCACGTCTCGATCCCTGGGTCAATAGATGGGGACGTTTGCAAGACAACAACCGTCTACACGAACAGTTCGACGACGTTTGCAGCAGCATGGACTATCTGCTCGGAGACAATGGCTGCTGTTACCCTTGATGCTGCATCACAGACAGGAGCGCCTGCGATGGTGTACTCAACGACGAACCTGGGTGCACGAATGGCAACACGTCATTTTTTCGGATGAATCCAGGTTCTGTTTACAGCATGATGATGGTCGCATCCGTGTTTGGCGACATCGCGGTGAACGCACATACTGGCGTGTCACCCAGCGTGATGGTATAGGGTGCCATTGGTTACACGTCTCGGACACCTCTTGTTCGCATTGACGGCACTTTGAACAGTGGACGTTACATTTCAGATGTGTTACGACCCGTGGCTCTACCCATCATTCGATCCCTGCGAAACCCTATATTTCAGCAGGATAATGCACGACCGCATGTTGCAGGTCTGGTACGGGCCTTTATGGATACAGAAAATGTTCCACTGCTGCCCTGGCCAGCACATTCTCCAGATCTCTCACCAATTGAAAACGTTCGGTCAATGGTGGCCGAGCAACTGGCTCGTCACAATACGCCAGTCACTACTCTTGATGAACTGTGATATCGTGTTGAAGCTGCATGGGCAGCTGTACCTGTACACGCCATCCAAGCTCTGTTTGGCTCAATGCCCAGGCGTAACATGGCCGTTATTTCGGCTAGAGGTGGTTGTTCTGGGTACTGATTTCTCAGGATCTATGCACCTAAATTGGGTGAAAATGTAATCACACGTCAGTTCTAGTATAATATATTTGTCCAATGAATACCCGTTTATCGTCTGCATTTCTTCTTGGTGTAGCAATTTTTATGGCCAGTAGTGTATATATCAGCAGTAAATTGTCAGTAACTTATGATACAGATTGTGCAAGCTATTCTCCAAGAACGTTGAGTCCCAATTCTTGAACATCTAGAAGTTCACGTTAAATGTCACCTAACCTATAGGTCTGTTATATGGTTGATCGAAAACTCATCTGACACGATTTTCCACCAACCGCTATTAATGATTTGTGGTATCTCATACAAAACCATATGGATGAAGGTGTTCTAGGAACATCTCCAAAATTTATTCGATGTCATGCCGCGACCCTTAAAAAGATGTGAGCGTTACACGGGGAGACTTCAAACCATAGTGAATTCTCAGCCCGAGATCAGGTATATATCAGTCACTTGGGTTCTATGTTAGGCCGACAGAGCAAATGCTACACTCCTTTGCATTATTATGCCGTGCGAGGCCTTTGACGTGGAAGAAAACTGCACACAACAGAGGTTCCTGGTGGCTTTTTAAAAAACTGGAAACTCAGCTGTCGTCTAGTATATGATACCTCCACCTAAATAAAAGAGATGGCGTAGCGCTTATGACAATAGGCTTGCATTCGGAAAGTGGTTTGGATTCCAGCCCGCCCATATTGATTTCGGTTTTCCATAGCTGGTGCCGGAAATGGTTCAAATGGCTCTGAGCACTATGGGACTTAACATCTATGGTCATCAGTCCCCTAGAACTTAGAACTACTTAAACCTAACTAACCTAAGGACATCACACAACACCCAGCTATCACGAGGCAGAGAAAATCCCTGACCCCGCCGGGAATCGAACCCGGGAACCCGGGCCGCAAATGTTGGGGTGATTGCTTCAACTAAGTCACGACCAAAGCCTTTCTCCATTTCCTCCCCCCCCCCCCCCCCCCACCGGACACCTACGTCTAAGGTAGATGAAACTCTAAACTTTCTTCATCCTTTCCACTCGCAAAGCTCACAAAACGAAAACTTTCATTCATAGACGGTCCCGACCATCTTCTTTCGTTAAGTTGCCTGGGATGATCTCGCTTCCTTCTGGTAAGGTTTCCGACTGGAAACTCATTCTGCAACCAAGAAGAGTAAGTTGGTCGAAGCGCTGTTTAGCCTCTGTCGGGGTACGCAGGTCTCGTCTTCTTGAAGATAGGAAGTTCATGTTTAACACATGGTGGCTGAATTTGGCTCCTTGGCCCGAGTCGAAGGCTTACACGGATATGAGGGTTGTTGTGGGGCGTGGCCAGAGGGCCGCTGAGGCGTTCTGCGCTGAGATATATGGCGGTCGGGGCGGACGGCGAGATGGGGAGCGGTAGCGGCCGATACATCAGCTCCGGAAGCTCTTCACAGCTTCCTTTCAAAGGAGGCCGCCCGTTAAATCGGAGGACAACTTCCCACCGGCCCTTCGCGAGCACTAGACTGTTTTCAGTACAAGGTCGCTCTTGTACTTGCACGTTACAAACTGTAGAACGGTATTAATAATTCATCCCATCCGAACATATCTAGCATTTGCTGTGAAAATGAATATTGGAAGTATAAACGTAGATGTTTAAGTTTTCGCAATAAAATGAAAGACATTATGAATTAATAGAGAAATCTGACATTTCCAGGGAGGAGGTGCCGGTCTTAATATAATTTATTAAATAAAAACATTTTAATTAAACAGTTTTAATGCCATGACCGCAGTTGTTTTTCCTTATACTGTTAAAGCACGATAACTAGTTTCGGGTGCTTTCTGCAACCATCTTCAGATCGTCCAAACCGTAAAAAAGAGCTGAATATGCAGTAAAAACTATCATTAGCGCAGTCATGCAATTACATGTATTCTTATTGTGGGCCAAAAAGACTAGACATTATCTCGTTACAAACTTTCTCCTGAGCGAGCCAGGTGGTAAACCATAACTTGGAAAGATAACGGTAATAAAGAAGGCGAATGACCAGCTGCATTACTAAAAATTGCATCAAAAGCCCATTATTTGCAGTTGTATAGCAGGTATTCTGTTCTCACTATAATGTCTGCTGTACAACTGCAGGTAATGAGGTTTTGATGCTGTTTCCGCTAATGCAACTGGCCATTCGACTTCTTTATTACCGTATTCTTGCCAGATTATGGTTTACAACTTGGATCGCTCAGGAAAAAGTTTGTAACTACATAATGTAATAGTCTTGATGAGCGACAAACCGAATGCATGTAATTGCATGACTATAATTAATGATGATAGTTTTTACTACATATTCACCGCGATCTGAAGATGGTTGCAGAAAACAACCGAAACTAGTTACCGTGTTTTAATTGTACATGGAAAAAAATTGCGATATAGACATCAATTTTCTTTAAATAAAAAAAAATTTTATTTAATAAATTTAAAATTCCTTTTTTCTAGTCTTCTTACTCTTTCCAATATTTTTGTTGCGGTACGTCAACTGTTACATCGATCATCCTCTATTACAGAACGTCTGTCTACACCTCTACTTTTAATGACTGCAAATACTTTAGATAACTTGAGTTTTTGTTATTTGCTCGAGAAAGTAGAGCTATGAAAGAGCAGTGCCAGTATTACATTACCTTTCGTACTATGAAAAGCTCATTAATGCATTAACCTTTAACTGTTTATTCATTCTCGACTTTGAAGCATTTTCCATGCAATATAGATCTGCTAGTGATAAACACCACTCAGTTTCTATCCTGAATTCAGTTTTTTTTGTGATGCGAAAATAGGAATGTAATCATTTTATGCTACAGTATTGTATTTCTGTTTCCTTATCTTCGTTTAACTTTGTATTTGAATAATACTGTCAATACAAATAAATTATCTCCATGAACCATGTACCTTGCGGAAATGGAAGGCTTGCGTGCGTCAACGATACAGTTAGACGCACCACAGACGCAGTCACAATGGAACGGTATTTGTGGAGAGACCAAACTACTCCATAGTTCCTGAAGAGGGTCAGCAAACTTTTCAGTAGCTGACCTATCCTTGTATCATTACAGTGGTGGTACAGCGAACTAATGAAAGCAAGAGCAAGATGTTGCCCTTACTTTTTTCCCAAGGGCATGCAGCTCTGGTGTATGGCTTAATAATAATGACAGCCATTTGAGTAAAATATTCTGGAGATAAAATAATCCTCCATTTGGATCTGTGGGCGGGTACGACGCAAGAAGATGTCGTCGTCAGGAAAAACAAAAATAGCATTCTACGGGTCGGAGCTTGGAATGTTAGATCCTTTAATCTGTTAGACAAGTGGGATAATTTGAAAAGAAAATTGGTTGATTAAAGTTAGGTACAGCGTGACTTAGTGAAGTGCGGTGGCAGAAAGAACAGAAGGTTTGGTCAGGTCAGTACAGGTTTCTCAACACAAAATCAAATAGGAGCTATGCAGGAATAGGCCTAATAATGAACCAGAAAATAGGAATCCGGATAAGCTCCTATGAACAGCATATTGAACGTATTATCGTGGCCAAAATAGACACGAAACTTACACCCACCACAGTAGTGCAATTTCAGATGCCATCTAGCTCCCCAGACAATGTAGAAATTGAAAGATGTTGAGATAAAGCGAATTGTTCAGAGAGTTAAGGGAGGTGAAAGTTCACTTCTAATGGGAGAGTGGATGACAGTAGTAGGAAAAGGAGGAGAAGGAAAATGGTTGGAGAACATGGAATGGAGGAAAGGAATGAAAGAGAAAGTGGTAGGGGGGAAAGGAATGAAGGAGGAAGCCACCTAGTAAAATTTTGGAGAGAGCATATTTTAATCATGACTAACATTTGGTTTAAGAAACACAAAAGAGGTTTGCATATGTCGAAGAGAGCTGGGGTCATTCTAAGATTGCACACTGGTCATATAGTGGTAAGACAGAGATTTAGCAACCAGTTTTTTAACTGTAAGGCATTTCCAGCGGCAAGTTTGGGCTCTGACCATAATACTTCGTTATGAACTGCAGACTTAAAGTGAAGAAATTGAGAAAAGGTAGGGAATTAAGTCGGTGGGACCTGGATGAATTGAAGGAACCGTACATTGTTGAGAGTTTTAGAGAGAATATTAGGCAATTTGGACTGAAACAGGAAAAGAATACAACGGAAAAGGAATGCATAGCTTTGAGAGCTTAAACAGGGAAGGCAGTAGAAGATAATATAGATAACAAAATAAGGCATTGAAGAAATCCCTCGATAACACAGGGAATTTCAATTTAATTGGCGAAAGAAGGAAGTATGAACCTGCAGCAAATGAGGCATGTGAAAGGGAATAGACAGGGTCTAAAAAAGAAGACTGCTGGAAAGCGCAAAAACTTCGCATAGCGTGGCAGACTAGAGGACAAATAAATGGCTGTAGATGCATGCATAACTGTGGGATAGATGCCACCTACAGGAAACGTATATATTTGGAGAAAAGAGAAGCAGCTGTGCGAATATGAAGAGCTCAAATGGCTGGACAGAACTCAGAAGTGAAAGCTGGAAAGGTGGAACAAATATACTGGGTTGGTCATAAGTCAGTCGTCACTAGAAATCCTTTTTTTATTTTGTGTAGCGTAGTGGTAGTCATTTGTGAACATGGCAAGCACGTAATACCCATGAGTCAGTTGACACTATCAGTTTGAAGTTATATCGTTTGTAGTTGTCAGAGGGATAATTAACAGGAAATTACTAAGAACAGCATGTATTTGTTCTGCAAATATGATGGAAACATGAGCGTCGTTAGAGCTATGTTTGTGACTTGTTTGTGGAACGTAGCCTAACATGCATCCTCCGTCTGGACAAGGTATTCTCAGATTATATTTAAGATTTGGGTCGGCAGCGGAGCCACCTCATTCAGGTGAGCCAAAGTCTCTTTCTACAGAAGAGTATCTTAATGTTGTGGCACAGTGCTGTGTGAAGTCACCAACTAAATCTCAAAGGAAAGCGTTAAAGGAGTATGAAATAACAAGAAAACGCCTACAGATGCTTCAGAAAAAGCTAAAACTGAGACCATACTGGCCTACTTTAGTTCAAGACCTAAATGAAAGTGACCGGCAGCCATATGCAATTCTATGAGTTGTTACACAAACTGAGAAGAAGCCTATCCCAACTTACACAAAAGCATTCTTTGGAGAGACGAAGCGACTTTTAAATTGAATGGCAGAGTGAACAAATACCAGTGCGTGTACTGGGATTCTAGGAATCCTGTGGCGATGAAGAAAGGGATAAAATCTCCTGGAGTGACTGTACGGTCAGGGATTTTCAGAGATCGACTAATCGGGCATTATTTTTTTAACGGTGCTGTATTTTCTGCAGATTACCTAGATATGTTTCAATAAGTGTTTGTAGAACCGGAGAATAGGTCACTTTTTGAACATCTACTGACGATTACGGAAAAGCTGATACAGCAACAGGATGGAGCACCTCCGCATTATTGAGTTATTGTGAGAGACTTTCTAAATGAAAAGTGCGATGAATGGATTGGCAAACTGGGTATTATTGAATGGCCTTCACGATCCGAAATATCACATCCTTTGATTTTCCAGTCTGCGGTGTACTAAAGAATGAGGTTTATTCCGTTAAGATTTGTGCTGTTGAGGATTTGAAGGAACCACTGCAATCAAAATTTGAAAAGCCATAGTCCCTGAATATTTGGGACAGTATTTGTAAATCAGTGTTCAAAAGATGCAATGTTAGCATTGGTCTCCAAGAAAATCACATTAAACATCTTTTGCAGGTTCATTGAAAACTACATATACTTCTGTGTTGCTAACAAATTTGTATTTTCATTTGTTCAGTATTATTACGTCAAACGTATCTTTGAAAACTGAGTTATGGCCCATCCTGCATAGAGGATCTATATGAGTTACGTATACAAGCACTCATCTCAGTCAGCACAAGTACACATCTGACACTACAAAAGAAGTCTGGGTTGCAAACCAACTTCACTAGGACCTTGAGCAGTGATGCAGGATTCCTGCATCTGCTCCCCTACACTCATTACTTGAGGATGAGATTACTTTGACTTTTGGTGTAAGGTACACAAACTTGAAGATATTACCACAGAATGAGAAGAGGGAATGCGTGAAAGTGACGTGGGAGATATGATACTGAGAGAACAATTTGATAGAGCACGGAAAGATCTAACTGCAAGAAAATCCCCTGGAGTAAACGGCATTCCCAAATCGTTACTGAGATCTTTGGTAGAGTCAGGTACGATGAAGTTTTTCTGCTTGGTTTGGAAGATATATGAGACTGGCAAATTCCCTCAGACTTAAGGAAGAGTGTAATAATTTCATTTACACAGATGACAGCTATGTATACTACAATTTAATAAGTCGTGGTTGCAAAACATGGGCACGAATTATTTAAAGAATAAAGGAAAAGTTGGTAGAAGCCGACCACGAGACAGGTCAGTTTAGTTTCCGCTAAAATACAGGAACACACAAGGCGATACTGACTCCTGAAAACGGGAATTTGTTAACATCTGTTACCAATTTAAGTGTTAGGAAGTCTTTTGTGAAGGTATTTGCCTAGATTGTAGCCTTGTAGGGAAGTGAATCGTAGACGATAAACAATTTAGACAAGAAGAGAACAGAAGCTTTTGGAGTGTGATGTTACATACGAATGCTGAACATTAGGAAGATAGATCGAAAAATAGATGAGGAAGTAATGAATAGTTTTGGGTAAAAAAATTATAGCACAATTTGACTAAAAGAATGGATTGGTTGATAGGAAACGTCGTGAGATATGAAGAAATTGTCAGTTTGGTGATGGAAGGAAGTTTAGGGGAGGGGGTAAACATTTTAGAGGGATACCAATGCTTAAATGCAGTAAGCACATTCAAATAGATATAGGATGTGATACTCATACAGAAATAAAGAGGCTTTCACAGGACTGCATCAAACCAGTATTTGGACTGAAGATCACAACAACAATGCAAATAAACTTCTTCTATGGTATGGAAACGCGCGCACATACACACACACACACACACACACACACACACACACATACACACACAATTTAACATGAGGTTTTCAATTGATTCTGTTTAACAATGTCCATTATACATAGTGACTTGTCGTAAAATATACTTTGTCTTTAATAACTATCAAGTTACCTACGCCGTCGTCTGTTAGGGAGAGGGCAACTGTGTGTGTTCGGTCAGATGTTTACGATTTCTGCCCCACTCACTTGCTTATCTTCTCTATTTGTCTAAGTTATTGCTGCTATTACTACCATATTCCCCCTGCAGAGGCTATATAAGACCATTTGCTTGGCATGTTTTACTCCATTGTATGGACGCCCAAATAAAGGGTGATTCAGGAGGAACGTAACATAATCTGTGAGGTGATTCAACATGTGAAAAAACCCGAAAAAGTTCTATGAACTGGTGTGCGATTTTCGATCGTTACGAAACTGGAGCGCGCTGAAGACTACACACATCCATGAATGGATATGGAGACAAGTGTGAGTATTACGTACCGAAATGCTGTGGTGGACAGAATAACGGTGAGTTAGATGACAACAGATGGCAACCATTGTGACTTCGCACCGAGGTAACAGCTGCAAGCATACCCAGTATGTAATCGTGGGTTGGATCAGTGAGCAGGCATGAGGGATTGTTTGTTTTGTGCTTGAGTGTTGTTTAATTGAGCAAGTCTATTGTGCCCATGAATACCAACTTGCTACATACATTTACACATGCAGAATATGGAGACATGTTGTTTGTGTAAGGGTACTGTAATGATAGTGCCTGTGCAACTGTGACATGATACCCGAGATGTTTCCCTGATCGAGGAACCCCTTTTTTCGGGGTATTCCCCAGAGTTTCTCAAACATTACGTGAATCTGGAACACTACCAATGTACAAAGAACATCAGTGCGTGAGGCCGTCCACTCAGCTGAGGAAAGGAAAGACATTATTGCAACGGTAAAATGGAGTCCCGCCACCAGTTCACAGCGCATCAATCGTCAGCGCGATATTCCACAAACGCGAGTGTGGTGTACGTTAAATTCTGAGTGCTTGTACTCATTCTGTGTGCAGCCTGTGCAACATCTGCACCCAGGTGACTCAGTAAGCAGACAACAATTTTGTGAATGGTTGGCTGTAAACAGTAACATCGTGCAATACACATTATTTACAGATGAAGCTACATTTACATGCAGTGGTATCATGAGCACCTGCAATTCTCGTACATGGGCTACGGAGAACCCACATGGCACTAGGGAATCACAGTTACAAGTTAGGTTTTCAGTGAAAGTCTGGTGTGGTATGATTAGTGACCTGGTGTAGGACCTGTGTTCCCACCAAATCATGCAACAGCCACAGCATATGCACATTTCCTGTTAGAAGACCTATCTGCACTTTCAGAAGAGGTGACATTAGAACAACGACGACAAATGTACCTGCAAAATGATGAATCACCGATTAACTGTACCAGACAAGAATCCCTGTACCTGAATAACACATTTCATCAACGGTGGATTGACTGTGGTGGACCCATTAACTGGCCTACCAGACCACCCTACCTAATGCCATTACACTTGTAAGACGTTGTGGTCTCCTGACCTTCATTGCTTACATATTCCGCCCTCACAATCATATTCCGCACATCAAGACGCTTCATTCGAACCCAAACTCGATAAGATAAAGTCAGTGTTGTATGAATTCATGTAAACGATATGCAAATAACAAGTAAGCGCACTGTGGTTGAAACACTCGAGGCTGGCGTACACACATATATTCCCGACACGACGGTCACAGGAGCTTTTAGTTCGGGAGAGCAACCGCATGCCAGGAGGCCGGTCCCAACCTATCTACGTCGGCCGGTGACCGCCCGTAGAGCAGACAGCGTTTCCCCGAGTGAAAGGACGACCCTGTGTTCGGCTTAAAAGCAAATTCCGCTACATTGTGTTGGAGCGCCCAGCCTACGCATTCTTTACAAATATAGCATGCAGTTTCAGAGATTTTCACAGGGAGACAGCAAACGCCAAACGCCGATGCTACAGATTTCCAGATTGGTCGCCTTAAACGAAACGTCATTCTCCTGTTTTAGACGAGCAATGCTGATTGGCAGACGATATTTCTGACGCCTTGAGCTGAAGGAGTAGTGGAAGAGACCGAAAGATATACCCCCTTCACGTCTGGCGTGGAGAGGGGCCGTTCCGTTGTCGCTCTTGGAGTGAGAACACGTAACGAGAGCGTGCGCGCTCGTACGTGTACTCAAAGAGCGAGGAACAAGTCTCTCCTCAGTACTTCACTGGGAGAGCACCTCTGTCGAGAGCGAATCGGCGTGCGACTCTATATTGAGTCCTTGCAATTAAATGTTGTTCACTGTGTTGGCCGCCACACTTATTGTGCGGTGTGAACAGACAGAATGCCTGTGAGCGAATTTTGAGTGGCATCACAATAGAATGGTTATCTGACCGGTGTACCATGCCAGTAGTTAGACTAGGGGCGAATAGGAGTCCTTGACTTCATCAAGGCGTAGGGAGAGTTTGATTGGCGAAGGTCAATCCAGATAGAACGAGAGTTATCTTATTTGTCAGCAGCGAGCGGTGCAGACAGCAGTCATCGCAGCTTATGGTATTGTGCGCTACAGCTCTTGTGAGCCCCATATTTCCTCCACAACAGTACACTTCACTGCATTTCACACGCGACAGCCTCAACCATACCTAGCAACATTCTAATGGATAATTATTCAAGTTGAGTAAACATGGCTCTCAGCCATTCTGCCAAGTCAATAACAATCTTAAAATTTGTATAGAAATTTCATTAGCGAATCCTATCCTTGAGAGGTAAGTTTACATTCCGAAAAGAGCCCGGAAATAATGTGTTCAAAAAATGGTTCAAATGGGACTTAACTTCTGAGGTCATCAGTCGCCTAGAACTTAGAACTACTTAAACCTAACTAACCTAAGGACATCACAAACATCCATGCCTGAGGCAGGATTCGAATCTGCGACCGTAGCAGTTGCGCGGTTCCAGACTGTAGCGCCTAGAACCGCTCGGCCACTTCGGCCGGCTAACGTGTTCAGTTCATAACTAAAAGTGCCATTGTGATTTCTCAGAATTTTTGCAAAATAAATAATAATATTCGTTAGTTTCATGTTTTTCTTACACTAACTAGCACTACTCCAGTACCCAAGTATCCCACTAGTTACGTAAGAAATTTTGTGAATTTTTGTGTAATTTCCTTACAGTGAACGACTCCGGAATGTGTTTATTGCTGAAAGTTTTTCAGGCATTTCTCTTTAGAACGTTAGGAGCGTCTGTCTGACTTCTGTAGTAGTGTGGGGGTGGAAATTGCATCTTGCAGGAGCCACAGGGTAAAGGGTACATCTCAGATTAATCCGTTGCGCAGAATGACAGAATAGCACCCACACGTTACCACAGACACTTCTGTTTATGAAGCTGGTTAAAAGGGGATGTGTGCGCTACAAAGACGCATACACGTCAAGAACTTGTCGCTAGCATCGCCGAAGCTGTTGCACGCGTTAAAGCCCGCCGAGATGACGTTCGATGCGCTATGCAACACACCCTCCAGCTCGTTGACAAGTGCATTGAGGTGGGTAGGGGACTTTTTGAACACGTGTTGTTGGATGGATCAGTCATTTGTCCTACCATATTCTGTCCACCGCAGCGTCTACACAGTATTTCGGTAAGTAATATCCACACTTGTCTTCATAATCATTCGTTGATGTGTGTACTCTTCAACCTGCTCGAGTACCGTAACGATCGAAAATCGGACAGATGTCCGTAGGACATCATCGGTTTATTTTTACGTGTAGAATCATCTCACAAATTATGTGACATTGTCCCTGAATCACCCGGTATTCGAGGTGTTTCATAGTTCATGTTCGCACTTCTAGAGACAGTAAAGAGGACTTAGTAGATCAAATTCTACATAGAAACCCATGTCCGGAAACGTTTCATTTCTGTGTTATAAGAAAGACTAGCGCTACTCAGTCGCACACTAGATGTTTCTTATGCAGTTCGTCTTTTATGGTAGGCTACCCACTTTCATGAATGGTACGATGACGCGATGTCACGTGATGTCCTCTGTTTCCACTTGCCTTACTGTTGCGCTTCCTGGAGATGCGTCAGTTGACATTACGGTGTCTAGTACTGCAGCAACAGGATGTCTGATTATATTTTCGCAGAGTACACCGATATGTTGTTAATTTACGGTGAACCTCGCTGTAATGGAAGAGAAGCTGAAAGTCTGTACTACGAGTACTGTCCAAATCTGGTGACTCAACTTCATCCAATGTTTGCCAGAGCAGGGAAACGGCTGCAGGACAATGGGAAATCCACAAGTGGTAGAGCAATCTGTGGTGCTCCAAGAAGGCGACACACTGCGTACTGGAAGAAGTTCTTCATTATGTTGAATAGAACTCATCAACGAATACTCAAGCCATTGCTCGTGACTTGCGTGTGTCTCACTCGTCTATCTGGCGTGTTCTGCATGAATAGTAACTCCCCCATATCACCCTCAGAAGGTACACGCCATGCTCCTGACGGATTTTGTAACACGTGTCAATTTCTGTACTTGGTTTTTACACCGTTGCTTGGATTTTCCTCAGCTTCCAAGGCCAATTTTGTTCACCGACGAAGCACATTTCAACAGGGAAAATGTTTTGAACGCTCGAAATAGCCACATCTGGGATCAAGACAATCCCAAAGTGACGTGTAGATGAAGATTTCAGCACATCATCGGCATCAGTATCTGGGTAGGTATCTGAGCTGGTTATGAGATTGGGCCGTACAACTTTCATCCAAGTCTAACGGTTGCCAGGTATTTGATATTTCTACAACAAGTGCTGGTGGAGTTTTTGGAAGACTCGCCATTGGATATTCGGCGCGAGTTATGGTTCCACACATGATGGCCCTGCGTACTTTTGCAGTTTGCGTCTGAAAACATCTGAACGTACCTATGGGACAAGTGGATCAGTCGAGGCGGACCACATGCTTGGACATCAATATTTAACCCCTATGGACTTTTTCTTATGGGGCCACATGAAGAGTCTTGCTTACAAGACCCTTGTCCAGTCGGAGGAAGATCTGGTTGCACGGATCATGGCTGTGGCGGAAGTGACTCACTATACACCACACATGTGGGACAGAGTTTATGCGAACTTATTGCGTAGATGCACTGTGTGCACCGAACTTGGTGGTCGTAATATCGAACAACTGTTGTAATACCACAGTAAATAGGAGTGAAATCTGTACATCTTCTTTTCCTTGTAGTATGGAAACAATATTTCCGGACATGGGTTTCTATGTACAACTTGTCCTACTAAATCCCTCTACAACCTCTAGAAGTTTGTAACATGAGTTGTTAAACACCTTTTATAAGAATCATCATAAGAATGCTAATTTGGACGGCTATTGCAACCAAAAATATTGATCAAATCAGTGAATCTCATAGTCTTTCTTTTTCCAGGACCTGAGTAACAGCACATGGACAACACATTCAGCATTTCAGCGGAACTGCTTGCAGTTGAGAAAAGAGAGTGTTCTGATTTCACACACTTTCTTGTGCTGTTGCTCCCGTGATGATTATTTCGTCCAAGTAATATGCACATGCCGAAATGTTCTGTCTTAGTTATTAGGGAAACCAATTAAATGTTGCTGGTGCCCTGCCTTACCAAGTGGCAAACTATGAGAGCGATGGAGTCCGAACCATGTATTAAACATATCCGTATTTTTTTATTTTTCCTCCAGAGCCAACTTCAGGTCTGTTTTAAAAAAATCGTCTCCCTTAACCTGGCGAATAATTTATCAGGCTTTGGAACGCCATAAGTGTCGCTTATTGTCTACTGACAAAACGCAACTTTAATATCACATCACAGTCGCAAAGTTTTGTTACGCTTCCAAATAACGGTGAGATGAGTAGCCAACATGCTCAAGAATATGTGATCAGTGACCTCAAAGGCGACCAAAAGGTCCAGTCATGACTTCGCATTTCCTTTAACAGTATATTGGACGTCGTGTGCGAGGAAAATGCAAGGTACTTCCGAGGTCTCTAAAGTAATGAGAGTTTCAAATAACAGTGGGTCACCTGATCTGAGAGCAACTCTGCGATTTCCTGACACAAATAAATCAAAGGCTGAAGTGGTGTTAGCACGAGACTGATTTGTTTCGTCATCGAGAAATCAGAAACATTAAAGACGTTTAAACCAACGTACTTTGAGAAATTGAGACTGTAACTATCTCTAATGGTAGTACGAGATGGACAACTACGACAGCGTGATGAAAAGTGATGCCTCCGAATCTTTTATGTGAAAACTCTTACGGCTTTTTAAATAAAACAAACGTAATTAACATTGTACACCTTTATTCCTCATGTCTGCATAATTTCAGCCTTCTGCCGATAGAGGGCTCAGAATTGTAGCTTGTAACACGGTGTGTAACGTACCTGTGTCAAGTTTATCCACACTCTCCTTCAGCATGACAATGCCAGAGCACACACGAGCGCTGCAGTATCTGCAACAATCCGACGCCTTGGGCTCACTGTCATCGATCATCCTCCATACAGTCCCGACTTGGTCCCATGTTATTTTCATCTCTTTCCAAAACTTAAAGAACACCTTCGAGGATTTCGCTTTGATAGTGATGAAGCAGTGCATGCAGAGGTAAGGTTGTGACTCCATCAACGAAGTGAAACATTTTATGTTGACGGTATGAACATCTCGTTGGGAGAAATGTGTTCGTCGCCAGGATGACTATGTTGAGAAAGAAATACGTAGACATGAAGAGTAAAGATGTAAAATGTTAATAACATTTGTTTTATTTCAAAATCTTTAAGAATTTTCACATAAAAATGCGGAGGCATTACTTTTCAGCACGCACTCGGATTTTACGGGAATAACCCAACGAAACTTATCTCGTGATGGGAATTTGTTGTCGAGTGTAGTCTAACAATCGCCTGTGCATTGCTACAAGACAAGGCTAACGAAGATGATATATACCGGGTGATCAAAAAGTCAGTATAAATTTGAAAACTGAATAAATCACGGAAGAATGTAGATAGAGAGGTACAAATTGACACACATGATTGGAATGACATGGGGTTTTATTAGAACCAAAAAAATACAAAAGTTCAGAAAATGTCCGACAGATGGTGCTTCATCTGATCAGAATAGCAACAATTAGCTTAACAAAGTAAGAAAAAGCAAAGATGATGTTCTTTACAGGAAATGCTTAATATGTCCACCATCATTCCTCAACAATAGTTGTAGTCGAGGAATAATGTTGTGAACAGCACTGTAAAGCATGTCCTGATTTATGGTGTGGCATTGGCGTCGGATGTTGTCTTTCAGCATCCCTAGAGATGTCGGTCGATCACGATACACTTGCGACTTCAGGTAACCCCAAAGCCAATAATCGCACGGACTGAGGTCTGGGGACCTGGCAGGCCAAGCATGACGAAAGTGGCGGCTGAGCACACGATCATCACCAAACGACGCGCGCAAGAGATCTTTCACGCGTCTAGCAGTATGGGGTAGTTCTAATAAAACCCCATGTCATTACAAGCATGTGTGTCAGTTTTAACCTGCCTATCTACATTATTCCGTGGTTTATTAAGTTTTCAAATTTATACTGACTTTTTGATCACTGGGGTAAATCCGACCCAGTAATTTCTTGTGGCTATAAAACGCTTATCCGAGGTCGGATCTTAACGTTATATACGTTACATTATAGGTAATATAAAGGAGCAACTGTCTGCAAAATATTTTTGTTATACCTCTTAGCAACCAATAATCATGAGCTAATAGCGAGCATCAAGACGGATACAGGGATTAGTGAGCACAGGGTTGTCGTAGTGAGACTGAATATTGTAACCCCCCCAATCGTCCAAAACTAAACGAAAAATATATCTATTCAAGAAAGCAGATAAAAATTCACTTGACGCTATCCTGAGAGTCAATCTCCAATTCTTCCAAATTAACAATGTAAGTGTAGACCAGACGTGGCTAGAATTCAAACCAATAGTATCGACAGCAATTGAGAGACTTGAGACTTACACCAAACGACGCACGCAAGAGATCTTTCACGGCTCTAGCAATATGGAGTGGTTCTAATATAACCCCATGTCATTACAAGCATGTGTGTCAATTTTTACCTGCCTGTCTACATTATTCCGTGGTTTATTAAGTTTTCAAATTTATACTGACTTTTTGATCACCCGATATACAGGGCGTTACTAAAAGGTACGGCCAAACTTTCAGAAAATAATTTCTCACACACAAATAAAGAAAAGATGTTATGTGGACATGTGTCCGGAAACGCTTAATTTCCATGTTAGAGCTCATTTTAGTTTCGTCAGTATGTACTGTACTTTTGATTCACCGCCAGTTGGCCCAATTGAAGGAAGGTAATGTTGACTTCGGTGCTTGTGTTGACATGCGACTCATTGCTCTAGAGTACTAGCATCAACAGGTTAGTGTTCATCACGAACGTGGTTTTGCAGTCAGTGCAATGTTTACAAATGCGGAGTTGGCAGATGCCCATTTGATGTATGGATTAGCACGGGGCAATAGCCGTGGCGCGGTACGTTTGTATCGAGACAGATTTCCAGAACGAAGGTGTCCCGACAGGAAGACGTTCGAAGCAATTGATCGGCGTCTTAGGGAGCACGGAACATTCCAGCTTATGACTCGCGACTGGGGAAGACCTATAACGACGAGGACACCTGCAATGGGAGAGGCGATTCTTCGTGCAGTTGACGATAACCCTAATGTCAGCGTCAGAGAAGTTGCTGCTGTACAAGGTAACGTTGACCACGTCACTGTATGGAGAGTGCTACGGGAGAACCAGTTGTTTCCATACCATGTACAGCGTGTGTAGGCACTATCAGCAGCTGATTGGCCTTCACGGGTACACTTCTGCGAATGGTTCATCCAACAATGTGTCAATCCTCATTTCAGTGCAAATGTTCTCTTTACGGATGAGGCTTCATTCCAACATGATCAAATTGTAAATTTTCATAGTCAACTCGTAAAGACATTCGCATCTGCATTGCAGCAACTGCTCGGCGAATATCGTTTTGGTTGTGTTTTCCGTTTTTCGTGTGTAATTTCGTACAATTAAAACAATCGAAAACATACTTGTTGTGTTTTGGTTGTCTAAAAGTGAAATGCGGCAAAGCTGTCAAGGTGACATTTTCGTTATTTAGAATGATCTATATAGTAACACTAGTGCGAAATCGCTACGCTTTGCCGTTTTTCACAAATAGAGGGCGGTCGGGTTTACCCACCTGGTAGGGTTTACCCCACCTTACTCTTATATATTGAGTAGAAGGAGTTGTCATTCAGAAATTCTTTTAATTTGCTTTCAAATGTTGATTGGCTATCTGTCAGACTTTTAATACTATTTGGCAAATGACCAAAGATTTTTGTGGCAGCATAATTCACCCCTCTCTGTGCCAGAGTGAGATTTAATCCAGATCTTCACTGTTCTGGGTTAAATCTCACTTTGGCACAGAAAGGGGTGAATTATGCTGCCACAAAAATCCGTGCGCCAGCACACGTGCGGAAGTCAGATTTCGTCATAATGTGCAGCTACAGCACATACTAAGTAGATGATGAATCTTATAACAATATGTACACTCCTTGCTCTGGTGAGAACAGTCACATTGTGGAACAGCTGAGACGCAGGGGCTACCTTAGACGAGATTGTCTTCACCATAGTGGAAGTCAGAGTCACCAGGGTGATTATGCGAGAGTGTGTGGATGATAGTGATCCGCGAGAAACTGATGGTTTGGTCACCAGGGAGTACTGAAAACTTGTTGGTCCGATGCTTGCTGACATGGTTCAACCTATGCTTCTATGACCTACGGATAGGCCGTGAATGGCACTGATCAGTGAGGAGGGTTGCATAAGTAAAAGTGGAGACCTCCTTCAAAGACGGGTCAAATAGCTTCAATGACAGAGGAAGGATTCCTTGTTGGGGGCAAATCGGGCAGTGACGTTAATTATGGAAGAATCCTACTTAGATGGTTGATACTTTTGGCTCGAACAAACAAGTGTACGATGTCTATGAAGAATGTGTAAATCAGATGAGCGCGAGTGGTACAGGTTGTAACCTCCCCACAGAAATTATGGAATGAAAATTTGAAATGGAACCACACAATAATATTGATTAAATAATGAACCATGAACCAAATGTAACCTCCCAACAGAAATAATAATCTCTGGTAAATTTTATAAGGACAGCAGCGCTGACCTTCGGCCCTGTATTCTGAATAAAAAAACAAAAATTCTTACCTCAATAAAAACTGCAATTATATCTGTTCTTCAAAATTATATATATATATATATATATATATATATATATATATATATAATTTTTTTTTGATTCTTGAAAGGAGTCACGATCCGTTGGAAATGTTCTTTAAATTGAAATGAATGTTTTTCTTTAAAAGAGTTACTTTATAAAAAAAATTATTATTGGGGCAATTTTTTTTGAACAAATTAATTAGAATTAACATAGATTATTAAATATGCGCAATGCTGCTTCTTTACCTTCTACAACAATACTCATCCTCCAGAGTCCTGACCAGAGTCGCGAGCAGAGCACACAGCCGACGCATGCCGACTCCCGTCGACTACTACTGTCCACTCGCTACTAAAGCCGACCGACTACTACTGTATCCGACTGACTACTACTGTCGATTCGCGCAGACTAGCGCAGACTCGCGACAAGCAACAACTAACAATAAACTACTCTCTGGTCAGAGATTCTGTCATGCCTCGCCCATCGCCGGCGAAGCATACGCCTTACAAGGTACGTCGGTAGTTTTTGTTGAGGGTTAAATTAACGCAAGTAGCCGTTACACGCGAACTGATTCGCAACGCACTTAAAGCAAGTCCCGGTTTTTTGTGAATGAGAGGAAACCTGGTATTACCACTGCGCTCAATTTACGTTACAAAAGCAATAGGTCCATAGACTACCAGGAGAGAAATAACGATAGATGAAATTAACAAAGCGTTACCTGAAAGAGTAGAAATGTTGTTGTGGTCCCCTTAAATAGATATTTCTATCCTCTGATGTTTCAAGACGGAACTTGCTGCACCTGCTTTGCGTTGTCCCTGTAACAACTTGTAGTGAATGCCATTCTGTAATCGACGACATAGCCCACGATCAATATCCCACTCCGTAATACATACCAACGGTGGTCTCGATTACAACTCACCAGCAATTAGCAAGGAGATACATGGTGTGAACAAAAATATGGAAACACCACAAACGCAACACAGTACCGCACCTAATGCGTGGATATTCAAAACAACTTCCATTCGTTTCGGAACGGATAAATACAAATCGTAAACGGCTTTAGAGAGAACCTCAAACCATCCTGTCTGCAAAATAGCGGCTAGTTCAGTTAAGTATCGTGGAGGTGGATAGTGATCAAGTACCCTCTTCCCCAAAGTAGACCACAAAGGCTGAATAATATTTAGACCTGGTGAGTGTGGTGGCCAGGGGAGATGCGACAATTCATCCTCATGCTCACAAAACCAGTCCTGGGTGATGCAAGCGGTATGAACAAGGACTCTGTATACTTACATGGATATGGTGTCTGTTCTTTCGGACATGCCGGAAAGAACAGACACCATTGATGACCTGCAGCCGTCTAGAACGAAATTAGAATTATATTAATACCTTCAGCTGCTGACGGGCGTTGATATATATCAACGGAGACAGGCGAAAATGTGTGCCCCGGCCGGGACTCGAACCCGGGATCTCTTGCTTACGTGACAGACCCTCTCTCTCTCTATATATATATTTTTTATTTTTATTTTTATTTTATTTATATTTATTTTTTTTTTTTTTTGGCCCACCTTCTCCCCTTACAGCCCAGCCAATCTCTCACCTGTGTGGAAAAAGGATGGTATTCGATTGATGAAGAAGGAAAAATAAACATTTTTTCCAATTTGCGATGTGAGTAGAATTAACAAAAGTATCTATTATTTGTAGCCCTCCGTTGCGCAAGGTATGAAATGAAATTTCTTCCTGTATATTTCTTCTTTCAAAAGTGGTAAAAAGAAAAACTTATATGACAAAAAGGACTATCACTTCATTGCTGAGGAAAATTTACTCTTCTGTTCTGCGAGAGAAACGAAATGCAAGAACATTAAATGGGAAATAAACCCGCTTTCTGCAGCAGTAAGCGCCTTGCATAATATCGTAAAATGTCAACGATAACTGAAGTCTCAGGAAGCAACTAGGTTTATGTGTAGAGAAACGCTGGATTTGAAGTATTTAACCGTTGATTATGATGTGCAGTAGATTTCCAAATAATCTCCTGTAGTCACGATGTTGGCTTATTTTAAGGTGTTCAATTTCGATGTAAGAGTAATAATATAGGAAAATAGCATGCCTATTCTGCGTAATAAACGATGCTGTGTGGCCCATGATCCACGTTGCAGCGTTGTTTTTTGCTAGTCGATACCTCAGTATTTGTGGCTGAATGATCTCGAAAAGGTCTACACTATTGGGCGTCGTGCGTCCTATCACCGACAATCTTTGAAGAAGAAATGTTGGAATTTCTTCTGTAGGTCCGCACTTGAGGCTATGAATTAGTGTATCAACTCTCCCGCATGCGTCACAGTTGGGCGTTGGATGAAGGCCTACCTTATGTAGCCTGTCATTCGTTGCTACTTTATCGTTGATTGTAAGATTACCAATCAGCTATGACGCGTGACGGTAACATGTCGATGTGCACATTCCGCCATACTCTACTCCATGTTATATGTGGATATTTGTCTACGAGACGATTCGTGTGGTTTGTTGTCATGAGAAGATTGTAAAGTTTCCTGTTGGTCAGACTTCCAGTATCGACGATGTTGTGTCGGATGTAGCTCAGTTCCATGTAGCACAGTCGCACATGTCGGTAATAAAACTGAATGCCGGTGATATCAGCGGGTGAGTCAACGCTATGAGGATTCCATCGCTGGATGAGGTTTATGATGATACTGGTCCTCCGTGTACAAACTTCCTTTCCTGTGCGATCTGGGAGCAGGAAGACACATTTTTTATGTACCTTAATGAGGTTAAGACCACCTTTGGACGTAGGTAAAGTTAATAGATCAAATTGAACTTTGAAAATGTGTCCTTTAAAAAGAAACCGGCAAAGTGCTTGTTGTATAATCTTTGTTAGATGTTCGGAAAGTGGAAGAATTTGCGCCAAATAATTCATTTTGCTGGTAATGGCAATCCCTATGGTCTTAACTTTCTGTAGTATGTTAAAATCACGGCCTGAGTGGAGTATCAAAGCAGCACGTAATTTGTTAAGCATTTGTGACCAGTTCTTCGTCAGGAATTTGTCTGGATTGGCCTCAAAGGTTACGCCGATAGCTTTGTGACAATCCTTAACATTGTACCAGGTAACATGGGAAATATCTCCAATACCGCCTCCGATGGGCAAAGCTGTGGTTTTAGTTCTATTTAATATTGCTCCTGAAAGAAACGTGAAGGCTTGTAGAAGAGTTACTGCTGACATAAACTGTAGTGACGATGAAAGAGCTACGCAAGTAATGTCAGCATACGCAATGCATGGGATAGTAACAGAATCGATGTTAAGCCAGATCCCACAGTGCACTAAGTTGTGCAGTAGCAGATCTACTGCAATAGCGTACAAAATCATTGACAGAGGACATCTTTGTCTGATGGATTGCCCAATGGCAACTTCTTTTGTAAAATGGCCATTAATGAGAATCCTCGAAGAGACGTTTGTAGTAAGTTTGCGAATTAATTCTATGAGATGAGGTCCAAAACCTAATTTTTCCATGCTTTTAAAGAGGAAGTCATGACGTACACGATCATACGCCATCTCAAATTGTAGAAAGATCAGGGAGCCATTTCCTTTGGTTTCAGCGTATAAACAGATGATGTCCCTCAAATCACAAGCAGCTGAGATTGCACTTCGGCCTTGCACTGCACTGTATTGGTAATGACCTAGAACCTTGTGCATAACGATTTGCATCCGGAGCTTTATTGATCTGGTAATGATTTTGAAATCGGCGTTCAGGAGTGTGATGGGTCGCATGTTTCCTACCTTCCTGCTGTTACCTTTTTTCGGTAAGGGCAAGATGATCCCTTCCTTGAATGCCTTGGCTATACCTCCAGGTGCCAGATTTAATTCGCAATCTCGAGGAGTGTCGTGCTGATGATGTTCCAGTAGCGCTGGTAAAACTCAGCGCTGAGGCTGTCGGGTTCTGGTGATTTCCCTTTCTTTGCACTGTGGACCGCTAGTAGGATTTCGTCCTCCGTGAAAAAAGATTCCAGATGTTCATTATCCTCGTGTGACAAGCGGCAACTCAAGGTCCTCAGAAAATCGTCGCACAGGTGGTCATCAAGTGGTTGCTTCTTGTACAGTTGACTATAATAGTCACAAATGTGCGAGATGATGTCACGTTGTTGCGTGATGACATTCTAGGCGTCATCAACGACGGCTTCAATCAACATGTCTTTACATCGTTTCGTCGTTCTCGGAATATGGTACAGAGAGGCCCGTTCTTCGGCGGCAACGTCTTTTGGGTGGGCTCGCACGACGATTCCTTCCATTCGTTTGCGTTGGATCGTCGTGATTTTCGCTTTTCATCGTTTGATCTTGACATCGATATCGTGAGAAGGATTGGTAGTGATTTTCAAAGGACATGCAAATGTGTTAACTTACATTACACTGACATGGCTTAAAGCCGTAATATGTAAGTAACATGGATACATAGTTAAAATGCCTTGTATAATCGGCACAACGTTGAGATACAGAATGAATCTGTAAAATAATTTTTTTAACATTCTGTATATTTCAGCAACACATGAGAATGACTTAATGCCGAAATTGCAATAGTGTAATAAAAACTTATAACAGTCACTGGCGTAAAGATGGCGCCTTTCATTGATACAGTTGCTGAAAGGTTCAAAGATAACTTGAGTTTAATTTCAAACAAGTACCCATCTCATACAGTTACAGTGGGTGGTGACTTTATTTTACCTTCGATATGTTGTCGAAAATACATTTTCAAATCCGGAGATACGCATAAAACATCCGAAATTGTGCTAAACGCACTCTCTGAAAATTATTTCTAGCTGTTATCTCATGAACCCACAAGAATAGTTAACGGTTGTGAAAACACACTTGACCTCTTAGCAACCAATAATCATGAGCTAATAGCGAGCATCAAAACGGATACAGGGATTAGTGAGCACAGGGTTGTCGTAGTGAGACTGAATATTGTAACCCCCCAATCCTCCAAAACTAAACGAAAAAATACCTATTCAAAAAAGCAGATAAAAATTCACTTGACGCTATCCTGAGAGTCAATCTCCAATTCTTCCAAATTAACAATGTAAGTGTAGACCAGATGTGGCTTGAATTCAAACCAATAGTATCGACAGCAATTGAGAGACTTATACCAAACAAATTAACAAACGACGGAGCTGATCTCCCTCAGCACACAAAACTGGTCAGAACACTGTTCCAGAAACAACGATAAAAGCATTCCAAATGTAAACGAACACAAAATCTCCAAGATTGGCGATCTTTTACAGAAGCTCGAAACATATCAGTGCGAGATGCTTAAAATAGTTTCCACAACAAAGCTTCATCTCGAAACGAGGAAGAACGTCCAACGAGATTCTGGTCGTTTGTAAAATATGCAAGCGGCAAGTCACAGACAATTCCTTCTCTCGCGATAGCAATGAAAATACTATCAACGATAGTGCTGCGAAAGCAGAGTTACTAAACACAGCCTTTCGAAATCCCTTCACCAAAGAAGACGAAGTAAATATTCCAGAATTGGAATGCAGAACAGCTGCCAACACGAGTAACTGAGAATCAGATATCTTTGTAGTAGTGAAGCTACTTAAAACACTTAATAAAAGCCAGTCTTCCGGCCCAGACTATATACCAGTTAGGTTCCTTTCTGAGTATGCTGATGCAAAATCTCCATACTGACCAATCATATATAACCGCTCGCTCGACGAAAGATCCGTACTCAGAGACTGTAAAGTTGCACAGGTCACGCCTATATTCGAAAAAGGTAGTAAGAGTAATTCACTAAATTACAGGCCCGTATCATTAACATCAATATGCAGCAGGATTTCGGAACATACGTTGTGTTCGAACATTATCAATTACCTCGAAGAAAACCGTCTATTGACACACAACCAACATGGATTTAGAAAACATCGTTCTCGTGAAACACAATTAGTTATTTACACACACGAAGTGTTCAGTGTTATTGACAAGGGATTCCAGATTGACTCCGTATTTCTAGATTTCCAAAAGGCTTTTGACACTGTACCACACAAGCTGCTTGTAGTGGAATTGCGTGCTTTCAGACTATCGTCTCAGTTATGAGACTGGATTCATGATTTCCTGTCAGAGAGGTCACAGTGCGTAGTAATTGACGGAAAGTCATCGGGTGAAACAGAGGTGATTTCTGGCGTTCTCCAAGGCAGTGTTATAGGCCCGCTGCTGTTACTTACTATATAAGCGATTTAGGAGACAATCTGAGCAGATGTCTTAGGTTGTTTGCAGATGATGCTGTCGTTTATTGTCTAGCAAACTCATCAGAAGATCAAAACAAATTACCAAACCATTTAGAAAAGATATCTGAATGGTGCGAAAATTGGCAGTTGAACCTAAACAATGAAAATCGCAAAATGGAATACGTTAAACTTCGGCTACACGATAAATCAGTCCAATCTAAAGGCCGTAAATTCACCTAAATACCTAGACACTACAATTACAACCAATTCAAATGTCTCTGAGCACTATGGGACTTAACTTCTGAGGTCATCAGTCCCCTAGAACTTAGAACTACTTAAACCTAACTAACCTAATGACTAGCTCTGAGCACTATGGGACTTAACAGCTGAGGTCATCAGTCCCCTAGAACTTAGAACTACTTAAACCTAACTAACCTAAGGACACCACACACATCCATGCCCGAGGCAGGATTCGGACCTGCGACCGTAGCGGTCGCGCGGTTCCAAACTGTAGCGCCTAGAACCTCTCGGCCACTCCGGCCGGCTAACCTAAGGACATCACACATATCCATGCCCGAGGCAGGATTCGAACCTGTGACCGCAGCGGTCGCGCGGTTCCAGACTGTAGCGCCTAGAACCGCTCGGTCTCCGCGGCCGGCTTACAACCAATTAAAAGTGGAAAGAACACGTAGAAAATGCTGTGGGGAAGGCGAACGAAAGATTGTATTTTATTTGCCGAACACTTAGAAAATGCAACATTTCCACTAAACAGACTGGCTACGTTACGCTTGTCAGTCCTCTTTTGTGTGTACTGCTGGGCCGTCTGGGATCCTTACCAGATAGGATTGACGGAGTACATCGAGAAAGTTCAAAGAAGATCAGCACATTTTGTATTACCGCGAAATAGGGGAGAGAGTGTCACGGACATGATACAGGATTTGCGATGGACACCATTAAAACAAAGGCGTCTTTCGTTGCGGTGGAATCTTCTCACGAAAAACTTTCTCTTCCGAATGCAAATGTATTTTTCTGTCGCCGTCCTACGTAGGGAGAAACGATCATAATAATAAAATAAGGGAAATCAGAGCTCGCACGGAAAAATATGTGTTCGTTTTTTCCGTGCGCTGTTCGAGATTGGAATAATAGAGTATTAGTGTGAGGGTGGTTCGATGAACCCTCTGCCGGGCACTTAAGTGTGATTTGCAGAGTATCCATGTAGATGCTGATGTAGATGAAACATGCCGTAACAAAGCAACTGAATTGGACCACACCTATAAGCTGAAATAAACATGCAAGTTAGTAAATGCATAGGAATTTATATCTGATTCTTCTAAATGAATCTTTTCATGCTGTTAAAGAAATTTTTACATTTGATAAAAAGTGCAAAAGAAATAAAATTCTAACTGAAAGCATCCCTAGCAGTATAACAAGCTTATGCTACCCGCCACCAGACTGGGGCTTATGACGTAGCAACATTGATAGTCTCAGTGCCTGTCACTTTGGCTCCTGTGATGCAGGGGCCCCCATGAACCTAGCCGTCACATCATCATCATCATCATCATCATCATCATTTCAGACTGATTATGCCTTTCAGCGTTCAGTCTGGAGCATAGTCCCCCTTATAAAATTCCTCCATGATCACTATTCAGTGCTAACATTAGTGCCTCTTCAGATGTTAAGCCTATTACTTCAAAATCATTCTTAACCGAATCCAGGTACCTTCTCCTTGGTCTACCTCGACTCCTCCTGCCCTCTACTGCTGAACCCATGTGCCTCTTGGGTAACCTTGCTTCCCCCATGCGTGTAACATGCCCCCACCATCTAAGCCTGTTCGCCCTGACCGCTACATCTATAGAGTTCATTCCCAGTTTTTCTTTGATTTCCTCATTGTGGTATCCTCCTGCCATTGTTCCCATCTACTAGTACCGGCAATCATCCTAGCTACTTTCATATCCGTTACCTCAACCTTATTGATAAGGTACCCTGAATCCACCCAGCTTTCGCTCCCATACAACAAAGTTGGTCGAAAGATTGAACGGTGCACAGATAACTTAGTCTTGGTACCGACTTCCTTCTTGCAGAAGAGAGTAGATCGTAACTGAGCGCTCACTGCATTAGCTTTGCTACACCTCGCTTCCAGTTCTTTCACTATGTTGCCATCCTGTGAGAATATGCATCCTAAGTACTTGAAACCGTCCACCTGCTCTAACTTTGTTTCTCCTATTTGGCACTCAATCAATTTATATCTCTTTACCACTGACATTACTTTCGTTTTGGAGGTGCTTATCTTCATACCATAGTCCTTACATTTCTGATCTAGCTCTGAAATATTACTTTGCAAACTTTCAGTCGAATCTGCCATCACAAGTAAGTGATCCGCATATGTGAGACTGGTTATTTTGTGTTCACATATCGTAGTCTCACCCAGCCAGTCTACTGTTTTCAACATATGATCCATAAATAATATGAAAAACAGTGGAGACAGGTTGCAGCCTTGTCTTACCCCTGAAACTACTCTGAACCATGAACTCAATTTACCGTCAACTCTAACTGCTGCCTGACTATCTATGTAAAGACCTTTAATTACTTGCAAAAGTTTGCTTCCTATTCCATAATCTCGTAGAACAGACAATAACTTCCTCCTAGGAACGCGGTCATATGCCTTTTCTAGATCTATAAAGCATAGATACAATTCCCTGTTACACTCGTAACAATTCTCCATTATTTGCCGTAAGCTAAAGATCTGGTCCTGACAACCTCTAAGAGGCCTAAACTCACACTGATTTTCATCCAATTGGTCCTCAACTAATACTCGTACTTTCCTTTCAACAATACCTGGGAAGATTTTACCCACAACGCTGATTAAAGAGATACCTCTGTAGTTGTTACAATCTTTTCTGTTTCCATGTTTAAAGATTGGTGTGATTACTGCTTCCGTCCAGTCTGATGGAACCTGTCCCGACTCCCACGCCATTTCAGTTATCCTGTGTAGCCATTTAAGATCTGACATTCCACTATATTTGATGAGTTCCGACTTAATTTCATCCAACCCAGCCGCTTTATTGCACTGCAGTCTATTGACCATTTTCTCCACTTCCTCAAATGTGATCCTATTTCCAGCATCATTCCTATCCCATTGTACATCGAAATCTGAAACATTACTGATCGTATTTTCACCTACATTGAGCAACTCTTCATAATATTCCCTCCATCTGCCCAAGGCATCAACAGGATTCACCAGCAGTTTTCCTGACCTGTCCAAATACTTGTCATTTCCTTCTTACCTCCCTTTCGTCACAGATTGCTTAAATTATTAATTCATAACGGCCACAACAACTAGGATGTGTGGATATTAACGTAACTATAGTAATATAGGTGAAATCACAAGTACGAATGGAAAACAATGAGCCAGATTATTATTTTATTCAACCAAATGGTACAAAATTTGTGTCGCGGCATCCGCCACATGCAATTGCACGAAAAACAATCAAAGTTGCTTAAGACATGCAATCATATAAACTTAATAATGAAGAGAAGCAGTTCCAAATTGCCACTGACTTGTAACTACTGGCCAAAGACCATGGCTGAGTTGAGGAAATGAACAACGACAACTCCGTGGCTTTGAATAGCACGAAACACAATCTCGTGAGGCTAATTCATTATATGAGTGGCCACTTAGCACTGACAGAATAAGAAAAGAAAGAAGAAGATTAACACCCCTTGGATACTGCCGGTTCCCCACTTTACCCATATTACAGTTGATTTTGCCCCACGGTATCTAATCTGAAACCCATCTCTGCTCATTCCGATGTGCACTTACTGCTTTGCATTGTGCGGTCATTATAGGGGCTGACTTGCTGGTTACGGTACTAGAGGTTAGGTTGTGGCTGCCGCTCAATCCGTCGCCTCATTTGCTGGTACCAGATGCAAGTTTCGTGCTTTGCTCCCTCACTTTGACTCCTTCCTCTACCGAAAGTCTCCATACTGAAGCAAGTGAGGTCGAATACTCGTACCAAGTCCGTCCTCCTCCAAAGTTACACACCTAATAGACACCGAGGTTCGAACACTGCATCCGACCTTTACCAAGCCTTAACTCCGAACAGCCACTACTTCCAGGCTGAGCCTCACCACCTACGCTCAGAGCAGTGCCTCGTCATCTCTTCTCCAACCAATTTCTGAGCATACGCGAGACACAGTTTCGAACTGAAATAATTTGCAGTAACTTTTAAGATCCCATCAGCACGTCCAAGAGGAGAGAGCCAATCAGGTTCGCCTTCGCCTAAGGCAGAAAGCGCACCCAAAAACCACCATCCAATAAAGCGCCAGCGCCAAGCTTCCTCTCCCACAATAATTTAGCCAAACACCAAGCATGTTTTTCTTTGTTGCAGAAATGATCTCATAAATCTGGAGAAGATGCTATCAAGCCTGAAAGCTCTGCCACCTGCGTTCTTCCGACTCGGCATAGAGCAACAGATGATCAGTGTCTGGGAGGCGCAGAGACCAACGTTCTATAGGATGTATGTATTACACTCCGCAATATGGACATTGTCACCATTGATGAGATGTTTAAAAGAAACCATTAACTTGCACCATAAACACCGAATGAAAATCGCGCGCCACAGTAATCACAAAGGTTGCATCATCAAGATCGAAGGCGATCCACTTTGGACGTACAAACAGTGCAGGACGATCAGCTAGGTATCTGTATTAAAGTATGCGTATAGAATCCTATCGGTGTAACGGGGTGATGAGCACTAATGAAATGTGTCAGCAAGCGAAACGGTCTGTCGTGGAGCTTGTGGTGAAACTGGCTATCCTTTAAGGCGTAACGGCAGATAGTGCTTTAATAGGCTTTATAGGCACGGAAAAAACAAACATTCAGAGGCTGAGCCGGCCTGGGTGACCGAGCGGTTCCAGGCGCTACAGTCTGGAACCGCGCGACCGCTACGGTCGCAGGTTCGAATCCTGCCTCGGGCATGGATGTGTGTGATGTCCTTAGGTTAGTTAGGTTTAAGTAGTTCCAAGTTCTAGGGGACTGATGACCTCAGGAGTTAAGTCCCATAGTGCTCAGAGCCATTTGAACCATTCTTGAATTCAGAGGCTGAATTTGTCCAGTGGTTCCAGGTGGTATGAACTGTAATGTTACACACTTTATAGGAGGGATATTTTGCTCTAAAGGAGATTGATTTCTATACGGAGACCAGGAATCATGCAAAAGCAAGTTATTTTTACTAGCTATTGCCCAAAATTGGTGCTAATACCATAGTTGTAGTTCTCTTACGCCAATTTTCCCACTCTTGCTTGCTGTGACGTAATTATTCCCTACCGCCCTTTCTAGCTCATGCACACGGGAAAGAATAGTGCGGGGCACAGCATCTCCAGCTTTGCACAGCACAGTAAATAACCTTCCAGCCAATTTACCATCCAGATTAACAGTCAACATAATTGTATATGAATACGCTATGGCATTGATGTTAGTTAATCTTGATATAATTTTCTTGGTACATCTATTTTGCAGGGTTCCTTTCATATGCATTTCCTCTTCATATCCATGTCGTTGAAGCTGAAAACAAATTCCTTACTGAAAGATGAGATAAAGTTATTCATCACATCCTCAAACTTTCGGGCCGACTCCCCTGTCTGCTTTGCGTCATGTTGACACTTTGTTTGTAATTTCGTTATCTAACGTCTTTTCACTTTCACTTGTTAAGCATGTATCGTCATCATTGTACTCCTCATGTGCATTGTCCGCAAAGTAGAGAGTATACGCAATAGACATTCTAGTGATTCATCTTGCAGAAAGGTTATTATTCGTCTGCTATTTCTTTCTCACTCTGGGAAATGTCTTGGATTCCTTTCTGACGAAATGTCAACTTCGGCAACCGTTGTCGTACATATAATACAATATTTGCTTTGTCTATTGTTGCCATTACTCTGCTATGGTTTAAATGGCTTTGAGAACTATGGGACTTAACTTCTGAGGTCACCAGTCCCCTAGAACTTAGAACTACTTAAACCTAACTAACCTAAGGACGTCACACACATCAATGCCCGAGGCAGGATTCGAATCTGCGACCGTAGCGGTCGCGCGGTTCCAGACTGTAGCGCCTAGAACCGCTCGGCCACCTCGGCCGGCACTCTGCTATGTATCAACACCACTAATACTGTAGCACCGTTGTGAGTTACTCGTTTATTAAGCCCTTCACCATCGCTCCGTAGCCTCATGCTATGCTCACCAGTGGATACCTCCAGGCCCTCCTCCCGTTGCCATTAGCAGCTAATATTGCGACTGCATCGTAGAGAATATATGGGGCGTCGAATGCCGTAAACGTCGTTAACCTTTTGCGACCTCGTACTCAAGGGGTTCCTTGTAAGTCTTTAAGGCGAACCCAAGTTATGTTCAATAGGGTTCTGGAGTGCGGAGTACTCTGATCACTGTGTTTAAGTGATAATCTCATTAGTGACACACCATCCACCAATGAGGCTCTGTGGATACTAGAACTGTCACTACTAAAGCGAAAAAATTGTTGATGGGGTCATAATACAGTGCAACTAAAGGTGGAAGAATCTCGTCACAGTTTCTGCTAATGGCTGAAGATGAAATATCCCTCACCACGCCATCAGTGTGTTGGGATTTTCCTGTCACCAATAATTATGATGTGGGCGTCGAACGGAACACAACCAAAAAATCGGTAGGCGTATTCGACGCGAAACCACAAGGAATCAGAGTACAATTCAATGCTACACACGGAATGGTCCCATCGGCAATGTTCATGTGTTGTCTTTCTTCGGGCACTATGGTGTCATGTTATTGATGGGTGAGACATTAAGGACGTACTAGCATACAGGATCACGGTATGAATGCATTACAAAGACAGTGAAGCAAGCCAAGCGCTGTATCATGTGTGAGATACAGAGGCGAGCAAGTGTGCCGGGATTTACCCCATTTCACTGCTAGTACCGTCATGTCACCTTAACGCGTCTGCCCGTAGCGCACAAGTATTGCACCACAATTAAGTATGAAATTAAAAATCAAAATTTATGTTTAAAACTTTGTTAAAAATGTAGTTTAGTGTTATAATGTTCCAAATAACAACTCTTTATATTCTAGAGTTAATAGTTTACCTAAAATGCCGTTTTAAGAGAAAATAAGTTGCGCTACATAATGAAGCTAGAAAGCCAGAATTTGGTCAGAAGGTGTAGTTAGAGCTCGTAAATAAGTGGTGCAGGTTTCCAAAACCATAAAACAAAAATTAACACCGGAAGTCACGTTTTTAGGAAAAATCAAAAGCGCTAAATAATGGTCTTAGAAACATGAAAATTTGTTTTATGCTTCAGTTCTCCCCAAAAATAATAACTGAAAGACCACGTTAAGCTGCCTCTCATAGTTTTTGAGTAATTAAGTAAAAACCAATTTTGTAACTAAAGTATGCCGAACTGTAGTAGATTAAGTACCTGTAATTTTAATGATAGAGAATTTTGGTTAAAGTGGATGATAAAACATACCAAGTGAAAGGGCTATACCAAATTTAAGTGTTGTAGTATTAATAACTGCTGACATAAGTTCTAGTAAACGTATGGTTCAGATGTAATGATCTACCGTTTGTTCCACTATAAAGATTCTAGAAGCCAAAGTTTTCATTCTAACGAGCTGAAACTTTTTCGGTGATTTCAAACAACTTAACTGAATACAAATAAAAATTAAGAGGTTTCTGAAGTCATTTGTAACTATATTATTAGAGTTTATGGGCCCGAGAAAGCGGTCGTTCGGAGGCTGCTCCAGTATGCAGATAGCCGTAGACAACAGTTGTTCCCTTTGCCGTACGCTCCGGCACCTATATAAATACAGCCTGAGAGGCCGCAGTAAGGTTCACTTCGCAATCAGCCACTGTAAGATGCACGTCTGCCAAACGTCGGATCGCGCTCTGCCTCGGATGACGTCAGAGCCGAGCTGTGACAAAGTGCGTATTTTGCGGTAAGAACGGATAGTGAACTAGCGAGGACTGTACACTGTCCTGGATCTCTTACAATTCGCCAAAGTAACTGTTAGTGTGCCGTCTGTGTGAATTACAATTCCGTGTGACAAGTGTTGACTTTATGAGGCTGTCTCAAAAAAATGGTTCAAATGGCTCTGAGCACCATGCGACTTAACTTCTGAGGTCATCAGTCGCCTAGAACTTAGAACTAATTAAACCTAACTAACCTAAGGACATCACACACATCCATGCCCGAGGCAGGATTCGAACCTTGCCAACGTAGCAGTCGCTCGGCTCGAGACCGCAGCGCCTAGAACCGCACGGCCACTACGGCCGGCAGGCTGTCTCAACGTTTATCTACTCATGGCCTAAATGCACTTGAATCTACAAATTATTATCTGACAAAAAAAATTCTGAAGGCATATAGATTCCCTGTAAAGAAGTTGCTTAGAGGATACAGCAATAAAATGTGTAGATGAGATTTCAGAACTTATACACGAAGCTGAAAAAAATGGCTCTGAGCACTATGGGACTTAACATCTTAGGTCATCAGTCCCCTAGAACTTAGAACTACTTAAACCTAACTAACCTAAGGACATCACACACATCCATGCCCGAGGCAGGATTCGAACCTGCGACCGTAGCAGTCCCGCGGTCCCGGACTGCAGCGCCTAGAACCGCACGACCACAGCGGCCGGCGCACGAAGCTGAAATGAGCTTTATACTGTATATGGGGCGATCAAAAAGTTTGGGGCAATTGAGTCTATGGAATTGAAAAATCATATATTTAGGTCAAATATGTATCACAAGAAAAGAAGAAATGTTATATGTACCATCGAGAAAGTATACTCGCTAAGTTGGACGAAAACGGGGAAAGAAATCTACTTAGGCTTCGTCGAGTGCATCTACCGATTATCTTGTAACAATAAATTTCCACTTTACTGAATAACTCCTGTGTTCAAACGAGCTTCGTAATGGTGGTCTAAAACTGAAAGTCAGGTTTGTGGGCCACAGAAAGAACAGATGCAATAATAGAATAATGCGGAAGGGACGATTAGCGTTTTAGCAGGTGTAGCAGGCTTGGTTAATGAGGTGAGTCTCCGGTAACAGAGTTTGTGTCTTGTGGTAGACGTCGCTACAGCGAGAACAGATTGGAGCTGAACGGCCGCAATCACATTACATGCGGCAATGACGCGCTCCGCGAGCAGAGACGGAAGGTCGCTGCCGCCGAGATCATCCGGAGCAGCAACTCAGCCACACACAGGCTCTGTAGCTGTACATCGTCCAGCAGCAGAACGTTGCTGCTGTTCGAAGAGGGACTAAGATTAAACAGTTCATATGAAGTTATTTTGTCAGCAGATGAAATTTTGAGGGTTCCTTAGTTACGTGGTAAAATACATTATCAAAAGCTGCCTGCTATTAATTTAGTGACACATATATGTAAAGCTTTGATTGTTTCTTACTATAACCGTTTTCGAACATTATCTTTATCCGTAAATTCTCAGGTAACTTTCTTTTTAAGACTGAAATTTCTGTCGAGATACCCAGCGGTCTGCAGACGCGTATGCCGCTGCTAACTCCAAAACTTTCTCAAAAATCACCCCTCAAAAATTTCAAAATACTCAACATTTCTTGCACTGAGATTAGCGCAATTCTGTACCTTACCACACTAATGACAGTTTCATAGCTCATTTTGATGCTATCTGTCGTCCCAACGCCAAACGTGTCACGATTCTAAGCAGTGAAATCAACAGAATGATAACTACCATCTCCCATCACAACTTTCTGCGGTGACTGAGTTATAGTCTTTCCGCAAACACTGCTGCCCTGGCTCAATTTAACTCTGTTAACTTCCTCGTTCGTAGCTACTGATTGCTGCTCTGCAGACTAAATTTTCGCTTTTAGTGGCTATCGGCACCTTACAAGTGGCCTGTGGAGGTTAAAATGTTGTACTTCTGGGTCCCTCAAAACAGAAATCTCTCACAGCAACAAACAAGAATGTGGATCGGAATATTTAACTATCGTGTGCCTCGATCACACTTGCCTGTATATCCTCGACAATTTCCTAGTCCTTGCAGCAGCCAACAGCTATAAATCAATATATACTAAGATGGTATCTGTTCTTTCGGACATGTCCGAAAGAACAGATACCATCATTGACCAAGCAGGAGATCCCAGGTTCGAGTCCCGGTCGGGGCACACATTTTCATCTGTCCCCGTTGACGTATGTCAACGCCTGTGAGCAGCTAAGGGTTGTCATATGATTGTAATTTCAGCTATAAATCAAGACCTCGTCGACATAAAGTCATTAGAGACTGAGCACGAGCTCTGATTGTTTCAAGGATGGGGAAAGAAATCGGCTGTGCCATTTCAATGGATCCATACCGGCATTTGCCTCGAGAGATTTAGGGAAATCGTGGAAAACCCAAATCAGAATTACTAGATGGTGGTTTGAACCGTCGTTCTCCCGAATGCGGGTCCAGTCTTGGAGTACGCATGTAATGAGCACCGCAAGGATCTGGTAAAGCTCCACCTACATTAGGTCAGGAAAAAATAAGAACTACAATGTCACAACGGTTTTAATACCGAACATTAAGAAACGGCAACTAAACAATTATTAATAAATAGCACCATATTCTGTATGTTCTACAGCGTATAGTGAAGAACACATACAAAATTATGTTTTTCATTTATGAGTGTGAACGACAGAAGAATCAGTTAACCTGAAACTAAAAATTCAGCCACAGTGTCTGTTTGCAATGACTAACAACCTATTGTCGTGCTGTTCACTCACACTTGTTTTCAAGTACCTCGATCATTTGGAGGTCACTCTCTGGATATTCAGTTACGATTTACTCATGATAACGACGCTGGAGATCACCTTCAAGAATGGACGTGTAACCGTTTCGCGACGCGGCTGGCTTTTGATCTAACAACACGACACACGAACGAAAGTATCTCTGTTCCTGAATTATAATTACAAGCAGTTTATACGACTCTTTCAATTATAATATTCACTAAATTATGTCAAAGTCCAGGTTTGTTGATTTCGTAATCGGCCCGTCACGGCTGCTGATTACTTCGCTGACATGACACAATAATTCCGAAAGTACGCTTTTCATAATATTTACAGTTAGTTTTGCTTATGAACAGTGATATAAAACATAGAACTTCTGTAGTGAAGGTTTTAGCCGTTTTTGGCAACTCAACAGTTCGTTTCTTTTGTAGGCCATGCATATGGCAGTACTCGTGGCGTCCACAAAGAAATCTCACTGACGACTCCCAAACAATGACTCGCCGCGTTCCCGAAAGAATTTTGACAGCTACATCACTCATCTTTAGTATCATCACTGGACTGTAATGTATGACTCAAGTAATTTCAGAGGAGACTGCGAAGTAAGTGGTTACTCACTTAGGCCTTTCTGCTCTTTCATTTGCCATTGCAATTTAACCTCTAAATTTGGCATTTCACTCAGAATGTCAGACTTGATTGTTGTCAATTCATTCTTAACTGTTACAACGTCACCTTCCATTATTCCCATGCCAACTCTCATTTCCCTTTCACAATACTCTACACCAGGCTCGTCCAAACTGTGCCCCTGGGGCGCTAGCGCCCGCGATCGCTCGCGGCCAGCGCCCAGGGCGAATTCGTGTGTTGCTGCAGTGGCCGAGCCGTGCCGCTTAGCTGGCCGTGCGGACCGCCCGAACGCCAGCCGATAGATATTTTTGTTCGCCCGTTTTCCGTTCGGGCAGAGGACGTCTCGTAAGTACTTCAACTAGAACTGACTGACTTACAGTGCCATATCCGCCTGAAGGACCGCTTTCTTATGTGTAAAACCTTGGATGACTTTTACAGCTGTCTTCCACGAGAGAAATATCCTCTTTTGCACAAGCACGCGGCCAAAGTCCTCTCAATGTTTGGTTCCACGTATATTTGTGAGCGCTTTTTCTTTCTTTTAAAGCTTGCTAAAACTAAGAACCGTTCATTCCTTGGCGATAAAAATTTGACCAATTCCTTGAGGTTAGCAGTCTCACGGAATATTGTACCAAACCTAGAAAAAATCGTTTCCTCGAAAAAGAAAAACGTGTAAAACGTTAATTGTCTTCTTTAACAATGTTCACTGTAAGAATTAAAGAGATTTATAACCATAATTCTATTTTAATAAGTTTTCAAACTTAGTCAGTTAAAATTAATACGTACAAAACAGCAAACTAAGGATCCGATTTCTAAACTCTGAAAAGGGATACAAAAAATTGTAGCACGAAGTATAACAAAAAATACTTGTAACTACTAACAGTAAGAATGAGACTCTACATCCCTTACATAAAATGAATTCTAAAATAGAATATTTTGTTTACGTTAGATCTGACCGCGGGACAGTCCAGCGCAGAGCAGTGCTGCGCGGTCTCACTCGCTCTGCAGCTCTTTCTCTCTCTCTCTCTCTCTCTCTCTCTCTCTGTCTCGCTCCTATGGTGACACTAGCGACACACGGTCGCGGACGGGGCGCTGAACTACACTGTCTTGCGCCCGCGGGGCGCGGGCGCGCCCGCCGGGCGCAGTTCTTGGATGAACCTGCTCTACACCTTTCATTCTATCTTTCATTATTCCAGTCTATGTTAAAACTGTCTTAGTTCAAGTACATCGGATGTAAGACAGCTTGAATAAGGCCTGTTTCCTTTCCCCCCCGCCCCCCCTCCCCCTCCCTCCTCAGGTTTAAAACATCCCCGATTGCAGTTAACAGCGGCCGAACGGTCGACTTCAGTTTATTGGGAGAATTCGAGAGAATTGTGGTTCATCTGTAAAGGAGGCCACATTTAGGACGCTAGTGCAACCTATTCTTGAGTACTGCTCGAGTGTTTGGGATCTGAACAACGTCGGATTAAAGGAAAATATCGAAGCAATTCAGAGGCGAGCTGCTATATTTGTTGCTGCAACAACATCCAAGTGTGGCTAAGCGCAAATTGAGACGCGTATAGCGCGTGTGGCGCGACGCAGCGTAGCACGCATTTTTGTAACTTCACAGGTTCAAATGGGACCGCGCAAATTGCGACGCGACGCGACTGGGACGCGACACGCGCCTACGCCAGGTCGCGCGGCGTTGTGGTTGAGGCAGTTTCTCGCGCTGCGCGTCGCGCGTGCCTCGCTAGCACTGTGGGAAATTTGAGGCGGGGAGCGGAAAAGCAGCCCGGCCGTATGCTCACATCGGAACGGCGCATATGAGCAGTGGCAGTATTGCCCATGCGATAAATTTTGCCTTACTGCCTTGCTGGAATTGTATCATATGCCTCCGCGATGTTTTCAGATCGCAAGAAGGGGCAGAGGCTAGTAAATAAGGAAGCAAGGAATATTATAAAATCATGTGATTAAGAATCAAGGTAGGAAAGTAAAACAAGGTTTTCTTCTCGCTGCCTAGTATGCTGGGGTATCTGTACGATCTGTTACAAAAATTTAAAAAAATGATTCAAATGGCTCTGAGCACTATGGGACTTAACATCTATGGTCATCAGTCCCCTAGAACTTAGAACTAATTAAACCTAACTAACCTAAGGACAGCACAAAAATTTAGAAAGGGATAATCTCCACAGGTGTGATCCCTTTGTGCTCCTGGTAAAAAGCGTCCAAGATCTGACGTATAGAAGTCTCACTGTGATTACTCTGATATGACATGGATGTAATAATGTAATACGACACACTGTACTACATGCATGTGAACATCACATTTCCACCGCAAGCTAGAAACAGTCGAAAAGCAGTCACAAATAACAATGTTTTAATTGGTTCGCCGTGATGAGAAAAAGCATTTCAATTGTTGCATGCACATTATCAGCATTAATAAACTAATTATACAACAGGCTACACAAATGAAGGAAATAGTCGGTATTATTACGAAAGTAGGAATATCCTAAAAGAGTGTTATGATTAGATATATTTAATTTGTTGAAATGTACTGCTGACAAAGGCAGATCTACTTTCATGACAATGTTTTTCGAACTCCAACTCACAAGGCACACATGGCTAGCTTGTGCATTCCTGTCGCGCGCATTATCCTCATCTGCTGACAATACACTGACCATTGGGTTGTGAGACAGATCAATTGTTTATTTTTCTCAATAACAACTATTTTATTCGCGATCACACATTGTCAGTTTGGCAAGCCGTAGGTGAGTAACAAGTATCTGGCATGTGCCTATCATTCCTCCTGAAGTAACGCTCGTCATTATTTTAATACCGCTCAGATCAAGAGAAGGAATAAAATCCTTTGGTAAGTTTCCATTCCAGTTGCTCAGTGTTAAAAATACGATGGGTTACAGGGATTCCACCAAAATTCCAACGAAATTGGCAATCTATTTTTGTGTGAGTTGTTAACCTTTTCTCATTTGAAGAAGCATCACCAGTTGTGAGTAAAGGCCACATTTCTCTTGGTGACTGGTTTCATTGTACTTCCTTTGTCACAGTGTAATTTGCCAAGCTCATCTCACAGCAGCTATTGAGACAGAATTCCGAAACAGAGTGCCTCATTAAACAAGTAATTGGCAATCACAGAGCTCAACAGCTTACGAAAAACCTCGTAGTGTCGGTTTGCAGTAACATAAAGGAAGAAATTTCGTGTTTATTTTCATACTAGGAAGCTCTTGTTTCGTTAGCTGTCGATAACTCTTACAGTCACTGGACTGAAATAAATAAAAAGGGAAGTATAAGTACTGATATATCGCCTTAGATAAGAAAGTTCCGTGTGTTTAAGAATTGGCAAAACACTCTCCTCCTTGTGTGCTATCATTCACCAAACTTTCGTTTCGATGTCTCGAGCGGTTTAGGAGATAAGAGAGATGTTGCGAGTATTTTATTCTCGCGGGCGTGAGATCGGAAGTGAGCGCGCTACATGGGATCCATTTTCTCGAGATCGGAGGCAGGTAGAGACCTCCTCCCAAATCTAAACAAAAATTCAGCATGTTAGTTAAATTTTATACGCAGCAACATATGATGCAATACGCACCAAACGCAAAATCATAGCGACCCCTAATTTTCGTTGCAAACTTTTTGAGTTTTGCGTACTGTCTTACTAAAATGTGCACTTCACAATAAGAATGGTCATTAGCGAGGTGATGGGCACTTCGTCACGAAGCTGACATATAACGCTAAAAGTAAGGCAAAAATCATATATTTTCAGTGAATAGTTTCTGTAAAATCGTCTGAGAAATGTAACAGGTTGCGCCCGCTTCGGTTCTGTCAGCGCAGAGCGCACCAGTCGGCGCGTGCGAAGTATGGTGTACGCGTCGCACTATGCGCTGCACCCGCGCGACTCGTGCGGCACGTGCGTGTCGCGTTGTAGTATCGTGTCACGTCACACGTGCTATACGCGTCTCAATTTGCGCCTAATCTTACGGACATGCTTCGGAAATTCAAATGGGAATCCCTGGAGGAAATGCCTCATTCTTTCCCAAGAACACTATTGGGAAAATTTAAAGAACCGGATTTGAAGCAGGAACCGGATTTGAAGCTAACTGCAGAACGATTCTACTACCTCTAATATACATTGCGCGTAAGGACCCCGAATATAAGATACGAGAAATTAGTGATCATACGGGAGCACACGGACAATAGTTTTCCCCTCGCTCTGTTTGCGGGTGGAACGGGGGTACCATCAACCACGCGCCGTACGGTGGATCGCGGGTATCTACGTAGATGTAGAAAAGTACCCGGACTTCAGCATGGAATATGTCAACTCATCGTCCTTATGACGACTTACCTTTGCTGGGGACACATTCAGTGAGGTATCTGCATGACTGTGGATGAATGGTAGCCCATTTTTCCTCAAGGCCGAAGGATTTAGTGATGGACACCAGGGTCCGTAGCGAAGCCGACGTTCTAACTTATCTCAACAGTGTTCCTTTACGTTCAGGTTGGAACTCTAGGTAGGCCAGTCCATTTCAGGAATTTTACTGGCTACATCTCATTGTCTCATAGATGCTGGCTTATGTCAGGGTACATTGTCATGCTGATATAATCATAGTCTCTGAATTGTCTCTCTACCTTACCGGTAAACAATGTTATAAAATGCGTTCATATTCTTCCACATTTAATGTTTTCTTGAGCCTCCACACCCTAGATACGAAAAATACCCCAATATCGTACCACTGCCACTTCTTTACTTCAATGTTGTTACTACACATGATGACAGGTAAAGTTCTCCAGACATTCGCCAAATCCAAACGCTTCCGTTGCATAGCCACAGGGTATAGCGTGATTCAACACCAAATCACCCATTTTCAGTCATGCTTCGCTCTTTATACCATATCAAGTATTGACTACAGAAATGCGAGTCCTACAAGGATTTGCTGGACCATTGTACCCCCATTCCTTTTACCTCCTTATGCATAGTAATGGAGATACCCGGACTGCTGATGCACTTTAGAGCTCACGTGTGAATCCCTCTGCTGATTTCATGAGACTTTTTACAACCACCCTCCACAATGATCGACGGAATTGGCTTTTTTTTTGTCCTGGTTTAGCTGTGGTTCTGTGAGACGTTGTACTGGTGTGAACCTCCCCCTCCCATATTAATTCTATATTGATATAATACAAACTCGAGTTTAAAAGGGACACCTTGCTAGTTTCAGCTTTGTTTTTCTGTCAAGAAATGAGTGGCTACAACGTTCAGCGGTAATGTCCATCAGTAATTTATTTTCGTTATTTTATCTTGAAGTTCAGATTCTAACAGCGCATGTTTTATCTTGGACAATAGATTTCCAGCTAGGATTTGGTTCACTTGGCTCTGTTGTGTGAGACGAATTGATATGGGATTTTCTATCTGGCAGGTAGCCGGCAAAGCAGCGCTGAGGAAGTATGAGACTGTGTGGCATGAAGTTAGATACATAAACGGCCTGGGTGGTCAGCAGGCGTCCCGCAGGCAACAAGAAGTGACGGTGTTGTTTGTGCTCGGTCATACCGGCGGTCCAGCCCTTCTCTTAGAACGCAAGCACGGACGGTGCAGATAGGAAGAGTTAGAACATTAGCTTTCAGTTGCAGAGGTCGAGTAGGCACTAGTCAATGCTGTATTCCACTCTATCCCGAGTCGGAAGAACGTAGGTGCCAGGGCTTTCAGGCCTGATAGCATCTTCTCCAGACTCATGAGATCAGTTATGCAACAAAGAATAACATACTTGGTGTTTGGCTAAATTATTGTGGGAGAGGAAGCTTGGCGATGGCGTGTTATTGGAGGCTGGTTTTTGGGAGCGCTTTCTGCCTTAGGCGAAGGCGAATCTGATTGGCTCTTTCCTATTGGACGTGCTGATGGGAGCTTAAAAGTTACTGCAAATTACTTTAATTGGAAACTGTGTCTCGCGTATGCTCAGAAATTGGTTGGAGGTGAGATGACGAGGCACTGCTCTGAGCCTAGGTGGTAAGGCTCAGCCTGGAAGTAGTGGCTGTTCGGAGTTAAGGTTTGGTAAAGGTCGGATGCAGTGTTCGAACCTCGGTGGCTATTTGGTGTGTAACTTTGGAGGAGGACGGACTTGGTATTCGACCTCAATTGATTCAGTATGGAGACTTTCGGTAGAGGGAGGAGGCAGAGTGACGGGCACAGCATGAAACTTGCATCTGGTATGACCAAATGAGGCGACGGATTGAGCGGCAGCCACAGCCTATCCTCTGGTACAGTAACCAGCAAGTCAGCCCCTATAAGGACCGCACAGTGCAAAGCATTAAGTGCACTTCGGAATGAGCAGAGATGGATTTCAGATTAGATACTGTGGGGCAAAATTAACTGTATTATGGGTGAAGTGGGGAACCGGCGGTAGCCAAGTGGTTCAAAATGGTTCAAATGGCTCTGAGCACTATGGGACTTAACTTCTGAGGTCATCAGTCCCCTAGAACTTAGAACTACTTAAACCTAACTAAACTAAGGACATCACACACATCCATGCCCGAGGCAGGATTCGAACCTGCGACCGTAGTGGATGCGCGGCTCCAGACTGTAGTGCCTAGAACCGCTCGGCCACTCCGGCCGGCAGCCAAGTGGTGTTAATCTTCTTCTTTCTTTTCTTGTTCTGTCAGTGCTAAGTGGCCACTCATATAATGAATTAGCCTCACGAGATTGTGATTCGTGCTATTCAAAGCCACGGAGCTGCCGTTGTTCACTTCCTCAACTCAGCCATGGTCTTTGGCCAGTAGTTACAAGTCAGTGGCAATTTGGAGCTGCTTTATAATTCAGTTTATATGACTGCTTGTCTTAAGTAACTTTGATTGATTTTCGTGCAAGTGCATGTGGCGTATGTCGCGACACAATTTTGTACCATTTGGTTGAATAAAATAATAATCTGGCTCATTGTTTTCCATTCATACTTCGGATTTCACCTATATTACTATAGTTCTGTTAACATCCACCACATCCTAGTTGTTGTGACCGTTATGAATTAATAATTTAAGCAATTTGTGACCGCTAGGTTCATGGGCACCCCCTGCATCACAGGAGCCAGAGTAACAGGCAGTGAGACTATCAAAGGTGCTACATCATAAGCCCCAGTCTGGTGGCGGCTAACATAAGCGCGTTATACTGATAGGGATGCTTTCAATTAGAATTTTACTTCTTCTGCACTTTTTATCAAACGGAAAAATTTCTTTAACAGCATAAAAAGATCAATTTAGAAGAATCAGATATAAATTACTGTGCATTTACTAACCTGTATGTTTATTTCAGCTTATAGGTATGGTCCAATTCAGTTGCCTTGTTACGGCATGTTTCATCCACTTCTGTATCTACATGGATATTCTGCAGATCACACTTAAGTGCCCGGCAGAGGGTTCATCGAACCACCCTCACATGAATTCTCTATTATTGCAATCTCAAACAGCGCGCGGAACAAACGAACGCAAATTTTTGCGAGCGGGCTCTGATTTCCATTATTTTATTGTTATGATCGTTTCTCCCTACGTAGGTCGGCGACAGCAAAATACATTCGGATTCGGAAGAGAAAGCTTTTCGTGAGAAGATTCAGCAGCAAAGAAAGACGCCTTTGTTTTAATTGTGTCCATCGCAAATCCTGTATCATGTCCGTGACACTCTCTCCCCTATTTCGCGGTAATACAAAATGTGCTGCTCTTCCTTGAACTTTCTCGATGTACTCCGTCAGTCCTATCTGATAAGGATCACAGACCACCCAGCAATACACCTAAAAGAGGACGGACAAGCGTAACATAAGCAGTCTCTTTAGTAGAAATGTTACATTTTCTAAGTGTTCTGCCAATAAAACGCAATCTTCTGTTCGCCTTCCCCACAGCATTTTCTACGTGGTCTTTTCACTTTTAATTGCTCGTAATTGTAATGCTTAGGTATATAGTTGAATTTACGGCCTTTAGATTGGACTGATTTATCGTGTAGCCGAAGTTTAACGTATTCCGTTTAGTACTTTTCATTCTTTAGGGTCAACTGCCAATTTTCGCAGCATTCAGATATCTTTTCTAAATGGTTTTGTAATTTGTTTTGATCTTCTGGTGAGTTTGCTAGACGATAAACGACAGCATCATCTGCAAACAACCTAAGACGTCTGCTCAGGTTGTCTCCTAAATTGCTTATATAGTAAGGAACAAGCAGGGAACCTATAACACTACCTTGGAGAAAGCCAGAAATCACCTTCGTTTTACCCAATGACGTTCCGTTAGTTACTACGAACTGTTTTCTCTCTGACAGGAAATCATGAATCCAATCTCAGAATTGAGACGATAGTCTGTAAGCACGCAATTCCACTACAAGCAGCTTGTGTGGTACAGTGTCAAAAGCCTTTTGGAAATCTAGAAATACGGAGTCAGTTTGAAATCCCTTGTCAATAGCACACAACACTTCGTGTGTGTAAAGAACTAACTGTGTTTTACGAGAACGATGTTTTCTGTATCCATGTTGACTGTGTGTCAATAGACAGTTTTCTTCGAGGTAAGTTCAAATGGTTCAAATGGCTCTGAGCACTATGGGACTTAACATCTATGGTCATCAGTCCCCTAGAACTTAGAACTACTTAAACCTAACGACATCACACAACACCCAGTCATCACGAGGCAGAGAAAATCCCTGACTCCGCCGGGAATCGAACCCGGGAACCCGGGCGCGGGAAGCGAGAACGCTACCGCACGGCCACGAGCTGCGGACTTCGAGGTAAGTGATAAAGTTCGAACACAACGTATCGTCTGAAATACTGCTGCATATCGACGTTAATGATACGGGCCTGTAATTTAGTGGATTACTCCTACTACCTTTCTCGAATATTGGCGGGACTTGTGCAACTTTCCAGCCTCTGAGTACGGATCATTCGTCGAGCGAGCGGTTATGTATGATTGTTAAGTATGGAGATATTGCATCAGCGTACTCTGAAAGGAACCTAATTGGTATATAGTCTGATCCAGAAGACTGTCTTTTATTAAGTGATTTAAGTTGCTCCACTATTCCTAGGATATCTGCTTCTCAGTTAGTCGTGTTGGCAGCTGTTCCTGATACAATTTCTGGAATATTTACTTCGTCTTCTTTGGTGAAGGAATTTCGTAAGGCTGTGTTTAGTAACTCTGCTTTCGCAGCACTGTCGTTGATAGTATTTTCATTGTTATCGCGCAGAGAAGGAATCGTCTGTCTTGCCGCTAGCATACTTCACGGCATTCGCTTCAGAACTGCTACAAATTCGTCGGGCAATAGACCGCGCCGCTCGAACTGTCAACACAACTGGCACTGCTAACAGTATCCTACGACTTCCACATCGCTGGCAACGGGTTATACACAATGCTGGTGACTACTTTGAAGGTCAGTAAAACTATGAAACACGTATCTATTTTGTACGAGCTGTAAATAAATAGTTGCCACTATTAAAGTTGCAACGCTCGTATAAATGTCATGATAGTCAGAAGATTGCAAAATTTTAGGGAGGGCAGCAGTAATCTACACACAGAAGGTTGTGTGGAATAATTTGATTTTTCTGTCCCTTCTCCATGGCCTGTGCGTCACCAGCTTGCATACGTTTTTTGTGACTTCGAGAGTAAATTTGCATGAAAAATGAGTACGATAGTGGAGAACCGCAAACCGTGTCATTAATGCAGATACACTTTCCCCTTAACTTATTGGACTCACAGGCAAGAGTTAGGGAGGAAATTATGATGGGGTCCGGGGTCCCATAAAGTTGTTGGAACGAATTTTGAAAAAAAAAAAATTCTTGATTGTGACATATTGTGCAACAGAAGTAATCCAGTTATGTTGCAAAAACTTGCCGCCATTCTGTCAACAAATATTAGTGAAGAGATGTACAAATAATGGGGAGTCATTTATATCTTTATTTCAAGGCTTAGTGCTGCAAGTACTTGTGGAAGAGAGAATGAATGAATCACACAAATCAATCAAAGAGTGCATTTAAGAAACATGGAGTGACGGAAAATCTAGAGAAATTAAACTTTAGGGCACGGTATATTAAATTTTTAAGTCATATAATTACTAAAGAATGGATTTTACCCAATCCATAAACAATAGAACCTATGAGAGAAATTCCAACACCTAAGAAAAAGAAACAATAATGCGGATTTCTTGGTCTTGTAAATTCACGGAAGAGGTTTATACGTGGGGGACAGATTTCCAACTCCACGTTTGCATGAGATGACAAATAACAACACATAGTGGGTGTGGGATGACTAGGCAGCGTTGGAATTTCAGGCACTAACTTCAGCTTGAATGGCGGCGCCCATACTGGCACATCCAGACCGAACATCGGACTTCTGCATGGTCACAGATACTACAAATCTTGGGTTAGGAGTTTTTCATTTCCAAGAGGTAGACGAGAATGGGGAAATCGTACATAAGACGCATTCGGACGTAGAGTATTGAACAAGTGTGAGAGAAATTACTCATTAACTAAAGTGGAAGCCTTAGTCTGGGGTTTTCAGAAATTAAGATCCTTTCTGATGAACAAAAGACAAGAATATTCACCAATCACGAGGCACTGCAGTTCTTACTGATAGTGAAGCTTACCATTCAGAGATTTGCACACTGGATGGTTTTGATTCAGGAGTACAGCTTCCCAATTACGCGCGTGCCAGAGGCGACACAGATCCTTGTGCGCCGGCCGCGGTGGTCTCGCGGTTCTAGGCGCGCAGTCCGGAACCGCGCGACTGCTACGGCCGCAGGTTCGAATCCTGCCTCGGGCATGGATGTGTGTGATGTCCTTAGGTTAGTTAGGTTTAAGTAGTTCTAAGTTCTAGGGGACTGATGACCACAGCTGTTAAGTCCCATAGTGTTCAGAGCCATTTGAACCATGTTGAACAGATCCTTGTGGATGCCTTGTCACTTTTTCCAGTAGGGTTAAGAGTGGCATCTGTAGAGGACTTGGAGGAGAATCACTTCAGTGTGTATTTGAAATGTGTCCTCTAAGAAAAAAAAAGACACACGATGAAGAACTTATCGGAATGGGACGAAAAACGGTACATGTACAGAAAAAAATTATTACAATTTCAGACAAAAATGGATGATTTATTCAAGAGAAAGAGCTTCACAAATTGAGCAAGGCAATAACGCGTTGATCCACTATTGGCGCTCACGCAAGCAGTTTTTCGGCTTGCCGTTGTTTGATAGAGTTGTTGTATGTTCTCATGGGGTGTATCGAGCCAAATTCTGTCCAGTTGGCGTTTTAGATCGTCAAAATCCCTAGATGGTCAGAGAACCCTGCCCACAATGCTCAATTCGGTGGCGCAGTGGTTAGACACTGGACTCGCATTCGAGAGGACGACGGTTCAATCCCGCGTCCGGCCATCCTGATTTAGGTTTTCCGTGATTTCCCTAAATCGCGCCAGGCAATTGCCGGGAGGGCTCCTTTCAAAGGGCACGGCCGACTTCCTTCCCCGTCCTTCCCTAATCCAATGAGACCGATGACCTCGCTGTCTGGTCTCCTTCCCCAAAACAACCAACCAACCAATGCTCAATTCGCAATTGCCAGCAAGCTTCCTGGCCGAGCTGGGTTTTCGCAAGCGTGAAAGCGAACAGTAGAAACTCTCACCATGTGTGGGCGGGCATTATCTTGCTGAAATACAAGCCCACGACGGCTTGCCGTGAATGCAACAAAACGTGGTGGAGAGTATCGTCGACAAACCACGTTGCTGTAATGGTGTCGCGGATGACAAGAAGAGGGGCCCTGTTGTGAAAAGAAATGGCACCCCAGACCATCACTTCTAGCTGTCGGGCCGTACGGCGGGGGACAGTTAGGTTGGTATCCCACTGTTGTCCGGGGCGTCTCCAAATACGTCTTTGGACTGGAATCTCATGGACTGGAGTAGAGTGGTCTTCAGTAATAAGTCCCTCTTCCAACTGAGTCCGGATGGCTAGCGAAGACGTGTCTGGCGATGCCCCGAACAGTGGTGACCAATAGCGCCTTTACAATTGAGAGATATAGCCACAACAGACTTGTTCTACATCTACATTTACATTTATACTCCGCAAGCCACCCAACGGTGTGTGGCGGAGGGCACTTTACGTGCCACTGTCATTACCTCCCTTTCCTTTTCCAGTCGCGTATGGTTCGTGAGAAGAATGACAGCCGGAAAGCCTCCGTGCGCGCTCGAATCTCTCTAATTTCACATTCGTGATCTCCTCGGGAGGTATAAGTAGGGGGAAGCAATATATTCGATACCTCATCCAGAAACGCACCCTCTCGAAACCTGGACAGCAAACTACACTGCGATGCAGGGCGCCTCTCTTGCAGAGTCTGCCACTTGAGTTTGCTAAACATCTCCGTAACGCTTACCAAATTACCCTGTGACAAAACGCGCCGCTCTTCTTTGGATCTTCTCTATTTACTCTGTCAACCCGACCTGGTACGGATCCCACAGTGATGAGCAATACTCAAGTATAGGTCGAACGAGTGTTTTGTAAGCCACCTACTTTGTTGATGGACTACATTTTCTAAGGACTCTCCCAATGAATCTCAACCTGGCACCCGCCTTACCAACAATTAATTTTGTATGATCATTCCATTTCAAATCGTCCCGTACGCATACTCCCAGATATTTTACAGAAGTAACTGCTACCAGTGTTTGTTCCGCTATCATATAATCATACAATAAAGGATCCTTCTTTCTATGTATTCGCAATACATTACATTTGTCTATGTTAAGGGTCAGTTGCCACTCCCTGCACCAAGTGCCTATCCGCTGTAGATCTTCCTGCATTTCGCTTCAATTTTCTAATGCTGCAGCTTCTCTGTATACTACAGCATCATCCGCGAAAAGCCGCATAGCACTTCCGACACTATCACGAGTTCACTTATACATATATTGTGAAAAGCAATGGTCCCATAACACTCCCCTGTGGCACGCCAGAGGTTAATTTAATGTCTGTAGACGTCTGTCCATTGAGAACAACATGCTGTGTTCTGTTTGCTAATAACTCTTCAATCCAGCCACACAGCTGGTCTGATATTCCATAGGCTCTTACTTTTTTTATCATGCGACAGTGCGGAACTGCATCGAACGCCTTCCGGAAGTCAAGGAAAATGGCATCTATCTGGGAGCCTGTATCTAATATTTTCTGGGTCTCATGAACAAATAAAGCGAGTTGGGTCTCACACGATCGCTGTTTCCGGAATCCATGTTGATTCCTACAGAGTAGATTCTGGGTTTCCAGAAATGGCATGATACGCGAGCAAAAAACATGTTCTAAAATTCTACAACAGATCGATGTCAGAGATACAGGCCTATAGTTTTGCACATCCGCTCGACGAGCCTTCTTGAAAACTGGAACTACCTGTGCTCTTTTTCAATCATCTGGAACCTTCCGTTCCTCTAGAGACTTGCGGTACACGGCTATTAGAAGGGGGCAAGTTCTTTCGCGTACTCTGTATTGAATCGAATTGGTATCCCGTCAGATCCAGTGGACTTTCCTCTGTTGAGATATTTCAGTTGCTTTTCTATTCATTGGACACTTATTTCGATGTCAGCCATTTTTTCGTTCGTGCGAGGATTTAGAGAAGGAACTGCAGTGCGGTCTTCCTCTGTGAAACAGCTTTAGAAAATGGTGTTTAGTATTTCAGCTTTATGCGTGTCATCCTCTGTTTCAATACCATTATTATCCTAGAGTGTCTGGATATGCTGTTTAGATCCACTTACTGATTTAACGTAAGACCAGAACTTCCTAGGATTTTCTGTCAAGTAGGTACATAGAATTTTACTTTCGAATTCACTGAACGCTTCACGCATAGCCCTCCTTACGCTAACTTTGACATCGTTTAGCTTCTGTTTGTCAGAGAGGTTTTGGCTGCGTTTAAATTTTCAGTGAAGCTCTCTTTGCTTTCTCAGTAGTTTCCTAACTTTTTTGTTGAATTACGGTGGGTTTTTCCCGTCCCTCACAGTTTTACTCGGCACGTGCCTGTCTAAAACGCGTTTTACGATTGCCTTGAACTTTTTCCGTAAACACTCAACATTGTCAGTGTCGGAAAAGAAATTTTCGTTTTGTTCTGTTAGGTAGTCTTAAATCTGCCTCCTATTACTCTTGCTAAACAGATAAACCTTCATCCCTCTTTTTAATATTCCTATTTACTTCCATATTCAGGGATGCTGCAACGGCCTTATGATCACTGATTCCATGTTCTGCACTTACAGAGTCGAAAAGTTCGGGTCTGATTGTTATCAGTAGGTCCAAGATGCTATCTCCACGAATCGGTTCTCTGTTTAATTGCTCGAGGAAATTTTCGGATGTTCACTCAGTATAACGTCACTCGATGCTCTGTCCTTACCACCCTTTGTAAACATCTGAGTGTCCCAGTTATATCTGGTAAATTGAAATCTCCACCTAAGACTATAACATGCTGACGAAATTTATGTGAAATATATTCCAGATTTTCTCTCAGTTCTTCTGCCACTAATGCTGCTGAGTCGGGAGGTCGGTAAAAGGAGCCAATTATTAACCTAGCTCGGTTGTTGAGTATGGCCTCCACCCATAATAATTCACAGGAACTATCCACTTCTATTTCACTACAGGATAAACTACTACTAATAGCGAAAAACACGCCACCACCGGTTGCATGCAATCTATCCTTTCTGAACACCGTCTGTGCCTTTGTAAAAATTTCGGCAGAATTTATCTCTGGCTTCAGCCAGCTTTCTGTACCTATAACGATTTTAGCTTCGGTGCTTTCTATCAGCGCTTGAAGTTCCGGTACTTTACCAATGCAGCTTCGACAATTTACAATTACAATACCGATTGCTGCTTGGTCCCCGCATGTCCTGACTTTGCCCCGCACCCTTTGAAGCTGTTACCCTTTCTGTACTTTCCCGAGGCCATATAACCTAAAAAATCGCCCACTCCACGCCACACAACCCCTGCTACCCGTGTAGCAGCCTGCTGTGTGTTGTAGACTCCTGACCTATCCAGCGGAACCCGAAACCCCACCACCCTATGGCGCAAGTCGAGGAACCTGCAGCCCACACGGTCGCAGAACCGTCTCAGCCTCTGATTGAGACCCTCCACTCGGCTCTGTACCAAAGGTCCGCAGTCAGTCCTGTCGACGATGCTGCAGATGGTGAGCTATGCTTTCATCCCGCTAGCGAGACTGGCAGTCTTCACCACATGAGATAGCCGCCGGAAGCCAGAAAGGATTTCCTCCGATTCATGGCGACACACATCATTGGTGCCGACATGAGCAACCACCTGCAGATAGTTGCACCCTGTACCCTTCATGGCATCCGGAAGCACCCTTTCCACATCTGGAGTGGCTAACCCCGGTATGCACATGGAGTGCACACTGGTTTTCTTCCCCTCCCTTGCAGCCATATCCCTAACGGGCCCCATTACGCGCCTGACATTGGAGCTCCCAACTACCAATAAGCCCACCCTCTGCGACCGCCCGGATCTTGCAGACTGAGGGGCAACCTCTTGAACGGGACAAGCAGCCATGTCCGGCCGAAGATCAGTATTAGCCGGAGACAGAGCCTGAAAATGGTTCGTCAGACAAACTGGAGAGGCCTCCCGTTCAGCCTTCCGGAATGTATTTCGCCCCCCGCCACATCTCGAGACGACCTCCCATTCTACCACGGATGAGGGGTGAGCCTCAATGTGGGCAGTATCCCAAGCAGCCACAGCTGTAGTCCGATCGGGGGATGCGTGGGACGAGCTAGCCGTCCCCGACAAACCCCGTCCGGACCCCCACAGTGATGCCCATTGGCAACAGCCTCAAGCTGTGTGACTGAAGCCAACACTGCCTGGGCTGCCTGAAGCTGGGAGCGAAGGGATGCCAACTCAGCCCGCATCCGAACACAGCAGTCGCAGTCCCTATCCATGCCAAGTACTGTTGTGCAAAGAGCGTCTGAACTAATCTACAGAGAGCACGAACAATTCGATACAAAATTTAAACGGTTATTAAAATACAAGACTGCCTAGTAAATACAGTAATGCTGCTACCTGCGCACTGCTGACACACGGCATGGCGGCAGAAGGCTAACTGTACTGTCAGTAGCGTACATAGACTATTTGAAAGATATAAACAAATGACAGACGACTACGCGACTTTACACGTCACAGATATTAAAATGCAAATCTGCCCCTGCTAATTACGAAACTACACAATGATGTGACGGATTTCAGTAAACAAGTGTGCTAAGAACACTCAAACAAAATTTCAACTTGACTGCTACACTTATATGAACGCTAAATAAGTCACTTGCTGCTACTTGCGCACTGCTGACACACTGCTCGGCGGCAGAAGGCTAACTTGTTAGGCCCATTCCCGAAGACAAGAAGGGGCCATTGCTGTATTTTAGTAACTGTGGAGCTTATGTCAAAGTACACAGTACTGGCACCACTAAAGAAAGCGACAGGATGCATAGTGTCACAAGTTTTTGAAAAGTGGTTCTTGAGAGAAGTGGGACTGATGAGAAGAGTAATTTCAGATAATAGGCCGCCATGTCGATGAGGCCATTGGGGGGTAATGCTTAGGCGACGTCGTGTTAAACTGGTAATCGTATCATTGTACTCCCCATCATCAAATCTGGCAGAAATTGAGATGCGGGAATTGAGAGACTGTGTTAATAAATAATGTCTCCTGCGATACTTTTTTCTTTTTTCTGCCGCTGTGGTTGCCCCGGTTGCTGCCCGCAGTGGGGCTGAGCCCTCACCTGTGGTTGATTGGGAGGTCGTTCCAAGGCGTGGCAGGCAGCGAAAGACGTCCCCGGAGGCTGATCAGAAAGCCTCCCCGGTGCGTCTGACAAACAGGTTTCAGGTACTGTCTCTGGCTGAGCCAGATGCAGCTGCCTGCGCTGTTTCAGAGGATGATTCTCAGCCTTCAAGGTCCGGGCAATCGCAGAGGGTGGGCTTATTGGTAGTTGGGAGCTCCAATGTTAGGCGCGTAATGGGGCCCCTTAGGGATTTGGCGGCTAAGGAGGGGAAGAAATCCAGGGTGCACTCCGTGTGAATTCCGGGTGGAGTCATTACTCATGTGGAAAGGGTCCTTCCGGATGCCATGAAGAGCACAGGGTGCAGCCAGCTGCAGGTGGTGCCACATGTCGGCACTAATCACGTGTGTCGCTTTGGATCTGAGGAAATTCTCTCTGGATTCCAGCGGCTATCTGATTTGGTGAAGGCTGCCGGTCTTGCATACGAGATGAAGGCAGAGCTCACTATTTGCAGCATCGTTGACAGAACCGACTGCGGACCTTTGGTGCAGAGCCGGGTGGAGGGTCTGAATCAGAGGCTCAGACGGTTTTGCGACCATGTTGGCTGCAGATTCCTTGACTTGCGCCATAGGGTGGTGTGGTTTCGGGTTCCGCTGAATAAGTCAGGAGTTCACTTCACTGAGCTGGCGGCTACACGGGTAGCGGAGGCTGTGTGGCGTGGACTCGGCGGTTTTTTAGGTTAGAAGGCCTCGGGAAAGTGCGTGGTGGGCTGCAATCTCAAAGGGTGAATGGCAAATACAGGACGTGCTTGGATCAAGGAACAATCAGAATTGTAGTTGTAAATTGTTGTAGTTGTGCTGGGAAAGTCCCTGAGCTTCAAGCGCTAATAGAAAGCACGGAAGCTGAAATCGTTATAGGTACAGAAAGCTGGCTAAAGCCTGAAATAAGTTCTGCAGAAATTTTTACGAAGTCTCAGACGGTGTTCAGGAAAGATAGATTATGCAGAATTGGTGGTGGAGTGTTTGTGTCTGTCAGTAGTGGTTTATCTTGTAGTGAAGTCGAAGTAGATACTCCGTGCGAATTGGTATGGGTGGAGGTTATACTTAACAGCCGAACTAAGTTAATAATTGGCTCCTTCTACCAACCCCCAGACTCTGATGATATAGTTGCTGAACAGTTCAGAGAAAATTTGAGTCTCGTAACAAATAAATACCCCACTTATACGGTTATAATTGGTGGGGACTTCAACCTTCCCTCGATATGTTGGCAAAAATACTTGTTTAAAACCGGTGGTAGGCAGAAAACATCTTCCGATATTGTCCTAAATGCTTTCTCCGAAAATTATTTCGAGCAGTTAGTCCACGAACCCTCGCGAATTGTAAATGGTTGCGAAAACACACTTGACCTCTTAGCCACAAACAATCCAGAGCCAATAGAGAGCATCATGACTGATACAGGGATTAGTGATCACAAGGTCGTTGTAGCTAGGCTCAATACCGTTTCCTCCAAATCCACCAGAAACAAACGCAAAATAATTTTATTTAAAATGGATAAAGTGTCACTAGAAGCCTTCCTAAGAGACAATCTCCATTCCTTCCGAACTGACTATGCAAATGTAGACGAGATGTGGCTCAAATTGCCGGCCGGTGTGGCCGTGCGATTCTAGGCGCTTCAGTCCGGAACCGCGAGACTGCTACGGTCGCAGGTTCGCATCCTGCCTCGGGCATGGATGTATGTGATGTCCTTAGGTTAGTTAGGTTTAAGTAGTTCTAAGTTCTAGGGGACTGATGACCTCAGATGTTAAGTCCCATAGTGCTCAGAGCCATTTGAACAATTTTGTGGCTCAAATTCAAAGATATAGTAGCAACAGCAATTTAGAGATTCATACCTCATAAATTGGTAAGAGGTGGAACTGATCCCCCATGGTACACAAAACAGGTCCGAACGCTGTTGCAGAGGCAACGGAAAAAACATGCGAAGTTCAGAAGAACGCGAAATCCCGAAGATTGGCTAAAATTTACAGACGCGCGAAATTTGTCACGGAATTCAATGCGAGATGCCTTTAATAGGTTCCACAACGAAACATTGTCTCGAAATTTGGTAGAAAATCCGAAGAAATTCTGGTCGTATGTAAAGTACACAAGCGGCAAGACGCAGCTAATACCTTCGCTGCCCAGTGCCGGTGGTACTGTTATCGACGACTGTGCCGCTAAAGCGGAGTTGTTGAACGCAGTTTTCCGAAATTCCTTCACCAGGGAAGACGAATGGAATCTTCCAGAATTTGAAACACGAACAGCTGCTAGCATGAGTTTCTTAGAAGTAGATACCTTAGGGGTTGCGAAGCAACTCAAATCGCTTGATACGGGCAAGTCTTCAGGTCCATATTGTATACCGATTAGGTTCCTATCAGATTACGCTGATACAATAGCTCCCTACTTAGCAATCATATACAACCGCTCGCTCACCGATAGATCGGTACCTGCAGATTGGAAAATTGCGCAGGTCGCACCAGTGTTTAAGAAGAGTAGTAGGAGCAATCCATCGAACTACAGACCTATATCATTGACGTCGGTTTGCAGTAGGGTTTTGGAGCATATACTGTATTCAGACAGTATGAATCACCTCGAAGGGAACGATCTCTTGATACGTAATCAGCATGGTTTGAGAAAACATCGTTCTTGTGCAACACAGCTAGCTGTTTATTCGTACGAAGTAATGGCCGCTATCGACAGGGGATCTCAAGTTGATTCCGTATTTCTAGATTTCCGGAAAGCTTATGACACCGTTCCTCACAAGCGACTTCTAATCAATCTGCGGGCCTATGGGGTATCGTCTTAGTTGTACGACTGGATTCGTGATTTCTTGTCAGGAAGGTCGCAGTTCGTAGTAATTGACGGCAAATCATCGAGTAAAACTGAAGTGATATCAGGTGTTCCCCAGGGAAGCGTCCTGGGACCTCTGCTGTTCCTGATCTATATGAATTACCTGGGTGACAATCTGAGCAGTTCTCTTAGGTTGTTCGCAGATGATGCTGTAATTTACCGTCTAGTAAGGTCACCCGAAGACCAGTATCAGTTGCAAAGCTATTTAGAAAAGATTGCTGTATGGTGTGGCAGGTGGCAGTTGACGCTAAATAACCAAAAGTGTGAGGTGATCCACATGAGTTCCAAAAGAAATTCGTTGGAATTCGATTACTCGATAAATAGTACAATTCTCAAGGCTGTCAATTCAACTAAGTACCTAGGTGTTAAAATTACGAACAACTTCAGTTGGAAAGACCACATAGATAATATTGTGGGGAAGGCGACCCAAAGGTTGCGTTTCATTGGCAGGACACTTAGAAGATGCAACAAGTCCACTAAAGAGACATCTTACACTACACTCGTTCGTCCTCTGTTAGAATATTGCTGCGCGGTGTGGGATCCTTACCAGATGGGATTGACGGAGGACATCGAAAGGGTGCAAAAAAGGGCAGCTCATTTTGTATTATCACGTAATAGGGGAGAGAGTGTGGCAGATATGATACGCGAGTTGGGATGGAAGTCATTAAAGCAAAGACGTTTTTCGTCGCGGCGAAATCTATTTACGAAATTTCAGTCACCAACTTTCTCTTCCAAATGCGAAAATATTTTGTTGAGCCCAACTTACATAGATAGGAATGATCATCAAAATAAAATAAGAGAAATCAGAGCTCGAACAGAAAGGTTTAGGTGTTGGTTTTTCCCGCGCGATGTTCGGGAGTGGAATGGTAGAGAGATAGTATGATTGTGGTTCGATGAACCCTCTGCCAAGCACTTAAATGTGAATTGCAGAGTAATCATGTAGATGTAGATGTAGACATCGGACAAGTGATAAACGAGCTCCTGTATAGCACCACTTGGATGCCACTAATGACAGTCTTGATACATCACCCACCTCCAGATAGCGTTCGCGAGTTAGTCTATCTGACATCCTCAAGGAAGTTGCGACATAGAGATGTAGTGAAACTTGTGACTGACAAGCTTAACACGCAGCGAAAAGGTGCAGAGGAATGGAAGATCGCAAGGCCATTACTCGAGTGGGACTGGCGAGCCAAGTAATCTCAGGTAACAGTCCGCAATTTCGATCAGGCCATTGGGCGACAATGCTTAGGCGACGTTGTATTAAACTAGTAACTAGTACGAGCCCACAGACTGTCGACTAAACAAGAGAGGCAAGAGTTCTTCTCACTGTATGTCGGACCGTTACGAGTCAGGAAAATTATCCGCTACAATGTGGTCGAATTGGAATTTATTAAGAATGGCGAACCATATGACAGATATCATGTGGTTACCGTTAAGGCACTTATAAAGTGATGTTGAGGGTTAGAATAATGGGAAATGTTTATAATGACAGAATTGATCTTGATTGTAATTTTGGGAAATAGTATTCCATCGTTCTGTGAGAGATAACATTTCCACTTTTAACTCTGTTTAACTTACTAATCATTGTCATTAAAGAGGGTTAAATTAGTTTCGTGCGTCTCGTCAGGTGAAGGGAAGGTTGTAAATATAGCTTAGTATATTGTGAGGTGCATGATTCATCATAGGCATCGTCATTTCTGGCCCACCGAAAAGAAAAAGAAGTCAGGGGACGTGGAGGTACGTCACATAACATACGTGTGGTGATGATTAATGACGATTAATGACGGTTGTTGTTTTTGGAATTAGGGAAGTTGGAAGCAAGGTGCATGGACGACAGTTTTGGGACTGTTATGTGATGTTTTGGGCTCTGTCAATTAGATTTTGGGCGAAGGACGCTCATTCGTGCAAGCTGAACTGAAGAGGTTGACAGCATGTAGAACGATCGGGCGTCTTTCGCTTCAGCAAGAGAGCAGTCTAATAGCTGCTCTACAAAATATTTCTGATGTGAGTCATCAGTTGGTGGTTTCGAGGTTTTCTTAAATAAGTCGCATAGTCGTGTGGTTATTTGTCAGTGTATAAATCGAAGGAACATCAAGCCTCAAGGTTTGTTTATAGTCCACACCAGAGAGCATAGGGACTGTGAGAAAAAAGAAGGAGGATGGACGTACGTAGGTAGTTGTATAGAGACCCACACGAGGAATTGTGTGTAGCGTGCAAGATTCATCCCCTGCTTTGTTCTGAAAGTAGACCTAGGAAATGCCAAATTAGAGTGATGAAACTGAGTATGGAGTGAAATCTTGCCAAATGCAATTAGATGAGAAGTTATGGTTCACTGTCGATCGATGAAGGTATATAATATGTTACTCTTCCTTTCCAAAATAGATAATGATTATGTTACCATGTAAATGAAGGAGAGTTTATAGAAACAACCGTAGGTTGTGAAACATGAGTGGGAGTGAACGTCTAAATTACGATCAGCCAACAGTCTTATGGGAGTTGGAACGAAAATAAGAAAACGAAAGGTAAACAAAATAAATCATGCACAAAAAGGAAGAGGAAAGAAAATAGGCAAATCAAACATAAGTATATAGAAATTAAGAGTTGGTGAAACACAAAATTTTGTGGTTTTGTCATGAATTGTTTCATTGCAATTGGTATATCACAGATTAAGATTTTTAAATACGTGTTAGAAGTCATGGGGGGTAGAGAAGCAAAGGAGGAAGACTGAGTTAATTACACCAGGTGTAATGTCTCAGTGGATAGACCAAATTAGAGACACGAGCACGACAAGGAACCCAAGTGGAAAGTCTAAACTGATGCCAGGTGTAGATATGATACTGTTCAGCATGGTCAGAGACACAAGGGAGGTCAAATAAAGCAGTTCCTGAAGAGGGTGAAAACAGTGTGCCCCAATTCTACACAATATAGCACGAAGGGGAACATAACTTGTAATCAACACATTTTACGGCTTGAAAGGGAGACAGTGTATAACTTGGATGATATTATACATTCAAGTACAGTCTGAGACAGAGACTAAGTCCGCGTGATTCTCTTCAGCCGGCCAACAAAACCGGCTGTTTCTCAGAAATCTAAGTCGGACAATACGCGTGATGTGGCAACACTGTAAAATGCGTAAGTGTCTGGAGGAAGTTTTAACTTCTTAGTTCGGGTCCACTCTTGTCTCTATTTTTTAAAACTGATTTCGGATGACTGCGAGAGTTAACAGTCTGATGGAATTTCAAAGATCATTAGCTTCACTTTTTAACCCACAGTGATGGCACAAACTTCCATAAACAATTCCGCAAAACTTCCGCTACTTCAAGATCAGAGAAATGTACACTCGAGGGTTTCCTCGTCCTGCAGTGGCCACCAGCTGCAAGCTATTGTCAAATGCTACAAGCCTCCTGATGTCTGGAGCTGTCCCCAAATTTATTTTGCATCTGATAGCTGCAAAATGACGTTGTGTAGTACTACGAATTTCTATCCGGGGTTGTCCGTCACAACTGGTATTTGTTGCCAACTGCTGAGACAACTTTCAGTCACAGTGTAAGGAAACGATCGACAAATCTGCATTGCGTGTTGTTACTACACGATAATGCGCACTGTTGCTTCCACCAACAAAATGTCCAAGACTTTGTTTGGGAAGTCAGCCTTCATGCACCTGTTCTCCTGACCCGATCTTCTCAAATGTTTACCTGTCCTGCTCTTTATCATACAACTCCTACCGGCCGCTGTGACCGAGCGGTTCTAGGTGCTTCAGTCGAGAACCGCGCTGCTGCTACGGTTGCAGGTTCGAATTCTGCCTCGGGCATGGATGTGTATGATGTCCTTAGATTAGTTAGGTTTAAGTAGTTCTAAGTCCAGGGGACTGATGACCTCAGATGTTAAGTCCCGTAGTACTTAGAGCCATTTGAACCAAGAAAATTTGTTTTCACACAGAAATAAACATCAAACCCGGTTTGATTACATCTTTGATTCAGGCCTCTGTAGGTGTGGAATCGGTAAACGACCAGAATATTGCATCCCTGTTCTGGATAATGTAAGAGAATATATTGTTGATGAATAATGTCTCTCAGGTGTTTGTCATTGTGTTCAAGAAACTAATGGAAACGCTATTAAAATACGCACTGTTGTAATACAAACCAAATACAACTTGCCACTACAACCTTACCACGAAAGTCTATTGTAATGAAACATATAGTATATGCTTGCCTATATTGGCACCAAATTCTGAGACATTACTCAGTTTGGGCTTCGAAATGCTGTGTGTTTACTTGCTGTCATACTCATGTAGTATTGAAATGTGGCATTCAATAAACAAAACTATGTATTCACAAGAAACTAATCATTATGCCGGCAGAAGTGGAAAAGGTACTATCAGTTATGCATTATCATAAGCATTTCGCATTGAGACTATGAGTTACAGGAGATAGCAAGAAACTTTTGATGGATAAGTTTTCTTAAGATTTCCTTATTGATTTTCGAGGCGGCTGCGTGTAGCTCTGTAAAAGAACAACTAACATTTCCTCAGAGCTAACGAAAAGCTGCGGTATTAAGCTCTCACGTATTGCCCAAGTTGTGATTGAGACAGATAAATCGCAATGTGAAAGATGAGACTAGTTGGATTTTACGTACAGAACGATATTCCTGGGCTCAAAACCAATACTTGATAACCTTACGTCACACCTTAAGACAAAATCACGAAGATTATTCAATTAAAATGACACAAAAAACCAAGAGAATTTAGCATTATAATTCTGTACCGCCGAGGGAACAACCCGTGATTCACAGAGTTGGCAAGATTCAATTATACTATCAGCAGGAATAATAACAGCCGATGGGTTTCTTGAGCGGGATCGGAAGTGACTACAGCTTGCCTCTCAAGAACATAGGTGCCAAGGCTCGGAATACCAAAAGTATTACAGTTTTATTCGCAAGCTTATAACTAGGTCTAGGAACTGGAGTGTAATTACTAATAATGCTCAGATGCACTGACTATAAAATAAATATAGTAAATCACTAACTGTAACAATTATTATTGTTTTTCTACCGTAAGTGTGCTGAAAACTGGAAAGCTCATCACATTTTTGAAACGTTCCATTCGTTGTACTATAAGCATTATGAGTGAATATTACGTCTTTTGATCATTATAAACTTTGAAACTACGTTTTTTTAAGAATGCTGTCATTGGCACAATCCTCAAAACAGCGGAACAAAAGTGAAAACATAACAACAGAGAGCGCCTTTTCTCACAGGAACTTTTCTAGCGATCCAGTCTTCCTTTATCTTCACATGGAGAGTGGTATTCTAGTAAATGTAGATGACTGAGTTGTATATCTATAGTCAGTGGGGGCTCTGTTCATCGTTCTCAAAACTGCCCAGGTTTAGATCTTGTCGAACTCCTTCTCGTGATCTATGAAGGCCATGTGACGTGGGGCATTATACTCCCCACATTTTTCTACCGCTGTGGATACTGCTTGGCTATGATGAATAGTACTGAAATTTTTTTGAATCCCTCCTGTTCTACTGACGTGCAAAAGTTATATTTCTATCTCAGGGTCTTCGTAACGGCCGGCCGTGGTGGACGAGCGGTTCTAGGGGCTCAGTCCGGCACCGCGCGACTGCTACGGTCGCAGGTACGAATCCTGCCTCGGGCATGGATGTGTGTGATGTCCTTAGGTTGGTTAGGTTTAAGTAGTTCTAAGTTCAAGGGCCTGATGACCACAGCTGTTAAGTCCCATAGTGCTCAGAGCCATTTGCACCATTTGAACTTCGTAACGATTTTCGTTAGCAGCTTGTAAATCCTTAGGTTAGTTAGGTTTCAGTAGTTCTAAGTCTAGGGGACTGAAGACCTCAGGTGTTAAGTCCCATAGTGCAGCCATTTGAACCATTTGAACAGCCGTCAGATATAAAATATTATATTCACACTGGCCGTTGTTCAAGTATATGTCTTTTGTTAACGAACAAACTGTTAATTTCTTCTTAAGTACTTGACATACGGGCATGTTAACTCGCCACCAGTAACAACAGTCGACACGAATGCTCATTGGGCGAACTAATGACGTTCAAGCCAAAATACAGTAATAGTAACCCATTTGATTGTTGTTGTTTTGAACTGGATCATGGAGCACTGCTAAACCCGGTTTCTCAGCGTTGTCTGTTGAATAAAAATGTCGCAAATGGACGTAATTTATCATATATGTCAGTTACTGAGGCTTCTTCAAACAAGAAAATCATTTTATCTTCTGTTTTGCACAGAAGAACTGGCCCTCCACACAACACAAAGGTTTCGATCTGCCTCTGCTGCATTATCCTCTGTATTAAACCCGAAGTGGACAATTGCAACTCTATTTAACAACGCTTAAACAACGTTCATAAACTTCAAGTACGCAAAATCCAATATATAACAGAAAGATAATTAACTGCAAATAAGTACGGCCGGCCAGGGTGGTCGAGCGGTTCTAGGCGCTGCGGTCTGGAACCGCGCGACCGCTGCGGTCTGGAACCGCGCGACCGCTGCAGTCTGGAACCGCGCGACCGCTGCGGTCGCAGGTTCGAATCCTGCCTCGGGCATGGATGTGTGTGACGTCCTTAGGTTAGTTAGGTTTAAGTAGTTCTAAGTTCAAGGGACTGATGACCTCAGTAGTTGAGTCCCATAGTGCTCAGAGCCATTTGAACCATTTTTTTGTTCGGACGGCGCTAGACGTCAGGCGGTGGGTGGCGTGTGGCCAACAGCCGCTATCTGGTGGCCACTGTAGAACGAGGAAACTCTAGAGTGTATACTGCTCATATCTTGATGAAGCCACAAGTTATTTTGCGAAATTTTTTCTGGACGTTTTTGGTATTACTATTGGGTTAGAATGTGTAGCGGATTATCTTCGAGGTTCCATCAGGCTGATAACTTCAGCAGAAAATCGAAATGCAGTATAAAAAATAGAGGGTAGAGTGGACTCGGACACATACCTTGTCATTAACAAACTCTTCTCCTTTGGTTCATTACGACTTATCAGCAGTATCATCACCACATGCCCTAACTACCACGCCAGTGGACTGTGAAACACAGCAGCCATGATATCCCGACTCAGTACCACTTGTGCATATGAACTCTTGCTTGTTGCCACCTACCGCCGTACGACTGACCAACGAAGCAACACAAACTATGAAGTTGGATGTCAGGAACAGAAACTGGGCCGATGTGTAGTGATATTGCAGAAACCCGTGTGATCAAAAGCAGAGCTCAATGATAAGTAAGTGAAGTGGTGTTTTAGACCTCCGAAAGAGGTAGTTCCGTTCTGCTAAAGTCAGTTTTCCGTTTCAGTGTGCATTCAATTTGATTTTCTGTTTATCTTTACTATATACAAAACTCTACACTGATAATCTAAGTGTGTGTAAAAACAATGTAACAAAACTTTCTTGTGAAACCCACTGTAGATGTAAGATAACGCAATAAAGAATTTAGTTTATTATTTTGGGGGAATGAGTAACCTTACGCAATTAGGGACATGTACACTATATTTAACTGAAATTTTTGTCCTTATATGAATTTGACTATCCATTAGTTATTCGACATAATGTACATTTATTGTTTCTCATTTTGAGAGTGAAAGTTTCGTCTATCATGTAAAGATTAAGAAAAATCACAACTAAGCTTGTTTATCGTAATGTTAACTCACGAGTGAACATCATAGCTAATTTCTAAGCATTTATGTTTTGTTACTTAAACACAATCATTGATGGTTTATATTACTGATTAAAAGATAATTAATTAACCAGTAAACTAGATTTTGGGCAGTTAAGTCTGATTTAATTATGGGTGATGTTTGTGTTATGTATTACGAATGTTTATAGATTTTTTGTTTTAACCTGCAATACTGCAGCACTGATGTGTGTATTGAAGCGAAACAACCGCTGTATCGTTTGTGAGATACAGAGACGAACGAGTGTGCCGGGACTTACCCTAGTTCACTGCTAGTAGCGCCGCGTCACCTTAACGCGTCTGCATGTAGCGCACAAGTATTGCTACATAATTAAGTATAAAAAGTCAAAATTTCCGTTTAAAACCTTATCAACATATATTTTATTGTAATAACGCTTTAATTATCAAGTCTTAATGTAATGAAACTAATAGTTTTCGTAAAAATGCGATTTTAAGAAAAAAGAGGCACTAAATTATAAAGCTAGAAAGCCATAATTTGGTCACAATGTGCCTATGGAGGTCAGAAATAAGTGGTGCAAGTTTCGAAGTAAAAAAAAGGAAAATTACAACCCGAAACCACGTTTTTAAGAAAAATGGAGACACTAAAAATTGAACTTAGAAACGTAAAAATTTGTTTTATGCTTCAGTTCACCCTAAAAATGATAACTAAGAGACCACCTTAAGCTACCTCTTATAGTTTTTCAGTAATTTAATGAAAACCAAATTTGTAACTAAAATATACCCGATTGTAGTAGGTTAAGTACCTCTAACTTTAATGATAGGAAATTTTGGTTTCAGCACATTGGAAAACCTACTAAATAATAGAGCTATACCAAATTTTAGGACTGTGATAGTAATAACATCCAATAGAAGTTCTAGTAAAGGTATACTTCAGAGGTAGCGATCTACCGTTGGTTACACTATAAAAATTCTAGAAGACAAAGTTTTTATTCAAGCGAGCTCAAACTTTTTCTGTGCTTTCAAACAACTTACCTAAATACTGTAAAAATTAAGAAGATTTTGAATTAATTCATAACTATGTTATTATAGATTATGTGTCCGAGAAAGCGGTCGTCTGAGGCTGCTGCCGTTTGCATTGGCAGAAAAGATGTTCTCTCGGCCGTCCGCTGCGACACGTATATAAATACAGCCCGAGAGGCAGGAAAAAGGTTCACTACGCACTCAGCCACTGTAAGATCCACGTCTGTTAAACGTCGGATCGCGCTCTGCCTCGGATGACGACAGAGACGAACTGTGACAAAAAGCGTATTTTCTGTAATAACAGATAGTGAACTCTGTACATCGTCCTGGATCCCTTAGAATTCGCTAAAGTAACTGTTAGTGTGCCGTCCGTGACAATTACAAATCCGCGTGGCAAGTGGTGAATATTATTTCCAATATTGTCGCGAGCATTTATTTCGAACATTTAATTGAGTATTATTAGTCAGGGCGAAAGACTATTGGTAGGAACGTACAGTAGAAATGGCTCTGAGCACTATGGGACTCAACATCTGTGGTCATAAGTCCCCTAGAACTTAGAACTACTTAAACCTAACTAACCTAAGGACATCACACACATCCATGCCCGAGGCAGGATTCGAACCTGCGACCGTAGCGGTCACGCGGTTCCAGACTGAAGCGCCTTTAACCGCACGGCCACACCGGCCGGCAACGTACAGTAGAGGTCGCCTCTGAACTGATAATAGTGCTGTTTAGGATAGAAAGATTTACTGTCAATTGAACCTAGTGACTTTCAAAGTGTTGTATGTGAGATACTTTACCCAATATATGTTTCAACTAGAGTTTTATACCTTCATTTATAATCATAGTCCTAATCCCGCAAAATAGAAAGACAATAGAAGCAATTCTTTCACTGGGCTGGACCAAAATGTGGCCGTGCAGACTGGAAACTAAGGTCAGTATGTTCTCCATCGCTTTCTGGCCGACTACAAAATTCGTTGCCAGGCTCGCGTGAGAAAGAGGGCGTACCATACATACATCTATACAACTCTCAACAAACATTTAACCGCGGCCCCATAGTATGTCTGAGTATATAAAAGTGGATATTAGCTGAATGAAATGGCGTTGCATTCCTGGGCTACCAAGTTGATGAGTATGCAGATATTCTAAATATGCCGACCGAAGTGGCCGAGCGGTTCTAGGCTCTACAGTCTGGAATCGCGCGACCGCTACGGTGGCAGGTTCGAATCCTGCCTCGGGCATGGATGTGTGTGATGTGCTTACGTTAGTTAGGTTTAAGTAGTTCTAATTTCTAGGGGACTGATGACCTCAGAAGTTAAGTCCCACAGTGCTCAGAGCCATTTTATTCTAAATGTAATGGTATGAAACCAGATAATCTGGAGCCATCGTAGGATGAGGCAATGTGACTGTTTGAAATCAAGAATTGGGTATTTACCTTTTTAGCATAAGTCCCTATCAGTGAGTTTGATGAGAATAACCTCATTGTTGCATCTAATGAGGATTGAGTGAAGTTTGAAATTTGGGCTCTTTGTTACTGTGTAATAAATTTTGTTGGGAGCCTATGAGCATTGAATGCTAGTGCAATCATGGACAAAGGTAAAGCGTGAATGCATATGTGGAGGTGAGACCAGATTACCTTTTCCTTGCTTACCCATCAAACCTTTTCGTTTTTTCTTAATGTCAGGTGGCTTACAGAGGAATCGACTGGGAAAGGCTACACCCTGTTTCTTGGTGTAACTTCTCAAGGGGTCGATTTCGTTTCCAATGGAGGAGGTGATTTGAGGTGTCAACCTGATAAAATGAACTTGAGTTTCATTTCTTTTTCGTTTCAGTATTGTATTTCTGTCAATAAATGAATGGCGACGAGTTTCAGGAGTAATCGTTTTTTACTAGGATATTTTCATAATTTTATCTTGTAGTTAAAATTCCAACAGTGCATCTCTTATTTGGGGAAGTACAACAGTGCATGTGTTGTGTACATAGTTCCGCGTAGTTAGCGCGTACACAACTTTCCCAATATAGCACGCCACGCTAAGCACAACAGCGCAGGCGCAGCGCTCGTCCGTCTCTGCGCTACGAGATGGCGCTGTCTTAGAGACGGACCAAATTCTGCTTCCACCGATCCGCGTATTAATATGTAACGCAGCCAATGAGATTGCTGCTAACGTAGAACCTTTCCTCCTTGCGGATCACACTCGCGCAGTGATACCTGAACGCGCGAGGTATTATAACGAGTGTACAGACCTCCGATTAGTTAGTCTGCATCAGTCAGCATTAGTCTGCACCGGTCTATAGTCAAGTTTCTGTCTGTGCCTAATAAGATTACCATATTCCTGTACATAGCCATGAAGATAAATGACTAGATACTTTGTCAAGTATCAGAGATATGTGAGAATAAGATTAACGTACCAAGACCAAAGGAACTTCAGATTGTCAATTGTAAATAGCATCCAGAACCAAGTTAAGTTATTTTTATGCTTGTTATTATTTTAATAAATGTGTGTGAAAATTAATCAAGTTCTGTTTAAAGTTGGTCACCGTCAATCTGTTACTCTAAGCGTGCAAGTGGCATTTCTATCGTGTGACCTAACGGCAGAAGATAAACACGCCACGATAAGACCACGAGACATATTGCTGACACTCGCCTACTTCGTTAGAGTGACAAGTCAAATAATCTGATGGTGTGTGTACCGAAGGTCCTACAGTACGCACACCACAGCATGTATTATTTCGGGGACTAGCTTTCTGGTCAGCGTTCGGCTCACTTGGCTCTGTTGCGTAAGGCGAATTAGCAAGTGATACTCTGTCTGGCAGGTGGCTAGCAAAGTCATGCCAAGCAGGTATCCGGTTGGTTGCCATGGAGTCAACTTCAGAAACTGTTTGGGTGAACGATAGTTCCCACAGGCATCAGGAGGTGATAGTACTGGATAGTAGCTGAATGAAACAGCGTACCATTGTTGGACTACCAGTACTCTAAATTTAATGGTATGAATCAAATGGTTCAAATGGGTCTAAGCACTATGGGACTTAACATCTGAGGTCATCAGTCACCTAGACTTAGAACTACTTAAACCTAACTAACCTAAGGACATCACACACATCCATGCCCGAGGCAGGATTAGAACCTGTGACCGTAGCAGCAGCGCGGTTCCGGACTGAAGCACCTAGAACAGCACGGCCACAACGGCCGGCAATGGTATTAATCCATATTATCTGGAGCCACCATGGGAGCTAGGACGTTAGCTTTCAGTTGTTGAGGCCGGACGTGTAGGCGCCAGTTGATGCTGTATTTGAGGCAAGTCCGTGTCGGAAAATGCAGACGGCAGAGCATTCAGGCCTGATAGCTTCTTCTCTAGACACAGAGATTAGATAATCAACATAGAATAATATGCGTGGTATTTGGCTAAATTCTCGTGGGAGAGGAAACTTCTGCTGGCGTGTTACCGGAGGGGTTCTTTCTGCGTGTGATTTCTGCCTTAGATGAGGGCGAAAGTGTTTTGCTCTTTACAGTTCGACCTTAAATTTTATTGCAAATGATTCTGACTGCTAGCTGCATCTTAAGTTACCCCAGTGATTGGTTGGGGGTTAGATGAGGAGGCATTGCTCTGCGCCTAGGTGATGAGGCTCAGCCTGAAAGTATTAGCTATTGAGGGGTAAGGCTTAGTAGACCTTGGACCCAGTGTACGAACTGCAGTGACTATTTGGTGTGTAGATTCGGTAGGAGACGGACTCACTGTCTGTACCTCGATCGACTCAGTGTGGAGACTTTTGGTGGATGATGGAGGCAGACTGCAGGACCAAGATATTTGCATCTGGTACCAGCGCGTGAGCTGAGAGCTCGAATTACTGCTGCACCCCTACGTTTGCTGAGCGATTCATCCATGGAAAGAACTGGGCAATGTAAAGCAGTGAGTGCACTTCGGAGGGCACACAGATCTGATCCAGATTAGGTAACGTGGGGCGAAATTAACTGTAATATGGGTACAGTTGGGAACCGACGTTGTCCAAGTGGTATTAATCATCTTCTTCTTTTCTGCCTGAGCTAAGTGGTCCGGAACCGCGCTGCTGCTGCGGTCGCAGGTTCGAATCCTACCTCGGGCATGGATGTGTGTGATGTCCTTAGGTTGGTTAGGTTTAAGAAGTTTTAAGTCTAGGTGACTGATGACCTCAGATGTTAAGTCCCATAGTGCTTAGAGCCATTTTTTTTTGAATAATTAGCTCATTATATGTTGTGCCTGTTGATTTCCTCCTTCAGCATTCGCGCCGTTGCGGTTCTACCACAGTGGATAGCCGGCACGGTAGCTCAGCGTGTTCGATCAGAGGGTTAGCAGCCCTCTGTAATAAAAAAAACGGAGTTAATCGATCAACAACAAACTTAAACGGATGTTTTACGACGTCCGCCTCGAGCGGATGCAACGAGCGAAAGCGAACACAATGAGATTAAAAAAAAGTGGAAACATGCTTGCCTCCCGTGCAGCAGGCCCGGGTTTGATTCCCGGCGGGCTTGGAGATTTTTTCCGCTCGTGGACTTTGTGTTGTGTAGTCCTCATCATCATTTCATCCTCATCACCACACGAAAGTCGCCCAGTGTGGCGTCGATGGAAGTAAGACTTGCACTCGGCGGCCGAACTTCCCCAGATGGGGCCTTCCGGCCAACAGTGCCATAGGCTCATTTCATTTTTCCTCTGTATTCCACGGAATGTTGGTTGTGCCTAGATGTGCGAGTGAGGGTGCGATGGCACTAGCGTCGTCAAAGGTGACAGCTTTGAGTGAGTTAGGCCGGAGCTCAGCTCTTGACATCCAGTGTCTAAGGTTGCAGGGTTGCATACGGGCACCGCAGCGACGAGGCAGAGTTACGTTGGCCAGGCACGTGGCTGCCTATAGCAGGCGTGACCTTTGGCGTTAAGCTCTGAGAAAGTGTTGAAATACATCTCTGGTACTTTAGTTCTACGTTGTTGTTCATCGTTTTGGTTATTAGTTGGATTCTGTCAGAATACTGGAGAGAGTAATTCGCAGCCAAGATCTGTGGATAGACTCTATTGATCGTTCCTGTTTTTCTGCAACGTTACCGACCGAGTTCGGTTCATTGGTGAATAATGTCATTGTAACGTTTATTTGTGACTTAGGAAGACAACGCTGATAGATCACGCCGACGGGAAGAAGATGTGTGGTGTTGCCACGGTGGCTGACAACGAGAACTGGATAAGACCGCTACGTTGGTTTCTCATCTTCTTGGTGGTGTTTTGTATTGTATTGAAGTACCGGTAACGATCGAGAATTGTTAGCGTTATTCATCAACTGTGCGTGACGCATTGATTTCCTTGCCTTGTTCTGTGGTGCGGTCGTTGTGAGTTATTGCAAGGACTGGCTCCGACAACAGCTGTTCTCTTCATAATCTGCTTTTTGCTATGGAGAACTACAAAAGCATATCCACCAAAGTGACGCAAACTACCGCCATGAAGTATCTGCTACCATTCTAGATGTGCTCCGTTTGATTCTTCTTGTGTTGTGATGTGGTGAGGCCATTGTGAAATGTTTTAAGGATTGCCTCCGCTGGCTGCATTGATGGAAAGAGTTTCATTCGGCAACGGAGTGTTAGTACATAGAGCCGTCGTAGTAAGTTGACGGAAAGGATCGTTGTCCAACAGCGATACCATTGTTGGCTGAGGCGATTCCGCATCGTCCGTATCTGGTTTTTGTTGTTAAAGTAACCCAAAAAAAGGAAGGGGGGGGGGGGGTACTAGTGGTCTGTCGCGTGGGCACGTTGTGTTAAAAAAGCTGAAGCTTGGACTGTGGAAAACTGAAACGTCCCTGTACTGTGTCATGTGTGGAACAATGTCCTAGCAGTACAGGGCATCGTGCGGTCACGTCTTTCATCGTACTGTTCCTCTGAATTGGCTCTAATGTTTATAACATAGTGTGTATGTTGCCCTTTGGGCGGTTGTATTGCGAAGTGTGTTCTTGACGTAGCGCGATTCGCTTCCCCAATAGGCACAGGATCGGCTTGGTTGTTAACGGATTTAACAGGCTTAATTTACGGGGTGGGCCAGATGCCTTTCCTTTCGCCACCCCATTACAACTTGTGACCGAATATGTGTACCCAAACCGTCTGCGTGAAGTGTTATTCATGTGAAAGTGAGTGAAAGTTTTCTAAATATTTACGAATTGTTTAACTGAGGTGGGACTTGGGTATCAACCTGGTATATTCGCGTAGTGTGATGTGGAAAACCGCATAAAATCCACATTCAATCTGGCCGGCACACTGACCCTCGTCGTTTATCTACCGATAGTCTCAATCCGGGGCCAGCACACTTCTTCAGCCCGGAAGCAACGCTTTAACACGCACGGCTATCTTTTTTTTATCTGATTTTGTTCATTTTTGTTCGTTACATTTGTTCGGGGCGGACGTCCCATGATACCTGTACAAGTTCATCGTTGATCCGTACACTCAGCTTTTTATTACAAGAGGCAGCTAACCCAATGGACGAACACGCTGAGCTACTGTGCCGGCGTATCTGGGTGGATAGTTTTAGTTATTCTGTAATTTCCCTAAACCCCTTAAAGCGAATGACAGGATGATTTCTTTGAAAGGGGACTGCCGATTTTGCCGGCCGGTGTGGCCGAGCGGTTCTAGGCGCTTCAGTCTGGAACCGCGCGACCGCTAGGGTCGCAGTTCGAATCCTGCCTCGGGCATGGATGTGTGTGATGTCCTTAGATTAGTTAGGTTTAAGTAGTTCTAAGTTCTAGGGGACTGATGACCTCAGACGTTGAGTCCCATAGTGCTCAGAGCCATTTGAACCACCGGTTTCCTTCTCCATCCTTCCCCAAACAGGAGCTTGTGGTCTGTATCCAATGACCTCGTCGTCTACGGGACGTTAAGCCCAGATCTTCCTTTTCTGGAAATTTTGCGTCCTTATGTTAAACATACATACCGTACTGAATACAATAAGCAGATGATCAAACCTGCGGGAGAATGATTGTAAAGCGCAACCTAGTGGCTTTCCAAAGTCCACCGCATTTCAACCGGCACAGTTAACTACGAAAACCTAAGTTTAAAGCGGTATTGAATTGTTCACAAACTATGCGGCTTGTGCGTGATCATCATTGCTCCCTAAATTACACTGTAGAAAAAAAAATCAAAACGCAGGCTGCTTGCAGTTGTGTACTGAGGGGTGACATCCTTAGAAACATACTTAGAAACAACTGCAGATCATAGATTCGCAGTTGCCTCTAATCACAAATGTACTACAATGCGTGTAAATAGATGAAGAGATCCAGTATCATTTGAACAGATGATCAGCCTTCAGTCACTGGAATCAATCACGCACTTTAAGTACCTGGGAGTACAGAAATGATGTATATGCTGCAGTGGGAGGTGCTACAAGAAACACAATGTTTACTGAATTACGAGAGTTTGCAATCCAAAATGACTCAACAAACATACTGTTAGCTCCAACAGACGTGTTGTGTAGTGACTGGCACTAAAACTAGGGAAATTCTGACTCGTCCTGAGGGGCGCCGACAATCTTTCGTCTAGCGTGCCATCAGCGGATTGAAGAGGAAATCACGAAAATTATTCTTGTACGCTATCTCCCTTACGCTACACCTCGTATGGTGACTTTCAGAGTAGAGATGTAGATGTAGAAATTTGTTGGTGCCAGACAAAATTATCTGTTTTAAACTTGCATATTAGTGAGTTATGTACTGATGTGTCAGCATTTTTTCTGAACATTGAAAATTTTAACTTTCTTAAAATTTCTCTACTTTACGCTACTTAAAATAAATCGCTGCTTCTATGTTTTAAAATAACAGCTACAAAAAGCGTCTCAAATCTAATCTGCACATCACAGTACTTATCCCATTCGCAGGTCCATAGAAGACAATTTCTAGTTTTTGACTGTCGTTGCACATTGCAAGTCTAACAGATGTCAAATTTAATCCGTGATGTGTCATCTGTTATACTAAATGTGAAGATCCATGTAATCTCAGGATACTTGCAATGTGCTTTAGCAGAATCGCTATGGCAACTACGGGCCACAGCTCAGACGGCAGCATTATTCGACGCTGCAGTCACCGAAAAATTGAAGGCGCTGGCAGAATACTCAAAATTACAAGTCGGCGGTGATGGGAAACTTAAAACTCCAACATAGCGCTGGTGGAAAATTAAAAATGCAATATAGTGATGGCAGGAAATTAAAAATGTAAGATGGCAGTAGTGGGAAATAAAAAAAATACAATTTGGCAGTGATGGGACCAAAAATATCAAAGATGACGGTAGAGAGAAATTAAAATAAATTCCAGTGTCACAGAAGTAGCCCAGTCTTGCTTTGCTACAACCCCTCATCTAAAATTACAATCCAAGATGGCGCATTTGTTCAAACTTCTTATGTGAAATACTGTACCTATAGCTAACATGTGCACACACAACAGCATCAAAGAATTACGTATGGATTCGTGTCCGCCACGTTAAAATGCCTCAAAACAATAATTCTGTGCTCTTAAAAGTAATATTTTGGGAGCTATTTGTAATTAATTGATGTTTAAAATGAAACTGTCGTCCGACATATGATTAAAGTTACGAACACACGCTATATCCGTGGGCTTAGCGCCATATTGAGTAGTTTTTGAGTTTCATGTGCTATTAAGCTGTCGGGTGGCATGTTTTTCAGATGAGGCAAAGCTGCACCGTTTTCAAATAAAGAAGTAGACTTTTTACTGTAAGTACCACTTGATTTTTTTATATATTTGCGTGAATTGTTTTAAATATAAAAAATTGAAAGTCATGCTACGCTTACTGAAGACACGTAGTTAAAATGTGAAACGCACCTGGGTGCACAGATAAAACAAAAAAAAGTGCAGCACGCAAAAAGACGTTTTGTAAACTGTTGCAATTTGCATAACCAGTTCCTTTGTGATCTTCTATTAATTGTGATGTGAAAGGTGTAAAATTTTAACAGTTACGTCGTCGGAAGTCGGCAGTCACTAAATCGAGCATCATTGCTGTTAGGGGCAATGGTGGTCGCCCTGTAAATTGATTATAATTTGTCCCGGGGGTAATGGTCGTCATTCTGTTACCTAGAGATTACAGTTACGAATATGTTAAATTTGAACAAGCTTGCAAAAGAAAAATGGTTCAAATGGCTCTGAGCCCTATGGGACTTAACATCTATGGTCATCAGTCCCCTAGAACTTCTTAAACCTATCTAACCTAAGGACAGCACACAACACCCAGTCATCACGAGGCAGAGAAAATCCCTGACCCCGCCGGGAATCGAACCCGGGAACCCGTGCGTGGAAAGCGAGAACGCTACCGCATGACCACGAGATGCGGACGAACAAGCTTGCAGAAATTGTTTTTAGGAAGGTGAACGATAGACTACTTTTTATTCGCAGAACACTCAGAAGGTGCAATAAATCTGCTAAACAGACTGCCTACTCTAGGCTTGTCCATCCTCTTCTGAAGTATTACTGCGTGGTATGCGACCCTTACCACACAGGATTCGTGGAAGACAACGGAAAAATTCGAAGGACAGATATTTTTCTATTCTCACGAGATAGATACATAGAGAGTTCTTTTCACGAGATGTTAATCATCAACTTTCTCCTTCAAATGCTAAATATTTTGACTCCAACCTACATAGTAGAAATGAATAGAGAAATCAATACGCACATGGAAAGATATTCGTTTACTATCCGAGACAGGGAGACTAAAGAAACATTCTTTGGCATTGTGTGGGATGGTATTGTTCAAACTGCATAATATTTGCCGGCCGGAATGGCCGTGCGGTTCTAGTCGCTACAGTCTGGAGTCGCGTGACCGCTACGGTCGCAGGTTCGAATCCTGCCTCGGGCACGGATGTGTGTGATGTTCTTAGGTTAGTTAGGTTTAAGTAGTTCTAGGTTCTAGGGGACTGATGACCTCAGCAGTTAAGTCCCATAGTGCTCAGAGCCATTTGAACCATTTTGCATAATATTTCTACGAGGCAGCTGCTCGTCATCTTCTGCTTTATTGTTTCTCAAATGTTTTATTGTTTCCTAAAAAGTTATGTACTTTTGTTTGAGTTTGTTTTAAGCCTCTCCAAGTGGCGTTAACTTTTGGATCTGAAGTGTCAACTGTTTTCCATAGATGAGGGTAACCTAATAACTGCTTGACAACGTTCCTCAGTGACATTAAACGTTACAGAATGCCTTCTTACGTTTTAGCGAGACATGTAAAGTAAGTAGAATAAAGCAAGCCGTATAACACACAATGAGAAGCAAAATTCAAGTAAAGTTGCCTGTAAAAGTTGTCAAATACATACAGAACTGCTTTGACGACCGGTTACACTATGAAAAATTACAGTTAAGCACAGGAAAGTATTAGTGGTGACACAATCATAAAAGACCATGAGTATTTGGGAAACAAAGAAGACACGGGAAGAAGAGACGGTCGTAGAGGAAACTGTATGTTTACCATAGCTTGGCAGACAGGAACAGGCAGCTGGAAGCGCTCTGCGGAGCTGGAGGTAGAGAGTTTCTAATCTCGTCTCTGGGGAAGACAGCAGTTGCTATTGTTTTGACACCTGGGATGTGGTGGCTTAGCTTAACACGGCACGTTCGCATGTTACACATCAGCAGCTATTTTTTACCGCAAAATTGTGGTTACTGCTGTAAGATCTGTCAATGTAAACATTTTCCTTCATTATACAGCACAGAGGCGAATACACAACACTCACATTTGAGATTCTTCCTTCTATGTGCATATCTTGAGGGCTGTCCTTGCCAACGAGATTGTTTCTTGTTCCTTTAAACCTGCAAATACACATTCATTCATACTGGTTAAGGTTGCATTACATTTTTGTTGAATGTGCTTATCTTAAGTGACCGTCCTGTATTCAAAATGGTGTTTTCTGGTCCTTGAAATGTAGGTTCAACTAGATTTAGTGGAATACGTTGCAAATTTCGACAAGATGGGACTTGACACGACTTGCTAATAGCATATGCCTATTGGAACAGGTCTGAACATGTTGAATAAGTTGGAACTGGCAACTACCATTCGGAAGTATTCAGAACTAGTTGGCTGAGTCAGCGGCAAGGGGGTTATGAAAAGCAGAGCTGCCACTCGTAGCAAGGTATTTATGTTGTGCCATCATAGCTATCTTCGTCATTCAGTATTTTCTTCCTATTTAGGACACAAAATCTGACAAGGGGAGGCCACGAAGATCGTATCTCGGATTTACTTGAAGCTTTGTACGCTTTTAACAGTCCATTAGGGCAACACAATGTGCAAATAGTATGGAATAATGTTTAGGGAATTTCGAGAAAATCACAAGAGACATTTTACTCGTCAGTGATGTACTGGTGCGTGGCGACCCTGAACACGAGCTGGAGTGCGGCCTTGTGGTTAGCGTTCAAGTTATATAACTGGTACATCGGTGGATCGAGTCTCTCTCATCGTTTTTATGAATTTTAATTTTCAACGGTAGTCATGTTATTTCGTACATATTACATTTGGAAGGTAATATTATGGAAAGACATGCGTATTTACATGAAATTTTATTGAATTTCCATTCTTATTTGGCTATTTACAAATTTTTATTATTGCAAAAAATATATGCTACTTTTTTTTCTATAGGCAAATTAAGAACATTATCAAGCGTCTTCAGACTCGTTCATACTTAATTGACAAAAACGAGAAACTGTTTCTCGTGACGATGCTATTAAAATACATTCAGTCGTACATCAGCAATTTTCAGCGCTGATATTAACGAAAATGTTACGTTACGCATGGTTTGCACACAAATTGTTGGAAGAAAGAGAATTTTTTCCAGATGTCCACGAGCTTTGTTTTTCATTGCAAATACTGAAGAATCGTCGACCATGAGGAAAAACTGCACTAATTAGGTGTAGTTGATGCCGTTTTAATATATGTTTTCCGTGAAGCTTCCTGGCTGATTATAACTGCGTGCCGGACCGAGACTCGAATTTGGGACCTTTGCCTTTCACGGGCAAGTTCTCTACCATTTCTTTTGTTCTGTATTGTTCGTTGCGTTTTGTCTGGGCAGACGTCACAAGACATCTGTTCAAGTTAATCGTTGATTTCTTTAATCAGGTTTTTTACTGACCGTACGCGCCGAGCTACTGTGCCGGCCATCTGAGCTACCCGAGCACGACTCACGACCCATCCTCACAGCTTTCTTTCGCCAGTACCTCGTCTCCTACCTTACAAATTTCGCAGAAGCTCTCCTAAGAAACTTGCGGAATTAGCATTCCTGGAAGAAAGGACTTTGCGGAGACATGGCTTTGCCACAGCCTGGGGGAGGTTTCCAGAATCAAGTTTTCAGTCCGCATCGGAGTGTTCACTGATAGGAAATTTCCTCGCAGATTAAAACTGTGTGCCGGACCGAGACTCGAACTCGGGACCTTTGCCTTTCTGGAAACATCCCCCTGGCTGTGGCAAATGTGTACTGCAGCAGAAGTCGTTTCACGAACCCACAGACTTGGCCTAACGTAAAATAGTGGCAACGCGGCCTCCATAGTAGGCATTTGCAAAACTGGCAAAGATGGTATACAAAACTGGCGATCCACATCTACATTTACACTCCGCAAGCCAACCAACGGTGTGTGGCGGAGGGCACTTTACGTGCCACTGTCATTACCTCCCTTTCCTGTTCCAGTCGCGTATGGTTCGCGGGAAGAACGACTGTCTGAAAGCCTCCGTGCGCGCTCGAATCTCTCTAATTTTACATTCTTGATCTCCTCGGGAGGTATAAGTAGGGGCAAACAATATGTTCGATACCTCATCCAGAAACGCACCCTCTCGAAACCTGGGCAGCAAGCTACACCGCGATGCAGAACGCTTCTCTTGCAGAGTCTGCCACTTGAGTTTGCTAAATATCTCCGTAACGCTATCACGCTTACCAAATAACCCTGTGACGAAACGCGCCGCTCTTTTTTGGATCTTTGGATGAGGGTTTACAAAACGAATAACATACATTTGGTCATGGGAACACATGGCGAGAGTAACATTCGATTAAAAAGGAGAACTGATACCACAGGCAAAATTATGTAGCTAATATCAGGAACTGGTCGTCACTGAGGTTGAGAACTTAGCCGACGCACGTGTGTGTCTGATTGAAAGTTTATGCTGAATGTTGAAAAATCAAGAGAGTGTTGTTGTTAAAACTCAAAAGTTGCAACTGATCGACAAACAGTAATTGCAGACAGCTGTTGGAGGCCATTACATTTGACTCTCAGGAGGGTGTAATATGACTAAAACATGCGAGTTGGGCATTGGCAAGACTAAGCTCACTGACTTAGAATTTCGCTTTTTCTAAAACGTCTTGTCTTACTGACATCCAGTCGGCGTACTAAAATATATCTGCCTATTAGGCAGCTGCAAGACAGATATTTTTGCTTTATCTGATAAGTCTTGTCTTGCTGAGAAATCCAATCGGAGTAATAGATGTGCATGTCGATTATTCTTTGGCAAGTCTAAAGTAACAGATTGTGCATTTTGCAAGCCTCAACTTGGCAGCACTAGTCGAGATTGTGAAATATGAAAAGGCATCAGTGCTAATGCACATACTCTTTCCCTGCTGATTCATTGAGAAGGTTTGGAATATTAGGAAGTACTGGGAACTATTGAGGCTGGATGGCAGGTTGTGGTATCAGGCAGCAAACACTCGTGGTGAATCATTGATGCTAACCCATAGTAGTTTGTCGTTACAATGCTTTCTTCTTCTTGGACATGTGAGTAGCTCTCCAAAAAATAGAAGTCTAACAAATATATTACTGTAAACAATTTTATATTTTTTTCTGCTACTGATTGCTTGCTGTACGTAAGACATGCTTCCTGTCACCAGTGTTACGGAATATGCAGCGGTTGTCGTATAGATGGTACCCTTTTGGAGCAGTAGTTGAACAGCATCACCTGTTCTCAAAACTGGACGTGTGTGGCAACTCTCTACAAAACAAACCTACCGATTCTTCTGTTTATGCAGATTAATCATGAACTCTCTTCACATTTCTTCTGAGGCATGATTCAGACCTTACCGTTTTGCGAATGAAACTACTCCGTCTTCCCTAAGCCGTGCTGTTTGTCAATCAGTGATGCGGAATCTGCAAGCAGAAGTGACTGTCAAAAATACAGTCGATCGATTGTTGAGCATCGGAGAATCTGCTGCAGTTGAAGGACTGCAAGAGCTAGTAACCGTCGATGAAGAAAATGCGGAAGACTGACTATAGAGAAATCTCTCTGTAGATTCATCATCAACTTTAAAAGCTTGTTGTATCGGTAATAATGGGTGAAAGAGCAACAAAATTCATTAAATTAAATGCTTTTTAGTGGGATGATATGCAGTTTCCATTTAGAGGTCATATATTCTTATGTACAGGAGTGATAGAAATTATGCTTGGCTTTAAAGAGCCTAGAAATTTCTTGGAAGCTTTTTTTCACATTTTCAAGAACGAAGTTCGTCAAATTAACTAGAGAATGAAGATTATTCCTTTCTCTTCCCCAACGCAGATAAGGAAAATGAAAATGTACCTCAATGCAAAGAATGTGTTTAATGCTATCCGAGCTTAGTGATGACTGGTACTCAGTTAATGTTATTGATAAGAAGTTAATGAAATCTCAAACTTTTCAACGAGAGAGTCTGTTCGGGCGTTAAAGAAATGCTTCAACAGCAGGTTAATATTAATGAAAAACGGGATTTTTTGTAGGATTGCATGCAAAACTGCCAAAAGTGATAGCAGATAAACATGCACTAATAACTACCCAGTCAAAGTATAATGTCTGCTTCAGTTGGTCCATTCCAGCAGGTTTATATCCTGTAAGTAAGGCTGCACAGCCTGAGTCTAATTAATAACTTGAAAACAAATTAATCTATGCAAATATGCTGTTCACGGCAGGGCAGAAGCATGTAAACTTCTTTGAAAAACAGAATGAAGATGCCGCCTCAAACATCTATAGCGTCAAATATTTTCAGTGTGAATGGACAGTTGTAGTTGACATGGAGCAAGAGAGAGATTTTGGATTTTACAACTGCACGTTGCTGAACACCACTGCAAGAAACTTGTGAATCTATTTATGTTGCAGGATCACATAAAGAACTCGTCAAGGCTCACACGGAGTTGCATTTCTCCTTGTCACCATTCAGGTTTAGTATGTGAACACTGCTTGTGTTATTTTCGTCCCCAGGAAAAATTAGATGGACTTCTAGTTGACTGTATGCAGTATAAACCAGTCAGCAGTGTCATGCCTAATGAAAAGAAACAGAAAAATATACAAAGTTCAGCACCAAGCTGAAGCTCCCTTTTGTGATTTTTGCTGATAAGAAATGCATATTAGAACCAGTTGCTACTTGTGGTCAAAACTTTGGTTGCAGTCTGACAAGATACATTTGCATACACGCATCATCATTGCATACTACAAGGAGCTATCAAATGAAAACAAGAAAAATGGAAAAAACATTAAGTGAACTCATTATTTCAAAAGGAATCACCATAACTGGTAATACATTGATCACATTGTGAGACAAGATGGTTAGTGCCCTTATGGAAAAATGTTTGCAGTTGCCTAAGGATCCATGAGTCTACTCACGCGTGCACCTCTTCATCCAAAGCAAATCGACGGCCACAAACGTCTTTCTTGATGGCTCAAAAAATATGGGAATTGTATGGGGAGAGTAAGTGACTGTGTGGTGAATTTGTAAGGGCTTCCCAGAGAAACTTCTGCAGTGTACTCAAAACAGCTTTGCAACATGTAGGCGGTTATTATCCTGTAAAAGAATGATGCCATCAGTTAACATTCCTTGGCACCATGTTGCAGAAAACCAATGAGCAGCGGGTTGATGGACAGAATCATTCTGTTGCAAGATAATACCCGCCGACCTGTAGCGAAGATTGTTTCAAGTACACTGCAGAAACTTGGCTGGGAAGCTATTACAAGCCCTTCTTATAGTCGCGATCTATCCCCATGCAGTTTCCATATTGTTGAAGCCCCGAAGAAACACATTCGTGACCATCGATTTCCTTCAGACAAAGAGGTGCAAGTCTGGGTACAAACATGTTTCTATACGTGACCACAAACATTTTTCCATGAAGGTATTGACCGTCTTGTCTCACAGTGGGATAAATGTATTAACAGCAATGGCGATAATAAACAGTTTACTCACATTTTTCCATCTGTCTCGTTTTCATTTGACTGTCCCTTATATATACACTGCGAGAATGATGGGGGATGTCCCACATTTAAATTCTGTAAAAGTAGCGATTGCACTAAATGTTTCACTGAACAGCTGTATGCAGTCGATGACACTGTAAATTTGTTTTTATTGTAAAGCAAAAAGATGGAAATGAGCTCTGAAAAAAAAATAGTTTCACTCAGCTGAGATTTGCTATATTTGTGGGGCGGCATTTAAGAAACGTGTCGTAAAACACAGGTACCGCAGCACATTTCAACAGTACATATACTGATGCTACTCATGTCAGCTGTAACATGAACTATAGGTCTGTCATATTCCACAATCTTAGCAACTACAGTTCATTACGGGAATTTGAAATAATATTTAGAAAATTAATTAGTTTCAAAATAAATTAATCGACTCTTGTCTTTTAGACATGTTTCCTGGATCAAACTATACCTTGGGGTTAACGCACAAAACCGCATGATTGCAACCAACAAGTTCGAGAGAAACTATCCTAAACTAATCAATAACAGTGTGTTTGGAGAAACCAAGCAAAATGTGCAACAGACATAGGACTAGCAACATCCATGGAAGACTGATACTGGGCAGTTGCATTAATTGCCAAATCAAATTTATAAAGCAGCGTTAACTAAAATTTAGTTGTCTCCTAACTGAGCAGGCTTAATGTTAGCTTTGATAAACCCATTAAAGTTGGTATGGCCATCAAGGATATTTACAATATGATTTTTTTGTCTTCTGCTGTGGATATACATAAAAAATTTCCAAATCGTTTAAACGTGTGCCACAGAGACACAGATAGCATCATATATTTCGTTACAATCCCGAATATCTATGAGTGTATCAAGAATGATTTGCATACAAGACTCGATAATTCGGGTTTCCCAGCAAATAACAGATACAACATTCCACTGGTGAATAAAAAGATGATGGGTTAGTGAGCAGAATTTTTTGGCCTTCAAGGAAAAATATGCGCTCATGAGGTCGTGTGTGGATGGATAATGTGCAGAGCAAAAGCCATGAAACAATCTTCTGTCTTGATTATTGACGCTTACTAACACTACGTTTTGGATTCATAAGTAAAAACGACTGTGCAGTTTGTTATGCTGTCATACAACAAAAACACTCTTTACCTGCACAGGCTGACAAATCTCATATACTTCCAGACAAGCTTTGCTCTTTCCAGACTTCCTTACCTCAAGTTAATCTGAGAATGTACCGGAAGTCGAATGCTGCTCCTTCTGCAGCAGAGGCAGTGATGCTAAATGTTCGGCTACGGAGGTCGTGAGGTAAGGGGCGAGTTACGGCACCCTGGACATATTCTAAGTTCAGAGTTGGCGGCCACTGCTCGGGCCGCGAGGCAGGGCCGAGCTCGTTAGAATCCGCGTGGTGCCTCACAACGGCCGGAGCACGTGGTCCATCGAGCATGTGGCTGGGAATTACTTGGTGATGCTGTGCGCCAGGAGGGCCAAAGATGGCTGACTTTGTGAAACCTTAATGGCAGACATTTCCTAGTTCGTATGGAAATTAATACTAGCCAGATGAATCACGATACCTCAAAAAGAAACATGTACATCACTATTATTTGCACGACGATTCTGATGGCGTAATCAGATTTTCAATATCTTTATTAGTTTAAAGTTTAGTAACTGATGGTAAATTATACAAGTAACACCCAGCAACAAATTTCTAAAATCTAAACTGTTCATCCGATTTCTTCGATCTACATGTCTTTAGAAAGCTATTAGTGTAAACCTAAATTGGTATGAATTACAGGCATGTAACATGAATAGTATATGAGTTATTGGAGGTCAAAGTTACCGATTACTATCGACCGCGTCAGGCCATAAGTACTCCACAGTTACACAAAAAAGTGGTAGCAGCATGCTTATAAATATATTTATTCATCTATGTCTTTGTTTATATCTGATATATACTATTCATGAAGAAATCGGTTAAATATTTACTGTGTTTTAGAAAGCACATAGACATTAAGCTACTGGCTACCTCTTGTTCCTATTCCTTTGATATATGTTTATTTAATTTGTTTATGTATTTAATAATGTGTGTTAGAGCGTGTTTATGGTCCAGCCGTAGGAATATTCGTTTAATTTCAAGTTACTTAAATGTACACTACTGGCCATTAAAATTGCTACACCACGAAGATGACGTGCTACAGACGCGAAATTTAACCGACAGGAAGAAGATGTTGTGATATGCAAATGATTAGCTTTTCAGAGCATTCACACAGGGTTGGCGCCGGTGGCGACACCGACAACTTGCTGACATGAGGAAAGTTTCGAACCGATTTCTCATACACAACAGCAGTTGACCAGCGTTGCCTGGTGAAAAGTTGTTATGATGCGTCGTGTAAGGAGGAGAAATGCATACCATCACGTTTCCGACTTTGATAAAGGTCTGATTGTAGCCTATCGCGATTGCGGTTCATCGTATCGCGCCATTGCTACTCGCGTTGGTCGAGAGCCAATGACTGTTAGCAGAATATGGAATCGGTGGGTTCAGGAGGGTAATAACGGAAGGCCGTGCTGGATCCCAACGGCCTTGTATCACTAGCATTCGAGATGACAGGCATCTTATCCGCATGGCTGTAACGGATCGTGCAGCCACGTCTCGATCCCTGAGTCAACAGATGGGGACGTTTGCAAGACAAAAACCATCTGCACGGATAGTTCGACGACGTTTGCAGCAGCATGGACTATCAGCTCGGAGACCATGGCTGCGGTTACCCTTGACGCTCCATCACAGACAGGAGCGCCTGCGATGGTGTACTCAACGACGAACCTGGGTGCATGAATGGCAAAACCTCATTTTTTCGGATGAATCCAGGTTCTGTTTACAGCATCATGATGGTCGCATCCGTGTTTGGCGACATCGCGGTGAACGCACATAGGAAGCGTTTATTCGTCATCGGGATAGGATGCCATTGGTTACACGTATCGGTTACCTCTTGTTCACATTGACGGCACTTTGAACAGTGGACGTTACATTTCAGATGTGTTACGACCCGTGGCTCTACCCTTCATTCGATCACTGCGAAACCCTACATTTCAGTAGGATTATGCACGACCGCATGTTGCAGGTCCTGTATGGGCCTTTCTGGATACAGAAAATGTTCGACTGCTGCCCTGGCCAGCACATTCTCCAGATCTCTCACCAACTGAAAACCTCTGGTCAATGGTGGCCGAGCAACTGGCTCGTCACAATACGCCAGTCACTACTCTTGATGAACTGTGGTATCGTGTTGAAGCTGCATGGGCAGCTGTACCTGTACACGCCATCCAAGCTCTGTTTGACTCAATGCCCAGGTGTATTAAGGCCGTTTTTACGGCCAGAGGTGGTTGTTCTGGGCACTGATTTCTCACGATCTATGCCCCCAAATTGCGTGAAAATGTAATCACATGTCAGTTCTGGTATAATATATTTGTCCAATGAATACCCACTTATCATCTGCATTTCTTCTTGGTGTAGCAATTTTAGTGGCCAGTAGTGCAAATCCAGTATTTGGTATGTGTTTCAATATTTTTGTGTGGATACGTTGTCTTGAAGATATGGAGGGAGCACTCTAGCCAATCACATCGCTCGTTACTAAGAGAGACGTATGGAGGCTGGGGAGGAGGATCGTTTCCAAAGAGGTCACGAGGCAGTTGAGGGGAGGGCGGCACAGGACGTAACGGACACACGGTCGCGAGAGAGATTTGGAGTGTGGAGCGGTTTGCGCGTAGTCGCAGCGGATAGAAAAACTTCGGAGTGCCGACTTGTGCACTTGTGAGATTTCCATGGCTTCTACAGTTAAGACGTAGTGTGCGTTTAGAAGTGAATATGTTGCGAGCTATGTTTTGTTAGTGACTAATTACGTGCAGTAGAAATCTATTGTGTCCCTGTTGTTCAACTTATACTTTATTTAATTGCTGGACCATCGACACCAATAAGTATTTTGCAGAAATATACCACATTCTCAAAAGTACTTCTGCTACCGTACTCATCATTTAAAGTCGTTAATATAGTATCTGCAGATTTTATTTAATTGCAATATTTCATTTATAAATTTACATGTTACATTCATAATTCACAATTGCTGACTGATAGAAACCTTCGACCATTCGATTCATGTGTGTATTCTTATCGTATACCGTAGACTCAGCATTATTTGACCTGTAATGCGGCAACTACATGTCCTAGCCCCTAGACAACTAAACCAGCCAAAACTTTTAATATTGCAACTTTGAGTCTGAGGGTGCGTAGATATTGGAAAGCCCGCAAGGAGGTCTATTTCACAGTGTGAAAAAGACCTACAGTTCACCAATTTTATTTTTAGATTAAAGGAAGTGCGTAACCAATGTAACTAGCTCCTAACTGGTAAACGAATAAAAAGTTGCACATTAATGAACCTCACTGCCTCTGAACTCAGAGCACAACCATATATCTGTGAAGCTACCTCCCCAGTTAGACCGACTGTGAACTCTAAGAATACCTTGACATACAAATTTTCCCAGCTATTAAATAATATTCTTTGTGGATTTTAGACTTTTGAACCCACATTTGTGACCTTAGTTCCAAGATTTGCATCTTAACAATAGCAACGAAACCCGTATACGATACGTAGTCACACTACGTTTGGCCAGATGGTCCACCAATGACATATCAGAATGGCTCTTGTTCACTAATACACATTTCTCCAAAACGTATAAATGGGATGGGTAAACTACCATACTATATTAACTACTAGGTGAAAATCAATGAAAATACGGGAGCTTGTTGCCTGAGGTCTCCCAGACGTGCGAAGGAAGTTTGATGTTGCATGGTGTGAGGTCGGAGTGACAATTGCCACTCTGTGTTGAAGGAATAAGAAAACACAGTTTGTGTCAGTGAGCGAGTAGTTAGGTGCACTGTGGTGGTATTCTTCACATATAACATTTGGATGATATCACATGGGGAAGAATCGTTAAGAAACTGGAGGAAGGACGAAGTGCGACGAGCGTAGCCAGGGAGGTTAGTGTTGCTCAAAGCATTGTTTCACATGCATGGGGAGGGCTTCAAAGCACAATCATTGCTGCTCACAGGAGAGGAGGTGGTCGACGGTGGTCAGTTACACCAGCAGATGACTGCTACATTGAGCAACATGCAAGATGGTACCGACATCAAATAGCAGGTACAGTTCCAATCACATTTAACATGACTGAAAGGCACGCAACCTCACACTTACCGCACGGGGACGTTCTCTTTGCTTGACGACCTATATATTATGTTCCGTTGATACCCGTAGTCAGCAGCACCACTTGTGATAGTGCCAAGAGCACGTACCCTTCTCTGATGAGATCTGATTCAGTCTCAGTATTGTTCTGAACGTACCCTCATACGGCCAGAGGTGGTAACACGTAATGCACAGTGGAAGACTGTCAAACATGATTGTTTTGGTGGTCCAAGTATTATGCTGTGGTGAGGCATAATGTGACATAGTACAGACTTCCAAATCCTTGAAACGGTGTACTCACTGGTCAACGTTATGGTGATGCTGTACTCCTTCCCCACGTGCGTTTTTGCAGGGCTACAACCGGCCCTGACTTCATTTTTATGGATGACATTGCGCAACAGCATCGAACAGCGCAGGTGGAGAAACTCTTGAATCGATATGATATACGTCGAATGACCTGGTCTGCCTGTTCCTCCGACTTAAATCCCACCAAGGATGTGTGGTATGCGTTGTGGAGATATACTGCAGCACGTTCACATGCACCAACTACTGTATTGCAGTAGTCAACCGTATTGATGGAGGAATGGAATGCTGTACCACATGAACTCTTTACGAACCCTGTGGCCAGCGTGCAGGCATGTAGCAGAGCAAGCATAGTCGTCCATGATGACCATACACAACGACGATGCTCTGTCGTTCTTATCCAGGAGACCATTATAAATCGATATGAATTCAGTGCAATTGTTGTCTCTGAATAAAAGTATCACCTCTGTTTGTTTCACTGCAATTTCTTTCAGGTACCATCTGTACCATACTGTCGTAGTTTTTACTATGTATAATCCAAGTTTCATTGAGCTATGCTACTTAGCGGTGAGACATCATGCGAAACTTACTTTTGTTCTTAAGTTTGGCACACCAGTTGAAACATGACAATGTGATGAGCACTAATGCCCACGTTCCAGCTTATTGCGATTTTTAAGCTGTACCATCCGTAAATAAGAGTAATCGATTATTGTAGAAGCATATGTGGCTGCTGTACGAGCAACGAAGCAAAGGCTATAGCGAGTTTAGTTAAGAGAGGTGAATCAGAATTCAGCTTGATATCGGGCGTGAGGCAAGTATTGGCCGATGAATTTTATTCTCATTTCTGTAACTAGGTTTAGGGACTAGACCGTACATACTAAAAGCACTCACATGTACTGACTGTAAGCTGAAAATAATGAATCAGCAGTTATCACAACTATTATTCTTAAGTGTACGTCAAACTGGAAACCTGTTTCACTAGACATCTTTTTTGGGGCGTCTACGGTGATTGCAGTGTAAGCATTATGCGAGCTTAACACATCTTTATAGACTTAAAACAATGTATTTCTGAGAACAGTGTCACTGGTACTATCCCTGAAATAGAGGAACGCCAATGAAAAGACAACAACGGAGCACTGATTCCAAAACGTAAACCTCCACAGAGAAATTCTGTAAGCTACAAGTAATATAACGCCTCAGATCGCTAAGTGAACTGTGGAAAGAAACAATGTTCCATTACAGGGAAACACGCTGCAAAGGCATAAAGAAATTACAGCAGGTAATGTAAAGAGGAACACAATATGATAACATTGCAGAATTTAATATTTTATTTTAAAGGAAAACTGCCATTAAGTCTGTAATAATTAGAGGAACAAAAAGTAAATTCTACCCACAATGTTTACAAAACAATCATTGCTCGTGCTTTGTCCATAAAAGCGAAAATCTACTGATGAATAAGTCGTTCAATTTACGATACGCTTACGGCAGAGAGAGAGGGAAACAGCAATAGCAGGTTCACCCAGCTGAGCGAGGGCACATTGTCCAAAGCAATGACAAGAATCCAACGCAGTTTTTTCTTAATTTATTGCCTGATGGTTTCATATTGACGGCTTATCTAAGTCATCATAGTATTTATAAGAGAATCAGTGAGGAACAGTTGTTAGAACAGATAGCTACGTTATGTGGCAATTTGTTTGACCTCAGCCCTTGAAGCCTGCAACGTGTCCTGAAACAGTAATAAAGCCTGTACATTACAGTTCGGGCTAATGACGCCTTCAAGGTAGCTCTTGAGTACATTTACTTGTCTTCAGATGTTACTGCTCACCAACGCTTTTTAACTGAAAAAATTTAGATATGCCACAAGTGAAAAACCAGAACGACCAATAGACATGAAATGTAGCGATCACCCAGAAGTAATCACCATGGATGGACACTTAAAGTCGCTGGTCGACCGAAAAATGAAACAGAATCATACGTCACTTAACCCCCAGCTAGCATCCTGGAATGTCATCAGAAATTTCAATAAAACAAAAAAGCAAGTCAAGCAAAATAATTTGGTTGTTTCCCAGTTTGACGAGCTTCATAACGACCATCAACTCCAGTCACTAGTTATTTGCAGTGGCACATTTTTTTCTTGCTTTTGAGTGTACCTAGATATAGATATTCTATTTAACTTTAAAATTTTTGCAATCGCGAAAATCATGCCTATACCATATTTAATCGACTGTCTGTATTACTCTACTGCCCTCCATTAATCAGTAAGTGAAACACATGAAGCAGAAGTATTTTCAAGTTATTTGGACTTTGAGTTGAAGTTATTGGAAACCAAGACAAGTTTCCATTATTAAGACGGGTAAATTATGACATTAAAGAAACTCAATTCATTTGATAGTATCACATTTTCCGTGTTAAAAGACCTCCTTCTCTCTGACGGTGCAAGATGGTGAACGTCTGGCGTCATCTCAGTCCAGGTGTGATGTAGTCCTTAAATAGCATCCTACAATTTCATCGAGAAGCCCAACAATGATATACACTGAGCTGACGGAAGTTATGGTTTAGCGAAATGCCCATGTACAGATGCCGGTCGTATCGCGTACACAAGGTATAAAAGGGCAGTGCGTCGTACTTATGTGATTCATGTGAAAAGGTTTCAATGTGATTATGGCCGCACGAACGGGAATTAACAGACTTTGAACGCGGAATGATAATTGGAGCTAGACGCATGGAACATTCCATTTCAGAAGTCGTTAGGGACTTGAGTATTCAGAGATCCACAGTGTTAAGAGAGTGCCAAGAATACCAAATTTCAGGCAAAACGTCTCATCACGAACAACGCAGTGGCCTACGGCCTTCACTAAACGTCCAAGAACAGCGATGTTTGCGTAGAGCTGTCAGTGCTAACAGAAAGTAACACTGCGTGAAATGACTACAGAAATCAATGTGGGACGTACGACAGGAGGTATCGGTTAGGACAGTGCCGTGAAACTTGGCGTTGATGAGGTATGGCAACACACGACCAATTCTTGTGCCTTTGCTAACAGCACATCACCTGCAGCGCCTCTCCTGGAGTTGCGACTATATCGGTAGAATCCTAGACGACTCGAAAACCGTGGCCTGAACAGATGAGTCCCGATTTCGGTTAGTAAGAGCTGCTGGTAGGATTCGAGTGCGGCGCAGACCTCTCCAAGCCATGGAGCCAAGTTGTCGAAAAGACACTGTGCAAGCTGGTGGTGGCTCCATAATGGTTGTGGGCTGTGTTTACATGGAATGGACTGGGTCTTTTGGTCTAACTGAACCGATCATTGACCGGAAATGGTTTTGTTCGACTACCTGGCGACCATTTGCAGCAATTCATGAACTTCATGCCCCCAAACAACGATGGAATTTTTATGGATGATAATGCACCGTGTTGCCGAATCACAACTGTTCGCGATTGGTTTGAAGAACATTCTGGACATTTCGGGTGAGTGGTTTGGAGACCCAGATAACCCAGCATGAATAACGTCAAACATTTATGGGACATAATCGACAGGTCAGTTCGCTCACACAATCCTGCTCTATCAACACTATCGGAGTTTTGGACTGCTATAGAGGCAGTATGGCTCAGTATTTTTGGAGGGTACTTCCGAAGTCTTGGTAGGTCCACGCCACGATGGGTTGCTGCACAACGCCGGGTGAAAGGAGATCCGACACAATAGTAGGAGGTACCCCATGGCTTTTGTCACCTGAGTGTAGTTTCATAAAGAGAGTTAAAAAGAGAGAATAAAAAGTCCACAAATATGTCAGTTTCTACGGTATCGATGCGATTTAATGTTACTTTAACAAGCCTAATTACATCATAGTAGTCAGAGATGGAGGAAGCGCTGATTAATTTCGATAGAATATTAGTTTCTCAAGATGTCATTTGAGACCCGTAGGGATTGACCGAGTTACGTTCCTCGTGCGTAAATAGTGCAAGATCTCCACGTTCCATGCGCGGGTTTGGAGTTACAGCAACAGACTGCAGAAACCTTACAAGGAGGAGCCGCCACAGGTACCTTTCTGTCACAATCAAGACTTTGTTTGGTGAAAGATGGGCGAGAATAAATGGACAGTTATTTTGAGTTAAGTGTCAACATTCAGTAATTTTCAAGAAAGCTAGTCGAAGTTTTCACGCTACTGCGTCAGTTCGCACACATGGTGTTACACAAACCGAGTTGGTAGCGTAGTGACTAACACCACAGGTTCGACTTGTTGCACTCCGTGTTCAAATCCAATCTGATGAAGTATTTTTTACCCTTTTTTACGGAAGTATGTGAGATCATGGCTTTCCGAATTAGGAAGGAGCGCCTGGTCCCCGGCACGAATCCGCCCGGCGGACTTGTGTCGAGGTCCGGTGAGCTGGCCAGTCTGTGGATGGTTTTTAGGCGGTTTTCCATCTGCCTCAGCGAAGGCGGGCTGGTTCCCCTTATTCCGCCTCAGCTACACTATGTCGGCGATTGCTGCGCAAACAAGTTCTCCACGTACGCTACACCACCATTATTCTAAAAAAAAAATGGTTCAAATGGCTCTGAGCCCTATGGGACTTAACATCTGTGGTCATCAGTCCCCTAGATCTTAGAACTACTTAAATCTAACTAACCTAACGACATCACAAACATCCATGCCCGAGACAGGATTCGAACCTGCGACAGTAGCGGTCACGCGGTTCCGGACTGAAGCGCCTAGAAACGCACGGCCACACCGGCCGGCAACACCATTATTCTACCACGCAAACATAGGGGCTACACTCGTTTGGTGTGAGACATTCCCTGGGGGCTCCACCGGGGGCCGAACCACACAATAAGTAACCCTGAAAGAGTGGTTCGGTGTGGGGCGCCGGAGGGTTGAAGTGGGCTACGGTAGTCGCGGTGGGGTTGTGGACTATTGCGGCTGCGGCGGGGACGGAGCCTCTCCGTCGTTCCTAGGCCCCCGCTTAACATACAATACAATGTGAGATCATCCGAAAATACAATGGAACCATTTACAAAATTAATAAGCATGTGAAATATTATTAAAATTACATTTTATCTTCACAAATTTTACATTATCTTGCGTAACTGACAATAATTAAAACTACAAACTATATAAATTTTAGCATATCAATTTTTGCTGTGATTTTTACTTTTATACTTCAAGAGAACCAATGCATTCTGCAGGGTGATATGTATCATGAAAACGTTGAAAGCATAAATAACCAAAGCACCACCAGCATAGTGTGTAGTCATTTATGACACAGTCCTATTCTTTAATGTGGATATCATAATTTCACTGCAAACCATGCATACCAAAGCATTTTCTCGAAAGCTGGAGCTATGTTTGATTACGGGTCCAGCGGCATACGTTATTAATTCCATTTCTCCTACATGCGATGAGCATAGGGCACTTCTGTAACGGGCGAATGGTATTCTTCAAGTGTTAGTGAAAGCATGTGTAGAAGATGTTGATAGGATGGATGCACTTTGGCGGAATTACTTTTAACGACCACATCGACTTTCAGATTTCATCGACAACCAGGTCATTGTATAAACAGGGACAGCTTTGCCCATACTACTCAATAATGTACAGAGATGGCTCCATTTGTATGTGAGGTTGCAAAACTTTGTCAAAACTGATGATAGGTATCCGTTGTGAGCTTTCCAAATTTTGTAGCTGTTGCTTTCCCGTTATGTTGGCGTTTCATTTGGTGGTTTACGTCTTCTTGTTGTCGCGGATCAAATTTACCACTGACTTCTTCGAGAAAAACAAAAACTGTTAATAACAGTTTTCGGGACACGTTAATCCGTACTGGGCTCTGTACGAGTCCGCAGCCTAACACGTACAAAACAGCTAAGACGATGGGGGACCCAAGAGAAACGGCGGATCGACGCGAGATAAATTTAAAATGAGCGATTCGTGTGTGTTCGGTTGCTTTATAGAGGCTAAAAACGATAAACATGTGCTTACTACACAAGCATTGTGGCAGTGGGTAATGGCTGCAGCAGCCTCATTCCTATCAGAAAGTTTTGAATTCAAACTCCCAAGACAAGGGGAGAAACAGAATTCGGAAGCGTCGTGTCACCAAACAAATTAGCACCAATGACAAACTTACGTTTGATGAATTATTGGGAACAGCAACATTCTTTCAATTTCAAACCTCAACTAAAGTTCCTAAATTAAAACCTAATTTAATTACAAGTGCGGATCAAATAGAATGTATCACATCTCTACTAAGAAAATGCTTTAGTTCTGAGGTAACAAAGTTATAGAAATAGCTGTCAGCCCATTGAAGCAAAGAAATTTATTGGTAGCTTTTGGACAAAGGTTCGCGACTGTCCGTAAAAGACCGTACAGGTGCGAGAAGTTCGTGCGCTCTGAGGGTTCCGTACAAACTTAATTACGTACATACACTGAAGAGCCAAGAAAAACCTGATACACCTGCCTAATACCGTGTAGGGCCCGCGATCACGCAGAAGTGCTACAGCACGAAGTGGTATGGGCCCGACTACTGTCTGTACTAGTGCTGGAGGGAAATCACACTACGAATACCGAGCGAGGTGGCGCAGTTGGACTGGACTCGCATTCGGGATGACGACGGTTCCTGATTTAGGTTTTCCGTGATTTCCCTAAATCGTTCCAGGCAAATGCCCGGATGGTTCCTTTGAAAGGGAGATCTCTTCTGAACAGCACGCTACAAGGCATCCCAAATATGCTCAATGCCGTTCATGTCTGGGAAGTTTGGTGGTCATCGGAAGTGTTTAAACTCAGCTAATTCGTAACAATAGGATACATTTTGGTTCATCAAAAATTACATTTTATAACTTGGTCAGGGTAAATTGTAATTCATTTGTATTAGTACAGTGCATAGACATGGCGTTTTTTCGTTAGTTTACTGAACACAGCAGATAAACGTAAGAGATGAATAAATCAGCAGCAGTGCAGTATCCCACATTATCTAAAATAGTCTGACAATATCGGGATAGTTTTTCGACTTCCCCTCTATAGACAATATGTTGGTAGCATTTCGTCTCCTTACATATTATGCTGTGGTAACAGACAGTAAAGGTGTCCAGTTTAGCAGAAGGATGTGGCAAGGAGTCTCGCAAATGCTGTCACCGAAAGTAAATGTGTCACCATGTGTAGCTTTGAAAATGCACGAAAATTTTGTATATTTAATTCCTGTCACACTTTGAAAGTCGCATGTTAAACGGGCACTTTCATTTCTTCAATAATTTCATTTAATTGCTCGCAAACTGGTCTTTGCTGTTTACTTGAAAAACGGTCTGTAAGCAGAGTCGATGAATAAAATGTAGATTCTTTTAGGTATCTCGCTCTGATATGTTGGGGAGGAAGCGTGGTCACCTTTGGCTGCTCAGTGGCGCTTCTGCTTAATTATTTGATGAGGAACTGGTGACACCATTGCGTAGGAGGTACTCTCACGTTTTGTAGTGTATGATGGATCTTGGGACACAATTTTGTGATAAATTTTGTTTTATAGCTATAGTGTTTACCATAAACATATGAAGAAGACATTAACTGGGCGGGGTGGCCGAGCGGTTCTAGGCGCTACAGTCTGGAACCGTGCGACCGCTACGGTTGCAGAGCCATTAACTGGGTAATGTTATCAAAGTGGCGTTTCTTAGGTATTCTACTGCACTGCGGATACACCGAAAATGACGTTAGCATGCACATACATTGCTTTTGTTAAGTGTAACCAGCCATAAAAAGTGGTGTAGAGTCAAAAATGCAAGGTTAAAAAATCCGTAGAATTCACAGAATTACCTGCCTGGTATTGCAATAACATATCTCGTTTTGAGTAAATAATTGTATGGCTGTCTTTAACATGATTAAGGGCACTGCCTCTACTGTAATAGCTCTAGAAAGAAAGACAAGCTTTCACTAATTACTAAAGAGTCGGTGGGCTGTCTGTAAGAAATACAAATCATGACCACAATCCGCCTTTTTCCAGCTACATATTCATGCTATATTATGACACCTACACTAAAACGTCAAGCAGTGAATTGATACCTACAGCCACATGTTCCATGTATCTGCAACGTTTTGATGATTGCGATTTGCCCTGTCATGTGACCATCCCCCTCCTTCCCACCAAACGCATAGAACATAAGGTGTGAACGTCACGATCACCTCACCCACCAAAACTGTCAGCTGAGCTGCCCACTGGACAGCCTTTCCAGATGGCTAAGACAAACGTCATTTTACAATAAGCACATTGGTTATTTGTCCATGTGCTATTACAGTGTGGAATGACTGTAATGCACGTGCGTGAAGTTAGTTACTAGTAGCGGAATATACCAAAACTATCGGGACATGTCCATGGTGCTGTGGGGGCTATGAATGCCGTAAAACACTCGCGTCTTAAATATGTGTTAAATTAATATTTTTCCTTTTGAAAAGCGATAAAAAGCTTTCAGAATACTGGAATAATGTGTCCTGCATCTATGTTCGAGAAAATGTGTCAGCACCACGTCTTAACCCATGCCTTCAAGTCAGCTTGAAGAGACTGTATAGCACCAGGATGTCATGCAGCCAGTCAGTCTTATACTGAGTGGAATTCGTAGGGCTCTGTGTTCCCCCACTTGTTTGAACTCGTCGCTGCACAACATGCACACAGAAATGTTGCCGCACACGAAGATAATGGTCCTGACGATGTGTGTGAGATATCATGTGTGGCTGACACGTGTCAACTTCCCTCCTTGACGTAGTATTTAGAGATCGATTAGTATCAGGACTTAATAATAGAACTAAATCTATTGCTCGCATTGGAAAGCCTTTGATACACTACCTCCTGAAACATTGCTCCAACGTAAAGCACCCACAGAACACTTGAGAACATTTCACAGGTGCTTTTTATGGTCAGCTTGGCTAACATGCATCTCTCGCAGTGTCTGTCCAAACGCAACATATGGTTAGTAGTAAATAAACGGCGGACGCCTTTTAACTCTGTGTCCATGTAAACAGCAGGGCCCGTATCGCAGGCCGCTGATGACGCCTACGCTTTCAAGGCTAAGTCAGAGGTGTTACGCAGATTGTGACAGCTCTGTCGCATATGTACTGTCGATTCAACTACCTAACGCGAAGTGCACAATAGTAGTTCCGATATCTGCCAGTAGTATGATATTGCGATGACGCTGTACCATTTCCGACATCGCAATCTAGATAAAACATGAACAATGTGCGATATATGTGCAGTGATAGTAGTTCGGACATATACATATCTACAGTAACCACTGAACTGATGTATCATCTTCACAATAAAATAGGATTCCATGGAAGAGCTACAACGTATTTTATTGTGATAATTATACTCTGCATCTATTAATACAACCTGATAAGTGTCCCAAGCTGACAAACAAATCCCGTATTTTATACATGGCACACCATGAAAGTCAGGACTTTGTTACGCAGGTGATAAATAATTACAGACGGTATCGAACGAGACGGGTGAGCACAGTTATTTTACGACAGCACATTAACATTAGTGTAGCATGGTGGAACCTTAATACTTTGCACGTGTTATCTGTTCCAGCGTTAGAGTACTAAGCTAACACATTGAAAAGCGATGTAATGGTCACGCGACCAACTTATCTCGTTTAGGTACCGACGTAAAGCGAGACAAATAGGCCTCTCCTTTGTTAGCAGAGATGTATAGCAATTCTTTCAATTCTCAAAGATACTGTCATGGAGACAATGGCTCTTACTAGATCTTTTTCCTTATTCTTAACACTTGCAAAAATGCCTCTGAGAGGAAGGTTCTTTTGCCAGTCAAAAGTAACCTCATATAATAATGTTTCCAGGTATCATCATCTTACCCAGTCTTGACTCTATAGAAAGCGACCAACTCTAGTAACATAGCTGGTTAATCGATTTCCACATAGACGAACTTAAACTGTACACGGGAATTCCACAACAAATAATCAATCATCAACTCCCTCCAGCCATTAACAAATGCTCCGTTAAGAAGTGACATTCTTGTACAGCATATACATCCTATACGGAATTTGAAGTGTATTTTGCTAATGACAAGTAGACAGTCATCCAACAGAGCAACGTACAATTCCATAAAGAGATTGTCTACAATGGAACTGTCTGTACCAATGTTTAGGTAGTTTGTGTAATCGATTCCCATGTTAAATAATTGAAACAGTAGGAATATAGAGCATATTTTTATAGCCCTGCTGTATCGGCCGTCATCCAGTCGGCCGCACTTTTAAATAACGCACGCCGCCATTCACAAGCCGCGTTTCCTACAGCCGCCACCATGGCATGAGGGAACTGCGACGAACGCTTACGCCGCTGTCAATGATATGCAAGCATCCTCTTCTCAGAGCTCAAGCGGTGGATCTACGTAGATTTAAACATCGATGCAGCCCATTTTGTGTGTTTGCCATTTCATAACATTTACTGTCTTTCATAGTATCAGGGCTCGTCATCTATAGATTGGTCATCGTATTGAAGACTGACTGAATTGTAAACCTTTGTATCTGTATGTATTTAAACATTCAGATCTATTGTTAGCAACTGATGCAGCAGCTACAACAAGCAAAGTTATGTATTAGTATCACTATTTGATATTAGATGCAGAATAAATTAATATCCGAATTCTCTGTCCATGAACCGCATCTGGTTCTTGCTCGAGTATTCACAAAACGTACAAAGGGAGTTACAATAAACCCATTAGCTGTCCTTATTATGTGGAATATGTGCGCTGCTACACAAGTCCACCCTCAACTCGTATGTATTTACTTTAGTTCTCCAGAAGGTGTTGCTTTAGATCCTACATCATACTGTCATAGTATTTGTATATGTCACTATTCTCATCTGTATTAGTTTTCTTTGTATTTGTAGGACAAACACAGGAAGACTTTTTAGTATAGCAGTACCCATATAATAGGAATGACTAACGCTTTTTTGCTCATAACGATTATTTGAACTGGTAGTAAGAACCTCTAGGTGTAGATGGAGATGGTAACGCTTCTTCTGCTCACATGTTCTTCTGGTCATATTTTCTAAACATGGTTCTATGGTTGTACTTGTAATACATTTAAATTATTTTGTGTGTGTGTGTGTGTGTGTGTGTGTGTGTGTGTGTGTGTGCGCGCGCTGCGATATGGATATCAACCAGCGCAGCTTTTCGTTTATGGAATCATTTTAGATTGCATCGAGATATTTTACGATTCCAAACGCACGTTACTTGCAGCTCGTTTGTATTAGAAGAGAATAACAAAGCATTCGAAATGCAAACAAAGAGATTTTACAACTCACACTACATTTGTAATGAAACAACTTGAGGTAGGAGGACATAGTGCATGTCAGTGATTTCCGTCCTCCCTGTAGTCCTATGCATAAAAGGAAACGAATGGATGCTTACCAGTTTACGCCAAAATATAATCTTATAGCTCGGAACAGAATGCATGTTTGATCCTGTGAAAGACTGTTTAAGGCTATTAAATACCAGCATACTGTGTTTACAATACGATGCGCTGCACTCTGTACCAATTATTCCCATGTAGCATCAGTCAACGAATAATTTATGGAATAGCTGCTGGCCGGCCGCGGTGGCCAAGCGGTTCTAGGCCCCTTCAATTTGGAACCGCGCGACCGCTACGGTCGCAGGTTCGAATCCTACCTCGGGCATGGACGTGTGTGATGTCCTTAGGTTAGTTCGGTTTAAATAGTTCTAAGTTCTAGGGGACTGATTACCTCAGGTATTAAGTCCCATAGTGCTCAGAGCCATTTGAACCATTTGAATAGCTACTGTGTGGTGCTTAACAGTGTTCTGCAGTTTGTCTACTTGTGTAAAAGAACATCCAAAAATTGAGTGTTGTAAAAGTAATCCTTCCAGACACCTAGACCAAGAAAATCTTATAAGCTGTGTGCTGTCTGCATACAGTTGTAATTAACTACCTGTAAACTACTTGGAGATTTTTAAGACAGACTCTAACAGAGACAATGTAAGTATTATAGACAAGTGCTGTATTTGTTGTTGTTGTTTTTGAGGTCTTCAGTCCAGAGACTGGTTTGATGCAGCTCTCCATGCTACTCTATCCTGTGCAAGCTTCTTCATCTCCCAGTACCTACTGCAACCTACATCCTTCTGAATCTGCTTAGTGTATTCATCTCTTGGTCTCCCTCTATGATTTTTACCCTCCTCGCTGCCCTCCAATACTAAACTGGTGATCCCTTGATGCCTCAGAACATGTCCTACCAACCGATCCCTTCTTCTAGACAAGTTGTGCCACAAACTTCTCTTCTCCCCAATCCTATTCAATACCTCCTCATTAGTTATGTGATCTACCGATCTAATCTTCAGCATTCTTCTGTAGCACCACATTTCGAAAGATTCTATTCTCTTCTTGTCCAAAATATTTATCGTCCATGTTTCACTTCCATACATGGCTACACTCCATACAAACACTTTCAAAAACGACTTCCTGACACTTAAATCTATACTCGATGTTAACAAATTTCTCTTCTTCAGAAATGCTTTCCTTGCCTTTGCCAGTCTACATTTTATATCCTCTCTACTTCGACCATCATCAGTTATTTTGCTCCCCAAATAGCAAAACTCCTTTACTACTTTAAGTGTCTCATTTCCTAATCTCATTCCCTCAGCATCAACTGACTTAATTCGACTACATTCCATTATCCTCGTTTTGCTTTTGTTGATGTTCATCTTATATCCTCCTTTCAAGACACTATCCATTCCGTTCAACTGCTCTTCCAAGTCCTTTGCTGTCTCTGACAGAATTACAATGTCATCGGCGAACCTCAAAGTTGATATTTCTTCTCCATGGATTTTAATACCTACTCCGAATTTTTCTTTTGTTTCCTGCACTGCCTGCTCAATATACAGATTGAATAACATCGGGGAGAGGCTACAACCCTGTCTCACTCCCTTCCCAACCACTGCTTCCCTTTGATGTCCCTCAACTCTTATGACTGCCATCTGGTTTCTGTACAAATTGTAAATAGCTTTTCGCTCCCTGTATTTTACCCCTGCCACCTTCAGAATTTGAAAGAGAGTATTCCAGTCAACAATGTCAAAAGCTTTCTCTAAGTCTACAATTGCTAGAAACGTAGGTTTGCCTTTTCTTAATCTAGCATCTAAGATAAGTCGTAGGGCCAGTATTGCCTCACGTGTTCCGATATTTCTACGGAATCCAAACTGATCTTCCCCGAGGTCGGCTTCTACTAGTTTTTCCATTCGTTTGCAAAGAATTCGCGTTAGTATTTTGCAGCCGTGATATATTAAACTGATAGTTCGGTAATTTTCACATCTGTCAACACCTGCTTTCTTTGGGATTGGAATTATTATATTCTTCTTGAAGTATGAGGGTATTTCGCCTGTCTCATACATATTGCTCACCAGATGGTAGAATTTTGTCAGGACTGGCTCTCCCAAGGCTGTCAGTAGTTCTAATGGAATGTTGTCTACTCCCGGGGCCTTGTTTCGACTCAGGTCTTTCAGTGCTCTGTCAAACTCTTCACGCAGTATCGTATGTCCCATTTCATCTTCATCTACATCCTCTTCCATTTCCATAATATTGTTCTCAAGTACATCGCCCTTGTACAGACCCTCTATATACTCCTTCCACCTTTCTGCTTTCCCTTCTTTGCTTAGAACTGGGTTTCCATCTGAGCTCTTGATATTCATACAAGTGGTTCTCTTTTCTCCAAAGGTCTCTTTAATTTTCCTGTAGGCAGTATCTATCTTACCCCTAGTGAGATAAGCCTCTACATCCTTACATTTGTCCTCTAGCCGTCCCTGCTTAGCCATTTTGCACTTCCTGTCGATCTCATTTTTGAGACGTTTGTATTCCTTTTTGCCTGCCTCATTTACTGCATTTTTATATTTTCTCCTTTCATCAATTAAATTCAATATTTCTTCTGGTACCCAAGGATTTCTACTAGCCCTCGTCTTTTTACCTACTTGCTCCTCTGCTGCCTTCACTACTTCATCCCTCAAAGCTACCCATTCTTCTTCTACTGTATTTCTTTCCCCCATTCTTTTCAATTGTTCCCTTATGCTCTCCCTGAAACTCTCTACAACCTCTGGTTCTTTCAGTTTATCCAGGTCTCATCTCCTTAAATTCCCACCTTTTTGCAGTTTCTTCAGTTTTAATCTACAGTTCATAACCAATAGATTGTGGTCAGAGTGCACATCTGCCCCTGGAAAGTCTTACAATTTGAAACCTGGCTCCTAAATCTATGTCTTACCATTATATAATCTATCTGAAACCTGTCAGTATCTCCAGGCTTCTTCCACGTCCACAATCTTCTTTTATGATTCTTGAACCAAGTGTTAGCTATAATTAAGTTGTGCTCTGTGCAAAATTCTACCAGGAGGCTTCCTCTTTCTTTTCTTACCCCCAATCCATATTCACCTACTACGTTTCCTTCTCTCCCTTTTCCTACTGACGAATTCCAGCCACCCATGACTATTAAATTTTCGTCTCCCTTCACTGTCTGAATAATTTCTTTTATTTCATCATACATTTCTTCAATTTCTTCGTCATCTGCAGAGCTAGTTGGCATACAAACTTGTACTACTGTGGTAGGCGTAGGCTTCGTATCTATCTTGGCCACAATAATGCGTTCACTCTGCTTACCCGCATACCAATTTTCCTATTCATTATTAAACCTACTCCTGTTGTATTTAATGAGGAGAAAATGTTTTTCTCCATCCATGACATTGTTCTCCACTGTACTGTCAGGCATAGATATTTCCAAATTGGGATTGATACTCGCGATTAATGTTATTACACAGGTATAAAGAAAAGAACCAATGTGTTATCCAGACTTAAAATTCTCTCTATTAAAAAATTACTCCCCTAAGTACAGATAACATTTTATGTGTACGAAAAAGAATACTGTAAGTGGAGCACATCGAAGTCAAGAACGAAAATTGGAGTGTGTTGCGAAGACATCTGCCATGAATAAAGAATAAAATTGCAAACAGAAAAAGCAGCAGCTCTTTCAGATGCACAAGCAAAGTTTACATGTTGTTTTAACCGTGGGATATGGACAAATCTGTCTACAGCTGGAGAAGATAATAGCATTTAGCGTAAATAGCAATGGCAATGGGCCATACACTGGAGTACTGGTCAAAAAGGTCTAAATCAGAAAGGGTTAATACATTAAGGGACACACGAAAGAATCTCTTTATAAAGCTCCATTAACATCTAGGTCTGTTTGGAAAGCATGGTTACATTATATCTAAAAGTGGTGGATTGGATGTTGTGCAACTACCAAATGGTTCAAATGGCTCTGAGCACTATGGGACTTAGCATCTGAGGTCATCAGTCCCCTGGACTTAGAACTACTTAAACCTAACTAACCAAAGGATATCACACACATCCATGTCTGAGGCGACCGTAGCAGCAGCGCGGTTCCGGACTGAAGCGCCTAGAGCCGCTCGGCCAAAGCTGCCGGCTGCACCTATCAACAGAACAAATGTTTGTAGAGTTTAAAAGCGAAGGAACAACAGCATTTAATGGAAATTCGTTTGCAAATATTGTGAACATGAGGTGCTACACGAAAATCCCGCAAGAATGTTGAGCGGAAGAGCTGTAGACCCAGATAGATGAGTTCTTTTATAGTAGCGCTATGCAGGAGATAAGTGGTAAAATAACATACCTTCTTTTTACTTGTCTAATTACTGGCTGCAGAACGAAATACATGACTCAGGTGTAGATTTAGATTTTAAAATTAAGCTGGATGTTATTAAAAATGCACCAAATAAAAAATAAAGAATTGATCTCTGTGTGTGAATGTATTTGCAGACTTTGTAAGAATATTTATCTTTGTATTCTCTATCCTGCCAAAAAGAAATTCAAAAAAAGTCTCGTGTTTACAGCGAGATGTTTTTGCATCCTACTCCAGGGATTGCAGAACGGAGCTTCCGACATTTTACAAATAATTCCATATTATAGCATTATCACATGAAAATGTAGTTCCACAATGGATACAAGAACATTTAAATTATTCTGGCTAAGGAGTATTTTATCGTACATGTCAGCAGCAAGATTGTCTAGGTTCTCTCAGTGCAGTTGCCAGTTTGGGCTCATGTTAATATCCGGATACTTTTCACCATACGTAGTGTATACTCTTTGCACAGAAGCATGTTGTTGAGTAATTTTTGACACTAGTGCAGAGCACAGCAGCTGAGTATTGGCCTGTTGCACGAATGCTGATGAGCGCTTATGTGTGGCCGGCTACTTCCATGTCGAATCATTTGATACATACTGCCTGTGGCGCTGGCAGCTTCTGTCCGCTAAATGCTTTTTGCAGAATCGGTATCGCAAAATGCCAATTGCTGTGTACAAGCAGACTTGATAGCACCTTCTTTACAACAATGCCTCAATTTCCTTATTAAATAATTAAAACTACGGACAGGTAGATAATAGTTTCCATTAGATACACTGGTTATTTTCCTTTTTTTAACACGCGACTCACCTCAAACTCCATCAAGCTCCCGTAACTCACTTACAGCCACTAGTCCATCGCTGTAAGTCGCTCATACCCATCCACTCCCAGTTGTCCTTTCTCACTCACTCATTCAGCCCAATTAATTGTTATTACCTCTTAGTGTCTCTATGTCATTGTCTCCTGTGTCACAGCAATACACCCCTTCATTCTGTCCTGTTACTGAAGTCTCTTCTCACCGTCACTGTCTCCCTTCCCTCTTGCTCTCTCCTACTTCTAATATCTCATGCCTTCCTTCCTACTGCTACTGTGTCTTCTGAGTTTCACCATCTCTCTTTCTCTCATTTTCATTGTCTTATATTCACTCTCATCTCTGGCTCCCACCCACTTCCACATTCTGTTTCTCTTTATTCTTCTCACCTCCCTAGCACTGTCTACCTCACTCTTTGCCTAGTACTGTTCTGTCACTGTCAACTATGTTTCACTGCTGGAGTGTCCATCTCTTTCTCTCACACTATCATTGTCTCCTTCGCTCTTTCTATAACCGAACCACTGCCTACTATCCTCCAGTATTTGTTACTTTTTCGTCTCTTTGTCAGTCCCACTGTCCTTTTCTCTCTGCATAAAAAAGCACGAATACGTTCGCATGCCAAAATTTTTGGGAAAATGTTTGAAAGTGCGGAGGAGGGTAGAATCAGGCAGCTGGAACCGGAAAAAATTCATATTTTTTGTGCTCAGACAGCAGCATTTTTCCGCTGGTTCCTTTCTTTTCCCTGCTGCAGCAGAGCATGTAACTCATACGAAAAGAGATTACTTACGTGTAATTGAAATAACGCAAAACTAATTTCATGCCTGAGACGGGATTTTATCCGCAATAAAAAACTTAATGTGCTTCAGTACTAAAACATGGGGTTCCCGAATGCTACTGGAGACACTTTGTAGCCTATTTCTCCGTGCTACGTCACTTTATGAACTACATTTTACTGCGTTTTCGCCTCACGCCGGATTTTACGTCGTACTTCATGTGTACAAGTAGGCTAACTTTGAACCTCTGTATCTCGAAAATGGATAAAATTTTAATAAAACTTTCATGGTTGTTTGAGATCGCTATCTTAAGAATACATTGTAAAAATTAAGCCGGTTGCTGTGCATAGCAGTGTCGGAATCCGTGGCTGGATTTTGTTACTCAAGAAACAAGTTTTTGGGGTGTTTCTCGATAACAGATGTAGATTCTTGAGAACGGGGAGATGGTTCTTCTAGATAAATGCCTAGAGAGTACACTGTCAAAATTTGAACAACTCTCTCTTGTTATTTATTATTCAGATTTTTCCTCATACCAGATTTTACGTGTAGAAATAGGGTAACTTTGAACCTCCTTGTCTTAGAAACAAGTAAAAAATCAAGGAAACTTTCGAGGTTGTTCGGGATCTGGGTTTTGGAAACACATCATAAAAATTTCAGCTGTTTTCTGTGCAGAGCCGTGTTGGAATTCTCGGATGGGCTTTGGCCCGCTTGTGATGCCGAGAATATAGTAAAAACCTATTTTTGTGGGCTTTTCCCAAGGAACCGCCCATGAAATAATAGTGCCTCCGTAAGTCTCATCAAGCCTATCATGTACCACATCAAATGTAAAAAGAACCAACCGATTTGCTCTATTTGCCTAAGCAGGACGAAGTTTGTAGTATTTATACTTTGACCCCGTACTGTAGGATAGTGACACTAAGACGATCCTCGTGCTGGCTATAGAATTGGCTCCTAGTCCACGGGCTCTATCCAAAACACCTGACCCTACCTTTTTATCACCAGTAGAACCCGAGGTATGAGCTCCGAGAATCCCATTTTTATGCACTGCCTTTTGGACCATATTAGGTACACATGGTGTCGCATACATACCGATGAATCGTGAGAAGTTCTACTATATCTTTTTTATTCTTTTGACAAAATTATCTGCAAATAGTTTATTTCTTGCAGATTACATAGGTTCACGACAAACTTGTTTCAACATATGTGCTATTTTCAAGTGTGCATGTTGACATTACATTTCTACATCATTTCATTTTACGTCAATATAATAGCACAACTTGATTTTATCTTATTGTATACTTGTGTGTAGATGGAGTGACGTCCCTAAATCATCTTAGAACGCCATTTTTATGTACCACGTCGTTAACATACGTCACGTATCTACATTGCACATTGCAAGGATCTATAATTTTATAAATATATAAAAAAAGAAGTTTCTGTATTCTTCTATAGAAAGTAAATACGTGACCTATGTTAACAATCTAGTAAATTAAAGAAATTAAGCTCCAAGACGTTTTATGGACGTCTCTTAATCTAGACGTAAATATAATAAAAGATAAAATCTCGTAGTGGGAGTACATAGACGTAGAACAAAATGATATATAAGTGTAATGTCAACAGGAACAATTGAAAATGGCACATATGCCGAAACAAGCTTGTAATCAACGAGAAATAAACAACTTGCAGCTAATTTTGTCAAAGTACAAAGAATATATTATCACCTTATGCAAGTTGGGGTCCGGCAGAGAAGAAGTTCTATTATACTTCCTTAAGGTATTCAGGACTATGCAGTTGCTGTTGACGACATATTCCCATTAAATTGTCCATTACTGTCTGTTGATAAATCACGACTTCAATCACATACTTGTTCAGATATTTCGTACACATGTAGATTATTAATCAGGTGGTATACTACCGCCTGATTAATAATCTACATCGAATCTATCTATATCGAAGTTTTTTCGGAAGTCAAGAACGCCCGATTAACATGGCTCCACTAGCAAGGTTCCACGTAATCACTGCTTGTAGAACAGGTACTGTTTCCTACAGAGCAGTTAACCGGCCTCCGAAACATTGATTGAAAGTATGCCCAAAGTAAATATTGCTACGGAAATTTGTCATTAATACGATATGTCTACCTGCTCACCCTCCTTATAGATCCGAAGGACTTGTTCCTTTTCCCATTCACATAACACCCTCTGTTGGTCCATTGATACATGATAAAATGTTGCGAGAAGACATACTAATTACTCCACATACTCATCAAAACTGACTGGTTCATCATTAGCTCCTCCATTCTTTCTTCTGTTGATCGACTTCAGATGATTTTGCAGTTCTGATTATTTCTATATCTGTTACTTTGTTTGCATGCGTGCGAGGACCGAAAGTAAGATATATGTTACGATCAATAGCATTTATTCTCCCAATACTGGGCATTTTTTGAGGAATGCCTTTTCAAAACGCAGAGATCTGCAAGAGTGCAGTGGCGTCAATCGTAGGCTTTCCGGAATTTTAAATTAAATGTGTGGAAATTACACGTTTCTTTTGAACAAGAGATACAGAATAATTTTTGAATCTTTCTGTCCTTTCGTCAGGTTTCATTATACGCCTACTGAAAATTTGAAACGTACCTATATTAGATTTTTTTCCACGAAATTAACTACCCGGAAACTCACACTGTTTGCTGTTCCCCCTGGAACACCTTATACAGAGGACCTCGATGTTCTTACGCACAAATTTTCGTGGCACTACCCCGACTTCCGCGGAAAGTTCACACATTTGCATAATGAATTAGGAGATTATATGAAGTTTGTGCACCAAACCAGACTGGGAAGGGAAAACGCAAAGCTTGGTATCATTGTGGAAAACTGTGTCATTCAACAGAAAGTACAACAGCTTAGTCTTGGATGTAACAATTGTATCCAACGTTATTAAAACACATATTTTGTAGCCAATAACGTGGAATCGTTTAAAAGGAAGTGTAGCATTCACAGATTGGGCAGAAACAAAACAAATCATCATTTAGAGAACACTTACCTATTCTACTCGATGTTATGCTCTGTTCGAAAATTCTGTTTTAATAGGTTAATAAAAAATGAAAAATTGGTTGTAAACATACGATTTTCAGATGTAAGTTGGAAAGGTTTCTTATGCCGCACTCATTGTATTTTATTCTGCGCCAGAATCCCTCAAAGTACATTATAAGCATTCACTGTCATGCGGTACTCATACATACTGCGGCAGTACCTCTTGTAATCCGTTTTTGATTATCCAGATTATGACACTGAGCCGGCCGTGGTGGACGAGCGGTTCTAGGCGCTCCAGTCCGGAACCGCACTGCTGCTACGGTCGCAGGTTCGAATCCTGCCTCGGGCATGGTTGTTTGTGATGTCCTTAGGTTTAAGTAGTTCTAAGTCTAGGGGACTGATGACCTGAGAAGTTGAGTCCCATAGTGCTCAGAGCCATTTGAACCATTATGACACTGAGCGAGACGGCGCAGTGGTGAGTCACTGGACTCGTGTTCGCGAGGACGACTGTTCTACTGCACGTCTGCTCTGGCCATCCTAATTTACGTTTTCCGTCATGTCCTTAAATTGCTTCAGGTGAATGCCGGGATGATTCCTTCAAAAGATCACTGCCAATTGCCTTCCCCATCCTTTCCTAATCCAGGTTAATGGCCGTCTTTGAAGACAGGGCGATAAACCTAATTACCCTCTCATCTGTTCAAACAACGTACAGAAATTTAGCCGAGTAACGTCCTCGACAACCATCGATATTGTGACAGGTTAACATCCCGGCATTTTCAAAGCAAAATTGAAACGAGAAATCGCTGTGCATGGTAGGTTAAACCCTCGTTGGGCAGGGTTACGTTCACAAGGAACCGCAACACGGCGTGTACTGGAAGACAACACACACCCTCAACAAGTAGCGCCGTCACATAAACGAAGATAGCCAACGCCAGACCTTATCGATAGTGTAATATTGATTGACAGTTAGTGAACAAGTAGCGCTAATTCTGTCCCTCTACTGTTTGGCCATAGACAGAGTAGGATTCGAGGTATGTTGGGAAAGCGATCAATCGTGAATCGAGTGAGTGATGAGAATAGCGATGTGGTGCCCAAACTTAGGACTTTATTGACTTAGACAGGTAATATGTCCAACAGAATTGGTCGTATTCTCAGGAAATATGGTGTGTTTTTCAGCATCAGTTATGATTAGAGCACTTTTAGGATCTGCTGACAATGATACTGGTTTGCATACACAGTGAGTATCACTTGCAGTTGTGGTATGTTATACGTCGGCCAGACCTTCGGACCGTGGTCAAAAAACAGAGGGAAAGAATTAGTGCTCATCCTTGTTAATTAATATTTCAGTATCGGTAACGTCTGAAGTTGGATGTCTTTGGTTGTGTGGTGATCCTATCTGTTTAGGTGTGTGTTGTCCTTGTACATACACCATGTTTTGGTTCCTCGTCGACGTACCTCTCCCTCAGAGGGTTGAAGTTGCCATGCACAGCGATATCTTGTTTCATTTGTTTCTTGGAAACGACTGGGTGCTCACCTGTCAAATCCTCAGTTGTAGAGGACGCTATCTGGCTGTATTCCCTTAATTTATTTGAACGTTCTATACGCAAGGGGAAGCCCAAGCTTCTAGGGTCTTTCTTCAAGTTATGACTAGACGTCTACTGACGTGGGCTGCATTTCACACTGTGGTCCTTTGGTAGAAGAATAAGATTTCTAGTATTTATGATCATAGCTATATTCAAATATCTTATTTTTAGGATCGTTGTGTTTACGGCCCACAATTCTCTAAACGATTTGATAATTGAGAGCAAACAGAAAGAGACTACTATCTAAATTCCAAAATCACCCTCTGTTACACAGTAAAACTTCCAGTGACATCCTGGGGTGTTGGGTGTTCTGCCGGATATGTGTCATCCATGCACAATATTTCGACAACGTGACTCGTTATCTTCATCAGTCGCGACCTGAGACTAGCAGACTAGTCAGAAGATGTAAGTGGACACGGCAACTCGAAAGGCTATGGCCAGTTACGCGTTGGTTAATAAACTGGAATTACATTTCATGGCCAGGAAAATCCGAATATGATGTACACAACCCATAGCGGAAGCTGGAATGGCGAGAAAAACACTTTCTCAGCTGGTATATGGCTTTAAGCTTTCCTTGCGTGCAACCACAGAGAAGCGGATAAAAGTTAATGCGATTATAATTTAGTTCTTTCTAAGTAGTTTATTTCTTCGTACTTACCCAATTGGGTATAGCTTAATGTTTTAGCAAATTCAATCATACAGTTTTTTACACTGATGATGATTGACAGCCGTCCGAAATTAGATCGAAATAAATTCGCTGACTGCGAATAACTTGGTGTCACCGGTATTAGGTATAGATGTTCTACCGGTTGGTACAGGACAAGTTATTCGGATTCAGAAAATTTATTTCGATCTAATTTGGAGTGAGTGTCAATAATCGTCAACGTAAATATTGCATACCGAGGCGGGCGTTAGATGATAATTCGTGGTCTCGATTCCCCTTTGTCTTATTCTCACCTATGCGGGAACACAGGATTAAACTACGAGCATTTACTGGTAAAGGTAAGAGACTATAGTGTAGGCACGTAGACAGCAGACATACGGAAGTTTGGATCGATCCAGGAGACGTGCGCGGATAGCCTAAAGGTGAGGCGGCCACTCGCGATAAGCGGGAAATCAGGGTTCGAGTCCCGGTCCTGCACAAATTTTCATGTCACCAACAAGTAGTAATTCCGTACCTAATACAGCTGACGTCAAGTTACTCGCATTCAGCGAATTTATTTCGAGCCAGACACACAATCTTCACTTCGTGCGAAATGTTGCTACCATTCACATTCCTGCTGGCGAAATGTTTCAGGCAAATTTTGTTACATCTATGTTAAATGTCCTATTTAATTAGTAATATCTCTGCTAATTAATTTTTGCATGAAATAACTTAAATTCTGGTCGTTCTCTAGCCCGTTCCACACATCTCTACAATTTCTGTAAAAAGTTCTTGATAGAATGAGAATTGTATTCACTGGTTAATTTCCAAAGTTGCTGCACAATCTTACTTAGGTTTAAATGTTTATAATTGACTTATTTGCACCATCGAAGCATAATTTGTGTTCTACTTTGGTGGTATTAGTGCTAATATCTCCGTGTGGGAATTCAAGTTATACACAATCAGCGAATTTATTTCGGTCTAATTTCGAAATGTTGTTCAGTTCTTGCAGACATGCAAGAGTTTGAGTGCTACTCGAGGAAATGTGAATTTGAGCATCATACTATATACTTACTCGTACGTAAATGGAATGATAATGTTGTCCCATTTCCAGTAGCATTCAATAAACAGCAAATTACCTCATTTATGGACCTTTTGAAGCGTTTTTTAGGGAGTTTCAGTGCGGTTTTCAGAAATGTTGTGAAAAATTTTGTTGTCTCTCTCTGTTAGTGAAAGACGGTACTGTTTCAGAGGAACACGCAACAGCACTGTCATACCTGATTTGTCAGCGAACATCTGTCGCTATTGTAGGTCAGTATCCTGAGGACTAGGGTAAAAAAAACTGTGAAGTGCTGTACTGGTCCATACAGTGGTTAATCGTGTAGTAGAGTTGACGAAGGGTTGGCGTCTGAATAGTTAAAAAGGTGAAAGGGAAACCTGTTTGCTTGAGACGCGGCCAAGTGTCACTTGCTTTGAGAGTGCTAACAAATGTGACTTTACTGCCGAACAACACTGCTGTAACTAGAGCAACATTTGTGTCTGTGCACAGTGTACGACATGGAATTAGGAAGAGAAGAACTGTAAACTGAATTTCACTATATAGCGGGCAAGTAGGCTACTCGTGCACTAATTGCTTTAGACCTTGCATCTGCTTCAGTTTTCCACGTTTGACCCAGAACCATTTCAGGACTATTATTCACTGCCGTACCAAATGACTCGAAACCTACGATGTACAATCCACTGACTTCCACACATCACTTCGCCAAATTATAATGGTGTACTGAAAATTTGCAGTGGGTCCAATGTTTGCTGTTCAAGATGAAGTTCTCACATGAACACCGGTCTATTGTATAAAGCGACTCTGGACAACATCTAGCGCGAAGAAAAATAAGGACATGTAAACATTCTCAGAAAAAGTCGATTAAATATCTGGGGTATCATGATCAATGGAAGTACAGCACTATAATGGGGCCAGTCACAGGGGGACGAAAGGATCTTGTGATAATGGATGGATATGTTCAGTATTTGCGTCATGCAGGGGCTCTAACTTGACTTCAACGGACGAAAAGAACTTCGATTAATTGCTAACTAACTGGTTTCAGGCTTCTCGCAGCCTCTCCTCTTTGTGGCAGTAAAAATTAATTTTTTTACTACATAACGATCAGGTCTTCATTTCATACGACCGAACCTTCTCAGTCTGGATATTATGGTTTTTCATTTATGAGGACGACTTTAATAAAACGTCTTCTGAATTCATTGCCTTCTTTGTCCTTCAGTGTTACTCATCTCAATTGTAACAGCAGCATTTCTGTTGAATGGAGCTTCTAATCGCCTTACGATGCTAGACGTTACTGTCACACATCAGCGCTAGTCTTACAGTCATTTTACAAATCTTGCATTTGGTCTTTATGGGAATTTTTGCATCACGCCGAATTAATGGAAGTAAACACCAGTTGTTTCAACCAAATTTTATTCTGTGTGTTATGTCTGCTTCTATTGATCCGTCCCCTGTTGTTCCTGATCCTAGAGATTTACAGTTTTTAACTCTTGGATGTGTGACGTTGTCTGCCAGTTGTGTGACATCAGGTGAAGTGGTACATCATGAAATTTGTTATAGTTATGCATAAGCCATTTTTTCAAGTGTCTTCCTCTATTTCTCAAGGGTCTCTTGAACTTCTTGGATTTTATAAAATGTAGTGGCTATGTCATCAAAATATAAAAGATTTCCCGGTGTTAGTTTCTGTATCTTTGCTGTTAGATAGTCGATTAAAACACTAAACAATAAGGTACTTGCAGACGCTTTGCTCACGGACACCTACTATTCTTTGACTTTTCTGCAGGACTTTTCTACTAGTTTGGACTGGGGTCAAGTTCATAAGTCGTATGTAGTGCTCTGGGACATCATGGCTCTTAGTGCTTACCACATTATTGTTCTTTATACTCGACAAAAAGCCATTTCCAGATCCATATATACCAACCAAATATTTTGCTTGTTTTCTAAAGAATTTACCATTACCAGTCTTACTCCATATATAGTATCCTTGGCTCACTTTCCTGCTGTGAATTCAAACTGATTTTCCGTTAATGAGATAAGATGATCTAGGCCGTCTTCAGGCATTCATCCCAGATTTTAAGGGTATGAGATGTGCGTTTTGTGCCCATAAGATTTTCACAGTCATGTACGCATCCTTTGGTTTTTGTAGAAAGAATTTAGCACACTGCTCCTCCAAGCGTTTGGCATGTTCTCGTTTTTTCGGGATTCTGTTAAACAGTTTTGCAAACCACAGATTACTAACATATTCCACAGGTTTCCACATCCTGAAGGATATTTGGTCTGATCTACGCACTATGTTGTTTTTTATTCCGGATAGTGCACGTTTTACCTCTGCTGTTGTGATTTAATTTATATAGCCAGGTATTATCGGCTCTTATGTCTTTAACTGTGGTGGGAACAATTCATTCAGCAGTAGAATTTAATATTCATACTGGCTTCCATATGTTTCCTTATAGGTTGTTACAGCAAACGACTGAAACAAAAACAAATTTCTTGTGTGTGCACGCCTGTGGCTGTTTCAGCCAGGTGTATCCATGATCTTGTGGTGTTACTGACAACTGAATGCAAGCCTGTACCCCTACGCCGCTCTAACTGACCCTCAGTCATTCCTCTTTGCGTATGCGTGAGGGGGAAGAGAGAGCAGAAACATATTGAACGGAGAGGCTCATGTGAGTTTCACTCTTCGCCAATTAGAATGTGTAAATCGTTTGTAAATCATCCAATCTGTTCTGCACACCTAATGATTACCCCTCAAAATATAGTATTCAAATGAGTTAAGTGATGACGTCCAATTAAAATACAGCATTGTGGTGCATAATGGTAATCGATATATCTCGCGTTTACTTTGCAATAGTATTTTGCTTTCGGCAGATGAAGGCACTAACGGTTCTCGACAACGCTGTCTCCTTGTAGAATCTACAAATCTAACAATGTTACAGCTTTCCCTAAATATAAATAACACCACTGGGGCCAAAAAGTTCATATATACTATGTGCATTTTGTTCCGGAGTGTTAGTAAGAACTCCATGTGGATTTTAAAATTACTGTTTCGCTCACAAATACGTCAGACCAGTTGAGCACGACTGGGAGATCATACCGGGCGAGGCATAGCAGTTGTAGGGCGGTAGATTCGCATCCGGAATGACGACGGTTCAAAACCCTGTCCGGCCGTCCCTACACTACTTAAGTACGACATGGCGGATTTCCTTTCCCAACCGAAGTCTGTTCTCTGTCTCTAATGAACTCGACGTCAAGGGTACGTTAACTCTAATCTTCCTTCTTTTCTTTCTTGAGGCATCACATTTGGCGAAATCCCTACATACATATCAGCGTTACAAGACTGTCGCGCTGAATCGTTACTCTGTGGAGAAAGGTAGCCTACACATCAATAAATGCAGTGATAGCACATTCTACATGCGGTCCGTATTCATAAAGATTTTGCTACATTGTTTGTTTGGGTGTAAGAATTTACACACTGTATCATATCTTATTCTTACTGTAAAAGAGGAGCATTTTCAGGCATCAAATTTACAAGCGAAGATACGGAATACTTAATTGAAGCCGAGCGGTTCTAGGCGCTTCAGTTTGGAACCGCGTGACCGCTACGGTCGCAGGTTCGAATCCTGCCTCGGGCATGGATGTGTGTGCTGTCCTTAGGTTAGTTAGGTTTAAGTAGTTCTAAGTTCTGGGGGACTGATGACCTCCGATGTTAAGTCCCATAGTGCTCAGAGCCATTTGAACCATTTTGAACTTAATTGAAGTGCAACGCCAAGTGCATAAATTATAAAGGGAAATAATATTATTCACTGTCCATTCACAAGTATATGGGAATGATATAATCATAATTTTCCACACCGCTATGTTTGTGATAAATTGCATCACATATGTTATTAGCGCTAGCCACATATGGAGAGCACAAAAAAAATATGCTTTCTTTTATTCTGTAGCAAAACATTACACCTGTTGTTAAGGTACTGAAAACCTAGAGTGAAACTATGTTTCTCGAGAAAAATCATTCATTGAATTTCTCTAAATTAGTGAAAAAGACAAAATTTTGTGACATTGGTGAATAATAGTGATATTACATGAAAGTACCGAAAATATCGAATTCAAGAGCTCACAATGTCAGATGAGAAACCAGCCCAAAGAAAAGAAGGGAAAGCTGAAAGGGGGAAGGGGCATACACTGAGGTGACAACAGTCATGGTATATCTCCAAACATCGTATGGGACCTCCTTTTACCCAGCGTAGTGCAGCAATTCGACGTGGCATGGACTCAACAAGTCGTTGGAAGTCGCCTGCAGAAATATTGAGCAATGCTGCCTCTATAGCCGCCCACAACTGCGGAAGTGTTGCAGGAGCAGGATATTATGCAGAATTGACCTGGATTATGTCCCATAAATTGTTGATGGGAGTCATGTCGGGTCATAGGGTTGACCAAATCATTCGCTCGAATTCGTCCCCAAGAAGCTGAAAATAACTGTTTCAGCTCTTACCAACAGAATTTTGGGGCTCATCTGACCAGGGCACGGTTTCCAGTCGTCTAGGGTCCAACTGATATGATCACGAAACCACGGGAGACACTACAGGCGATGTCGTGTTGTTAACAAAGGCACTCGCCTCGGTCATCTGCTGCCAAAGCCCATTATCGCCAAATTTCGCCTCACAGTCTTGATATATACGTTCGTCGTTCGTCCCACATTGATTTCTTCAGTTATTTCACGCAGTATTGCTTGTCTGTTAGCACTGATAACTCTACGCAAATGACGCTGCTCTCGGTCGTTAAATGAAGGCCATCGACCACATCGTTGTCCGCGGTGAGAAGTAAAGCCTCAAATGTGATATTCTCGGCACACTGTTGACACTGTGGATCTCGGTATATTGAATTCTCTAACACTTTCCGAAATGGAATGTCCCATGCGTCTATCTCCAACTACCGTTCCGCGTTCAAAGTCTGTTAATTCCCGTCGTGCGGCCATAATTACGTCGTAAACTTTTCACATGAATTGCCAGAGTACGAATGACAACTTCACCAATGCACTGCTATTTTATAGCTGCTGTACATGACGCTACCGCCGTCTGTATATATGCCTATCTCTAACCCACGAGTATTGTCACCTTAGTGGATAGAGGGGCTACACAAGGGTGGTGAACCTGAAACTAATATTATAGAAATGTAAGAAGACCTTGGTAAACACAAGATGGAAGATATGGTACTGAGAGAAGAATTTTACAGAGCACTGAAAGATGTATGTCGAAACAAGGCCTCAGGTGTAGACGACATCCCATCAGAACTACTCATACGTGGGAGAGCCAGCCATGACAAAAGTTTTCCATTTGGTATGTAAGACAGGCGAAATGCCCTCAGACCTCAAGAAGAATGTAATAGTTCCAGTTCCAAAGAAAGCAGGTGCTGACAGGCGTGAAAATTAGCAAACTATCAATTTAATACGTCATATTTACAAAATACTAAAACCTATTCTTTATAAAAGGCTGGAAAAGTGATACAAGCCGACCTTGGGGAAGATCAGTTTGGATTCCGGTGAAGTGTAGGACCCTACGACTTACTTTAGAGGACAGGTTAAGGAAAGGCAAACCTACGTTTGCAGCATTTGTAGACAGACAGAAAGCTTCTGACAATTTTGACTGGAGTACTCTCTGAAATTCTGAAGGTAGCAGGGGTGAAATAAAGGGAGCGAAAGGCTATTTACAACTTGTACAGAAGTCATACAGCAGTTACAAGAGTCGAGGGGCATGGAAAGGGGGTGACGGTTCAGAAGGGACTAAGGAAGGGTTGTAGCCTATCCTCAATGTTAGTCAATCCCTATATTAAGCAAGCAGTAATGGAAAGGAAAGCAAAATTTGTAGTAGGAATTACGGTTCAGGGAAAAGAAATTAAAACTTTAAGGTTTGCCGATGACATTACAATTCCGTCAGCGACGGCAAAGAAAGTGGAAGAGCAGCTGAACGGAATGGAGAGTGTCTTGAAAGTTGTACATGAGATGAACATCAACAAATGCAAAACAAGGATAATGGAATGTAATGGAATTATATCAGATGATGCTGAGGGAATTAGATTAGGAAGCGAGTAGATGAGTTCTGCTACTTGGGTAGCAAAACAACTGATGATGGCTGAGGTAGAGAGGATATAAAACGGAGAATGGCAGTGGCATAAAAAGCGTTTCTGAAGAGGAAAACTTCGTTAACACCGGATATAGACTCAAGTGTTAGGACTGCTTTTCTGAAGGTATTTGTCTGGAGTGTAGCCATGTATGGAAGTCAAACAAGGACGATAAACAGTTTAGACAAGAAGGGAATAGAAGCTTTTGAAATGTGGTGCTACAGATGAAGGCTAAAGATTACATTGGTTGATCACGTAACTGATGAGGTGGTACTAAACAGAACTGGAATTCGTTGCTCAGTCTGACTAGAAAAAGGGATCGGTTGATAGGACACATTCTGAGACTTCAAAGCATCACCAGTTTAGTATTGGAAGGATATGCGTTGGGGGGCGGGGGGAGGGGTAAAAATCGTAGAGTGAGACCAAGAGATGAACACAGTAAGCAGATTGAGATTGATGTAGGTTGCAGTGGTTTTTCGGAGGTGAAGAGGTACATCAGACCAGTCTTCAGACTGAAGACCATAACAATAGCATTGAAGTTTTAGGAGATAATGGGTCTGTAGAGTTTTTAAAATTAGCAATAAATGTTGAAAAACGTTGATTCATATGGTTACCGTAAGTCTAACTATCGTATTTCTAGAGGATATAGAAAGTCACTGAGTGAGTAGTGTGAACACTTCACGAAAACCGACTGGTGAACACAGTAGAGAGGAAAGTTTGTTATTACAGACTTTCTGGTATACATAAATACACTGACACAAAATGGGAAGTGTTACACCATGAATGTCTTAACCGAACGTTACAAAATCATACTCCAGTATTTAACTGCCTGTGGGATATTATCATGAAAATTTAATCGTTATGAGAGTTTATTTTCAGTGTTTTAAGTACAGTTGAACAATGTGAGTACCTGACGGATACTGGGTGTGTCTAATGTTACTGGAACATGTCAGGTGGAGATCGCTACACAACATGCCCACAGGACGTGCAGGTGTAGCTTTCCCCTGTTCATCGGACTTTGAGCGAGGTCGAATCATTGTCACGAGAGAAATCGGAGCAACATAAAGACAGATGGCACACAGTCGCTTGTAGTGCAATGACTGCAGAACGAGCGATGACGAGGTGGACTAAGGACAGTAGTGTGACAAGGAGAACAGGCAGCCGGGAATGATTACTCCTCGAGAATATAATAGAAATCTTTGGCTGGCTCTGACGAATAGACGGACGACAACAGCTAAAACTCGGGCAAGGATATAGATAGCGTGTCGCCACAAACCGTTGGGAACTTCTACATCTACATCTACATCTATACTCCGCGAGCCACCTTACGGTGTGTGGCGGAGGGTACTTATTGTACCACTATCTGATCCCCCCTTCCCTGTTCCATTCACGAATTGTGCGTGGGAAGAACGACTGCTTGTAAGTCTCCGTATTTGCTCTAATTTCTCGGATCTTTTCGTTGTGATCATTACGCGAGATATATGTGGGCGGTAGTAATATGTTGCCCATCTCTTCCCGGAATGTGCTCTCTCGTAATTTCGATAATAAACCTCTCCGTATTGCGTAACGCCTTTCTTGAAGTGTCCGCCACTGGAGCTTGTTCAGCATCTCCGTAACGCTCTCGCGCTGACTAAATGTCCCCATGACGAATCGCGCTGCTTTTCGCTGGATCATGTCTATCTCTTCTATTAATCCAACCTGGTAAGGGTCCCATACTGATGAGCAATACTCAAGAATCGGACGAACAAGCGTTTTGTAAGCTACTTCTTTCGTCGATGAGTCACATTTTCTTAGAATTCTTCCTATGAATCTCAACCTGGCGCCTGCTTTTCCCACTATTTGTTTTATGTGATCATTCCACTTCAGATCGCTCCGGATAGTAACTCCTAAGTATTTTACGGTCGTTACCGCTTCCAATGATTTACCACCTATGGCATAATCGTACTGGAATGGATTTCTGCCCCTATGTATGCGCATTATATTACATTTATCTACGTTTAGGGAAAGCTGCCAGCTGTCGCACCATGCATTAATCCTCTGCAGGTCCTCCTGGAGTACGTACGAGTCTTCTGATGTTGCTACTTTCTTGTAGACAACCGTGTCATCTGCAAATAGCCTCACGGAGCTACCGATGTTGTCAACTAAGTCATTTATGTATATTGTAAACAATAAAGGTCCTATCACGCTTCCCTGCGGTACTCCCGAAATTACCTCTACATCTGCAGATTTTGAACCGTTAAGAATGACATGTTGTGTTCTTTCTTCTAGGAAATCCTGAATCCAATCACAAACCTGGTCCGATATTCCGTAAGCTCGTATTTTTTTCACTAAACGTAAGTGCGGAACCGTATCAAATACCTTCCTGAAGTCCAGGAATACGGCATCAATCTGCTCGCCAGTGTCTACGGCACTGTGAATTTCTTGGGCAAATAGGGCGAGCTGAGTTTCACATGATCTCTGTTTGCGGAATCCATGTTGGTTATGATGAAGGAGATTTGTATTATCTAAGAACGTCATAATACAAGAACACAAAACATGTTCCATTATTCTACAACAGATTGACGTAAGCGAAATAGGCCTATAATTATTCGCATCTGATTTATGACCCTTCTTGAAAATGGGAACGACCTGCGCTTTCTTCCAGTCGCTAGGTACTTTACGTTCTTCCAGCGATCTACGGTAAATTGCTGATAGAAAGGGGGCAAGTTCTTTAGCATAATCACTGTAGAATCTTACGGGTATCTCGTCTGGTCCGGATGCTTTTCCGCTACTAAGTGATAGCAGTTGTTTTTCAATTCCGATATCGTTTATTTCAATATTTTCCATTTTGGCGTCCGTGCGACGGCTGAAGTCAGGGACCGTGTTACGATTTTCCGCAGTGAAACAGTTTCGGAACACTGAATTCAGTATTTCTGCCTTTCTTCGGTCGTCCTCTGTTTCGGTGCCATCGTGGTCAACGAGTGACTGAATAGGGGATTTAGATCCGCTTACCGATTTTACATATGACCAAAACTTTTTAGGGTTCTTGTTTAGATTGTTTGCCAATGTTTTATGTTCGAATTCGTTGAATGCTTCTCTCATTGCTCTCTTTACGCTCTTTTTCGCTTCGTTCAGCTTTTCCTTATCAGCTATGATTCGACTACTCTTAAACCTATGATGAAGCTTTATTTGTTTCCGTAGTACCTTTCGTACATGATTGTTATACCACGGTGGATCTTTCCCCTCGCTTTGGACCTTAGTCGGTACGAACTTATCTAAGGCGTACTGGACGATGTTTCTGAATTTTTTCCATTTTTGTTCCACATCCTCTTCCTCAGAAATGAACGTTTGATGGTGGTCACTCAGATATTCTGCGATTTGTGCCCTATCACTCTTGTTAAGCAAATATATTTTCCTTCCTTTCTTGGCATTTCTTATTACACTTGTAGTCATTGATGCAACCACTGACTTATGATCACTGATACCCTCTTCTACATTCACGGAGTCGAAAAGTTCCGGTCTATTTGTTGCTTTGAGGTCTAAAACGTTAGCTTCACGAGTTGGTTCTCTAACTATCTGCTCGAAGTAATTCTCGGACAAGGCAGTCAGGATAATGTCACAAGAGTCTCTGTCCCTGGCTCCAGTTCTGATTGTGTGACTATCCCATTCTATACCTGGTAGATTGAAGTCTCCCCCTATTACAATAGTATGATCACGAAACTTCTTCACGACGTTCTGCAGGTTCTCTCTGAGGCGCTCAACTACTACGGTTGCTTCTTACTGGTAACTGAGTCAACATCTCGAGTGACCATACCTAGTCTACCACTGACACTATTTCACAGACAACAGAGACTTGCACAGTGTAGAGCTGGAGTGAAGAGGGACGTTGAGTGTCATTCTGCTGTATTCAGCTGGCCGGTGTGGCCGAGCGGTTCTAGGCGCTTCAGTCTGGAACCGCGCGACCGCTACGGTCGCAGGTTCGAATCCTGCCTCGGGCATGGATGTGTGTAATGTCCTTAGGTTATTTACGTTTAAGTAGTTCTAAGTTGTAGGGGACTGACGACCTCAGATGTTAAGTCCCATAGTGCTCGGAGCCATTTTTTTTTATGTATTCAGCCATGAGTTTCGCTTCTGTTTATGGAGGTCAGATTGATGTCAACGTGTCAGCAGATGACTTGGCAAAAGGTCACAAGATACAGCGATTCTAGAAAACCATATCTCTCCAATATTTGGATTTACGGAATGGGGAGCTATTGGGTATGACAACAGGTCTAACTTGGTAATTCTGCAATGGACGCTTACTACTCGCCAGTATGTGGCAAGAATAGTAAATCTTGTTGTCATACCCTTCATGATCAGGGCAACAAATGACATATTCCAGCAGGAAAAGCAAGACTCCACGCTGTAATTCACACCACAAGCCCTTGAGGAATATACGGTTCCTTGGTTGTCTTGCCAGGTCCCGTAATTTGTCTACCTTAGTGCACGCCTAGAATGCAGTGGGAAGATATGTACTTTCACACTAGCCTCCGGCCAGCAATATTTATGAACTGACACAGCACGTGGTACAAACTTGGCAAAACATTCTGGAAGATGACGTTTGCAGGCTATTTGCTTCCAGGTCACAATGAAAACAAAGGTATATTCATGCCTGTGGGAAGCACACCTGATACTAATGTCCATGATGAACATCACTTCCGAATGGAATGAAAGTATAATCATTTAATACTCATTATATGATGAACATCTCTACGAAGTTTCCTAAATATTGGACTAGCGTTTCATGATGCAACACTTCACATTTCCGCAAGTGTATTAAGTTGTATCCTGTACCCGTACAGAATAGGATCCAACAGGTAGGCATGTTGCAATTATTTACTATGGTACGAAATGGCATATTCCAGCAAGACTATGCAAGACCCCGCATTGAAGTTCATACCACAAACGTCTTGAGGAACGCTCGGACTCTTATCTAGCCTGCCCGACCCCAGATTTTTCACCCATAGAATATGCCTGGTACGCAATCCGCAAGTAATTAACGTGAGTTTACACTTTTTAAAAGAGTATTACCGTGAAGTACACTGTCATTGTAGTGGAGACACTGGTTCTTGCAAATAAAGTCTTTGGTTTTCTGAATGTGCAGAAGTATTTTTGAAAGTGAATGTTCGGTGAACTCCAAAGCAAGTTAAGCCACGAAACACTGTATGGACGCGATTATAAGTTGCTTCAGTCTGGAACCGCGCGACCTCTACGGTCGCAGGTTCGAATCCTGCCTCGGGCATGGATGCGTGTGATGTCCTTAGGTTAGTTACGTTTAAGTAGTTCTAAGTTCTAGGGACTGATGACCTCAGATGTTAAGTCCCATAGTGCTCAGAGCCATTTGAATCATTTGATTATAAGTTGCAATGTTTTTGAAGATTCATCAAGCATCTTCCATACATGTTGCTGTGATAAGTATCCAGTGGAAGAATGATAGCTGAATGGTCAACTTTGTAGCCAGTACATAACAACCCGCACTGGGTATCTAAGCATCTCTCTCCGTCACACAAACGAATCAAATTTTGCAAAACATTTCATTTTTTCACAACGATTTTTAGTAGTGGCAAGGAGTAACGAAATAGAACAAACCACGTATTTTCAACATTCGTGATATTTACTGCCCTGATTACAGGTGGTTGCTAGTAGGAACAAGAAAGGAAAATCAGGAACGTAAAGACAATAAGTAATTATGGTTCTACTATTACGTAACAACATTCCATTGTGAAAAACCTGTAAATGTATTAATATTGCAGTTTACTTATGCAGCAACATATCACTTCTCCTGCTTATGAAGCTCTCGCATGTTAAGCTATTTCCACATTACCCTTCGTTATCTGCCAAAATCAGTTTACGAATCTTACCTGCGTGCAAAGGTTCTGTACAAGTCAAACACAATGAATGAATTAGCGACATGAAAGTTAGGAGATAGTCATGAAGGTATGAAAAAATGAATGATGAATGGAAGAGAATAGAAAATGGAATGAAATACGCACAATCAAAACAAAATTTCAGAGATAATGAAGTCCTTATGTTGTGACTAACAATCACAATGATTTTCTTAAAAATCTGCAGAGTCAAATTAACTTATTTTGCAGTCTAGCAAATAGCATATACACTCCTGGAAATGGAAAAAAGAACACATTGACACCGGTGTGTCAGACCCACCATACTTGCTCTGGACACTGCGAGAGGGCTGTACAAGCAATGATCACATGCACGGCACAGCGGACACACCAGGAACCGCGGTGTTGGCCGTCGAATGGCGCTAGCTGCGCAGCATTTGTGCACCGCCGCCGTCAGTGTCAGCCAGTTTGCCGTGGCATACGGAGCTCCATCGCAGTCTTTAACACTGGTAGCATGCCGCGACAGCGTGGACGTGAACCGTATGTGCAGTTGACGGACTTTGAGCGAGGGCGTATAGTGGGCATGCGGGAGGCCGGGTGGACGTACCGCCGAATTGCTCAACACGTGGGGCGTGAGGTCTCCACAGTACATCGATGTTGTCGCCAGTGGTCGGCGGAAGGTGCACGTGCCCGTCAACCTGGGACCGGACCGCAGCGACGCACGGATGCACGCCAAGACCGTAGGATCCTACGCAGTGCCGTAGGGGACCGCACCGCCACTTCCCAGCAAATTAGGGATACTGTTGCTCCTGGGGTATCGGCGAGGACCATTCGCAACCGTCTCCATGAAGCTGGGCTACGGTCCCGCACACCGTTAGACCGTCTTCCGCTCACGCCCCAACATCGTGCAGCCCGCCTCCAGTGGTGTCGCGACAGGCGTGAATGGAGGGACGAATGGAGACGTGTCGTCTTCAGCGATGAGAGTCGCTTCTGCCTTGGTGCCAATGATGGTCGTATGCGTGTTTGGCGCCGTGCAGGTGAGCGCCACAATCAGGACTGCATACGACCGAGGCACACAGGGCCAACACCCGGCATCATGGTGTGGGGAGCGATCTCCTACACTGGCCGTACACCACTGGTGATCGTCGAGGGGACACTGAATAGTGCACAGTACATCCAAACCGTAATCGAACCCATCGTTCTACCATTCCTAGACCGGCAAGGGAACTTGCTGTTCCAACAGGACAATGCACGTCCGCATGTATCCCGTGCCACCCAACGTGCTCTAGAAGGTGTAAGTCAACTACCCTGGCCAGCAAGATCTCCGGATCTGTCCCCCATTGAGCATGTTTGGGACTGGATGAAGCGTCGTCTCACGCGGTCTGCACGTCCAGCACGAACGCTGGTCCAACTGAGGCGCCAGGTGGAAATGGCATGGCAAGCCGTTCCACAGGACTACATCCAGCATCTCTACGATCGTCTCCATGGGAGAATAGCAGCCTGCATTGCTACGAAAGGTGGATATACACTGTACTAGTGCCGACATTGTGCATGCTCTGTTGCCTGTGTCTATGTGCCTGTGGGTCTGTCAGTGTGATCATGTGATGTGTCTGACCCCAGGAATGTGTCAATAAAGTTTCCCCTTCCTGGGACAATGAATTCACGGTGTTCTTATTTCAATTTCCGGGAGTGTATATACGGCTAAAGGGTTGAACATTTGCACGTAGTTGTTTCCACAAGATAAAGAAACTTCTACATTCACGATAAATGTATTATTGACATGCATGAGCTAATTTTAGACTTCGAAATTTCAACGAAAATATACATTGAATAAAAGGTAAATACCGCATTTCCTTTTATTGTTAGGGTACAAAACATTTCTGTAGCTAAGCCTTATATTCGACTCGTACTTTATACAATGGGCAGTATGAATATGCTACACTTTGAAAGATTTAAATGTTAAACCAAGTGCACAGATAACCATTAAGTCTGCAACACCATGAAGGCGGCGTACAACAAGCATCAAAATGGCGTGAAGTGTTTCCTGCTTGTATATGCAAATTATTAGTGTTTCAACGCAACTATACCAAGTACACTGGTGTGCAAAATTTACTGGCAAATGTAACTTTTACATGATGTCGCTACCAAGTAACACAGATCGATGAAACTTGGACTATACATATTAAAGAATTGCTGCAGTATACCGTGAAGAGTAGCTGAAAGAAACACGGAATGAGACAAACAGATATGACACTTTTATTCAAAGACAATAACTGCACTGCAGTCACCACGATTCATGATGGTCCCCTGTACATTACAAACGGCGGGACCAGAACCTTAATTGAATGTGTGATCACCGCGGACGGCAAGGCATGCTTTGCAACATCCTCCTACGTAGTCCACAGGTTTGGTAAGGAATAATTGTGGGAGGGCCAGTCCTCCAACAGCGAGGTTCACAACTGCTAGTTGGTCGTTGCAGCACATGGACGTGCTGCAACATGCCTTCCCAACGCATCTCTTACGTGCGCGACTGGAGCTATGTCGGGAGAACGGACAGGCCAGTCCATCCACCGACTACCCTCGATCCAAGAGCTCTTCTACCTGCGCCGTTCGACCGAGCGAGGACGCGCAGTGGTTAGCACACTGGACTCGCATTCGGGAGGACGACGGTTCAATCCCGTCTCCGGCCATCCTGATTTAGGTTTTCCGTGATTTCCCTAAATCGTTTCAGGCAAATGCCGGGATGGTCCCTTTGAAAGGGCACGGCCGATTTCCTTCCCAATCCTTCCCTAACCCGAGCTTGCGCTCCGTCTCTAATGACCTTGTTGTCGACGGGACGTTAAACACTAACCACCACCACCACCTGCGCCGTTCGATGCCGCTGTGCTCTTTCATCCATAAAAACAAAGTCAGAATCGAACGTATCCCTAAAAAGACGCACATGGGGAAGAAATACAATGTCACAATAATGTTGACCACTGAGTTTACCGTGTTCAAAGATATGGAAACCAGTACGCCTATGTGTTATGCCTCTCCTCTAAGTTGCATCGAGTTGTGTTACATGGCAGTGACATATCATGTGGTAGTTACTTTCGCCCTTAAATTTTGCACACCAGTGTAGGTAGGAGTACCACCAACTACAATCTGTATGTAAGGAAAGATTACGCAGTGCTTTCTGATTCAGAAATGGCATCAGGATGCCAGTAGTCTGTGAGACGATTGTGTTATGCTTCAGTAAGAAGGAGAAACGTCTGCCAGCACTTATCCGAATTTGACAGTGGCAGGCTCATTGCGCATCGAGACAGGGATTAATGGTTTCGCGAAACTGTTGCTCGTGTTGGTTAAGATACTGTTGTGCGAATATGGAATCGATGGGTTTATGACACCATACTCACCACTCTGCAGGATCTCAACGACCTTACGCGACTAGTGTTGGTGGAGACTGACATATCGTTCCCTCGGCAACGTAGGATCGCACAGCCACGTCATGTACGCTGAGTCAGGGAATGGGCTTGTCTACAAAAAGACACGTATCTATAAGGACAGTGCGACGTCCATTGGAGAACCACAGAATGTCCGCACAGCGAGCACTGTTGTGGTTTTCCTTGAAGCAGTTGCAGAGTGCGCCGACCGTGGTGCGCCCAGCGACCCCTCTGGGTACAGAAGTGGCACCACATTGTCTTTTAAAACGAGAGCTAATTCTGCGTACACCATCACAATGGATATATTAGTGTGTTGAGTTTCTGAGAATTACGAACGTGACCAGACTGTATTCGTCACCATCCTATGGGCCCACCACGAGGCCACTGAGTACACCACGTATAGTTTGCGTAGCCCGTTATTTGAGCAACAGCCTTTACATTTTTGTCTCGTTGTATACCTGTGCCGTATCTTCAAGGTCTCTGTGACACTACATTTCAACAACATAATGCAAGATCTCACGTTTCACTGTTCTGACGTACCACGATGTGGTGGGCATTGGACTTCTTCCTTGCCACTGGCTTCTCCAGATCTCCCACCCATCAAATACATCCGGTTATGGACCGCGGGTCCCCAGCCTTTGCAGCATCTTTTCCCTTCCTTGCTGCATGTGTATCCTCTTGATATTCTTTTTCCCCTCCCCTGGGGAACATGACTGGGGTGGTATTGGGTATGCCGGCCGGTGTGGCCGTGCGGTTCTAGGCGCTTCAGTCTGGAACCGCGTGACCGCTACGGTCGCAGGTTCGAATCCTGCCTCGGGGATGGATGCTCAGAGCCATTTGTACCATTTGTTATTGGGAATGTTCCGCAATGTCCATCACTGACGTAAGAACAGTCTCACGACTGTTTTACGTTCCCTTTTCCTTTCTTTGTTTCCCCTCTCCTATCCTTCCTCCATTTCGGCGTTTGAAGTTCCTCTTTTTCCTCTTCCTCCCTGTGCGCTCCTGAAGGCAGGGCACGCGTGCGTAACAGGTTACTGGATAATGCGTAATTCCCAGCCCCAGGGAGGGATGATTGCCTGAGCCGCTACCTTCCCAAATTGCCGATTGGTCGCCCTGTCAGGTGTTGGAAAGGTGTGAACAATTACATAAGGCGTGTGCGCCTCCTTGTGCAGGGGGCCCTCAGTTGCAAGAAGCGCGCCATCAGAGACGCTGGCAATCATGGGGGATTTTCTCGCAATGAGCCAACCATCTTCACAGTCAACGTCTGCGAAACGTAAACGGAATGACGCTAACTGTTTAATGATCCTTCCAGCTGTTCCATAGTTCCTCGTGGTTTCACGTAATGAAGACGGTCAGTCCTTCGCAACAGTAAATCCGTTTATCATTCAGAAAAGTGTTGTTGCAATTGCTGGCCCTGTAAAATCCTGCTCTCGTTTACAGAATGGCACTTCGCTTTTGGAGACTACTTCTGATTCTCAAGCACAAAACTGCTTGCCGTCTCACTTCTCCACAGCTATCCTGTTCATTCGAGGCCCATGGGACTCAGAATTCTTCCTGTGGTGCTATTTACACTAGGTTCCTCGATGGCCTGTCCGAGGGCGAAATCCAATCATACCTCTCCGACCAGGGTGATGAGAAAGTTAGATTCCTCCTTAATGGCCACACGCACTCTTTTTCTCACCTTTCATAGAGTGATGCTTCCGTCCAAGATCAAAGCAGGCTATGAAGTTATCACAGTCCGACCGTACATTTCGAACTCGATGGACATGGCCACGTAGACATGCGACCTTAAATTCAGCTCTGAGGCTGTGAAATCGCCCAGTGTCAAGGTAGCATCGCTGTCCCCTCGTCTAGCCATGCAACAAGCCATCAAACTCTCGCCTCAAGGGGCGAAGCCACCAGCTACACAACCGGCAGTCCCGAAAGTACAGAAGTAGTGTTCCCGTGAAGACTTCCTAAGTCCCTCCAGCTAACCAACACCGGAGTCTTCCTCTGATAACTGGAAAGGCTCGGATAAGTCCAACAAAGGCAAACGATCTACTCCTTCGCCGACTCGAAGATCCTCTTCGATGGTATCGCCCCGTGATTCCTGCGCCTGGCCGGCCTCCATGTCGCTGGTGCGCACCACCAACCGTTATTCTGCGTTGGACTCCACAGACCGACAGCACAAAAAAGCCGATGCTTCGGTGAACCTCGTTGAGCAGGATCTGCCTGCCTCTGTGCCCTGTAGCAGCGAGTCTTCACAGGCTGGCACTCGGCAGCTGCTGAGGTGATACCTCTTCATTTTTTCCTCATCATGAGTCTCCTCCAATGGAACATTCGCGGCCTTCTATTCCACAAAGAGGATTTACAGCTGCTTTTAGAATTGCAGCGTCCCCTTATACTCTGCCTACAGGGAACAAAATTGCGTCCTCATGACCACTTTGGGCTTTCACATTTCTTCCCAGTCCGTTTTGACCTTCCCCTGAGATCAGCATTCAATCTCATGGGGGAGTCATGCTGCTCACGTGGGATGATGTTCACAGTCTACCCATCTCCCTGGCTACCTGTCTTCAAGCTGTTGTAGTTCGTCTTTTCCTTCCTCACCTGACTTTTTCCCTTTTTACCATTTACATCCCTCAGTCATTAAATATCACCAGGGGATATTTCCTCCAGCTTCTTGGGCAGCCACCTCACCCACTCCTGCTACTCGGTGATGTTAATGCGCATCATCCCCTTTGGTGTTCTTCCAGAACCTGTGAGAGAGGTGCCCTCTTGGCTGACCTTCTTAATCAACTTAACCTCTTCCGTTTGAACACAGGAGCACCCACATTCCTTTCTGACCCCTCGCCACATCTATTCCTATTTGGACCTATCCTTCTGCACTGCCCAGCTTGCCCATGATCTCGGGTGGTCCGTTCTTTCTGACACATACTCGAACGACCATTCCCCATCTGCTATCCGTTTGCTGACTTCTACCCCACCAGCATGCACACCCAAATGGCAGCTTGCTAAGGCTGACTGCCGGCTTCACTCCTCCCTGACGATCTTCGAAGAACAAGATGTCCCCAGTTGTTTTGACTAAGTGGAATATCTTACAAACGTTATCCTTACTGCAGCAGAACGTTCCATTCCTCACATTTCCTCTTTATCACGCCGTGTCCCAGTCTCTTGGTGGACTGAGGCATTCCGATGACGCAATTCGCGCGCTGATACGTGGTCTCCGCGTTTTTAACCATAATCCTACTACGGCAAACTGCATTCATTATAAACAGATGCATGCACAGCGTCGTCACGTTCTTCACGATAGCAAAAAAGCTAGCTGTATTTCATTCACTTGCTCTTTCAACAGTTTCACGACTTCCTCTGTCGTGTGGGCCAACATCCAACAGCTCTTTGGGGCCAAGATCCATTCCCCAATTTCCGGCCTGACAGTAGCAGACGATGTCATCGTGGACCCTATTGCTATCTCCAACACCTTGAACCGCCATTTTGCGGATTTCGGGCTCTTCCCACTATCACCCTACCTTCCTCAATCGGAAACGAGCGGAGGGGGCTCGTGCAATACCCTTCTCTTCTCAGAATTGTCAGTGCTACAATGCCGCCTTTACTATGAAAGAGATAATTATGCTCTCTGTTCATCCCGATCCTCCGCCCCAGGGACAGACGCTGTCAACATTCAGATGTTGCAGCACCTTTCTCTTGCAGGCAAATACATTCTGCTTTATACGTACAACCGCATGTGGGCAGAGGGCACGTTTCCAAGATGCTGGCGTGAAGCCACCGCCATACCCATACCTAAGCCTGGTAAGGACAAACACCTTCCTTCTAGCTACCGCCCCATCTCCCTCACCAGCTGTGTTTGCAAGGTGATGGAACGTACGATTCATGCCCAGCTGGTATGGTGGCTCGAGTCTCAATTTACTAACCACTGCATAGTGTGGATTTCGAGCTCGCCGTTCTGCAATTGACCATTTCGTCACTTTGTCCACCCATGTCATGAATGGTTTTCTGCGGAAATCCCTGACTGTGCTAGTGTTTTTCGATTTGGAGAAGGCCTACGACACCTGCTGGAGAACTGGTAACCTACTTACTCTCTACAAATGGGGCCTAGTGGCCGTCTGCCCCGTTTTCTTGAGGAATTTTTAAAAGACCGAGTTTTCAAGGTGCGTGAGGTTTCTGCCTTGTCGGTCACCTTTATACAGGAGATGGTGTACCTTAGAGTTCTGTCCTGAGAGTCGTCCTCTTTTCTACCGCCATTAACCCTACAATTGCCGGTCTTCCACCGGGCATCTCCGACACCATTTTCGTTGACGGTTTTGCCATCTATTGCAGTTCTCCATGGACCTGTCTCATTGAGTGGCGTCTTCAGCGATGTCTCGTTCGCCTTTACTCATGTAGCATGTCCTCAGTGGTACTTCCTGGGGAGCAGATCGAACCACCCTCCTCCTCCGTTTGTACCGCTCCCTTGTTCGTTCGAAACTAGACTATGGGTGCTTTGTTTATGTGTCTGCACATCCATTTCTCTTACGCCGTCTCAACACTATCCACCATTGTGTCATCCATTTGGCCACTGGCGCCATATGCACTAGGCCTGTTGTGAGTCTGTATGCCGAAGCTGCCGATCTACCACTGTCCTACCGCCATGACTCTCTCCTCAGCAGGTATGCATGCCGTTTGTCTGCCATGCGTGGGCATCCATCCTATGCCTCCTTCTTCGATGACTCCTTTGATCGTCAGTTGGGGCGCGTCTCTCTTCTCTGTTACCTTCTGGAGTCCGCTTTCAGCATTTTCTCCGGCGGCTTCACTTCACACTACCTGCAACTTTCCCAGTGGATGTGAACCCTTCACCACCTTGGCTTCGTGCGGCTGCCCATTTGCACCTTGGCATTAATTCGCTTCCCAAGGAATCACTCCAGCCTTCAGTTTAACGACCCTTGCATAGAACTTCGCTATAGTACCTTTGTGTACACTGATGGCTCTCGAACTGACGTTGATGTCGGGTGTGCCTTCGTCATTGGCTCCGTCGTTTTTCGGTACCGGCTTTCGGCACACTGCTCAGTATTTACAGCCGAACTCTTCACCCTGTATCATCCCACGGAGTACATCCGGCGACACAGGCTTTTCCATTGTGTCCTTTGCTCAGGGCAGTAAGAAAGCACCCTTCAAAATCTCTGCGCTGTACACCGCCCATCCCTTAATGCAATGGGTCCAGGAAAACTCTCACTTGCTCACTCTTGATGGAGCCAGTGTGATGTTTATGTGGGTTGCTAGTCATGCCGGTCTTCCAGGAAATGAGTATGCTGACGCTGCTGCCAAGGCTGCTGTCCTCATACCTCAGCCCACCAGTTCCTATATTCCCTCGGATGATCTCTGTGTTGCCGTCTGTCAGGGGGTCGTGTCAGTTTGGCATTGCCACTGGTCCTCCCTTCATGGGAATAAGCTCCGGGTTATTGAGCCTCTCCCAGTGTCTTGGACGACCTCCTCTCGGCCCTCCCGCCGGCAGGGGTTCATTTTAACTAGATTGCGTATAGGGCACTGCGATTTTAGCCGTCGCCGCGTAAGTGGCGTTCCCCCACCACTTTGTGCACATTGCGCCCAAGTTTTAACTGTCCGCCATTTCCTGATGGAATCCCCCTTTTTTAACTGTTTACGTTCCCGCTTGGGTTTTCCGTCTGAGTTGTCGGCCATTTTAACGAACGACGCGCGGGCTGTCGACCGCGTTTTCCTTTTTATCCGTCGCAACAATATGGCGAAGCCCATTTAATTTTTAGTTCTGGACCTCTGTTTATCTATAGTGTATTTTATAGCCCTTTCTTCACGTCAATGTGTTTAGCTGTCTTCTCTTACGTCGATTGGGACTGACGTGTAGTCGTTTTTTAACTCCTCTCTGTCTTCGTGTTCTATAGTTCTGACTTGGGCGCGTATGACCCCAGTTGTTTTTGCGCCTTAAAACAAAACAAAACAAAACATACATCCGCTTATGTGTTGCCGATAGACTGGTACGCCACCAGTCGCAGCCACCACTATTAATACACTCTCGCATAGAGTTCAAACAGTGTCGAATGATGTACCCGTATTTGTCATCCAAGCTCAGCTGAAATCGCTAAAACTGAACAAAACTCGGATGGAATCCCTATCAAATTCTACACAGAACTTTCAGGTCAGTTTGTCAATCTTTTAACAATAATACTGTAATCAGACAGATTCGCAATAGTTGGAAAAAAGTACTGGTCACACCCACTGGTAGGTAGCAGGTGATGTACAATACAATCGTCCAATAACTTTGACGTCACTCTATTGCACAATCGTAAACATATCCTGAGCATAAACGTAATGAGGTATCAAGAACACAATGACCTCCACGACACCTACAAACATGGATTTCAGAAACTTCTATGATCCGAAACCCAACACTTGTCTCCCGAGTTGCTGTACGCTCATCTTTATCCTGTGTCTAATACGATGACGCACCTTGTACTTTTCCCACGACAGGTCATTTCTCACTGTCTTTATGCAATGTTTTATCCGTATAAGCATCGGAATCCCATTATTTCTCCCTTTTAGTGTTTGTGTGAGGCCATTTTCTCCTATCCAATATGCCTACTTTTTTCGAAGAATCGTGGTTTGGTACAATAGTCATGTATCACTTTATTATAACTACCAGTTTTGGTGAAACAGATCATTTTCAGACACAAGAGACTACATTCATTGCCGGAAATGGGTCCAATAAGGATCACTTACATCGAAATCAGCGTTTCACATTAATTGACACAAAATTATAGAATGCAGGAAAATATCAGATTTATGCTTAATGCGGTATGTTAAAGGGGTGAAATATGAGATCGTAGGCTACTAGATGCAGATCTTTCTTTCTTTCCCTCTCTCTCTCTCTCTCTCTGTCTCTCTCGATGAAAATGTTACATTGTGTGGCACAAGCACTTTCATACCTATTTATTGGAAACTGTTACACCCGATTACACTCACAACTCTAGCCTCATGAGGTTGCTATCATGAAATGGCACCACCAAGTAAAACATCGAAGCTCAAGTATTCTCGCTAATGAATTATTACTTTCAATTTAGTCACCCACAAAGCTTGATTACTTTAAAAAAAATGAAAAATCCATTTATTTCATACACGTGATACAAGCATTCAGTGAAATCGAAGACCATGTGAGAATGTCCACGGTTAAGAAATATCATTAGCATTTGCCGCACTAAAAACCCTTGCGACTGTTTAAATCAAAGTTCATCAGTGGTTTCTCTTAATCATTTTAAGCAGTTGATGCAATGGTTCCTTGAACAAGTTCAGAACCTGTTCATCCAATCTTGCTTGCAACTGGGCTCGTAATTTGTCTCTAGTACCTCGATGTAGACGGGGCGTTAACTCTATCCATGTTCCTGTGAAAAGATACCGAAATCAAATTTCCTTGAAAATAAATATTTACTTTCTAAACATAGAAACGGCCTCTTATTTCTGACGAGCAAGCATGAGTAAAGGAAATATATGTTCTTAACAAGCACTGTTAGTATTTAATTTCAAGAGCGTTTGCTATTGTGCGTGCGTGTGAACCCTTTCCGACAGCGAGATGAAAGCGGTGGACGGGAAGAGGCTACGACCCACGCCTTTGTCCTCGGCCAGCGCTAAATCCCACACGCTTCTCCTCTCAATCTTCCTGCGAGACACCATTAAAAGTTGGCTACGCCGAGCGCAGCGTATTACCAGAGATTGTCGGGAGCTCCTCTACATGCGTAGTCCGTCCTTTAATAATCTGACAGCCAATTATAACTGATGGTTTGACAAAACAACGCAGTTCCTGTTCCACAAATTTTCCAGTCTGTGGATGTAATTTGAAAGCTTATTCTTTCCTGGAACGAGATAATAATTCAAAATAACGTTACATATTTAATACTGAGATGTTTGACAATGCAGGGTTTCAGGAAATTACGTCGTAATTTCGGGTAAGACGTTATTGCACACGCTATTCTGTTTGTGTTATCAAAACGTCAACCTCCCGTGATAAGTATCGAGAAGTGAACAGAATACACGGTTAGAATTCCTGTAATTTACTAAGAGGATCAGCGTGATGCATTTCGGTAACAGAGTGTTATCATTAGTTACTGTTCAATGCACTATATGTAACATTTCACATGAGCTTGCAATATTTATAAAACCTAAAGGCGCTGTGCTCAACAGCAGTGACTATCTCTTTTAATTTTTCGGCAATGATAAAGCCCATGCTGGACCTTCCCGAACTCTCAGTATAGCTACCAATAACTAATTTTATTTATGAGACGATTTTACGATAAACTCATTTACACGCATATCGATACATTCACTTTCATTCCATGGTCTCAATGTTTTCTTGAAGACCATATCCAAAAAATCAAACACCTTGAATATTTTCCGTGGATGTGCAATATATAGAGCCAATAACTTTCTTAATTCATTTTTAAAATGTGAAGGAATTACAGGAATATAGTCATGAGAAGTGCTAAAATTATAAATTCAGAATGGGTCATTGTTTTCCACTTGAAGTTATGAGTTATCATCTCAATTGTAAACTGAAAAAATACGTTTCTACTGGGTACGTTTCAGTAAACTACATTTTCGAAAAATTAAATAAAAGCCAGAACCACGAAAACATACAAATATTTGTAACCATTACATGAGTCTTAAATTAATAATTATGTAGAATATCTAGCCAAAATCTTCCTTAGTCACATTGAGAACAAAGTATTTGGAACCATAGTAAGAACCAAACAACACAGAGCGGTATACTGGCATCACTATATGGATCATATGCTATGCCTTCGAGATGAAACATACAGTTGCATCCACAATTAAGTAAACACTCTCCATCGAAAAATAAAATTTGCTATAGAAACACAAAATGACAAAAAAGTTAAATTTCCTTGACTGCAAAATAGACGGATATAACAACCAATGCCAATTTTAATTATGCAAGAGACCCAAAACCATCAGCGCGGCCACACACAATTACTCAACCCGCCCAGTACCACACACACAATCTGGTTTCTGTTCATTTGTTTATTTATCCTATGAGGGTTGTTCTGCAACATAAACACTGAGGTGACGAGTCATGGGATAGCGATATGCAGATGAGGGTACTATCGCGTACACATGGTGTAAAAGATCAGTGCTTTGGCGGAGCTGTCATTTGTCCTCAGGTGATTCATGTGAGAAGGTTTGCGACGTGCCGCGCGGGATTAGCCGAGCGGTCAAGGGCGCTGCAGTCATGGACTGTGCGGCTGGTCCCTCCTCCCTCGGGCATGGGTGTGTGTGTTTGTCCTTAGGATAATTTAGGTTAAGTAGTGTGTAAGCTTAGGGACTGATGACCTTAGCAGTTAAGTCCCATAAGATTTCACACACATTTGAACATTTTGTTTGCGACGTGATTAAGGACGCATGAAGGGGAGTTACAAACTTTGGACCTGAAATGTTAGTTGGAGCTAGAGGCATGAGACATTCCATTTCGGAAATCGCTAGGGAATTCAATATTCTGAGATCCACAATGTTAAGAGTGTGCCGAGAATACTAGATTTCAGGCATTACCTCTAACCACGGATAACACCGTGGCCGACACCCTTCAGTTAACGACCAGTGGCAGTGGCGTTAATGCCGAGTTGTTACTGTTCACAGATACGCAACAATGATTTAAATAACAACAGAAATCAAAATGTGAGGTGCGACGAACGTATACGTTCGGACAGTGTGGCAAAATTTGGCGTTAATAGGCTATGGAAGTAGACGACCGACAAGAGTGCCTTTCCTAACAGCACGACATCGCCTGGTGCGCCTTTCCTGGGCTCGTCACCATATAGATTCGATCCTAGACGACTGGAAAACCGTGGCCTGGTGAAATGAGTTATGATATCAGTTGGTAAGAGCTGATGGCAGGGTTCGAGTGCAGCGCAGGCCTCACAAAGCCATGGGCCCAAGTTGTCAACAAGGTACTGCGCAAGCTGCTGGTGGCCCCATAGTGGTGTTGGCTGTCCTGTGGTCCAACTGAACTGATCAGTGATTGCAAATGATTATCCTCGGCTACTTGGAGACCATTTCTAGCCATTCATGGACTTCATGTTCCCAAACAACGGTGTAAATTTTATGGGTGGCAATGTACCATGTCACCGGGCCAGAACTGGTCGCGATTTGTTTGAAGAACGTACTGGACAATTCGAGTGAATGATGTGGCCACCCAGATCGCCCGACATGAATCACGTCGAAGATTTATGACACACAATCGAGAGGTCAGTTCGTCCACAAAATCCTGCACCAGCAACACTTTCGCAATTATGGACTGCTATAGAGGCAGTATGGCTCAATATTTCTGCAGGGGACTTCCAGCAACTTGTTGAGTCCATGCCACGTCGAGTTGCTGCACTACTGCGGGCAAACGGAGATTCGACACGATATTAAGAACCATTCCATGACTTTTGTCACCTCAGTGTATAGGGTGGTAAGAATCACTCTGAAAAACTTGTAAGGGTGTTGCAAACTAGGTATAAGCTGAGATATAATTGTTAAGAAAAAAATCGATATGTTACGCCGTTTCCGAGTTGTTGCACTACTGCGGGCAAACGGAGATTCGACACGAAATTAAGAACTGTGCCATGACTTTTGTCACCTCAGCCATTCGGACCATTGGGTGAACAAATTCAAGCGGCCCACCAATGTCGTTGTCGCAAAATGTGTAGTTTGGTTTTCTAAAACCGAAAAAGAGAGTAATACAAAAATTGGACATGGGACGGTAATAAGGACTGAAGGCTGAGCAGTCTCGTGCGCTGTCGACTATGCTATGAGAAAAACTGACACTAACTGTATCTGGCGTGCCGCTTGAATTTGCGCGCGCAGAGCCTTATTGGCTAACTTCAGTGCTAATGAACTCGGAAACGGCGCAAGGTATCGATTATTTTTCTTAATCGTTGTTTCTCGGTACAACTTATTCTACAACACGCTTACAACCTTTTCAGACAATTTATGACCACCCTTTATATTCAACTAACAATAAAGCCAATGTCGTTCTTGTGCACATGTGCAGTACATATTCCGTATTAAACTTAGTTTTGAATTAACATTCAAACACCGGATATGGTGTCACTTCATTTGTTGGTGTAAGAAAACCTGTGAAGGGTCCCTTGTAGGGTGGTTAGGGAGATTCTTCCACTATGTGTCGGACTGTTTGCTTTTGGGGTCGGCAGTCACATTTTGGAGATGGTATCTTCCCCCATTTATGAGGGTGTCGGCTCTTCTGCCATCGCCAGTGTGTATTCGGTTTAATGTTGTTCGTACTTTGTGTGGTTAGTTGAAACCAGGCGATTTCACTGTGATTGTTCTCACTTGCCAGTGTTCTTTCCAGACACTGTCAATGTCAAGTTTGAGCTCATCAGTCCTTTCACAGCGACTAGTGCTAGTCTTCTGGGTTTAAGAATCATGTATGAGAAACTGAGGGCTGTTACTGATCTTATGGTACTGTGTAAGAAGAGCATTGTTGTACCGTATCTCCGGTGGTGGTATATGGCGCAAGTAGGACAGCTGTGCTGTACGGACGGATTTTATTGTGCCGATATAATGCGCGTAGTGTCATTTAGTATCACATCAGTCTTCTTCGTATGCGCGGTATTCCGTCACTGAATAAACGAGCCCAGCCGCTGATGTACGAATAATATCTGCTGTGGGCCCCTAAGATGTGCCTCACAGGTTGTGGATGATGTTAGTCCTTGGTCTGATTTTACCTTTGATGTTTGTCAGCGTGACTGCTACACATTATACTTCATTTCAAATTTGACTTTAAGGTCTGTTCTTGCTGAACAATTACAAAGTTGGAAGCAGGATTGTTCTTAGTTTGGTGCGGATGTAGTCTCCATTTGTGAAAATAGTTACTCAGCTCAATTAAAGCTCAAAATGTCTTCAATGGTCTCGAACGATTTATGTGGTGCGGCATGAAAGAAACACCAAGCGGAAGGAAAAAGACAGATCATCTCAAACGTACGAGCACAGGCACACAGAATCACTGTAATTACACGGAACAGAAATACACAGAAGATACACACATGAACAAGAAGCACCCATAACAACAAACTGTTGGTACACTTTTACTTACACCAACAAAGCTGCTTAAAGGATAGCCAACTAACTCACCTACCTAGGAGTGAAAATGGCATACAGAACGGATAACTCAGTACAGAGGAAGCTAAGAATAGCAATACCAACACACAAAAACCAAATACATATGGTATTTATCGGCTCACATTTAGAGACTGCAGCTCAGTATATAATGGACATAAAAGCATAAATTGTAACATTACATGTACAGGACACAGAAGAGCACTAAAGAGTAACAGCTGCAACGTTCGTAGAACACCTAATGGATTTGGATCACAGAACAGCGGCATTTATACTGACCTAAAATTTTCGAATGCAGCAGCAGCCTCTCACAGTAAGTAATAACAGAAAGAAGTTCTACATAAAAGAAGTTGTAGAGAAGAAAAATAAATAATAAACGATTACACAGCTCTCAGCAATGAAACTCAGTTCCCTGCCATCAAAGAATTGTCAGATGACCCAAACCATAAATACAACCACAGAAAAAACCCATATTTTACTTTCCTTCCCTTTGTCTCCCACACAGTCTGTTTCAAATATTAATACTCACACAAATACACCCACACACGCACATACATAATCTCCAGAACGCCTTAAGTTATTGACTATCTTCTTTTCCTATCTTGTACAATTTTCAAGTCCAGTTCCACAGTGAAAACTAAGTGATAATCTGTAAAAGTAAACGTAAATATATTGCACAAAAACACGCAGTATTTTGCATAGGGTAAAATAATGTAAACCACAAAATTCCAGGCGTAATTTATCGCTGTATTAAGTTTTATATGTCAAGTTCACTACGGCTACAGACCACAATTATAAAGTAGTACAGCTAGAATAAAGTACAGAAAGCTACATAATCAACAGCATGTGTTGACAATTTTTGAGTACTTTGCTAAAAACGGAAATCCAATGTTATTTACAGACATTAAAAAGCAGTTTTTTCCTGTTGTTCGGTAGAAAGAAGATAAAAAACCCACTGCAGATGATATAACTTACGGAAATACATTTGTCTTAAAAAGACTAAAATAGAAAAAACGTGGAACATATCAAAAAAACAAAAACGAGAGAGTATTGAAATGATAGCAGAATAATTAGAAGCAATTTGAAGGACGAGTAATTAAAACAAAGCAACAGATAATTGTTTTTGGTCGGTTTTGCACTGATAAGCATTTGAAAAACAAACAGCTACAACATTGAAGGAGAGGTCTACCGTCTCTCTATCACGTGAGATAAACGAATGTTTGAGTAAATTACAGTAACCAGAAAAAATGGCTCATATGAAACCAAACACAGATTATGTGCAGAATAGCATGTGAGCAATAATCGAGTAAGATGACAGAAATATGATGTACATATAGATGCAACAGTTTCCTGTCTTATGTGGTCTGAAATGCTAAAGGAAGTGTAAATAAGTCAGTTGGCAGACTGGTTGATTTCAAAGGTCAAAATATGAAAGTGTGAGTGAAATAAAGCAGGTCATAAGGATCGAGTTCTTGAAACTAAATTTTTCCTACAGGTTTTTTCAAAAACAGAAGACCTTATCTTCTACACGAATTAAGATGGAAATATGGGGTACATTTTAAGTTATTGTTTCGTTCAGCATCGTCAGATTTTACAAGGGTATATCTTTTACATGTATGCACATTCACCTTTAGAGTAGTTTTCATATTAAGTTCAGAATCAAAGGTAACAAACGTAAAAGGCATGAGTAACTTTCAAAACGGTAGTCAAACTCGTCCAGTTCTTTTGAAAGCGTGTTTAGAATTATTGGCTTCACTGTTGTTTTTTAATGGCATCGCAATTCACTCAATGTAGATGGTAGTGGAAGTGCATTTCTTGAAACAGAAAACGCAAAACGGCTATACTGCTGCATTATCGCTGTCTACATTGGACTTGAATATTAAACGAGCTAGAGTGTTAGCTGCGCTAGGAGCTTACCATGGGACAAGGTAAAATTTCCGTTCTGTCTGTACTTAAAAGTCACCCCAAGGTTCTACATTCATGCATGACATGGAACAGATCATTTTGGAAGACCATGTACTCTATGACACTTCGGCTGGGACAAGACATATTGCTCTGAATCTGATGTGCCGGTATAACCAGCAAAGACAATAACAATCCCGAGTCAGGTGGTGCATTGACTAAAGAACTTGACTCGCATCTGGAAGGGCTGGAGTTCGTATCCCAGTATTGCCACTGCAATTTAAGCTTCCTGTGGTTTTCCTAAATCATTTAAGGCAAGGGCTGAGATAATTGATTTCAAAATAATTCGCTGATGTCCCTTCTTATACTGCAAATTTCGAGCTTGTACTCTCCCTAGTCGATGACGAAACATCATACATTTTTGAATCATGGTGAAGCTGCATAAATCATCAAAATAAAAGAGAATTATTTGCTATCCCTTAGCAGAAAAAACCACCCTCAATCTTATCCATAAACTGTCAGTCATTTAATCCAAATAAAGAGAGACTTCTATTACCTTCATTTGGACGATCATATTCCTTTTTTTCTTGGGGGAATTGTATGTACTGATTAGTAGTTACTGGTTCATGTCGTCAGATCACAAGATGAGCTCACCGCCAGATTGTCCACATGGAGCTTTGTATACAGTGCTAGGAAGACCAGTGTTCCATAACATTTTATTATTCATGGTACATCCAGACAGGCCTAGACTCAATGCTGCACGCGAAAATGTTTGGCACCTCAAAATCATGTGAATGTTAATGTAATTAAGAATTATTAATTATTATGTAATCAGTTATTATTATTATTATTGTTATGAAGAAATAGAAATAGACTCGCGCATTCATAAACAGCTTATGAACTTTAATTCACTGTAGGAAACAGACGTTTATAATACGAATTTTTAAATAAATAACTCTACTCATACCTTCAATATGATACTTCAGCCTACTTAGCAGTTCACAGGAGGCGGACTTGTGGTGGAATCGTTGACAAAGCAAGCCTCATTTCTTTATCAGTGGATGTGAATCTCTCTCTCTCTTTGATGTTTTAATTTTAATTAATGTAGAAACTAACTGAATCCATTTATATTTCTCTTATAAGTTAAATTTTTTCCGCATTTTTATCTTTTAATGTTCTACTAAATCTTTCAACAGCAGATGCTCCTAATTAAGTTGAAGATAAATAAAGATTGATTTTATATTTTTTCATAAGTTACTGAAATTACTTTTTATACCTTTCTTTACTATTATTTGTTTGTAAAATTGCTGGACATCTTAGATTTAAAAAATTTCAATTTTTTCTGAAATACTTTTACTAATTTTATCTTTAATTGGAATAACTCAGACATATTTAGGAAAAATCATCATTTATTGCTAATAAAATTATTATCCTTAATTTTTTTGAAATTTCTTTTAAATTACCTTGATCCATTTCTGCTCAATACACTTCCCATAACCATCTATACCAAAAGAAATACCTTTCTACTTTAAATTTTTTATTCATTTATATAATTCATTAATCACAACTTAAGGAGTATTATTGTGTTGTAAACCATTAGCTAAAATTATTTTAACAAAGTTAATTTTCTTAGTCTTTCAAATTGATGAAATCCCTCCAGTTTTTTGGCTTCCATTGTTTGTTGTTGTTCTATTTGGTTGATGTGATCCAGTAAATTTTTTACATTTACACATAAAATATGACTGCCTGAAAGTGTTAAGGTTATTCATTTATATAAGTCTAAATTTTACCAAATAAAATTATTTCCACATCTCTCGGAACGGTTATAACTTTATCTACTAATTTTACAGTTAGAATATATGATTTGTGCCATATTTTTATTTACTGGTTATCATAAATATTGTCAAACAGACTAAATGGTATATCAAAATCATTAAATGTTAAATTTCTGAGGGCAATTACATACTCAAAATTATATGTGTTTTATACAAATTTCGAGTTATGAATAAAAATTCAATGTTTTGTTTACCACAGACCTTTTTTTTAATCCATTAAATTTTTCTAAAACAGAATTAAGTGTTCGATTGATACTATTTATCATTTTGCAATACTCTTCTATAGCACAATCATAAATTGTATTTCTATTATTAAATTGATTACAGTATTTTTAATTTATATTCTATATATTGTTTGGTAACTTACATGTTAAATTATGTCACAATATTTGTATATTGAGCTTCAGTAACAAGATTTTTAAATTCGTTTTCTAAACATTGTCTGGCAGCAACATCATAACCACTAATTAGATCACTCATTTTTTATAATACCCTATCTTTAAAAGTAATAAGTCAAACTAAATTGAAAAATTTTGCTTAGTTCTGAAGTCATTAAGTTCTCTATTTTGGGAAATATTCCATTTTCAGTTTTTCTAATTCATATTTATTATTTTTTGAAATTTTTGGTTCTATTTCTAATTTATTTTGTTAATTTTTGATTCGAATTCATGTTTAATTACATTTTCTATGTTATTAACTATTTCATTTCTTATTGTTTCTAATTAATGACTGTTAATCACGATTTTAATTTTTTATTTATATTTGATTCTATCTCTCCTAATTTATCCGTATTAATGTTTATATAAATTACAGAATCGAATACTAATTCATATTTAATTAAATTTTCTGGGTTTAGATGTATTTCAGTTTTTATTTTCTCCTATTCATATTTATTAATTTTTGTATGATTTTTGATTCTAGTCCTGCTACATTATCCTTTATTAATTTTTGATTGTAAATTTTTCGAGTTCTTCATATATTTTTATTTTATTTCAAAAATGGCTGCTTAATTATACTTAAATTATCTTGAAACTTACAATTATCTGATAATGGATTTAACATAAATAAACATAAATGCCCAAAAATCAACTCAAGATTTTTTGTTCTTTCAACATTACAATAAAAATCATTTTTCCCAAACAGTTAATTAAAATCCATTGGTATGTTTTCACCAAATGAATCAAAAACAATTTTTGTAAAATCTGTTTTATAATAACATATCCAATCAATAGCAACATTATTAGAAATATACAAATTAACTATACCACATACAATTTTTCAAAAATGTATTAAGTAATTTATCAATCATAAAAACGACTCTAGAATATTTGATTTTGAATTCCATAGCAAGATTTTCTATATCAGAATTTCATTGAATTACCAGACAAAACAGAAAATGATATTATATCAATATTAAAGATCATGACAGAAAGTGTTCTGTAAGCTACAAAATCTGCATTATCTCCCATAAATGAAAATCGACACTGAGTTATTTAACTAAAAAAATTAAGATTCAGTATTAAACAAAAACTTAGATTTTGAATTACCAATTAAAATGAATGATATTTCCAAAATAGAGGCTCAAATTAACGTATCTGTTAATGTGTATGTTAATGGTTATTCTTTTCATAGTAAATAACAAGTACATCCATTGTATACAATGAAATTTAAAAAGAAGATGGAAAACATATTAATTCATTATATTTTATAGAAGGAAATAATTCACACTAATACTGGATAATACATTTATCTAGACTTGTTCCACCTCAAATTATACAGTCTTATAATAATCGTTTAATTAACAAGTGCCAGAAAAAGCTGAATAAACTGAATTTAAAAATTTAGAGTCTAATAAGAGGTTCCTTTTGTTATATGTGCTGATTCTGAATGTTTGGTGTTCAAGATAGATGATTGTTAACCAAATTTGAAAATGACTAAAATATTTAAATTCATTAAATATAGACCATAATAACAGAGAATGATTTTTGTTGTGGCTTGTACAAAGAAATATTAAAAGAAAGATAAAGACGTAGCAACAAAAAATTCAATACAAAAAAATGAAACTCAAAAGATGAATTTTATACTTTGAAATATCAAAAACAAGAACCTTCTAGTTTTTGTTATTATATATATATATATATATATATATATATGTGTGTGTGTGTGTGTGTGTGTGTGTGTGTGAAAAATATTGTGCTCAAAAAAATGAAAAGTCCATCATCAAGATTATCTGACAGTAAAGTATATAAATCCATTATGTAATAATTGTAATCTAGAACTAAATATCCTAGTTTTGTATGTATTTATATAATTTATCAGAAGACGATTCTCATTTGTTTGTAAGAGGACATGGTTAAGATGAAAAAGAAATATATTTACAAATTAGATTAGGTGCAAGTAAGATTATATACAAATTAGAATATTTACAAATTTGATTACTATTAATTGGATTGATTACAAACAATGTAAATAAATAGTTCTGTTAACTGAAAAATACTTGAAAGTGAGATATGTTGATACATTGAGATTTATCCCTTTTACTCTTGATAAACTTTTTTCCAACTTAAAAAAGTGTCAAATGACAAGTATTAGAAAATTTCTTCCAGACAAACGAATAATATAGTAACTAGAAAAAGGAGTTTATCTTTATGGTTATAGAGATAACTGGGAAAAATTTGCAGAAACAAAACTTGTAGCAAAAGAAGAATTCTCTAAGACATTAAATTAATCTGCTATTAGTGAGGAAGATTATAAACATAAATTAATTTGGGAAAAATTTAATAACAAATCTTTTGATGAATATCATGATTTGTATCTTGAAAGCGATGTTTGATTTATAGCTGATGTTTTTGAAAATTTTGCAATAACTTGTTTATAAACTTATGAATGTAGATATTCTGTAAATCACATTTAAGTGTCTAGCAGTGGGTTCATCGTATCACCTTCACAATTCTCTATTATTCGAGTCTCGTTGCGGAAACAAGAAACATCTATATCTTTCTGCACAAGCTCTGATTTCCCTTATTTTATTATTGGGATCATTTCTCACTATGTAGGTCGGTGTCAATAAAATAGTTTCGCTTTCGAAGGAGAAAGTTGGTGATTGGAATTTTGTGAGAAGATTCTGCTGCAACGAAAAGCACCTTTGTTTCCATTATGTCCACTGAAAATCCTGTATCATTTCAGTGACACTCTCCCCTCTGTTTCGTGATAATACAAAACGTACTGCTCTTCTTTGAACTTTTTTGATAAACTTTGTCAATCTTATCTGGTGAGGATCCCACAATGCATAGCAGTATTTTAAAAGAAGGAGGACAAGCGTAGTGTAGGCAGTCTCTGTAGTAGACCTGTTACATTTTCTAAGTGTCCTGTCAATAAAATGCAGTCTTTGGTTAGCCTTCCCCACAACATTTTCTATGCGTTCTTTCCAATATAAGTTGTTGATAATTGTAATTTTTAGATATTTAGTTGAATTTATGGCCTTTCGATTTGACTGATTTATCATGTAACCAAAGCTTAATGGATTCCTTTTAGCACTCAGGTGGATGACCTCACACCTCTCGTTATTTAGGGTCAACTGCCAGTTTTTGCACCATACAGATATATTTTCTAAATCGTTTTGCAATTTGTTTTGATCTTCTGACGACTTTATTAGTCGTTAAACGACAGTGTCATCTGCAAACAACCTAAAACGGCTGTTCACATTGTCTCCCAAATCGTTTATGTAGATAAGGAATAGAGAAGGGCGTATAACACTACGTTGGGGAACGCCAGAAATCACTTTTCTTTTACTCGATCACTTTCCGTTAGTTTCGAAGAATTGTGATCCCCCCCCCCCCCCCCGATAGGAAATCACAAATCCAGTCACATAACTGAGACGTTATTCCATAAGCACGTGATTTCACTACAAGCCGCTTGTGTGATATAGTGTCAAAAGCCTTCCAGAAATCCATAAATACGGAATCAATCTGAAATCCCTTGTCAATAGAACTCAACACATCACGCGAATAATGAGCTAGTTGTGTTTTACAAGAACGATGCTTTCTAAATCTCTGTGTGTCAATAGACCGTTCACTTCGCGGTAATTCATAATGTTCGAACACAATATATGTTCCAGAATCCTGCTGCATAGCGACGTTAATGATACAGGCCTGTAATTTAGTGGATTGCTCCTATTACCTTTCTTTAATATTGGTGTGACCTGTGCAACTTTCCAGTCTTTGGGTATGGATCTTTTGTCGAGCGAGCAGTTGTATATGATTGTTTAATATGGAACTGTTGCATCAGCACACTCTGAAAGGAACCTAATTGGTATATAGTCTGATCCGAAGACTTGGTTTTATTCAGTGACTTAAGTTGCTTCACTACTTCAAGGATTTTTACTTCTATGTTACTCATGTTGGCAACTGTTCTGGATTCGAATCCTGGAGTATTCACTTCGTCTTCTTTTTTGAAGACATTTCGGAAGGCTGTGATTAGTAACTCTGCTCTGGCAGCAGTGTCGTCGATAGTATCTCCATTGCTACTGTACAGAGAAGACATTGATTGTGTCTTACCGCTAGCATACTTCACATACGACTAGAACCTCTTTCGATTTTTTGCCAGGTTTCGACACAAAGTTTCGTTGTGGGAACTATTATGAGCATCTCGCATTGAAGACCACACCAAATTTCAAGTTTCTGTGAAAGATCGCGAATGTATGGGCTTTTGCGTCTGTTTAAATTTGGCATGTTTGTTTCGTTGTTTCTGCAACAGTGTTCTGACCCATTTTGTGTACCATCGTTTGTTAATTTATTTGGTATAAATCTCTCAATTGCTGTCGATACTATTATTGTGAATTCAAGCCACATCTGGTCTACACTTATATTGTTAATTTGGAAGATGTGGAGATGGTCGCTCAGGAGGCGTCGAATTAATTGCTTTCTGCTTTTCTGAATAGGTATATTTTAATCTATTTTTGGAGGATCTGGGATTACAATATTCAATCTCGCTACGACATCCCTGTGTTTACTAGTCCCCGTATCCGTTTTGATGCCTGTTATTAATTCCGGATTATTTGTTGCTACGAGGTCAAGTGTGTTTTCACAGCCATTTACTATTAGCGTGGGCTCATCAACTAACTGCTCGAAATAATTTTCAGACAATGCGTTTAGCACAATTTTGGATGGTATTTTACGTGTACCTCCGCAATTAAACATGTATTTTCGCCAACATATCGGGGGTAACTTAAAGTCACCACCAACTATAGTTATATGGGTCGAGTTCGTGTTTGAAATCAAACTCAAGTTTGCTTAGAACCTTTCAGTAATTGTATCATCTGAATTGGGAAGTCGGTAAAAGGATCCAATTATTATTTTATTCCGGTTGCCAATAATGACTTCTGCCCATACTTACTCACAGGAAGTAACTACTTCAATTTCGCAAGAAGATAAACTACTTCTAACAGCAACAGACACCCCACTGCCAATGATGTTTAGCTTATCCTTTGAGAACACTGTTGGGTTCTACGCAAATATTTCTACTGATATTATCCTCGGTTTTAGCCAGGTTTCAGTGCCTACAACGATTTGAACATCAGTGCTTTCTATTAGCACTTGGAGCAGTGGTACTTTCCCAATACAGCTACGACAATTTACAATTGTTATACCAATGGTTTCTCTATCTTCGTTCTTCCTGTGGTCGGCCTGCACACTTTGTGTCTGAAGCCATTTTTGTGTTTTCCTGAGACTCTCTAACCTAAAAAACCGTCCAGTCCACGCCACAGGCGGCAGCAGCCGGCTGAGACAAACGCAGCAATAGAGAAGTTATCGATTTTGTGAATTTTATGAGTTCCTAACCAGGAGCGAATTTTATAATATCATCTGTGTGCTTTAATAGTTTAGTTTTTTGAGTGTAAATTGAATATATAATAGTTCTTGCGTTTACGTTTGCATCAGAAAGTAAACCGATTTTGTGACATGTTAGAAGTTCCTAGTCATTGGCGAATTATTTAGTTTCACCTGAGTGCTTCAGTAGTTAGGTTTTTGAATCCTTGCGAATTAATCTAATTAATCTAATTTATGAGACACAGTTCCTGAGCATTTTCATTATAGTCTACACTAGAGTTCTGCAGCACATGCCGATAGTCCGTTTATCTGGATAGTTTAGTTTTCCACGGTGTTTAGTATGGACAGGAACTGCAATTGTTGTGTGCAGATGTAAGCTGAGTTGGTGATATGTCGATCTCAGCTCCAGGCTATGATGACTTTGGTTACACAGCTTGAGGCTGCAGTGGATGGGCACCAGTGTTCTGGGTTGACCATGGGGATCCAACAGACGTCCAGCACATTAGAGTACTCTGATCAGTCCTCACCAGTGGCCAATGACATTACTGACTGCTCGCACTGAGGTTGACCCCTCATCTGTGGTCGAGTGGGAGGTCGCTCCTGGGCGTAGCAAGCGCCGAAAGGCTTCATCTACATCTACATTTATACTCCGCAAGCCACCCAACGGTGTGTGGCGGAGGGCACTTTACGTGCCACTGTCATTACCTCCCTTTCCTGTTCCAGTCGCGTATGGTTCGCGGGAAGAACGACTGTCTGAAAGCCTCCGTGCGCGCTCTAATCTATCTTATTTTACATTCGTGATCTCCTCAGGAGGTATAAGTAGGGGGAAGCAATATATTCGATACCTCATCCAGAAACGCACCCTCTCGAAACCTGGCGAGCAATCTACACCGCGATGCAGAGTGCCTCTCTTGCAGAGTCTGCCACTTGAGTTTATTAAACATCTCCGTAACGCTATCACGGTTACCAAATAACCCTGTGACGAAACGCACTGCTCTTCTTTGGATCTTCTCTATCTCTTCCGTCAAACCGATCTGGTACGGATCCCACACTGATGAGCAATACTCAAGTATAGGTCGAACGAGTGTTTTGTAAGCCACCTCCTTTGTTGATGGACTACGTTTTCTAAGCACTCTCCCAATGAATCTCAACCTGGTACCCACCTTACCAACAATTAATTTTATATGATCATTCCACTTCAAATCGTTCCGCAAGCATACTCCCAGATATTTTACAGAAGTAACTGCTACCAGTGTTTGTTCCGCTATCATATAACCATACAATAAAGGATCCTTCTTTCTATGTATTCGCAATACATTACATTTGTCTATGTTAAGGGTCAGTTGCCACTCCCTGCACTAAGTGCCTATCCGCTGCAGATCTTCCTGCATTTCGCTACAATTTTCTAATGCTGCAACTTCTCTGTATACTACAGCATCATCCGCGAAAAGCCGCATGGAACTTCCGACACTATCTACTAGGTCATTTATATATATTGTGAAAAGCAATGGTCCCGTAACACTCCCCTGTGGCACGCCAGAGGTTACTTTAACGTCTGTAGACGTCTCTCCATTGGTAACAACATGCTGTGTTCTGTTTGCTAAAAACTCTTCAATCCAGCCACACAGCTGGTCTGATATTCCGTAGGCTCTTACTTTGTTTATCAGGCGACAGTGCGGAACTGTATCGAACGCCTTCCGGAAGTCAAGAAAAATAGCATCTACCTGGGAGCCTGTATCTAATATTTTCTGGGTCTCATGAACAAATAAAGCGAGTTGGGTTTCACACGATCGCTGTTTCCGGAATCCATGTTGATTCCTACATTGTAGATTCTGGGTTTCCAAAAACGACATGATAGTCGAGCAAAAAACATGTTCTAAAATTCTACAACAGATCGACGTCAGAGATATAGGTCTACAGTTTTGCGCATCTGCTCAACGACCCTTCTTGAAGACTGGGACTACCTGTGCTCTTTTCCAATCATTTGGAACCCTCCGTTCCTCTAGAGACTTGCGGTACACGGCTGTTAGAAGGGGGGCAAGTTCTTTCGCGTACTCTGTGTAGAATCGAATTGGTATCCCGTCAGGTCCAGTGGACTTTCCTCTATTGAGTGATTCCAGTTGCTTTTCTATTCCTTGACACTTATTTCGATGTCAGCCATTTTTTCGTTTGTGCGAGGATTTAGAGAAGGAACTGCAGTGCGGTCTTCTTCTGTGAAACAGCTTTGGAAAAAGGTGTTTAGTATTTCAGCTTTACGCGTGTCATCCACTGTTTCAATGCCATCATCATCCCGGAGTGTCTAGATATGCTGTTTCGAGCCACTTACTGATTTAACGTAAGACCAGAACTTCCTAGGATTTTCTGTCAAGTCGGTACATAGAATTTTACTTTCGTATTCACTGAACGCTTCACGCATAGCCCTCCTTACGCTAACTTTGACATCGTTTAGCTTCTGTTTGTCTGAGAGGTTTTGGCTGCGTTTAAACTTGGAGTGAAGCTCTCTTTGCTTTCGCAGTAGTTTCCTAACTTTGTTGTTGTACCACGGTGGGTTTTTCCCGTCCCTCACAGTTTTACCCGGCACGTACCTGTCTAAAACGCATTTTACGATTGCCTTGAACTTTTTCCATAAACACTCAACATTGTCAGTGTCGGAACAGAAATTTTCGTTTTGATCTGTTAGGTAGTCTGAAATCTGCCTTCTATTACTCTTGCTAAACAGATAAACCTTCCTCCCTTTTTTTATATTCCTATTAACTTCCATATTCAGGGATGCTGCAACGGCCTTATGATCACTGATTCCCTGTTCTGCACTTAAAGAGTCGAAAAGTTCGGGTCTGTTTGTTATCAGTAGGTCCAAGATGTTATCTCCACGAGTCGGTTCTCTGTTTAATTGCTCGAGGTAATTTTCGGATAGTGCACTCAGTATAATGTCACTCGATGCTCTGTCCTACCACCCGTCCTAAACATCTGAGTGTCCCAATCTATATCTGGTAAATTGAAATCTCCACCTAAGACTATAACATGCTGAGACAATTTATGTGAAATGTATTCCAAATTTTCTCTCAGTTGTTCTGCCACTAATGCTGCTGAGTCGGGAGGTCGGTAATAGGAGCCAATTATTAACCTAGCTTGGTTGTTGAGTGTAACCTCCACCCATAATAATTCACAGGAACTTCTACTTCGCTACAGGATAAACTACTACTAACAGCGACGAACACTCCACCACCGGTTGCATGCAATCTATCCTTTCTAAACACCGTCTGTACCTTTGTAAAAATTTCGGCAGAATTTATCTCTGGCTTAAGCCAGCTTTCTGTACCTATAACGATTTCAGCTTCGGTGCTTTCTATCAGCGCTTGAAGTTATGGTACTTTACCAACGCAGCTTCGACAGTCGACCGATTGCTGCTTGGTCCCTGCATGTCCTGACTTTGCCCCGCACCCGTTGAGGCTGTTGCCCTTTCTGTACTTGCCCAAGGCCATCTAACCTAAAAAACCGCCCAGCCCACACCACAGAACCCCTGCTACCCGTGTAGCCGCTTGTTGCGTGTATTGGACTCCTGACCTATCCAGCGGAACCCGAAACCCCACCACTCTATGGCGCAAGTCGAGGAATCTGCAGCCCACACGGTCGCAGAACCGTCTCAGCCTCTGATTCAGACCCTCCACTCGGCTCTGTACCAAAGGTCCGCAGTCAGTCCTGTCGACGATGCTGCAGGTGGTGAGCTCTGCTTTCATCCCGCTAGCGAGACTGGCAGTCTTCACCAAATCAGATAGCCGCCGGAAGCCAGAGAGGATTTCCTCCGATCCATAGCGACACACATCATTGGTTTTCTTCCCCTCTCTTGCTGCCACATGTAAGGTTTCCCCATTTGTCTGACAAACAAGTTCCACGTGCTGTATGTGTCTGACACTTTCTCTCAGCCAGATGCTATCAGCTGTCCTGTTTCAGAGGAATCCTCTCAGCCTGCTGGACAATCACAGAGGGTGGGATTATTGATAGTTGGGAGCTCCAACGTTAGGAGCGTTATGGGGCCCCTTATGGACATGGCTGCCAAGAACACGAAGAAAACCAATGTGCACTCCCTTTGCATACTAGGTGGAGTCATTCCAGACATGGAACGGGTCCTTCAAGATGCCATGAAGTGCGCGGGGTGCAGCCAACTGCAGGTGGTGGCTCACGTTGGTACCAGTGATGTGTATCACTTAGGATCAGAAGAGATTCTCTCTGGTTCGAGTGGCTAACAGAAGTGTTAAAGGCTGCCAGTTTTGCTTGTGAGATGAAAGCAGAACAGACCATTTTCAGCATTTGCACATGATTATGATATGATTTTAATGATTCATAAAGGAATAAGAGGTGGTTTACCCCAATATTGTAAAATATCTGTTAAAGCAAATTATAAATATATGAAAAATTGATGTAAATCTGATATCAAACTATTCATAAGCAAATAGTTTCTATGTCTCTGCTATGAGTCAGTATATAAAATATGGTGGATCTGAAAGGGATGAACCAAAAAATTTCGATTCCAAAAAAATAAGTGAGATATTGAAAACTTCTAAAATTGATTATATACTTGAAGTAGATTTAGAATATTCAAAAAATTTACATTTACATAAATACTTACCATTGGCCTCCAAAAATAAAATTGTCAGGAGTTAATAAAAATTATTAACCACTTTGGATAATAAATATAATTATGTTGTTCACTATAGAAATTTTAAATAGTACCTGTCCCTAGGAATGAAAATTTAAAAAAATCATAAAGTATTCTTAGTTTGGTTTCCTAAAACCAAACAAAGGAAGTGATACAAAATGTGTACATGGTAGGCTAGTAATGATTGCACCCAAATTAGAGGCTGACAGTCTTGTGCGCTGTCATCTACACAATGAGATAAACTGGCGGTCACTTGAATTTGTGCGTGCAATGTCTGAATAGCTAATTTTAGTACTAATTAACTTGTAATGGGTGCAACGCATCGAACTTTTTACTGAACGATTGTTTCTCAGTGCAGCCTGCTCTAAAACACCCTTAAAGCTTTTCAGACTGTTTCTGTATAACGATGAACGAAAATTGAATGTGTGCAAACATATATTCCATGTTGTTATGCACAACAAGTAATGGCCTGGTAGAACAAACGAATACGAGACTGTACACAAAATAGTAACATCAAAAACAATTCAAGGACTCACGTTGTAAATATCTACTTTATGAAAACCATAGGGTTTTGTTATCAAAGACAGGTCACAACGACAAACTGAATGAGTCATAGCTATGCAATATTGACACACATCAGTAAATGAAGTTCGTTATATACATTGCACAGATATTGGCCTGATTTACAATCATATGTAAAACAGAAATAAAGTGTCATATTCTCGTTACAGTAATTACTTGTGCAATTGTAAGCATGAAACGCGTAATACCTGAAAGTAAAAGTGAATCTGGTACATACAATAAAAAAAGTGGGACCTAAAATCAGTTACATCATGCATATGGAATAAGTGTATTTGCTTTCCAACAGGTACCGATTCTTTAGCGACAAAGTGTAAGTAAAACATGGAACTATTATATTGCATTGTTCATAGAACTTATCCTAGTGCACTTCCTTAACTTAACCATTTGGTAAATCTGTTGTATCAACCTTTTCCTTAATAATCACTGCTGATCACATAATCTACACTATCAGATCGAAAGTATGCAGACAGCTGTTACTGGACATTAATATGTGGTGCATCTACCCTTGGCCATTATGACGGCTCCAGCTTTGCTGAGGACACTTTCAGTGGAGTTTCTGAAAGTCTGTGGAGAAATGACTGGCCGTTCTTTCTCAAGAGCCGCAAGAATAGGAAGTAGTAACGTTGGACGCTCAGGTCTGGAGTGCAGTCGATTTTCTACATCATCACATAGGTGTTCCACTGGGCTCAGGTCGGTATTCTGGGAGGCCAGTCCATTTCAGGAATGTTGTCCTCAAAACGCTGACTTAGGGATGGCACTTTATGACAGGGAGCATTGTCATGTCAATAGTTTTCATCTCTGAATAGTTTCTCTGCTGTACGCAGTACATGATGATGAAAAAAATCCTCTCCACATTTAGTGTTTTCTCAAGGTCAATAAGGTGACCACATCTTAACTATAAAAACCACGTACCGTAACAGCATCTCATCTATACTGCAATGTTGGCATTACACATGATGACGGGTAAAGTTCCCTGGGCATTCGCCAAACCCCAACCCTTCCATCAGATGGCCGCAGAGTGAAGCACGATTCATCACTCGAAATCACTGAATTCCAGTTATCTAGTGTCCATTGGCGCTGCGCCTTACGTCAGCTTATGCTTAGCATCGACTAAAAAATGCTGCTCAAGCATTGTATCCCACTCTTCTTTTGCTTCCTGCGCGCAGACATTGTACAAATTGCATGTCTGGTAGCACTCAGGAACTCACGTGCAGTCCATGTCTGTCAGTACGTGAGGTGTGACTGGTCTTGGCTTAGCAATGGCCGTTCCTTCACATTTCCATTTCACATTCACATCACCAACTTGGGTAGCTATAGATGAGTTTAAATGCCCCTGATGGGTTTGTTACTCAGGTTACACCGAGAGAATAGTACACGATCGAAGTCACTGATCTCTTCTGAACGAACCATTCTGCTGTCACTGGTTCTGTACCAACACCACAACACTCCGCGCCTCCTTTTATACTTGTGGTTGCGTCGGTCGTAATTTCTAGTCGTCAAGTCAGCATTCAATAGGAATGTCCGAATACTTTTGATCAGCTAGTGAAACTGTTGGTATGCACGTCCGTTTTCATGTGTGGTAGTGCTTGTTGTTTATAGTAAATGAAAGTTTTTCGGCTGGACACATAAGCTGTAAATGTTTCTCCTGTAACAAGCGCCTTGCATTTCCAATTCGATACTGGAATATGTTGTCTTTTAGCTTAAGACTACAAGCATCGACGATAGACACCGTTATTATCAGTTTCCTGAAACAGGAAAGAAAAGAAAGCTTAGATTTAACTTCCCATTAGGGCCAATACAGGCGGAGCACATTGAACCAGGCTGGAGAAGTATATTGACCGTGTTCGTTTCAAATGCACCAACGCAGCATTCAACCTAGACGACTCAGGTAGTCGGTAGCAAATGGAAATTAGAATTTTAGAGTGGAGATTTGAAATCCATTCTATTTTTTATTTATTTGTTATTTACGCTCTTGCTATTAGGGCAATGAGACAGCGGCAAAGTTGTCCGTCTCCTGTTTTTCATTTAAAATTTAAAGGGGTAAAAATACATTTTAAATTGAGGAGATAGTGCTAACATCCACAGGTTAGCCAAAACATTATTAGCACCTGATTAATAGCCTGGTGACTCCAGAGTCAATACATCAGCTGTTCCGCCGGGCGTGGATTCAACAGGTTCTTGGTTTCAGGAAATACGTAGCACTAGATGTCTTTGCACAGGTCAAAAAGTTCTTATAAATTACGGGTCGTGATTTGCGGACAGGAAGTTGACGTCCGGTAGCGTTCCAGGTATGTCATACGGGCGGTTATGCTACAAGCTGGCGTCGCCGTGGTGGAAGACATCAAACATGGTTCGCATTAATCTTCATGTAGTCCACGTTTGCCATGTTGCCTTCGATTAATGCCGCAGGACACATGGAAGAAAGGTGAATGTCCTGCACAGCATAACAATGCCCAAACCAGTCTGCGTCCGTGGCGCGGTGCATATTTCGAGCAGCTGCTCTCTTAGATGACTGCGTATATGGACACGACCGTTCAGCTGTTAACAAGAAACATGATTCATCCGGACATGTGATACTTTCCCATGGATCCACAGTCCAATCTCGATGATCCCGTGCCCACTGCAATGTCGGTATTATTATATCAGATCGTCTCCTTGAATTTTGTGAATGACTGCTGCCGTTACCGTATCGTCATTGCATATACTAAGAGGTTTAGCGCGTCGTGACTTCGCAGTTTCGTGTTTTTATGGGGATGGAATTAGGTTCCCGATATCGAGAGGCTGTGAACGATGCCTTATATGCCGCCAGCGACCGTTCGTCCACACCGTCTGCATCACAAATGCCACTCTTAGTTACTCCATTTTAATGAAGTTAGCACTTGTGTTATGTGTTTGAACAGGCAAAAAAAAAAAAAAAAAAAAAAAAAAAGAAAGCCACTTCAGTTCTATATTACACACGTAGTGAACAACAGCAATCCTCAAGAATATCTTCAGTATTGGTAAAAACAGTCGGCCCATTGACGTTATTGCGTGTCCGCAAATTTATGCTTCCATACAGTCCGGGTTACGTTCTATAATATGAAGCACTCCGTCTTCAGGCCACGAGTGGCCCACCGGGACCATCCGAACGCCGTATCATCCTCAGTGCAGGATGCGGATAGGAGGGGCCAGGGAATCAGCATACCGCTCTCCCGGTCGTTATGATGGTATTCTTGACCGAAGCCGCTACTATTCGGTCGAGTAGCTCCACAATTGGCATCACGAGGCTGAGTGCAGCCCCAAAAATGGCAACAGCGCATGGCGGCCTGGACGGTCATTCATCCAAGTGCCGACCACGCCCGACAGCGCTTAACTTCGGTGATATCACGGGAAACGGTGTAGCCACTGCGGCAAGGCCGTTGCCTCCATAAATTAAAGATTTACAATATGAGTTACGCCCAGTTTGCCTGTCTCTGGCCGGAAGGGCGGCGCTTATACACTACTGGCCATTAAAATTGCTACACCACGAAGATGACGTGCTACAGACGCGAAATATAACCGACAGGAAGAAGATGCTGTGATATGCAAATGATAAGCTTTTCAGAGCATTCACGCGAGGTTGGCCCCGATGGCGACACCTACACCGTGCTGACATGAGGAAAGTTTTCAACCGATTTATCATACAGAAACAGAAGTTGACCGGCGTTGACTGGTGAAACGTTGTTGTGATGTGTCGTGTAAGGAGGAGAAATGCGTACCATCACGTTTCCGACTTTGATAAAGGTCGGATTGTAGCCTATCGCGATTGCCGTTTATCATATCGCGACATTGCTGCTCGCGTTGGTCGAGATCCAATGACTGATAGCTGAATATGGAATCGGTGGGTTCAGGAGGGTAATACGGAACGCCGTGCTGGATCCCAACAGCCTCGTATCACTAGCAGTCGAGATGACAGGCATCTTATCCACATGGCTGTAACGGATCGTGCAGCCACGTCTCGATCCCTGAGACAACAGATGGGGACGTTTGCAAGACAACAACCATCTGCACGAACAGTTCGACGACGTTTGCAGCAGCATGGACTATCAGCTCGGAGATCATGGCTGCGGTTACCCTTGGCGCTGCATCACAGACAAGAGTGCCTGAACCTGGGTGCACGAATGGCAAAACGTCATTTTTTCGGATGAATCCAGGTTCTGTTTACAGCATCATGATGTTCGCATCCGTGTTTGGCGACATCGCGGTGAAAGCACATTGGAAGCGTGTATTTGTCATCGCCCCACTGGCGTATCACCCAGCGTGATGGTATGGGGTGCCATTGGTTAAAACAAGTCTCGGTCACCTCTTGTTCGCATTGACGGCACTTTGAGCAGTGGACGTTACATTTCAGATGTGTTACGACCCGTGGCTCTACCCTTCATTCGATCCCTGCGAAACCCTACATTTCAGCAGGGTAATGCACGGCCGCATGTTGCAGGTCCTGTACGGGCCTTTTCGGGTACAGAAAATGTTTGACTGCGGCCCTGGCCAGCACATTCTCCAGACCTCTCACCAATTGAAAACGTCTGCTCAATGGTGGCCAGGCAACTGGCTCGTCACAATAGGCCAGTCACTACTCTTGATGAACTGTGGTATCGTGTTGAAGCTGCATGGCCCGCTGTACCTGTACACGCCATCCAAGCTCTGTTTGACTCAATGCCCAGGCGTATCAAGGCCGTGATTACGGCCAGAGGTGGTTGTTCTGGGTACTGATTTCTCAGGATCTATGCACCCAAATTGCGTGAAAATGTAATCACATGTCAGTTCTAGTATAATATATTTGTCCAATGAATACCCGTTTATCATGTGCATTTCTTCTTGGTGTAGCAGTTTTAATGCCCAGAACTGTATATATATTCTGGTAATACGACGAGTCGAGTCCTATATGATTTTGGAAAAAAATGCACAGCTTCGGTATAAGAAACGCAAAGTTTCTGCATTGTTTTTCAGCCCTCTACAGACGAATAAACCATCTTTCTCGACTGCAGTCAGTTCTCAAGTTACAAAATTAATCAGCTGCAAATGGCTCTGAGCACTATGGGACTTAACATCGATGGTCATCAGTCCCCTAGAACTTAGAACTACTTAAACCTAACTAACCTAAGGACAGCACACAACACCCAGCCATCACGAGGCAGAGAAAATCCCTGACCCCGCCGGGAATCGAACCCGGGAACCCGGGCGTGGGGAAGCTGCAACTTATAATTATTGCGAAAGATGCGGTTATCGCAAAAACATGTTTATTGATGAAATGTACGAAAACCATCGCGAAGGGTCTCTTTCGAGATGGCAGGTAATGATGGAGTTAGCATAGGAATGGTAAAAAAGTCATAGAAATTGTTATTTCAATCTTTACAGACGTCTTCATTTTCGCTGTAGTTACCGAAATATATCCTACTGAGTGGAAACCGAGCTTAATTCGAACAAAATGGTTCAAATGGCTCTTAGCACTACGATCCCATTTCGCTTTCTTGGTTATCAATCTTTCTTTGTATAGTTTCTGGAAGCAAACTTTTCCAGAAATTTTTCTCGGACGCCTTGGTTGGACGGTACCGTATCGCCCTCAGGCCCGTAAAGGTTGGTTTATTCTTTGAAATTCTTCCAGGCCTAATTAAGTCACACAGCCACAAATGTTTCTCTGCATAGTTAGTGAAAAAGGTAATAGGCTCCGTAAGGTCGTGGCTTTCTTCGTGCCTCTTTGGATATCAAGGCATATTGACTTCATGTCCTTTGAGCTTGCACTCGTTGGAACTGTGAACTGCGTCACATTCCCTCTGAGTATGACCTTTCTCCACAAATCTTTGCGTAATCAATACTCGTGAATCAATTGCTAACCTCAAAAGCGCGTTTGGTAATATCACGTTTCTTTTCTGTTATGTGCAGCCGTCAGAATACAAAATGACTGGGACAGGATTTTCCTTACTCATTTTGGACAGTGTGTCCAAGATACACGAGGCAATACTTGATGCAACCAGTTCACCTTGCATTTCATCGAACCAGTAACACACTCAATCACGACTTTCTATATTATGTATTGTAAAGTTCTGGACAGCCAATTATGTTTTATAATAAACTGCACTTGCCTGTAAAAAAGATGCTTTTTTATTTTTTTATTTATTTATTTATTTTTTTACAGCCAGAGCTTCCCTGGGCATCTTCCTTATCTAGACCTTTCTGCAACCTTGCCTGCCTGCTCTTTCCGTTGTATGTGCTGTTTCCACATGTCTTCCTCAAATTTCTGAGACTGTAAGTACAACGCAAGTCACACAGGTCTTTCTTGGGGGAAAATAAGCTGAGGTTACCCTCTTCGAAAACCAAATTAAAGGTGGCCCGACTTAGAGGTGAAACCTGTTCCTCACTACGTTTTTTGGCGTCGAGTCCATACATCCGTTGTTTGTTTTGTACAATAGGCTCAAAAAAGAGTTTTGAGGAGGACTTTCTGCAACAATGTGATATCAGTTTCGGAAGACAGTCTAAGGATTCTTTTACGAAGTTTTTCTCATCTTTCTTCTTCGTTTGTGTTATTGAGGAACGTGACGATTCTGAATCAGGGATCACCCCATGTGTGAAATTCTCCAGCCAATATTTCACTGTCCATTCTTTAATGTCAAGAGTACTGAGATACATTGTTTTGCATGCTTGATATTTTCCCGTATCATTTGTCAGATAATTAACCAGCGTGTCTTTTCTGCTGAATTCACCAGTGATCTTACCTGGACCTTTGGACTGAATTAAGTCCACAAGATTAATTACGTAAATCTTCCTCTGGTCCAGTGACATCGTTTTCCAGAAAGTGTTAAAAATTGACTGCCGTTCACCGGCAGAAATTTGATGACACTTCCTTTGAACGTTTTTTCTGGCACATCTTTGAAGAGCACATTGGCCCTAATTTTGCCACTTCGACTTCTTTTATATTCAATATACGCTTGTCCGTGCATTCTCAGAGTTTTGTTGGCATTTTTCTTCTAACCTTCAGGCCAGTCTTTAGATTTGCTTTTCCTATCACTGCTTAAGTCACCAGAAAATTCTTGGTCTCCACTTTAACGATCCTAGCTTCGGTCAACTTCCGATAAGTTATCTGAATCGTCAGGTAAAAAACCAGCACCATGGTGCAGCAATAAATGTGAAGAAGTACTGACGTCTCCAAGGGCAACTGTGACTGCTATATCATTTCTAGCATTCTTGGATGCAGTCAGCGAAGTTTCTAAACAAGAAATGTTTGTAAATCAACTTCAAAGTCATGTCCTTACGATTACGACGATTACTGTATCATTAATAACACTAACAAAACAACCACAATAAAAATCAACTGTGCTATTAGATGGCCAAGGAAAAGTGATTGAGAACCCCCATACATGAAATTAATTCTCCTTCTGTGCATGTAACTCCTCTGTTACTACTGTTCTCGCCTGTTGCTCGATCTGGATTTACATGAGAAGCTATAATCAAGTCGGTATTCAAAACATCTTTAGCAGAAAGGACTAAAGCGCACTGAAACTGACTTGTGGTGTTAGAATAGAGGAGCTGTGGTACTATTAAATTTTAGAGTTTTAGCGGACTACTGTTAATGCGAGGTAAATAACAAAACAATTTTCTTGTAACTGTCAATTACTCTCAAGAAGGATTCTCCGCTTTCATACGCTAGTTCAAAAAGTGGTTCAAATGGCTCTGAGCACTATGGGACTTAACTTCTGAAGTCGTCAGTCCCCTAGAACTTAGAACTACTTAAACCTAACTAACCTAAGGACATCACGCACATCCATGCCCGAGGCAGGATTCGAACCTGCGACCGTAGCCGTCGCGCGGTTCCAGACTGTAGCGCCTAGAACCGCTCGGCCACCCCAGCCGGCATACGCTAGTTCAGCAGAGATACTATTTATTCCTCAGTAAAGAGATCATCTTGTAAAAAGCTGTCGATTTTCATGAACTGAAGGTAAAATTAAGGAACCACTTTCGAACACTGGAAGCTATGTAGTAATCAACAACAAAGTGCTGTGTCTGCGAGTTTTTTTTAATTTGCGCAGTAGCCTATTGTTTACTACATCCAAAACAATCTAATTACGCAGTATTTCCTTCTAATGCACTTACGCGGTGTTTCCATCTATTTTCCACTGTGTCATATCCGCAGTATTGATTTAGTTTATATTATATGCAGATAATTTAAAAGGTTGGCCTTCTGACGGTAAGAGTCTGTGTGTGACACCGGGAACGCTATCTGTACATTCCTCATCACCATATATTTTTATTTTATTTCTTCCATGTAATCCGATAACATAACGCTATTATTTCTTGTTCTATTATTTCCATGTGATCTGAAAACTTCACACTGATAATTTTTATTCTTCCCCAGAGCTGTCAATCACTTGTCCACTTTTATCGATCACATTCGTCAGTACCGCAATGAGGTAACCATTTAACACACTTTAAAAGTTGAAGTATTGCAAAGGACGAGGGAGCTGATACATGCCACCCTAAATGTGTTCAGATGGAGTAAATATATCGAAGGAGGGTTTTTACTGTGCTATAGGAAACAATGTGGCGAATTTCCTCACCAACGAAAGTAATTTTTAGTATCTATAGCTGCCTAATTATGACACTGGATTTTTTAAAAGTGGAACTGAGTACCTTTTCTTTGGTAGTCGAAAGAGAATCTGAAGAGGACTTCTACGCCTTAACGTGTGTCAAATTTGATCGAATAGGAACAAGATAACAGCACCGCAAACCATTACCCACCGCCAGGAAAGGAGATACCACATGCGCCTACTGTGCTGTAAAAAACGTTTTCGAGTACGTAACTGTTACAAATTTAACTATTCATCCCACATGTCAATTAAGAGAGCGACGGCTGTGGTTTTTAAGTGGTTAGGACACTGGACTGTCTTTGGTGCGGAGCAGGGTTAGAACCCCATCAGATCAGCTACGAGGGGCGTTCAATGAGTAACGCAACAAATTTTTTTCTCGGCCACTTTCTGTTGAAAAAATGCGGAATTTATTGTGGGACATCGTGGGATATTCTCGCTTCACCCCCTGTAGTTTCATGAAGTTTTGACAGGTGACGGCTTCAAAATGGTGTCTGTAATGGAGGTGCCTTCCACGGAGAGAGCTGTCATTGAGTTTCTTCTGGCGGAAAACCAGAGTATCGGAGATACTCATAGGCGCTTGCAGAATGTCTACGGAAACCTGGCAATGAACAAAAGCATGGTGAGTGGTTGGGTGAGGCATCTGTCATCTTCGAAAGGTTGCGCAAACCTGTCCGATCTCCCACGTGCCGGTCGGCTGCACACAGCTGCGACTCCTGCAGTGTTGGAATGTGTGGATACTCTCATACGAGGTGCACGACCTCGCTGCTCAACTGGACGTCTCTGTTGGTAGTGCTGAGACACTCGTTCACCATTTGAGGTACTCAAAGGTGTGTGTCCTCCGGCTTCCTCGCCGCCTAACTGTAGACTATAAAGAGCAACGAAGGACGATCTGCGCACTTCGCAGGGAATAGTACGTGGATGATGGGGAGGTTATTGATGCAACAAGACGCTGGCTCCGCCGTCGAGCGGTAGCGTGGTACCATGCGGGCATATAGAACCGTCCAGTAAGGTGGTGTAAGGAAGTTACAGTGAACGGAGATTATGTCGAAAAATAGGGTTTTGTAGCCAAAAGAGTGAGGAATTATACGGTGTATAGGAATCTTGATTAAAACCAACCGGCTTTCAGAATGTGTTGCATTACCTACTGATCGCCTCTCGTACATTTTTACTGTAGTGACATTAAGCGATTTAAGGGGAATAAAGGAATGATTCTTTCGAAAAGGCCACTGCCAGTTACCACATCGTTCTCAAACAGAACAATTGCTCTATCTCTAGAATCCACACATTTCACGTTTTACCATGTCTATAGACAATATGTCTTAAAGTAAGATGAAAGTGAAAGAATAGATACGAACATTTATCGTAGGACCAACAGAGTTGCATCGAAACGAACGTATGGACTCCGACTCTTTACGTTGAATAGTAAGGAAACCAACGGAATGAAGGAGAGCAAAAGTTTAACGTTCCGTCGCCTTTGTAGAGAGAAAACTTGCTCGGGTGGAGTTCGCCGTAGACTTTTTAAGAGAGCCACCCCCGTATTCTCTTGAAGTGATTCAGTAAAACCAATGCACACCAAAATCACGATATTCCTGCTTGGATTTGAGCTCCGCTCCTCTGAACACGAGAGCTTTGTCTTAACCTCAGCCATCCTAAAGGAGAATGAGCGAGCCAATGTGAAGAAGAGGGCGTGCGGTGATAGGCGGCCACAGGTGTAATTGTGGCGCAGCCCCTACATCACGGCGGGTAATCGTTTGAAGGATTTATATACGCCGCTTCCAGCCGCCTCCGCCAAACCTTCCAACGGCGCCAGCCGCCTGCTCAGCGTTCGCGAAGAGGGCTTCTGTCGACCACCGGCAGCGTGCGCTTGAAGGAAGGGACAGCTATCTACACCTACATGGTTACTCTGCAATTCACACTTAAGTGCCTGGCAGAGGGTTTGTCGAACCATTTTCGTACTACTTCTCAACCATTCCACTCTCGAATGGCGCGTGGGAAAAAGGAACACCTAAATCTTTCCGCTCGAGCTCTGATTTCTCTTATTTTACTATTATGATCTTTTATACCTACGTAAGTGGGCGTCAACGAAATATTTACGCATCCGGAAGAGAAAGTTGGTGACTGAAATTTCGTAAACTGATCTCGCCGCAAAGAACACTGCCTTTGTTTCAGTGACTGCCACCCCAACTCGCGTATCATATCAGTTACACTCTCACCACTATTTCGCGATAACACGAAACGAGCTGCCCTTCTTTGCACTTTTTCGATGTCCTCCGTCAATCCTACCTGGTAAGGAACCCACGCCGCGCAGAAATATTCCAACAGAGGACGGACAAGTGTAATGTAGGCTGTCTCTTTAGTGGATTTGTCGCATCTTCTAAGTGTTCTGCCAACAAAGCGCAGTCTTTGTTTTGCCTTCCCCACAATATTGTCTATGTGGTCTTTCCAATTTAAGTTGCTCTTAATTGTAATTCCTAGGTATTTAGTCTAATTGACAACCCTTAATTTGTGCTATTTATCGTATACCGTAATTTATTGGACTTCTTTTATTACCCATATGGATGACCTCGCACTTTTCTTTGTTTGGTGCCATTTGCCACTTTTCGAACCATACAGAAATTCTTTCTAGATCATTTTGTAATTGGAATTGATCGTCTGATGATTTTACTAGAGTGTAAATTACAGCGTCATCTGCAAACAATCTAAGGGGAAGGGAATGATCACTTAGGTCATTTATGTAAATCAGGAACAGCTGAGAGCCTATGACACTACCTTGCGGAACGCGAGATAGCACTTCTGTTCTACTCGATGATTTACCGTCTATCACTACGAACTGCGACCTCTTTGAGAGGAAATCACGAATCCAGTCACACAACTGAGACGATACTCCTTATGCACGCTATTTGAGTAACAGTCGCTTATCAAGAACGGTATTAAAAGCGTTCTGGAAATCTAGGAATATGGAATCGATCTGAGATCCCTTGTCGACAGCATTCATTACTTCATGGAATAAAGAGCTAGCTGTGTTGCACAAGAACGATATTTTCTGAATCCGTGTTGGTTATGTATCAATAAATCATTTTCTTCAAGGTGATTCATAATGTTGGAGTACAGTATATGCTCCAAAAGCCTACTGCAAATTGAGGTCAGTGATATGGATCTGTAATTCAATGGGTTACTCCTATTTCCTTTTTTGAATATTGGTGTGACCTGTGCTACTTTCCAGTCTTTAGGAACAGACCTTTCGTCAAGTGAGTGGTTGTATATGATTGCTAAGAAAGGCGCTATTGTGTCTGCGTACTCTGAAAGGAACCTGATTGGTATACCATCTGGACCGGAAGACTTGCCTTTCTTAAGTGATTTGAGTTGTTTCGCAACACCTAAGATATCTACTGTTATGTCACTCATGCTAACAGCTGTCCTGGTTTCGAATTCTGGAATATTTACTTCGTCTTCTTTCGTGAAGGAATTATGGAAAATTGTACTTAGTAACTCCGCTTTAGTGGCACCATCATCGGTAACATTTCCATTGATATTGCGCAGTGACGGTATTGACTGTTTCTTGCCACTGGTATACTTTACATACAACCAGAATCTCTTTGGGTTTTCTACCATATTTTGAGACAATGTTTCATTGTGGACACTATTAAAAGCATCTCGCGTTGACGTCCGCACAAAATTTCGAGCTTCCGTGAAACTTAGCCAGTCTTGGGGATTTTGTGTTCTTCTGAATCTGGCATGCTTCTTTCATTGCTTCTGCAACAGTGTAATATCTGAGACTGAGGTTTACTCAGCTTGATTGAGTTTGATTTGTTGTAAATCTATATGTGACTGACCTGATGGGGACTGATGACCTCAGATATTAAGTCCCATAGTGCTTCGAGCCATTTGAACCATTTTGAACAAACCTGACTGGGCGGTCTGTCTAGCGAGGATGTTGAGAATTAGCAGCACTTGGCGAAGACGACGAGATCAGCTGTTGACATATTGCACAATACAGAGGAATCATGGACCAGCCTGGACAACTGCAAATATACGTTTTAATAAGGTCCATTGATCGATTACACTGGATTGACATCATAATGTAATGTCAGCTGGATTATCAACTGAATGAGATAGAAAAGATAGTCTGTTAGAAAGCTGTCTGTTGAATTTAAGCGCTAAGCGAGAAACATAGAAATTTGCAGAACATCTGCTGTTTGTAAGTTAAGCAATCAGTTATTTCATAATGAATCTCCTAAAACGTTTTTCCGCGTTACTTAAGGGGGTAGGACGTTGTAATCTTACTCTCCCACACATTAGCATTATATTTCTCTTTTTTTTCCTTTTTGCTAAAGTTTCAAAAACCTTTCAGAGGGGTAAGATTTACAAAAGAAGAACTTTTTACTTATATTGGTTATCTCGTTGTTGTTGTCGATGACTCAAAGTCTTGTCTAGGAGCACACTCTTGCAGCTGAAAATTTCGATTTCAGTTGTTCTTGATGACAAAATAACTGTTGAAGAGTTGCCTGTTGCTATGAATATTTTTTTATTTTATCCAATTCTTCTTAATCACACTGACTTTACAATTTCCACGTTCAAAAAACCAATAATCACATTGTTGTTGAGAAGTTTAGCAAAATAAGTGCGTTTCCATCAGACGCATGCCCACCACTCCCTACATTCTGCAGTACTCATATTATTTCAAAGAATTTACAGAGCAAAAGAGTTTACAAAACAGAAGATGAATCATCGCTAAAATATATGATTGTTTCATAAATAAATCCAGAAAGGAATTTAATAATTAGTGTTAGATTGTGCAATTAATAATGTGAATTTTAAGTGTGCCACAAATTTTGTAATTTCAAATATTTTTAATAGAAGAGTAGTCTTGACTGTTAGTACATATCGATTGCAACACATTAATTTCTTTCTTACACATTTTGGCCTGAAATATAATAATCGTATACAAAATCATATAAATTCTTTTATTGAAACAGCTGAGATAATTTTAACCTATGCGAGATTTGAGTTTATACGTAGTATCGGTTATCTCTATATAAAAAAAGCTAATGTTAGAGGAGGATGATTCATTACAACACCAATAATTTTTAAAAAGTTCGATTTTTCAAAAATGTGCCTATTTTGTAGCTCAATCTTCCTGAATATTTTGATGTTTAAAACATAGATACTTGAGAGATTATAAGGCACGTTATTTGGTCATAAGCGTACCAAGATGCAGCGTCACACCCCTTTTCACAGCATTCTTCTGTCATAAGTAAGTGTATTTCGCTCTGTAGAATTCGAATGTTTATATTTGCCCCAGAGATTGTCATACGTGAAACAAAGGATTATTGATATCAATACTTCCTCTGCTGCTATCTACGTGCACTGTTTTGATCGCTGATTTTGTTTGTTCTCTATTTCGAAAGGCTTGCAGTATGATGTTGTCATAACAAATGTTACACCAGTGGCTCAAGATTGCAATCTCTCAGAGCCGGTAAACAAACCACCGCCGAGTGCTTCAAGAAGGAAACTTGTTTTTGGTGCTAATGAAAATGGAGGCTGTGAATCTGAATGTTTGTGTAATATTATTGTTGATGTTAACATATTGTCACAGTTAATATTGGACAATGTTATGTGCAAGCACTGCTTTGGTGTGCAGTGTGTTTCTGAGGAGGAAGATGGGAGAGTCGGGAAAGATCTTGCTACGGACTTATCTATGATATGCAGCAAATGCAACGTCGGTGCGTCTTGCATGACATCTAAAGGCGTAAACATAGGTTAAGATGTGAATTTGAGGGTAGCATATCGCACGCACTGTATTGATAGGGGACAGAAGGCATCACGAACACTTTGAGCAGTGATGACTCTTCCATCTCCTCCAGCAAAATTTGAGAGATATTATGGCTTATTGCTTAGGGCTGTGAAAGAAATTGCAGAATCATCAATGAAAAGTGCTGCAGAAGGTTCTATTTTCGAACATGATGGTGACAGGGACATAGTGGCCGTTTTTGATGGTACCTGGCATAAAAGAGGCCACGCTTCATCGAATGGTGTTGTTACAACAACATCTGTTGACACTGGCAAAGTACTAGATGTTGAAGTGTTGAGCAAATTTTGTCATATTTGTATGAAAGGGATTCCAGATCATGAATGTTATATGAACTATAAAGACTCAAGTGGAGGTATGAAAGTGCAGGGAGTTGTCAGCTTGTTTACCAGATCTGTCGTCTCCCATGGTCTGCGATATGTGAAGTACCTTGGTGATGGAGATAGTAAAGCCTTCCTTGAACTTCAAAGATGTGGTGCATATGGAGCTGAAACTATTGCGCAGAAGTTAGAATGTGTGGGACATGTACAGACAAAACTTGGCACTAGGCTTAGAAGGCTGAAATAAGATCTGTCAGGAACAAAGCATCTGATGGGAAGTGAATAAAAGGGTGAGGGCAACTGACGGATGCAGAAAGTGACATGCTACAGACATATTTATGGCCTGGCAATAAGAAGGACTTGAAAAATATGAAGCAAGCAGTTTGGGTCTTATTCTTCAACAAAATGTTCACAGGCAATAACCATATCCACAACTTGGGGCCAAAAGGAAGTGAATCATGACGTGGCTACCAAAGGTCAATTGCTGGTGGTGAAGAACATCATCACAGGAATTCTCTACCAACTGCTGTAATGGAAGTCATCAAATCTATTTTCAGGGACCTTGCAAATGAAAACTTACAGAAATGTCTTCATGGCGGAATCCAAAACCCAAATGAAAGTTTGAACTAAAGTGTATGGAAACGATTGCCAAAAACAATTTTTCTGGGAATAAATGCCATTGATATTGGTGTTTATAATGTAGCTTCATGTTTTAATGATGGTGTGCAAAGCAGGAAATATGTTTGGGAGAAAATGGGAATTAAGCCCAGAGTGAACTGCATCAAAACTTTCTATGCGATAGGCAGAGAGCGTTTAGTGAAAGCAGATAGATATTTTGGAGGTGATGAAATCAAGAAGAGTGCATCGTAGGAATGTAAGAAGGAATAAAACTGATTTAGAAAATGAAAAAGAACCTGCTTGTGGTGCTGGACAGTTCTAAAAAAATGCCAAATGTAAGCAGAAACTTTAATGGCCATTCTCCACAAAACACTAATTTCTGTGCTTAGGTACAGTCGTGCTCAAAAATATCCGAACGACCTGAATTGCATTTCGCCTGATTCGCATGCAACCCACATAACGCAGCTGTCTAGCAGGTCCTCTAATCGCTCCTTGGTACAGTCGTTAGACTATTGAAAATGGCTCCAACAAGTCACCACTAGAAAACTCGGCTCTGTATCGCAATAATTCAAGATGTAAAGTAATACCACGATACTACAAATATCAGGGAACGCCTTATCACAGATAAGACCGTCCTTAAGGCTTGTAAGCTCACATTTATTGCAATAAATGACATACCTGAAATGTTACCACTCTCGTTATTACGTCAGATAGGTAATGCACGTAGCAAGTTCGTCGTATTCATGACTTCCTCTTCAAAGTAACATACCGTACTTGTTATGTAACACAAAATGATATTAAAAATTTAAGTTATTCACGAGCAGCTAGTTGAGAATATGTATGAACTTCAAATGACACGACGAACCGTCTCGTTCTGCATTTGGATTCAAACCCAGGTCATGCAGACTAAGATTTCGTGTATGAACTTCAAATGACACGACGAACCGTCTCGTTCTGCATTTGGATTCAAACCCAGGTCATGCAGACTAAGATTTCGTGACTGACTAGGCATACAGAGAGTGATATACCTCGATTTTAGACAGTATCAGTTAGCAAATATCAACTTTAAATTACATAACGCAAACATTTTTAACGGACGCGAATTCCTACCCAGCATCTATTGTCCCTGTTAACGAACTACGAGAGATGTTAAATATTGCTTCTTCACAAGTAACTTGCTTGAAATGCCGTGATGTAAAGCTTTGTGTTGGACAGGGATTCGAACCCAGAATCTAATCGGATAGTTATCGAAGCACAATCAACTGTGACACATCGGATTTCCTCGGCAGGAGGTAAATGTTTTAACTGAAATGACGGGACGAAACATTAATTTTTTTCTTCCCAGGACTCCAACCCGGAACCTATCGCTGTTATATATCAGAGAAAACGAACGTTAAATATGGATTTGTTACATCAGCAGCGACGTGTGAGCATGTTTGAACTAGAAATAATATGACGAAGAGTTCAGTGCTGACTGGGAATCGAACCCCACACATACCATCTTCGACTACACACAAAGAGACGTCAGCTACGGAATTTTTCACCACCAGCAGCTCGGAATAACATCCCTGAACTTAGAGTGATCTCTCAAATAGTTCTCTGTCTCACTGGGAGTCCAAAACGTCAGATATCGTTAGTGTTGACAACGAATGAAAATGCATTAAAAATAAAAATTATTATCCATCAGCAGATAGGTTTTCTCATGCTAGAGCTTGATAATACATAATGAAAACTTTAGTTCAAATCAAATGGCTCTGAGCACTATGGGACTTAACTACTGTGGTCATCAGTCCCCTAGAACTTAGAACTACTTAAACCTAACTAACCTAAGGACATCACACACATCCATGCCCGAGGCAGGATTCGAACCTGCGACCGTAGCGGTCACGCGGTTCCAAACTGACGCGCTTAGAACCGCACGGCCACACCGGCCGGCTATACTTAACAGCCGAACTAAGTTAATAATTGGTTCCTTCTACCAACCCCCAGACTCCGATGATATAGTTGCTGAACAGTTCAGAGAAAATTTGAGTCTCGTAACAAATAAATACCCCACTTATACGGTTATAATTGGTGGGGACTTCAACCTTCCCTCGATATGTTGGTAAAAATACTTGTTTAAAACCGGTGGTAGGCAGAAAACATCTTCCGATATTGTCCTAAATGCTTTCTCCGAAAATTATTTCGAGCAGTTAGTCCACGAACCCTCGCGAATTGTAAATGGTTGCGAAAACACACTTGACCTCTTAGCCACAAACAATCCAGAGCCAATAGAGAGCATCATGACTGATACAGGGATTAGTGATCACAAGGAGCGCCTATAACCGCACGGCCACTCCGGCCGGCGAAAACTTTAGTGCCGGGCCAGTATTCGAACCCATTCATGCGCAGTATGTGGAGATGTTGAGGAAGCTGCAGTGTTGAACAAGCAACAAACTGTAGTCGAGCTGTATTGTCATGAAGGGATCAAATTCCGCGTTAAGGGCGGTCTGAGTTGCGTTCCAAGTTCAGAACCAATTTTATCGACATACAGAAGCTCAAATATAAGATGGAATAAGGGTCCTGTGACCCTACATAGCGTTTGTTTCGTCACTGTAAATAAATAACTAGTATAAGAAAGGTTACTGGTGACAGAGTTCCCACATTTCGCCACCCCTGACTTTATTGTGGTGCAACCTAGCGACTACTTGGTAGAGAAGGAATATCATGTTTAATGTGAATTTCAGACCACAATGCCATTATACCTTCTTCACTTGGCGTAGCCAGAAGAGAATAGAATCTGTCTCTCCCTATTATAAAACATGTGCAGAAGTTGGAATCGATCACAGACCATCATCATAGGAACCTATCATCAATCCAACACACCACCAAATCATCTTCTGCATCACTCATTTTTCTTTCATAGCAGCGTTGCGGCACACTCGATGAGAATTCTGACACACTTGCTCCCTGTAGTGGTTTGCAGCTTGTTCAGTACATTCATTTACTTGGTTGACCGAATCGTGATGAACTAGCTGCCTCGGTTACCTAGTGCATCCATTCAACTCTATTTTGTAATCACCGAAATAAAATCATGTAACTGCCACTACACAGAACTGCCAACAGTGTAGGATGCAGAAATTTAAGGAGGAAGTGTTCCTTTCCATTTGAGCTACTCTATTGCTCTATCTGTTTGTTGAAAACATCGTGCAGTGCAGAAGACGGCTAGGCAGCAGATGCATCTCGAAGCTTTTGTATTATGTATGGGGAGAGCGCATCGTGATAAAATAGTCAGAAAAGTATTTCCTACATTAGCTGTCGTCTGGTAGTGGCATTTTATTCTTCTTCAAACCTTGTTTGACAGCTTTAACTCAGAACAAGTTTTGTACATGCATGTAATCAATAAGCTGCATGTGCAATGTCAGACTGTTATAGATCACATCAGAGAATTCGCATATATCATTGATGATTAATTTCTCTCTCATGTTTAGTATTGTTTTAACAATACTAAAAGAAACTTTACGAAAATTGTGCACTGTATTAATAGAAATGAAATAATACTACCCACGATAACCTTACGACGAAAGTCTGTTTTGATAAAACTGAGTATCTGTACACAAGCTTGCCTCTATCGGCACGAATTACTAAAATACTACTCACTTATATTTCGATTGGGTCTGCGGTTAATTGTCATGCTGTGTCATACTCAACAGGTATGCAAATGTGGCATTTCATAAATGAAGTTATGTATTCCTAGAGACCCAAAATTTGCTTGTCAGCAGCGGAACGAGGCGTTACCTGTTGTGCAGCATTGTAAGTTTTTCACCATTTCACTATGTGCTGAAAGTATTTTCTTGCGATTTCCTTGTCGATGTTTGATCTGTCTGCCTGTAGGTCTTTCACAGAATGGATAAAAACGTTACATTCAGCGAGACTGGAACCACGAACAATAACAGACGCTTTTACAGAGGTCAGCACGTCACCACAGAGCTAGCGAAGAGGTATGTATTCCGCAATTCTCATATGAGGCCAATAGAGTCTAGAACTCGTAAACCTCTATTTAAAGGACGAGTTTAGTTGCGATTTACACATGCAGCGACTTTCCTGGGCTGAAAATCGTAAATTTACAATCTTTTGTTACACCTGAACTCAGATTATTCAATGGAAATGACAGGAAAAATCAAGTGACCTTTCCGTGCACACCAGGAAGTAACTCGTCGAACACAGAGTTGCCAAATATACCTTGCCTTGTTGCCAAATCTCAGTTAAAGTACTAGCAGGAAGAAGACGAACCGATGTGATCCTACAGCGGGCTGGGAAGTGACCACAGCTGGCCTTTCAAAGATGCGGTTGCGATGGCCTTGAATACGTAATGCGTCTGATTCGCATTTCTGTAACCAGGTTTAGGGACTGGAGCGTAGTTACTAATAATACTCAGAACTGACTGCAAACTAAGTATCATAAATCAGTAACTCTCATAGTCGTTTTTATATTTCTTTCGTAACTGTTCTCAAACCTAAGAAACTCATTCACGGACGTTTTCGTGCCTCGCCGATAGTCGAGCACACCAAACAAATCGGAAGTCGTTTACACACACGCATACAATACAATGATGGCTTGCAGAAAATAAAGGCGAAACGTGTATGACACTAAAATTGCGTGTTATTCAGTTGCTGTCAGACGGTCCATAAGTAATAATTATCAGTATACCGTAATAAAACTTACTGTGTCAAGCTACCAAGAGAATTTGATGTGTAAAGGTTTTCTCCTGATTTCGTTACAGAATTTTTCTGGAAATTCGCAGCCCCATAGAATAAATCAGAAAAAAAGCTTGCACACTCTGCCCCCAACCACAGTTAGAACTGACGACTTATTGAGCCGTTGCGACACGAGTATGGGTGGTACCAAGGGGCTACGGACACACTGCTAACAACACGCCACTCTAATCATGGTGTTGGTCGCTCAGCCTCATAATGCATCGTGAACGATAATAAAAGCTGTCACTTATGTGAAGAACAGCATTTCTTTAGCCAAAAAATTGAATTTTCTTACTCAGTGTCTTAGATTACATGAGGATTATATAGTGTGAGTCATTCAAATGGATAGGTGAGTCAATTCAGTACCATACGCGGAAGTGATTGCACTGTCACAGTGTTGCCAAATGTTTCTGACAATGTTGTCAGTTCTCAGCTGTGCTAGGAACAGCTCTGTAGCGTTATGGGAGGAGAATCCTGTGCTCATAATATAGGAGGATACAGAGAGGAGGTGCGGGGTTTGGTTAATATGCAGCGTTTTCTCCTACCAGTTGTGTCAAACATTCAAGTGTGCAATCTTCTATCACGATTACAGTTTCCCACAAAATATATACGAATAAAACACTTACCTTGTTACTTTGTTACAAAAGATTATTTCAGTACAATAAAAAGTCGTTGGAAATCAACTTCGCCCACCTTTCACGAAAAGTAAGATAACAGACACTTTGCACCTCGAAGTCGATTGCATCTATGTGCAGTCTTGTGATCATACAAGTAGAATTTCATGAATTGCACGAGAATGCAGAAAAATGTTGGTGCAAACGGAAGCTGTAACAAACACAGTTAACTAATTAATTTGTACCACGTAATAATCAATTCATTTGCAAATTCAGAAGAGAATAAACTAAAAATTATGCCCATTAAGACAGAAACTAAAGTGCAGATTCGGGCACTGTACAGATCTGCACTTTTTCATCTTCAGATCTATACAAATAATGTATACTAACCAGGGTATTCATTGCTTTCGTAATGTTTCCGCCTTGTTTAGTCTTCTAGTGATGAACTAGATCCACACCCCTGAATCTGATTGTTTCTTTGTATCCTTCCATCTACTATCGTTGTGTGTTATTGTTCGGTGTTAAAAAAGCAAAATATCATGCCTGCTCCCACGAGGTATTAAAACGAGGTCCCAAGAAGGCTAACGAATTATAATCAAAATACAGTGAGACGCCAATTTGTCTGTCGTAATGGTGTTAAGTCGACAGAAATAGTTGGGTGTTATTGCCTGCATCATCGGCATCCCATTGTCGTCTTCTCTTATTGAGATTTTCATATTACCCTGAACACAAGATGCTGAGATAAGTGTGTATATTCTCCGTGACCAAACATCCCATATTCCACTCATCCTGATCCATTCGTTGCATGCATCGGCAGCAATGAGTGATAGGGAAGCTGCTGTGAGCTGACGAATAACAACAAAGATGGTAGTAGTAACGAATCAGTAATCAAGGATGTTACTGCATTACAGACGATTAACAAAATAACCAAGAAAATCTGAGTGTTTAATTGGCCCACTGCATAGGTGTTCTTACCACTTTGTTACTGAACTCTGTTCTGGTTGTTTGCAGAGAGAAAAGAAAGAACCCTGTAGCCATACATATCGCTAGTACAACGAGATATTACCTATCAACTATCCTTGCTTTACATCACGAGACGAACATGGCTTCACCGAGCTGATATTTGAAATACATTTCTGTTTTCTCTCTTTGTCTCTCTTTTTTTATTTTTGTTTTTATTTTTTGAGGAAAGCATCGAGAAGCGCGAATAATAAGCAAGTAGGCATATAACCTGTTTACTGTTGTTTTCACTGGGATACGTAATGCAAAAATACAACTTTTAAGTGTATTATTGCGTAATTCCAGTTATTGACAGTCTATTCGTGAACTTCTCGCATTCAGTTGGGTGAAACCTATCACAGAAGCAAGCAAAACACAAATATTTCTTGCACCATGCGCATCACACAAACGAAATCTCGCTGCACTGACGTGTTGTTCGATATATAGCACGGAAAACATATGTGATTCATGTTAATAAATACAGTTCTATCAGATACAAATTTGGATGCGTACCAAGTGTATAAAAGTATATCTTGCAATACGCAGAAAGTGACATGGAGGTATTCGACTGAAACATAGAGATGACCAAGACTGTAACTGGGGTCGACAGCATAGTCGTCTACCACCTTGACAACTCGAACGGTGATAGTGCTCGGCCGGTTACTTACGTTTACTGGTATCAAAGCTACAGCATGAAAGCACAAAAATGTTAAAAACCCGAAGATAATTAACTTTGGAACCTATAGAAAGTAAAGCAGTCATCAGTCGGAAGAGTGGTATGAACACGACTGTGCTTTAATAGACACCGTCTTGTTGGAGGTGGTATGCCGTTGCTTCCCTTCGACCTGTGAGTTGACTTACCTAGCCAGTTAATAGGGGAATCTACAGCTTAAAGTGGCTTGCGGACCACAGTGCAACTCGGCATTTTTCACATCAACAAACACTGACTGTCGGGAAATAAGTGTAAAATGGCACATAAAAATCATGGGCTTAGCGACAGATTGAACCTGAGACCTTCGTATCCGTTCTCTTGCCCTTTATCACTTTGCCACTATGCAGGTACTACTGTGGTTTTTGCTTAGCATTAATATTAAGGCTATCTCGTTTGTGCCTGCGTTGGCACATGCGTGTCCCTTAGGAGTCCTTACTTTTGGTATTACCCTCGTATACGTGTGTGTAAACGCCTTCCGATGCCCACTCAAGGAAGACAATGACACACAGTCTAGCTACAATATCATAAATGCGCCTCAGTTTGTGGATGAACTCAGACTTAGGTTGATAATCATTTTGAATATTTAGCAGTGCTGTACTCACTGGTGTTAAATTCATTTTCAACCAATGATTCCCACAATTACAGGAACACTACTTGTGATACCTCTTAGACAAAATACTTACGCAGTGCTATCGGACGAAAAGATCAACCTGACTCAGACTGTGGGAATCTTCGTACCTGGATAAAGAGCTTTTCCTATTTGAGATATCTGTGTGAACGTTGTTGCATAAGACGATTTAAGAAGAAACTAAATTCCTTCAGCTGCGCCACTGTTTAAAGAAATCGCCTTAACGGCACTAGATCGTGGTTTGTGAATCGTTTACCGGCCGTACTCCCCCGTATTTCGCTGGCTGGAAGGCAAAAAGCTTACTGACAAATTTCACACGAGGAAAAGGGGGACGCAATGTCTCCCACTGGAAGGTCATGTTGTTTTATTTAAATGATTACAAAATCAGGTAAAACGAACAGTGAGGTGGTCAGTATAAGCACAATACTGTTGTCAGTATGATGTTGCACCGCCCAGGTCCTGTAATGATAAAGGGCCCGTTTAGGTAAGTCGTATTGTATACAGAAGTGGAAGAGGGAGCACCACTGAATTCTACAATCCGTATGCATTGCATACACACAGAAATTACTGTTACAGTGTACTAATGGAGCCCAATGAGTGAACTGCATATTTTCCGATGAGAAAGAGCACTGGGAAACAGTCTTCGCTACATTAGGTTACTTAAACTGGTATCACTCTGAGCTAGAATTTATGGTCAGCGACTAAGTGTAAGGACAATGAGTCGGATGCGGGTTTTACAACTGTGAAATAATTTCCTACATTATAGAAGCGAATATTAAATTTGAACTAATATTCCGAAAATTTTGAACTTGGATAGCTTAGAATGAAAATCTTTCTGTTTATTGCAAAGTAATACAATTGATTTTCTAAAACATTCTCTGTCATACTCAACTTGAAACAGCTCACGTCGACCACATCATATGGAAGAATTGACAGCGACGTATTTCGGAAGGCAGTAAGATCTCTTGGCTTTTGGTTTGGCAGTATTCGACAGCCATTTCTAGCCGCAAGTAAATGAAGAAAGCGAGCGCGTTTTTGTTATCAAGTAACGTCTTCATCAGTTACTTTAGTTTTAATGTAATCTACGATTAATTGCTGATGATTGATATTAACATGAAAAGTATTCCGTATACAGGGAAAGAACCTCTTCTTGGGCAACTACTTCCATAATGACCAAAAGGCATTAAATGATCTTCAAGCACATGTGTTCCAGCAGCAGTATGAAGAAAATGATAGTAATAAGTATGGTAATAATTGAATTATCCGGCAACTTCACACTTCACAGTGGATTTTCTCGAGCTAAGATACTTCCTGAATTAGTGAAAATTTCAAAATGCCTTCACATCGAGGCTATGATGCCTAGAAGAGTCTTTACATAGTGCTCACGTGAGAATAGCATGATCTCCGCGTCAGAAACTTCCTTCTACTTAACCATTCAATAGGCTCGCATTTTTTCCACCGTGACTAATTTTGTAAGCTAAGCACATCATCTGTTACAGCACACTCCTGGGTCTGGGAAATGTGGTCTGCTGGAACGAACCATCACAAGTGCAATGCGTGGGTGCAAGCATTTACTTTTAAGAGGCACAAACAGATTTACTTTACCTCTGGTAACCTCAAGAGAAAGACGTTATAATCCAGAATCCGCATTAAACATCACGTTCCTTCATTCCCAACTGGGCAGAACGGGTTTGCTTTGGGAAATGACGTAGGCGGAGGTCACTGTAAACAGAAATACAGTCGCCAGTAAACTTACTTACATTACAAAATTTTATTTTCTTTGATGAACCGATAGCCATTTAAAGGAACAGGGCTCTTATTTTACTTGTACTTGATTGAACTAGAGACGTTGAAAAATTTGGTGCTGGACTATGATTCGAATTCGTATCTCCTCTTTCGAGGATCTGAATCTCTCGGAAAAGGATAGTTCAATCATTTCGTTCCTTTTTCCAAGACTGCAGTCTTCTCTACGTCACCTCTAAAGATAAGTATGTCGGTCCGATTCCTGATCCAGTACAAAAATATTCATAATTTCATTTGAAGCCCTATCACGTGCACACCGACCTGCTAGTGAAAATTAACGTGTATTTTTAATGTCTGTTCATGTGTTGCCAACAATTTCTGGTCAAACAAGCACACATCTTACTGTTGGTGAGTAAGCAATTGATACTTAAGCTATATTCGTGGACGATAAAGAAAAACGATAGGAGTGCGGTTCGATTGTCGCTCAGGCACACAAATTTGTATCCTTATTTTATATTCAAACACGTAGCAGCTGGTAAGAGAAACCGATATGTAACATTTGATTTTACTTGGTTATCAATCCGATTACGTGTTGGGTTCGTACCTCCATTACAGAACTTCACATCATGCACTTCTTCTTTAAAAGCATACACACTTTGTTACTTCTGAATGAAGGTATGTCAGACATCTTTCGTGGTTAGTTAACAGGGATGAAAGAGTCTTGATAGGAGTCCCGGTTTATTACAAAAACTGTCGTCTTTTATTTTCAAGTTTACATTTGGTTACTGATATTGGCGAAAATTTCGGTAATTCATGACTCCTCACGGCTAGTCGGCAATATGATTGATTAGATTAGGTTGGATTAATACCTGTTCCATAGATCATGAATACGACACTTCGTAATGATGTGGAATATGTTATTTTAATGAAAGATTTCCTAACATATCTGTATTCAATTTCTTTACAACAATTTTTTACCCTCTCTCTCATTCTTCTTTATCTGTATTTCTCTCTCTCTCTCTCTCTCTCTCTCTCTCACACACACACACACACACACACACACACACACACTCTCTCTCTCTCACACACACACACACACACACACATATTTTTTATTTTTATTTGTTTGGTGTGCTCGACTATCGGCGAGGCACGAAAACGTCCGTGAATGAGTTTCTTAGGTTTGATTACAGTTACGAAGGAAATATAAAAACGACTATGAGAGTTACTGATTTATGATACTTAGTTTGCAGTCAGTTCTGAGTATTATTAGTAACTACGCTCCAGTCCCTAAACCTGGTTACAGAAATGCGAATCAGACGCATTACGTATTCCAGGCCGTCAGAGCCGCGTCTTTGAAAGGCCAGCTGTGGTCACTTCCCAGCCCGCTGTAGGATCACATCGGTTCGTCTTCTTCCTGCTAGTACTTTAACTGAGATTTGGCAACAAGGCAAGGTATATTTGGCAACTCTGTGTTCGACGAGTTACTTCCTGGTGTGCACGGAATTTAGCCTCAAAGGTCACTTGATTTTTCCTGTCATTTCCATTGAATAATCTGAGTTCAGGTGTAACAAAAGATTGTAAATTTACGATTTTCAGCCCAGGAAAGTCGCTGCATGTGTAAATCGCAACTAAAGTCGTTCTGTAAATAGCGGTTTACGAGTTCTAGACGCTATTGGCCTCGTATGAGAAGTGCGCAGCACATACCTCTTCGCTAGCTCTGTGGTGACGTGCTGACCTCTGTAAAAGCGTCTGTTATTGTTCGTGGTTCCAGTCTCGCTGAATGTAACGTTTTTATCCCTTCTGTGAAAGACCTACAGGCAGACAGATCAAACATCGACAAGGAAATCGCAAGAAAATACTTTCAGCACATAGTGAAATGGTGAAAAACTTACAATGCTGCACAACAGGTAACGCCTCGTTCCGCTGCTGATAAGCAAATTTTGGGTCTCTAGGAATACATAACTTCATTTATGAAATGCCACATTTGCATACCTGTTGAGTATGACACAGCATGACAATTAACCGTAGACCCAATCGAAATCTAAGTGAGTAGTATTTTAGTAATTCGTGCCGATAGAGGCACACTTGTGTGCAGATACTCAGTTTTATCAAAACAGACTTTCGTCGTAAGGTTATCGTGGGTAGTATTATTTCATTTCTTTTAATACAGTGCACAATTTTCGGAAAGTTTCTTTTAGTATTGTTAAAACAATACTAAACATGAGAGAGAAATTAATCATCAATGATATATGCGAATTCTCTGATGTGATCTATAACAGTCTGACATTGCACATGCAGCTTATTGATTACATGCATGTACAAAACTTGTTCTGAGTTAAAGCTGTCAAACAAGGTTTGAAGAAGAATAAAGTGCCACTACCAGACGACAGCTAATGTAGGAAATACTTTTCTGACTATTTTATCACGATGCGCTCTCCCCATACATAATACAAAAGCTTCGAGATGCATCTGCTGCCTAGCCGTCTTCTGCACTGCACGACGTTTATAACAAACAGATAGCGCAATAGAGTAGCTCAAATGGAAAGGAACACTTCCTCCTTAAATTTCTGCATCCTACACTGTTGGCAGTTCTGTGTAGTGGCAGTTACATGATTTTATTTCGGTGATTATAAAATAGAGTCGAATGGATGCACTAGGTAACCGAGGCAGCTGGTTCATCACGATTCGGTCAACCAAGTAAATGAATGTACTGGACATGCTGCAAACCACTACAGGGAGCCAGTGTGTCAGAATTCTCATCGAGTGTGCCGCAACCCTGCTATGAAAGAAAAATGAGTGATGCAGAAGATGATTTGGTGGTGTGTTGGATTGATGATAGGTTCCTATGATGATTGTCTGCGTTCGATTACAACTTCTGCACATGATTTTTAATTCGTGATATTAACCGATTTTGAGTTTACTATAAGTTCTGCGTCTCGTGACTTAAAGAAAGGTCGATCTTTCAGAAGGTGCGTATTGCTGACCACAATCCTCCGCTGGATCACTCTTCACCGTAAGTTACATAGTTTCGTGTAATGCGCGAAAAACCAAACAATGCCCCAATCTGCGGGCCACGTGGCGCCCGCGGCGGAGACCATGCCACCGACCGTTGCAAATCTTGCGCGGGCGCGCCACGCGCTTCCACGAATCGCGCGCCATGTAGCGCGCTCGCTCTCCACAAAGCAATCCTTGCATACTAGAACTATTCATCTTGTGACGGGGGTTTGTACCGTCACAAGTGGAAGGTAAGTCTGAAATAGACTTTTCAGGGATGTTTACAGGATGGTTATAATTAAACTTTCACTACTTGAGCCAGTGTTGGCGGAAACAAATTATGGTGTGGGTACCCTACTTCATAGGAATGATGTTCAAACTGTGTGTTGCAGGATTTGCGTTGTTAGCAGTGTTACTGTCATGACTTGCCGTTAGCTGTACGGCGGCGTAGGATTGAAACACAACCATCAGGGTGCGTTGCAGTTGCAGACAGGCAATATGAGTCTAGACCAGGTAAGCAGGGCTTTACTCACAAAGCTGTTTTATGAAACTAACAGCAATATTCTTCTGCTGCTCTTCGCGAGTATCGACGCATTAAAGGAATGCGAAGACGTACATTTTCAGCACCGGTGTTGAAAATGATTCAGATGTTGGAATTTTCTGTCGATTTGGGAATTGCTCATGGTAGAAGCTGACTGTCAATTGCGCCACAAATTGTTGAAAAAGCTACTGTTGTCATGGCTGAGAAAGCTGGAGCAATGTGCGATCTTCAAGCAGTGCACGACCTGTGTCACGATAGCTGAACATTCCGCGGCACACCGTTCGAAAAATACTGCGAACGATTGTGAATTACTTTCCGTACATAAACTTGATACACAGTTAACAAGTGTTACCCTCTAATGTGGAAGTTAAATAGTGTTTCGTTCCACTGTTTATTCTTTAAATCTTTTCCTCATGCCCCTGCAAATGTTTCCACAATGTGTCATTATCCTATGGTCACTCGTTTTCACGAGGACCCTCTTAAGTAGTGGAGTTTAATTATAACTACTTGTATATCCTTATGGTTTGGTATCTGAAATTTTTCACTTCATAAAGCATTGTACGCCTTGCTGTAGATAGACAGTTCGAGTACGGGGACGTACATTGTTCTCTTTACCGTTACAAAAATGAGAGTAGTAAGTGAGAGATTTATTTTCCATTTCGCCTTAATTACAGTATTTTCCAATGGGATACTGGTATATTCCCAGACAGTGATACCAAATGATAACTGTCTATCATATTACACTATTCGATGAAAAGTATCCGGACACCTGACTGAAAATGGCTTACAAGTTCGTGGTGCCCTCCATCGGTAATGCTGGAATTCAATATGGTGATGGCCCACCCTTCCACTCTCGCAGGCATACGTCAATCAAGTGCTGGAAGGTTTCTTGGGGAATGGCAGCACACTCTTCACGGAGTGCTGCACTGAGGGAGGTATTGATGTTAGTAGGTGTGGCCTGGCACGAAGTCGGCGTTCAGAAACATCCCAAAGGTGTTCTATAGCATTCAGGTCACACTCTGTGCAGGCCAGCCCATTACAGGGATGTTACTGTCATGTAACCACTTCGCCACAGTCCGTGCATCATGAACAGGTGCTCGATCATGTTGAAAGATGCAGTCGCCATCCCCGAATTGCGCTTCAACAGTGGGAAGCAAGAAGGTTCTTAAAACATCAATGTAGGCCAGTGATGTGATAGTGCCACGCAAAACAATGAGGGGTGCAAGCCCCCTCCATGAAAAACACGAGCACACCATAACACCACCGCCACTAGACACGATGGCAGATGACGTCCACCGGGCATTCCCCATACCTACCCCAACCATCGGATCGCCACATTGTGTACCGTAATTCGGCAGTCCACACGACGTTTTTCCACTGTTCAATCGTCCGATTTTTATGCTCTTTACACCAAGCGAGGCGTCATTTGCCATTTACTGGAGTGATTGGAAGGATTGGAAGGAACAGAGAGAAAGTGTTATGGGGAAGGCAAACCAAAGACTGCGTTTTATTGGCAGGACATTTAGAAAATGTAACAGATCTACTAAGCCGACTGCCTACACTACACTTGTCCGTCCTCTTTTAGAATACTGCTGCGCGGTGTGAGATCCTTACCAGACAGGACTGATGGAGTACATCGGAAAAGTTCAAAGAAGGGCAGCACGTTTTGTATTATCGCGAAATGTGGGAGAGGGTGTCACAGAAATGGTACAGGATTTGGGCTGGACATAATTAAAAGAAAGGCGTCTTTCGTTGCGACGGAATCTTCTCACGAAATACCAATCACCAACTTTCTCGTCCGAATGCGAAAATATTTTGTTGACACCGACCTATATAGGGAGAAACGATCACCACGATAAGATAAGGGAAATAAGAGTTCGTACGGAAAGATATAGGTTTCGTTCGTTCTGCGTGCTATACGAAATTGGAATAATAGAGAATTGTGAAGGTTTTTCGATGAACCCTCTGCCAGACACTTAAATGTGATTTGCAGAGTATACAATTAGATGTAGATGTAGATGTGTGGCTTATGAGCAGCCGCTCGACCATGAAATTCAAAGTTTCTCACCTCCCGTCTGTCATAGTACTTGCAATGGATCCTGATGCAGTTTGGAATTCCTGTGTGATGGTCTGGATACATGTCTGCCTATTACACATTAAGAACCTCTTCAACTGTTGGCGGTGTCTGTTAGTCAACAGACGAGGTCAGCCTGTACCCTTTTGTGCTGTACGTGTGCCTTCACGTTTCCACTTCACTATCACACCGGAAACAGTGGACCTAGGGATGTTTAGGAGTGTGGAAATCTAGTGTACAGACGTATGACACAAGTGAAACCCAATCACCGACCACTTTCGAAGTCCGTGACTTCCGCGGAGCTCTCCATTCTGCCCTCTCACGGTGTCTAATGACTACTGAGGTCGCCGATATGGAGTACCTGGCTGTAGGTGGCAGCACAATGCACCTAATATGAGAATGTTTTCGGGGGTGTCCGGATACGTTTGATTACATAGTGTATTTGATTACTTGCGAAAATGTAGCCTATCTATACATAGAGAGGTTATTGGAACCGTAGAAAAAGGCAGTCAGATGAATTCCAAACGTATCTCCAAAATATTTCTGGAGAGAGAAATACCGGGTGATCAGAAAGTCAGTATAAATTTTAAAACTGAATTAATCACGGAATAATGTAGATAGAGAGGTACAAATTGACACACATGCTTGGAATGACATCGGGTTTTATTAGAACCAAAAAAATACAAAAGTTCAAAAAATGTCCGACAGATGGCGCTTCATCTGATCAGAATAGCAATAATTAGCATAACAAAGTATGACAAAGCAAAGATGATGTTCTTTACAGGAAATGCTCAATATGTCCACCATCATTCCTCAACAATAGCTGTAGTCGAGGAATAATGTTGTGAACAGCACTGTAAAGCATGTCCGGAGTTATGGTGAGGCATTGGCGTCGGATGTTGTCTTTCAGCATCTCTAGAGATGTCGGTCGATCACGATACACTTGCGACTTCGGGTAACCCCAAAGCCAATAATCGCACGGACTGAGGTCTGGGGACCTGGGAGGCCAAGCATGACGAAAGTGGAGCTGAGCGCACGATCATCACCAAACGACGCGCGCAAGAGATCTTTCACGCGTCTAGCAATATGGGGTGGAGCGCCATCCTGCATAAACATCGTACGTTCCAGCAGGTGTTTATCAGCCTGGCTGGGGATGATGCGATTCTGTAACATATCGGCGTACCTCTCACCCGTCACGGTAGCAGTTACAAAACCAGAATAACGCATTTCCTTGAAGAAAAAAGGCCCGATAACGATAGATGTGGTAAATCAAACCCATACCGAAACTTTCTCGTCGTGCAATGGAGTTCCCACGACAGTTCTAGGATTTCCGGTAGCCCAAATTCTGCAGTTGTGGGCGTTGACAGACCCTCGGAGCGTGAAATGAGCTTCGTCGGTCCACAACACGTTACTCAGCCAATCGTCATCTTCCGCCATCTTTTGAAACACCCTCCGCTTCACTAAATCGCCAGGTAACAGTTCATGATGCCGATGGATTTTGTACGGATAGCATCGGAGGGTACGCCTAAGTTCCAACCAAACAGTAGTGTATGGAATGCCGGTGCGACGTGCGACTGCACGAGCGCTGACTTCCCCGTGCATAGACGAACAGTCTCCATTTCTTCCTGAACTGTCTCAGCAGCATTACGCCTTGTGCTCGGTCGGCCACTGCGGGGTCTATCGTCTAAACAACCCGTGGCTTCGAACTTCGAAATCATTCTCGCCACAGCTGAATTTGTCAACGGACTTTTACCTGTTCGAATCCCCTTCCTATGGCGATAGGATCGTAACGCTGAACTAGCACATTCCCCATTCTGGTAAGACAGCTTCACTAAAAGCGCCTTTTCAGGTAACGTCAACATGCTGTGACTGCTGGCACATCTGATTTTCTCTCTCATTACAGCTCCTTTAATACACAATTGTCATGCGCAGTCACTGACGTTTTGCTGTCCAGCGCCATCTATCAGACATTTTGTGAACTTTGTTTTTTTTTTTGTTCTAATAAAACCACATGTCATTACAAGAATGTGTGTCAATTTTTACCTCTCTATCTACATTATTCCGTGGTTTACTAAGTTTCCAAATTTATACTGACTTTTTGATCACCCGGTATGTGTAAATGAATTAATTAAGCACTTAATAAAACTTGCATAATATTAGTGATGACGTCTTCTCCTGTTATCAGCCGAGTTATGGCGTCGTTCAGCGGCAACGTTTAAACAAGTTTACTTCAGTCGAAGATAACAATTAGGAAACTTGTTGAAACGTTGCCGCAGAACGACGCCTTGACTCGGTTGCTAACCGAGAAGACGTCATCACTGAGATTCGCGGAGGAAGTCAAAACTCGCATACTACTCAATATTGTTAAACAGAGTGTTAGATAATTAAAGATAAAGCTGTTAACAACACGAATGTTGGTTTGAACACCACAATGCTTTAGTAGGCAGGGTTCTATTAGAAGTGGTATGCCGTCACCTTCCTCTGATCTCCAAACTGACTTTTCCAGACAATTAGAGAGAAACCCATAGTCTACCTCGGATTCTGGACTACGGAACAAATCGGCACTTTTCACATTAAAAAAAAAAAAACACTGAAGAGGTGAAAGAAGTAACAAGTGAAAGACAAAAATCGTTGGATTGCCGGGATCGACATTTGGATCAGTAGTATTGCACTTTACCACTGAGCCATCGAGACGAGGAACAAAACCGAAATATGAACTTAGAAATCAAAACATTAAGCTATTTCTGCTAGTCCACATTGTATGAAATAACACTCAGAAGCTACTTACTAGAGAGGGACAGTTTTCAATCGATAAAATCTTCATCGACTGAACCAGAGAAGTAAATCATATGTTTTAGCATAAAAGGGGGTCCGCTGAAGTTTTTACTTGCTTCTTAAGTTATCTCAAAGTGCACTGGAGTATTACAGTTTAAACACTGCAAAGGAAGAAGTGGAGTGAGTGATGGGTAATGGTTTGTGTGTTGTGTTGTGTATTAGTAAATTGAATTGTAACAAGAACCTGACATAATAGTAATGTTGTTTTAGCTTGTAGTACGCAGTGTAACTGACATGTAAATCTACGTTTTTACTGATCCATTATTCACCGATACATAATTACTGGCATTACTGCTACTACTATTACTCCTACTAATACCTCTACTATTAATACTACCTGTTTTATATGAGAAGACAAAACATAAAGAAAATACATTTAAAGATATGAGTAAACTGTTGACAGAAGGTGGGTGATGCTGGGGTGTCCAGATATAGAAAATTTTGCGTTGGGAGGCTCAGCGAGAAAACGCTGCAGAGACATTGGCAACAACACGTGGACTGATGAAAAGCATCCATAAAGTGTTAAATATTGCACGGGAGAAGGTGGGAGAATGACTGCATCACATCAGGGTCTGGACGAGGAAATAAAACAACACATTTTTTGGTGGTGAGGAAATGCTTCCAAGAATTTTCGCCTCGAGAAAATGTAAACAAAGGTGAGTGCCGCACGAGAACCACTTCCCGAAGCAATTTCATAGGGGATTCAAGCAAGCTCACGCTACTCGCACGAATTTCTCGGAGATTCCGGAGAGATACGGTTAACGCTCTTTCCTGCTGTGGAGTTCGTCAATATTTATTACAGCTATCAATCTGGTATCAGACGCTGGAAGCCATTAAGGGATTTATAGACTCCTCTTAACAATTTACAGGCAGTTTCATCTCAAACAGGAATGCATCTCGTACTGTATACAAGTGCAATATACAGTTTTCAAGATATACTATCTCCTTCGCCCACTTAAGTTTAGTAACGAAGGAACCATCTGTTGAGATAGGTAGCAGACATAATTCAAATAATCGTAATTATTGCATCTCAGAGTAAGAGTGTAGCATGTTAAGAGAGGATTTTACATGTCAAAATACGTACATGAAATCTACAATAGGTGCTTTTTAAGACACTGATACTGGTTTTAAGATGTGTCCTGGGCATATTTTAGTGCATCTCTTCCGTGCAGGAGACTACTGGTTACGGGGATCCATTATACCCTTGAAATTCAGGTAAAACCTATATATTTTGCACACATTCTGAAGCAGATCAAATACATTAAAGACAAACCCAGTTCTTTAGTGTGCATTATTCCCTAAGACTCGTGTTACCTTTCTTCCACATGGGAACATTACATTGTCAATCGGAGGTTGCCATGCTGTAGAGCAAACGAAGACCTTGCAACAATTGGACATAATAAAGGGTCATACCTTACGAAGCTAGGATGTAGGATCCTTATCCATTAGACATTCGATTCTTTCGAATCTCAGAATGTGTTAACAGGGTGTGCAAAAAGGAAAGAAAGCGCATTCCATACAAAACTCGGACGTTCTCTCTTTCTGGCATACCAGTACCGAAACTACTCTGAACTCCTAGTGGCGTACAGAAACTTTTCCTACTAACATCAATTTCGGCAGCCTGCAATGGTGGGATTGTTTCTAGCGAAACGTGAATAAATGTAGGCTGCGTATATTGATTGGTACACGGTTACAAATCGAGGAAGGAAATGGGTCAAACTTTTCAACCTTGGAAATACTGGCTATGAATCCCGCTTTTGTAGTGCTCGACTCGTAAGTAGCCGGTTCGAATGCTTGTGGTTGAAGAAATCCTCACCACCAATATTCATCGACACGGTGGGTGGGCAAGATGGGGAAGAGGTGGTTGCGTAGACTTCCTGATCACCGTACTTTTTGTCAATATCCGGGATTAAATTCGAAACCTCCACACGGTGTATCATGACACGAGGGAATATGGCACTGTTAAAGATGATCTATCCGTCGGACGGGGACGTTAAGCCCGGTGGCTTCATCGGTGCTGTTTGAAAAGAGTAGATTTTATGTGCATTATATCGACTGAAGGAGCGAGTGAAAATTTGTACCAAGACTTCGCTGTATGAGACCAGTAAAGTCTCTGAAATTGCGTCATTTCATTGCCTTCGCGCCAGGACTGAGATTCGCTCTATCCTTTGTTTCATAATTATTAATACAAACAGGCCACCACACTATATGCACACCCATAATAGTAACCTATACTTACTAACATACTTTGTACGCAAATCTCATCCACATCTGTATCTACATGGATACTCTGCAGATCACATTTAAGCGTCTGGCAGAGGGTTCATCCAACCACCTTCACAATTATCTATTATTACAATCTCGTACAGCGCGCTGAAAGAACGAAGTATTATATCTTTCCATCAGAGGTCTGAATTCCCTTATTTTATCATGGTGATCGTTTCTCCCTATGTGGGTCGGCACCAACAAAATATTTTTGCATTCCACCGCAAGGAAGAAAAAACTACTACCCTGATAGGCAGTTGAACAACCTCTCAGCGGCCCACAGAAAAAAATTGTATGATTTTTAGTATCAAAAACTGCTTTGATTACATGTGATGCTTCATATTTTATTAAATACTTATCGTACTGAATGATTCAACACATCTCTTCACATTTACTTGTTATAGACATCATTTCGAAGGAACTCTGAATATTTATTTGAAATTTCTATAGTAACCCCTGATGTTTACAATTTTTGATTGGAGGATTTATCTTTAAGACAGCCTTTACTGATAACTGTACGTTGGTGTCTGAAGATTAGTTTCTAACCCAAAAACTGACTTTTGTCTAATAGACACAGCAAAATAAAATTCACAAGTTTGACTTTTTATTCTCGAATGTGGGGTTTATCCTCAGAGGAATTACGGAATAATCCATTAAGATAACTTTTCTCCAATCATCTTGGATTGTAAGCGCTATTCCTGGATTTGTAGAAAGTAGTGGTTAAAGGAGTTCGTCTCCTTGCAGAAATACATCTTTGCTAAACGGTGTTCCTTGCTATGGAATTCTCATTGAGAACTTATTTACTTCATAGTGGATTACATTTTGTGGTCCCGGTGACTACTAATCCATTTCAGACGCAGGTCTGTATTTCATGAGTAGCTGAAATAAAGGAATAAACAAGCTCTTCCTAACGATGTCATAAATATGGTGGAACATGTTTTAGCAAAAACAAAGGTAATGATACATCCTTGTAGGAACGTAGACGGTTTTAGTCATTAAGCTGTTTTCTTGTCTTATATTTGTGAATTACATGCATTCAGATTAAAATCCCTAGTGTGATAATGGTAAGTACACTCTCCGCATATAGTTAAAATTTATATTTCTTCCTTTACAGCTATTATCTTCGTACTTTATTCAAATGTTTTACCAAGCTTTTTATGTATACTCTAGCCTAACACTTCTTTATTTAACGTACAATACATTCGAACTATAGTCTCCGCTTTTAGACATAGCGTCAGTACTCCAAGACTAAGGAGGTTGGCGATATAAGAGGGTGAGCCTACGTGGAAGGTGTTTTGTTTCATTTAATGTACGGTTATAATACCATATGAATGATAGCTTGATAGTAGTAACGTAGCAACGTGGAAAAAGACCGCGTGTGGCTTTTCTGAACGCTGGTGGCTACTACACGTTTTCCAGAAGAAGGAAAAGTTGATAGGTATGAGCTGGCGCCGTGAAGCCTCGCAATGGCAGCAAACTTCTCCAACTTAGAGGTACTTGACTAACATTTTAAATATGTATCACGCACCAGTTTTCTGAAATTCTTCTGCTCTTCTATCGAATGAGTTTCCCAAGAAGTTTGCGGCGTCAACGTTTTACCGTGTTAATCGGTACAATTTCCGTAAAACTTAATCACAGCACTCGAACTATATACCCATAGGTAATCAGGATTCAGAAACCCCAAGGACAGTGTGTAATGGCAGCGTGAAGCAGTCTCTATGCAATTTATCTTAACGCAGGAGTCCCTGTCGTACCATTTCAGGATTAAAAATCTGAAATTGGTTAACAGTATCTTCCAGTTCATGCTACATAATAAATGTCAGAATACTTTAGTAAATTTCGTGTATCTTGGATTGAAGTTAACTAAATGTGTAGAACTTTCAACAGGTAGATAAGACCGAGGTGATGTATATAAAGATTGACTGCAATTTCACCTTCCACTGGAAAGCCCTCTCCGATCAAGAATTCCGTCCAATTTGTAAATGCTCAAATATATAAGCTCTTCAACTTGTAGTTAAAAGTGAAATGATTTATATAAACTATGTTTACAATAACAAATTCCAGTGAAGCATTTTTTAAATTCAAATTTTCTTCCAAGCGTCCGAACATCCGGAAAAAGTTTACGGAGAAGGTGGCATTCCTTCTACAACCATTAAAACGTACAACAATATACAATCTACATTTCATTGAGATGAAGCACACGATTCTGGGAGTCAGCCAATATTTTAGTGATCTATTGTCATTTCACGAGCGCTGGTACAAGAAATAAAGGAAAGAAACAAGGTCCAGAAGAAAAAAATACACACACGCACAGAGTAAAACAAAACGAAATGAATTCAAGATACACTTCACTACGTTCCTCCCGTTACATATCTACACTAATGTAAAAAATTTAAGCGTAATATAAGGAAGAGGAACATGGAAAGAGAAAGAATGAGGGATCAGTGTCAATGACTGTCAGGCCCTCTCTTACGTCGGACCACAGTTTCACACGTAAAGTACCTTTTTTGCATCATAGGTACCTAACAAATAACTAATTTAGTGTGATAGTTTTAGAACGATATGAGTGTCTATTGTCACAATATGAATACTAAATAAAAATAGTCTGATGATTAACAAATAACTGAAGCAGTGAGCAGTGAGTTGGACCAGCTGTGTCTCAGTCGTGTTTGTACTTTTCATTGTGAGTGGAGCACAGTCTTGTGTGTTTCAGTGTCTGAGAAAAGTTGTACAAATATTCCGTCTACAAAGAAGATCGCATATAAAACACTCACGCGTCCCATTCTGGAATATTGCTGAAGTGTTTGGTCGGACCCATACCAATTAGGACTAACAGGGGACATTGAACGGATAAAAAGAGGGCAGCACGAATAGTCACAGGTTTGTTTGAACCACGGCAGAATGGCACGAAGATGCTGACCCTTATAACTGGTAAAGTGGTACGTAACCTCTATCATGCACGTCATAGTGGTTTCCACAGTAGAGACGTAGAAGTAGAAAGAGATTTTCGAGTTTTTTACACCTCTAAAACGTATATCTGTGACACTGTGATTAAGCTTCGTCACACTTTTTATGGCTCCTGCTATAATTTACAGATAATACATTGATGAGCCAAACCATTATGATCACCTGCTTAATAACTTGTTTGTCCGTCTTTCTACATCTACATCTATACTCCGCGAGCCACCTTACGGTGTGTGGCGGAGGGTACTTATTGTACCACTATCTGATCCCCCCTTCCCTGTTCCATTCACGAATTGTGCGTGGAAAGAACGACTGCTTGTAAGTCTCCGTATTTGCTCTAATTTCTCGGATCTTTTCGTTGTGATCATTACGCGAGATATATGTGGGCGGTAGTAATATGTTGCCCATCTCTTCCCGGAATGTGCTCTCTCGTAATTTCGATAATAAACCTCTCCGTATTGCGTAACGTCTTTCTTGAAGTGTCCGCCACTGGAGCTTGTTCAGCATCTCCGTAACGCTCTCGCGCTGACTAAATGTCCCCATGACGAATCGCGCTGCTTTTCGCTGGATCATGTCTATCTCTTCTATTAATCCAACCTGGTAAGGGTCCCATACTGATGAGCAATACTCAAGAATCGGACGAACAAGCGTTTTGTAAGCTACTTCTTTCGTCGATGAGTCACATTTTCTTAGAATTCTTCCTATGAATCTCAACCTGGCGCCTGCTTTTCCCACTATTTGTTTTATGTGATCATTCCACTTCAGATCGCTCCGGATAGTAACTCCTAAGTATTTTACGGTCGTTACCGCTTCCAATGATTTACCACCTATGGCATAATCGTACTGGAATGGATTTCTGCCCCTATGTATGCGCATTATATTACATTTATCTACGTTTAGGGAAAGCTGCCAGCTGTCGCACCATGCATTAATCCTCTGCAGGTCCTCCTGGAGTACGTACGAGTCTTCTGATGTTGCTACTTTCTTGTAGACAACCGTGTCATCTGCAAATAGCCTCACGGAGCTACCAATGTTGTCAACTAAGTCATTTATGTATATTGTAAACAATAAAGGTCTTTGGAACGAAATACGGCACAGACAATTTGTTTGTAACTTTGTCGAGGTACGTGGCATCAGATGCTTGCGCACAGGTTATGTAATTCGCATATACACTCCTGGAAATTGAAATAAGAACACCGTGAATTCATCGTCCCAGGAAGGGGAAACTTTATTGACACATTCCTGGGCTCAGATACATCACATGATCACACTGACAGAACCACAGGCACATAGACACAGGCAACAGAGCATGCACAATGTCGGCACTAGTACAGTGTATATCCACCTTTCGCAGCAATGCAGGCTGCTATTCTCCCATGGAGACGATCGTAGAGATGCTGGATGTAGTCCTGTGGAACGGCTTGCCATGCCATTTCCACCTGGCGCCTCAGTTGGACCAGCGTTCGTGCTGGACGTGCAGACCGCGTGAGACGACACTTCATCCAGTCCCAAACATGCTCAATGGGGGACAGATCCGGAGATCTTGCTGGCCAGGGTAGTTGACTTACACCTTCTAGAGCACGTTGGATGGCACGGGATACATGCGGACGTGCATTGTCCTGTTGGAACAGCACGTTCCCTTGCCGGTCTAGGAATGGTAGAACGATGGGTTCGATGACGGTTTGGATGTACCGTGCACTATTCAGTGTCCCCTCGACGATCACCAGTGGTGTACGGCCAGTGTAGGAGATCGCTCCCCACACCATGATGCCGGGTGTTGGCCCTGTGTGCCTCGGTTGTATGCAGTCCTGATTGTGGCGCTCACCTGCACGGCGCCAAACACGCATACGACCATCATTGGCACCAAGGCAGAAGCGACTCTCATCGCTGAAGACGACACGTCTCCATTCGTCCCTCCATTCACGCCTGTCGCGACACCACTGGAGGCGGGCTGCACAATGTTGGGGCGTGAGCGGAAGACGGCCTAACGGTGTGTGGGACCGTAGCCCAGCTTCATGGAGACGGTTGCGAATGGTCCTCGCCGATACCCCAGGAGCAACAGTGTCCCCAATTTGCTGGGAAGTGGCGGTGCGGTCCCCTACGGCACTGCGTAGGATCCTACGGTCTTGGCGTGCATCCGTGCGTCGCTGCGGTCCGGTCCCAGGTCGACGAGCACGTGCACCTTCCGCCGACCACTGGCGACAACATCGATGTACTGTGGAGACCTCACGCCCCACGTGTTGAGCAATTCGGCGGTATGTCCACCAGGCCTCCCGCATGCCCATTATACGCCCTCGCTCAAAGTCCGTCAACTGCACATACGGTTCACGTCCACGCTGTCGCGGCATGCTACCAGTGTTAAAGACTGCGATGGAGCTCCGTATGCCGCGGCAAACTGGCTGACACTGACGGCGGCGGTGCACAAATGCTGCGCAGCTAGCGCCATTCGACGGCCAACACCGCGGTTCCTGGTGTGTCCGCTGTGCCGTGCGTGTGATCATTGCTTGTACAACCCTCTCGCAGTGTCCGGAGCAAGTATGGTGGGTCTGACACACCGGTGTCAATGTGTTCTTTTTTCCATTTCCAGGAGTGTATAACGGGCCGCTGATTTGAGTAATCGGTGATGGCGCCCGATAGCGACCCAGATGTGATGCATAGGACTTACATCAGGCGAATTTATTCTCCGAGACATCAACGTGAGTTAGCTATAATGCTCCTCAAACCACCGTAGTACGGTTCTAGCTCCGAGACACGGACAGTTGCACTGCTGAAAGATGTTTTCGCCATCGGAGAAGATATCAAACATGGAGGGATGCAGGTGGTTCGCAGCTCTCAGTACGTCTTCGATTACTAGCACAGGTCCCATGCAAGCACAGGAGAATGTCTCCCACAGCCTAATAATGATCCCACCAGCCTACGTCCGTAGTACGCTGCACGTTTCGAACTGACGTTCACCTCTATGTCGACGTTTGTGGAGATGATCATCGACCGAGTGTAGCAGAAATGTGATGCATCCGATGAGCCGACACGTTTCATTGATCGAAAGGCGTATCCCGATGGTCCCATGCCCACTGCAATCGTAAATGACGATGTCGTTGGGTCAACATGTGAACACGGAGGGGTGGTCTGCTTCGGAACTCGGTGTTTAACAATGTAGGATGAACGGCGTGTTCCGAAACACTAGTGTGTGTACCAGCATTGTTCTCTTTAGGCAGAGACGAAACACATCACAATATATCCTACTTTACAGAGCAGATAAGCCTCCCAACCCCACGTTCTGTGAAGAGCAGTGGACGTCCAATCATCTGACGTCTATTGGTAGTTTCACTGTCCTTCTACTTCTTTCCGTAGATGCTCACGACAGTAGCACGTGAACATTCGACCAAATTCTCCGTTTTCGAGGTACTCGCTCACAGCCTCTGCGTAATAGTAACAAGTCCTTTGTCAAAGTCGCTTATCGTAGTGGATTTCCCCATTTGCAGCCTATATCTTCGCTAGGGCGATCATCCTTCAGTATCTGCTCCGCTTACATAGTTTAGTTACAACGTCACGTGCCCGCAACGCCACCAGGCAGCATCCTGCTTCGCGATGGGCAGTGGTCATAATGTTTTGGCTTATCAGTGTACTTACCTATGTATGGACAGTGATAACTTCTTCCCTTGATAATACGTAGTTATTCAATGCTACGAAATAATTAGCAACGTGTGAATGCCGGTTTCGTGAGTCTCGAGTTCACGAGCTAAGTCAACGCCACTAGCACTCTAAAACTGTTCTCTTCGAGCGTGATTCGACGACCACCTGCAGGTAGTGTAGTGAGACTTTTAGTGTTTCACGGTGTGAAAGTATTAAATACACATTTAATCACGACAGTGGAAAATTCACAATCCAAAGATCGCTAGAGCGATCATCCATGTGAAGTAAGCTTCATATCACCAAAACTTTTCCCAGCCGCCTTACACGACCTCTTCAGACCACTAAACTAGAGGAACAAATATTAATAAAATGTAAACTAACCACCTCCGGTTCCAGTTTAGGCGTTCGATTTATTTGAAATGGGAAGTTTATACTAGGAAAATTGGCTCATGGCAGTGATACAAGGACATTTAATGCGAAAAATATTTAAAAAACTATGCGTTGCTCAGAGAGCAATTGAAATATGCGCATTGGGAATGACTAGTAGGGAAAAAAGTGATCAGTGAACAGAATAGAATGGAAGACGTAATTACGACTCCAAGGAAAATAAATGGAGATGAACGGGCATGTAGCCAAGTGAGAAAATGGTAATTGGAATTGAAAATTTATTGCTGTATTCCAACAGATAACAGGAGGCCGACATGTACAGATAGTGGAAGGTGGGTATATGACAATAAAAAACTTGTAGGACCAACTTGATGCGTGTAACGAAGACTATAATGCATTGAAATGTCTAGAGGAGGTCGTTACCCAGAAGCGAATTTCAAGTAACTGAAAACAAGAACACTGCAATCAAAAATATAGAAATCCACGAAGAACGCGCTGAAAACGTTAATTACAAATTTCCTTCTTGAAAACTTAAAGCGCTCAAATTGATATGTAAAAATTGTTCACAGAAAAAAATACAGAGACTTCGTCTGAAGGAAATCAGGATCTCTCCCGGAAGAACTCAATACATCTAAAATAGAAATTGGCCCTCGATGATCGAAAAGATCAGCACTGAAACACCGTTATGAAACCAGTTAGCACTCACACTTCATATAAATGGTGAAATGGAAAACATCCGGAGAGAAGAGCGTAAAACTACAAGAAAAATTCTCGCCCTAAGAGTGCGGGAGGTAGCTACAGACTAAAAAACGCTGAAATGAGAGAAACATTATTCAGCCTCCAAGAAGACATCCGAAGAAAGAAGATTAAAATTTTATGGACACAAAAGACCACCAGCAAAAAGACTTATTCATAAATTTTTAATATACACGGAATGACTGAAAAAAAAGATCTAGGAAGAACCCAGACAAAGTCCTTCATAGTAAGTTTTGGACATAAACTCGTACAGAAAGGAAATTGGCGAATGAAAGTAACGTCGGAGAATGAAACTGCGAAGAAAATCGGAAGAAAATGGACTGTAGAAAGAAATGAAAACTGGATGGGAACAGAGAAAACTTTGCGTGAGGCAACAGGGTCCAGTCGTACATTCCACTTTATCTGTGTGTGTATTAGCACGACGAACAGTTCGTATTTTCTAAAGGCGTGGAGAACATGTTATTTGAAACTTAAGAGAGACTCAAAATCATGCCATGGTTAAATGTATATGCGAAGTACCTCATTAATGGGTCTAAAGGTACTTAAATGTAAGCTGAAGTTCGTTTCGACTGTGACAGTACGTGAGGAAAGTTCATCGCCAAATGTTTAAGTGACACGTGTTAGTACAACGAAATGATTTTACCTAGTTACAGCTGGCTATATTTCTAATTATGGCACAATATCTAATTTTTTTCAGAGGCGAGCGAGAACGGCGCAGTTCAAGAGGACGTCAGACAGACGCGGCAACTATTATGTAAATTTCACGTCAGTCAACTATTATTATTTAAGTATTTTTGGAGCTTACGTTGGGGGCTTCGTTTGTTACCCTTCCTACGTTTCGTCTGAGATCCTTCTAGCCACTGTCAAGCAGCGTGAGTGTATAAATTCTTAGTGTGAAAGAGTGGCTATTTATTGTATGACTTAACATAACCACGGGACTCAAAACTATACTGAGGAGTTTAATGAACAGGCGTACCTGCATGCACGCATGCAAATGGTCCATGAAGAATGAAAGTAATTAGCTAACTGAGCTGCTCGAGAACCCAAAAACCCACAATGATTTTGAGTCAGATTGTTCATCGTTTAGCTTGGTGACAAGCGGCCGAATGCAAGCCAGCAAAGGCCCAAAACAAAATATGTAGGTGGACGCTATCACGCAGGTTGATTACATTCTCACAAGAGCGTATTTCCATTGCTTCCTTGACCACTAAATCCTGAAAGGATGAAGCTGGGGCCAGTGTCAGTTATGTATGCTATGAAACAGTTTACTGTAAAAAGCTACATAAAATTCGTTTCCGGTGGAAATTATTATTTAATGTTCGTTGAAGCATCGTCTACCGTCAGTAGGACACTATCTTGAATAGTTTGAATACGTATCCTTGGGCCGGCCGCGGTGGTCTCGCGGTTCTAGGCGCGCAGTCCGGAACCGCGCTACTGCTACGGTCGCAGGTTCGAATCCTGCCTCGGGCATGGATGTGTGTGATGTCCTTAGGTTAGTTAGGTTTAAGTAGTTCTAAGTTCTAGGGGACTGATGACCACAGCTGTTAAGTCCCATAGTGCTCAGAGCCATTTTGAACCAATACGTATCCTTCACATGGTAGAAACGTAATGGAGGAAGTTTTAGACGGAGGTCCAGGAAACGCTGCAGCTCGATTCAGCACGAGTCGCAGGTTGGGTAGGCTTTGTCGAAGTTGTTTCGCCGGTTTCACGTTTCTCTTGCGGTGGCGACGTCAGCTTACAAACGCTGGATATCCTACAGCAGGCTACCAACTCATACCCAGGAAAGTAATTCAGACAACACAAAAAGCAACGAATATAGATAACAATGAATCAAGTGTCGAGCAAAAGTTTGAAATTTCGCTCCTTTATGAATTTCGTTACACTTCTGATAAAAGAATCTAGAAGATTTAATGAAAAAAGTATTGAAATCTCAGCCTTCATCTTTTCCAACTACAGTAGAAGCGATGAAACAGTACATCTTGTGTCTGCTACAACCATTGACGCTACATCTATATCTAGATGGCTACTCTGCAATGCACACTTAGTCGCTGACAGAGGGTTCATGGACCCACGTTCAGATTACTTCTCTACAGCTTCACTCTAGAGTAGCGCGTGGGAAAAATCAACACACTGATCTTTCTGTGCGCGTCCTGATTTCTCATATTTTATTACGATGATCATTTGTTCCTCTATGGATTAGCGTCCATAAAACATTTTTGCATACACAGGAGAAAGTTGGTGACTGAAATTTTGTGAAAAGATCTCTCTGCAGCGAAAAACGCCTATGTTTGAATGATTGTTACCCGAACCCGCTAATCATGTCCGTGACGCTCTATTCCCTATTTCGCGATAATACCAAACGCGCTACTGCTCTTTGTACTTTTTCGGTGTCCTCTATCAATCCTATCTGGTGAGGATCCCATACCGCACAGCAGTGCTCTGGGAGAGGACGGAGAAGCGAAGTGTAGACAGTCTCTTTAGTAGACCTCTTTCATCGTCTAAGTGTTCTGCCAGTGAAAAGCAGTCTTTGGTTTGCCTTCCCCACAACATTATCTACGACACCATTCCAATTTAAGTTGTTCGTTACTGCAATTCCTAGGTATTGAGGTGAACTGACAGCCTTTAGATTTGTGTGATTTACCGTGTAAACGAAATTTAACGGATTTCTTTTATTACCCGTGTGGATCGATTTAGAATCGACTTCCACTTTTCGACCATACGGATATCGTGTCTAAGTAATTTTTCAGTTTGCTTCGACCTTCTAATGAATTCACTAGACAGTAAATGAAAGCGTCATCTGCAAACAATCTGAGGGCTGCTCAGATTGTCTCGTAAATCTCTTATATAGGTTAGGAACAGTAGAGGGCCTGTAACACTTCCTTGAGGAAGACCAGATATCGCTTCTGTTTTACTCCATTACTTTCCACGGCTACTACGAACTGTGACCTTTCTAGCACAAAATCGCGAACCCAGTCCCACAACTGGGTACCCCAAAATCACGCAATTTGATTGGAAAAGCTCTTGTGAGGAACAGTGTAAAAAGGTGTCAGGAAATCTAGATATATGGATTCAGTTTTAAATCGCCTGTCGGTAGAACTCATTGCTTCGTGCGAATAAAGAGCCCGTTGTGCTTCACAAGAACTATATTCTCTGAATCCGTGGTGACAATTTGTCAATAGACCGTTTTCTTCGAGGTAATTCATAATTTCCGAACACTGTAGGTTATATGTTCCAAAATTCTGCTGCAAATAGACATCAATGATGTAGGTCTGTAATTCATCATATTAGTTCTATTTCCTTTCTTGAGTGTTAGTATAACCTGTGGAACTTTCTAATGTTTCGTCGAGCGAGCTGTTGCATATGATTGCTTAGTATGGAGCTACTATATAAGCATGCTCTGCTAGGAACCTTACTGGTATACAATCTCTACTTGCTTTTATTAAGTGATTTAAGGTGCTTCGTTACACCGAGGGTATCTACTTCTAAATTACTGTAGTTGGCAGCTGTTACTGATTAAAATTCTGGAATATTTACTTCGACTTCTCTAGTGAAGAAATTTCGAAAAACTGTGTTCAGTAACTCCGATTCAGTGGCACTATCATTGGTAATAGCCTGTATTATCATTTGTATCGTGCAGTGAAAGTATTGATTGTGTCTTTCCTCTCGTGTACTTTATACTGACCATGATCTGTTTGGATTTTCTGCAGATTTCGAGACAGAACTTCGCTGTGGAAACTTAAAAACATTTCTCATTGCTCTATGTTTCGAGCTTCAGTAGAACTTAGGCAGTCTTGAAGATTTTGTGTTCTTTTTAATTTGGTATGTTTCTTTCCTGGCTCCTAACCTGTTTTATGTACGTTGGGATATCAGTACCATCTTTTATTTATTTATTCGGTACAAATCTTTCCACTGCCATTTATACTATTTCTCTGAATTGAAACCAAATGTGGTCTACACTTAGTTTGAAAGGAGTGGAAAGTTTGAAAGGAGTGGAGAACGTCTCTTATGAATGCGTCAAGATAAATTTTATCTTATTTTTTTTTACACAGATATATCTTGGGTTTTTTTATTTATCTGAAAGTTACGGCGTTCCGTTTCGGTACAACTACTTTGTGATTACTAATCCCCGTATTCGCCATGATGATCCCTATTTGTTCAGGATTATTTGTTGCTAAGAGGTGAAGTACGCTTTCGTAACCATTTACACTTCGAGTGGGCTCCTCAACTAATTGTTCAAGCTAATTTTTGGAGAAAGCATTTAGTACGATTTCGATTTATTTCCACCACTGATTTTAAACATGTATTTTCGCGAACATATCGAGTGTTGATTGGAGGTACCACCTACTATAACTGTGTGAGTAGGGTACCCATTTGAGATGACAATGAAGGTTTCTTTGAACTGTTCAGCAACTGAATCATCTGAGTCAGTGGTTGGTAAAAGGAACCATTCATTAATTTATTTCGGTTGTAAAATATGACCTCTACCCATACTACTCACAGGAATTATCTACTTCAATTTCACAACAAGACCTAATTCTCGATATATCTAATTAGAGGGCTGAAGAAGTAATTTTCACACAAATTCAAATAATTCACATGAGATGGTTCTCGTCAGAACGTATTGCATTATATTGCATGAGGGTCCCTTTTTGTGTTTCTCCGTCTCACTTCCGACAGTGAAATTTTATTCAGCAGATAAGCACAGATTAGTGTCAGCTGACTTTTAAAATATCGAGGTTAATTGGCCGTAGGGATCATAAAGTGCAAAGCTTCTTACCTAAAGATAAGGTGTAGCTCGTGAATTAAATATGGTTCGTAATTTGTACATACTAAAAAGAGGTAGAGAGAGACACAAAAGGTGTCCATCCGAATAGAGATGAGCTTGACAGAAAGAATTAGTTAAAAGAGAAGAAACTTTGAAAAACATAGTGTTTAAGGCCTTCTGCAATTCACAAAATTTAGAAATCGAGAAACGGACAAATTTAGACTATTGTATATATTTTAATAAGCTGTAGTTGCTCAGTAAACTTATATGATTTCATACCGGACTTAAAAATTTCAGCGGTGAATATCACAAACGCTAAATATGACGTGTACGCAAATTCATAGAACTGATCAACTATTTGCTGTACTGCAAGGTAAGGAATATATTTCCATAAAACTGTTTTCTTACGACGTTTCATTGAAACGACGACTTTCTCCTTGCTGACTGTGAGGAACTGACTCTCGCAATTTATGTTGTGCCACAAACTGTATCGACGTCCACGGAGTAGGAATGCTTGTAGAGCCACCGGCCTATATAGAAAGTGAACATGTCGGAATATTTTCGGCATCGAGTGACTACCTCCACGCAGGACAGTGACAAGTTCCTCATTTCTGAAGGATCAAAAGCACTTTTACGATGCCGAGTGTACAAGTTTGTAATATGAAATTGTTGACTGGAATAGGAAAAATAAACCCCCCATAACAGACATAGAAGTTTTTTCATTCCTTTACTTAACCTGCAGTTCAAAATTCTTTTCACATTATCGGGTGTTTTTTTTTTCTTTTGAGAATGTTGTCAGTAAGCAGATAAAGGAAACGAATCATGGTAATGAAAAATAAGAGGACAGACGACTATATTCCTCGTAACATTTCATCTGCTAAAAATTACATGTAAAAGAACTAACATTATCATGACACATTAATCTTGACTGTGATGGAATATGAAGACCTGTATGTTTTATTCAGTGTTTAATTGCTCCCCCTGCGGGCCTTGGGGTTAGAATAGGCCCGAGGTATTCCTGCCAGTCGTACGAGGCGACTAAAAGGAGTCTCACACGTTTCGGCCTATATGTGATGGTCCGCTGTGGGATTTGACCTCAATCCATCTAAATTTTGCCGAAGAGGGAGACAATTGGGGAAGGGCGTCTTACATGGTGCATCGTGTCCATCATGCGCTGAGACCTCTCGCATCCTTCGTCGACGTGGATCTGCACTTCCGCTCATTCTCCAGCTGTTGGGCGAAGTCATCCTCCTGGGTGCGTTTTCCTCCATCCACTGTGCAGTATCGTTTTCTGCGCTGACGATGATAATGGACCTGTTTTCTTGGTTGCACCTGGTATCCAGCACAGTAGCCAATCCGTTGAGGTGGGGCTGCCATGTACCCTGTTGGTTGTAGGCTCCTGACCACGCAGGGATCGCTCTGCTGATGCCTGCGCAGTTAATTCCACACTTATGCCAAGGAGTAGGTGCCCGTCACCCTGGGGCATCGGGACTCCCGGAAATGGCTATCCTGCCAGGTGGTCTCTGGTGCGGCTGGGTGGCGCCCATGGGGAGGCCCCCTGGTTGGAATGAGTGGCATCAGGGCGGATAACATGCCATGAAGCGTAGTACATCGTCTCTTGCTGTTGGACAACCACCAGCAGTCTCTAAGCGTTCGCGGGCTCAACTTAATACACAGAAGTGTGACCTAAGATCGTTCCTCTCCCTGGTCACACTATGGGAGGAACACCAGGCTAAGGATGGCACCAAAGCTTATTTGCCCTGATACCTCGTATGTACAAGAGTTGATGGGGAATCTTTCATGTCAACGAAGCCTCAGTTTTTTGTGGAGCATTTATAGGACAAGCTAGTGGAGGTTTGTCCAAAATGCGGTCAGGGTCAGTCTTGACATTAACAGCATCCACTGCCCAGTCGCGGGCGTTGTTCGCTTACGACAAGTTGGGGGATGTATCTGTTACATCACGCCCCATAAGAGCTTAAATATGGTCCAGGGTATTATATTCCACAGGGGCATTCTTTTGCAGTCTGACGACGAGATGCAGGCCAATTTAGAGCTGAGAGGTATTCATTTCGTCTGGTGCGTCCGTCAGGGTCCGAGTGATAATCAGGTTTCCCCCAGTGTCATCATCTTGGCCTTCCAAGGTGGCAAATTACCCGAGAAGGTCAAGGTGATAGTCTATTGCTGTGATGTCAAGCCATATATCCCTCCCCCGATGCAGTGTTTTAAGTGCTGGAAGTTTGGGCATATGTCTTCCTGATGGACTTCCAGCGTCACATGTCGAGGTTGTGAACGTCCATCACATCCCTACACTCCATGTGCCCTGCCTCCCATCTGTGTCAACTGTAGAGAGCATCATTCCCCTTGCTCGCTAGACTGCAGGATTTTGCAGAAAGAGAGGAAAATCATGGAATACAAGACCCTGGACCGACTGACCTACACTGAGGCTAAGAGGAAATTTGAAAGGCGTACATCTTCTTTGGCTCCTCTCCCTTGAGTCACTTTCTCCCCACGTTCCTTCCAGTGGCAAAGCGGACACCCACCAGTGGCTGAAGCAACCACAGGTAGCTGGTCGTAGGGCTTCAAGGTCCTCTTCAGACCCTGAGACTGACTCTGTAAAGCCCTTCCAGCCAGAACAGCGAAAGGTGCAGCGAGAGAAAACCAAAAGGTAGAAGACCCCCAAGACCTCAAACATTGCAGTGGCACTCAGACCACCGCTCCCTACCAGCTCTACGTCTGAGGATGAAGTGAAGATCCTGGCGTCCACTGAGGACCTAGAGCTCTCTGGGCCCTCCGACACAATGTATGCCGATCGAACAGGTACTCAATCGACGGCAGCAGGTGACCATGAGGCGTAACCTGCCTCATTGAGCGTTTCATAGCTTCCCTGCCTCACGGTAACGTCATACTCCAGCAGAACTGCTGCAGTTATTTTTACCGCCTTGCTTAGCTACGGCAATTGTTAAGCTTTACACCTGCTTTCTGCATTGCCCTCCAGGAAACCTGGTTCCCGGCAATGCAGACCCCTGCCCTTCGCCGTTACAGGGGATATTACAAGAACTGTAGCTAATATAATAGAGTGTCAGGTGGACTTTGTGTCTATGTCCTGAAGTCAGTATGTAGTAAGCCTGTGCCCCTTCAAATCCCTCTTGAAGCTGTGGCTGTCAGGATAAGGACGACACAGGAAATAACTGTCTGCAACGTATACCTTCCTCCAGATGGTGCAGTACCCCTGAACGCATTGGCTGCACTGATTGCTCAACTCCCTAAACCTTTCCTACTTTTTGGAGATTTTAACGCTCATAACCCCTTGAGAGGTGGCACTGTGCTTACTGGCCGAGGCAGATATGTCGAAACTTTACTGTATCAGTTCGACCTCTGCCTCTTAAATTCTGGGACCGCCACACACATTTCAGTGTGACTCATGGTAGTTACTCGGCCATTGGTTCAAATGGCTCTGAACACTATGGGACTTAACATCTGTGGTCATCAGTCCCCTAGAACTTAGAACTACTTAAACCTAACTAACCTAAGGACATCACACACATCCATGCCAGAGGCAGGATTCGAACCTGCGACCGTAGCGGTCACGCGGTTCCAGACTGAAGCGCCTAGAACCGCAAGGCCACACCGGCCGGCTACTCGGCCATTGATTTATCACTTTGCAGCCCAGGACTTCTCCCATCCATCCACTGGAGAGCACATGACGACCTGTGCGGTAGTGACCACTTCCCCATCTTCCTGTCACTCCCCCGGCATCATGACCACGGACGCATACCCAGATAGGCTTTCAACAAGGCAGACTGGGAAGCCTTCACCTCTGCTGTCAGCGTTGAATCTCCCCCACATGGTGCCATCGATGTTGTGGTTGAGCAGGTAACAACAATGATCGTTTCTGTGGCGGAAATTGCAATCCCTCGTTCTTTGGGATGCCCCCGGAGAATGTCGGTGCCTTGGTGGTCGCCAGAAGTCACTGAGACAATTAAAGAGCGTATCCAAGCTCTACAGCAACATAAGCGGCACCCTTCCCTAGAGCACCTAATACCTTTTAAACAGCTCCGGGCGCTCGTTCGCCAGCTTATGAAAAGACGGAAACAGGAGTTTTGGGAGAGGTATGTCTCGACCATTGTGTGCCATACGTCACCTTACCAAGTCTGGATGAAGATCAAAAGTGTTTTTGGGTGCCAGACCCCAACAGGTGCCTCTGGCGTTACCATCGATGGCGTGTTATCTACCGACGCACACACAATTGCCCAACACTTTGCTGAGCACTATGCTCGAGCCTCTGCGTCGGAGAACTACCCTTCAGCCTTTCGTACTCTCAAACGGCGGATAGAAAGGAAAGTCCTCTCGTTCACTACACGCCACAGAGAACCCTATAATGCCCCATTTACAGAGTGGGAACTCCTCAGTGCTCTTGCACATTGGCCCGACACAGCTCCTGGGCCAGGTCGGATCCACAATCAAATGCTTAAACATCTCTCATCTGACTACAAGCGACATCTCCTCGTCATCTTCAACCGGATCTGGTGCGATGGTGTCTTTCCATCGCAGTGGCGGGAGAGCACCATCATATCAGTGCTCAAACGTGGCAAAAACCCGCTTGATGTGGGTAGCTATCGGCCTATCAGCCTCACAAACGTTCTTTGTAAGCTACTAGAACGTATGATGTGTCGGCGGTTGGGTTGGGTCCTGGAGTCACGTGGCTCCATGCCAGGGCGGTTTCCGCTAGGGTCGCTGTACCACTGATAACCTTGTGTCCCTCGAGTATGCCATTCGAACAGCCTTTTCTAGACGCCAACATCTTGTTGCCGTCTTTTTTGATTTACGGAAAGTGTATGACACCACCTGGCGACATCATATCCTTGCCACATTATACAAGTGAGGTCTCTGAGGCCCACTCCAGATTTTTATCCAAAATTTCTTGTCGCTTCGTACATTCCGTGCCCAAGTTGGTGCCTCCCATAGTTCCCGCCATATCCAGGAGAATGGGTTCCCACAGGTCTCTGTATTGAGTGTATCTCTGGTTTTAGTGGCCATTAACGGTCTAGCAGCAGCTTTAGGATCGTCCGTCTCACCTTGTCCGTATGCAGACGACTTCTGCATTTCATACTGCTCCACTAGTTCTGGTGCTGCTGAGCGGTGCCTACAGGGAGCCATCCACAAGGCGCAGCCATGGGCTCTAGCTCACGGTTTCCAGTTTTCGGCTGCAAAGTCGTGCGGTGTGCACTTCTGTCGGCGTTTCAGCGTTCATCCGGAACCAGAACTTTACCTTAATGACTATCCACTCACTGTAGTGGAGACATATCGATTCTTAGGACTGGTTTTCGACCCCCAATTGACTTGGCTTCCTCACCTTCGTAAGCTTAAGCGGAAGTGCTGGCAGCTCCTCAATGCCCTCCGCTGCCTGAGCAACACCAACTGGGATGCAGATCACTCGACGTTGCTGCAACTCTACAGAGCCCTTGTTCAATCCCGCCTTGACGATGGGAGTGTGGTTTATGGTTCGGCGGCGCCAGCACTGTGGCGTTCGACTAGCGACGGGAGCTTTTAGGACGAGTCCGGTGACCAGCGTCCTGGTGGAGGCTGGAGTCCCTCCATTGAAGGTTAGGCGTGCACAACTGCTGGCCAGTTACGTTGCACACGTTCATAGTTCTCCTGCGCATCCGAATTACCGTCTCCTTTTTCCCACCATGGCAATTTATCTTCCGCATCAGCTGCCCAGGTCAGGGCTCACGATTGCGGTTCGCGTGCGACCCCTTCTCTCCGAGCTGAAGTCCTTCCCTTTACCACCTCCACTTGAGGTCCATTCACGCCTAGGCCACGGCTTTCACATGGCCCTAAGGACTCAGTTAACCACACGGCTCTCCGCTGCCACTTCCTGTCGATTCTTCCGAGGCCATGAAGTGGTTTACATTGACGGATCGATGGCTGATGGTCACTTCAGCTTTGCGTATGTCCATGGAGGACATATTGAACAGCATTCCTTGCCCGATGGCTGCAGTGTCTTCACTGCAGAGCTGTTGGCTGTATCTCGTGCTCTTGAGCACATCCGTTCTTGCCCTGGGGAGTCGTTTCTTCTGTGTACTGACTCCTTGAGCACCTTACAAGCTATCGATCAGTGCTACCGTCGTCATTTTTGGTAGCAACCATCCAGGAGACCATCTATGCCCTGGAACGGTCCAGTCGTTCAGTGGTGTTTGTCTGGACCCCAGGTAACGTCGGAATCCCAGGCAACGAACTTGCCGACCAGCTGGCCAAACAGGCTACGCGAAAACCTCTTATAGAGATCGGCATTCCACTAACTGACCTACGTTAGTTTTTACGCCCCAGGGTTTTTTACCTTGGGAGACGGAATGGCATAGGCTTAGTAAGCCTGGGACTCTGTGTTCTCTGCCGGCTCCACATTGGCTACGGTTGGGCGACCCACGGCTACCTCTTGCACCGTGAAGACCCTCCTCTGTGTCGATGGGGCGCCCGGATGACAGTGGCACATATTCTGTTGCACAGTCCCACTTTGACTGCCCTGAGACGAAATCTTCGATACCGGACTCGTTGCCGCTAATTTTATCTGACAACGCCTCATCGGCTGATTTAATTTTACGTTTTATTCGTAAGGGTGGGTTTTATCATTTGATTTAAGTTTTAGCGCATATCCTTTGTCCTTCTGTTTCCTCCACTCTAGTGCTTTTAGGATGGAGCTCTTAATGTGTTGCAGAATGGCTGGTTTCTCCTTTTTATTCTCATGGTCAGCCAGCCATGGTAATCTGCTTTGTCGTGTTAATCTCTTCAACCTGTTTCTTGCGTTTCTGTGGTTTTCTTCTTCCCTTTTGCCCATTTAAGTGTTTGTTGCCCTTCCGTCGTTCTTGTGGTTTTTCCTTTCGTTCCGTTTTCTGTTGTCAGTCTCGTTTGGTTTATTCTCATCCTTGTGGCATTGTTTTATTCGGAACAAGGGACCGAAGACCTAGCAGTTTGGTCCCTTCCCCCATCTATTAAGCCAACCAATCAGTGTTTAATTGCTGAAACGAGAAATATGCCTCAATCACTATTCTGTCCAATATAACTGTTCTCGCTAACAGTAAATTCTCTGAGGCAACAAGTCATGGGATACCTCCTAATATCGTATTGGTCCTGCTGTTGCCCGACGTAGTGCAGTAACTCGACGTGGAATGGACTCTACAAGTCACTGGAAATCCACCGCAGAAAAGTTGAGCCATGTTACCTCTATAGCCGTCCATCATTGCGAAAGGGTTGTCGGTGCAGAATTTTGTGCACGAACTAACTTCTCGTTTATGTCCCATAAATGTACAATGGGATCCATGTCAGGCGATTTGGGCGACTAAATCATTGTCTCAAATTGTCTAGAATGTTCTTCAAACCAATCGCGAACAATTGTGGCACGGTGACGTGACGCACTGTCACACATAAAAATTCCATTGTTGTTTGGGAATATGAAGTCCGTGAACGGCTGCAAATGGTCTCCAAGTAGCCAAACATTACCATTTACAGTTAATGAGTGGTTCAGTTGGACCAGAGGACCCAGTACATTCTACGTGAACACAGAACACATCATTATAGAGGCACCACCAGCTTGCAGAGTGCTTTATTGACAACGTGTGTCGATGGTTGCACCACACTCGAACCCTACCATCAGGTCTTACCAACTGAAATCGGGACTTACGTGACAAGCATACTGTTTTCCAGTCGTCTGTGGTCCAACCAATACAGTCACGATCCCATGAGAGGCACTGCAGGCGATGTCACTCTGTTGACAAAGGCACTCGCGTCAGTGGTCTGTTGCCACGTCTCATTAACGCTAAATGTTGCATTACTGTCCTAACGGATACGTTCGTCGTATGTCCCATACTAATATCTGCGGTTGTTTCACACCGTGTTGCTTATCTCTTAACACTAAAAACTCTACGCAAACGCTGCTGCTCTCGTTCGTTAAGTTAAGGCCGTCGTGCGCTGCGTTGGCTGTGGTGAAAGGCAATGCCAAATTTTGGTATTCTAAGCATACTCTTGACATTGTGGAGCTCGGAGTACTGAATTTCCTAACGGTTTCCGAAATGAAATGTTCCATAGCTCCAGCTTTCAGCCGGCCGCGGAGGCCGAGCGGTTCTAGGCGCTACAGTCCGGAACCACGTGGCTGCTACGGTCGCAGGTTAGAATCCTGCCTCGGGCATGGATGTGTGTATGTCCTTAGGTTAGTTAGGTTTAAGTAGTTCTAAGTTTTAAGTTTAGGGGACAGATGACCTCATCTGTTAAGTTCAAAAATGGTTCAAATGGCTCTGAGCACTATGGGACTAAACATCTGTGGTCATCAGTCCCCTAGAACTTAGAACTAATTAAATCTAACTAACCTAAGGACATCACACACATCCATGCCCAAGGCAGGATTCGAACCTGCGACCGTAGCAGTCGCGCGGTTCCGGACTGAGCGCCTAGAACCGCTAGACCACCGCGGCCGGCATTTGTTAAGTCCCATAATGCTTAGAGCCATTTGAACCATTTGATTTTTCCAGCTATCATTCCGCGTTCAAAGTCTGTAATTTCCGTCGTGTGGCCGTAACCACGTCGGAAATCTTGTCACATGAATCATCTGAGTACAAATGACAGCTCCGCCAACGCACTGCCCTTTTATACCTTGTGTACTCGATACCACCACCATCTGCATATGTGTATGTCGCTATCCCATGACTTCAGTCACCTCATTATAATACATTAGCATTGCAATATGCCAATAACACAATAGACTAGTGCGCATGGCCAGAAGTTAATGGAATTTTCCGTCATCTGGAAAACGTCAAGAAACACAGTACTACGATTATTTGTGAGGTAGTGCCTGGCAGCTGCTGCTCTCTCCAGATCACAATTTTTGTTACGACAAAATGCTGACACTGTGCATATGGACCGTAGTGCAGTTCACTTGATTTGTTTGCAGATCCCATGACGTAACTGTCTTACAGATCCTCTAATCTCTTTCCGGTACGATCGTTTCACTATACAAAATAGGGTGGTTACTAAAAGAGACCAACAGAGAACATTGCTGTATATGTCTATCAGTCCAGATGTAAATTAATATCGCAGTAATGCAAATATCGGGAAACACGTTACTAGAGACAATACAGTCTTTTACGCTTGGAGACTCAAATTTTTTTACAATAAATGACATTTAAAAAAGCATGTTTGAACTTGAAATCAATTGACGCAACTTAATGTACTGCATCGGTAACTGGGACACCTACCCAGAAACTACTTTTACCCATCGTTTACTAATCAAGAAAGATTTTAAATATTGTTTCAGTCATAACCAACAATGTATAGGCTTGTTTAAATTTGCAATTACATGGTGTAGAGTTGTATGTTGGACGGGATTCGAACCCAGCTCCTAGTCGGATTGTTAACTAAGCACAATAAAATGTTAGATATCGAATTATTTCAGCAGTTGTGAGATAATACACAGAAATAAAGAGACGAAAATACTTTGCCTTAATGGCTTTCTAACCTGCCACCTTTCGCCGTCATTTTCTAGCTGCGAACAGTCGTTGAATATCGGTTCCTTTTAACCAGTAGTGTGATGTGCCCGTGTCTAATCTGGTTATAACATGACGGAAAGTTCTGTGCTGTCTAGGAATCAAACGCTACACATATCATCGTTGTTGGCTCAGCTCGTAGTGAGTTTAATTACAGAATTCTTTTTCAAAGCCGGCACTTGTCGATATTGATGTCAACGCACATAAGAGACGTTAAAAAAATCATGATCAAATTTCATGTTTGGCTTGGGGTGCACAGTCTTCAGTTTGAAATTATAAGGTGAAAAGCTATGCACCGGATCAAGAGTCGAACACAGATACAGTTTTCGTGGAGACCTCGACAAATTTTGAATCTTGGGAAACAACGAAAGCATGGAACTCTTTCGTCCCAAAGGAATGAAATCCCGCGAGAAGGGAGTTCTGAGTTCGAATCCCACGCCTGCGCCAATATTTTCAACATCTCAGGTTCAAATAAAACAAGAAACAAGTGCCCTGTGACCTTACATGGCGATTGATTCGATAATAAAATAAAATGTCTGGCCAACGAATGCTTGCGGGTGCGACTTAGCCTCCACCACGGCCTAGCCTACACCGACTCTCCTCCAGTCGGTAGCGAAGGGGGATCCTCTTATACGTGGGTTTTGAAACACGTTGGAACCCTACAGAGTTCAGTTGGTGATGCCAGAGGTGAAGAGGGTCTGTTCGCTCTTGTTAAAAGTGATTGCTTGATGTGGAAACGAACCCACACATTAAACTTGCTGAACAGGAATTAAAGCAACAGATCATCGAACTGCACATATAGTTAGCTCTTAATTTTGTCGTAACGAAGGACACTCTACTCTGGATTATAATTGTGACTCCCTGGAAGTTCCGGCCGATGTGGCCGACGGCGGAGGTTCGAGTTCTCCCTCGGGCATGGGTGTGTGTGTTTGTCCTTAGGATAATTTAGGTTAAGTAGTGTGTAAGCTTAGGGACTGATGACCTTAGCAGTTAAGTCCCATAAGATTTCACACACATTTGAACATTTCGATGAGGCCGAGCGGTTCTAGGCTCTTCCGTCTGGAACCACGCGACCGCTACGGTCGCAAGATCGAATCCTGCCTCGGGAATGGATGTTTGTGATGTCCTTTGGTTAGTTAGGTTTAAGTAGTTCTCAGTTCTACGGGCTGATGACCTCAGATGTTGAGACTCATAGTGCTCAGAGCCTTTTGAACCATTTGAGCCCTGGAAATTGACTACAGCCCGTTCAAAACATTCATTTTATGGTTGGTCCGCGTTGCCACTCAGCAGCTAGCAGCAGATATCTGCACAAACTGACAACACGGTAGGATTAGAAAATTTCTGCATGAAATGCTGCTTTCCACTTGAGCTATTATGGTGTTGTATATATAAGGGTTGAAACTTAAATAGCTGCAACAATTTATTCACAACCGAATGTTACATGTTTTCACCTGTTACTGTCCTTCAAAGTAGTCACCAGCGTTGTGCAGAACCCGTTACCAGCGACGTTGAAGGTGTAGTATACCGTTAGCAGAGCCTGTTCTGTTGATGGTGCGAATGGAGCGGTCTACTGCCTGTCGAATCTCTGGAATAGTTCTGAAGCGAATACCACGAAGTGGTTCCTTCACCTTCGGAATCAAATCAAAGTCACAAGGACTTAAGTCCGTTGAGTACGGTGGATGGTACACTACTTCCCAGTCCCATCGACCTAACAGAGCAGCCATTGCTGGCATTGTCGTTCAAAATGATGGGTGGGTTGCGCAGAAAATGTCGCCGCTTCTTTCGCAAAGCTGGTCGTAGGTGATGCTCCAAAAACGAACAGTAGTACAGTCCACTGACGGTCTGCCGTGGAGGAACGTAGTGCGTTAGGATAACACCATCACAGTCGTATACGAGAATCACCATAACTTTAGACCGCTCCATTTGCACCATCAACAGAGCAGGCTCTGCTAACGGTATACTACGCCTTCCACATCGCTGGCAACGGGTTCTACACAACGCTGGTGACTACTTTGAAGGACAGTAACAGGTGCAAACATGTAACTCTTTTGTATCGGTTGTGAACAAATAGTTGCCACTATTTAAGTTCCAACACTCGTACACTGAGGTGACGGAAGTCGTAGGATAGCGATAGGAACATATACAGATGGCGGTATTATCACGCACACAAGATGTAAAAGGGCAGTGCAGCAGCGGAGATGTCACTTGTACTCAAGTGATTCATGTGAAAAGGCGTCGTAGCCGGCCGGAGTGGCCGAGCGGTTCTAGGCGCTACAGTCTGGAACCGCGCGAACGCTGCGGTCGCAGGTTCGAATCCTGCCTGGGGCATGGATGTGTGTGATGTCCCTAGGTTAGTTGGGTTTAAGTAGTTCTAAGTCCTAGGGGACTGATGACCTCAGAAGTTAAGTCCCATAGTGCTCAGAGCCATCTGAACCATCTGAAAAGGCGTCCAATGTCATTATGGCCGCACGACGGAAATTACCAGAATTTGAAGTCGAAATAGTAGTTGGAACTAGACCCATGGGAAATTCCATTCCGGAAATCGTTAGGGAATTCAGTATGCCTAGATTCACAATGTCAAGCGAGTGCCGAGAATATCAAATTTCAAGCATTACCTCTCACACCAGACAATGCAGAACAGGGGGGTTTGCTTAGAGTTATCAGTGCTAACAGATAAACAACACTGCGTGAAATCACTGCAGAAATCAATGTGGGACGTAAGACGATCGTATTTGTGAGGACAGTGGCTCGAAATTTATCAGTAATTGGGTATGGCAGCAGACGACCGACGCGAGTGCCTTTGATACCAGCACGACATTGCCTGCAACGTCTCTCCTGGGCTGGTGTCCGTATCGGTTCGACCCTAGACGACAGGAAAACTAGACTTGTCACATGAGTCCCGATTTCAGTTGGTAACAGCTGATGGTAGGGTTAGAGTGTGGCGCAGCCGCCACCCCTCCCCCCCCCCCTCCCCCCTCCCCATGAAGCCGAACGGGTTGTTACAATCCGAGCGCAAACAGCACCCTATGGATGAAGTCTTTATTTATTTTGTGGGGTCCCTTCCCGGTACTAGGAAAGGAAATCGTTATATTCCTGTGGTCGTTGACGCGTTTTCGCTATTTGTTTGTCATGTTTCTAGCCATGGGGTTACTGCCGCTATTACTGTCAGACACCTCGCCACCAAGTTCTCCTGGTTTGGCCTTCCTAAGGCGCTGGTGAGCGATAACGCTCCTACGTTTGTTTCTAAACAATTTAAACAATTTTGTTTGCGCAGTGCCATTAAGCACATCACTACCACGCCATGTTATCCTCAGGCATCCTTTGCCGAAAGAGTTAACCATTATTTACGTCGGCCTTGATTCTATATCATGATGCGTCCCCGAGTAAATGTGTTACCCTCCCTCGGCTCAACATCGCGTTTAATTCCACTCAACACGAAGGTTCGAAGGCTAATTCTGCCGCCCTTATGTTGTCGTATCCCCTCATCTCTCCACTATCTAACTTGTGGAACATTAATGATCTTCTGCCCGCATCTATCACTCCTGATACCCTTACGGAAAATTGGCAACGGGCTAGGAACAATGTCGAAGTGGCCTATCGTCAACAGGCAAAGCGCTATAACAAGGGTAGACGTCACTTTCAGAGCAAGGTAGGAGATAAGATCTTCATTAGGAACGACGGCAGGCGAGCTCAGGATGGCGTTAGATGCTTTGGTAAGTTCACCCCCGCTTCATCGGTCCGTGTTCCATTGTTAAGGTTCTGGGGACGGTTAACTTCCTGGTCGAGGGTTTAGCTACCGGTAAGGTCCTCAGAGTCCACCGGAGTCTAGTCATGCCAGTCAGCCTCCCGACTTTTCTCAAATTTGGGAATAATTGGTTTAAGGGTAGGGGAGGTTGAGCCGTGGCGGATCTAATATTGGCGTTATGGCTTTCCACTGGCGCCATTAGCTGCTTAGGTCGTGTATCGCCAACTAAGGTCTTTGGTCGAGGAGTGCGTGTTGTTCGTCTGGCGGGGCCTGTGGAGGCCAGTTGGCTGAGGGACACGTGATTGGCAAGTTGTAGGTTTTCGAGGACTCAGGCTGTCCGTTGCAGGTCTCGAGGAACGGCGCAAGGATTAATCTTTCGGGGTCAAGACTGGCCGGCTCGCTTAAGAATTGGTAGCGGCAGGCGGCACGAGGAGAGAAGAACGTCGCATGCAACCTGGTCGACACGTTCCCGGCCTACTCTGCAAACTTAAGGTTTACGCCACCTCGACGATCGTCTGTGTTGGTTGGAAGCAATAATGCCCCAGCTGGAATCCCGCAAATCGCGGCTCCTTCTCACCTAAGTGAAGTTAAGTGTTGTTTTCTTATTTTGACCACTTGACATTGTAAGGCCATGCCTGTGTTATATGAAATGGAGCCTATTATATTGATGCACCTACCAGTGTTCGAGCGCATGAGCATCGATCAGTGATACTAATTCCAATTTTTGTTCTAGGCCATATTTCGTGCAAGGGTAAGAGTATTCCCTGTGATAGGTTTCGTGGAGGGAACGATTTGAGGCTCGATCTGTGTGGGAAGTAATATGGTATATACGTATGTAAGTGTTATTGAATCAGCGAGTGCTGACATGATTGGAATGAATATTAGTGGTTTTCAGTAACGTTAAATTTAATCTATTGGTAACCGCTTGCCGTTAATCTATATATTTCCTTTTTACTTCCCGGCCATTTTTGGGGGAAGCTTTATTTCCGCAAATTACTGTTCCATTTTCATCTGTATTGGCAGGGCAGCTTTAGCGGAAAACGGCGCGTTCCTATTATCTGGGCCCGGAGCAAATGGTTCAAATGGCTCTGAGCACTATAGGACTTAACATCTGAGGTATTCAGTCCCCTAGATCTTAGAACTACTTAAAACTAATTAACCTAAGGACATCACACACATCCATGCCCGAGGCAGGATTCGAACCTGCGATCGTAGCGGTCTCGCGGTTCCAGGCTGAAGCGCCTAGAACCTTTCGGTCACACCGGCCGGAGGCCCGGAGCAGAAGCGTGTTTGTTGGCGCGGCGGCACTCCGAGCGTCGCACGGCGTCTGCATTGGTCGCCACCGCGACTAGCCCTGTCGGTGTTCAAGAATGGTTCAAATGAGTCTGAGCACTATGGGACTTAACATCTGAGGTCATCAGTCCCCTAGAACTTAGAACTATTGAAACCTAACTAACCTAAGGACATCACACACATCCATGCCCACGGCAGGATTCGAACCTGCGACCGTAGCGGTCGATCGGTTCCAGACTGTAGCGCCTAGAACCGCTCGGCCACTCCGGCCGACGTGTCGGTGTGGCTAAATTAATTAAAGTTGATCCTTTGACGCGCACCACAGAGGAGTGTCGTCGGTCGTGCGGGGACCAGTAGTGAGATCTGTTCGGTGAATTTAAATAGCTCAGGAGCTTAAGGCGTGTTTGCCAAGTTTGAGGTTTTTCCTCATTGTTAGCACCCTTGTCACTACATCTACATCTACATCTACATTTGCGTGATTGCTCTGCTCTTCACAATAAAGTGCCTGGCAGAGGGTTCAATGAACCACCTTCGTGCTGTCTCTCTACCGTTCCACTCTCGAACGGCACGCGCGAAAAACGAGCACTTAAATTTTTCCGTGCGAGCCCTGATTTCTCTTATTTTATCGTGATGATCATTTCTCCCTATGTAGGTGGGTGCCAACAGAATGTTTTCACAATCGGAGGAGAAAACTACCTCTCAGCGTGTGCAGTTTAAGACCTGTTATTTATCAAGATAAACTAGCGAACATTGCCTTGATCCACAGTCATTAGCTACTACTCTTGCTGCGAAGTTTGGCTGCTCGTTCCTTGTTGGCTGTCATAGCCGTCTGCTGTAGCTCTCAGCTTACTTTGAATTTTGAGCAACTGATTAGTTATTAAAAATTGTGTTGAAGTTTCTGCTGGTCTGTACCATGTTCAGGTACATTTAAAATGTATTTGCTTCAACTTATCTTGAAATTTGGGCAATTGTATATTTATTAAGCCTTGTTGTTAATGGTTGGCTGCGATATAGGGGTGGTGATTTATGTTTAAATATTATACCTTTCTAGTTGGTCTGTTTGAGGGACTGTGTAGTTTATTGTTTATGTGATTTTGTTAAGGGTTATCCGCTGATAAGCGGCCTCCCAACAGCTTCAATCAGTGGCGTGTCTTGTGAGAAACCTGCCATTTGGATGAAAGTTGTTCAACTGTGTTCAGGTAGGCTTGAAATTTGTAAGTACATTTAACAGCTGTTACCGTAACTCATTTGGTTGATAAACTTGTTTGTTGAACCTGCTTGCAGCCACGCTCAGTTGATATAACCTTTGTTTTGGGAACTCTGTACTTCCGATTTTAAAGTCCTGTTCTTGACGATACAGTTGTTAAAGTTTTTTTTATTTTTTTTAATGAAGTGAGTAATTCTTATTACATTTGATGGCTGTTACTGTAACTCATCTGATTGATAAGACTGCTTGTTGAACCTGGTTGCAGCCAAACTTAGTTGATGCAACAGTTTTGTTTTCGGGAACTCTGTACTTGCGATTTTCATGTCCTGGTTTAAATGGTAAAATTGTTAAAATTGTTTTTTTTAGTGACTCGCTCAGATTTCTGATTCCTTTACTAAGTTTCTGAAACTGCAATGTTAATATTGTAATTAAGTAATAAAGTGTATTACACTAAACAACAAATAATAAATGTGTGTAGAATGAGATTTTCACTCTGCAGCGGAGTTTACAGTGATATGAAACTTTCTGGCAGATTAAAACTGAGTGCCGGACCGAGACTCGAACTCGGGACCTCTGCCTTTCGCGGGAAAGTGCTCTACCAACTGAGCTACCCAAGCACGACTCACGCCCCGTCCTCACAGCACAGGTACTGGCAGAAGTAAAGCTGTGAGGAGGGGGCGTGAGTCTTGCTTGGGTAGCTCAGTTGGTAGAGCACTTGCCCGCGAAAGGCAAAGGTCCCGAGTTCGAGTCTCGCTCCGGCACACAGTTTTAATCTACCAGAAAGTTTCAATAAATGTGTGTGTCCACCTTCCATGTTTTTTCCTTCAGTTACCCATAACCTAGTTGTGAGGTATCACGTACATTTTCGTGATCACTGCTGCCAGCAATTATCTACAATGGGTACACTCCTACCAAGTCTTCCTGCAATATTTCAGGAGAAAAATCCAGCATCTCGTAGCCGTATTACACGACCTAGTTCAAATTCAGTGGGGTGTTGATAATGGCGTCTTATTCGCCTTAAAGGTGTTATTGACTAAAATCATCTCAAGACGACCAATCTCAAAGGTAACTAACGCTCACGAACCTCACAGTATGTATTTAAACCAAACCTGACTTTGATTCTCATACTGGCGCTACTACCGCCATTCTTATGCGACTGGAGCGAAATCTTAATAGACATCATCTTTCAGATGTAGAAACACGCCTACCAACTTTGCCTATGTCACACAACTCCATCTTGGTGTCGCTGTTTTTTTTCGTCAGCGTAATTTAAGACAGTGTTCTGGAGAGGTGTAATTATGAATGTTTGTTTTCGCCTGATAGGAATTGGCAATATGTCTAATCATGAAGAAGGCGTATTGCTTACTGGCTGGAAATGTTTAATGTGTTAACCATGTCTAGCGCTTCAGGAGGTGAAACTGACTTTTGTCGAGATGTGTTATGATTGTATTACATTTAAGTGTAATCGTCGTTCGTGTGACTGGCAGAGGGTTAATCATGCAATTGTTAATACTGCAGGGGGCTACCCTAGGGGAATGTTGCATACTTTAGCAGCCAGATTGGCTGTTTTGTGAGCAGGTAAGACAAATATGCGCAAGGAAATAGTGACTATGGGGATAAACCAGGAAGATATAGCAGAGAAAAGAACACAGTTTTGAGGAGTTGAGTTACTCCACAGCACGTGAAGAAGAGGCAGAAAAAATTCGCTGAGTGGTTGGCTAAAAACGATGACCAGGATGTTTCTTCGGCCACAAGGAAAATGAGAAATTTTGAGAGGCTTGGAAGACAGGAAGAGGGTAGTACTTGCACAGAAGTGGAATGTATGGAGACAGAAGTTAGCAATGCAAGTTTAATTGATGTGTTTTCTCCAACATTTTGTGAAAATGCGACGTCTGAATCATCTGTAGTGACAGATAAATTGAATGTGTGCTGCACTGAAGTGAAAGAGTGTATGAATAGGAACACGGATGCTACTGATTTACGTGCCATAATATCTACCATACTGGGTGAGAAAGGATGTTGTTTCGAGCCTGTAGAGCCTCAGCCAGATGTATATGGAAGTACGTGTGCTGATTATTTTTCTATCGTGCAGATAGGAACTGTTGACGGTAATTTTCTTGTAGATAATGCGGAGGTTGTACAGGAAGGTATTGATTATGTTAATAGTGCTGCAGATGTTATGAGTAATGAAGTGACACAGACGCATTTGTTTCCAAAGGTTGCAGATTCATCACGACTCGTGACGGCACAATCTCCTCAGAACTAGGTAGGTTCAAATAGCTCTGAGAACTATGGGACTTAACTTCTGAGGTCATCAGTCCCCTAGAACTTAGAACTACATAAACCCAACTAACCTAAGGACATCACACACATCCATGCCCGAGGATTCGAACTCGCGACCTAGAACCGCTCGGCCACTCCGGCCGGCAGAACCAGGAAGGGGGTAGGAGAAGAAAGAGGAAATACACTACTGGCCATTAAAATTGCTACACCACGAAGATGACGTGCTACAAACGCGAAATTTAACCGACAGGAAGAAGATGCTGTGATATGCAAATGATTAGCTTTTCAGAGCATTCACACAAGGTTGGCGTCGGTGGCGACACCTACAACGTGCTGACGTGAGGAAAGTTTCCAACCGATTTCTCATACACAAACAGCAGTTCACCGGCGTTGCCTGGTGAAACGTTGTTGTGATGCCTCGTGTAAGGAGGAGAAATGCGTACCATCACGTTTTCGACTTTGATAAAGATCGGATTGTAGCCTATCGCGATTGCGGTTTATCGTATCGCGACATTGCTGCTCGCGTTGGTCGATATCCAATGACTGTTTGCAGAATATGGAATCGGTGGGTTCAGATGGATAATACGGAACGCCGTGCTGGATCCCAACGGCCTCGTATCATTAGCAATCGAGATGACAGGCATGTTGCAGGTCCTGAACGGGCCTTTCTGGATACAGAAAATGTTCGACTGCTGCCCTGGACAGCACATTCTCCAGATCTCTCACCAACTGAAAACGTCTGGTCAATGGTGGCCGAGCAACTGGCTTGTCACAATACACCAGTCACTACTATTGATGAACTGTGTTATCGTGTTGAAGTTGCATGGGCAGCTGTACCTGTACACGCCATCCAAGCTCTGTTTGACTCAATGCCCAGGCGTATCAAGGCCGTTATTACGGCCAGAGGTGGTTGTTCTGGGTACTGATTTCTCAGGATCTATGCACCCAAATCGCGTGAAAATGTAATCACATGTCAGTTCTTGTATAATATATCTGTCCAATGAATACCCGTCTATCATCTGCATTTCTTCTTGGTGTAGCAATTTTAATGGCCAGTAGTGTGTGCTTGGAAGACTACTGGTCTGGTCTGGTCTAAAAGGCTAAATCCTTTCAGTGGAAAGTGCCTGAGCATTGTGAAGTTCACGAAATTCGCAAAAATTATCCCTCGACGACACATGGTGGAATTTGGGGGAACATTTCTCCAGCTATGGGAAATCGTGGCCAGTGATAAGTAGTCGCAACATTCGTCTGCCAGGAAGGATGTACCGGTTACACTGCAGGGAAAAACTCTAAGATTCGATTCTTATGATGCGGTACAACAAGCTGCAAGGGAAACGTAACTCTGCATGAAGGATTCTGTGGCTCTGAGCACTAAGGGACTTAACATCTGAGGTCATCAGTCCCCTAGAACTTAGAACTACTTAAACCTAACTAACCTAAGGACATCACACACATCCATGCCCGAGGCAGGATTCGAACCTGCGACCGTAGCAGTCGCGCGGTTCCGGACTGAAGCGCCTAGAACCGGATGGCCACCACGGCCGGCGAAGGATTCTGCCTGTGATTAGCATTACAGTGAGAGCAATAGACGGAACTACCTGTCAACGTATTGTGTGTGGTAGTACCGTATGTGATTTATGTGTGAGCTTAGTCTTAGGGATATATTTTCCTGGGGAAACGTAAGGGAACCTTTCGTTCTATAGACCAAGTTTCAAAAGATGTACCAGAGCAGTGGGGAAACAGGAAGAAATATCAGACGGAACAAATGGATTGAACAGGACCATTTTCTATGAAAAAACGATTTGTTAAGAGGGAAAGGATTTCACAATATTATTTTTTTAATTTATTGCGTTGCCAAGCGCCGAACGAGCTATGAACGTGAGCTTTCCCGCTACTATAAGCATCTGCATCATCTGGTCTACTGAGAGGCAGATCGCTCTCCAATGAACTCAGATACTAAATTACGAACTGTACACAAATAATTTAACGATATTATGGGGTGGCTATATTAAATTTCTCTTGGGTGTTGGGCTTCGCAAAATCGTTAAGGGACATTGCATGGAAAAGGGATTCACTAACAACGGAATTAAAACATTTGCCCACGTGAATCTACGCCTATTTTAATCATTATCAGTGTGCAAAAGTAAAATAATGACGTTAATATGGGTTTTAATGAAGCACATAACAAAAACATTTATGTAGAATATATAAATGAGATACAACGAGCACTGATTAACTTGACAAAGTTATTGCTAAAGTAATCGGAAATCAGAAACAAGGCCTCCTTCTCCCGCATCTCCTGTCCGTGCTGCGAGAATCCACGTCACAAACATAAACCTCCAACTGTAAAAAATGCATTAAACCCTGGACAATGAGAAAGCTGTTAAGGCACTGTCTGTTCTCCCACCAAAGAATCGGTGTAAACAGTCTTTGAAACAGTCACTTTCCCACCGATGCCATTTTTAGAACATTCTGTGTTGCTTTCCTACGTTATAAATTTCTTCTTTAGTCTGGCAATCTGTGATTTTTCTGCCCATAAAATTTTCAGATGTCAGCTCCAAGTTTCAGACTCTGTAGAGGTTTTTAGAATTCCCAATGAGATCATCTCGCACCTTTTGCTGGAAGAATTCCTCATGCCACAGTGACTAGTCCCTCGCTGACATCCAGTTGCTTTCAGCGGGAGACAGAAGACCTAGTAAAAAAGCGGAATAGTGTCGTTTTCTTCGAGAGACAAGAAATAAGGATCTATTCAAACAGTTTCCCACTTCACCGACCTTCCGAGAACTCGCTAGGCTGAGTACAGTGCCCAGTGCAAAGTGTGTTTTGACCAAGTTGGGCCTGGTTGCAGAACAGCCATTTATTTTATTCAGGCGGGTCTCACTATGATTCATTATTCTTCGCGTTTTAGTTGAACCCATGCCGGATGCACTGGCCGCCTAAAGCTCAGGGAAAAAAAATGGCAAGGCCGCCAGAATCAATGTTGGTCAGCAGAGTAACTGTACTCTAGGTGATCTGAGGCACGGTTCTCAGATGTATGCCGCTTTACTTTGGACGGTATCTATGCTGGGATCTCAGCCCACAGCCCCTGCTGGAGCATCTGCTGAAGGCTTGTAAGCTAAGTTAACTATTCCCAGTTCTAAAATTCCCAATGTCAACCTTGGCAGCTGCGCGGTCAGCGCGGTGAATTGCTAACCGAAGGGGCCATTTTCGATTCCTGGCCAGGTCAGATATGTTCTCTACTCGGAGACTGGATGTTGTGTTGTCCTTACGTTCGTATCGTCATAACTGACTTTCCAGAGATGAGATAGCTGTATGAGCACGTCCTGATAGCCAATTAAAATGCAGTCAGAATAGAGAAGGTTAATGGATAGGTGAAGATGACTTTACCCTTACAATCGCTTATGTTATTGTCATAATTAGCAACAAATATAAATCGATCGGCAGAAACATGACTAATTGTGAGAAATGGAAATCATAGAATAAAATAAGATGTGTCAGGCATAATGGATCTATTGAGTAATGCTTATAGGTGAGAAACGAGGAAATTTTAATGAACTTATAGCTACGTGATATGGACTGTGTTGCCCATAGCCAATAAGAAATAGTTAAGTGTAAGGTTGTCACAGATGCTGTTTCACAATTGTGAGGAATTTGTAGAGCAAATCTTTTTTTATTATTAAATCGTTGTTAGAGCATAAGTTGAGAGTTAGGAATTTGTTATTATCACTTTGCTAGTTTACATGTGGTAAATTGATGGAGTAATGGCCATATGTAAAAAGGAGAGAAGCCGGTGGACTAATCATGAAAGAATGCCATTTAAATTAAACACACAGCCAGTGAATCTTGTAACTTAATGTGACTATTGTGAGGGAAAATTTGAATGTACTCTGCATAATAGTTAATTTGTAGGATGTATGTTGAGCAGTTGTAGAGTTACATGCCGGCCGCTGTGACCGAGCTAGGCGCTTCAGCCTGGAACCGCGCTGCTGCTACGGTCGCAGGTTCGAATCCTGCCTCGGGCTTGGATGTGTGTATTTTCCTTAGGTAGGTTTAAGTAGTTCTAAGTCTAGGGGATTGATGACCTCAGATGTTAATTCCCATAGTGCTTAGAGCCATTTGAACCATTTGAGAGATGCCATGGGCAGCAGAAAGACAGAGCCGCTGTCACATTGGTCACCTTATCGCTTCATGTCCGAGCCATAGTTCTGTTGTGGCTTACGTGACAGAAAACGATGCTTTAGTAAAACAAATATGGATTAAGTCCGTATAAATACTCGTCATTTTTAGTGAAATGTATTGTAGTCCGCCAGAAATGAGTCTGTGTGGATCAAAAAATCACCATATCTGGACTCGGTCCCTGCTAGCTGTGGCGCTGTTTTTAGCGCTGAGACCAATGCTGTGGACTGAGCGCCCTCCAACTGGTGGGCCACCTGTGGGCATACCATAGTTATTGCCGACCTCGTACCCTGGAAGTCTATAGCTTCAGCCCGCGGCCATGCAGCTGCTCAGCCGGCACTGCTTCTGCGTGCAAGCTCCAAGATGCCAGCCTCTGCTCGTGTGGACAGAGGCAGCTGCTCCTGTGAGTTAAATTATCCACGCTGGATTCCTTATGTTAACAAATCCATTCCATCTCTCGCCATAGTGACCATTCATCCCCAGTCGTTACAGCAAGTATAGCTATTAAAACAGCAATGCTTCACCCCACCAACCCCCATTTTAGGAAAGAAAACGATGCATCATAGTCTACATTAAAAAATTGTAATAGACAGTATTGACGATTTAATATGGATTTTTATTGCTTTCGATTTTAAGCCTGCTTGATGTTACGTTCTAGTGTTGGAAAATAAATGAATTTTCATCACATGACATTTCCACAAGCTTTTCAGTAATGCTTCGCCTCATGAAACATCATTCTATCGCGGCGGGAGAGGATAATGCAACATATTTTACACTAGAAAAATATAATTGATATTACTGGTAAACTAATATACGCTATCTCATCAAAAATATCCAGACACCTGTTATGGACATTACTGTCGAGTATCTCCACTCTGCACCTTGTAAGTTGGCTGTTTAGGTTTTTTTATTGGTAACGCCACCTCTGTATGAAAATCGCTGGCTGTGCTGTGTGCAGTCTGTGTCTGCTTTGCATTGTTGTAATACTCGCCATTGTAGTGTTGGGCAGCGGCAGCTGGATGTGAACAGCGCGTAGCGTTGCGCAGTTGGAGGTGAGCCGCCAGCAGTGGTGGATGTGGGGAGAGAGATGGCGGAGTTTTGAAATTTGTCATGAACTGCTATATTTATATATGATGATATCAAGGTAAATACATTGTTTGTTCTCTATTAATATCTTTCATTTGCTAACTATCCCTATCAGTAGTTAGTGCCTTCAGTAGTTTGAATCTTTTATTTAGCTGGCAGTAGTGGCGCTCGCTGTATTGCAGTAGCTTGAGCAGCGAAGATTTTTGTGAGGTAAGTGATTTGTGAAAGGTATAGTTTAATGTTAGTCAGGGCCATTCTTTTGTAGGGAATTTTGAAAGTCAGATTGCGTTGCGCTAACAAAATATTGTGTGTCAGTTTAAGCACAGTCATGTATAATTCTTCAGAAGGGGACGTTTCAACTTTTATGACGGCTTGAACTTTGTTGGGGGCATTTTCAGTGGGGTGTCTGAAAATATGTGGAGGAATGGCAGCCCAGTCTTCCTGAAGAGTCAAGATCGGAGAACTTACAGATTGATGTGAAGAGACTCTATCCATACCAATGCTGCTAGCATTGATGATATCCTTCGTCTCCACTGAAGAGTCTTTTGGGAAGTTCCTCTATACAGCGGGGAGTCCGAGAGTGGCTGGATCTCATGAGCTGTCTATATGGTCTCCCGTCACTTCAGTTAGGCCACACTCTCCGTTTTCTGTAGTAATCACTAAGTACGCTCAGGTTTTGTGTGAGCACATTTTCCCGATTCTCTGTGAGTTTGATTCGAAATGTAATGGCAGTATCAACTCTGTAGCAGAACTTCGTGGATGCAGTTTCTGGTATGTCATTTATGTGCATGTTGAACGACATGGGCCCAGGACGGACCCTTGTGGTAGATCGTTCTTGACTGTGTACGACTTACTCGTTTCATCACTAAGGCCGTCCTGGCAATACCGGTTCTTCAACATGTTGAACAATATTGTTGTTAGTCTTAAGCAAGGTACAGTTCTCTCTACTTTTAACGTTAGTCCACCCAACCACGTTGTATTGCAAGCCACAGTTAGGTTTACAAACGCTACTGTAGTTTTCAGTCTTTTCTGGAAACCAGCTTCGATATAAGAAGTAAGCTCCAGTACTTGTTCACAGCAGCTTCGGTTTTGCCCAGTATTAACAGACTGAATGCTACGATTTATAACTACAGAATGGACGGTGAGTTTGACGCTGTGGAAGATTGTCTAAATTATTAAACGCGAATAAACAATGTTTACGACGTGTTCCACTGTATCCTTTCACCTCTATAGCTGAGTGGCCAGTGCAGCTGACTGCCATGTGCGTTTGAATTCCAGGCACTGTCAGACTGGAACTGCACTCATCTCCATGATGGTAGTAGCTAAGGAGCTAGTTGACTGAGTAGTAAGAGCACCATGTCTGCTAACCCGAGAAGAGCCGGGAGAGCAGTGTGCTGACACCATGCCAGTCCGTGTCAGATCTTGATGACGCCATTGGATGAGGATGACACAATGATCGGCCAGTTAGTTGGGCCGAATTGGTCTACCTGCGCGAGAATAGCAACGCTTTTCGTGCCACTATACTCTGTACCACTCGCTTCCATATAGTGAAAAGTATCGGATAGCTGTTTGTTCAAAAAATTCCGAAGCGTTCGTAATTTAACGCCAGTGGTGTGTTGGATCGAAATGCGGTTGGCATCCATGCACATGCCTATGTTTAATGTGTAACTGCCGGAAGTTTCATCGTTGGATGCCAGTTAGATACCGTTCAGTGCTGTATTGAGTAGAACGTTGTGCCACACAGTTTGCGAATTTCGAGATAGTAGCGTTAGAGGAGCAAGGCGTCTGCATTAAATTTTGATTGAAACTCAAGAAAACCTTAACAGACACAAAACTCATGGTGCAGGAAGCCTACGATGATTGTGCTTAAGCCGTACTTGGTGTTAAGAATTTCTCACGTGGTTTAAAAATGGCCTGACGAAAGTTAAAGATGACCCTCCTTCAGGATGCCCTTTGACGTCTACCGACGACGCTCATGTGAGGAAGGTCAACGAAATCATGCGTTCCAGTCGAAGACTGACTGTACGAGAGATTGCAAAAGAATGTAACATTCCAGTGGGATCATGTCATGAAATCCTGACACAGCATCTTGGAATGCATCCTGTGGCCGCCAAGTTCACCCCACGGGTCATGAGTCAAGACCAGAAAGACCAGGGACCGATGACCAAGCTGTGTGGTCCCTTCTCCCCCCCCCCCCCCCCCCTTTTACCGCCGCAGTCTGTGAAGGGCTTTTGTTTGGACCGCGCATATGACACAGTGTTGTTCCTTAACAATGTCATAGCTGGTGATGAGACGTGAGTCTACGGTTATGTTGAGACCAACCTTCAGTCTTTACAATGAGTCGGGAAATGTTCTCCAAGAGAAAGAAAAGCTCGTCATGTCAGGTCAAATGTCAAAGCCATGCAGATAGTTTTCTTTGACTTTGAAGGATTAGTTCATTATTTTTACCTGTGGCCTCTAGGGACGTTATTAATAAAACTACCAAACACTGTCACTTGCATATCAAAGGTTTATTTTTCCTTGGGTACCCTTGAAACCACTGTTTCAAAGTTGATTCACGGCGGCCAGTAGATTATAGAAAAAATATTGTATGTGTAAAGGAAATTTTCATCAATCGCATCACAGTCAGCTTTTACACTGAAGCGCTAAAGAAACTGGTATAGGGATGCGTATTCAAATACAGAGATGTGTAAACAGGCAGGAAACGGCGATGCGGACGGAAACGCCTATATATAAAAAAAGTGTTTGGCGCAATAGTTAGCTCGGTTAATGCTGCTACAATGGCAGGTTATCAAGATTTAAGAGAGTTTGAACGTGGTGTTATAGTCGGAACACGAGCGATGCGGCACAGCATCTCCGTGGTAGCGATGAAGTGGGGATTTTCACGCACAACCATTTCACGAGTGTACCGTGAATATCAGGAATCCGGTGAAACATCAAATCTCCGACATCGCTGCGGCCGGAAAAGGAGCCTGAAAGAACTGGACCAACGACGACTGAAGAGAATCGTTCAACGTGACGGAAGTGCAACCGTTCCGCAAGTTGCTGCAGATTTCAATGCATCCCCCGGGTCCGTCACCAGTGACATTGGACTGTTGATGACTGGAAACACGTTGCCTGGTCGGACGAGTCTCGTTTCAAATTGTATCGAGCGGGTAAGGAGACAGCGTGATGAATCCATGGACCCTGCATGTCAGCAGGGCACTGTTCAAGCTGGTGGAGGCTCTGTATTGGTGTGGGGCTTGTGCAGTTGGAGTGATATGGGACCCTTCATACGAATAGATATGGCTCTGACAGGTGACACGTACATAAACATCCTGTCAGATCACCTCCATCCATTCATGTTCATTGTGCATTCCGACGTACTTACCCAATTCCAACAGGACAATGCGACAAGCTACATGTTCAAAATTGCTACAGAGTGGCTCCAGGACCATTCTTCTGAGTTTAAGCACTTCTGCTGGCCACCAAACTCCCCAGACATGAACATTATTTAGCATATCTGGGATGTCTTGCAACGTGCTGTTCATAGTAGATCTCAACTGCCTCGTACTCTCTGTTCTATGGGCTAACCTGCAGGATTCATGTTGCCAGTTCCCTCCAGCATTAGTTCAGACATTAGTCTAGTCCATACGACGTCGTGCTGCGGCACTTTTGCGTGCTCGCGGGGGCCTTGCACGGTATCAGCCCTAGGACGCCTAACGGGGGGTTCGTTGAACCCACAATTTTTTTATGTCCTCTGCTTTTGCCCAAGTAACTTTCATACTACATATTGCCTTTGAGTTATTGTTTGTTGGCTATTTTATGAAACGTTAGTGTCAATACATTTTATAGAAAATTACTGCTTTGAAAGAAAAAATAAATAAACTTATTATGGGTCCAACCCCCCCCCCCCCCCTTAGGCTTACATGCTATAGAAAATTTCCCTTAGAAAATTTCCCTTAGTAGGATTTCGTATTTCTCATCTCTACAGCAATGCAAGTTAGTTTCTTGTTGGCTGGTATTCTTGATATTCACAACAATCGGTTTACTTTCAGAGGAAGTGATTGTTGATGTCAGTCAGGTGTTATTTATCTTGTAAACTTGCAGTGAGTTAGTGCAGTTCCCTACTGTTCACAACCAGACTTAGAAATGACTAAAAGAATACGTGACTTGTCTTTAGAAAGTGTTCTGAATGAAATTTTAGATGAAGAATTTGATTCGGGGAGTGAAAGTGAATATGAGGATGGTGTTATGGAGTATGATTCAGATCGGGAAAGTGATGTGGATGTTAGAGAAGATGAAGACAGCGCAGCTTCAGGCAGTGACCATCAGGATGTTATTGTGGCCAAGTCTGGAAGAAGGTACGTAACCACACAACCTAGAATTCCTTGGAGGTCGGTTGCTAACATAGTAAGAGAGCAGGTGGGAGTAACTCCAGCTGGTGTTTGCCATTCACCTAGAGAAACCTTGAAGTTACATCATGGATGTTATAGTAAAACATTAAAATGAAGAGGCAGTTAGGCGAAATGTTACTTTGACTAATGAGAAAGAATTGTATGCCTTTATAGGAATCCTGATACTTATGAGGGCAAATAAGGACAATTCTGTCAGTGTACACGATCTTTGGTCAGACCTAATTGGTCGGCCAGTTTACAAGGGTATTATGGTAAGAGAATGTTTGAAGGAACTTATTGCAATCATAAGGTTTGATGACAAAAGTACCCGCCAGCTAAGAAGGGAAGCAGACAAGTTCACAGCAGTCCGTGATGTTTTCAACAAAGTGAATGATAGGTTTCCACTACTGTATAAACCAGGGGTCCACCTCACTATTGATGAGATGCTCAGCTTGTTTAGAGGGCGCTGCCCCTTCAAAGTATTTATGAAGCATAAACCGGGCAAGTATGGCATCCTTATACGCATGATGTCCGATGCAGTTGACAGATACGTCATGAATATGGAACCCTATGCAGGTAATGCTCAGAATTTGTCGAAAGAAGAACGGGGTTCAGCAGCTGTCGTCAAACGTCTGGTAGCACCTTTGAAAAATACTGGTCGAAATATTACTACAGACCGATACTACACATCGGTGGATTTGGTGGAAGAGTTATACCAAGACTACAAAGTTACTACAGTAGGAACTCTCCCTTCAAACAGGAAGCATTTTCCAGACATAATGAAGAACACGCCAAATCGAGAGCTATATTCATCAATGTTCTTGTTCACAGACCCATCAACAGGTAGGCCTCCAGTAACTTTGGTGTCCTACATAGCAAAAACGAAACCAAGTGAAAACTTACTGATGTTGTCAACAATGCACTGTTGGAGGAGAGAAGAATAAAACCGAGATAAATGCATATTATAATTCCACTAAAGGTGGAATTGATACCATTGATCAAATGGCGTGTATGTACACCTGCAAGAGGGGAACAAAGAGATGGCCTCTATCTGTATTTTACTCTCTCATCGACATTTCTGCTATCAGTGCAACCACCATATTCATCCAGCAACATCCAAGATGGAATGAAAAGAAACACAACAAATGGAAACTTTATGTTCTGCAAGCTGGGATGGAACTAGTGAAATTGCAGGTAAAAGAAAGAAGTGCCAATGCAAGAGGGTTATCTAATCAAATTGTTCAATCAATGGAGACTATTCTACAAAAGAAAATCAAAGAAGTGACAACAGAAGCACGTCAGCCTCCTGCAGGGAAAGATCGGTGCCATAATTGTGTAAGAGAAGTTAAAACAAATAAGCAGAAGTACAACAATCTGAATCAACCAAAACAGTATTGCGGACAGTGTCATAAACATGTGTGTCACCCACATTGAGAAAAAAATTGTGAAGTGTGTCTCTTGCCTTGAAGTTGAGGACTCAGAGTAGTCTATAGTACAGGGCTATTACAAATGATTGAAGCGATTTCATAAATTCACTGTAGCTCCATTCATTGATATATGGTCACGACACACTACAGATACGTAGAAAAACTCATAAAGTTTTGTTCGGCTGAAGCCGCACTTCAGGTTTCTGCCGCCAGAGCGCTCGAGAGCGCAGTGAGACAAAATGGCGACCGGAGCCGAGAAAGCGTATGTCGTGCTTGAAATGCACTCACATCAGTCAGTCATAACAGTGCAACGACACTTCAGGACGAAGTTCAACAAAGATCCACCAACTCCTAACACCATTAGGCGATGGTATGCGCAGTTTAAAGCTTCTGGATGCCTCTGTAAGGGGAAATCAACGGGTCGGCCTGCAGTGAGCGAAGAAACGGCTGAACGCGTGCGGGCAAGTTTCACGCGTAGCCCGCGGAAGTCGACGAATAAAGCAAGCAGGGAACTAAACGTACCACAGCCGACAGTTTGGAAAATCTTACGGAAAAGGCTAAAGCAGAAGCCTTACCGTTTACAATTGCTACAAGCCCTGACACCCGATGACAAAGTCAAACGCTTTGAATTTTCGGCGCGTTTGCAACAGCTCATGGAAGAGGATGCGTTCAGTGCGAAACTTGTTTTCAGTGATGAAGCAACATTTTTTCTTAATGGTGAAGTGAACAGACACAATGTGCGAATCTGGGTGGTAGAGAATCCTCACGCATTCGTGCAGCAAATTCGCAATTCACCAAAAGTTAACGTGTTTTGTTCAATCTCACGGTTTAAAGTTTACGGCCCCTTTTTCTTCTGCGAAAAAAACGTTACAGGACACGTGTATCTGGACATGCTGGAAAATTGGCTCATGCCACAACTGGAGACCGACAGCGCCGACTTCATCTTTCAACAGGACGGTGCTCCACCGCACTTCCATCATGATGTTCGGCATTTCTTAAACAGGAGATTGGAAAACCGATGGATCGGTCGTGGTGGAGATCATGATCAGCAATTCATGTCATGGCCTCGACGCTCTCCCGACTTAACCCCATGCGATTTCTTTCTGTGGGGTTATGTGAAAGATTCAGTGTTTAAACCTCCTCTACCAAGAAACGTGCCAGAACTGCGAGCTCGCATCGACGATGCTTTCGAACTCATTGATGGGGACATGCTGCTCCGAGTGTGGGAGGAACTTGATTATCGGCTTGATGTCTGCCGAATAACTAAAGGGGCACATACCGAACATTTGTGAATGCCTAAAAAAGTTTTTGAGTTTTTGTATGTGTGTGCAAAGCATTGTGAAAATATCTCAAATAATAAAGTTATTGTAGAGCTGTGAAATCGCTTCAATCATTTGTAATAACCCTGTATATGAACACATCTTTATTTTGTATTGTAATATGTCAATTTTTTCTTCACTCAATCCAATATTTATAACAATTAATAACATTTATAAACCGATGCCTTAGTTAAAATACATAAACCATTTTGAAAGTTGTAATTTTTCGTCAGTAAACTTATTTAATACCTGTGGGCTCCCCGAAAGCCCCCCTCCCCCTTAGGCATCCAAGTTAGAAAAAAAGGCTTGGGCGTCCTAGGGTTAGGCAGGTGTACTAGTTTCTTTGGCTCTTCAGTGTATTTCTCTTACTCTTAAATTAATATTGTAGTTGCTACGTCTACCGAGAATGTTAAAACTAGTGGAAACGACAATTAGAATGAAATCTACAATTTCGAGAAAACCGACTGTGAACCGCCACGTTAAATGTATGTTGCTACCCTAGCGCCTGACACTGCCAGACGGTGTTTCCTGTCACGTCGCCGTCCGAAACTGGTGGGGATCTGTGGCTTCTGGCTCTACGTAACAGAGAATGTAAAACAGGATAACTGTTTTTTGGCCTGCCAACGAGTAGCTGCTGTTAATACAGGTCCAGGTGGTTATCGACTTCCGTTTTAGTTAAACGGTTGACGTCAGAAACAGTAAAATAAATTTATCTTTATCTTAGTGCAAATATGGAAATTACATTAAGACTTAACGTGGTTTAGATATAGACGGAAAACTATATTAATAGTGATAAACAAATGTACTTACGGTTTATGTCTTATACTTCACCGAAATTATAACTATTGGCTTCTTAGCGACACACCAGAGGTCTCTCCCCTCGATATGTTATGAGCGAGGTGATAGTTTTCTGCAAACATCTATTTCACGGAATTCCATGTAATGTAAGCACCGGTTCATCCTAATGCGTCAAAAATGTGTAAATAATTTATTCCAACTGCGACATCTCAAGTCTTATTGCTGTCTCCAGTCACTCATACTACGATGACAGGGATGTAGAAAATTGTGTGTTAGTCGTGAAGAGCTTAAAATACTGTGGAAAGAACAAAGTTGAAAATTAGTTTAAAACCTCCACATTATGTTATATGAAAGTGCGCTCATCAAGAATCATGTTTTCGTTACTTTCTGTGATGCTCGTAGATGACAGTATTCCCTCCTCTTTTTATGGCAGAAGAAAATAGAGCATTCTGTTAAACCGTTTTCCACAAAATCGTCTTTTGTCAACTCCTAAGAATGGCCCAGGTGTTTTCTCAGGTTTTTTTTTCCGCTAAAGTACAGCAGTGATGCATGTTAGTTGTCAGTATGTAGGTAGCATTACGACTCCTTTCCTCTTATGCTGTATAACAAGATAAAGCGATGCAGTCCAGTATATGGAAAAGGTGAGGTGTCACACGAATTCTGTTCCTGACTGCACAACCACTGTGCATTCAATTAGATCTGTTTCAGAGCTTCGTTTCAAATTATATCGATGAATGTGCGACGCTAAACAGAAACGTGGATGACTCTATACGAAAGTTCTCCTGACGCTGCTTCTGGAAAACATAGAACAATATGCGTAAGAAGAAAGATAACTCAGAATGTTATTATTTTAACAGCTAACAGTCGGTAACTTTACAGAAATGAGAATTTATTGTAAAATAAAAGTTAAAATAGTGCGAAAACAGTTTGTGTGTAATGTGTTAATGGTGATGATGTTTGGTTTGTGGGGCGCTCAACTGCGCGGTTATCACCGCCTGTACAAATTCCCAACCTTTGCTCAGTCCAATTTCGCCACTTTCCTGGATGATGATAGAGACAACACAAACACCCAGTCGTCTCGAGGCAGGTGAAAATCCCTGACCCCGCCGGGAATCGAACCCGGACCCCGTGCTCGGAAAGCGAGAACGCAACCGCGAGACAACGAGCTGCGGGCAATGTGTTAATGGGTTACGGTATCCAGTTATTAATCGAGCAGCAAATATTTTGCACTTATTTGTTACATTAAGTTTTGCTTCAACTGTCTGGCATCGTTTTACTTTCCGTCTTAGTCATTTCGGAATCTCTGAAAAAGTTTTGGGCAGTGGTTCTTATCTCAACTTGTTCTTCGGTCAGTAAACGTGGGACTCAACTTGCACAAACATTTAGATAACACATGCTGTGAATCATGTCGAGCACTGAACTGTTGCCTGTGTCTCTTCTGTTGCGATTTCATTCACACATCCGTCCTCTCAAATGAACTTATCAGCTCTTCCTTAATTGTGTCCGGTGGAGGCAGCTCGAGAAGGGCCCCTACGAGGCTCATCTTGGATGCCTATACTCACAACTTTGAGCTGTTTTGCCTATAACCTTACACTGCTGGCGCTGCTAAACACATCTCCTTCCGCACAGTGGAGTCTGAGATGAATTTTCAGCAGTACATTATTCGTTTATAAAAGGAAATTAATGCACACTGTCGACAAGAATCTGCGGCGTTGGTCATTTTGTAAATATAACCTTTATGTAAACTAGAAGAAACTGCAAATAGGTAGTAAATTAAGACGGTGGAGGAGAATGACCACAATCTTACGCTAACAGCGGAGATATTAAATGTGACTGATCAAAGGAGAAAATACAAAAACACAGCGGACGAAACAGAAAAAGCAGAATATAGGACACTAAAAATGTGTTTGTCTAGACGTGGAATGTCCAAAGGCAGACATGGCTAGAAGGTAAATGCCAATCTTTGGAAGCGTGAATGACTGTAGAAAGATAGAAACTGCTTACAGAAAGACTAAAGAATTCTTTGGATAAAAGATAAGACGCTGTATTAACGTCACTAGTTCAGACGGCGAACCAGAACTGAACAAAAAGCAGGCTGAGAGGTGTAAATGATATAAAAAAGGGATTTATAAAGGAATGAAACATGAATACAATATTATGGGAGAAGAAGAGGAATTGGATGAAGATGCGATGTGTAATGCGATATGGCAAGAAGAATTTCACAAAACCGCTGATAGGCCTAACTCGAAACATGGAATCTGGAGTAGGTGCCATTTCCTCAGAGTAAATAAGATCTTCTGGAGAATTCAGTCATTTTCTAAGCAAAATATTGTCAGACTTCAAGATCAATGTAATCATTTCCATAACAAAGAAGCTAGGTGCTTACAGATATGAGTTAGTCAGGAATTCGCTCATCATATTCTACTAGATTGAATATATTGAGTGAGAACGTTATTCCGAGGTTTCGAGCCAACTGATTTAAGAAACTTGTAATTTGCACGTGTTATCGCGTTGCTGTTCGGCAGCAAAGTGATATGCTGTGGATTGTGTGCACTGGTTTTATACCGTGTGCCCATCTTGCCTGAGATATAATCATACAATGATTTCCTCACTATGAAAGTCAACAAGGCTATTATTCTGGTCCACACCAGGCAACTCCAAATAGTCTAATGTCCGAACTGTCAGTGGAAGGTATATTGCATTGGTAGGAGCCTCAACAATCTTATACCTCGTTGCAACTGAGGATTCAAATGGCTCTCAGCACTATGGGACTTACCTGCTGTGGTCATCAGTCCCCTAGAATTTAGAACTATTTAAACCTAAGTAACCTAAGGACATCACACACATCCATGCCCGAGGCAGGATTGGAACCTGCTACCGTAGCGGTCGCGCGGTTTGAGACAGTAGCGCCTAGAACCGCTCGGCCACCCCGGCAACTGAGGGGAAGAATCCGTAAATAGTATGAATCAGACTGTCGTTGAGATAGGAGTTCGTTGCAATGTTACAGTCGACTCGGATTGTGCTGACGGACAGTATGTTCACAGTCTGATCTGACTCGTTAAATTTACTAAGCTCCTTCTTCAAAATCTGCCCTATTGTGAAACACAGTAGGCGCCCTATTGAATCTTTCTGGTCGAAATCAGTCATTGCATTCACAGTCCTTATTTGAGATTTAAGTGTACTGATGTTTGCACGTAGCTCAATACGTTTTCCACACTGTTTTAAATCTTCGTCTAAATCGTCAATATCGTGCACACCAGGTTCTATTTCCACAATGTCTTTTTCACTATTAATATCCAGATGCAGTTTGTTGATAGTGTTGGTGATATCTGGGACGCTGTTGTACGTCTCCAGTACAATCAATACAATACTCCATTCACCAATGCTCAACTCAATTGGCAGGCAGTAATTTGCACATAATACAGATGATCGTTCTTTTAAAGTCAAAGTATACGACATTGCATCTGAACCTCAACTGATGAAGGCCGGTTTAAAGATCCTCATTATATATTCTGCTTCTTCTTCTTAGTAAACGTTAAGAGAAGCATGGTGCATAGATGTCCGGAGAGGTGTGTATTAAAGTCCTGATAGCGCTGAAAATTGTAGAACACACGTCTTTTGCGAGGGAAGTATCGTTTAATTCATATGGTGGTTTCAGGTCACCAAATGAGTCAAAATAGCTGACGGTATCTGCATTTTTCGTAACGTATGACACGCAGTGAGTGCTGGGACCTCCAGCATCTAAATTCACAATACCACATTCATCACTTTTCCACATAGTCTTCGGTAATGTGTCCCACATAAACACACCACGGAATCTTGGAATATGGAATTTTTTTCTAACAAACTTAAGAAGATCACTATTTGTAAATGGCCAATCTGGTAGGACTCCTAATGGGCTTTTTCTTTTATTTATGAACAGACCAAGCCCTTTACTGTAAGGTTTCAAGTATAGTCCTTCTCTAATGGCTGCGGCTTTCATCAAGCGGTTATGTCTTCTTTCTTCTTTTAACTGTGCTTGGGAGTTTTGCGCGTTCCTCACTGTTTGAGCAATAGTTGCTGCACGACCAGCGAGGGACCTTACCGCCGAGAGAGTGGAGAGGGCTGGGATGAAGAGTGGAAGAAAACCACGAGACGTCTTGGGTACTGGTAGGACTCGAGGTGCTTTAATTGATCCTCATCTTCTTACTGCGCCTTTCTGCTTCAGAGCGTTTATAGCTGCATATATCGCTTTCAGGATGCAGCACTTCGAACAGCTGTGCTTCCCGCAATTCTTCTTTAATGCACAAAATGCAGCATTCATAGCTCACTTGAAATTCATCACTCCTAAGCCCAATTTAATTTTTCCGCACGTGGTTTTATCAACTGCAAATGCTGCAGTGCGTTGACCTATACCAGTATCCTTTCTTCTGCGTATCGCCTTAGCCTTATCAGCTAAAATCCTATCTGCAATGTGACGCATCAGAGATCTTTCTTTGCAGCGTATGCAATGTCGTGTTGCATACACGCTGCGTCGAGCAGATTAACCAAGCGTTTCTGAGGCTTTGTTCCTGTTCCACAATAGTTATATCCCGGAATGTGTAATCACACTGGCAGTTTGTATAGAATACCACCACCTCCTCTAATGCATCTCCTAGTATGCATGTTATGCTGATGCAGTGGTTGTGGACTGTACACCCCATTATAGAGCAAATCGTTAGCATCAGTCCAACTGTTTTGTGCTGCAGGAAAACAAAGCCATTTGACTAGCGCTCTATTTCCCCGACGTCTTCTGACTCTTCACGAATAACATATCCCGTTCTGAGCTTCCCTGCAACTCCTCAGTGTAGAAGCAACCTGTAATTTCTTCACCTTCACTATCCTTCAAGGTATAAGTTCTAGGAATCGTTCTTTGCGCCTTTGAAACTGTAAATATCTCTGTTGACCAGTTCGGTAGATATGATTTCTCAAATGCCGTCTTGTGTTTTCAGATACATACCAAATCACCTACATTAGATTTTAGTTTGTGTGGATCCAGCACTTTAATGCGATAGCAAATGCTCAGACACATCCACAACATTTCTACCCGTTTTTGTCGTAACAGGTAATGCACAGACAAATTTGGTGCATGTATCAACAACCAATAGAATATATTTGAATCCATTATTCTCATGTGAATATTCCCTCATTTCTACAAGATCAGCCTGCCATAAGTCATCCAAAACTTTAACCGTAACATACCTAAGAAGGTGTGTTTTGTGTGCTGGTTTTGTGTAGTTACGAAAGTACTGTCTCAGAGATTATTGAAACAGCTTCATTCAAATGAGCTGTATTAGCTGCAGCAGCTGATGCCATGAGCAGACGTAGTCGATCTATTAGCCCGTTGGGGTCGTCATAATATACATACTACAGGATTCGATTGTTCACTGCTTTACGCTCAATGTCAGTACCATCGCCACTGCTGCTGTTGTTGTTGGTTTCACCATCAAGTATTAGTCCGACCCTGGTAGCTGAGTGGTCAGTGTGACGGAATATCATATTTAACGGCCCGGTTTCGATTCCCGGCTGGGTTGGAGATTTTCTCTGCTCAGGGACTGGGTGTTGTGTTGTCTTTATCATCATCATTTCATCTCTATCGACACGCAAGTAGCCGAAGTTGCGTGAACTTGAAAGACTTGGACCAGGCGAACGGTTTACCTGACGGGAAGCCCTAGCCACACGGCATTTCCATTTTACCACTGATTTTAAAATGGTTTTATATTTATTGTTGTTCAGGCTTTATGCGATCTTACGTACATCGGTCAAATGAAGTATTTCACGGTACATTTCCCCATCATTGACTGAATAATTTACGGTTTTTTTTCTTGGGTCTCAGAAAAAAAAAAAAATTCATTAAGCCAACTCTTCTCTCAAACAGTCTGTCGCCATTCTCAATTGTGTCATCAGTTACAATTATAGGCTGCCTGCCCAACATGTATGGTCCTCCCCTGCTAACGCTGAATTTACTATCTATCTGGTCAGGGACGTGACGGGTAATGAATTCGTCAATGGCAACACCATCGTTATCGTGTGGTTTTGTTTTTGCTGAGAGCTGCCTGAGAGATTCAGTAACCGTCGTAAAGGTCTCTCTTTGTGTTTGCTGTCGATCCATATGCCCCAACTTTAGCACACGTAATTTCTCTCGAACGGCCTTCCGCACTTGAATGACTTTCTCCTTTGTTGACATCTAGATGTATACTAATCGCATGTCTCTGCAGCGTGAGGCTTTATATATCCGCTCTTCTTCGTCTTATTATGTGCCTGGTCCCCATTCTCAACAACAAGGGCCTCTACATCTATTTTCCCTTCAATAGCCTCGATCTTTCCAGTTAAGTCGTTTACTTCCTTACCAATCTCATTAACTGACTCGTTTAATGCATTGATCATTCTCAGTACGTCTCTAGCTCGTTGTGCGTACCTCCAACTTTATGCACAATAACCTGAGTTTTTGCATCCATGTACAAGTGAATGCTCCGTCTATGTACACCCACTGTCTCGGATCAGAGCTAGACATCCTAACGAACTTGTCGATGATGCAGCTTATACTGATGTATTCACCTCTATTACCGTGCTATGTATGCAGACACTCTTTTAAGTTTCGCTTGTACCTACCATTATTCAGTTTTCTTGTTTTATCAATAACGAGAAACACATGCTATGAATGATTCCAGCAATCAGCAGATATATTTACAAAATCATTGAACGTCATGTCAGTTCCTACATGTGCATGATAAATGTGTTTTAAATTCTAATTGTCTTGTTTGAAGGCTATAATGAGGTTTGCATTATCCCTAACCAACTGTTTCGGGGTTCTGGAATGTGTTTCGTTTACATAAAATACATCATCCATATGACGACAGAAAAAGTAATATTTTCGAATTTGGTCTTGATTTTCCACAGCAACATCGTAAAATATGAAGACAGTGTTTGGCTTTGCTTTTTCAGGTGGGGGGATATCACCACTTTCATTGAATGTCATATATGTAGCGCGTTTTAAGCTGTACAATATCTCTTGCGATAGCTGGTACTTGGGCTGAAACAGTGTTTTTGAGAATACACAAACATGTTCATATCGAACTCCATCTACATGTGTTAGCAGTTTCATTGGGACATTAGTCTTGCCACAATCGGATGGACCTACAATAATTGCTTGTACATTATCAGGAAGGAGTATTCCATTCTTCTTCTTCAGGTCTCCTTTTGCAGCTTCGAAGGAACAGTCACCAACAACTAAGTCCTTGTGATGTGGATGTTTCACCCACTCTGCCATGATATTGACTACATCAGGTACTGACAAGTAGTTGGCATATACAGAAAGATACACATGTAAGGATGGCAATAGCTCCATCACTTAACCAACTGAGCTATATAGGCTACACAGAGAACTCAGCTATATGTTTTACCCATGAAGAGTAATTTCATCATTAATTTTATCAATGATTGTTGAGGATATGTTGAGACAATTGTCTGCTGCTGCATGATTATAGGTGTAGAATTGAAAATAACGATATTAAGAAGCATAGTACTTAGACTATAATTTGAGAGGAATGAAATAAAACACAAACACTGTTTGAGATTATATATATACAACATTTATTTAAATATCATACATCGGATGCAGTATTTCAAAAAAACCATCAGACTCTTTCTTTATCTTCTTCTTCACACCTGTACAGTATTTCCCAAACAAAGCTTTTTGATATGCAATAAATTCTGCACGCATCTCCTTCAAGCCAGTGGGTACCTCACAGTACTCAGGTGTTTCACACACATATTTAACCTGTTTCTCTTTTGGTTCTGTGTTCTTTTGCAAACCGAGGTACTGCTACAAATCATCAACAGGTATACTATGTACACGTAGAAAGTTTACAAAATCATTGTATGCAGAGTCTATGCTCGGCTATTAACGACTCAGTCTCTCCAACACAAGATGTAGCACAGTATACAGATCATGCAAAGTTCATGACTGAGGCATGCCATAGATAAACACACTTGTCACCCAATTTCACGCTTAGTGCAGAGTCATCATACACTATTATAATAGACAGTGTCACACTTGTAAGGCGAATGTCCAGACGGAGTACAAGTTGGATAATACTCTGTAGTCACCTGTTGATTGATGAAGCGTTCTGCATGACGTATGTTGTCCCATTCAAATTCAGAAATAGGCACTTTAACACCCTTCAATGCATTTTCAGTTTCTGTTCTCACATGCAAGCCCCATTCATGATGTTCTTCTAAAGCCACATTCACACATTTCATTCCACTGGGAGTAAAATTGTATATAGAACTGAAAAGCATGGGATACTTGATGCCTTCTTATCTACAGTATGTGCACTCTGTGCCTGCACTAGCACAGGGATGTTCTCCTGGGATGGGTCGTATGTCAGTGGCCAATACTGTCCTCCACGTTGCTGTTGCTTAGGACTACCAGCAGCATTCGATGTGTTGGGTGGAGACCCCATGCCTTTGTCACACAAATCGATGAGCGGAACAGACAACAACAGCTCCGTGTTCTGCTTCTTCAAGTGGGCTATGTGCGCCACATGATTGCATGTGTTCGCTACAGGTTCAGAAATGCTGGAGGTTGTTGCTACTGCAGGTCCAGAAGTCAGTGCAGGTCTTGACAAGATGGCAGCTGAGGTTGCTGCAGGTCTGGATGTGGCAGAGGTCAACATGTTGGCGTTCGCCCCTGCAGGCTTGGACATATGGGCCAGATCGTGACTGCTGTTGATGCTTCATGGTTCTTCTTCTTCTTTTTCTGCTGCTACCGCAGCTGGATGACTGAGAAAGACAGAGGTGCAGAGCTACTGAGCCTGAACTATACCCTTCTGATGATGTCACCTGATACTGCCATCCTATTGGCTGAAGCCTAACACATGACTGGATGCAGGGTTCCTATTGCTTCCCAGCCTTTTTTTCTGGGCTGCCATCGTAGACTACATCACAGGAGGGGTGGGTGCGGGGGGCCAAGAGAACACTTTTGTGGCGATGCTGTGAACTAGGCCAGTTGGTTTCCAGCCCTCAAGGTGAACACCTACAGTTCATTGTGGAATAGGGTGAAGTTGATTTAGGCAATTTCAAAAAAGGTAAATAGTCCCAGCACAAGCATCTATCTGTGTGTGTACTGAAATGCATGTTCATGCCATCCCACTTTATTGCCATTATTTGTTGAAAACTATTCACCACATGCTCGTCCATTATCTTTTCTTTCGACTCATTGTGTAGGAGGCTATGGATGCAGTCCTCAGCTATGTGCTTCTCATCACAAGCATTTCCTGTCTGCCCTGACAGCTGAGAGGTCAACGTGACAGACTTCCGTCCTATGGGCCCGGTTTCGATTCCTGGCTGGGTCGGGGTTTCCTCCACTCAGGGACTGGGTGTTGTGTTGTCTTCATCATCATTTCATCCCTATCTGGCGCGCAGGTCGACCAATGTGGCGTCGAATGTAATAAGACCTGCACCAAGGTGGCTGAACCTTCCTGGTCAGGGGCCTCCCGGCCAATGACGCCAAATGCTCATATCCATTTTTTTTTTTACCAGCATTTCCTCAACTGTACACATGGATGCTTCGGCTGGAGTGCGTGAATGTCTTCCTCTTGCATTTCAGAAGACTGACTGACTGGACTTTTATCGAATGATCTCCATTTACAGCATACACATCTATCAGTATGAGATGCAAAGCATAACTTAGCCCATATTCATAATTTCATGAAGCCTATTCGTCTTCACCAAATATCAATGCTATCGACACAGTCCTTAGTTGCAAATATACTCCTCCTTCTCTAGCACAGACGTCTTGTCCATTGTACACAATTATGTCTGTCCTCCAAGTCCAGTAGCTAGACAGAGACTGAGTCCTTTTCCCATCATTTTTTCCCCAGACCGCCATCTTGGATTATGTCACGGGAGGGGAGAGTGGAAGAGACAACAACACCCTCTGGTGGCGGTATTATGATCTAGGTCAGTTGAACTCCAGACCTCGTGGTACCACACTGGATGGAGCAACTGCCTATGACAACTCAAATTGTTTAAATAAACAATGCATGCAAATTAAAGACTTATGTCATCCTATCTGGCAACCCAGTACAGACTGAGTCCTTTTCCACCAATTTCCAGATGGGGAAGTGGAGGGGAGGGGAGGGGAAGTGAGGGGAGGGGAGGGGTTTAGGTTAGTGGAGGTGGCCCAATCGACCTATTTTCACATGAAAATTTGAACTTCCCACCACGACATCACTGCAAACGTTGCCACATCTATGGCCGCCATCTTGGATCTGCCATATTGAATACATTTGGCAAAAATGCAGAGTGGTGCTGTACCTGCTTTGCCCTACTACGTACATATGAGCTGCAGCCCTGCTGAAGGCAAACTGCCTATTTTGGTTATCTGCACATTTGCAAGTGTAAATACATTTCATGAGTTTTACTTACAGCATTTTGTCTCTCTTCTCGACAGCCATACTGTTCATTCACGTTATGGGTTGTCAAATGAGAGTATGGGTGTCATACCGTCCTTCAAACAGCGTACAGCGCCAGATTTGTACCTGGTGGCCCAGTTAGAACAATTTTTCCCCCAGCGTAAGTCGGTTCTGCGTTAACGCATTTGAATATCTAACAAGTTTCGCCTCTATATGATAATTACAGCCCCTACTTGACCTGAGTGAGTAGCTCTCTTCAATTACAAACACCTGGTACTTTGTTGACTCGTTATGTCGTTTAATTATGTTCTATATTTAGTACTGAAATCAGACGAATGTCCTGGTTGTATCATTATGTGCAAAAAATACATTTGGCCAAATAGGCTTTGCCTGAAACCAAGGAAAAAAATTTAAAAACTTACGGGTATGTATCTCCTGGGGATAGAAATTGAAACAGGTTCTCGAAATGATTAGAGAGACAGTTAAGGTTTAAGCCACCCAGTGAATGAAAATTGTAGGTACACTATATGTAACCGGATCGGAGCGGAATGTGACAGTTTCATTGCCTGGAAAGGGCTGGAAACATACTTTATCATAGGGGCAAACATTACGGAGAGAGATGCGGAAGCATGGTTGTGATAAAATTCTTTCGAGCTTCCAGTAGCGTCAAGTGATTTAAAATTCCCGAGCTTTTGGCCAAGTACTCCTGTACCATTGTCAAGTTGTGAGGTTTCCTGGTTGCTACTAACGTCCTTACATACCCGCGCTGCCTTCCGCGGAGGTCATCGGTGTTTATTCCAGCGCCACGTATGGCAATGTTTTCGTAGCGTGTCCGTCGCGCCAACTTCAACCTTCCGATGGCTGTGTCCCAAGCTGTGATTAGCTGCAGGCCATCGTCCTTACTAAGAGTGTTGTCACAAATTTTTATCTCGACTACTTTTTTTAGGTTGCTATTCCAGAAACTATTAGTCTGCATAGTACCTGATGTCGAATACAGTACGACGTCCGTTTTATACAGAATGCTCTGTTACAGCTCATTTCTCAGGGTACCGAAGGCGAAAGCATCTCTTGTATTCTACTCAGCGCTGTTCAATAGTTCTTACAGTCTGTCCGACATAAAACTGTCCACACCAACACGGTATTTTATATATTCCTGGCGTAGACTCCATCGACGGATTGATGCACATGATGGGCACAATATATGTATGGTGTGTCGCTGCTTTCATCAGTGATATATGGAAATTTCTTACGCCTTACCAAGTTCTGGGCGTCTGCGTAGTAGAGATGCATATCAAAATCGACGCATAGTTCGAGTGTCGGTGGCCGACCGAAAATCATCAGGGGACGAAATCCGATCATTTGTTGCACCTGCTGTGTCATCAGGGACCACTGGAGAGTGTCTGCTTGTGGCAGTATTAAGATCACATGTGCTTGTGGACAGGCTACCTCTGACCCCACGACACCAGTGAGGAGGGCAGCTCAGGTTTCGTGAAAGAGTTGACTGGAGAGTGGAAAGTCATTCTGATGTTTTCTGTTGTCAGAGTAAGTTCTGTCTGTATGCGAGTGATGGGCGTACATGTCTATAGCTTAGACCTATTGAGCTGCCTATTCCAGAGTGAATTCGTCGGAGACGCGCAGATCCCATCCCAGGCTTTATGCTGTGAGGGGCCATCAGTTAGAGCTCTCTTTCATATTTGGTGTTTCTGCAGGTTAAAGTAACCAGTGCCCGCTACATTGCACAGAATGTTATCTTCATGACTCTGTCATGTCTTCGACAGGGTGGTGATGTGCATTTTCAGCAGGACAATGCACGTCCACCTACGGCTGCTGCGACGGAATGTGCTCTTCGTAGTGTGCAACAACTGCGCTATTCAGCGAGATCACTAGATCTATCGCCAACTGAATGCGTATGAGACGTGATGAAGCGGGAACTCACTCGTTCTCCAGGACCTTCAGGAACCATTGCCGAGTTGCAACAAAGGCACACGATAGCAGCAACAATTCATCACAGGGTGCCATTCGGAACCCTTATGATCTTTTCATGTGAGAATACACAGCTGTGTTACCGCCAGAAAGAGCTATGCTGTGTAGTGATGCCATTGTTGCGAAACCTTTACTGTAACTTGTGTGTTTGATTTGGTATGAATTGGTTATGTACTCTACAGTGAATAACTGTCAGTTCCCTTGTCAATAAGAGAAACTTGTCCTTCAGTGTATTGTATTTTCTTTCTGCAGTGTAATTCCCATTGCATAACTACTTCTTTGACACAACAACAGATCTTTCGAAACACATTCAACTGTAATAATTGGAGATTTGACTCAACTACTAGTATCATTGTAAGGTAATGGCCAGTTCCTTAACTCGACGATGCGAAGACGTCTTGAACAATGCCATGAAAAGCAGAAATTTGGATATGCATGCTTAAAGAAACACCTAAAACACTGGTGATTCACACGCTGGTGGCTGTGTTTCGTTTCGTGAGCTCCAGGAAATTCGCACTTCACGAAACGCTGCGGCTACTTAACAGTTAGCTGGCGTGCAACGCACGCTGTCCCACAGTTTTATTTACGGGTTTGCAACTTGTGCAGTCGTGCTGAGTGCGCCTGGTAGGGGGCCGAGCGGTAGACGAGAGCCCACATCGCTTTCCTTCTTCACGCGTTTATTTCCCCATGTAGTGCATCTGCTAATAAATTTTAGGTATTTTAGGTATTTATCTCCAGTAGTTCACTTGAAAATGTTTCTCATATTTCGAAAAAGCACAATTTCGGAAAATTGTATTCAAAGTTTCAATAATACAGTAGCTTAATTGTGTCCCATACAGTAGGAAGGATTTTATGAGTCACTAAAAGCTAAAACCACGTGTATTGACCTCGTCGATCCATTCAGCACAGAACGGCCGCCGCGCTAGCCTCTGACAGTGTCTTCATTTGTATACGATATGAATAAGCATACGGTCACAACACTCTCCAAGCCGTAGTTAAGTTCCAGACCTAGAAGCCACTACTTCTCACTCTAGTAGCTCCGCATAACGGGGCTGAATGCATCCCATTCCAGTGCTCCCACCAAGGAAACATCCTTGGCAGTACCGGAAACGAACCTAGCTGCTCTGGAGGCAGTCAGTCACTAGACAATTTTTCATTCAGAAGAGTTTGCCTCTCCGTGCCCTTCTGATTGCTACCAGAATTTCCCCTCCTGTCATTGTCTACGAATCACATAGTACCGACAATAAGTTTTCCAGAGAACCTGACGCTCAATAATATTTCCGTCACTGAATGTGGTAATAGCTTCATGTGCTCCAATGTGTGGAGTGCAATACACTTTCTCTACAGATCTTCAACCTATGTACACTGATTAGTATGAAAATTATGACCACAGATCTACTATCGACGTGACCCCGTCCAGGCGATAACAGCGTCACCTGGCGAAGAAAAGACTGCTAGTCAGACAAGCGCATGGTGCACGTAGTATCAGTGAGCGTACTGTCTGTGAGTAGAATGGGGAAGGCGCGTAATCTACCTGAGTTTGACCTAGGGCAGACTATGATGACTCGGAGACTCGGCACGAGCATTTCGGATACTGCACTTGTTGTCGAGTATTTGAGGAGTGATGCGATGTGGTGAAACCATGTCCAGACGTGGGGTTGGGCAGCCACACCTCGTTACAGATGTCGGACGTCAGAGTTGAGCAAACTGGTAAAACAGGACAGACGGCGAACTGTGGCGCTGCTAACATCAGACTTTAATGCTAGGAAGAGTACAAGTATGCCTGAATACACAATACACCGAACACTCCTAACGATGGGCCTCCGCAGCCGACGACCCATGCACGTGTGAATGTTAACACCACCGGAAATCGGCATCTACGACTAAAATGGGCACGCAACGATCGGTACTAGACCTTGGCGCAGCTGCAGAGCGTTGCATTGTTTGATGAATCACGATACCTTCCTTATCATGCCGATGGGAGGGCGTGAATACGTCATATTCCAGGAGAACACCTCCTTAACACGTGTATTGCGGGGTGGAGACAAGCTGGCGGGAGCTCCATTATGCTCTGGGGAACATTCACGTGGTTATTCATGGGTCCAATGGAGCTCTTGCAAGGCGCCATGACGACCAAGGAGTATCGTACACTGGTTGCAGACCACGTACACCCCTTCATGACGATCATGTCTCCTTGACGGCTGTGGTATTTTTCAACAAGGTAATGCGTCATGTCACAAGGCCAGGAGTATGATGGTGTTGTTCGAGGAACACAGTGGCGAATTCCAGTTTGTGTGCTGGTCCCCCAACTTTCTGAACCCGATCGAACACATCTGGAATATGATTGAACGTGGCGTCAGAGCTCATCTTCCCTCTCCCCGGAATTTAGGGAATTAGGTGACTTGTGTGTGAAGATGTAGTGCCATCTCCCTCCAGCGGCCTATCATGGCCTCATTGGTCCATTTCCACAAAGCGTCGCCGCTGTTATTCGTGCCAAAGGTGGACATAACGGCTATTAGGTAGGTGGTTATAATGTTCTGACTGATAAGTGTATAGATTATGTCTAAAAGAACCAGACTCTTGGTACACACAGTAGATACCAAGGATCGTAGCTTATTTATATATACGATCACAGTCATCGAGAACCTGTTATGGAAATTAAACAGCCAATTTTCTGTGCTCTGTTTTATCTGAGCTAGTAAAGAATTGTCTTCACTGTCGTACATAGAAACAGAATGAGAGTGTGAAAAATGTGATTTGGACCAGAATTCTGGTCTTCAGAATTATGAAGTTTTCTTTCCCTGCACTGGATGTCAGAGTCGATGTCTCCTCACATATAGTATCTCTACTGCGCACCTTATCACAAGGAGCTGTAACTATTTTGTTACCCGTGTTCATTCCTAGAGGTTTCTCTCTTTAAAAACATTGAAGTATCGTGCCATATTTGCACTGAACTAGCAGTACAATTCATTAAGCAACAACCAAGTTATTACGTATCCTCGAAATGCGCCGTCTGAAGCGGAAACACCTGCTTGTAGTACCGTGACCAGTGTATTGACCACTGAATAACTTCTCTAATTTCCGCGTAATTACGTAAAACGTTTGAAAGACGTATTTTTTCAGAGGACATATCGGGAAAAACATGTCAGCATAATTTTAGAAATAAAGCGAAAATACTTAGAAAAAGCGACATATAAAATAAACATATCATTTCAAAAAGAAAAATATCTAATATACGCAATAACTAAATTTTCGTATTTATTTTAGATCCAGGTCTCATTAATTTTTAATTTTCCTGTGCCGCAATTCACAATTATCTGCCTTCTTATTATCTTTTGCTATCTGGTTGTGTTTAACAAGAAGTATTACCTCTGCTACATACCGCTACCAACGCTACGAAGTTCGTTGCAACACAATATGTTGTTTAGTCTTTCTAGTTCTTCGTGTTATCTTGTGAACAGCTATGGATTGAACCTACTGAATACTAATAACTTTTTGAATGACAGTAACATCCATATTGACAGCCTGTAGACTTTCTCAAGGCCACACATTTCCAATTCCTCTAGTAATTTATATGACGAGGCTGCTTCGGTCGACAGAGTGCGATATATGACTGATTCGCTTGAAAGTTGGACGTCTTTCGTTCTGCTGTGTACATACACCAACTCTTGAGTCTGAGATGTTGTTATCGCGAGTGCTAGCGAGCCAGAAACGTGTTTATTGAGTATAAAGATTGTGGAATAATTAAAAATCTGTGTAAAGTTTGTCAGTGTTTAAATATATATCGCAAATATAATAGACTATAGATTTTGTTAGTTTCTTTCATTTTTCCTTACACCGTGCGGTGTGGCGGGTTAAAAGTCGCGTTGTGTTGCGTAATTGTTTGACCTCTGTCTTTCGTAGTACTGTACACTACAAAAAGTTCCACCTAACTCAGTACGGCGTTCGGTCATCAGCCCGATTCTCTGCATACGTAGATACTGTTCAGACGGTGTTAAAAGGAGGGTTGAAGAAAAACATCGTCAATATTTACTTTTCCAAAGACCGCCTAAACTCTGGTAGCAAGCTGTCCTTTAATATCTTATAACGATTTTCGGGTGGAGGGCGATTGCTTCATTCTTTTAGAAAAAATGTCAAAATTCAGCAACAAGTTCTTTATTTCTTTAGGTTCAAAATTAAAGAATTAGCCATCAGCCGGTATTTATTTAAACGACTAATATCAATGTCCTCAGCTCACAGTTCATACAACCCAGTATACACGCAAGACAGCCAGAAATGTACTTAAGTCCGACCCGAATTATAATGTTTCACATTCGGTCTTTTTTTTTATGGATTTCTAATAAAGAAACTGCTTGCCAACTATCCCATAGATGAATATGAAACATGCCACGCGGAATTCTACGAAGGCCGAAAGTTCACACGCATTTCTCTTTCCAACTAAACACTTCACAAAGCTCAAATTTCCACAAGTCTGTCCATAAATGCAACTGCTTTCACTGCAATACCATCCGCACGCGAAATAGCAGTAACTTCTTCATTTTACTAATAACATAGACGGACACGTCCAACATGACCTGTACGTCCGATAGCTAGCCAACGACTAACCCCACGCCGGCACGGTAGCTCAGCGTGTTCGGTCAGAGGGCTGCGTGTTCTCTGTAATAAAAACCTGAGTCAAGGAATCAACGAGTAACTTGAACGGATGTCTTATGACGTCCGCCTAGACCAAACGCAACGAACTATACGGGAAAAAAACCTGCCGTTCCTTGATAGAGTACGGGAAACGCCTAACTCTGATTGTTTGTTCAAAATGACCAGCCAATCAAAACAATCCTTCGAGTTCTTTCTAGCGCCAAAATTGTCCGATGCCAATCAATATTCACAAATGCATTTACATCACTTCATCATACAAATCTTAATAAAACGTTTAAAAAACCAAACGAAAAGAAAACTAATCCTGAAATTACTTTAGAAAATCATTACTCTGCAAATGGTTATTCCGGCTGCCTTCCTACAAAATCAAGTACCCTCGGACATACGTCATCAGCAAGGTAGGGAAATTACAGCTTTCATTGCAACTTGCTTGCTTAACACTTTCCCATGACACAGTTACGTAATGTTTAACATGAGATAATACTGAATTTTTTCGTATGTTCCATATACACACTCTCACTCATTCTCATTTACTCACACAACGACACATTAAATAAATAATGATCTTTTCTGAATTTTATATCATGAAAATGAAAAATAGTTAACGTTTTTAATTATGAAAATTCAAACAAATTGACCTAACATTTCGTGAACTTCAGTAATAGTTGCAAATGATACTAAGACAAACTGCTATGAATCCTAATTGACTTATAAGTGTCGGGTTTTGGTGTTTTAGGTAATTGTCTCTAAATCTGAAAGTATCTCAGCTAGATAGCTGAGATTTTAACACAACCTTCCTTTTAATAACAAAGGGCTGTATATTGACTTTTAACAAAAATGAATAACGTTTAATACAGTTTATTTAGATTCTTAGGGGCTTGAATATTCTGTCGCTCGAACCAACACGCCATCACGCTTGCCAAGTAACCCTGTGACGAAACGCGCCGCTCTTCTTTGGATCTTCTGTATCTCCTCTGTCAACCCGACCTGGTACGGATCCCACTCTGATGAGCAATACTCAAGTATAGGTCGACCGAGTGTTTCGTAAGCCACCTCCTTTGTTGATGGACTACATTTTCTAAGGACTCTCCCAATGAATCTCAACCTAGCACCCGCCTTACCAACAATTAATTTTATATGATTATTCCACTTCAAATCGTTCCGTACGCATACTCCCAGATATTTTACAGAAGTAACTGCTACCAGTGTTTGTTCCGCTATCATATAATCATACAATAAAGGATCCTTATTTCTATATATTCGCAATACATTACATTTGTCTATGTTAAGGGTCAGTTGCCACTCCCTGCACCAAGTGACTATCTGCTGCAGTTCTTCCTGCATTTCGCTGCAGTTTTCTAATGCTGCAACTTCTCTGTATACTACAGCACCATCCGCGAAAAGCCGCATGGAACTTTCGACACTATCTACTAGGTCATTTATATATATTGTGAAAAGCAATGGTCCCATAACACTCCCCTGTGGCACGCCAGAGGTTACTTTAACGTCTGTAGACGTCTCTCCATTGAGAACAACAGGCTGCGATATGTTTGCTAAAACCCTTCAATCCAGCCACACAGCTGGTCTGAGATTCCTAAGGCTCTTACTTTATCAGGCGACATTGCGGAACTGTATCGAATGCCTTCCGGAAGTCAAGGAAAATGGAATCTACCTGGGAGCCTGTATCTAATATTTTCTGGGTCACATGAACAAATAAAACGAGTTGGGTCTCACAAGATCGCTGTTTCCGGAACCCATGTTGATTCCTACAGAGTGGATTCTGGGTTTCCAGAAATGACATGATACGCGAGCAAAAAAACATGTTCTAAAATTCTGCAACAGATCGATGTCAGAGATATAGGCCTATAGTTTTGCGCATCTGCTCGACGACCCTTTTTGAAAACTTGAACTACCTGTGCTCTTTTCCAATCATTTGGAACCTTCCGTTCTTCTAGAGACTTGCAGTACACGGCTGTTAGAAGGGGGGCAAGTTTTTTCACGTACTCTGTGTAGAATCGAGTTGGTATACCGTCAGGTCCAGAGGACTTTCCTCTGTTGAGTGATTTCAGTTGCTTTTCTATTCCTTGGACACTTATTTCGATGTCAGCCATTTTTTCGTTCGCGCGAGGATTTAGAGAAGGAACTGCAGTCCGTTCTTCCTCTGTGAAACAGCTTTCGCAAAAGTTGTTTAGTATTTCAGCTTTATGCGTGTCATTCTCTGTTTCAATGCCATTATCATCCCAGAGTGCTGGATATGCTGTTTAGATCCACTTACTGATTTAACGTAAGACCAGAACTTCCTAGGATTTTCTGTCAAGTCGGTACATAGAATTTTACTTTCGAATTCACTGAACGCTTCACGCATAGCTCTTCTTACGCTAACTTTGACATCGTTTAGCTTCAGTTTGTCTGAGAGGTTTTGGCTGCGTTTAAATTTGCAGTGAAGCTCTCTTTGCTTTCGTAGTAGTTTCCTAACTTTGTTGTTGAACCACGGTGGGTTTTTCCCGTCACTCACAGTTTTCCTCGGCACTTACCTGTCTAAAACGCATTTTACGATTGCCTTGAACTTTTTCCATAAACACTCAACATTGTCAGTGTCGGAACATAAATTTTCGTTTTGATCTATTAGGTAGTCTGAAATCTGCCTCCTATTACTTTTGCTAAACAGATAAACCTTCCTCCCTTTTTTGTATTCCTATTTACTTCCATATTCAGGGATGCTGCAACGGCCTTATGATAACTGATTCCCTGTTTTGCGCTTACAGAGTCGAAAAGTTCGGGTCTGTTTGTTATCAGTCGGTCCAAGATGTTATCTCCCCTAATCGGTTCTCTGTTTAATTGCTCGAAGTAATTTTCGGATAGTGCGCTCAGTATAATGGTACTCGATGCTCTGAGTATAATGCACTGCTGCCAATAAAACTGCAACACCATGACAATGGCATGCAACAAACATCAGATTGACATGAAATGTAATGCGTGCTTGGATATGCAAATGATTTCCATTTCAACGTAGCCGTATAATGTAGATAAAAGTAACGTCATCCAACACAAGCAAAGACAAACCAGCAGTATACAGCAGTTTCCTTCTTCAGAGATAGCACTTCGATGTTCTTTTGATTTTGCAGGCCGGGTCGGAGGTTTTCTCCGCTCGGGGACAGGGTGTAATGTCGTTCGTTCGTTCGTATCGTCATAATTGACATTCCACTATCGGGATGGCTGTATGGGCACGTCCCAAAAGTCAGTAAAGTGAAAGAAAATTGTTTGATTGTGAGAACATTGCTATATGTTCGGTGTAAGTAGAAGAAGCATCTACCAGTATAAGTCGCAATCGAGTAGCGGGTGGGTTGTAGCCTAACAATACTGCTGTTTATCGTTCCGGGATACTGCTGCTGGTATTGTTCGGGACCCCACGACTGTCGAACGAATGATGAACTCTTTGGGTTCATGAGGATCATACTGAACGTCATACAGGACCCCAACGTTCCCAAGCGACTTGCACCTGATGTGACGTACACTGATGAATAAATGTATTCGCAATTGCGAATACGGTTAGACTTTAGCAGCATAATTTATTAGTGACGCATGAAATTTGTGCCTGATTGGGACTATAACCCAGATTTCCCGCTATACACGAGCGGTCACCTTAACAACTTCGGCTGTCCGAGCATGCCTCCAGGAACGACCCAAACCTCTATATGCTACTGTGTGTCCACGTACTGCACTCGCACAGCAGCTAAGATTCCCGCACCGGGAGGGACTTTAATATCATATTCGCGGTCTGTCTAGGCGTGTAATAAGATTTTGCAGTGCCAGTCATGCACGCATGTCTGAAGAATATTGGATAGTACACGATAAAACGCAGACACTGGAAAATAGAATTACTTGCCTTCACAGGCTGCGACAGAAATTAAATCTTTCTCTGTGCGGGAATCACACGAGTTCCGACAGGCGTATTCGGATAGCCGAAGTGGTTAAGGCAACCGCTCACGTAAAGGGAGAAAACCGTGTTCGAGTTCTGGTCGGGCAGAAATTTTCGTATGTTACTAATGAATTGTGCATCTGAAGTCTTATAGTATTCACAGTTGTGAATACATTTTCTCTACTTCATACAGCTGTAGATCGTAGCAGTGGCTGTTCCTTTAGACATACATGGATGTCTGAAGGACACCGCATAATCCAAATCTAATGAAAATGCACAAATTAAGAGTACAGAAGTTTTATTTATTTTACATATAGCTTGGAGCACATGGCTGTTTGGTTTGGTACGTATTCTAGTATTTAATTCTGTTCAAGTCAGTAAAAAGGGTCAGTTGTTCAGACAATAATATGAAATCCAATTTGAAAATTAAGTAACTGCAATGTAAAAAATGCTTGCCTTTCTCTAAATTTCTTTGATGACGTTATGTTGAGGTTTATGAAAGTCATTGTTCACGTAACGAAGTTCATTACTAACATACAGTTTAAGTGGATATTTTCAAATCATTACTCGATTGCCTTTTTCAAAATTTAACGACAAACTCAACGTAAAAGTGACTTCTCAGTTTTCTTTTCATTACATACTCACTAAAAATTAGTGTCAAAAAACGTGATAACCTTCAGTTGCCACGTCAGTGTTTAATAATATATGTTTTTCTTCCCCATCATCTTCTACAGGATTTTGGATGTAAATCGCCCTAGTGGGCTGGCGAGCGTAATTCTTTCCTTTTCGTTCATTAGTGTAACTTTTGGATTCATGATCAGTGGTACCCCTTTCCTGTCCAGTGTTGTTCGTGAGTGAATGCATGCACAAAATAACTTTCATTTTTCCAAATTATAGTCCTGTTTGGTTTAATTACTCTTTTATTTTTAGTAGACTTTTCTATCAGAAAGATCGGTTGTACACTTTCCCGCTACTTATCGGTATTACTTCTTCGGGAAAGATAGCCTTATCCAATTAGAAAAATTCCATTAGGTATACGCTCGATCAACGGTCATATTTTATATCGCAAGCAGGATATGCCGATTAGTAAGGGGGAGGTTACAGTACGTGTTACCAGATATCTATGCACAGGTCACGTAATTCCCCTAAATTACACGCCATGCATTCGTGGGCATAGAGATGGCGCCCAATAGCATACTAGATGAGCTCAGATCAGGCAGATTTGGTAGCCAAGATATTCGCGTGAGTTTACAATCGTACTCCTCAAACCATTCTAGGACGATGTTGGCCTTCTGACACAGACAGTTATCCAGCTTCAAGCCGAGCTGTTCTAGGCGCTTCAGTCTGGAACCGCGCGACCGCTACGGTCGCAGGTTCTAATCCTGCCTCGGGCATGGATGTGTGTGATGTCCTTAGGTTAGTTAGGTTTAAGTAGTTCTAAGTTCTAGGGGACTGATGACCTCAGATGTTGAGTCCCATAGTGCTCAGAGCCATTTGAACCTGCTTCAAGATGCCATTGCCGTAGGCAATTATGAAGCTTGCAGGTGTCCCGCAATAATCTTCAGTTGGTCCACAGCTCTCATGTTGCCTCCGATTACTACCACAGGTCCCATGGAACCCAGGCAAATGTCCCCCATAGCCTATAACTGCTCCCACCAGACTGCAGCCGTTCGCCTGGATGGCAGCGTATCCGGACCATCGACCTAGAGCAACAAGGACAGTGATTCATCCGACCAGGTGACTCGTTTCCATTGATCCTCGGTACCAAATCTATCTGCTGCGGAACCCCATGTTCAAGGTGTGGTCCTAAACACGGGTGCCTGCACCAGCATCGTACTGTGTCCTCAGATCTTCCACACAACAACGCCTATCCTCCTTTACTGAGGCGGCAAGCCTCATATGTCTCACATTCTGTAATGAGACGAGGACGTCCAACATCCTGGCGCTACTCGTAGTTTCACTGGCCGTCAACGACTTTCCATAGCTGCTCACAACTGTAGCAAGTACCAGCTCATAGTAATCTGTCCTTTGTCAAAGTGGTTTTTGTCGATGTATTTCTCCCCTTTTCGACCTTTATCGTCGCTAGAATGATCTCTCATTTGTTCTTGCTCAGCTCATATCCTTTTCATATCACGCTAAGTGTAGAAACGCCACCAGGTGGTAGTCAGTCTAGCGAAGGGCAGTGGTCATAAGGTTTGGCCTCGTCAGTGCGTTATTCAGTGAATCGTACAGATATGTCAAGTACAGTGAGACAGGGACTCGGCTTGTTTGGAGTAAGACAAGTACTCACATGGACAGTGCTACAATACCGCGAACCGACGACACGGTGACCATTGTTGCGGCTTGTTTTGATGCAGCGGCAGAGACAAGTGCGCGCAACGACAAGGGAGTGTGACACTCGGTTTTTCACACGATTCCTGGTTGTGCGCACAGCCTCATTATCGACATATTCGTTGCGTGGAGGCTCCGAGGAGAATGAAAGTTGTATTCTTCATTGTCATATGGGCTCAGTTCCTGGTGTGATGATACACGGTGCCATTGGGTGCACACAACTATCACGTATGATTTGCAAAGCCGCAAATTTCGACAGAAGTCGTTATATTTATGACGTGTGCGTCCTGTTTTCGCGGTCTCCGTGACGTTATCTTTCAATAAGATAAGCAAGATCGCAGGTTTCACGTTCGGTCTACCTAACTCAATACATGGGGTGTTGGACTGTTGCCCTGTCAAAAGCATTCTCCATATGCCTCACCCACTGAAAAGATCTGGACATGGGTTCCTCAGAGCCTGGCACGGCACGGCTCACCATCCACTACAACTGATGAACTGTCATAATGCTGAAGTAACATGGAATGACGTTTCAGTATCTTTCATTCAAGTTTACTTTTACTCGATGCCCAGGCGGCGTAGAGCTGTACGTGTTGTGAGAAGTGGCAGTTCTGTTTATAAAATTTCGCACCTTGTGTACTCCCAAATCATATATAAATTTAATCATGTATTCTACCTGCTGTACTGACGCAAAATTTTGTTATTTGTTATCTTTCCTGGCCAAAAGTGTATAGTTTTAATCATAGTGATAGAAAATTGTTATACATTCCGTAATTGTGGTTTCGAAGGATCACAGAAATTAAATGGCCATAGTCAAAAACAAAGCTGTTAATGCGAATAGAACGATTTTAATATACACTTTTTACATTCCTTCAGATGGTGAACCTAATCCCCGTATTTACTGTAATAATCGTAAATTACGCGCTAGTGTGTTCTTATCATATTGTAACAGACATAAATTAGCTCCAAGGTGTTGGGCCTTCTTGTATCTACCATTACACTATTTCAACAAAGGTTTATTAATTCTATTTTTTCGTTTATCGTCCACATACTCCGGTAAAACACCTTCAAATTACTTCACAAAGCCCACTAGAACTAGACTCTACCTTTTAGGAACACTATGAAACTAGTACACACTAAGAACATACTATACACCTTTGACACTATCAGTTTTTCTGCAGTTTGAGTCTACCTTCAGTTCACGAAATGTGTTCACTTTACGTTTAGTATCGTGATCTACATTAGCTATGCCTTCCTCAGAGATCTTGCTTAGTTCACTTAAAAATTTATTGACGTCGTCCTGCAATCTACACACTGTCCTATGCTTTTCTTTCACAATTATTTCTCACATGACTTTATTGGTTTTATGACACTGGTTGTCTCTCCCATCTTTTCAATCATTGGATGAACACCGTTGTGAGTGTCAGCAACTCGTTTGTTTTCAAGTACTTTGCAGCACCTCCTGTGTGTCTCTGTAATGTTAAGTGGTTATGAGCCAGTGTAGCGAAATTGTCAAGATGGTCATTGCTGCATGACAGGCACTCATTTTAGAAGATAAAGAAAAAAGTGTTTGATGCTGTCCGAGCAGAGGACGCATTTCAGAGGTTGACAAACAAGGATGTACTTTTGATCCATTAAGCGGCATGTAGCTCAGACGTTTCTTGGCACTGATATGCCGCGAGACAGCTCGCCAAGTTGAGGAAGATGCCAAGCTGCAGCCGCTGGGCAAGTACAGAGGACTCAATTCATGTGTCTGGATCGTTACACGCCAGCATTTGTAGACACTGGGAAAAACATCGGAAATCGTTGAGGAAACATGTGTATAGAGGGAATAAAGTAACTTTTAACTGGTCACTTCTATTCGGCGGAATAGCACGTAATTCTTCTGAATCAAATGTTAAGAATGGTGCAAAGCACCTGCCGACACAAATAAAAAAGTAAACCATACCCTAAACATTCCTCATTGTCAGATTTTATTGACGAGACAGACACCAATTTCCTGATGCTCCTATTAGATACACTTTTCAACTAAACCTGAATCTTTAATGGTTTCTCTCTTTGTTAATTTTTGTGGCCGTAAACGATGAATCGTCTCGTCTGTAGAGGGTATGAGCTGGGTTCAACAGATGCTAAAGAAAATTGATGGTCCTTTACATCAAACCTTCAGAAGCCACTATAAAATGACGAAAGCATAATATTTCATGGAGATAAGTCAAACATTTGAAATAATAATAAGTGACTCCAATGAAGTTTATTAGGCTGGTGCATAAGTCTGTAGATTTTTTCTTTTGCATATTGGTATTCCGGTTGTTATGAGTTTATTTATCGATTATCATTTTTTATTTGTAGTTCACTGTTGCTGTTTGAGTTTACATATTGTCATTTTGGTATTTGGAGATAGTGAGTGAAGCTGCGAACGCTCGAAAATGGAGTGCCAAGTGGAGAAATCGGAATATTTCTGACATATTCTTCTGCTTGAGTTCAATAGAGGTGTGACAACAGCGGAGGCAGCCAGCCAGAAATACTTGTGGCGTGTGTAGCTCTAAGCCAAAATCACAAAAATCTGCTGGTGGCCATATGTGCACCTCTGCTTGATCGTGAACAATTGGCTCGTGAACAACATCGACCATTCCTATCCAGTATCGTTACTGGTGACGAGAAATGGTGTCCTTATGCTAACGTAAGGAAAAGAAGGCAATGGCTGAACCCAAACAAAGCAGCAACTCCCCCTACAAAGACCCGCGCTCATCAACAACAGGTAATGTTAGGGATCCGGTGGAACAGCGACTGTGTGGTGTACTACGAATTGCTTCCCAGAGGTGTAACCATCACTGCTGACATTTATTGTCAAAAACTGAGATGTCTTGCAGACGCTGTCAAGAACAACGACCAGGAGGACTGCGTGAAGTGATGCTATTCCACGATAACGCCCGCCAGCATTCTGCTAGACTGACAAAAAACACTGGAGTTGGGTTGTGAAGTCATTCCGCATCCACCTTATTCACTTGATCTAGCACCCTCACATTTTCACCTTTTCCACTCTCTATCGAACAACCTTCAATGAACTTCCATTCCGGATGAGAATGTGCTCCGAACGTGGCTCGACGAGTTCTTTACCTCAAAACCACGTGATTTCTACAACTGCGAAACAAAAACGTTACCCAGCGTCGTCAGACTGTTGCAAATAGTGAAGGAGAATATATTATTGATGAATAAAGCCTCTGTAATGTGTATCTGTTGTGTTTATTAAACTTGCGGAAAAATTCAGCTACCCAATATTTTCCAGGATCACACCTACCACACCACCTACTACACATGACGTACGTAGAGACCGGCGTTGGTTGCGGTCGCCGTCTGTTCTAAGCTAACTGGTTACAAAATTCCATCTGTACGCTGAGTCATATAAAACTACTCATCACTGCCTTCCTTACAATTGCCGTGAGACTACGGTATTTAATAGAAGTTTAGTATTCAGATGTCCCATTGCTGAATACATTTGCTTGTAAAAGTCTATCATTTGGTTTCTAATTGTACATAATGTCTACTACGTCTTGAATATGAACAATCGAAAAAGCATTCCCATTTTATCTTCCGCGTATTAAAATTAGTTTCTAATAGAGTTGTTTCCTTTGTTTTTCTCTTTTAAACCAACAGGTTGTCTAGAAAATAAAGTACCGCTGCTCAATGTGCCACCAATAATTTTATACTATATTGTGTTAAAGGAAGGGCATTTTATAAATCTGCAGCCTGAAAGTAAACTGCATTACATAGTGAATAAAACATTAGAATAGCCAAAGCGACCTTGTTTGAAAAATCTAAAGTCTAAACCTTTGTATTATGTCTCTACACAGCTGAAATCCATATTTAATCACTTATCATTGTTGTTTTCTCTGACTCACTTTTGCTACACATCGTGGCATGCAGAGTTGTATGTTGTAACTGTCCAGTATTATCAGCTCGCTGTCGGGAATTCTGAAGCTGTATTTGTGTGCGCCTGCCTGGAACAGATCGTCCTTTTGTTGTGGGCTGACGATGAGAGGGTGAGCGGCCGAATGTATCATTGGCGGTATCTTGAAAGCGCAGTGGCAAGAAGACGCATTATGTAGCTATGCTGTACCGAGTTTATGAGAAAGCAATAAACGTGATTTAAAAATCAAATATCTTTTTTCTGATTTATCATTTGAATGGTTATAAGAAAAGCACATTGAGTCCTCTCGCACTGTACACACAGAAAGTAAATACAAGATTGTTGGAGAAGCGCCGTGAAGGGGAAAATTTTTGGTATAACCATATCTCTTTGCTAGTTAACTAATTCAGTCTGCGTGAAATTGTGTTGCCTAAGTGTTTTTGAACTCAACAACCCAAAAAATTATGGTATCATAATTGTTTGGTTATGATCTCACGCAAAACTCTTTAAGAAATCTGAGGGAAGTCCTCCGACAGGTGAGATGTTCCCAGTTTTCAGGAATTTTATAGTCAAACTTCTGTACCAGGCCTTTGATTACTACAGACAAACGGCCGATTCTGTCACCATGAACATTAACATCTTCGCTTATCACATTTAATCCCTAAACAGATTAAATTTCGCTATGAATTTCAACAGAGTTAAGACTTTTTGCCGTTAAAAACCATATTAAATGCAAAACTGATTGCACATTGGGCGAGCTTTTCAGTTGCAACACTCATTTTGACAATCTGCTGTAGATTAAACCTGGGAAAGAACACTGTAAGCTAGATTTGGTGTCTGAAGTGTAATTTTCAGTTTTAGTACCATGATGTGCTGTATTCCATTTTAAAGTTTTTACTGCATGTTGTGTCATTTAAAATGTCACTTGGCACACAGAGATCGGATAAGCGATTGTGTAATGCCCTGTATTACATTAAAATGGCATGTTTATAGTAAATCTTCTGTCATGACCTTCGGCAGGCAGCCAGAACACCTCTTTTTAGTTTCCCTGCTGCTGAAGCAACGCTTTTCCCGGTTTGTCGACCCACTCACACCAGCCATCCACACGGCACTACGCTGAATAATGGGAAGAGTCTTACGTTGCAGATCCCGCACATTTACCGGGGCTGCCTCTTCTCGCACACCCTTGCGCACCTCACAGCCTCCTCCTTCCATCGAAGTCACGTCGCTCATCATCGCTGCACATCACGTCGTCATGTTGCGGTCTTTTTTTCCCTTCTACTCCGTAATGACGCTTCTATTTGTCAGTCTCAGAGAGTCTGTGTCAGTCTCACAGTTTATGTCCGTCTCAGAGTATACTGGTTCAACAAGTTTATTGCCTTGACATCTTATTAAGTTCATTGCTTTTGCGTAATTTACTATTATTTTAGCTTCTCATAATTTCCGTAAATTTCTCGGGAGGTTGCTTGCGTCAGATCAGGCAAATTACGACATGCTAGCGAAAATACATAAATGTGTGTTTGGGGTATTGTATTCGGGCGCATTCACAATATGAGATACGTTTTGTCATAAGCTGCAGTGTGCCACAGCAATATTTACATATAAACATTGAAAAAATTAGGATTGAGGTTGTTATTATTATTAGCTACAAAGTAATTTGAAAAGACAGCTAGTATTAAATTTTACTTATTGTGTACAACTATCAGACAAATTTTCGTTACATTGATATTTCTATCAAATATTTCCTACATCAACATTTTTGTGATTGTGAATATTGTATGTAGGACTGACATACGAACAAAGAACATTTGCCTTGAGCGGGTAGTGCGTTACCATTGAACAAGCAAAAGTCCAACTAGTTAGCTGTTTCCCTCCATACTGTATTTTACAGAAAAATGCTAATAGATCTTCATACTCTCCATACATGTCGGGTACTGCAGTGTCTTACGGTGATCAATGGCATATTCTGCCAAATCATAACCGGTATTGTAGACTCAGGTCTGTCTGTAGCAACACATTTATGATATTTGTAAATAGCCAAATGATAAAATTCCGCTGTCCGCCCCCGGTAGCTGAGTGGTCAGCGTGACAGAATGTCAATCCTAAGGGCTCGGGTTCCATTCCCAGTTGGGTTGGAGATTTTCTCCGCTCAGGGACTGGGTATTGTGTTGTACTAATCATCATCATTTCGTTCCTATCGACGCGCTGGTCGCAACGGTCTACCCGACGGTAGGCCCTAGCCACACGACATTTATTTATAAAATTCCGCTAGGATTGATGTTAAATACTGACCATGAAAGCTAGGTTGTAAAACAGAACATTGTGAATGGTAGGTTTTGACTGCAGTTTTGCGAACCCAAGAGACAATTAGCTTCACCACCAAGCTCACCCACTCTGCCTTCTTGCCTCGGAGGGATGGACAAGTGGCATGAGGAAGGCGCCATTGATGAATAGATACCACGTTACAACTTAACTACCTTAACAGAAAGGAAGCAGATATATTCTGTGGAAGGATGTCAGTGCCGTCCGGAGTGGCCGAGCGGTTCTAGGCGCTACAGTCTGGAACCGCGCGACCTCTACGGTCGCAGGTTCGAATCCTGCCTCGGGCATGGATGTGTGTGATGTCTTTAGGTTAGTTAGGTTTAAGTAGTTCTAAGTTCTAGGAGACTGATGACCTCAGAGGTTAAGACCCATAGTGCTCAGAGCCATTTGAACCATTTGAAGGATGTCAGAGATTTTCAATAGCTCAGAAAACTCAATATATACTGAAGAGCCAAAGAAACCGGTACACCTGCCAAATATCGTGTAGGGCCCCCACGAGCATGCAGAAATGCCACGACACGACGTGGGATGGACTCGAACAGTGTCTGAAGTAGTGCTGGAGGGAACTGACACCATAAATCCTGCAGGGCTGTCCATAAATCCGTAAGAGTACGAGGGGGTGGAGACCTATTCTGAACAGCACGTTGCAGAGCATTCCAGATACGCTCAATTATGTTTACGTCTGGGGAGTTTTCTGGCCAGTAGAAGTGTTTAAACTCAGAAGATTGTTCCCGGAACCACTGGGTAACAATTCCTGGACGTGTGGGACCGCACATTGTCCTGCTGGAATTGCTCAAGAGCGTCGGAATGCGCAATGGACATGAATGGATGCAGATGATCAGACAGGATGCTTACGTACGTGTCAACGGACAGCGTCGTATCTAAACGTATCAGGGGTCCCATATCACTCCAACTGCACACGCTCCACACTATTACAGAGCCTCCACCAGCTTCAATAGTCCTCTGCTGACATGCAGGGTCCATGGATTCATGAGGTGCTCTCCATACCCGTACTGATCCATCCGCTCGATATAATTTGAAACGTGACCAGTCAATATGTTTCAGTCATCAACAGTCCAACGTTTGTGATGACGGGCCAAGGCGAGGCGTAAATCTCTATATCGTGCAGTCATCAAGGGTACACGAGTGGGGCTTCGGCTCCGAAAGCCCATATCGATGATGTTTCGTTGAATGGTTCGCACGCTGACACTTCTTGATGGCCCAGCGTTGAAATCTGCAGCAGTTTGCGGAAGGGCTGCACTTCTGTCACGCTGAGTGGTTCTCTTCAGTCGTCGTTCGTTCCGTTGTTGCAGGATCTTTTTCCGGCCGCAACGATGTCGGAGATTTGATGTTTTACCGAAATCCTGATATTCACGATACGCTCGTGAAATGGTCGTAAGGGGAAAATCCCACTTCATCGCTACATCGTAGACGCTGAGTCCCATCGCTCGTGCGCCAACTATAAGACCACGTTGAGACTCACTTAAAGTCTTGATAACCTGGCGTTGTAGCAGTAGTAACCGATATAACAACTGCGCCAGACACTTGTTGTCTTATTGAGACGTTGCCGACCGCAGCGCCATATTCTACCTGTTTATATATCTCTGTATCTGAATTCGAATTCCTATACCAGTTTCTTTGGCGCTTCAGTGTAGAAGTATGGGTCTGGTCATGATTCATGCACGATAGCCAAAGCAATTAAAGCGACCGCTAGCGTAAAGCGGGAAGTCGGTAGTCGAGTCCCGTTCTGGTACAAATTCTCACTGCCGTCATTCTGATATACAGCCGAAGTTTATTCATATTCGCAACTGCGAAACCATTTATAGTATTTCCTGACGGCTGTAGTCGCTGGAGTGGCTGTTCCTTCACACATGCATGCATGTCCGAAGGAACATTGCATCGTACTTCTTAATAACACATACACTGCTATTTTGTATTATACAATATCAGCGCGCATAATTAAACTCGTCCTTTGCAAGCAGTCTTTGCGATCACATCACAATCTTTTCGAAATGTACTCTCAGTACTGACGTGGCTCAAACCGGGGAACAAATTTGCCATGATATCCTATAGTGTCTAAACGGAAATTAATTCAGGTGCCAAAGAAATCGACGATTCAGGTTCATTCATTGCGGTGGGATGGTTCCGATAGCGAGCGTCGTTCCATGTGCCCCACAAAAAGCAGTCAAAAGGATTCATATCAGGCGAATATGGTGGCCAATTCATCCCTGCGCCAATGAATTTGCAAAAATCCATCGCAGCAGCTGTTACCGAATTATTCATCAAGGGAGTGAAACATCTACTGGGTGCGACGGGGTCTAGCCCTATCTTGCATCAACCATTCGGTGCCTGGTCGATCCTCCAACGCTGTCTGTGTGGCGACATGTTGTGCCAAAATTGCAACGTAGCGTTCACTAGTGTTGGTTTCTAGCATACCACAGCCTAAAAGTAACTTTGGGAGAATACTGTACTTTCGCTTCGCACGACTGGGACTTTTCGAAACTCCAAAATCTCCAGTTTTGTTTATTCATGACTCCATTCAGATGAAAGTGTGCTTCATGTGTGACCCAGATGCTGCCAACATCACTTCCTTCCTTATCAATCACTGTGAGAATCTGGTGTGATATGTGAGCCCTCTGTCGCACAGCTCGTACGGGAATGCACAGGGTACAGCGTCATCTGTTGGCAGCTTTTCGATCTATTTTGAAAATTCAGTACAACTTCTGTAAAAAGTCCTTACAACGTTTTACAATAAAGATATCGTGTGCCGCACTCGTATATCGATCTTAGTTATCGAGATATTTAATTTTGAAATCAGAGACTGTTTTGCTGGACACCCTGAATCTGTAGTTCTAGACTACATGTCCTGAAAGTTGCTAATTTTTTGAGATCTGACGATGGCTGTAAAGCCGAAATTGGTTATCTATTCAAATAAATTAAAATGTGACCTAGAATTCAAGTTCAACAGTTTCTTTACCATAATCATTACACATTCATATCACAAGTGAATCGTAAATGGAAAAAATTTAGGGCCCTAAATTATGGTTAACTGGTAGGTAAACGCTATAATATATAAAACTGAAGCTGATTTTGCTTGTGTACTTTTGACATAAAAGTTTAAATCATGTTTCCTTCACAAATATGAAGTAGTGTTCAGCCCCTTGTAATAATTTTGTTATTCTACTGATCTCTCATTTTTGCACAAAATAATATTTACACACACCAATGATTACAATTTCATTTTTACCTCGCGCTTTCAGTGTACTTTCAGTTCTCGTCTCAACTGAGGAAAAACTGTTTCCGATGAACAAAGTCCCTTGTGTATCGCAACCAGCACCATGGCCTCCAATCTGAGCCACAAATGACGCCTACTAGTCTGTTTCATCAGGTAGTGTGTTCACGATTTTTATCTGCATTTATTACGAGCTTAAGTAAGCGCTGAACTTGTTTCCAGTTTTCACTGTGATACAACGTATGTGATACAGAATGCACGCTCCCGAATGATCATTTAACCGCAGGAATGGCAATGACGATATTTGGATGAACATGTACCATCACATAAGGACCCACAAAAATATGAATGGTGCAGTTTCAGTGTAAGGAGATGACAACTTTATGGTGACTGCATTCTTAGTGCTGATTCGATTGGAGAGGAAAGAGAAAGGCAACCCATCGTGATCTAGTTAAAGACTTCTTAGTGAGGTACGAAAACAATAAAACCAGCAAGATCACTTGGGGACTTGAAACCCGCTACTACTGACGAAAGTTCAGTGTCTTGAAAGGCTGCGTGAGCCAACATGCTCAATGCAGAGCCCGAAAAACTGGAAAAAGGCGTGTAAAATGGAACGTTATCAACTTGCGCAGCTTTTTGTTCCCTTAAAGTAATCCATCATTTGTAAAAAATGAAGGAACGTGTAAAGGTACAGATGTCATGTCGATATCAGTTAACACATATCGTACCTGGCTCTTACTCGGCTCTGTAGCACCTGAGCCAGAGGCGGCACAGGGATGCCTAATCATCCGATATAGATGTGATTTTGACACCCTTCCGGTCAGGTGCGGGCGAATGAGTCAGTCTGGTCTATAAGCACCTACCGAACAGGGAGCCCGCGAGCTCGATATGCGCAGTAGCGTAACAAAGTGTGAAAACTACGCCCGTTGTGTGCTATTTTGTATGAAACGAGGACCTTGCTGAAACAGAAAACAATTGTTAACTCGACGAGTTTGTGTAGTAACTGGCTGATACTCAAGTTCCATCTCAGTTATACGATTCGCAAACAGTTAGACAACGTTCACACACTTTCACGTGGATAACACTATACGCAGACAGTTGGGGTTCGCGTATTGCCTCCAAGGTGTACGGGGTGGTTACAGGAAGAGCATCTGGCCAACCGTTAAATTAACCATGTCGACCACACTTAGAGACGGGACAAAGGCAGACGCGAAAGGAATGTACAAATTGTGCAAGTAATGAAAACCATTGTGCACAAATTTTTCTTTCTATACCCTTCTATAATTGTGTAGAATATTTAAGCTTTATTTAAGCTATGATAAGCTGTAACGATAACCATCTGATGAATGTCTAAATCGACTTACAAAACCAGCTAATTAACGAATATATGTTTCAAACAAATCATGATTTGTGACTCTTTACTTTGTTGTCGGTTTAAACACACAACCCATAGCGTTCAGCAACGTCTACAGTTGACGTAATAAATTTGCTTTCTCTAACGCACGCATACTCTTGTGCCAAGAAAGAACACACTGGAAAAGACAGGGGAGAGAGGAAGAACCTTAGCTTGACGAACTCTAGTGAACGGACACTGGGTCATCATTTGCGAATAGAGTTGTAAAACTACGATAGGTTTCTGCAGAGTATCGTAACTAAGCGTAGACTCAGTAGTTTTACCGGGAGCGTTGGTCAGTTAAGTTCATACCCGCAGTACTATACCTTAGGTGTGTTGCACACCTATCAGGCATTACCTCATAACGATAGCTCTCTTTGCATAAGCGATCAGTGTCTTACTAGACTCTCCTAAATACCAGGGGAGGTGAACCGTGCAAGAACTGAGATAGGATATACACTGCCAGAAAAAAAAATTAGTACACCTGGAGAGACGAAGTCGATTGTCATCTAATAACAGCATATGCCACCTAGAGGATAGTAGGATTACCGATAACTGTTTCCAAGTCGACCGCCAAGAGGATGCGTAGTGGCATAGCTACCAGAGCCATCTGTGTCTATCCGTTAACAGGGAATACTCACACCTAGAAGGCTCAGTGTGATGCAAACGTATGAAGCAAGCAGGCAACTGTGATGCGTTCGTGGTTGCTACAGCCAACTGAGCAAGTTTGAAAGGGGTCAAATTGTGGCCTTCAGAGTGGAAAGGTGGTCCTTTCGGAGAATGGCCACACAGGTTAGATGTGCTGCGGCAGTTGTGTAACAGTGCTGGTGTCAGTGGTCACTTGAACATTCTCACACCTGTAGACGAGGTTCTGGACATCTACGCTGCACAGCCATCCGCCAGGATCGTCGTACTGTGAGGGCAGTAGTGGTAGATCATACGGCTACCATAGTGCAGATAAGAGGGCCTGTGAGCTTAGATGTCTCAACACGAACTGTTACGAACCGGTTATTAGCAGTAGGACTATGGACATGCACACCTCTATCCCATCCTCCACTCACGCCATAGCATCAGCGTCAACGGCTCGACTGTCGCTGTCAGAAGGTGACTTGGAAGGTAGAACGACGCAGCTCGGTTTTCAGTGATGAAAGGAATTTGTGCCTCACGCAAGCGATAGTCGTGAGTGCATACGACGCAGACGTGGTGATTGCTGTCTCGTAGAGACCTTTCCATCCCAGGTCTTACGGTATGCAGTGCAATGAGCTGCAACTCTCATTCACCTTTGGCGGTCAGTTGTTCTCTGCCGTCTCCGAAATGGACATACGCGGTTGACCCACAGCTATCTCCTTCGTCGTGAGAACCAGCCCAAGTGTCGCTGTGATGCAGGGCTGACAGTGGTCCATATTCTGATGGACTGCCCCCTTTTAGGCCACTTGCGGCAGTCCTTTAATTTACCAGCTGCACTTCCTTTAATTCTCGGTGACGATGCCTCTATAGCTGACTCAGTTTTACGTTTTATCCGTGCAGCTGGGTTTTATCACTCGCTCTAGTGCGGGCGCTCTTGCATGACTTCTCAGGGTACCCCCACTCCAGCGACTTTTAATTGTGACGTGGTTACCAAAATAGTGTCTTTTATGGTAACAAGTTATGTTGGTACCTCTATCAACGCTTTCCAGCTGGAGGTTCTTCGTTTGTATTTGAGTGGTTGGCCTTTTACCTGATCCATCAACCACTGTACTCTGTTTTACTCTAGTCTACTATTTGCTCTGCTCCTTTTAAGTGTCCTCTGTTTTGTGTTACTGCGGTGTTCAAAAAATGGTTCAAATTGTTCTGAGCACTAAGCGACTTAACTTCTGAGGTCATCAGTCACCTAGAACTTAGAACTAATTAAACCTAACTAACCTAAGGACATCACACACATCAATGCCCGAGGCAGGATTCGAACCTGTGACCGTAGCGGTCGCTCGGTTCCAGACTGCAGCGCCTAGAGCCGCACGGCCACTCCGGCCGGCCTACTGCGGTGTTCATTTTAGCTCTGTACCCCTTGGTGTTCCCTCCCTCTGGGTGCAGACGTTACGCTTTTACTGTATAGGCCTTTTACAAGTATGTCTGTTTTTAACCGGGGACTGATGACCTCGATGTTTAGCCCCCATCAAACCCCAAAACCAACCAACCAACCTTTGGCGTTACTGGAGAGGACGCCAACTAGCGCTCGTTAGGCGCAGAATGGCGTTAGATCCGTCCTTTTGCCGTTCTTGCAACAGGAAGGGCATGTGTTGCTCCAACAGGATAATGCTCGTCCACACATTGCCCGTGAAACTCAACGTGCTCTGCAAGAGGTGCCGCAACTTCCCTGGCAGCACGACCTCCGGACTTGTCTCCAGTCAAGCACGTGTGGGATGTGATGGGGCGGGAAGTGGCTCGTGCTACTAGTCAACCAACAACTCTTACAGAGCTACGTGAACAACTCGAGCAGGGGAGCATAACGTATCTCAGGACAGTATTCGCCATTTGCACGATCGACTAGATGCCAGAGTAAGCCCCTGCATTGCCGCCCGTGGAGGCTATACCATGTACTAACTGGTACGGGTGTTTCAGCATAGGTCAATACCTGTTACCTCTGAACCATTTCTGCTGTTCATCTGTAAATGCAATCACTTATGTGCTCCATATGCACTGTTGCAACAATAAATCATGAGTGGACTGGAAACCTCTAAAAAGGTGTATTAATTTTTTTTCGGTCGTATATAAAGGGCCGTGTAACCTGCGGAACATTTTTGTTATACAAGCTTTTCCTCCTGTCTGTCAACTTAAAATCAAGCAGTATTTATGGGAAAAATAAAATTGGCAATGTTTAATTGCAAAAATGCAAATGTGTGTGAATTCCTAAGGGACCAAACTGCTGAGGTCATCGGTCCCTAGACTTACACACTACTTAAACTAACTGACGCAGAGGACAACACATACCCCACGCCCGAGGAAGGACTCGAACCTCCGGCGTGAGGTGCTGCGCAGTTCGTGACATGGCATCGCTAACCGCGAGGCCACTGCGAGCGGCGTTTATTTCAGATTTTATTCGTAAAATATTGATTTGTAACATGAAGCAGAGGAATATTGTAGCAGAAATAGAAAAAAATTCAATTATTATATAGCGCTAGAAAACGCAGTCTTTTTTTGAAAAAGAAGTTAAAATTACAAAAAACCGCAAAATGCATATATATCAAACGCCGTTCAGTTCTTCGTCAAACTTATATAAAACGGTTCTGTTGTTCATAAAAACTTCGGCATTTATCAATAACCACAGGAAACTCTTCCCTTTGGTCATGATGAAGAACGTTCTACTACGTACAAAATAACAATAATTATTCTGATTTTTTTATGATTGTGGATGTGAACTGCACCTGAATCAAAACTAATTGCTGTGGTTACATAAACGTGCAGACGTTATGCGATCAACTAATTTCTGTAATTTATAAAATACAATTTATATTTTGTAAGGATACAAAATACACGAGGGACTAACACTGAGCTGTGGCCGAGCGGTTCTAGGCGCTTCAGTCCGGAACCGCGCTGTTGCTACGGTCGCAGGTTCGAATCCTGCCTCGGGTATGACGTGTGTGACGTCCTTAGGTTATTGATTGGTGACTCCATAGAGTGCTGTGTGCACAACGACCATGTAATAAGTAAAATTCAAAGGAAGGTCAGCGCTGGCCGTAATTTTGATAATTTATTAACAGCAAAATCGATTTTCGATCACATAATGATCATCTTCAGTGCTTTAGCGTACAAATTAAAGCTCGTAGGCACTGGTGTCTAGTTAGTAACAGTACCAGAAGCTATGAAACGATCACAATAACTGACACATACATACACTATTGGCCATTAAAATTGCTACACCAAGAAGAAATGCAGATGATAAACGGGTACTCATTGGACTAATATATTATACTAGAACTGACATGTGATTATATTTGTACGCAATTTGAGTGCATAGATCCTGAGAAATCAGTACCCAGAACAACCACCTCTGGCCGTAATAACGGCCTTGATACGTCTCGGCATTGGGTCAAATAGAGCTTGGATGGCATGTACAGGTACAGCTGCCCATGCAGCTTCAACACGATACCACAGTTCATCAAGAGTAGTGAATGGCATATTGTGACGATCCAGTTGCTCGGCCACCATTGACCAGACGTTTTCAATTGGTGAGAGATCTGGAGAATGTGCTCGCCAGGGCAGCAGTCGAACATTTTCTGTATCCAGAAAGGCCCGTACAGGACCTGCAACATGCGGTCGTGCATTATCCTGCTGAAATGTAGGGTTTCGCAGGGATCAAATGAAGGGTAGAGCCACGGGTAGTAATACATCTGAAATGTAACGTCCACTGTTCAAAGTGTCGTCAATGCGAACAAGAGGTGACCGAGACGTGTAACCAATGGCACCCCATACCATCACACCGGGTGATACGCCAATATTGTTGTTGTTGTGGTCTTCAGTCCTGAGACCGGTTTGATGCAGCTCTCCATGCTACTCTATCCTGTGCAAGCTTCTTCATCTCCCAGTACCTACTGCAACCTACATCCTTCTGAATCTGCTTAGTGTATTCATCTCTTGGTCTCCCTCTACGATTTTTACCCTCCACGCTGCCCTCCAATGCTAAATTTGTGATCCCTTGATGCCTCAAAACATATCCTACCAACCGATCCCTTCTTCTAGTCAAGTTGTGCCACAAACTTCTCTTCTCCCCAATCCTATTCAATACCTCCTCATTAGTTACGTGATCTACCCATCTCATCTTCAGCATTCTTCTGTAGCACCACATTTCGAAAGCTTCTATTCTCTTCTTGTCCAAACTAGTTATCGTCCATGTTTCACTTCCATACATGGCTACACTCCATACAAATACTTTCAGAAACGACTTCCTGACACTTAAATCTATACTCGATGTTAACAAATTTCTCTTCTTCAGAAACGATTTCTTTGCCATTGCCAGTCTACATTTTATATCCTCCCTACTTCGACCATCATCAGTTATTTTACTCCCTAAATAGCAAAACCCCTTTACTACTCTAAGTGTCTCATTTCCTAATCTAATTCCCTCAGCATCACACGATTTAACTTGACTACATTCCATTATCCTCGTTTTGCTTTTCTTGATGTTCATCTTATATCCTCCTTTCAAAACACTGTCCATTCCGTTCAACTGCTCTTCGAAGTTTTTTGCTGTCTCTGACAGAATTACAATGTCATCGGCGAACCTCAAAGTTTTTACTTCTTCTCCATGAATTTTAACACCTACTCCGAATTTTTCTTTTGTTTCCTTTACTGCTTGCTCAATATACAGATTGAATAACATCGGGGAGAGGCTACAACCCTGTCTCACTCCTTTCCCAACCACTGCTCCCCTTTCATGCCCCTCGACTCTTATAACTGCCATCTGGTTTCTGTACAAATTGTAAATAGCCTTTCGCTCCCTGTATTTTACCCCTGCCACCTTCAGAATTTGAAAGAGAGTATTCCAGTCAACATTGTCAAAAGCTTTCTCTAAGTCTACAAATGCTATAAACGTAGGTTTGCCTTTTCTTAATCTTTCTTCTAAGATAAGTCGTAAGGTTAGTATTGCCTCACGTGTTCCAACATTTCTACGGAATCCAAACTGATCTTCCCCGAGGTCTGCTTCTACCAGTTTTTCCATTCGTCTGTAAAGAATTCGTGTTAGTATTTTGCAGCTGTGACTTATTGAACTGATAGTTCGGTAATTTTCACATCTGTCAACACCTGCTTTCTTTGGGATTGGAATTATTATATTCTTCTTGAAGTCTGAGGGTATTTCACCTGTCTCATACATCTTGCTCACCAGATGGTAGAGTTTTGTCATGACTGGCTCTCCCAAGGCCGTCAGTAGTTCTAATGGAATGTTGTCTACTCCCGGGGCCTTGTTTCGACTCAGGTCTTTCAGTGCTCTGTCAAACTCTTCACGCAGTATCTTATCTCCCATTTCGTCTTCATCTACATCCTCTTCCATTTCCATAATATTGTCCTCAAGTACATCACTCTTGTATAAACCCTCTATATACTCCTTCCACATTTCTGCCTTCCCTTCTTTGCGTAGAACTGGGTTGCCATCTGAGCTCTTGATATTCATACAAGTGGTTCTCTTCTCTCCAAAGGTCTCTTTAATTTTCCTGTAGGCAGTATCTATCTTACCCCTAGTGAGACAAGCCTCTACATCCTTACATTTGTCCTCTAGCCATCCCTGCTTAGCCATTTTGCACTTCCTGTCGATCTCATTTTTGAGACGTTTGTATTCCTTTTTGCCTGCTTCATTTACTGCATTTTTATATTTTCTCCTTTCATCAATTAAATTCAATATTTCTTCTGTTACCCAAGGATTTCTATTAGCCCTCGTCTTTTTACCTACTTTATCGTCTGCTGCCTTCACTACTTCATCCCTCAGAGCTACCCATTCTTCCTCTACTGTATTTCTTTCCCCCATTCCTGTCAATTGTTCCCTTATGCTCTCCCTGAAACTCGCTACAACCTCTGGTTCTTTCAGTTTATCCAGGTCCCATCTCCTTAAATTCCCACCTTTTTGCAGTTTCTTCAGTTTCAATCTGCAGTTCATAACCAATAGATTGTGGTCAGAATCCACATCTGCCCCTGGAAATGTCTTACAATTTAAAACCTGGTTCCTAAATCTCTGTCTTACCATTATATAATCTATCTGATACCTTCTAGTATCTCCAGGATTCTTCCAGGTATACAACCTTCTTTTATGATTCTTGAACCAAGTGTTAGCTATGATTAAGTTATGCTCTGTGCAAAATTCTACAAGGCGGCTTCCTGTTTCATTTCTTCCCCCCAATCCATATTCACCTACTATGTTTCCTTCTCTCCCTTTTCCTACTGACGAATTCCAGTCACCCATGACTATTAAATTTTCGTCTCCCTTAACTACCTGAATAATTTCTTTTATCTCGTCATACGTTTCATCTATTTCTTCATCATCTGCAGAGCTAGTTGGCATATAAACTTGTACTACTGTAGTAGGCATGGGCTTTGTGTCTATCTTGGCCACAATAATGCGTTCACTATGCTGTCTGTAGTAGCTAACCCGCACTCCAATTTTTTTATTCATTATTAAACCTACTCCTGCATTACCCCTATTTGATTTTGTATTTATAACCCTGTAATCACCTGACCAAACGTCTTGTTCCTCCTGCCACCGAACTTCACTAATTCCCACTATATCTAACTTCAACCTATCCATTTCCCTTTTTAAATTTTCTAACCTACCTGCCCGATTAAGGGATCTGACATTCCACGCTCCGATCAGTAGAACGCCAGTTTTCTTTCTCCTGATAACGACGTCCTCTTGAGTAGTCCCCTCCCGGAGATCCGAATGGGGGACTATTTTACCTCCGGAATATTTTGCCCAAGAGGACGCCATCATCTTTTAATCATACAGTAAAGCTACATGTCCTCGGGAAAAATTACGGCTGTAGTTTCCCCTTGCTTTCAGCCGTTCGCAGTACCAGCACGCCAATATGGCGATGACGAATACACGCTTCCAATGTGCGTTCACCGCGATGTCGCCAAACACGGATGCGACCATCGTGATGCTGTAAACAGAACCTGGATGCATCCGAAAAAATGACGTTTTGCCATTCGTGCACCCAGGTTCGTCATTGAATACACCATCGCAGGCGCTCCTGTTTGTGATGCAGCGTTAGGGGTACCCGCAGCCATGGGCTCCGAGCTGATGGACCATGCTGCTGCAAACGTCGTCGAACTGTTCGTGCAGATGGTTGTTGTCTTGCAAACGTCCCCATCTGTTGACTAAGGGATCGAGACGTGGCTGCACGATCCGTTACAGCCATGCGGATAAAATGCCTGTCATCTCGACTGCTAGTGATACGAGGCCGTTGGGATCCAGCAAGGTGTTCCGTATTACCCTCCCGAACCCATCGATTCCATATTTTGCTAACAGTCATTGGATCTCGACCAACGCGAGCAGCAATGTCGCGATACGATAAACCGCAATCGCGATAGGCTACAATCCGACCTTTATCAAAGTCGGAAACGTAATGGCACGCATTTATCCTCTTTACACGATGCATCACAACAACGTTTCACCAGGGAACGCCGGTTTACTGCTGTTTGTGTATGAGAATTCGGCTGGCCACATTCCTCATGTCAGCACGTTGTAGGTGTCGCCACCGGCGCCAACCTTGTGTGAATGCTCTGAAAAGCTAATCATTTGCATATCACAGCATCTTCTCCCTGTCGGTTAAATTTCGCGTCTGTAGCATGTCATCTTCGTGGTGTAGCAATTTTAATGGCCAGTAGTGTAGCTTCTGTTACTGCTTCTAACTAGACACGAGTGCCTACGAGCTTTAATTTGCACGCTAAAGCACTGAAGATGATCATTATGTGATCGAAAATCGATTTTTCTGTTAATAAATCAAAATTACGGCCGACGCCGACCTTCCTTCTAAATTTAATTTTCCGCGGGTTAGTTAAGTTTAAGTAGTTCTCAGTCTAGGTGACTGATGACCTCAGATGCCTAATTACGAGCACAAAAAAAAAAAAAAAAAATCGTGTCGGCTACCAGTTTCTCCCTTACACATTCATCTGCGTTTCTTTCCCTAACAATGCTGTTAGTACTGTCGGTAATCCTACCATTGCTACGTCATGTATGCACTGCATCAAAACTACCGAATTGCAGTTTTGGTAGAGCACAATTCTATTGGTGAGGCACTTTCGCGGCATCCTGTCGTAGATAGCGTCTCGGTCATGTAATTTGGCATAGCTGTCGTAGCGACCGCTGTGCCGCCGCGAGGTAAGGCGAGCGCTGATTGGTCGCGCGCGGTGGGGTGGGAGTCGCTGGCCGCGTCGCGCGCTGCGTGATGGCGAACCCTCAGTCCGCCTTGAGCAGCGGCGCCGCCAGCATCGGCAGCGCGCGGCACCAGCCCCAGCCCCAGCAGAGGCACGGTACTGCGCCGACACGTGCTCTCTTCTCACTCTGTATTCTATCCTGATTCGTATACACTGCTTTCATGTTTTGCCGAGTTCGCCTTTGAATCCAGACGAACACGTCTGAGTAGTTACTATCCGACTGTCGTAACTTTAATTAAATAAAAACGGTTTTGGTAAATGAAAACTTCGTAATTTACACGTGTTCTGAAAAATGAATCATACGTTAATTTTTTCCGAAAAGGGTAGTTACTTGTAATAAGCAGTTCTTAACAGTTTTTTTCGTGCTATTAATGCTTTAAGAACTATAACATAGAAAAGTATCTTATATTCCCTAATTCAGTGAGGTACCTTTCAATGTTGCTGTTTTGTATCTCTAGAGTAAACTTGTGCTTTAAGAGGAAGTAATCGTGCTGTAAATAAGGCTAAGCGTATTTGCAATAGAACCACTATACTGGAAACTGATTGTATTTTGAACTTCGTTGTTGTCTTTAGCGTGTATTCGAGATTCTGGCCACTCGTTTCCTGGCTTGCCTATTACACGATATAGACAGTTGTAAATAAACCTATGAATTTTTAGTTTTTTGAAGATTTATTTATTAGTCCTACTACTGGAGTACTGGGCGGTGATGCGTAATTTTTTCGTGATTTGTTTAGCATCTGATAGTTATCATTAGCTTCTGAATGAAACTGCCACTGGCTTGAGATGCGTACAAAGATAACATGCTACAGATGTCGCGACCAATTTCTTTCAGCTCCCGAGGTTTCTCAAAATTGAGTAACTGTATCTAAGAATGAAATTACTTTATTCAAAGTGGAACTAGGTTACTTATTATCCCGTGCACGTCTTGGTCGTATGATGAAAGGAAACGGAGATTGTGTTCATTGTTAATACCACTGTTGGTGATTAGGGCGTCCGGCGTGGAAGCTAGTATCGGCGTGCCACTGCTAGAAGGTTCCCGAAGTATAGGTATGAATCGTCTGATGAGACATACGAAAGGACAGACGATTTTTTTCATTAACTGGATTATAGAACGATATCTTCATGAAAGTACGGACACCACGTGATTGAGTCTAGAGTGCAGTGAACTGCAGGTTAGGATACAATGTCACCACTCGTAAACAGAAAACATGTAATTTATAGCTGACTACAGTCATGTAGATGACACCGAGAGGGCTTAACCTAAAAAAGGGGTAACCTTGATACACTATTTTACTGGCCGTTAAATGCTGTAATACATAATCACCGGGTGTCTCTTCTACGGAAACCTAAGGTTCTCCTTTTCAACTACGGGATTAAATCTGAAAGAGAGATCTTCGTATTGTCAGCATGACCGGAATAAGTTTTGAGCTACGATAGGACTAATGTCACAAAATATTATGTGTTACGTGGCATTCAGTATTTTGTGGTAAAGGAATTGAATGCCGTGGCACTCAACATTGTTCACTCTCTCATAGGTCCCAAAAGTATTTCAAATATCTTTATAAAATCGCGGCTTGTTGTGCACATGTGATTTTGCCTCTGCTGAGCGAATGGAACGTACGAAAAATAAAAACTAAAGTCATACATCACGATATATTTTTATGGCTATTGTAGCTTCATCTAAGGGAATAAATCGTTGTACAGAATTTGAGGTAACATTTACGTAAAAACAAGGTAGTAAGAAATATTTGTCTTCTCCTTTGAGCAAACGAAGTAGTCATGGTTTCAGTTTTTATTTTCCAATCTCTCACATCGTTGACTAAAATTGTGGAAGCGAAGTATCACATCACGTATAACGCTTTAGGAATATCTACAGCACCTACGGGCATATGGTAGGTTGCTTATGGCATAAATTGTTCGCTGACGACTTCTTTCACCTTTCTGATGTAAATGTCACATCAAGAACCTTCTTTTTAAGCCTGCACTAGCAGCCCGATGAACGACTACTCTTATAGATTTCGAACAAAAGAATTCGGAACAGCATCAGTTCTAAATTCTCTGTACGAATCCAGACTTTTCGTTAATAGATTTCGTGTGTTCTTTTCATATATCGGTCTATATTTTTCCTTTTCTGCCTCTTTCTTTTGATTCTGTTTAATTAAAGCGATAAATGCTTTCTTTTAAAATTTAGATCACCTTATCCTCTTAACTTTGTTAGTAAAATTTATTTTCTCTGTAGACCACAGGAAGCACTGACGAATCCCTCCATGGAGCCCATTTGTTCCTGCTGTTTCCTGCTCGGCACTTATTATATAAGACAGTACAAAACTAACTTAATTTTGGCTTCGTCTCGATAATTAATACTGACCAAAAGACCGTCTTTGACCTGTATTGTGACAAATGTATCGTCCGATGATGTTAAAGCATTCGAGTGGTAAGACATTGGACTCATATTCGGGGAGACGGCGGTTCAAACCTGTGCCGGCAGTCCAAATTTAGATTTCTGGTGATTTTCACCAAATCCCTTATGACGAAGTCCGGGATAGTTCTTGTGAAAAAGATTCGATTAATTTCCTTCCCTATGCTTTCCCAATCCGAGATTTTTTTCCCTCTCCACTGACGCTCAAGTCGACAGAACGTTAAACCTTGATCTTCCTCCGAAGCATCTTCCTGAATATGTAAAGCTTGGTTTCGATCAAAGTTCTAATTTGTTTGGCCATTGTTAATGAAGTTACTACCGTCTAAAGCATGACTCAGAATAATTCAAATTTTCTCATTCTTCAATATTATTCTAATTAACATGAAGTAACTGCATTTTGTAAAGTTACACTAATGTAACATTAAATTTGCAGCCAGCGGTGGGTTGATTACACTAATAGCTTTCATTTGCGATTAAATACTTTTACCATTTTAATGGACAGGTACGAGAATCGAATTATCTACGTATACTGTTAATGCCTCAGACGAATTCTTCTCAATAGCTACAGACAACGATTCACAATGCGAATAAGCCTCCTGTTATCTAGGCATTGCTATTCATTATCTTGATCATCCGTGGACTCATGTACACTATGACGCAGAATGTGGAAAAGATTTTCGGAAATCATATGCGTACCGACTACATACTATGCGAAACACCACGGTTCGTCATGGGCAAAGCGTACAGCATGTGCAGATTATTGTGAATGAATACATTGGCTCTGACTTAAGCCGTGTGGCAGATGATGGCGTTCAGAAGTAATTTTTATAGGAAATGTGTGTTTTGGGAGAACATACAGTAACTGACAAAAAAAAATGATGAAATATGAAAATAACTGTAGTCTTAAACAAAACTAATCAGGATGTAGACACTCATTCAACATGCTTCACAGATCGGAATTTCCATATTCGTTGTCTTTTGGAAAGAAAGCTGTAGTGAACAGCAATGTAAAGAACAACACATGTCTTACTATAAGTTACTAGTGACTGCTTCAGAAATATTATCAGAATATCGCCAAAAATCGACACGTTTAGTCACCAAAATGTGTAAGAAACTGCAATATGACGAATTAATTTCTTAAAGTTTTGCATTAAATTTACAGTTTCGTTGAAACCAGTGTCATTTTGTAGTTACGTTGAAGATGGAATAACTATGGTCTTACTACGATTGTAGATTTGAACCTACAGAGCCCTAGCCCATTTTGTATCAAACAGTAGAATAATAAAACGTTAATAAATAAATGTTGAGCATTTCAGTAGATTACTTACATACCGCCAATTCTTAGCGATGTGTTCACGAAATTTTTAAGCTTAAAGCCTTGTGTAACTAATGCAGTCTCCTTTGAACGCAAATGCACTGTGGAACTGTTGTATTCAGAAGCAGAAATATATTGGTCGTACGATCCATTTCCGCAACACTTGATATTTAACATATGAAACTGCTTTTGTTAGACGTCCCTATAGATACATGGTATACGCTTAACGCACTCCAGCATTGCCGCTATGAAGCAGGAATGTGGCATAGTTTTTGTCGCAGTAACCTGGATTACTTAGTTACTGCAGATCAAAATCATCCCTTCATGCAGTTTTGAAAATGATTAAAGATCATTTTGGGTGATTGAAATTTCGTATGTTTGAGTACCATATTTACAGATAATTGCAGGTAATGCTTTCTCCTCTGTTGATGGACAGAGATGACCAATTTAAATTGTTCATCGGTAATATTGTTTGAATGTCTGTAAGGTTTTAATAATACAAGTACGAAATTATAGCACATTGGAGAAAACAATACGAAAGTAGAACTCAAAATTAATAACTTTCAAATTCGTTAGAAAGAGAAGTATATGGAACGTCTTTCTTAATTATTGTTTTATACAGACTTAATAGACCTGCCTATTAAATCAAGAAAAAATTGGCACATCTGGGTACGAAAGACGCAATTCTTTTCGGAACTACAATTTAAACGCTATTAGTTTTTGAAGTTCCTCAAAGATCTTCGTGAGTACACAATCGCAACTGGACCAAAATATAATTTTTGAGATATATTTTTGTAACAAACGGTAGGATTAGTTTCTAAAGTACCCGTATGTCACGCAAGTTTTAAATTATCAAGTTGACTCACAACGAAAAACGGTGTCTTTTAATTTCGGTCTGAAATATAATGGAATGAAAGCAGCCTTATGAAGCTAACGTACGTAATATGTTAATTCAATGTTTTCTAGATCAGTTGCATGATTTCTGTCAAAATTACGTTTCAGTATTCAGGTTGGCTATGTATTATTTGTTTGCGTGTATAGCTACATACAGGACATGTGCTGAATGGCTTAGGTCCTTAAATATAATAAAATGAGCATATTAATTAGTCTCTGACACTACCCATGTGCCTTATAGAACTTAGTCCAGCTTAAGAACAAAAGTAAACATATTTATTTTTTAAATTAGAAATCCGTCTTTATAGACTGTTTTCAAATAGTTGTTCAGATGAAACTCTTCCAGTTTAGACATCAAATGTGCTTTGCTAATTTACCCCTCACCAACTGAAATAATCTCTCCTTCCAACACTGTTTGAATTATTGTGCAATATTTTTTTCATTTTCTTAGTAATTATGATTCAAACAAGTTTGCAATAGCATTATTCTACAAAATTTATGGTTTTGTAAGAGCGCGCCATAATTTACTGAGTCATATACCTTGTTCAGACCACGAAAGAGACCAACTGGTTGTATTTCGTTATGTAATTCTTAAGATATTTGGTAAGAAAATACAAAATGTATATGTTTAAAGTCTTTTCTGAAGGTGTTTATGTGGAGTATAGCCTCCTGTGGAGGAAAAATGTGTATGATAAACGGTTCAGATAGGGCGAAAGCAGGAGCTTTGGAAATGTGCTATATGGGTATGCCGAATATTAGGCAAGGAAACCGAATAACTAAAGAGGTACTGAATTGAAAAAAGAAACTTACGACACAACTACAGAAAGCATCGGTTTGTAGGATACGTCCTGAGACATCAAGGAATCGACAATTTGGAAACGGAGGGAAGTGTGGAGCTAAAACTTTTAGAGGGAGACGAAGGCTTGTCTGCAGCAAGCGGGTTCAAGTGGACGTATGCTGCAGTAGTTATGAAGGGATGAAGATGCCTTCACGGGATAGATTAGTGCCGGCCGGTGTGGCCGTGCGATTAAAGGCGCTTCAGTCTGGAACCGCGTGACCGCTACGGTCGCAGGTTCGAGTCCTGCCTCGGGCATGGATGTGTGTGATGTCCTTAGGTTAGTTAGGTTTAATTAGTTCTAAGTTCTAGGCGACTGATGACCTCAGAAGTTAAGTCGCATAGTGCTCAGAGCCATATTTTGATAGATTAGTATGGTGAGCTGTTTCATATCAGTCTTCGGAGTGAAGACAGCAATAACAAAAAGTCCCTTATTGGGACTCGAATTGTGTGACATTCTAAATGACCGTTTATATCTAAATCTGATACCCGTACTGAATTCATTATTTCTTCTATCATTTTTAAATATAATGCCAGTAAGTTTATTTTATCTGCTCAAATCTTTTGGAAATCTCCACTAACTATTAATAGTTGCTGTAAAATCCTTGAATACATTCTCAGTTCGAATAAAAAAATTTTTTTGAAACCGAGAATCTTATGTCCACGAGTCAGCATGGTAAAAGAAAGCATCGCTCGTGCGAAACTCAGCTCGCCCTATTCTCACATGATATGCTGCGAACTATGGATGAAAGGCAATAGCAGATTCCGTATTTCAAGATTTCCGGAAAGCCTTTTACGTGGTGCCCCACTGCAGGCTGTTAAGGAAGGTACTAGCATATGGAATAGGTTCACTGATATGGGAGTGAGTCGAAGGCTTCTTAAGTAATAAGACCCAGTATGTTATCCCCGACGACGAGGGTTCTTGAGAGACAGGGGCATCGTCAGGAGTGCCCCAAGGAAGGGTGACAGGACCGCTATAATTCTCTATATACATAAATGATTTGGCGGACAGGGTGGGTTCGGACACAGCATTGTAATGTTCGGATATAGCATTAGTAGTGTCCTGTTTGATACAATCACGTCGTTTAAATATCTGGGCGTAACGTTGCAATACGATATGAAGTGGAACGAGGATGTGAGGATTGTGGCAGGGAAGGCGAATGGTCGACTACGGTGTATTGGCAGAATTCTAGGAAACTGTGGTTCACCTGCAAAGGAGAGTGCATATAGGACGCTAGTGCTATCTATTCGTAAGTCCTGCTCGAGCGTTGGGGATCCGTAACAGGTCGGATTGAAGGAAGACATCGAAGCAATTAAGAGGCGGGCTGCTAAATTTGTTGCTGGTAGGTTCGAACAATACGCATGTGTTACGGGCATGCTTCAGGAATTCCATTGGGATTTTGTGGAGGAAGGAGATATCATTTTCGAGGAACACTATTGAGAAAATTTAGAGAACTGGCATTTGAAGCTGACTGCAGAACTGTTCTATTGCCTCCAACGTACACTACACATAAGTACCACGAGGATAAGATACGAGAAATTAGGGCATATACGGAGGCATATAGACAGTCGTTTTTCCCTCGCTCTGTCTGTGAGTGAAATAGAAAGGAAGCGACTTGTTCTGGTAAATGGTACCCTCCACCGCGCACCGTACGGTGGCTTGTGAAATATGTATGTAGACGTAGATCTATATTTCAGTGCCTAGGGGCTGCCTCGAAAATGAACGTGTATTTCTCATAAATAGCCGAAAGTTACCGAATAGGAATCCAACACTACTACAACTCTAATAGATTCTTGAATAACAACACATGAAAACTTATTTTTAGGATCTGGTTTATACAAAATTTGTATTCTGCAGTATCTTGGACACGCTCCTCAACTTTTGCATATGTGACAACTTCTCTCAATTTCGCATAGACTTTATGTAACGATTACACTAGTCAATAATTTCTTCTCTGCCCCTGTAGGTGTATTGTGCTCAGACAAGTACAGAACATCTAATTCTCAGGAATTTCTAAGACTTTTAAACCTGTAAGACGCTCGTATAACTTTGGTCTCAATCCTTTAATCTTATAATGAGACAAAAGAACTTTACTTTCCTTTAAACCCTTATGTATTTTGTGTGCTCGTGGTATTCTGATTTCTAACAACTAACACGCTAACTAATCTAATAAACGGGCCTCTCTGACTCCAGAAATAACAGGAATTTTGCCTTGAGTCGGGTGGAACCTTTATGTTTTCTGGAAGAAACTTATCCAGACAGGTTTTCCTCCTATTTAGCTGCATGTCATGATTAGTATATCCAAATCTCCCAATACCAGCTACCGGTACAGTAGCTCTCTCACAACATGTGTCGACTGTATTACCCCACTACCGACCATTTCGCTGCAAAACTTCCACAGACCCCACACTTGTGCTATTGTTTCTCTATTCCATAAATTTCATCACTAATGTTATAATATTACTCATAGCAAAGGTGTTTCCTGCTCGTCATATTACGAGTACCGGTATCCAATGTCATAAACCCCAATCGTTGCACAATGTTCCTATGTTCTCTGTAGCTTGTCTGTTACTTGTTCCATGCTATTTGTCACCTGGTATCTTAAGCGTAGCCTTTCCTGTAGCATTTGGCCTGTGTCCTTCAATTCGTTAGTTTCTGCACAAAAGACTCACCAGTGGCAGATGAATCCGCGGCCCTCCTATGTTGCTCCCAAACTGATGAATCTACGCCAACAACTACTTTCATCACAGATCAGGGTAATTTACATTAACTGAAAGCAATAACAGTACTTATTTTCTGACGACATGAACAGTAAAGCGACGATGTTCAAAGATAGGCAAGGGGCAGTAAGCACTGCACACTCACATACACACACACATACACACACACATACACACACACACATACATACACACATACACACTCACATACAAACTCACATACACACTCACATACACACACACACATACACGTACACACACACACGTACACACTGAGGTGATAAAAGTCGCGGGATGTCTCCTAGTATCGTGTCGGACCTCCTTTTATCTGCTGCAGCTCGACGTGGCACGGACTCAACAAGTTACTGGAAGTCTACGCCGTCCGTAATTGGAGAAGTGTTACCGGTGCAGGAGTTTGTGCACGAACCTACCTCTCTATTATATCTCATAAATGTCCGATGGGATTCATGTCGGGACATCTGGATGGCCAGAATATTCTCCAAACTAATCGCGAACAACTCTGGCTCACTGACATGGCGCATTGTCATCCATAAAAATTTCGTCGTTGTTTGGTAGCATGAAGTCCATGTGGTCCCCAAGTAGCCGAACACAACCATTTCCAGTCAATGATCGGTTCAGTTGGACCAGAGGACCCGGTCCAGTCCACGTAAACACAGTCCACACCATTATGGAGCCACCACCAGCTTACACAGTGCCTTGTTGACAACTTCGCTCGATGGCTTCGCGGGGTCTGCGTCACACTCGAGCCCTACAATCCGAAACCAGGCCTCATCTGACCAGGTCACGGTTTTCCAGTCTCCTAGGGCTGAACCGATGTGCTCATGAGGCCAGGGAAGGCGCTGCAGGCGATGTCGTGCTGTTAGCAAAGGCACTAGCATCGGCTGCCTGCTGCCATAGCTCATTAGCGCCACATTTTGGCACACTGTCGTAACGCCTAAGTTCGTCATACGATCTACACTGTTTTATGCTGTTATTTCATTCAGTATTGTTTGTCTATTAGTACGGACAACTCTTCGCAAACGCCACTGCTCTCGGTCGTTCAGTGAAGGCCCTCGGCCACTGTGTTGTCCATGGTGAGAGATAATGTCTGAAATTTTGTATTTTCGGCACACTCTTGACACTGTGGATCTCGGAATATTGAATTCCTTAACGATTTCTGCAATGGAATGTCCTATACGTCTAACTTCAACTACCACTCCGCATTCAAAGTCTGTTAATTCCTTTCGTGCGGCCATAATCTCGTGGGAAACCTGTCCACATGACAGCTCCGCCAATGCACTGCCCTTTTATACCTTGTACACACGATACTGCCGCCATCTGTATATGTACATATCGCTATCCCATGACTTTGCCAACTCAGTGTATTAACATACGACTGGTGTAACCTCGCGGAAAACATATAGTTAAAGAAAAATAAAACTAAAATGCTTCGAACTATAATATAAGACAGAAACTGTTAGTAAAATTATGAGAAATATTGTGACTGACCAAAACAACACAGAATATTCCGATTGCGACCTGTTGCTGATGACGTCAGGCTAAAGGGTCCAGAAAAAAAGTTACAAAATAAAAATCAAGAATTGGAGTCTTAAAATTAATATTTAATATTTATTTTGCCGTCTGTCTTTAATTCCTTTTTTTAACTACCTAATGTGATAACAGAGAACCACATTATGACTTTTTCAAGTTAACAGTTTCTCACCATTTAACAAAATTTGTTACCTCATACCTGTACACGAATAACTTAATAAAACCCCTGGTTACGTTTCCTTAGCGTAAATACCACTATACCTCTTGGAAGATAATTATTTAGGCTTCCTGGACATATGGTCACACAGCTATAATAAATTGCTAAAAATAAGCCATTTTCTGTCTCTATCTATACAGTCTTCATTGCAATATGCTATCATGTGATGACGACTAACATCTGATTCTCAACCAAACATCTTGAAATGCGTTAAAGCATTTTTACAACCATCTCATACCTATGACACCTGAAATAAGCTATATGTTTTCTGAAATGCATAGGGTTGACATACACTAAGAGTTAACTCATTACAATATGCTAACTTAAAGATAAGTTAGTCGAAACTGTTCGCTATCAAATTACTATCAAGATTTTACAGCCATAAATGTACTATGGGCACTGTTTCTATATGGTTATATATTGTTGAAATTCATTTTCTACCTTTCGTATACTGGGTAAAGGACGTTTCACTAGTGTTCCACCACAAACTATTTCAATTTTTCACTCCTGTAATAGTTCCGAATCTTTAGTATTGAATTTACGTGAGTGTGAGGGACCTGAGAACGCTGACGAACTCTATGAAAAGTTCAACAGACGCCTTCTACCTGTGAACGAACCATTATTCACATTTCTGTGTATTTCTTCAAAACTTTATTATTTTTAAGCGTGTTTCTTGAGACACTGAATAGTAAGGCCGTTGTAGCAAATGGCATCTTTCCTTTTCTTGCAACATCCAGTGCCTACTGCGTGGATTGGGAAATCTACGACCATTGTAGTGATGTTATTAATTTGATGTCATATTAACATAATACAGGTTGATTCTTGCAAAGAAGGAAATAGCAGCCAGTTACTATAGACGGCTCTTCCATCTAAAGATGAAACTGTCGGTTCGAAACCGGTAACGGCTAGAAGCCATTACGATAACTGTTGTCGGAACATGAAATTATATAACCAAGGTACTTCATAAATACGTGCTTTCAGAGGCTAAAGGCTAAAATATAACGTTTCACTAGCATTGTAACAATTAACTGTCACCTTCAAACAGGTGGCAGGGATAAAATACAGCCGGCCGGAGTGGCCGAGCGGTTCTAGGCGCTACAGTCTGGAACGCGTGACCGCTACGGTAGCAGGTTCGAACCCTGCCTCGGGCATGGATGTGTGTGATGTCCTTAGGTTAGTTAGGTTTAAGTAGTTCTAAGTTCTAGGGGACTGATGACCTCAGAAGTTAAATCCCATAGTGCTCAGAGCAATTTGAACCATTTGATAAAATACATAGAGCGAAGGGCTATTTATAGCCAGTACAGAAACCAGACAGCAGTTGGTGTGCTCCCTGCCGCCGTTGGATAAGCAGCTGCAGCAGCAAGTCGTATTCTCCTAGCTCACTCATTTGTTACATAGTTTAATTCTTAATTTCTTTGCGTGTTTTTGGTACTTGCATTGTTTAATTCATAAATTTCGGGCGTATTATAGTATTTGAGAGTTGTAGCATCGCGTTTTAGTACCTGAATAGTGTAAATTCGCGTAGTCGTTTGTCTACTGTTTTGTTTTGAACTGCCAGTGTCGGTTGGTCGCAGTCAGTGTGCTCCCTGCCGCCGTTGGATAAGCAGCTGCAGCAGCAAGTCGTATTCTCCTAGCTCACTCATTTGTTACATAGTTTAATTCTTAATTTCTTTGCGTGTTTTTGGTACTTGCATTGTTTAATTCATAAATTTCGGGCGTATTATAGTATTTGAGAGTTGTAGCATCGCGTTTTAGTACCTGAATAGTGTAAATTCGCGTAGTCGTTTGTCTACTGTTTTGTTTTGAACTGCCAGTGTCGGTTGGTCGCAGTCAGTGTGCTCCCTGCCGCCGTTGGATAAGCAGCTGCAGCAGCAAGTCGTATTCTCCTAGCTCACTCATTTGTTACATAGTTTAATTCTTAATTTCTTTGCGTGTTTTTGGTACTTGCATTGTTTAATTCATAAATTTCGGGCGTATTATAGTATTTGAGAGTTGTAGCATCGCGTTTTAGTACCTGAATAGTGTAAATTCGCGTAGTCGTTTGTCTACTGTTTTGTTTTGAACTGCCAGTGTCGGTTGGTCGCAGTCAGTGTGCTCCCTGCCGCCGTTGGATAAGCAGCTGCAGCAGCAAGTCGTATACTCCTAGCTCACTCATTTGTTACATAGTTTAATTCTTAATTTCTTTGCGTGTTTTTGGTACTTGCATTGTTTAATTCATAAATTTCGGGCGTATTATAGTATTTGAGAGTTGTAGCATCGCGTTTTAGTACCTGAATAGTGTAAATTCGCGTAGTCTCCTTCCGCCGCCGAGCAGTGTCAGCAGTGCGCAAGTAGCAGCATTACTGCATTTACTAGGCAATCTTGTATTTTAATAACCGTTTAAATTTTGTCGATTTGTTTGCGCTCTCTGTAGATTAGTTCAGACGTTCTTTGCAAAACAGTTTTTAGCATGGATAGGGACTGCAACTGCTGTGTTCGGATGCAGGCTGAGTTGGCATCCCTTCGCTCCCAGCTTCAGGCAGTGTTGGCTTCGGTCACACAGCTTGAGGCTGTTGCCAATGGGCATCACTGTGGGGGTCCGGATGGGGGTTTGTCGGGGACGGCCAGCTCGTCCCACGCATCCCCTGATCGGACTAAGACTGTGGTTGCCCGGGATACTGCCCGCATTGAGGCTGATCCCTCACCTGTGGTAGAGTGGGAGGTCGTTTCAAGGTGTGGCAGGGGGCGAAAGACATTCCGGAGGGCTGAACGGAAAGCCTCTCCAGTTTGTCTGACGAACCGGTTTCAGGCTCTGTCTCAGGCTGATACTGATCTTCGGCCTGACATGGCTGCTTGTCCTGTTCCAGAGGTTGCCCCTCAGTCTGCAAGATCCGGGCAGTCGCAGAGGGTGGGCTTACTGGTAGTTGGGAGCTCCAACGTCAGGCGCGTAATGGGGCCCCTTAGGGAAATGGCAGCAAGAGAGGGGAAGAAAACCAATGTGCACTCCGTGTGCATACCGGGGGGAGTCATTCCAGATGTGGAAAGGGTCCTTCCGGATGCCATGAAGGGTACAGGGTGCACCCATCTGCAGGTGGTCGCTCATGTCGGCACCAATGATGTGTGTCGCTATGGATCGGAGGAAATCCTCTCTGGCTTCCGGCGGCTATCTGATTTGGTGAAGACTGCCAGTCTCGCTAGCGGGATGAAAGCAGAGCTCACCATCTGCAGCATCTTCGACAGGACTGACTGCGGACCTTTGGTACAGAGCCGAGTGGAGGGTCTGAATCAGAGGCTGAGACGGTTCTGCGACCGTGTGGGCTGCAGATTCCTCGACTTGCGCCATAGGGTGGTGGGGTTTCGGGTTCCGCTGGATAGATCAGGAGTCCACTACACGCAACAAGCGGCTACACGGGTAGCAGGGGTTGTGTGGCGTGGGCTGGGCGGTTTTTTAGGTTAGATGGCCTTGGGCAAGTACAGAAAGGGCAACAGCCTCAACGGGTGCGGGGCAAAGTCAGGACATGCGGGGACCAAGCAGCAATCGGTATTGTAATTGTCAACTGTCGAAGCTGCGTTGGCAAAGTACCGGAACTTCAAGCGCTGATAGAAAGCACCGAAGCTGAAATCGTTATAGGTACAGAAAGCTGGCTTAAGCCAGAGATAAATTCTGCCGAAATTTTTACAAAGGTACAGACGGTGTTTAGAAAGGATAGATTGCATGCAACCGGTGGTGGAGTGTTCGTCGCTGTTAGTAGTAGTTTATCCTGTAGTGAAGTAGAAGTGGATAGTTCCTGTGAATTATTATGGGTGGAGGTTACACTAAACAACCGAACTAGGTTAATAATTGGCTCCTTTTACCGACCTCCCGACTCAGCAGCATTAGTGGCAGAACAACTGAGAGAAAATTTGGAATACATTTCACATAAATTTTCTCAGCATGTTATAGTCTTAGGTGGAGATTTCAATTTACCAGATATAGACTGGGACACTCAGATGTTTAGGACGGGTGGTAGGGACAGAGCATCGAGTGACATTATACTGAGTGCACTATCCGAAAATTACCTCGAGCAATTAAACATAGAACCGACTCGTGGAGATAACATCTTGGACCTACTGATAACAAACAGACCCGAACTTTTCGACTCTGTATGTACAAAACAGGGAATCAGTGATCATAAGGCCGTTGCAGCATCCCTGAATATGGAAGTTAATAGGAATATAAAAAAAGGGAGGAAGGTTTATCTGTTTAGCAAGAGTAATAGAAGGCAGATTTCAGACTACCTAACAGATCAAAACGAAAATTTCTGTTCCGACACTGACAATGTTGAGTGTTTATGGAAAAAGTTCAAGGCAATCGTAAAATGCGTTTTAGACAGGTACGTGCCGAGTAAAACTGTGAGGGACGGGAAAAATCCACCGTGGTACAACAACAAAGTTAGGAAACTACTGCGAAAGCAAAGAGAGCTCCACTCCAAGTTTAAACGCAGCCAAAACCTCTCAGACAAACAGAAGCTAAACGATGTCAAAGTTAGCGTAAGGAGGGCTATGCGTGAAGCGTTCATTGAATTCGAAAGTAAAATTCTATGTACCGACTTGACAGAAAATCCTAGGAAGTTCTGGTCTTACGTTAAATCAGTAAGTGGCTCGAAACAGCATATCCAGACACTACGGGATGATGATGGCATTGAAACAGAGGATGACACGCGTAAAGCTGAAATACTAAACACCTTTTTCCAAAGCTGTTTCACAGAGGAAGACCGCACTGCAGTTCCTTCTCTAAATCCTCGCACAAACGAAAAAATGGCTGACATCGAAATAAGTGTCCAAGGAATAGAAAAGCAACTGGAATCACTCAATAGAGGAAAGTCCACTGGACCTGACGGGATACCAATTCGATTCTACACAGAGTACGCGAAAGAACTTGCCCCCCTTCTAACAGCCGTGTACCGCAAGTCTCTAGAGGAACGGAGGGTTCCAAATGATTGGAAAAGAGCACAGATAGTCCCAGTCTTCAAGAAGGGTCGTCGAGCAGATGCGCAAAACTATAGACCTATATCTCTTACGTCGATCTCTTGCAGAATTTTAGAACATGTTTTTTGCTCGCGTATCATGTCATTTCTGGAAACCCAGAATCTACTATGTAGGAATCAACATGGATTCCGGAAACAGCGATCGTGTGAGACCCAACTCGCCTTATTTGTTCATGAGACCCAGAAAATATTAGATACAGGCTCCCAGGTAGATGCTATTTTTCTTGACTTCCGGAAGGCGTTCGATACAGTTCCGCACTGTCGCCTGATAAACAAAGTAAGAGCCTACGGAATATCAGACCAGCTGTGTGGCTGGATTGAAGAGTTTTTAGCAAACAGAACACAGCATGTTGTTATCAATGGAGAGACGTCTACAGACGTTAAAGTAACATCTGGCGTGCCACAGGGGAGTGTTATGGGACCATTGCTTTTCACAATATATATAAATGACCTAGTAGATAGTGTCGGAAGTTCCATGCGGCTTTTCGCGGATGATGCTGTAGTATACAGAGAAGTTGCTGCATTAGAAAATTGTAGCGAAATACAGGAAGATCTGCAGCGGATAGGCACTTGGTGCAGGGAGTGGCAACTGACCCTTAACATAGACAAATGTAATGTATTGCGAATACATAGAAAGAAGGATCCTTTATTGTATGATTATATGATAGCGGGACAAACATTGTTAGCAGTTACTTCTGTAAAATATCTGGGAGTGTGCGTACGGAACGATTTGAAGTGGAATGATCATATAAAATTAATTGTTGGTAAGGCGGGTACCAGGTTGAGATTCATTGGGAGAGTGCTTAGAAAATGTAGTCCATCAACAAAGGAGGTGGCTTACAAAACACTCGTTCGACCTATACTTGAGTATTGCTCATCAGTGTGGGATCCGTACCAGGTCGGGTTGACGGAGGAGATAGAGAAGATCCAAAGAAGAGCGGCGCGTTTTGTCACCGGGTTATTTGGTAACCGTGATAGCGTTACGGAGATGTTTAATAAACTCAAGTGGCAGACTCTGCAAGAGAGGCGCTCTGCATCGCGGTGTAGCTTGCTCGCCAGGTTTCGAGAGGGTGCGTTTCTGGATGAGGTATCGAATATATTGCTTCCCCCTACTTATACCTCCCGAGGAGATCACGAATGTAAAATTAGAGAGATTAGAGCGCGCACGGAGGCTTTCAGACAGTCGTTCTTCCCGCGAACCATACGCGACTGGAACAGGAAAGGGTGGTAATGACAGTGGCACGTAAAGTGCCCTCCGCCACACACCGTTGGGTGGCTTGCGGAGTATCAATGTAGATGTAGATGTAGATATAAAATGTAAGGGGCATGAAAGGGAAGCAGTGATTGAGAAGGGAGAGAGATAGGATTGTAGCCTATCACCGATGTTGTTCGATCTGTACACTGAACAAACCAAATAAAAATTTGGCGTAGGAATTAAAGTTCAGGGAGAAGAAGTAAAAACTTTGCGGTTTACCGGTGACATTGTAATTCTATCAGAGGCAGCAAAGGATTTGGAACAGCAGTTGAACGGAATGGACAGTGTGTTGGAAGGAGGGTATAAGATGATCAACAAAAGCAAAACAAGGATAATGAAATGTAGTCAGATTAAATCAGGTGATGCTGAGGGAATTAGATTAGGCAACGAGACACAAAGTCGTATGAGTTTGGCTATCTGGGCAGCAAAATAACTGATGAAGGGCGAAGTAGAGAGGATATAAAACGTAGACTGGCAATGGCAAGAAAATCGTTTCTGAAGAAGAAAAAGTTATTAACATTGAACATAGATTTAAGTGTTAGGAAGTCTTTTCGGAAGTTATTTGTCTCCAAGTGAAACATGGACGATAAACAGTATAGACAAAAAGAGAATATAATCTTCCGACATGTGGTCCTACAGAAGAATGTTGAAGATTAGATGGATCGATCACGTAAATAATGAGGAGGTACTGAATAAAATTGGGGAGGCAAGAAATTTGTGGCACAGCTTCACCAAAAGAAGGAATCGGTTTACAGGCCACATTCCGAGACATCAAGAGATTACGAATTTAGTATTGCAGGGAAGTGTGGTGGTTAAAATCGCAGGAGCAGACCAAAAGATGAATACAGTAAGTAGATTCAGAACGATGTACAGGGTGTTTCAAAAATGACCGGTATATTTGAAACGGCAATAAAAACTAAACGAGCAGCGATAGAAATACACCGTTTGTTGCAGTATGCTTGGGACAACAGTACATTTTCAGGCAGACAAACTTTCGAAATTACAGTAGTTACAATTTTCAACAACAGATGGCGCTGCGGTCTGGGAAGCTCTATAGTACGATATTTTCCACATATCCACCATGCGTAGCAATAATACGGCGTAGTCTCTGAATGAAATTACCCTAAACCTTTGACAACGTGTCTGGCGGAATTGCTTCACATGCAGATGAGATGTACTGCTCCAGCTGTTCAATTGTTTCTGGATTCTGGCGGTACACCTGGTCTTTCAAGTGTCCCCACAGAAAGAAGTCACAGGGGTTCATGTCTGGCGAATAGGGAGGCCAATCCACGCCGCCTCTTGTATGTTTCGGATAGCCCAAAGCAATCACACGATCATCGAAATATTCATTCAGGAAATTAAAGACGTCGGCCGTGCGATGTGGCCGGGCACCATCTTGCATAAACCACGAGGTGTTCGCAGTGTCGTCTAAGACAGTTTGTACCGCCACAAATTCACGAAGAATGTCCAGATAGCGTGATGCAGTAATCGTTTCGGATCTGAAAAATGGGCCAATGATTCCTTTGGAAGAAATGGCGGCCCAGACCAGTACTTTTTGAGGATGCAGGGACGATGGGACTGCAACATGGGGCTTTTCGGTTCCCCATATGCGCCAGTTCTGTTTATTGACGAAGCCGTCCAGGTAAAAATAAGCTTCGTCAGTAAACCAAATGCTGCCCACATGCATATCGCCGTCATCAATCCTGTGCACTATATCGTTAGCGAATGTCTCTCGTGCAGCAATGGTAGCGGCGCTGAGGGGTTGCCGCGTTTGAATTTTGTATGGATAGAGGTGTAAACTCTGGCGCATGAGACGATACGTGGACGTTGGCGTCATTTGGACCGCAGCTGCAACACGGCGAACGGAAACCCGAGGCCGCTGTTGGATCACCTGCTGCACTAGCCGCGCGTTGCCCTCTGTGGTTGCCGTACGCAGTCGCCCTACCTTTCCAGCACGTTCATCCGTCACGTTCCCAGTCGGTTGAAATTTTTCAAACAGATCCTTTATTGTATCGCTTTTCGGTCCTTTGGTTACATTAAACCTCCGTTGAAAACTTCGTCTTGTTGCAACAACACTGTGTTCTAGGCGGTGGAATTCCAACACAAGAAAAATCCTCTGTTCTAAGGAATAAACCATGTTGTCTACAGCACACTTGCACGTTGTGAACAGCACACGCTTACACAGAAAGACGACGTACAGAATGGCGCACCCACAGACTGTGTTGTCTTCTATATCTTTCACATCACTTGCAGTGCCATCTGTTGTTGAAAATTGTAACTACTGTAATTTCGAAAGTTTGTCCGCCTGAAAATGTACTGTTGTCCCAAGCATATTGCAACAAACGGTGTATTTCTATCGCTGCTCGTTTAGTTTTTATTGCCGTTTCAAATATACCGGTCATTTTTGAAACACCCTGTAGGTTGCAGTAGTTATTCGGAGATGAAGAGGCTCACACGGGATGGAGTAGCATGGAGAGCTGCATCAAACCAGTTTTCGGACGAAGGACCACAAGCCAAAACACTATGACCACCTGTTCAGTAGTGTGTTTTTCTACTTTTCAAACACAGTATAAAAGAGATTCTGCTTGGTATGGATTCTACAAGTCCTTGACTAGATTCCAGAAGTTTGTAGCTCCAGATGTCTACGCACAGTTCCAGCAATTCCCGCAAATTAAGGGATGGTGGTTTACCGGTACGCAGCTGGCGCCCGATATGTGTTCCAAGGGGTAGAGATCAGGAGCATTTGCTGGCCAAGACATCAATATGAGTTCACCATAATGCCCCTCAAACCACTGTAGCACGATTCTGATCTTGCAACACAGACAATTATCCTTTTGGAAGACGTCATCGCCGTATGGGGAGACTTCAAGCATGAAACGATGCAGGTGGTCCGCAATAATATTCACGTAGTTCAGTGCTGCCATTATGCCTTCTATTACCATCATAGATCCCATGGCAGCTCAACTAAATGTACCCTGTAGCGTAATTCTACTCTCACAGGCCTACATCTGTGGCGTAGTGCATGTGTAGTGCAAGCATTCGCCTGGATGACGGTGTGTAAGGACCCAACCATCGACCTGGTATCGTAAGAAATGCGATTCATTAGGCAGGCGACTCGTTTCTATTGATCCACAATGAAAACTCAGTGATGCTGTGCCCACTGTATATCACAACTGATGCTGCCGTTGAGTCAACACAGGAATACGTAGCGGTCGTATGATGTGGAGCTCCATGTTTAACAATGGCATTTGAACGCTGTACTCCAAAACACTTTTGCCTGCACCAGCATTGTACTCTTTCATCAGATCTGCCACAGATCACTGTTTATCTTGCATTACACAGTAGGGGCTCCTCCGACTTTTGTGACGAGACGTGGTCGTCCAATACCATACGTCCTGCTCGTTATTTCTCCATCATTCAACCACTTCCCACAGGTGCTCAAGACAGTAGTACGCCAACAGGCGACCAACTTCGCCGTTTCAGAGTTTCTCGTTCCCAATCACAGCGCCGCAAAATTGTATCCTTTGTCAAAACCGTTTGTATCAGTAGATTTCGGCATTTGCGATCCATATCTTCGCTATAATGACTGGCTATTCTTCTCTCTTCCGCTTACATTCTTTTCTTACTGTGTCACATTCCCGCACCACCACCAGGAGGCATTCAACCTCGCGGTGGGCAGGGGTCACAATGTTTTGGCTCATCAGTGTTAGTGTGTGTGCGCCTTACATCAACCGCAGAGAAATCACTAAATATTTCACAGCAGCGGAGCGCAGGCCACTGCTGCCACGAAACTCTGACAAAAACAAAGAAGTTTTAAATGTTCACCGCTAACCTGCAGCAATCTCAAAGAGAATAAAATGAAGTTGCCACTTTACCCGCCCTATTCACTAGAGCCTTCCTTATCCTAATAATGATCAACTTGTAGACCTCTGTGCAGTGGGGATGTGGACCCCTTTATGTGATTGCAATAGTCAAATATTAAAATCGAATAACTGCTGATAACACATCTCAGAGTCATTTGATTTTTGTGCCGTTCGAAAGATCGGAATAGGTATGATTTATGGTGCAAAGGTAGCTACATTGACGTAATATTCTCCAATTTAGTTTGTGGAACATGAAAAAAACACGTTATGACGTCGGCCATAACATGTCTTCACTCCGTTGCGCCGTTAATACCTACCTTCACAGGAAAAGAATGAGATATTTGTAAGCAGTGTAAACTCTCTGAGAGCTAAAATACTATATGAACTTTGTGATGTGCAACCGTTGATTAAACAAAGGAGGCACCTTGACAAGAAAACGATTCTGTAACCAGTTTTAAGCCTACTGAACTTACAACGACACGTAACCTTTGCGACACCATGAGCATGGATACCACCTGACTTTTGAAATATGCGAACACCACACGAATGAGTTAACAGGAAACCTTGCAGATGAGCAAACACTTCGAATAACCGCAAATAAACGTAACGTTTTCACCAATACCACAAAATCAAATGATATTGTGTTGTAGCTCGTAGCAGTGGAAGTCCCTGAAGGTCTATGCAGCCACAATTCACCCTGACAAATACAGCGATTTTTTCTTTACCTTTCTTCCTGTTTATTGCGACGACTAATTCACAAATAGAAGTGAATAAATCAGGAAAAGGTAAATTTGGGGTGTGTTTTGAGTTGTATACAGGGGAGGGGAAGACGTGTGTTTATGGAATACTGCACCGGTTAGAAACGGAAACCAAGATATAAAGCCAGGTTCATAACGCAATTTCGGAAGTCTGATATTCACATCCGGAAAAACTGGCTGATCACACTGGAGAACTTTGTGTTTTGGCGGATATAAGCCATGATTCCGCACACGCACTCCTTCGAATGACCATCCTATCTGCGGAGAAATATACCGATCGGGATGACACAGTGGACCCGCATTCTGAAGGACAGCGGTTCAAATCGCTGTTTGGCCACTGAAATTAAGGTTCTTCATGGTTTCGCTAAATTACTTGTACCAAATGCCGCGATGATTCCTTCGAATAGGACACGGCGGAATTCGTTCCCAATTCTTGATAAATCCGAGCTCCATTTCCGTCTCTAATGACATCTACAAACCAGAACGTTAAACCTCAGTATTGCCTAATCTTCGTCTCTGTACAAAAATACGTACGCAGCGGGTCCACTGAGAGATGAATGGCTAGATATTAATATCACATATACAGCAATACAGTCAGGAATGCGTTAGATCTGGAATTCTATCGTCATGAAATGATAGCAAACCAAGCTTATCGATAACAACAGCTGTCCAAGTTGTTTTCAAATACAATGTGTTTCACTTAGTGAAATTAATTCGGGAATACTATAGCACATAGAATGACGGAGAAAAAAAATTAATACGCCCTTTTAGAGGTTTCCAATTCACTCACAAATGATTGTTGCAACAGCACATATAGGGTACATGAAAAGATTACATTTACAGATAAATAGGACAAACGGTTCTGAGGTACAAGGTATTGACCCATGATGAAACATCCATACTAGGTCATGGTGTAGCATCCACCGGTGGCAATGCAGCACCGAATCTGGCATCCAGTCGATCGTACAGATGGCGAATACTGTCCTAGGATATGTCATGCCACGCCTGTTTGAATTATTCACATAGTTTTGTAGGAGTTGCTGGTTTTCGAGTCACCGAGTCACTTATCGTCCCATCATATCCCAAACATGCTCGATTGGAGGCAAGTCCGGATATCGTGCTGGCCAGGGAAGTTGCTGCACATCTTGCTTAGCACGCCGAGTTTCATGGGCAGTGTGTGGGCGAGCATTATCCTGTTGGAATAAAACATCACCTTTCCGTTGCGAGAATGACAAAAGAACGGGTCTAACAGCGTACTGAGTGTACCGAGCACTGGTTAGTCTCCTCCCGAAACACCAAAGGTGAACGAGAGTTATAGCTTATCGCACCCCAGGCTATAAAGGCTGTGGTGGGGCCAGTGCGTCTTGGACGAATGCACCCTATGAGACAAATCTTTAAGTCTACGTTGTATGCGCAAACCACCACCACTTGCGTGCAGACAGAATTTTGTTTCATTGTTGAAGACCGCAGCGAGCCATTCGATCTTCCAAGCGATCGTCTGTCGGCACCAGTCGAACCGTTTACGTCGATGCTGTGACGTGAGTGGAAGACGGGCTAGAAGTGTGCGTGCCCCTGATCCCACTGCTAATAATCAAATGGTCATCAGTCCCCTAGAACTTAGAACTACTTAAACCTAACTAACCTAAGGACATCACACACATCCATGCCCGATGTAGGATTCGAACCTGTGACCGTAGCGGTCGCACGGTTCCAGACTGAAGTGCCTAGAACCGCTCGGCCACATCGCCCGGCTGCTAATAACTGCTAATAACTGGTTCGCAACAGTTAGTGTTGACACATCTGGTCTCACAAGCTCCCTTATCTGTGCTGTACGATCTGCCACTGCTGTGTTTACAGTACGACGATCCTGGAGGGTGTCTGTCCTAATTGCACAATCAGAAACTCATATATGAGTGTGAGAATGTTTACGTGACCACTGATACCAGCATCGTTGCACGACTGACGCAGCACGTACAACTTGTGTGACAATTCTCCGAAAAGACCATCCCACCGCTCGGAATGCCACAAACTGACCCCTTTCAAATTCGCTCAGTTGGCTATACGAAACCTAAGTGCTTCTCCGTGGCAATGTTGCTTGCTTGCTTCACACGTTTGCACTAGACTGAGCCTTCTGGCTGAGAGCATTCCCTGTTAAAGTGCAGACACAAATGTCGCTCTGGTAGCTATGCCATTAAGCTATCTGTTGGCGGACGACGTTGAAACCATTATCAGTACATCTACTCTCCCCCAGGTGACATATGCCGTTATCAGAACAATATCGACGTCTTTCGAGATGTAGTCATAAGATTTTGGCAGTGTATTTGTCGACATATGTTTGTATTTCTGGTGGCCTGTAGAACTGTCAATAGCATTTGCAGTCTTCTATAATGGATACACTTTGATGAAATTACAATTGTGTCCGCTACCTAAAAAGTTTCATGCGATGTATATTTCGGCGGAACAAATGCCTTAAAAGTGTGTCAATTACTTTATAAATATTGAATAATCAATCATATTTCTGCTACTGGTCTGTTTAGATTTGATTACCTCTAATATTTACCTTGCATGCTACTTTATCGAGGTAAACTAAAATTCAGAGTAGCAGACTCTTGACATCGAACTACAGGATAATTTTCACAAGGAAAATGAATGATAACAATAAATTGTATACTTGTGTTAATTTTATCCATATTTCGTAGCTTCAAACGTGACTATATTCAACACACCGGAGGTATGAATAAAAAAAAAAGGTCAATTGCAGAAATATCAAAAGTCAAGGACATTTTGTAGCTAATATTGTCTCAAAATTGCTTTACATATAATGGGAAAGTTTACTAACAGAATGAGGGTCTTGCCATGGGCAGTAGCATATCAAGTTTCCTGGCAGACATATTTCTCAGTCTGGAAAGTAAGTTCTTTAATGAAAACAATAGATTCAAACGTAAAATAATATATTACTGGAGATATACGGATGATATTTTGCTGCTATTTGATGGAACAAAAGATGAGATCGAAGAGCTACTAGCAATATTCAATCCTTTCCACAAAAACATAAAATTCACAATAGAACGTGAGGACGTCAAAAGCATAAATTTCTTGGATCTTAAAATTACCAACCATCAACAAAAACATAAGTTCAGCATACACAGAAAACACAGATACACATGCCATCCCACCACACAGAAACATGCTGCATTTAGGTCCATGCTACACAGAGTACACTCTCTTGATTTAGAACAAAACAATCTCAAGAATGAGATAGATGCAATAAAGAGCATTGCCATAAGTAACGGCTACACAACCAAAACAATTGACAATTTAGACAGACAAATACACAAAAGCAAGACAACGAACGGCCACACTATGAAAGAAGAGAAAATATTCGCCAGTATCCCATACGTGAGCCCCATATTACAAAACATAACTAACCTTAAAAAAAAAAATAATGTAACAGTTTCATTCTCATCTAATAAGAAGTTAGGAAACTTACTCGTCCATAACGTAAAATCACACACGCAAACATACAACAACAGCGGAGAGTACAAAGTATTACGCCCCAGTTGTCCTGCCTACTATGTAGGGAAAACAGGCAGAAACTTCAAAAACCGTTTTCAAGAACATGTAAATGCTTTCAGGCTCAACCACTTTGAAAAATCAGTCATTGCACAACATATGTTGGAAACGAAACATCTCATCAACAATTTAGAAAACAAATTGGTTGTATTACGTAATGAATCCAATGGTAAGATCCTATATCTGTTAGAACAACTCGAGCTATACCTCCACAAAATCAAAAAACCAGAGTCGATGTTGAACAAACAGATTTCGCAAGCTACAGCTATTTCAGTAATTATGAATATCTATTCTCAAGTTATTTACTGCATATGTCAATTGTTTCCTGTATATGTCAAGTGTTTAGTAATTATATCTTTAGCACTATGAAAAATTCATCTTTGACCACACCATGCACAACAACATCTATGAAGTATTTACAAACATGTGCATGCGAATGTGACTCTTCAATGATGTGATATGTACGAAAACGATGGAGAAAAGAACGTATGCTGGTGGTAAAACGTCAAAAACGCTTTTCTTGGATTATCTGGTATGTTTACACTGTCCATTTTTCCACTATTTCGCACATATTTTCCACGTTTGACTTACGAAATTCGTAACCTAACTTCAAACCTTTTCGTGACAAGAATTTGCATTTCACCTCCTTCAAGAGAAAAAATAAAGCATGTATTAAGACGAATTACACCTGATGATTGACCCACAGGGTCCGAAATGCATCGTGTACTGAATAAAACACGAAAAGTTGTGACTGGAGGCGTTTTTTAATTCATACCTCCAGTATACTGTATGCTCGTTCCAATAGTTTTGTAGGTCCTCTGGTTACGGCGGGTACGACAGTTTTGTGGGTTCATTCAGCAGTCCCAGTTTCCTGCTCTAGCTACTACGTGAGGTTACACAATGTGTTATCGATACGGAATTAGTTCTTTAAATTCTCGCCCGGATTTTTGTTTTTTCTAAAATTCTGAATGATAATACCGGGAGATTCCTTAAATCTCGATAGGGCTCAAGTTCTGCACCATCCAATCCAAAATTCAGCTAGACTCAGCATCGACCTCGACATCTACGGGACGAAAAACTCTAAAATTTCTTTGTTCCTTCTGTCCTTCCTTCCTTCCGTCTTGCTTTCTCTCGATGTTAAATATAAGGCCGTAAATTGTCTGGTAAACACATAAAACATGTTAAACGTAAATAAAACAATGGAATGTGTCGACATTCGCTTAAAATGCGTCCCCTGTAAGGGGGAGGGGCGATAAAACGAAGCTGAGAATCTCTTTTATCAGCATCTGGAATTAGCCAGACTCATCGCCGACTTGCGTGTCCACAGCGCCTCGGAATATTTCGCGCTGGTTAGGCAACTACTGTAATAGCCTACTAGTAACGTAGTGTCACGGACTCTTCCTGCTGAGGTCGCCAAACAAATTTCGTGCAAGTTTTGACGTTTTGAGGTTACTGCCTCTTCGACGTGCACGCAACCCGTACTGGGTAGTCGTGCACCATTTCGCTTCTAATAAACTTGTTTCTTTCGACAGGGCAACCCTGTAACAGTAGCTATTCTCAAAATGCGTTGCATCGCCGTTGAGGCGTCCCTGAACTCTTAACAGCAAAAACCACGCCGGGCAATCACGGATATGTATCTGATCAACGAGCACAGCTGAGATGCATACAATGTGTACCATTATTTTAAACATATGTAGGCAATAACAAATCGAACATCAGTTCCACTTATCACGCAAAGTGAATGCACTAAATATCTTCATTGACTCAAAATTGTACATATTGTCGTAATTATGATGGAAATTGAAAAATGCTCGTTATGTGAGCTGTAGTTCGTTATTGTGTGTGTGTGTTCTACATTTTCTTACTCTAATGTTCAGTTTTTTGTCTGGCCATTTGATCCAGGTTTTCCTTCGTGACTTCCGATAAATGTTGGGTCGTCTCTTGATCAACTGAGGCCTGATTATTTCCCAGATCTTTCTCCAACTGAACAAATGTAACGTTTTTAATAACTTCGACAACAATGAAATAATTTTCCAGCATTAAGAAGCTTCTGTCGACTGCATATGAAACCAGTGTAGTGCAATGTGAAACTCCAGAAATACAAAGAATTTTTAGCTGTTCGTTAGGAGACCCTGTACTGGAAGAAAGAGAAGAGAAAAATAGTTTTGCTGTGAATCTTTTCATGAGGAATGGATTTGTAGCGAAGACTACCCTTAGCGCTTCATCACGATCGTAATATATGATTAATGAAATGTTTTTTTTCATATTTTAAGACATTCCTCATTGACGTAGAATTCTTCAATGGTTTCTGGGGAATTCTGCTGCAGTAAGAAACTTACTGGAGAAAGACATGGTCTGCAATTCACACCACGCTCTTAGAGCACATTAGAATGAGGAAGCTTATATCTTAATGGGAGTCATACGTTTCATAGCAAGAATGACTATTAACCGTTGTATGTTAACAAAAGTTATGCTATAAAGACTAAAGAAAAACAAAAAATGGAGGAATTGGCTTATCGTAAAGTTCAACCTCAGGTATCTTGCTGTTTCCTATTTCAGCTTGCAGGTGATGTGTCAGACGTGTAATTATATCCTATGGACGGCTAGAATGGTCATTGATGTGGAATAACGCAGTTTTAATTTCTGAAAAGCATTACATTCAGTAGTACAACAACGCATTTAACGAAATTACGAACATAAGTATTAACAAACGAAATTCTTGTCTGAACTGGGATTTCTTGGCATGGAGTACGCAGCACGTTATCTTAGATGGATGGTCATCGACAGATATAGAAGCAATTTCGGAAGTACCCCATGGACTTGTGCTGCGGTCTTTGCTCTTCATGTAATATATGATCTGACAGCCAATATTAACAGTAACCTCAGACTTTTTGCAAATGATTGAGTTATCTGTAAAGAACTGTTTGAAAAAGTTGCCGCACATATCCAGTAAGATCTTGATAAGACTTTAAGGCGGTGCTCATATTGGCAACTTGATAATTTTTATGGTACATATAGCTATATTAATAACCTGGATACAAAGTATTAATGTTCCACAATAATACTTATTTAATAGTTCGTTGTGAACCGGCTTTCGTCTTCTTAGGCCATCGTCAGTTAACTTAATAATAAACAGATAGTACAAACAACTTCGGCGAGAATTCGTAGCTGTACGAAGACCGTTGTACAAAGATATTTGACATTTTATGACTATAGCGCTATAACTGCTAGACTGCCTGAGTATGAAAGGAGTTGGAGACTGAAGAAGAAACATTTCACCTTTGCTGAACGTGCGTGAATGAATGTCACTCATATGATATGAAATGTGATGTTCTTCATAAAGGAAGTAAAGGCATAAAACTAACATTACTTGAAATTCAAATGGTTCAAATGGCTCTGAGCACTATGGGACTTAACATCTTAGGTCATCAGTCCCCTAGAATTTAGAACTACTTAAACCTAGCTAACCTAAAGACATCACACACATCCATACCCGAAGCAGGATTCGAACCTGCGATCGTAGCAGTCGCGCGGTTCGGGACTGTAGCGCGTAGAACCGCTTGGCCACAACGGCCGGCTACTTGAAATTCTGGCCAATTATATACACCAATCACAGAATATTGACCTGGTTCTTAATGACAAAACATAGTTTTACTACTAACTCTTATTAAAGTAGCAGCAGCCAGTTTTTATTCCTGTCACCAGTAGATAATAACAACTGTTTCACACTCAGATTCTATTCCTCCACCCCCCTTTTTTTCGATCTGTTCGTCACATTCACCAGTTTGTCCATATGACATAGTAGCCAGCGCCATTACACACTTGTACTACATTTTCGCCTTATACGTTCACAGGGTTTTAATATCTGGATACACTGTAATATCAGATTTATTTGTTCAGAGCCTCTTTAGGTATTACTTATGTTTGTGTTTTCCATCAATATAATCTCAATGTGTCACATGTCTTTGTACAGCAATGACTTCTCGCCGACTATGGCCTAAGAGGCCAAAAATCGGTTCATAACGAACGATTAAATATATGTTATTGTGGAACATTGAAGCTGTGTATTCAAGCTATTAATTGGCAACTTGCTTTAAATGTTTGTAAATATTAATTTATGCACTTCGCAAAGTGTGAAAGCGTAGTATCCAGTGACTACAATATCGATATAATAATGACTTTACGAATACCTGAGTGTAGCAATGTCTAGGAATACGAAATGGTCAAATCGGCTCATTCGTAGGTAGAGTTGGTGCCAGACTATGGTTCATCGGTGGAATACAAGGAGAATATACACTCCTGGAAATGGAAAAAAGAACACATTGACACCGGTGTGTCAGACCCACCATACTTGCTCCGGACACTGCGAGAGGGCTGTACAAGCAATGATCACACGCACGGCTCAGCGGACACACCAGGAAACGCGGTGTTGGCCGTCGAATGGCGCTAGCTGCGCAGCATTTGTGCACCGCCGCCGTCAGTGTCAGCCAGTTTGCCGTGGCATACGGAGCTCCATCGCAGTCTTTAACACTGGTAGCATGCCGCGACAGCGTGGACGTGAACCGTATGTGCAGTTGACGGACTTTGAGCGAGGGCGTATAGTGGGCATGCGGGAGGCCGGGTGGACGTACCGCCGAATTGCTCAACACGTGGGGCGTGAGGTCTCCACAGTACATCGATGTTGTCGCCAGTGGTCGGCGAAAGGTGCACGTGCCTGTCGACCTGGGACCGGACCGCAGCGACGCACGGATGCACGCCAAGACCGTAGGATCCTACGCAGTGCCGTAGGGGTCCGCACCGTCACTTCCCAGCAAATTAGGGACAGTGTTGCTCCTGGGGTATCGGCGAGGACCATTCGCAACCGTCTCCATGAAGCTGGGCTACGGTCCCGCACGCCGTTAGGCCGTCTTCCGCTCACGCCTCAACATCGTGCAGCCCGCCTCCAGTGGTGTCGCGACAGGCGTGAATGGAGGGACGAATGGAGACGTGTCGTCTTCAGCGATGAGAGTCGCTTCTGCTTTGGTGCCAATGATGGTCGTATGCGTGTTTGGCGCCGTGCAGGTGAGCGCCACAATCAGGACTGCATACGACCGAGGCACACAGGGCCAACACCCGGCATCATGGTGTGGGGAGCGATCTCCTACACTGGCCCTACACCACTGGTGATCGTCGAGGGGACACTGAATAGTGCACGGTACATCCAAACCGTCATCGAACCCATCGTTCTACGATTCCTAGACCGGCAAGGGAACTTGCTGTTCCAACAGGACAATGCACGTCCGCATGTATCCCGTGCCACCCAACGTGCTCTAGAAGGTGTAAGTCAACTACCCTGGCCAGCAAGATCTCCGGATCTGTCCCCCATTGAGCATGTTTGGGACTGGATGAAGCGTCGTCTCACGCGGTCTGCACGTCCAGCACGAACGCTGGTCCAACTGAGGCGCCAGGTGGAAATGGCATGGCAAGCCGTTCCACAGGACTACATCCAGCATCTCTACGATCGTCTCCATGGGAGAATAGCAGCCTGCATTGCTGCGAAAGGTGGATATACACTGTACTAGTGCCGACATTGTGCATGCTCTGTTGCCTGTGTCTATGTGCCTGTGGTTCAGTCAGTGTGATCATGTGATGTATCTGACCCCAGGAATGTGTCAATAAAGTTTCCCCTTCCTGGGACAATGAATTCACGGTGTTCTTATTTCAATTTCCAGGAGTGTAGTATGTCTACAAAAGCCTCGGGCTAATCATTCTATCACATTACTCAAGTGTGTGTGACACGTACCAAATATGACTCAAACGCCATATTGAACAAATACAAAGAAGGGAGACACGAATGGTAACTGGTTTCTTTGCATTAAAGGAGAGCATCACAGAAATTCTGAAGAACCTGAAATGACAGACACCTGAAGATGGACGTGTAGCTGCTGATTATCGAACTGAATATATTGTACAGAAGTGTTTCGAATATTATTTGCAGCTTTCAAATAAACATTATTCGCTTGAAATACAGGTCCAGTTGCGCACTGAAAAATGAGTTCCACCCGTTTAAGATACTTATTAATGTTCTTCTCGATAATGAGGTATGACCTCTCGGGGAATTATTTAACCTCAGTAACGTCTTACGCACAGTCCACCATCAGTACAGCCCAAACTCATGTAAGAGGACTATAGGTTGCGTTTATTTCGTAAAGTATACGTTGTGTCTTATTTAAAAAATCCTTCATCCGATAAAAATCCAAAGTATACCACTTCACTCAAATTGGTACATCTGTTGCATTTGCAGTTATGTTAATATATGATTCTGTGTTATAGAGCGTTTCCAAAGAAATAAATTAAAGGCTGAAAAAATTACAAAAGGAAGTGTTACGACACGACAAGCAATATTCTCTAGTTATTGTCAGTCACAAGCAGAATTAAATTCTGAAATTCGGAAAGTGTGGTAATAAACAGTATATTTACTATCAATACTAAAATTTGAAATTTTTTTGTATGACAATATTCATACTTTTTAACAGAAGTTAAAGAACATCAGCACTTTGTCGTGGATTCGTTGCAAATAAGTTCAGTTTGATAGAAACAGAATACAATACAGCTACATCTAAACAGACTTTTATTATTATGTAATTGTAAGCCAGTGAACAGTGCGTAATGGAGGATACTTCGACCAGTGTTAACGTTCTGCTGTGACAATTCAGCGGTAGCTGTTGTTGCTGTGAGAGCGTCAGCAATGGACTTACGAACATCTCTAGAGGACTACAAATCAATGGGGATTAAGTGTCCTCGCGGTTGAGCTCCAGATTAGCTTGTAGAGAATCGCGAATGTGTTTTGATTTGGCGTGAACTCGTTATTGGCTTGAAACCGCATGAAAGGGATGTCTTCCTAACAACAAGTGTTTTCGAGTGAGGTGGTACATCTTCAGTTGGTATATCTACAAGAGTATCAAAATGTTATAGTGCAGGTCTGTAGAGATACTATCGTTAATATCTGGCATGGTCTCGGGGCGCATATTGTTTCCGACAGTAGTCTTCGGCAGCCTTCTGATTCGCTGAGAGGATATGTATTCATTGTCTGTGAAGCTCATACACCCCAACGTCACCGTATGTGCTGTGTGGCTGCTCGGATAATTACTCTACACTTCGACCTCACCTGGAGTGTCTCAAGCTAAGAAATTCGTTTTACATATTTCAAACATTTTCATAACAATGAATACAACTTCTTTGTCTGTAACTGAGCATTGAAGCTATATGATTAACCCATGTAATGAGGTCTACACTTCAGCAACGTCTGTCACATTCGCCGAATATGATTTTAGTTACCGTTATTAGTCATTTAGTCGTCGTTATTTATGGAAAGCAGCGTAAATTAGCTTTGATGGAACCGAGCAGCTGCAACACTTATGAGGATCAGTGAACGTTACACTGACCACCCTGCACAACGGGTACAAAAACAAGTGGTTGATCGTGTTACATCTAATATAAGAACAATTAATACCGAGAAGAAATAAAAAAAAACTGTGTCTCGTAATGAACCTTTACGATATATTTACTTAGAAGAATTATAACTGATGGAAAGCTGTGCCAAACCCCTTTAGATGCAAGCAGGATTGTATAGCTTTTTTAAAAGCTCCTCCTGGTGAACCATAGAGAGCAAGCAAAGCATAGAACTTTAGCAAAACGTGTCAGTAGGAACACTACTGCCCACCAGAAGGGCAATACCCAAAGTTTTCAGTGAATGCGATAGCAAAATCATATCTCAGGACCAACCCTCTGAAACCCTAACAGAAGTTTCCTCAGTTTAATATTCTCAAAGGCTCATAACTGAGAGTACAGCTACTTTTTAACGGAGCGGGTGATGAAGTAGACAGCGCATGGAGGAGGCTCTAATATAAGGGACGATCAAAATGTTCCGGATTGTGTGCGTTACTGCAACGTATATGCAACCCAGTGCGACTCCGAATCGGATGTATAAGCAACGACATGGGGGCAAAGGGCTAGTGTAGCCTTCGAACGGAAACTTTTTGATCACACCTTATATAATCTAGTATCCTGAGCAAAACTACCGCCGCTACGTAAACTAGCGTGCTCTCCGAAAACACAAACAATATTAAAATTCGTGCTCTTCACGAATGGTATTCTAAGAGTCATGTTTCTAGGTAGCCAGGAAGGTTCGGTGAAGCTTAATTTTCAAGAAACGTTTCATGTAGCACCATATACAAGCATACTAAAACGGATATTGCCGTATGGGATATGTAGCTATGGAACTGTACTGACGTCTTATTGGCGGAATGGAACACAATACGTTGCCCTGGACGGATAGCTATCCTCAGATACAGCTGTAAATTTTGTGAGGCAGGAAATCGTTTTACGACCACTATTGATAATATATATTTTTACCGGTGACTTGGTAGGTAATATTAGTTGCAGCCTCTGACTTTTCACAAATGTTGCGGTCATCGGTGGCAATGTTCCACCAAATTAATGCTGTAGTGGTATCGAATTATATCAAAAGCAGGTTTCATAATCAATGATAAGTGCGTGGCAGAGAATTTCTGTAATACTATCTAAAACATTTTATCCAGTTCCATTCACGGTTTGACCAAGGACTTTGTGTAACTGTGTCTTATTTTGTGATCAGTGTCCCTACGTGACGATATGCAGAGGTATTAAGAGTATTCGTGAATTACACCATCAAATACGCGTGTAGAAGCTTTCTAGATTGTTCCTCACAGTGTATTTGGCGTCAGATTTATTTACCACAGTTTCATTCCATCAGGATGTTTAAGTAAAATAAAAAATTGTATTGACGGAGATTTCAGTTCAGGAAGTTCGTCTACCTCAGCGTTCAATACAATAGAAATACATTCTTGCTGCTTTTTTATTTGTTTAACTAAGCGGAATAGTAGCTTGTGAAATTCTTCTCGTCCTATATATTTGATTTTCTCCGTGGATTAAAACTGATTACCTTATCAAGTACTTTATTAAACAGTAAAATCGAGAGAAAGACTCATAGTAGTGCCGTGAAAAGGTTGATGACGTAATCTTTATTATGGGCTTTTGCTACGTAATACTACTCGCAGTTCCTTGTCAGAGAATAAACATTTTGTTCAGGTTTGCTTAAGCTGCAGTGGATGATGAATATGAACGAATTCATTGATTGGTTACTTTCTGAGATAGAAAGAGCCACTATGACAAACATTTCCTCCAATATGATTACGTTGGCTGTAACTGAAGTATGAATATTTGCAGAGTTGTGAATGAAGTTATACGATTTTCATCAGAAGTCCAATAGTACTATGAAGTAAAGCTTCTCATGCAGGAATCGGAATAGGTACAGGTGAACCGAAGACCTCTGGATATATAGTCAGTCATTAGTTCCAAAGACTGGGTACAGCTTCTGATGTTTTAAGGTTGGAAAGTTTACTATTTAGTTAATCTCTTCATCACATCTATTAACTTCTTAACGCGTTCATTTTGGAAGAACCTGAGAGACAAATCATTCTCAAGACACTGGCTGTAATAAAATTTGACGATTTCTTACACTATTGTCGAGGGACAGTGAATATTTGTGATTTTGGAGATATATGATTTGCTGTGACATTCTCAGACAGCTTTTACAAGCCTTTCACTGTGTCTAAATTGAAGCGCAATGTTTTGGAAGATCAGTGCGCCCAGTTCATTCAACTAAGAAGCAACCTGGGTATGTGTCTTGTCAACGAGGCTCTCAGATACAAGACGTACCATAATATGAACATTTAGACAGTTGGTACTGCGAACCGCTTTCCACGTCACGTAGTTCCAGTGCTTTATGGTAATGAACAACTAGATATGTGAAGCGAAGTGTTGGCTTCTATGTTGTAACCTCGACATATTCTCTGTTCCCATGTACCACGACAGTTGATGCACTCGTCAGAAACACCACTTCTGTCTCCTGCATTAAATATCGATGTCACAATGTCTAGTTTTTAATCACTGCAATATAGGGAAATATATTCAGTTCGCCGGCCGGAGTGGCCGAGCGGTTAAAGGCGCTACAATCTGGAACCGCACGACAGCTACGGTCGCAGATTCGAACCCTGCCTCGGGCATGGATGTGTGTGATGTCCTTAGGTTAGTTAGGTTTAAGTAGTTCTAAGTTCTAGGGGACTTATGACCACAGCAGTTGAGTCCCATAGTGCTCAGAGCCATTTGAACCATTTTATATTCAGTTCAATGTTCCCATTATTCACAAATGATCATGAGTCGATGAGGACTGAATACCCACGCAGTGTCGCAAATTAGAGGTTCTTGATCTGTGATGACCCATATTATTTTTCATTCGAAATCCGAAATTCCATGTCGTTTTATCGTACAGATTCTCCTCTGGCAGCACTAGAACGGACACAACAGAGAGAAGTGCGTACGCCACGCGGTAAAATACATGTCAGCCTGGAACAGAACTGGGTTACATGGTGTAGAGATTTTAACCGTCATCTTTGAGGAGTGGGCCTCTAATACTCGTCCAGTCATCCTGATTTGAACTTTCCACAGCTTTTCACAACAGCGTGAGGAAAATTTTGAAACAGCTCTTTCATCAAAGTCAAAACTATTACTAGTGTCCCACCTGAGCTTTAAAACCATAATTTAGTCGTAGCAGAGAATACGACAGATGTCTCAAGCAGTATTATTGCTCCACAGGGAATGAGAAAGTGTAATTTTGTCGTCGGTGTGGGCAGCTAACAAGGAGAGGTGACGTTTCTATTTCTTATATTTCGTTACCTCACTGCTATATTTGGTTAAATTACGGCAGAGAAGTCTGTGGATTGTGAAAATTACTGGTGGAGACCCTCTGGTGCACCAGCTTCTGTAAGTGTCGTATATATACTTGTAATAAAAAAAGGAAAACCTGCAATTACAAATGTTCTTATCCTACTGAAAGCCTTTAGTCACTGTTTAAATACAGTTACATTGGAATGAATGGATTAAAACACTTCAAGAAATTGCAAAAGTTTGTACATGGCTGCACGTTCAGAGACCGTGAATAGTTATAAATGAAAGAAAACAGCCCTAGGTAACTATTTTTAACGACTTAACCGGGTTTCGACACTGCTAGGAGTGTCTTCCTCAGAATTTAAATCAAAGAATGGTCTATAACATAGTCACAAAATTATGGCTAAAAACGTATGATACAGAATCATCGTGAAACATTGGCAATACTTATATGTCATTTATAAAATTAAAAAATATGCCAAAAGGGCATTAGTCAAAGAGAAATTTAAGATAAAAAAATTGTGATGGCAAGCCACTAAGGGCTGCCCGTTACTTGCGTGGTTACAGGTTGCAAACGGACTGAGGTGCCCGCGTTGAAAAATGCGGCCAGGAGAACATGGCACTCCAACGAGCGCGCCATCTAGTAGCCGTAGAGACAATTAGGCTACTTCACATTGAAAAATAGGCAGAAATGAATATAAATGACCAGTATTTGGTACATAATGGAAAGCAATGTTTGTTTGATAGTAGCATACAGCATAACATTTTGTCTACATCAAAGTTTATAACAGTAAAATAAAACATGAAACCTTCTTATGAAAATGTAGATAGGACTGAATAACAACTCGTAGAAAGCGATATTGACGTGAAATACAGCAAAGAAACATTTGATAATTAGAAAACATAGGACTACCTTAGAAGGAAAAGAACATTTCGGCAACCTGCACAAGGAGACCCAAACTCAGATATCGAGTAACAGCTTTATACCATTGGAAAAATTTTTGTTACATAGCTGTAGGTGTTCGTTAAGAATGAGGCTATCCTTTCGAGCAAAATGTTTGAAAATCTCTAATTCTTCTAGAGTATCTACTCTATGCCCTTTCTTTTCGGTGTGCAAACTGTTGCTATCGCAGATGGCTTTAGGTGAATGACCTGTAATTAGAAGATGGTCGGCAAAGTACGAATTTTGGGGGCTAGTGCCTTCTTTTTTAGCAAGTGTTCTTTACATCTGGTAGTGAAGGCACGTCCAGTTTGACCTATATAGTAAGAGGAGCAATTTTTTTCTTTCTTTATTGATTTTCAATTAGCTTCGAAGGGCGCGGGCTGGCAGCAGCTTAGTACGCTGCTCTACAGCCTACAGGCTTTTTTTAAAAACGGAAGAAGAAAAGAAACTAGAAAAACAGGTGATAAAATGGTGACTTAAAGTGTAAAATGGCGGAAAAATGTGGAAAGTTAAAACAGAAAGCAAAAGGGGTTGGCAATGTTAATAAAATACGCAGGAATCAGACAAGTAACATAGTAGACACACAATTAAAAAACATGGCGACAGTCTGGTTTCTGTTTGCAAGAGATTAAAAAATCACACCCAGCGACAGTATGATGACCATTCGCACGTCCCAAAAGACACAACACGGAACACTCACTGTAAAACACTCACTGTAAAACACTGCACGAAAATGGCGGCACAAAGATGACACTCCCGAGCCAAAGGCAGATGGGGGGGGGGGGGAGAGGTTCTGGAGGAGCGGGAAAAACAAGGAGGGAGGAGAGGAAAAAACGAAAAGGGGGGGGGAACCAAGGAGGGAGAGGACTCATAAGGGGGGAGAGGGGCAGGACAGACGCGAGAGGGAATGAGAAGAGGCAGGGGAGGGAAATGCAAAAGGACTCGGGAGAGAGAAGGGGGAAAAAAGAGGATGGAAGGGGGGGAGGTAAGAGGAGCAAGTATCGCAGACAATTTTATAGACACCAGAATTTTCTATAGGGGAACGAATAGAATGTAAATTATGAACAAAGTTTTTTTTTTAATTGTTATTAGTAGAAAAAGCAACGTTGCAATCATATTTCTTTCGAAGAATGCGTTGGATCTGATAAGAGATAGACCCCACAAAAGAAATAGAGAAGTATTTTTTGTACCAAATACTGTTCATTTATATTCATTTCTGCCCATATTTAAATGTGAAGTAGCCTAATAGTATCTACGGCTAATAGATGGCGCGCTCGTTGCAGTGCCATGTTCTCCTGGCCGCATTTTTCAACACGGGCACCTCAGTCCGTTTGCAACCTGTAACCACGCAAGTAACAAGCAGCCCTTAGTGGCTTGTCATCACAAGTTTTTATCTTAAATTTCTCTGTGACTAATGCCCATTTGGCATATTTATTATTTTATAAATGACATATAAGTACTGCCAATGTTTCACGATGATTCTGTACTTATACTCTGTATCATACGTTTTTAGTCATAATTCTGTGACCATGTTATAGACCATTCTTTGATTTAAATTCTGAGGAAGACACTCCTAGCAGTGTCGAAACCCTGTTAATTCGTTAATAATAGTGACCGAGGGCTGTTTTCTTTCATTTATAACTTAAAGTAATTGCCTGTAGCTTAACACTTAAATCACTAGCTGCCGAGGTAGACGTGAAGAAAAAAAAATACCAGAATGAATCCTTAACTACCTTGTAAACCATCCATTCTGAGAGCGGCTTTTATACTGGTATCAAACGGTATCAACACACATTAAAAAAAGAAAACATAGAGTTAACAACATTCACAGACAGATGGCATAAATGACGTCCAATTTTAGGTTAAGTTGCATTATTGCGACATTGAAGGCATCCAGCTACAAGAATAAAAGTAGCACTAGATCTAGCATGAGCGAATACTCAGCATGGGTGGACAGTGAGAATTGTTACTAACATGAAAGACAGAGAATGAAATAAACAGGTAGTGAATTTATGGTATGTGTATATCAGTCAAACAAATAAACTGTCCAGTCACATTAATGTGACCACCGCCTACGTTCGACGTCAACGTGCAATAACTACTCACACACGGCAGGTGACAGTACTAGCAGTGGAGGGCAAATAAAGAGTGTTACAAGGACGCGCGAAACACTGCAGCCGTTGTCGTAACACGGAAACAGAGGGACTTACATGACGTCCAAATGGGCTTGGTCATTGGCTTTCGGGTCATGGTTGGGAGCATTTCAGAAACGGCTAACTTTGAAAACTGTTCGCGTGCTGCTGTGGTTAAAGTACACCGTACACGGCAAAATTGCGCTATCCAAAATTGCAGAGGCAACTGTGGTGTCACCACGGACCCTAAATGACAGGGATGATAGACGGCTGCGCGGATGCGTACGGGCGAATAGATGCGCAGCTGTTAAGCAACTGACTGCCCAGATGAACCAAGGGGCTACCAACAGTGTCTACTCAATGACCGTTGATGATTGTTGTTCATCGGCGACGAAGGCTGTAATGTGCACTCTAATACCGCAAGTGGACGTCCGCTGGGTGGCGACAAAAAAAAAAGTGTGTGAAATCCTATGGGAGTTAACTGCTATGGTCATCAGTCCCTACGCTAACACACTACTTAACATAAAGTATCCTAAGGACAAACACATACACCCATGCCCGAGGGAGGACTTGAACCTCCGCCGGGACCAGCCGCACAGTCCATGACTGCAGCGCCTTAGACCGGGGTGGCGACAGGTGGCCTTTTCAGATGAGGCACGTCTTATGCTCCATCGCACAGATGGCCGCTGGCGTGTACGGCTTGAAACATCTGAAAGCAAACACCCGGCAACTAGAGGCAATCCCTGGGCGATTTCATCATTCTGGAAGGCAGAACGATCAAAACAAGTATCCTTGGGGACCACGTCCATCCCTGCATGCAGTTTGTTTTTTCTCGGTACGATGGCATCTCCCAATAGAACAGTGCAACGTGTCACAGATTTTGTCGTGTAAGTGCGTGCTTCTAAGACCAACAGGTTGAGTTTACCTTACCATGCAGCCCTGGCAGCCAAAGTCCCTGGATTTAAATCCAATCGTGAGTACGTGGGATCATAGATCCTCAACCGACAAACGTAGCGCATCTAGCCACTGCAATGGAGTCGGCATGTCGGTACGACCAGAACTTCATCGTCTCTCTTTCTGCAAATCTCCCGCTGCAAGAAGTGGGTGTTGCGGCTTTTGAAAGGCGGTCATATTTATGTGACTGGACAGTTCATTACACTGCAGTTGCAATTTTCATCTTTCATTCTGCAACAGAATGTAGACCGAAGTTAACTTTCATAGTTGACGGATAGTGTATGCTGCCCAGAGCTTGGACGAATGTGCGTCCGTGCTTCTCTGCAGAGCGGAAAATTCGATTCTAGAATCAAATTAAACAAGGTATTTTTCGTCGTATTTGTTCTTAGAGAACTGGTTACCAGAGTGTTTATGTGATTATAGGAAAACCACAGGAAATCTAAATTTAAAACAAGATCGGGTGTGAGAATTACCCTTACAGTATTTGCAGTTAGCGAAAAGTACACAGAACCGCTCGATAAGTTTGTGAGCAATTATGTTGAGCTCGTCGAACTCATTGCATTTTGTACTCCTTTTGTTAACGTGTCAAATGAAGCGCCATTGCGCAGCGGCAGAAATCGTCGGAGAGCCCTGTAGGCCTTAGAAAGACGAGGGACAGGCCCAGGCAGTTCGTGGCAGGCGGAGCATCGGTTACTGAATTACAGAATTTCATTGTATCCGTTAAACGCGCGCTCTCCAGTGCTGATTCAATTAATGGTGCCTAATGTGGCGTGAGGTCATTTTATTCGCAACTGTAGACAGATCCGCAGATGCTGAAATTAATTTTGATATGCAGCAGGTACGCGCTGCTCCAACAAATCCTCGTTTCCTGTCGATAACGGATTGCTGTAACTTGGAAATTTTCTTCTGAGTGAATCTGAGAGATAAAATTTGACACTAACCAAATCACGTGTCTTTCATTCATTCTTAAAGAAAAATCAGAGTATTTACATTGAAAACGGGAAGTGTATAGGTTTGGCACAGCAAAGGTAGAACCTTACATTGCTGTATGTAGGACGTTCTGAATACCGTTGTTTGCCGGTAGCAACAAATGAGGAGATGTTATTTTCATTTTAACGTGTCGAAGATCTTCTGATAAGTCTTTGGGAATAAAGACAAACAGTCGAGACAAAAAGATGATCTTATAACACGGATATAAGTATGACTACACCGAAGACTTAACAGGGCACATCCAAGAACAGTCCAAGACACTGCTCTACAAAACTTAAGGGCAAGATAGATAAAGTAACATAAACGTATTAGCATTTCGGTGGAAATGAACGAAAGCACAAGAGCGTGTTGCCAGAGATCTTCCAGTGGCACACAGAGAGCTGGATGTCATTCGGTGCGAGGTCAGCATGACTATTGCGGCAAACGGGGCTGGCGCTGCAACACGAGATGGTTGAAGAAACGAGTAAAGACACCTGAGTGTCAAACAATGAACATTTATAGTGCATCGTGGTGGTAGTCTTTATTACAACATTGCCCAAGGACAACATCGGCATGACTTCGCACGGGGAAGAATCATCGGAAAACTGGAAGACGGACGAAGTGTGGCGACTGTAGCTCAGGAGTTTGGCACTGCCAGAAGAAAAGGATATCGTCGACTACGGTCAGTCTACAGCAGGAGCTGAACGTAACATTGTGCAACAAGCAAGAAGGGACCCACGTCACACATTGGGTGCAGTTGCTACTATACTTCACAGAGCTGCAAGGCAAACAATCTCACGCTCCAGATAGGCACAGCGACTGCGTGAGGGATGGTCTCTCTGCCAGATGACCATCTGTTGTGTTCCGTTGACACCCAGACATCGGCGGCATCGTTTACGTGCTGCCAAGAGCAAACGAGAACTGGGGTGGCGTGCTCTTCTCGGATGATAGCAGATTCGGTCTGTCTGGTGATTCTGGACGTACCGTATGGCGAGAGGTGGCAACATGTAATGCATTGAGAGACATTGTCGAATATGATCGTTTTCGCTGGTCAAAGTGGCATGGTGGGGGAAATCATAACGTTGCATGAGCGTACTGACTTCCATATTCTGAAACGCATTGCAATAACTCGTCAACGTTACTGCGACACTGTACTCCTTCCTATGTTCGTCTTTCCAGGGTTGCATGGCCGAATGGTTATAGGCGCTTCAGTCTGTAATGGCGCGACCGCTATGGTCGCAGGTTCGAATCCTGCCTCGGGCATGGATGTGTGTCGTTAGGTTAGTTACGTTTAAGTAGTTCTAAGTTGTAGGGGACTGACGACCTCGGATGTTAAGTCCCATAGTGCTCAGAGCCATTTGAACCATATGAATCAGGGGAGCATTCGTCCCTGACTTCATTTTATGGATGACAATGTGCTACAGCACTGAACAGCGTAGGTGGAGCAGCTCTTGGAGGGAGACAACATTCGGTGAATGGACTCTCCTGCCCGTTCCTCCGACTTGGATCCCATCGAGCACGTGTGGGATGCATTGGGGAGACGTATTGCAGCACGTCTACATTCACCAGCGAGCATCAGCAGTTGTCAGCCGCGCTGGTGGCTGTGTGGAACGCCACTAGAATTCCTTACCAACCTTGTGGCGAGCATGGGAGCGTTGCAGGGCATGCATTTCCGTCCGTGGCGATCACACTATATTAAGAACGATGTTCCACATTTTGTAATTTGCAAGGGACTGTTGTAAATTGCGGGTACTTTAGTGCAATTGTTGTTTTTGAGTAAATGCGTACTTCTTACTGTTACGTGCTGTACTACACTGCAGCACTTCCTTGTACATTGTTACTTGGCAGTGGAAGATAATGTGAGAGTTACTTTTGTCCTTAAGTTTTTCACGCAAGAGTATATGGACCAAGAGAAGAGGAACTTCATAATGATCTCAAGGAAACGAGGAATGACAAATACTCTTGAAAAAAATAACAGAAACTTGAATCCTCAAAGAGGGCAACGAAACATCCATTAATATTGTAAGTCGCCAAGATACTCATATAAAATAACTGTACTAAGGAATGCTATTTACAAATTGAAAAAAGCGTCTAGTATTACACGTAGCAAAGAATACGACTCCTAAAACGGCGTAGCAAACAGAAAAGGAATGTCGTGCTATTTGCAGCAAGTAAACACACATCTCACTAAAGATATTTTAGTCACATTGTTAAAATAAAAAAGAAAAAAAAATGATTTGAGACGACATGACAGCTGCAGTGATCGTATGTGTGGATCTCACATAATTGTAGACGGCAAATCAATAGCTATCATAAGGCCGGGAAAAAGTGTTTGAGTCAGTCTCCAGGAAACTGATATTGCACATCATAAAAGAGAACTGAAGCACCGTAAAATCCCTACCATATCCTAAATCTCTGTCAACACTGTAGACAATATCGTAAATTCAATTAAAATTATGTTTCTTTACCTTTATTTGTTGTTGTTGTTATTGTTGTTGTTTTGGTATTCAGTCGGACGTCTGGGTTGATTCACTCCGCGACACTAGTGTATCCTGCAGTAGTACCTCTTCGCTCCATCGCTGCATAACCAGTGTTGTCTACATCTAGTTGCAGCTTCTTACTGAAGTGAATCCACGATCTCTGTCTAAAATTTGAATGCGCAGAAGTATCTTTATAAGGAAATGAATTTAGTGAGACAAAATTGGGACCTTCGCGTGCTCAGTTACGTCTAACCAGGCATTCTATCTTCAATTCGCTTAGGTGAGTAAGTTACACGGCACAAAAATCATAAACTTTTGTGTTATGAGATTACCCATCAAGCGTCATTATTAATGGTAGACTCAGCATTACGAAAACGTAATGTCACAATAGTTCCAATGAACAAACTCGCTTGTACTTCATGTGAATGGAATCAAGGAAGTCGAATCCTTCATAACATTCACGTGTGTTCCATAACTATCTGTTCTGTTTGTCACTGTAGTGTAATAATGAGAAATAATGTAAACGCCTGAAGTGGTATACACTGGAGCCACGAAAAACTTGACGATGTGATATCATTTAATAAATTTAGGCAATATCACACGTAACTGCCAAAGATTCGTCAGGAACCAAATATAGTTAGACTAAAATACAACGTGAGCGCTATTTATGGAATGATACCACGTGTTAACATAACTCAGGCAGGCGGTTGATGGAGCCGCTTAGGGAAATAGCGGAAAGGTCGGGGAAGAAGGCCAGTGTTCACTCTGTCTGCTTGCCGGGGGGTCTCTTCCGAGATGTGGAGGAGGCCCTGCCGGCGGCGATAGAGAGCACTGGGTGCACCCGACTGCAAATTGTTGCTCATGTCGGCACCAATGACTCCTGCCGTCTGGGTTCAGAGGTCATCCTCAGTTCATACAGGCGGTTGGCGGAGTTGGTGAAGGCGGAAAGCCTCGCTCGCGGGGTGGAATCTGAGCTAACTATTTGTAGTATCGTTCCCAGAACCGATCGCGGTCCTCTGCTTTGGAGCCGAGTGGAAGGCTTAAACCAGAGGCTCAGACGATTCTGTGGAGATCTGGCGTGCAAATTTCTCGACCTCCGCAATCGGGTGGAGAAATGTAGGGTCCCCTGAATAGGTCAGGCGTGCACTACACGCAGGAAGCGGCTACAAGTGTAGCGGAGTGCGTGTGGAGTGCACATGTGGGTTTTTTAGGTTAGAGAATTCCCTCCCTAGGCCCGACAAGACGCCTCCTGAGACGCGGCAAGGTAGGAGTAGGCAAAATGCAACAGGGAATAACAATATTAATCTGCTAATAGTAAACTGCAGGAGCGTCTATAGAAAGGCCCCAGAACTGCTCTCATTAATAAACGGTCACAATGCCCACATTGTACTAGGGACAGAAAGTTGGCTGAAACCAGATGCCGGCCGAAGTGGACGCGCGGTTCTGGCGCTGCAGTCTGGAACCGCGAGACCGCTACGGTCGCAGGTTCGAATCCTGCCTCGGGCATGGATGTGTGTGATGTCCTTAGGTTAGTTAGATTTAACTAGTTCTAGGGGACTAATGACCTCAGCAGTTGAGTCCCATAGTGCTCAGAGCCATTTGAACCATTTTGAAACCATATGTAAACAGTAATGAAATCCTAAACTCAGATTGGAATGTATACCGCAGAGACAGGCTGGACAGTGAAGGGGGAGGCGTGTTCATAGCGATAAGAAGTGCAATAGTGTCGAAGGAAATTGACAGAGATCCGAAATATGAAATAATTTGGGTGAAAAACGGCTCTGAGCACTATGGGACTCAACTGCTGAGGTCATCAGTCCCCTAGAACTTAGAACTAGTTAAACCTAACTAACCTAAGGACATCACAAACATCCATGCCCGAGGCAGGATTCGAACCTGCGACCGTAGCGGTCTTGCGGTTCCAGACTGCAGCGCCTTTAACCGCACGGCCACTTCGGCCGGCTAATTTGGGTGAAGGTCACGGTTAAAACAGGCTCAAGACATGGTAATTGGATGTCTCTATAGGCCCCCTGGCTCAGCAGCTGTTGTGGCTGAGCACCTGAAGGATAATTTGGAAAATATTTCGAGTAGATTTCCCCACCATATTATAGTTCTGGGTGGGGATCTTAATTTGCCGGATATAGACTGGGAGACTCAAATGTTCATAACGGATGGCAGGGACAAAGAATCCAGTGAAATTTTTTTAAGTGCTTTATCTGGAAACTACCTTGAGCAGTTAAACAGAGAACCGACTCGTGGCGATAACATATTAGACCTTCTGGTGACAAACAGACCCGAACTATTTGAAACAGTTAACGCAGAACAGGGAATAGCGATCATAAAGCGGTTACTGCATCGATGATTTCAGCCGTAAATAGAAATATTAAAAAAGGTAGGAAGATTTTTCTGTGTAGCAAAAGTGACAAAAAGCAGATTACAGAGTACTTGATGGCTCAACACAAAAGTTTTGTCTCAAGTACAGATAGTGTTGAGGATCAGTGGACAAAGTTCAAAACCATCGTACAATATGCGTTAGATGAGTATGTGCCAAGCAAGATCGTTAGAGATGTAAAAGAGCCACAGTGGTACAACAACCGAGTTAGAAAACTGCTGCGGAAGCAAAGGGAACTTCACAGCAAACATAAACATAGCCAAAGCCTTGCAGACAAACAAAAATTACGCGAAGCGAAATGTAGTGTGAGGAGGGCTATGCGAGAGGCGTTCAATGAATTCGAAAGTAAAGTTCTATGTACTGACTTGGCAGAAAATCCTAAGAAATTTTGGTCTTATGTCAAAGCGGTAGGTGGATCAAAACAAAATGTCCAGACACTCTGTGACCAAAATGGTACTGAAACAGAGGATGACAGACTAAAGGCCGAAATACTAAATGTCTTTTTCCAAAGCTGTTTCACAGAGGAAGACTGCACCGTAGTTCCTTCTCTAGATTGTGGCACAGATGACAAAAGGGTAGATTTCGAAATAGATGACAGACGGATAGAGAAACAATTAACGCTCAAAAGAGGAAAGGCCGCTGGACCTGATGGGATACCAGTTCGATTTTACACAGAGTACGCGAAGGAACTTGCCCCCCCCCCCCCCTTCTTGCAGCGGTGTACCGTAGGTAGGTCTCTAGAAGAGTGTAGCGTTCCAAAGGATTGGAAAGGGGCACAGGTCATACCCGTTTTCAAGAAGGGACGTCGAACAGATGTACAGAACTATAGGCCTATATCTCTAACGTCTATCAGTTGTAGGATTTTGGAACACGTATTATGTTCGAGTATAATGACTTTTCTGGAGACTAGAAATCTACTCTGTAGGAATCAGCGTGGGTTTCGAAAAAGACGATCGTGTGAAACCCAGCTCGCGCTATTAGTCCACGAGACTCAGAGGGTCATAGACACGGGTTCCCAGGTAGATGCCATGTTTCTTGACTTCTGCAAGGCGTTCGATACAGTTCCCCACAGTCGTTTAATGAACAAAGTAAGAGCATATGGACTATCAGACCAATTGTGTGATTGGATTGAAGAGTTCCTAGATAACAGAACGCAGCATGTCATTCTCAATGGAGAGAAGTCTTCCGAAGTAAAAGTGATTTTAGGTGTGCCGCAGAGGAGTGTCGTAGGACCGTTGCTATTCACAATATACATAAATGACCTTGTGGATGACATCGGAAGTTCACTGAGGCTTTTTGCGCATGATGCTGTAGTATATGGAGAGGTTGTAACAATGGAAAATTGTACTGAAATGCAGGAGGATCTGCAGCGAATTGACGCATGGTGCAGGGAATGGCAATTGAATCTCAATGTAGACAAGTTTAATGTGCTGCGAATACATAGAAAGAAAGATCCCTTATTATTTAGCTACAATATAGCAGGTCAGCAACTGGAAGCAGTTAATTCCATAATTATCTGGGAGTACGCATTAGGAGTGACTTAAAATGGAAAGATCATATAAAGTTGATCGTCGGTAAAGCAGATGCCAGACTGAGATTCATTGGAAGAATCTTAAGGAAATGCAACCCGAAAACAAAGGAAGTAGGTTACAGTACACTTGTTCGCCCACTGCTTGAATACTGCTGAGTAGTGTGGGATCCGTACCAGATAGGGTTGATAGAAGAGATAGAGAAGATCCAACGGAGAGCAGCGCGCTTCGTTACAGGATCATTTAGTAATTGCAAAAGCGTTACGGAGATGATAGATAAACTCAAGTGGACGACTCTGCAGGAGAGACGTTCAGTAGCTCGGTAGGGCTTTTGTTGAAGTTTCGAAAACATACCTTCACCGAGGAGTCAAGCAGTATATTGCTCCCTCCTACGTATATCTCGCGAAGAGACCATGAGGATAAAATCAGAGAGATTAGAGCCCACACAGAGACATACCGACAATCCTTCTTTCTATGAACAATACGAGACTGGAATAGAAGGGAGAACCGATAGAGGTACTCAAGGTACCCTCCGCTACGCACCGTCAGGTGGCTTGCGGAGTATGGATGTAGATGTAGATGTAGATGTTTACCTCGTGGGCACCAAAAACTACCTAAATGAAATTTGTGAATGGTAGCAAAATGTGAGCTGGAGGATGTCCAGCGCTGAATGTAGTGCGGCGGATGAGAGATGAAAAATAAAGAGACCAAACAACAAGAAAGTAAAGAAAAGAAATTGACTCTGATAGACCATTCACCGAACGATGTGGTGACATTGCTTATGATTAACTCAAATCTATGTCCATCACAGTCTGAGGTTACACTAAACTACTTCAGGCATAGTTCCCCACAGTTTCTTGAAAAAGAATACTTCTCAATTTGAAACAGAGTTTCTGATGACACTGTTTTTCTTGGGATGTGGACACATCATGAGTAATGTACAGTATTAACACTCTCACCCACAAATCAGCATTAGAAAATTCTAATTACTAGTTCATCTTGCCAATTCACGTAACTATGCTTCAATGATTCGTTAGAGCCATTATGATAAATCTTAAATAGAATGCTGTAACTTTTCCGCTTAGAGAAAAGTATTCGGCATTTCTCTGAATATAGTGGGCAAAGCCACAGATGAAAACCGAAAAAGGAAAAACTTTTTTTTCCTTTCATCCATATATCAACTATTAACCTGTTTCGTCGAAAGAGGTGTTAGTTAGTAAGTTAATTATTCCATGGATCATTTGCACGATAAATCTTAATGATGCGGAACGAGTCACTGTACATTCACATCAAAAATTAATTTGTAGTTATGGTTACATGCTGAACACTTATAAGATTTGTTTTAACATACAGATATAACCTGACTGTGGAGTGATGAATGTAATTTTTGTGAAGCAGTTGACTATAGGAGTTGTAGTAGCAGCTGGTGTCCATTGTTGATGTTCGGTAAGACGGTTTAATACGTCAATCACGTCAATTACACGAATCTGTGGCAGGCTAAAATCTTTGGCATTCACAACATGAGGGATCAAATGCCAACAGAGAGACCCTAAGTGTATTTCACGTCAGCAGACCTGTCGTCAAACGACGGGAGGACTACAAGAAAGATTGAAGTGGGATAGCTGTGTACTAATTGTAAGTACAGATGGTTACTACCCTTTGATCCATCTCCAAACTAACAGTTCTATTAGCAAAGGGCCATTCTGTTCTATGGTAAACATCCGATTGTTAACATTACAGAAAATGTTCAATGTGGTTACCAGGCATTCTGGGACATAAGCCTCTGATCGTTCTCAAAGAAACATGAGTTCTTGCGAACTCACCTGGCTGTCCTTGGTTTTGGTCACATGTACAGGGTGTGGTAGATAAGTAATGAGACTCAGTCTAGAAAAACAAATTTATTGATCCAATTTGTACAAAACGTTAATATTCTTCAAAGTACTCGCCTTGGGCGCCGACACAACGTTGCCAGCGCGTTTTCCAAGCTTCATAGGCCCCACTGTAGTCCGTTTGAGTTATCCCAGTTAGTGCCTTCGTGACAGCACGTTGGATGTTCGGAATATCGTCGAAACGATGACCCTTCAGGCATCTTTTGACCTTCGGAAATACGAAGAAATCAGGAGGACTCAAGTCAGGGCTGTATGGTGGCCGTGGCAAACCTTCAACTCCAATTCGGGTCAAGTAGGAGGTCACGAGGAACGCTGTGTGCGCCGGAGCGTTGTCGTGGTGGAGACGCCAGCGTTGAGCAAGGTCCTGTCGCTTCCGTTTGACGGCTCTGTGCAATCGCTGAAGGACTTCTTTGTAGAATTCGGCATTGACAGTCTTCCCCTGAGGGACAAACTCTTTGTGAATTAACCCCCGCTTGTCGAAAAACACAATCAGCATTGTCTTGATGCGGGACTTTGACATTCTTGCTTTCTACGGCCGCGGGGATGCCGGTGTGTGCCACTCCGAGCTCTGGGCTTTCGTCTCCGGGTCGTACTGGAACGTCCATGATTCGTCGCCTGTTACTACGTTGCCTAAAAAGTGTGGATTATTTTCCAAATCATTCAACATCTCACGGCAAACGTCCACTCGTTGTTACCTTTGTTCGGCGGTGAGCACTCGGGGAACCAATTTTGCGCAAACTTTCCTCATCATCAAATCTTGCGTAACAATTTGGTGAACCGTAAATTTATTCACGGAGACCTCATCGGCGATCATTTTGAGACTTAAACGACGGTCGGAGTCCAGGAGTTCTTTCACTTTGGCCACCGTTTCATCCACACGACTCATTGAAGGGCATCCAGATCGTTCCATGTCTTCAACGGATTCCCTCCCGTTTTTAAATTCATTAAACCACCGGAACATTTGAGCTCTTGATAGGGAGTCTTCTTTGTAGGCCTCCGTAATCATAGCAAAAGTTTCCGAAGCAGTTTTGCCCAAGCGAAAGCAAAATTTGATTGCATACCGCTGTTCTATCGAGCGATCCATCTTCAGCGTTTTCACAAGTGTCACGGGCACACAAACAACGTAATACGCGAAGCTCGACCCTCACTGCACCAGAGCTCCGACGCGACTGCGAACCGGTTCTATTGTTAGCTCAGATCCCCCACCACGTGACGTACAGGTGGAGACCGCCCTGCGAGCGACTGGGGCGCCGCGCGGCGGCCAGTCTCATTACTTATCTACCACACCCTGTATTCACTACTGTAACGTGAGTACGCTGTAGATGGGTGTAGAATACGCTATGATGTTGCTCTTTCCTTTCTACGTAAAAATCACTGTTGATAATTGGTGTCATAATATGGTACTCTTCTAGCAATTTTAACTGCTAATTCGATGCATACGTAATTTATTTGGAAAGAGAAAACATTAACTAAAAGTTCGTAGATGAATAATAATGACAGTAAAAATTATACTCATCTTTGTTGTAGTTCCAAGTTTCTGGCTAAGCATATTCTTTGCAGAGGTAGAGCAGATGTCCTGTGTTTCTGATTTCATAGTAAAGGTGCTTCTTCACTGTGTCGTAAGACAAAGTTTTATTACACTGTTTGATATGTCATAACAGCAGGAATTTACATCTGTGTTTCTTTCTTGTGAAAAATACGACATTAAAAATAGTAACATAGATTGTTTTAAATATTTATTTAACATAACCTTTAAAAGTGTGAAACTTCCCACGTGTATAAGGCAACAGATATTTGGGTTTTACAAAATATACCATTATTTATGAAAAAAGTTATGTGTGTTTTCAGAACATAAGAATAGTTATAAGGCTTCGTGGAAAATTACGTACATTACATTTGGAAAAAAAATATTCGGAAGATGTTGCTTCTGTTATAAATGATATCAAGAAAAAAATCAGATCACCTTTTGCATAAGTACATGTTATAATTTGAATCCACTTCACTACAAAAGGAAACCTGTAAGATAACTATTATTATATTATGGACAATTTTGGAATAATACAAAATTTCGTAAATCCGTAAAAGTACAGCGTAAGTACTTGAGAAACACGAATCTCATACTTTATAGCTGAAAATCGGAATAAAAATTACAGAAAGGAAAGTGGTACAGAAAACTTCGGCTAACACCGTGTGTCTTGGTCTGTTATAAATCTGTATGATTAAAACGAGATGAATGGGAACGCCATACTATGGAGATTACTTATGCCCTATCAGTTTTTCGCGCATTTGTTCGAGATAATCTTCTACGCGTCACAACACTAATTGCTGCATATTATGTAACGCGTGAACTATGCATAGTCTATCGCGAAAGGCTTGGGATACCTTAAAAAATTCCTTTGAAACTACACTATACCGAGAACTCCGAACAGTATGTTATGATCAACCGCAAAATGAACGACACGTTCCAGATAAATATTTTTGTTAGTAGAGTTTTAGTTTACACCCAAAAGCTGGTGCTGGAGGTATCCTAAAAAGTAATGATGTGTTTTTGTGATATCTGTCAATAGCAATGATGTTTCCCTTCCTGGACTTACAAACTCCCGGAAGTCACGAAGGCAGCTAATGATGAGATGAAAGTTTATGTGAATGAGAACTGGACGGCCGTCACGCTGCCCGCAATGACTCCGCCGGAGGCGGCAAAGCGTGGGCTTCGCACCACCTACGTGGAGCCTGAGGTCAGCTCGGTTGCAATTGACCGCATAAGCCGTACCCATGCTACTGAAGAACCTCAGCTTGCCTATTTGTCCTTGCCTGTAGTCCTCACTAATATTTACGTATACCATATTTGTGAAACATGCTTTCGGCTGTATATGAACATCTACAGGAACACGACCGATTTCGTGATGCCAGATGACATGTTCAGGTGTACATCTACAAGACAGGAAATCTACAAACGACATTATGATCATAAGGTCGATTGTACGTTTCCTTTCTTGTAGATATACACCTGAACATGTGACCTAACATGGCGAAACCGGTCGTGTGCCTGTAAAAGTGCTTATACAGCTGAAAGCGGTTTATTTCAGAAACATGAGTTACTTTAAATGCGGTTGCTCTCAACAAAAATCTATTTGTAATTCACGTATGCCACTGCAAAACAGTGTTCTAATAACAGTACAGAAGAGCATGCATGTAAGACATATCATGTTGGCTGCTTGGAGGGTTAGTGTGCAGTAAGTGTTCTTCCGTGTATTGCCCGTCGATGGAACTAGTAAGCTACACAAAGAAGAGATTAATAATTTACCAGAGCCATAGTAAATGACTGTCCTGATTATCGTCTGAAAACGACGTCTTAATACTTTAATGCTCCACTGCCACTAAACAGAATGTTTTTCATAGCACGCATGTTATAATATGGAATAAATCCAATAATGCAATTTACCTTCAGAAAATGTGATCAAATATGGAGTCTGATCGGTCTGGCGTATGACGCAGGTAGTAAGATCGCATCATGTTTGCCGAAGTCTGATGTTCAGAAAACGTGATCACTAGATTCTACTGTTCACTCTCCAAAATGCTCAGCGTCATGAAATTCCGCTTTATGACGTCACTACGTAAATAACTTTTCTTCAGTGTCATTTTGCCGTTGCCGTTCAGCCATTCACTGCATCTACATACATACTTTTCATTAATTACGCTATCTCAGATGGAGAAGAGTAGCAGATAAATCCGGCCGTCGCTTAGCCAAAGGAATCAACATAACCTTTTTCTGCAATGATTTAAAGAAATCACGGAATATTTAACTTACGGATGTCTGGTGGTAATTTGAATCTTATTCAACCTGAATACGGGTCCACTACAACGATGTCCAAAATTCTCTACAACTGTTCCACAAATCAAAGAGAAAGCCGTCTGCACACACTAGCTACGCCAGGCAGTTTTGTCACGTAATCTATGGCTTATGGTCAGTAACACGGCCATTAAAACAGACTTGCCTCACTTTTCCACCTCTACAACAGTTTTAAGTCTACATTTGTACTCCGGCAGCAAGTCTCCGGCTATGGCAGGGAGTGCGTAGTGTCCCAGAGTCATTTTGTACCCTTCCAATAAAATTCGTGGATGTTACGTAGGGAGAAAGATCTTCGTTGTGAGCATTACAGGAAACGTTTGTTGGAAATAATGCTGGAATGCGGAGTCACGGAACTTCTTGTACTGTGTCCCATGATAGTTTGTTGAGCTGTTTAGTAAGGCTTTCACTCTGTCTTCACAGATCTGTAGTGATGATGATGATGATGATGATGAGCGTTTGGCGTCATTGGCCGGGAGGCCCCTCGCGGGGCAGGTCCGGCCGCCATATCGCAGGTCTTATTACATTCGGCGCCACATTGGGCGACCTGCACGCCGGATGGGGATGAAATGATGATGAACACAACACAACACCCAGTCCCTGAGCGGAGAAAATCTCCGACCCAGCCGGGAATCGAACCCGGGCCCAGAGGACGGCAATCCGTCACGCTGACCACTCAGCTACTGGGGCGGACAGATCTGTAGTGAACAGAGCACTTATTTTTTAAATGTTCTCTGTCTCTTCCGTTTATTAAGCTTGGATAAGCACTCCAGTCGTGATAAATGGACAGTACCCAAGAACCAGTCGATCGGTGGGTTTGCAAGTGGCGTCCTTCATAGACAATCTGTACATCACGATTTTTCCTCGCCGTGCCCACAACTTGAATTCTGGGATTGTTCCACCTGTAACTACTCCGATCATGTATTCCTTTATCTGGGACCACCGTAGCTAACTCGACAGACTGATCGCCAATAGTGTAAATAACTAACATCAAATATTTTCTTCCATTTTCACGAATCTTTTTACATTTATTCATGTTCTGGTCAGCAGCCAGTCTTTGTACCAGACACTGATCATCATATTTCTCTGCATTTTATGAAATAATATCAGCCACTTCACCTCATTACATGCACCTGCTTCCTCTCCGAACAACCTTAGATCACTATAGACGATATTTCCCATGTCTTTTGTGCAGAGTCGTCCATCCATCTTCTCTCAGAATAGCTTCATGCAACCTACGATTTATGGACGTACTACAAACATCGGTCACTTCTCTCAAATCACAGTAAGATGAGATGAGCGGATTTAACAGCGAGATGGCAACAGAAATCGCTAGCAACACTCTTAATTTCTTTTTCTTTTTCCTGGCATTATATTGTATCTTCACGGGGTCGGCATGTTGATCTGCATTTCGCGATTTCAGTATGAGAGGTCGGCTAATACCTTTCCTCTCGCCAGACCTTTCCTCCCGGGATAGAATTTTTTTACCCCATCTGTCTACGTCTAGCGTTATCCCGTGTGAAAGTATGGGAACGTTTACGAAATGTTTGCAAATCGTGTAGCTTCAGAGGGACGTGAGTACCAGCCCAGTATTCACGTAGTCGGATGAGGAAAACCGCCTGAAAACCACATCACACTGCAGTCCATACTTATCGAGCGTAAGTGGACCCGGGGGTACTTGGTGTTTGTAATTATGGTGCGACGTCTCACTGTCGTTTCCATGAAATTTTTGTTTATTTGGCCCTAAAACATAACATTTGTATCGCGTCATATGTTACGAAACCGGGCTGACATCGGAAGAGATACGTGATTCACGTTGCGTAAAACGTCGAGGCAGCAACTCGAATTTGTTCTGTTGTCCCTGAATGCGTATTTTATTGCTGCAGTTTGTTTTCACCCAAGATATGGCATCTTATAGTACAGCGTCGTGTGTCACATTTTGATAGAATATCCATTTAATAACTGAAGGCCAATAACCAGTTCTAATACTGCTAGTTTTCCAAATTCCTAAATAAGTACTGAAATAAATAAAACTAGAATAACGACAAAAACAGCACGCTCTTATTGTTAACATAAATTAGTGCTTAATGATGAAAGTAAGCAATAAAAATATAATAATAACGAATGCAAGTAAGTGTTACTTGTAAACTATTAAGAAATTCAAGCGTAGTCTGCTGGTTTAGTTAGTGTCTAGGAGGAATGTCATCTCCATCACTACGTAGTCGACTAGTACCTTTTACTAGGACCTAAACCCTACTGGCCTATTTCATCTGTTGTGAGTGGATTTCCCGCATTGGTTTATGAACTATGTGAACTACATCTACTATTACATTTAAATTAACAGCAACATTAACAACCGTTACACATGTAGAATTAACTTCAATCTTCGAATGAAAATATTACAGTTAGTGTGGTGTTCCCTTCACAATAAGCAACCTTTACGCTGCCCAACAGTCGACGATGTTGACATTACTATAGATCAGTGGTTCCCAGCCTAGGGGTGGTTACCCCTAAGGGGTAAAATGAAATTTTCTGAGGCGTAAAAACATAACGTTGCAGTTACGTTTCTGTCGCAAAGCTAAATAATCTTTAATGACTATTATTATTATTATCATTATTTCGCAAGACTCTAATACTGATTACATAACTTACCAACTATTACAATTTATTCTAAAATAGTGGAGTTAACATGGGACACAGTGTGCTGGAGGTTATACCTTGTCAAACTAATTTATGTATAACATTTTCGTCACATGGTCCACCTACTAAAAAAATGCTTTGTTCTTTGTGCTATGCTTCACATATACAGAAATATCTTACGAAAATGAGTTTTCAGAGCTGTTGATAGCTCCCGGAATAGACAGGAAATTGCTTCATTATGCACTTCACGACAGGAAAGAACTAATTGACAGTACAAGAGCAACTGCACTGAGGTGTCAAAGTTATGGAATAGCGACGTGCACATATACAGATGGCGATAGTATCGCGTACATAAAGTATAAAAGGGCAGTGCATTGGCGGAGCTATCATTTGTACTCGGGTGATTCATCTTGAAAGGTGTCCGAAGTGATTAAGACTGCACATCGGGAATTAACAGACTTTAGTGGTAGACGCATGGGTCATTTCATTTCGGAAATCGTAAGGGAATTCAGTATTCCCAGATCCATCATGTTAAGAGTTTGCCGAGAACACCAAGTTACAGGCATTACCTCTCACCACGGCCAACGCGGTGGCCGACGACCTTCACTTCACGACCGAGAGTAGAGGCATTTGCGTAGAGTTTTCAGTGCTAACTGTAACGCAACGCTGCGTGAAATGACCGGAGAAATCAATGTGGGACGTACGACGTACGGATCCGTTACGACAGTACGGGGAAATTTGGCGTTAGTGGGCTATGGGAGCGGAAGACCGCAGCTAGTGCATTTGCTAACACCTCGACATCGCCTGCAGCGCCTCTCCCCGACTCGTGACCATAACTGGAACCGTGGCCTGGTCAGATGAGCCCTGATTTCAGTCTGTAAGAGCTCTTGTTAGGGTTAGTGTGTGGTGCAGATCCCACGAAACCGTGGGCCCAAATTGTCAACAAGGCACTATGCAAGGTGGCGGTGGCTCCATAATGGTGTGGGCTGTGTTTACATGAATGGACTGGTTCCTCTGGTCCAACTGAACTCACCATTGACTGGAAATGGTTATGTTCGGCTAGTTGGAGCCCATTTGCAGCCACTCATGGACTTCAAGTTCCCAAACAACCATGGGACTTTTATAGATGACAATGCGTCATGTCACCGAGCCACATATGTTCGCGATTGTTTTGAAGAACATTCTGGACAATTCGAGCGAATGAGTTGGCCACCCAGATCGCCCGACATGAATCTTATCGAACGATTATGGGACGTAATCGTGACGTCAGTTCGTGCACTGAATCCTGCACCGGCAACACTTTCGCAACTATGGACGGTTATATAGACAATATGGCTCAATATTTGTGCAAGGGACTTCCAGCTTACTGGGTCCATACCACCTCGAACTGCTGCGCTAAGGCAAAATAAGGTCCAACACGTTATGAGGTATCCCATGAATTCTGTCACCTCAATGCATGTAATGGCTACTACACTGCAGTGGTACCTACTCAGTACTGTTTTTACTATTATTATTGTTGTTATTATTAGTGGCAGTGGTCAGACAGAAAGCATTCGCAGCTTCAAGACTTCCAATTTACGTCAGTTCAGAAATAAGGAGCCCTGCAATCAAGTGATATACAAACGACTAATGTAGTGCATAAATTCTAATTTGGTTGATTTTAAATGGGTATGCGGGGTGTAGGTGAAGCAAACGTCAGTAAGGAGAGGAGTGGTGCAGAGGACGGGCGATTTGTAACAAGTGTCTAACCTCAATTTGGATAGTTAACTTCCTGTTGCGAAAAGGAGTTGTTCCGAGACACTGAGAACTGCTTCGTCGTCATATAAAAAACATTGTTAGGAATAAGCAGTTCCAGTTCTTCCATTGATCTATAGTTCATGGTTAAAAATATCGTTTATTTTTCATTATTTTAAAAACGGAACTGTTCAAGGAAATCGGTTTTTCATTCTTAAGTTTATTTAGGCCTTATACTGATGGTTGTGGAGTGGGGGGGGGGGGGGGGCGGAGGTGGGGGAGTGTAGCTTGATTCTGATTGAACTCGAGGGTAATGGTCTCAAAAAGGTAGGGAACCACTGGTATAGATAGCATAGCAGCTGAGGGCGCTCTCGGTGGTTGTAACAATAGACGTAGCGTTGCGTGCCTATGGAGTATCGCCTCAGTTGTGTGACTGAATTCGTGATTTCCTGTCAGAGAGGTCACAGTTCGTAGTAATGGACGGAAAGTCATCGAGTAAAACAGAAGTAATATCAGGCGCTCCCCAAGGAAGTGTTATAGGCCCTCTATTGTTCCTGATCTACATTAAGGACATAGGAGACAATCTGAGTAGCCATCTTAGATTATTTGCAGATGATACTGTCATTTACCGTCTTGTAAAGTCATCAGATGGTCAAAACGACTTGCAAAATGATTTAGATAAGATATCTGTATGGTGCTAAAAGTGGCAATTGACCCTGAATAAAGAAAAGTGTTAGGTTCTTCACATGAGTAATAAAAGAAATCAGCTAAATTTGGATTGCGCGGTAAGTCACACAGATCTGAGGGCTGTAAATTCAGCTAAATACTTAGGGATTACAATTACAAATAACATAAATTGGAACGATCACATAGATAACATTGTGGGTAGAACAAACCAAAGACTGCGATTCATTGGCAGAACACTTTGAATGTGCAGCAGGTCTCTTAAAGGTGTAACGCTATGCTTTGTGCACACGATACTCATTAAAGCCTGTACTATGGTAAGTTGACGGGCTTCACCTTATGAGAAAGGATTTTTGTATAGAAATTGACCGCGTGTACCTGAATAGAGGCAAATCAGACTTACACCCACTCTGTAATAACAATGATACGTCAAGCAAGTCCGAAATGCAACTACACGTCAGGACGGACAAGAAACAACACAGAAGATGCTACCAATTTGTTAATAATACGGTCGCCAGCCTAATTAGGCATTAACTGAGTTTCTTCCCTGTACAAGTTGATGTACGTTCAAGCAAAACAACACGTAGTAACACTGCATAATATGGTAAATTTTAGAACCAGAAAATCTACTGAACTGATAATTTCACTTTCTGTACTAATATGGATAAACCATAAATACATAACATTACACTATAATGTTTACTATAAAACTTCGTACTGTCTATTTATCTGATTAAAATCGGGCATAGGCTACCCTAGAAATACACTCCTGGAAATTGAAATAAGAACACCGTGAATTCATTGTCCCAGGAAGGGGAAACTTTATTGACACATTCCTGGGGTCAGATACATCACATGATCACACTGACAGAACCACAGGCACATAGACACAGGCAACAGAGCATGCACAATGTCGGCACTAGTACAGTGTATATCCACCTTTCGCAGCAATGCAGGCTGCTATTCTCCCATGGAGACGATCGTAGAGATGCTGGATGTAGTCCTGTGGAACGGCTTGCCATGCCATTTCCACCTGGCGCCTCAGTTGCACCAGCGTTCTTGCTGGACGTGCAGACCGCGTGAGACGACGCTTCATCCAGTCCCAAACATGCTCAATGGGGGACAGATCCGGAGATCTTGCTGGACAGGGTAGTTGACTTACACTTTCTAGATCACGTTGGGTGGCACGGGATACATGCGCACGTGCATTGTCCTGTTGGAACAGCAAGTTCCCTTGCCGGTCTAGGAATGGTAGAACGATGGGTTCGATGACGGTTTGGATGTACCGTGCACTATTCAGTGTCCCCTCGACGATCACCAGTGGTGTACGGCCAGTGTAGGAGATCGCTCCCCACACCATGATGCCGGGTGTTGGCCCTGTGTGCCTCGGTCGTATGCAGTCCTGATTGTGTCGCTCACCTGCACGGCGCCAAACACGCATACGACCATCATTGGCACCAAGGCAGAAGCGACTCTCATCGCCGAAGACGACACGTCTCCATTCGTCCCTCCATTCACGACTGTCGCGACACCACTGGAGGCGGGCTGCACGATGTTGGGGCGTGAGCGGAAGACGGCCTAACGGTGTGCGGGACCGTAGCCCAGCTTCATGGAGACGGTTGCGAATGGTCCTCGCCGATACCCCAGGAGCAACAGTGTCCCTAATTTGCTGGGAAGTGGCGGTGCGGTCCCCTACGGCACTGCGTAGGATCCTACGGTCTTGGCGTGCATCCGTGCGTCGCTGCGGTCCGGTCCCAGGTTGACGGGCATGTGCACCTTCCGCCGACCACTGGCGACAACATCGATGTACTGTGGAGACCTCACGCCCCACGTGTTGAGCAATTCGGCGGTACGTCCACCCGGCCTCCCGCATGCCCACTATACGCCCTCGCTCAAAGTCCGTCAACTGCACATACGGTTCACGTCCACGCTGTCGCGGCATGCTACCAGTGTTAAAGACTGCGATGGAGCTCCGTATGCCACGGCAAACTGGCTGACACTGACGGCGGCGGTGCACAAATGCTGCGCAGCTAGCGCCATTCGACGGCCAACACCGCGGTTCCTGGTGTGTCCGCTGTGCCGTGCGTGTGATCATTGCTTGTACAGTCCTCTCGCAGTGTCCGGAGCAAGTATGGTGGGTCTGACACACCGGTGTCAATGTGTTCTTTTTTCCATTTCCAGGAGTGTAGCACTTTGGAGCCACACACAAAATGTCAGTTTTGATAAAGATAAAATACTGATAACTTTTGACATATATATTGACTTTAACTTTTGCTAGTCAAATCAGTTTAAAACACTTCAGAATTCAAATGAATAAGAAAGAAGGGGGGGGGGGGAACCTTGAAACTGTTATGATCACTGTATTAAAACAATTAATTACTGAAATCATTATGCACTCAAGATTTCCAATATATGAGTTACTACTCTTTTTATCTTATTTCCTGCTCATTTAAATACCATTATATCTGTCTCGAAATAATTAAACTTCATTACTAAACCAATTTCAAAATTATCTTCCAACTTTGTCAGACCTTTGTTTTTCGTCTATTGATTCATTAACAAAACAGTTCTTTAAACATCATTCTAACATAGCTAGGTCTGCAGGTAATTATTATTAACATAAACTTTAAATTCATCTCGGGACACTCGGATTGCACAACATGTGGAAAGGACCCTGTCTAGTTTAGTTGTGAGGATAATTAAATGATAGGACAGTTCTGGTAAAATTTAAGTTGTTATTGAACAGTATGGAACAAAAGTAACACTGGTCCACACGAATACAGTACTAAAAGTTTCAACCTGTTTGTATCGATGTGGCGGTTGGCGGGCGGCGAGATGGCGAGGCATAGAGCACACATACACCCACAGCAATGGCTCTTGATGTATCGGCACTTTACTTCTTCTTAGCGTCGCAATACTTTTCCATTTAGTGCCAATGGAATTTTGCCATGCTGTATAGGCGGTGGAACGGCACATCCGAGGCTTAATGTGTTGTAGCGTAACAAGACAGCTACGCCACACTGAAGTAGCCGAAAGGCACGCGTAATCTCACTTAGGCTAGATAGAGGTCTGAAACAGGATACGTAATAAGTGGCAACAAGAAAAGTACGTAGCTGTTTTAATACTTAACTTTTAATCGTCCTTGTTGTATACATCGTTCTTGATGAGACATTTCATACGATAACTATCAACTATGTAAGGCTAATGGCGCCTTGCTAGGTCGTAGCCATGGACTTAGCTGAAGGCTATTCTAACTGTCTCTCGGCAAATGAGAGAAAGGCTTCGTCAGTGTAGTCGCTAGCAATGTCGTCCGTACAACTGGGGCGAGTGCTATTCCGTATCTCGAGACCTGCCTTGTGGTGGCGCTCGGTCTGCGATCACACAGTGGCGACACGCGGGTCCGACATGTACTAAATGGACCGCGGCCGATTTAAGCTACCACCTAGCAAGTGTGGTGTCTGGCGGTGACACCACACAATGAAACCACCAGGAGAGCCTCCTCGATCCAGAACATGTTGTTCAGACCAATGCCCAACTCCGACTACTACTGCTCAGCCCGTTATGCCGTGCAGTGCCCGTGTGCATTTTCCCGCGCTCGCCTGCCATCCACCTTTTACCGCTCCCCTACAGACAGGGTATTCACCAGAGGTTTTGCATTCTACATATCCTAATACATTGCCTACGTATGGACCAGACGCACAATTACAATTTTAACATCTTACAATGGTTTCAACGTTTCTTACATTTCAATTCGGTTATAATATTGCTTGAAATTTGACATAAACATTAATATTCATATCGAAAATTGTTTACAGTTTCTTTAACATAATGACATGAAACAAAAAAGAAATGAAATCAGAACATCTACACTCCTGGAAATGGAAAAAAGAACACATTGACACCGGTGTGTCAGACCCACCATACTTGCTCCGGACACTGCGAGAGGGCTGTACAAGCAATGATCACACGCACGGCACAGCGGACACACCAGGAACCGCGGTGTTGGCCGTCGAATGGCGCTAGCTGCGCAGCATTTGTGCACCGCCGCCGTCAGTGTCAGCCAGTTTGCCGTGGCATACGGAGCTCCATCGCAGTCTTTAACACAGGTAGCATGCCGCGACAGCGTGGACGTGAACCGTATGTGCAGTTGACGGACTTTGAGTGAGGGTGTATAGTGGGCATGCGGGAGGCCGGGTGGACGTACCGCCGAATTGCTCAACACGTGGGGCGTGAGGTCTCCACAGTACATCGATGTTGTCGCCAGTGGTCGGCGGAAGGTGCACGTGCCCGTCGACCTGGGACCGGACCGCAGCGACGCACGGATGCACGCCAAGACCGTAGGATCCTACGCAGTGCCGTAGGGGTCCGCACCGCCACTTCCCAGCAAATTAGGGACACTGTTGCTCCTGGGGTATCGGCGAGGACCATTCGCAACCGTCTCCATGAAGCTGGGCTACGGTCCCGCACACCGTTAGGCCGTCTTCCGCTCACGCCCCAACATCGTGCAGCCCGCCTCCAGTGGTGTCGCGACAGGCGTGAATGGAGGGACGAATGGAGACGTGTCGTCTTCAGCGATGAGAGTCGCTTCTGCCTTGGTGCCAATGATGGTCGTATGCGTGTTTGGCGCCGTGCAGTTGAGCGCCACAATCAGGACTGCATACGACCGAGGCACACAGGGCCAACACCCGGCATCATGGTGTGGGAGCGATCTCCTACACTGGCCGTACACCACTGGTGATCGTCGAGGGGACACTGAATAGTGCACGGTACATCCAAACCGTCATCGAACCCATCGTTCTACCATTCCTAGACCGGCAAGGGAACTTGCTGTTCCAACAGGACAATGCACGTCCGCATGTATCCCGTGCCACCCAACGTGCTCTAGAAGGTGTAAGTCAACTACCCTGGCCAGCAAGATCTCCGGATCTGTCCCCCATTGAGCATGTTTGGGACTGGATGAAGCGTCGTCTCACGCGGTCTGCACGTCCAGCACGAACGCTGGTCCAACTGAGGCGCCAGGTGGAAATGGCATGGCAAGCCGTTCCACAGGACTACATCCAGCATCTCTACGATCGTCTCCATGGGAGAATAGCAGCCTGCATTGCTGCGAAAGGTGGAATACACTGTATTAGTGCCGACATTGTGCATGCTCTGTTGCCTATGTCTATGTGCCTGTGGTTCTGTCAGTGTGATCATGTGATGTATCTGACCCCATGAATGTGTCAATAAAGTTTCCCCTTCCTGGGACAATGAATTCACGGTGTTCTTATTTCAATTTCCAGGATTGTATTACACTAATTTATCGAAAATCAGAAGAAAAAATTATTATATGTACAATAGTACCGAGTTGTTGTTGTTACGAAGGGACTGCCTACACTACGCTTGTCCGCCCTATTCTGGAGTATTACAGTGCGGTGTGGAATCCGCATCGGGTGGGACTGACGGATGACATCGAAAAAGTACAAAGAAGGGCAGCTCGGAAGTAGGGTAGCTAGTGTCACAGCCATGGTACCTGAATTGGAGTGGCAATCATTAAAACAAAGGCGTTTTTCGCTGCGACCGGATTTTCTCATGAAATTTCAATCACCAGTTTTCTCCTCCGATTGCGAAAACATTCTGTTGGCACCCATCTACATAGGGAGAAATGATCATCGCGATAAAATAAGGGAAATCAGGGCTCACACGGAAAAATTTAAGAGCTCGTTTTTCCCGCTTGCAGTTCGAGAGTGGAACGGTAGAGAGACAGCTTGAAGGTGGTTCATTGAACCCTCTGCCAGGCACTTGATTATGAATTGCAGAGTAATCACGTAGATGTAGATGTAGATGGTACACAGGGGGTGAAAGAAGGTGCCAGAGAGGTAGCACGAGCACTGTTGCAGGACTCAATGTGCTATGTACAAGTAGGCTTGCTTCATCACTAGGTAGTCTACATGCACTATCGTTTAAAAACATGCTGAATCTTTTAAGTTCAGACCCGACAATCGGGCCTTGTGACTGACCAACACGTTGCACGAAGAAAAACTCAGAACGAAAGTATCTAGAGATGGAAAACACAGTGCTAATGGCATGCTGCTAAGAACCGGTCGCTAGCTAACCCAACGAGAAAAGAGTCTAGAATGCCGTCGGTTCTACATCCTTTCGACATCGGACAGTAAAATATAAGATGTTATGGAGTTCCACAGTTGCTCTATTTTCTTTTTTTCAGTAGTTTGTATGTAGAAGGTGTGGGAAGGAGTCATGTACACACAGAAAGTGAATCATGTCCTGAGTGGGAGATACGTAATTCACTCTTTTCTATGTTATTGATATATAAAGAGACTTGTTAGGCTTGACAGTTCCTAGCATCTATTTCGCAGACCTGCTATCCAGCTTACAACTGGATTTTGTCTCAAATTCTACTGTTAGTGGTTCTCATAATTTTTCTAGGTCATGCAGCGGGCAAATATTAGACAGCATACACCATAGGATTACCAGCAGTGACTCGACGGGGGTGGCACGGAAAGCCACAGGTAGCCTTGTAGACACATCCATTTGTGCACGCCGCACGGCAGCTGACAGCAAAATTCATAATCACCTGCAACGGCAGTTTGAACGCAGAGGTCTCCAGTCTGCCCATTGGCTGGTCCAAGGTTACATAACGGAAATTTGATATTTCATCAGACTCTTAATGAAACTAAGGTACAGAAATTCCTGAGATTATTCGTATTTTTATTAGAAATGAAAATCTCTGTTTACGGATAAATGTGTTCTCAAAGCAATGAAAGCTGTCTTAACGGTTTTAAGAAAAGCACAAGTAAAAAATAATGATTCTTATATGCCTTCACTGAGCCTTGACACAGTCCCTTTCTCCACAGACTTGAAAAAGTCTACAACGTAGACAGACAGGTAAAATACTGATTCTTACATATCTTCAAGGAACCTTAACATACTCATTTCCTTCACTGGCTTGAAAAAAGCCCATAACGTAGACAGACAGACAGACAGAATTCCTAAAACTAGAAGTAGATATATATAAAAACAGCAGGCAATTAGTCGAGCAGACAAAACTTCAAAAGTTAAATTTCTAGGAGGAGTTTCTGAACCTTTCAGAAGTAACACACGAGTTCAGCAGGTCGATGGAATGTCACCGATTCTCTTCAATTTGGAATTACACGAAGTCATGAGAAGGAGAGATACAGAACTAAGAGAGAAAAACATCGACAGAATCGCCCTGGGTAATCCGGCTGATAAATCTCGTTTTTACTGACGATATTACAACCATTCCTAAAGATAAAACAGATGCAAAGATAATGACAGATATATTTCACAAAAATTCAGCTAAAATCATATTACAAATATAATATGAGAAAACGGAATACATTAAACAAAAAAACAGAGAAACATATATAGAAAAACAATTCGGAAAAATCAAAAGATTTGATAAGTTCAAGTATTTCGGGGCATGGGTTCAACAAAACAGATTAGATAACACCACAATTAAAAAAAGATTAAAGAAAACGAAATTAACATACAAACTCACCTAAAACCTGCATAATATAAGATCAGTTACGTTCCAGGCAAGATTTAGATAGTACAGATCGGTGTTTATACCGGAAGCAGTAAACGGATCTGAATGTCTTACACTGTATAAAATATATGACCAAAAAGAATTGGAAAATAAAGCCACGGGATGACTGCAAAGGACAGACGGGATTTGAAAAGGCTTAACATCACAAAACTTACCATGGAGCACAGCCAAAATTTCAGGCAATTGTTACTGCAAAGTTTCCTACCCAACAGCATAAACCACAACATAGCAGAGTGATATCAAACACGGCAAGCCATCAGCCAACACACGAAGATGTTCTGGGAAGATAAGAAGAAAAGATTGTATCACAATCTTAGTTTCTAAGCGAAACTGGCCAAATTCTGTAAGAAAAAAATTCTTTGCATAAGTGTTTGCTATGAGACTCACTGTCTCCTCGTTAAAGGCCTATGCTTCGAAAATACACCACATAATGTTTTGCAGAGGAAAATGTTGTCCCTGGTCACTTTACATCTGGTGTACATTAGATCTTACATTACTGCATATGAAATTAGTGAAAATATCGAAATACTTTTTAATGTTGGAAGAAGGACGATACCTCCGTCTGATGATGACTAAATGGGTTTTGCGCGCGTGCACTAAGATGATAGCACTAAGTAGTACTAATAGGGAAGCACAAATGATCACTGATTTGTTTGACCCACGGCAGAGTATGAGGAAGATGCTCCTGGAAATGTCGTGTGGCTAGGGCCTCCCGTCGGGTAGACCGTTCGCCTGATGCAAGTCTTTACAGTTGACGCCACTTCGGAGACTCGCATGTCGATGGGGATGAAAGTATGATGAGAAGGACAACACAACACCCAGTCCCTGAGCGGAGAAAATCTCCGACCCAGCCGGGAATCGAACCCGGGCCGTTAGGTATGACATTCCGTTGCGCTGACTACCCAGCTACCAGGGGTGGACAGGAAGACGCTGAAAGAACTAAAGAGACGCTGACTGTCCCGTGAAAGTCTGATTAGAAAAATTCTGAAATCAATATTAAGTGCTGAATCTCGAAATATAATACAGCTCTCTACGTATCGCTCCAATAGCAATCGCGAGGACAAGATTACACTAATTACAGAGGGCACAGAGGTGTTTCAGTTGTCGTTTTTCCCCCGCTCTTCCCGGCAATAGAACGGCGAAAAGCCCTAATAATTGCTACAAGGGGCCTACCCCCGGCAGCCAGATATCTCATATTTCATAAACGATTCACCACAAGGACACGAGGTTCCTGGTAAATGATGGCTCAAAAGAGACGAGTACTTTTTTGTACCGTTCATACCGAAATCATATTTAAACATTGAGATGTAAAAGCAGTTTCAAATTTTTGGCGGAAGGATGCACTGTTTAAAGGTATGTGAGGATTCTTATGAAGACAAATACAGGTACTTAATACATGGCAATGTTGTGAAACATTTCGTAAAGTGAAAGCTGAAAACTTTTCCACACTACAGCTGCTGGAGTAAAGCTGAGAAGAAATTCAAATCAACACGTAATTCGAATACTGCTTCAGGCCACACTATGCCATGATTTCTCCTCCCGGTCCCTCATCTCTTGTGAGGTCCTGCCAGAATTACTGCGGGAAAAACCAAATATTATTAAAATAGGCCACACTTGTTGAGTATAAATGGAAGGAAATTGTAGGGAAAATTTTCCTAGTGAAACTATACAAATGAGCTAGTTATGTAAAGTTTAAACGGAGGAAAATATCTAGTAACGTGAAAATAGGATACATATCCTGCGTAAAAATGAAAACAAATGAAAATTTGGTCATAAGTCAAAAAGATCTCAAATACAATCCCCTAACCTAATTCCCTAACCACAAAAATTTTGGATCCAACATTTAGTGCTTTTTAGATACTTTAGATCTCACGGCGGTGACATGCTTAGAATCTTTCGCCACAATCATCCGTTTTATGAGATTTGATATGTTTTCGGTGTTTCCACATTCAGTGCTTCAGGTTCCACTTCCGTGTGGAGTAGTTTTTGAATATTTTCTCAACGGTCTGCACTTTGCAAGCAAGTATTTCACATCATACTTTCAAATCACAACTCTTTCACATAGCAATTTTAAGTCACAAGGATAGTATTTTAGCAATTTTTAAGTACTAGACTTGTGTCTCAGTTACTCCCTCCCTCCCAAAATCTTACGAATTCGAATCCTGGTAATATCAAATTCATCATTTTGTTTCACCTTATAAATTAGTGGATTGATGTTTGCATCTAGGTCAAAGTTTCTTGGTTTGTAAATAAGAACAAAGACATTATGTATAATTGTTTAAGAAATTACGAAGAATGGAAGCTATACGCACAAAGCAATGACAAGCAGTTTCTCTTTCATTAATAAAATTATTTTCCTTTGCACCGTTGGTATTATTTACTTCAAGAAAAGTGAAACTTTCAGTCGTGCCTCTAGACATTCATCTTTGACACCGTTTTTGGTTCAAATGGCTCTGAGCACTATGGGACTTAACATTTGAGGTCATCAGTCCCCTAGTCTTACAACTACTTAAACCTAACTAACTTAAGGACATAACACACATCTATGCCCGAGTCAGGATTCGAACCTACGACCGTAGTAACAGCGCGGTTCCGGACTGAAGCACCTAGAACTTCTTGGCCACAACGGCCGGCTACACCGTTTTTGTTGGCTACATCAAAGCGGCTGGTCACGGCGGAGGTTCGAGTTCTCCCTCGGGCATGGGTGTGTGTAATTGTCCTTAGGATGATTTAGGTTAAGTAGTGTGTAAGTTTAGGGACTGATGACCTCAGCAGTTAAGTCTCATAAGATTTCACACACATTTTTTTGCTACTTCAAAATTTTTTACCTGAAATCGTTGCTCTTAGTTTCGTCCACAGTCTCTTAGCATCTCACAACCTTGTCTGCGTTTCTTCGTCCAGTGCCTATCATACCAAGGTGGAAACACTTCTGTCTCTTTGTCTTCCTCTCTCACTCTCAAAACAACTACAGACAGTAATACCTGTTCTGATATCATACGTTGTTAGCTGTGGGAATGGAGGAGCTGGAGAAAACGTATATACTCGTACAATACTAAAATAGTAACACAATTAGGGTGGCATACAAAAATCATCAGACTGGCAAGAATACCTTTGGATATGCAAATGATTAGCATTTCAATGCAACCGCATATAAAAGGTAGAAGTAATGCTATTTACATTCTCTTTATAAGGAAAGATTACGCACCTGGTTTCTCATTGAGCAATCGCTTTCAAATGTTGTTTCTTTGGGAGAAGATCGTGTTATGCCACGTGTAAGGAGGAGAAACCTCTACATAATGCTATGCAGAAACTCAACTGACCCAAAAGTTCTCTCGTGGGACCTGCTGGTCTGCAGTGCAGGTTCGTACAGACACGTCACCTAACTCCAGTCAGGAAATGGTCTTGTATACAGCAAGACAAGTATCCAAAAAATGGTTCAAATGGCTCTGAGCACTATGGGACTCAACTGCTGTGGTCATAAGTCCCCTAGAACTTAGAACTACTTAAACCTAACTAACCTAAGGACATTACACACATCCATGCCCGAGGCAGGATTCGAACCTGCGACTGTAGCGGTCGTGCGGTTCCAGACTGTAGCGCCTTTAACCGCTCGGCCACTCCGGCCGGCGACAAGTATCCTCTTACACGTCTGGAGCATCACAGACAGTTATCACGGCTACCTTTTTAGCGGTTTGCCTGGATGTAGCAGCAGAATGAGGTGCGCTGACTGTGACAAAGATAACAAAGGACTGAAGAGTGGCACCATGCCGTCTTTCAGCAGAATTCCGATTCTGCATACATCCTCATGATTGACATATTTGTTTATGAAGGTCCCGAAGAAAAAGGAACGTTGTCAGATTGCGTTTGTCATCCTCATACTGGCCGAGAACCTGGTGTGAACTTATCAGATACCTTTGGGTACACAAAACGATCAGCTCTGCTTCGTGGATACGGTGTTTTTGCAAGTGGACGTTACATTTATGAAATGTTATGGCACTGTAGAGCTGTGCCCAGCATTAAAGGTCTTTATGACGTTTATATATTAAAAAAATGCTGCAAGACCACAAGTTGCCCTTCCTGTCATGATCTACCTCGAAACAAAGGAGGTTTGACTACTTCCTGTCCAGCATGTTCACGAGACTCGTCACCTTGGAAACCTCCGGTCGTAGGTGGCCAAAGACTAGCATCACACCACTTGTGAACCACTACGATTTATAATGTCTGCCATAGAGTTAAAGCAGCGTAAAATGGCGTACCCATATAGGCCACCCAAGCTGTCTAACTCACTGTCCAGCCAGGTCAAATCCATTGTTTCTTCCACAGGTGGCAGTTTTGTGTACTAACTTTCGCAACATGTTGTAGTAGAAGTATTATGCAAATAGAAAAGATTGTTCCAATGTTGACAACTATAACTATGATAACGGAGTAAATGGAAAATTTAAAAGAATGGGCTCATACTGCCTGCCAAAAATATTATGAATTTTGTGCTATTCAATGGACAAAATGACCTCACACCGGGCGTCAAACTGTGGAAAACAAAATTACTGAAACAATAATTACATTTATTATTTTAATATACATTTAATTATTTTATATACATTTAATTATATTGTTTTAATGCTTAAATTATAAATACAAATTTCTCAGGTCTGGTGGAACTGGGTATAAGCAAGATTCAGTAATCGGGCATGTAGTGGGAAATTAACCATTTTATCTCACCACATGATGGAATTGATGCTGCATGAACGCGTTGTTGTCTCGATCTCCAGGGAAACTGATATGTTGATTGACAATCAGTGGCTTTTATCTCCACACCTTTGTGTATCGGGTTTTCTGACGATGCTTAGAGCATCTTAACCACGTACTTTTCACCACCCCCTACTTAATCACTTTCCATCTTAGACCGCTGACACAGCAATACTGTTCTGGTTTAGCCTACGAGGTTTCTTCCGGCCATATCAACCGCTCGCTGTATCCAGATGCTCATGCAATGTATTTTGGCTGCAATAATTAAACGGCAGAAGCAGCGTCCAATTTATATTTGGAAGTGTAGGTCAGGTGGTGGAAACACATGTTCCTACCATCTTCATGTATTCGAACATAGGACCGAAAGGAACACCATGCGATATGGAACGAAACTGAAGTTTCACAGTATGACAATAGACAGCAGCATGAGTACAAAAGTAAGACTGAAATTCTGAAATTCTAATAGCAGACAGAGTGACATGACTCCAGAAAGCAAAACCGGAAAGCTCTATGCGATTCATATTGAATAAAAAAATCTATCATCCAATAGAATCTCTGAATAACACATAGAATGAATCTCAGAAAGCTCAGAATCTTCAGAATAAATCAATCTCCGAAGAGCCACTTGAAAGCTTCTGATTGTTCTTCTTTCCCCACTTCTGTAATTCAGGGACATGAATTTCCTATTGTACTGTCTTGTCATTGGTGGGCTCACTTTCTCAGTGTCCCCTACTGAACGATCGACGCAGATATACTAGCCTAGAGAGTGTCAGCCTCTTCGATCTACCTTCGAGAAATATCTGGATGCCGGCTGGTGCGTAACATGTGCGCAGTGGTTAGCACACTGTACGCACATTTTGGAGAACGACGGCTGAAATCCCCGTCTGGCCATCCAGACTTATGTTCAATCTTTGCTTACGACAAGTTTCTTTGCAGGTTATCAGATTTTCGTGAGAAATGGCTGTGAATGTGTCCTTTCTCTGCATTCCCTAGTCGCCAAGAAGGATATAGCTTATGAAAAAGTCAATTTCTTTGTATAAGAATGGCCTCTAATTCCCTCTCTCTGAAACGCCTCCCGTCCACGGGAAATTGGCGACGTTCTTCATCTGTCAGTCAGACTTTAAGCGAGACTTCCCTTCCAGAGGGAACGAAACATAACGCCTGTAAACCTCACCTGTCCATTTTCTGTGGCTTTGGGCACAAGGTACGCCATGAATGTAACTCTACTGTTTAGAATATCGGGCTGGAAAGAAGTACAAAGTATACACACAAATCACGATCAAATTAAATCATGTTTTCTTCCTACACTGAACAGCCGAAAAAACTGGTAAACCTGCCTAATATCGTGTAGGGCCCACGCGAGCACGACCTGGCATGGACTCAACTAATGTCTGAAGTAGTGCTGGAGGGAGCTGACACATTGAATTCTGCAGGGCTGTCCATAAATCCGTAAGAGTACGAGAGGGTGGAGATCTCTTCTGAACAGCACGTTGGAAAGCATCCCAAATATGCTCAATAATGTTCATGTCTGGGGAGTCTGGTGGCTAGCGGAAGTGTTTAAACTCAGAAGAGTGTTCCTGGAGCCAGTCTGCAGCAATTCTAGATGTGTGGGACGTCGCACGGTCCTGCTGGAATTGCCCAAGTCCGTCGGAATGCACAATGGCTATGAATGGATGCAGGTGATCAGACAGGATGCTTACTTATGTGTCACCTGTCAAAGTCGTATGTAGACGTATCAGGGGTCCCATATCACGCCAACTGCACGCGCCCCATACCATTACAGAGCCTCCACCAGCTTGAACAGTTCCCTGCTGACATGCAGGTTCCATGGATTCATGAGGTTGTCCCCATTGTCTCCATACCCGTACACAGCCTTCCGCTCGATACAATTTGAAGCAAGACTCGTTCCCAGTCATCAACAGTCCAATGTCGGTATTCACGGGCCCAGGCATGGCGTAATTCTTTGTGCCGTGCAGTGGTGAAGGGTACACGAGTGGGCCTTCAGCTCCAAAACCCCACATCGATGATGTTTCGTTGAATGGTTCGCACGCTGACACTTGTTGATGGTCCAGCATTGAAATCTGGAGCAATTTGTGGAAGGGTTGCACATCTGTCACGTTGAACAATTCTTTTCAGTCGTGGTTCAAATGGCTCTGAGCACTATGGGACTTAACATCTGAGTTCATCAGTCCCCTAGAACTTAGAACTACTTAAACCTAACTAACGTAAGGACATCACACACATCCATGCCCGAGGCAGGATTCGAACGTGCGACCGTAGCAGTCGCGTGCTTCCGGACTGAAGCGCCTAGAACCGCTCGGCTTGTTGTCATTGGTCCCGTTCTTGCAAGATGTTTTTCCGGCCGCAGCGATGTCGGAGATTTGATATTTTACCGGTTTTCTGATATTCACGGCACATTCGTGAAATGGTCGTACGGAAAAATACCCACTTCATCGCTACCTCGGAGATGCTGTGTCCCATCGCTCGTTCGCCGGCTATAACATCACGTTCAAACTCACTTAAAAATTGATAACCTGCCTTTGCAGTAGCAGTAACCAATCAACCAACTGCGCCAGACACTTGTTGTCTTACATATGGGTTTCCGACCGCAGCGAAGTATTCTGCCCGTTTACATATCTCTGTATTTGAATACGCATGCCTACACCAGTTTCTTTGGCGTTTCAGTGTATTATACTACATATACACGATGTGCAGAAGTTCGTTAACTGCTTCACTTCCTGGTTGCAATATCACATGCCAAACAACAAGCCACACGATTTGTCATATAAATGTGTACGCTCTTCAGTCCTTCTCCTCTAGGACTTGGTTACTGTATGACAAACGCACAAAGACACAGTCAGAACCACTGTATCCAAATTCTGTTCGTACATGGACTGTTTCAGACACATTAATATACATCAAGAGTTTCTGTGTTCTCTTGAAATCCAATATTTTCTCAGTTATCTCGAAGATCCATTGTCTTATGGACTTTCATGAGTGTAACAAGGTCTTAAACTTAGAAATCGTTGCGACTCTGAAGGTATCGGTATCATTAAAATACCTGTGGGATAATTAATAGAAACCTCTAGCGCTTCCAGGGCGTGGTCCTAAAGTGAGCTACATACCTGTGTCGCAGCCACTCAGTGGCTTTCTAGACAAACCACCCCACGCCGGCTTTATATGACAGTAGATGAGCGTTGACTGTAAAATGTGTTGACCTCGAGACGTTTAGAATCGTTAATGTAACCTCTCGCGCAATGCTAGCAGTGTACACGTGTGCTCGTACTGTGTATGGAATGAATACGGTTGTCTACCTCAAGAATATGGATTATGGCGCTACACGAATTGCATTTGGAAATTGAGAGTTTTTGAATATACGTAGTGCGTACCACTCAAATCTTCGTTCCAATATGTCACAGATATTTCATACGAAATAAGACGTAGGTACCGTAGAGCATTTTTTTATGTGAAAAAGAGAACAGTGTTCACAGAACAAAAGAATAGAATGCGTTCAGAAAACTTCTTCAGAATGATTTGAGGTATTTCACATATGTGTTGCTAGTCATCAACAGTTTGTGTGTAATCAACACGACTAGATGCCGCTTTTGTGGACTTGCAGCTGTTTCGATTATGTGTACAATGGAAGACTCTGCGCCCTCTTATTAGTGGTTTTTCCTCTAGGTAACGAGTACAGAAAGGCCGATAGCAGGAGAAGAATATCTGGAGGCGAGAAACTTGCGAGAATTTGGTAAATTGAAGCTGTTTTGAAGAGGTAAATCACAGAGTAATCCCTGGTACAAGGGCAAGCTCATTTCGACATGAATTATGTATGGCGCCGTAGATTTTTGATGCACATAAAATAAAACATTGCGGAAGCAGCAGTTGACCATAAATTGTGGGATTATTACATCGTCCCGTCCAGACAGCGGGAGGCCGTGCGGATTTTCGCCTTAATAAGTCCTCTGCCTGCTGGAAGGCCCTTGACACAACGGACTTAGGCCCTTTGCGAGCAGACCACACTCCTGAAATCTGGTAAATCTGTCTGCGAACCTGGAGTTGTTGAAAATTTAGACAAAGTGAGAAATTATCTGACACCGACCTCCATTTTAACTGTATTATGCACTGCAGAAGTCGCGTCTATATATGATGATTGCCTGACATTTAATATTAGAAACATTAGCATTAGAATTATGAGTACCCGGAATTTAATATTAATAATATAAGAACTAAAATTCAACCTAAAAATTTTGAATGTATTCAGTACAAGATTTGTGCATAAGGCATCTTTGCAATAGCGGCAGGACGTTTAGGTAATTATGTAGGTTCTCCTCAGAATTTGTCTTTACCACTAATTGGAAACCTTTTCGCAGTTATTTCTTGTTTCAAAATAGTTTAGTTTTTCAGAATCTGGATTTTGGAATTATTTGATGTTATAACAAATATTGTTCACAGGAATTATTTCATGTTTTCCATTCTGTCTGTATCCTGAAGGTGGGGCGAAACGCACATGGGAATATCGTGTAGCTTACACTACGTAATATTGACAGTACTAAGAGTATAAAAGAAACTCCCTTAAGTACTCTGAGGTTATGGTTAGGTTGAACCCTAGATCTGCTTCAGCTGAGTCATGTAACTTACAAATACGCCTGTTCGCGTTACTATGTGGTTAAATCAAATGAGAACCCTGTGCAACCCGCTGTGATCTTCCACTTGCATTAGAAAATGGTGGAGAATCCAGAATGGACATAAAACTTAACCAAAAATCTTCACTCATTCGTTAGTTAAAAATACCTAAGGTTATAAATATTGAAGATAGTCCGTAATTACACCTTCTGCAGCGTAGAGCAAAAATATGCCTATACGGGGATGTGTAGGGAATACGAAAAATGCAACCTCATGTAGAGACGTCAATGTTGTCCCTACTGTGCAAGCCGGCCGCTCTAGGCGGTTCTAGGCGCTACACTCCGGAGCTGCGTGACCGCTACGGTCGCAGGTTCGAATCCTGCCTCGGGTATGGATGTGTGTGATGTCCTTAGGTTAGTTAAATTTAAGTAATTCTAAGTTCTGGGGGACTGACGACCTCAGAAGGTAGGTCCCATAGTGCTCAGAGCCATTTGAACCTACTGTGCAATTAAGGTGTTCACTGCATCATATTCTAAAACATTCATGAACATAAAAGTTTGCTCCCATGTGACAGTAAAAGATTGTGGTTGAAGAATGACAACCCCACGATTATAGCATTTGGAGATATAGAACAATCTTTTTCAAAAGTTGACTAGACTAAAACTCGTTGTGATTCTGAAGTTGTTAGCGATAAATTACAATAAATTACACGGAGTGAGAGGTTTTCTAAAACTTCTATGGAAACCAAACTGCCGTTATAACAGTCGAAGGACATGGAAGGGAATCAGTGGTTGAATATAGAGGGATATAGGCTTGTAGCCTATACCGTATGTTATTCAATGAGTATATTCAGTAAACAGCAAAGGAAACTGGATACATTTGGAAGGGGAATTAAAATTCAAGGAGAAGAAATAAAAATTTTAAGGTCTTTCGAGGGCATTGTAATTCTGTCAGAGGCAGCAAGGTACTTGGAGGATCGGTTGAACGAATCAGATAGTATCTTGCAAAGAGGTTATAAAATAAATATAAATTAAATTAGAAGTGGAGAAAACTGAAAGCAGTGAGAGAGTTAAGTAAAAAAGTGGTCAACCTACAAATAAATCATCTAACATTTGCCGACGACCCAGCTAATTTTTTTCAGTCTCAATGCAGACAACCGCTAGATAGATAGAATTTCGGGAAGAACAAACTGGAAAAGCAGACTTATCAGTTTCCTTCGACAAAACCAAATCTATGGCGTAAATTAAGGCAACCCCCAATATAACGAAAATTAAACATGGAAAAGTTGAGGGAACTTACACTCCTGGAAATTGAAATAAGAACACCGTGAATTCATTGTCCCAGGAAGGGGAAACTTTATTGACACATTCATGGGGTCAGATACATCACATGATCACACTGACAGAACCACAGGCACATGGACACAGGCAACAGAGCATGCACAATGTCGGCACTAGTACAGTGTATATCCACCTTTCGCAGCAATGCAGGCTGCTATTCTCCCATGGAGACGATCATAGAGATGCTGGATGTAGTCATGTGGAACGGCTTGCCATGCCATTTCCACCTGGCGCCTCAGTTGGACCAGCGTTCGTGCTGGACGTGCAGACCGCGTGAGACGACGCTTCATCCAGTCCCAAACATGCTCAATGGGGGACAGATCCGGAGATCTTGCTGGCCAGGGTAGTTGACTTACACCTTCTAGAGCACGTTGGGTGGCACGGGATACATGCGGACGTGCATTGTCCTGTTGGAACAGCAAGTTCCCTTGCCGGTTTAGGAATGGTAGAACGATGGGTTCGATGACGGTTTGGATGTACCGTGCACTATTCAGTGTCCCCTCGACGATCACCAGTGGTGTACGGCCAGTGTAGGAGATCGCTCCCCACACCATGATGCCGGGTGTTGGCCCTGTGTGCCTCGGTCGTATGCAGTCCTGATTGTGGCGCTCACCTGCACGGCGCCAAACACGCATACGACCGTCATTGGCACCAAGGCAGAAGCGACTCTCATCGCTGAAGACGACACGTCTCCATTCGTCCCTCCATTCACGCCTGTCGCGACACCACTGGAGGCGGGCTGCACGATGTTGGGACGTGAGCGGAAGACGGCCTAACGGTGTGCGGGACCGTAGCCCAGCTTCATGGAGACGGTTGCGAATGGTCCTCGCCGATACCCCAGGAGCAACAGTGTCCCTAATTTACTGGGAAGTGGCGGTGCGGTCCCCTACGGCACTGCGTAGGATCCTACGGTCTTGGCGTGCATCCGTGCGTCGCTGCGGTCCGGTCCCAGGTCGACGGGCACGTGCACCTTCCGCCGACCACTGGCGACAACATCGATGTACTGTGGAGACCTCACGCCCCACGTGTTGAGCAATTCGGCGGTACGTCCACCCGGCCTCCCGCATGCCCACTATACGTCCTCGCTCAAAGTCCGTCAACTGCACATACGGTTCACGTCCACGCTGTCGCGGCATGCTACCAGTGTTAAAGACTGCGATGGAGCTCCGTATGCCACGGCAAACTGGCTGACACTGACGGCGGCGGTGCACAAACGCTGCGCAGCTAGCGCCATTCGACGGCCAACACCGCGGTTCCTGGTGTGTCCGCTGTGCCGTGCGTGTGATCATTGCTTGTACAGCCCTCTCGCAGTGTCCGGAGCAAGTATGGTGGGTCTGACACACCGGTGTCAATGTGTTCTTTTTTCCATTTCCAGGAGTGTACAAATTCAGGTATCTTAGAGAAGTAACTCAACAAGACATTTCACAGAACGACGCAATTAAAGCAAGAGTTAATCAAATGAAAACAGCGTACTATCTCAACAAGAATGTATATAAAATAAGAAATCAGTATCCCTCAGTGCTACACCTACGCACTCCTCTATAGTAATTCCCCCAAACACACTTTATACAGCAGGATGTTTAACTATAAACAAAATGGCGATGATGGAAGCAGTGGAAGTCACATAAAGAAAAATACTAAACAAAATTTTGGAACCGGGTGAAGAGAAAGCACAATACAGAAGACGTCATAATAGTGAACTTTATACAAATATTGAAAAATATTACAGACGTGATTACGAAAGGAAGAATAGCTTTATATGGCCATCTCCAAAGGATCAGTCACAACAGCCTGTCAAAAAGACTGTTCACTTACTTCGGTAAATTAAAAATAAATAACACAAGGCACAATGAAACTGGGAGGCACACAGACCAACTCCAAAAAACTCCACGATATTGAGGGACGACTGCTACTCATAAATAACGGTGAAACAGTTGAAATAAACGAAGTCTATTTCGCTCATAAGTAAATCAAGGAAATGTGGTTTCAACTTAAATTAGATGCTGGGAAAATAGATTATGAACGAAGATGCTGAGAGTGGTAGATGCATTTTGCTGTTTAGGTACGAAATTAACTGAGTATGGCAGAGATAAAAAGGATATGAAATGCAGATCGGAAATAGCAAAAATAATTTTTTGAAGACTAGGAGTATGCTAACATCGAATATAAACTTAAATGTGATGAAGTCTCTTCTGAAAGTATTTGTTTGGAGTGTAGTCTGATACGGAAGTGAAACGTGGACGATAAACACTATAAGCATTCAACGAGTAGCTCGAGTAAGTAATGCAGGTTGACTCAACAGAATTTGGGAAAAAACGAGCTTCATGCACAACTTGATTAAAAAGAAGGGATGTAATTTATGAGACACTGTAAGGCATCAGGGACTAGATGATTTGGTGGTGGAGGGAAGTGTGAGCACGTGGATGATAGTAAAAGTTAAATGGCTGAATGTAGTGAGCAGATTCAAACGAATGCAGAATGCATTAATCATGCAGAGGTGGTGTGTCAGGTAACGTCTCCTCTTGAGCACGGATGCCTATTTGTTGTTTTGATGTTGAGCAGTTCTAATGGCATTGTGTTAACAGTATTACCATATAATATAACAAGGCATAATACGTAAACAATATCTGACCTTTTATATTGTGATGATGGTTATTAATTGAAACCGGTAGTGATAATAAAGGTCATATAGATAGCTGTACGTCACGCATTCCATAATATACTTTCTGCTAGTTAAGTTACTCTGTATCATTCTACTGAAATGGCTTGCAGCACTGTCAGTTCCACACACTTTTCGTTGCCGACCATCTAATAAATGATTGTGCACTTTTTCCAAGTTATCTTCTGTTTTTGCTGTTTTACGACGTTGTTCATGTAGGTTGCCTTCAAGAGACAATTTGCTTACTGCTGTAAATGAAAGAGACTCTTTATGAAGTTTCACCAACTTCAGATGCATTTTTGTCAGCTCTAAGGGAGTAAAAGAAACAGATTTTTATTAATAATTTTAAACATAATATGTATCGAACTCTAGCAGTTGCTATACCTTGGTTCTAAAAAATTGTCTCAATCGCGTTTGTTGTTGTTAGCGTTTTCTGTCAATAAACCATCATTACCCAAATTTGGGGCAGGGCAACGTGCGCATAACGATATCTACATATATGTTGTAACTGACAATTCGAACGTTTTTACGACACAACTTTCATTTACGTGAGTCTACATGGAAATGACTGAATAACAACGAAAAGTCACAATCATAAAGCCTACTAGAGGCAACAAAAGATATCTTCTAAGTTTCCCGCAGGAGTCCGTTGTAACACACATACACTTAATTCCAAGTCCTATTCCGATGGCGAAGACGTAGTCTTCCGTGCAGACGTCCATGAGGTCGGTATTCGGCGTCAACCGACGTCCGGTGCTGGTTCTAGCCCTTATATAGTATTGGTCTGCCAATCAGATGTTGGTTTAGCAATACTTCCTGCAGGCCATCTCGAACTCCCTCTGCAGGAAGTTGTAGGCAGAATGTCTGTTTCCAAAACAGCCGATGTTTATCTTTGTTTACGCCTTTGGGCATAGGCAACCTCGGTCCTGTGTCGTGTTAGATGTGTTGCCGACCCGCAAGGGCTACCTTGGCGACGCCGTAACAATATACATCTATCCTATGCTGTGCTCCTTCCCGTTCCATTCTCGTTTCGAGCGCGCGAAGATAAATTGCTTATATGCGAGCCGCAATTAGTCTAACCTTGTCTTCGTGATTCCTATGGGGACAATACGTGGAGTGTTCTAGTATATTCCTAGATTCATTTCTTAAATTTTGTCCCAGAAAACATCAATGTAGGCTTTCATGGGATAGTTTGCGTCTAGCTTCAACAGTCTGCCAGTTAAGTCTTTTCAGGATCTTCATTACAACCTCACATGGGTCAAGCAAAACCGTGACCATTCAATATCTACTCTTCAATATGTACTGTTAGTCCTATCTGGTACTGATCCCGCATACTTAAGCAATATTCCAGGATGGGTAACACGAGTGTTTTGTATTCAGTCTCCTTTGTAGACTGACTGTATATCACTACTATACCACCAGTAAACCATAGTCTGCCACCTGCTTAGTGAAAACTGCCTATGTGATCGTTCTATTTTATATCCCTACAGTTTTTAACACCGAGGTTTTGTATAATTGACCGATTCCAACAAACTAGTCATAGTACATCACTTTTTTCGGTTTTTGAAGAGCGAAATTTTACATCTCTGAACATTTAAAGCATGTAGCCAGTCTTTCCTCCACTTTAAAATCTTATCGAGATCTGACTGAACGTTTGTGCAAGCTGTATTTCATTACAATTAACTGCATCATCTACGAAAAACCTGAAGTTCTTATTGATTTTGTCTGCAAGGTCATTAATATGTGTACATCATGAACAGAAAGGGTCCCAACACACTTCCCTGCAACACACCATAAATTACGAGGGTGAGTCAAATGAAAACCTTAAATTTGTAATAACAAATCGAAATTTCGCGCCGTTATCCTGTAAGTTGGTAAGCGTGCTACAAACAGCGTGCAGAATGGCCTGTATGTGGCAGCAGAGTACAGATGCACACATACCGTCGCAGTATCAGTATAAAGATGGCCACCCCACTTGCGACTTGCACCAGAGAAGAACAGCGTTCTGTTTTTTTGTTTTTGGGTAGTGAAGGTGTGAAACCTATAGAAATTCATTGACGAATGAAGGTTCAGTACGGTGATGCATGTTTGTCACAGCAGCAAGTCTACGAATGGAGTAGGAAGTTCGCAAATGGTGTGACTTCAGTGGAAGATGCTCCTCGTCCAGGTCAGACACAACGAGTTGTGACTCCACAGAACATTGCAGCAGTTGAAGCCATAGTGAAGGAAAACCGCCGAGTGACACTGAATGACATTGCAGCATGTTTACAGACTCCGTTCTGTTGAAGAGGTACGCCACTCGGTGCATGAGTGGTTGCGCGGACTACCAAAAGAATTATTTTCTAAAGGGATTTATGCACTTTGTAAGCGGTAGAGGAATTGCATTGAGCTTGGGGAAGATTATGTCGAAAAGTGACACAGCTTTGTACCACTTCTGCACAATAAATAGTATTTGAAAAAATATTTAAGGTTTTCATTTGATTCACCCTCGTACTTCAACATCTGTCGATGTCTCTATTAAAGATAGCGCACTGTGTCCCTCCCACCAAGAAATCCTCAATCCGGTCTCAAATTTCGCTTGATACACCATATGCTAGTACTTTCGATAATATGTGAATGTATGGTACTGAGTCAAATGCTTTTCGGAAGTAATGAAACGCTTTATTTACCTGAGATCCACGACTTTCAGGATGTTGTGGATAAAAAGCACGAGTTGGATTTCACATGTTGAATGTTTTCGGAATCCATGGTAACTAAAAGTTTCAAGTTCCTCATTTGGATATGACGCTGCTGTCTCTTTGTCTAGTTTACTGAACATATTAAACTCTCTATTCGTTTTAGTTGCCCTTTATACTTTGGTAACATTTGTTGCTACAACTGCCTCATAGCGATCTTTACTTAGACACAGCCAGACATGAAGCGCTAACAACCTCGGTACTTTCCGGGATCATATGGCGGTAAGCGTGTGGGTGGAGTTTACAGTGTTTCCCCCACTTGACCCCGCACACCGACGGTTCCCCAGGTATTCCTGGACTGTGGAATTGTTAGTGTCAAAATCACACGTGCTTGTGTAGGCTTTGAATAATGAATATATAATATATGATTTGCTAGATTTATTGTGTTTTGAAGATTATCGTCTAACAGCAGTCACCTTTTAACGATGAAAAACAATAAAGAAAGCATATACTGCAGAAAATATTGTTATAGTATTTGTACTGGTCCAACAGTTGTACGCGTTGCTGATATTTCTGAATATTTGCGCGGAAGCACTTTGATTATACGTTTCTGAATAACGCTCATTTCACCTTACAGATGCCGTTTTGTAAGAATGAAAAAGCGAGAACTAATGACATAAGTTACCAGGAATTTCCGGTTGGTAATTATCCAAAAAAATACGTAGTTAGGAGTGATTTCTCGAGAAAACTTCACGCCAAATACGCTCTCATATTCACAAGTAGTTTGCAGGAAACATTTTACCTGTAAATTTGGTTCCAAGAGAAAAATTTAGAAAACATATAGCATTCCAAGCAGATTTCCAAATTATCCTCTCCATGAAGCAGCCTCCTAATAATCCCGTGTCTGGTAAACGTAAAACAAGTGCAAGCCTTACGGAAAAAGCCCGCACAAATGTTCCATTAAACGCATTCGCAGAAGTTGGAGCGCAAACAGAAGATAGTAATAAGCATCCCTGGCGTTAAGAAGCAACTGAAAGAGTTGAAAACAAATAAGTGTCGGGCCCGGATAAAATCCCAATTCGGTTTTATAAAGAGTACTCTCCGTCATTGGCCCTTACTTAGTTTGGAATTATCGCGAATCTCGTGACCAGCGCAAAGTGTCAAGCGACTGGAAAAAAGCACAGGTGACGGATCCGCAAAATTACAGACCAATATCGGTTTGTTGCGGAATTATAGAGCATGTTCATAGTTAGAGTATAACAAATTTCCTAGAGATCGAAAAGCTCATGTCCACGAATCAGCACGGTTTTAGAAAGTACCGCTAGTGCGAAACCCAGCTTTCTCTTTTCTCTCATGAGATACTGCGAACTATGGATGAAGGGCAACAGGCAGATTCCATATTCCTAGATTTTCGAAAAGCATTCGACACGGACCGATTGGATGAAAATCAATGTGGGTTTAGGCCTCTTAGAGGTTGTCAGGACCAGATCTTTAGCTTACGGCAAATAATGGAGAAGTGTTATGAGTGGAACAGGGAATTGTATCTATGCTTTATAGATCTAGAAAAGGCATATGACCGGGTTCCTAGGAGGAAGTTATTGTCTGTTCTACGAGATTATGGAATAGGAGGCAAACTTTTGCAAGCAATTAAAGGTCTTTATATGGATAGTCAGGCAGCAGTTATAGTTGACGGTAAATTGAGTTCATGGTTCAGAGTAGTTTCAGGGGTAAGACAAGGCTGCAACCTGTCTCCACTGTTGTTCATATTATTTATGGATCATATGTTGAAAACAATAGACTGGCTGGGTGAGATTAAGATATGTGAACACAAAATAAGCCGTCTTGCATATGCGGATGACTTAGTTGTGATGGCAGATTCGATTGAAAGTTTGCAGAGTAATATTTCAGAGCTCGATCAGAAATGTAAGGACTATGGTATGAAGATTAGCATCTCCAAAACGAAAGTAATGTCAGTGGGAAAGAAAATAAACGGATTGAGTGGCAAATAGGAGGAACAAAGTTAGAACAGGTGGACGGTTTCAAGGACCTAGGATGCATATTCTCACAGGATGGCAACATAGTGAAAGAACTGGAAGCGAGGTGTAGCAAAGCTAATGCAGTGAGCGCTCAGATACGATCTACTCTCTTCTGCAAGAAGGAAGTCGGTACCAAGACTAAGTTATCTGTGCACCGTTCAATCTTTCGACCAACTTTGCTGTATGGGAGTGAAAGCTGGGTGGATTCAGGTTACCTTATCAACAAGGTTGAGGTTACGGATATGAAAGTAGCTAGGATGATTGCAGGTACTAGTAGATGGGAACAATGGCAGGAGGGTGTCCACAATGAGGAAATCAAAGAAAAACTGGGAATGAACTCTATAGATGTAGCAGTCAGGGCGAACAGGCTTAGATGGTGGGGTCATGTTACACGCATGAGAGAAGCAAGGTTACCCAAGAGACTCATGGGTTCAGCAGTAGAGGGTAGGAGGAGTCGGGGCAGACCAAGGAGAAGGTACCTGGATTCGATTAAGAATGATTTTGAAGTAATAGGTTTAACATCAGAAGAGGCACCAATGTTAGACCTGAATAGGGGATCATGGAGGAATTTTATAAAGGGGCTATGCTCCAGACTGAACGCTGAAAGGCATAATCAGTCTTAAATGATGATGATGATGAATCGACAGGGCACCTCACTTCAGACTCTTAATGAAGGTACCTGCATGCGGAATAGTCTCCCAGATATGTGACTGGTTTGAAGACTTCTTAAGTAATACAACCCAGCATGTTGTCCTCGACGGCGACTGTTCATCGGAGACAGCGGTTACATCAGGTGTATCCCAGGGACGTGTGATAGGACAGTTGCTATTTTCTGTACGGGTAAATGATATGGCAGGTAGGGTAGGCAGCAATCTGCAGTTTTTCGCTGATGATGCTGTGGTGTATAGGAAGACGTAGAAGATAAATGACAGTAGGTTGATACAAGAAGACCTAGACAAATTTCTAGTTAGTGTGATGAATGGCATCTGGCTCTTAATGTAGAAAAATGTATGTTAATGCGGATGAGTAGGAAAAACAAATCCGTAATGTTCGGATACGGCATTAGTAGTATCCTGCTTGACACAGTAGGGTCGTTTAAATACTTGGGCGAAACGTTGCGAAGTGATATAAAACTGAACGAGCAAGTGATGATTTCAGTAGGAAAGGCGAATGGTCGACTTGGGTTCATCTGTAAAGGAGACCGCCTGTAGGACGCTAATGCGACCCGTTCTTGAGCACGGCTCGAGTGCTTGGGATCCATACCAGGTCGGATTGAAGGAAGAAATCGAAGCAATTCAGAGGCGAGCTGCTAGATTTGCTACCGGTAGATTCGATCAGGATGCAAGTATTACGGAAATGCTTCGGGAGCTCAAGTGGGAATCCCTGGTGGGAAGAAGACGTTCATTTCGAAGAACACTACTGAGAAAGTTAAGAGAACCGGCATTTTAAGCTGACTGCAGAACGATCATAATGCCGCCAACATACATTTCGCGTAGGAACCACGAAGATAAGATACGAGGAATTAGGGCTCATACGGAGGCACATAGATTGTCGTTTTTCCCTCGCTCTGTCTGTCTGCCAGTAGAACATGACTGCCGCCAAGCACCGTAAGGTGGCTTGCGGAGTGGATGTAGCAAAGAAAGCTCTCTGCTTCAGCATTACTAGTAAGGTATATTTGCACACAAGAGCATTAAAATGTATTCCATGGTTTCCCACTGTTACACCAAAAAACGCTGTTTTTTCTAGTTCTGGCACTATATACATCTCCAACAGTTTTCTTACGCCATAAGTTTCTAAGTACGGGAGAACACTTGCCACAAAATCGGACATAGCATTTAGCAAATACACGGAGTTCATTGATGGATAACCACGCTATTTCCGGTGATTTCATGGGAATATATCAAATCTATTAATGCAGATTTCCGCAAATTGGGTGAAAGAAGATATCTGCAGGTTCGACACGTTATTTCCTTAGTACTTTCATCACGGCACATCCACCGACGTAGACCAATGATGCAAGCTTAACAGGTTTATGCTGCCTATCTGGAAAAAAGTTTGCTTTAGCAAACGACGGTGCGGTTGTACGATTCTCCTGCGTGAACGATTTCTTAAATGTGGAATTTAAAACTTTGGCCTTCCTTTTGCTATATTCAGCTGCCAAACCAGACTGGTCAACAAGTGACTGAATAGAAGCCTTAGGACCGCTCAGAGATTTTACATAGAACCAGAGTTTTTCGGCTTTTCCCCAGATCTTTAGCCATGGTATAATGATGGTAGCTGTTGTATGCTTCGCGCATACATCTTTTCACAGACGCACGAACCTCTACTAAGCTTTACCTGTCGTATCTGGCGTCCCGTTTTGAACTGTAAGTGCTACAGCCTTTGCTTCCTCACCATTTTCCGAATTTCGTTATTAAACCACGGTGGGTCTTCTCTGTCTTTAATCCACTTCACAGGCCCATACTTGTCCAGAGCACTATTTACAATCTGTTTAAACATTGTCCATAACTCATCTATGGCCATCATTCTGGAACTAAATGATTGCAGTTCGTTGTCTAAGTGAGATGCTAACAACTTCTTATCTGCTCTTTCTACTAGAAACACTCTTATACCCTCGTGACTGATTCATTAACTTTCGTAACCATCGTCGCTATGATGAAATCATGATCACTGAGCCGTGGCGGCTCATTTCACCTTCTCACTGCCGGCAACCTTTAGCTGGCGCCTCACGAGGGGGCGCGGATTACTCCCTTGTGCGGTTATCGCTGCATCGCCTAGTCTTCAAAAGCGGCCATTAGAGTCGTCTGAGACAAACCTCCTAAGAGCGCAGCGCAGCCAGTTGACGGATAGTTTTCGCACAACATCGAGCTGGGGGCAGCAGCAGTGCTTGGAGCATCGGACATGCGGTGTGGATCGTCACGACGTCTTTTCCGGGTTGTCGTTCACTCTTCTTCGCTAGTACTGGGCAGATGATGATGATGATGATGATGATGATGTTTGGTTTGTGGGGCGCTCAACAGCGCGGTCATCAGCGGCCTTACAAAGTCCCAATTTCTTCACAGTCCAATTTTTTTACACATTCTAATATAGTTAGTATCACGAATGATGATGATGATGGTGATGATGATGAAATGATGACAACACAGACACCCAGACTCCGGGCAGAGAAAATCCCAAACCCGGCCGGGAGTCGAACCCGCACCCCGTGATACAGAGGCAGCAACGTTAGCCACTGGACCACGAGCTGCGGTCGGACTTGGAAGTAGTCAAAGGTCTGATCCGTTTATGTTGTGCGCTACTAGTAGTTCAGCTTTGTGCACCGATTTCTCGCTACACAACCTGTTTGAGCAGCCGTTTGTGTTTATGTTTATTGAGTTGTCATGTGTGTCTTATTATTTGGCTCTGTGATTCTTGGACTAGTGTGTATTGCCCTGTCTGCTCTGTGTGATTTTGAAGTAACTTGTGTTGATCTGCTGGCCAGCGATCTCTCTCAATAAATTTGCCATGGTTAATGTTGTTATGATTATGTAATGTTCCCAGCTGCCACGCATAACTATATCAGGAGCCTACGCCTTATCTAGTTAAAAAAAAAAAAAAGTGTTTGGCTTAAAATTCTCATGCGAGAGAAACAGCTGTTTCTGAATATTAAGATTTGTTTTCACGATGTTTTAGAAACTGGTGGGCTCTCTGGCATGACTATTATCCAGCTCTTTAAGCATGTTGGGAGGTGCAGATAATGGTAAGACTCAAGCGACTTATTATTTATTTATATTCCTTCCTGGAAGAAACTACAGCTCCCTTCCAGTAGTTCTCTGTTAGCGAAGGCTCTATAACTCGGCGTGTTCGGTCAGAGGGTTAACTGCCCTCTTTAATAAGAAAACTGAGTGAACGGATCAACGAAGAACCTGAACGGGTGTCATGGGACGTCCGCCCCGAACAAATTCAACGAACGGTATAGAACAAAATGAGATCTAAAAAACAAAAAAAAGAACAAAACAACTGGATAGAGCGTCTGCCATGTAAGCAGGAGATCCCGGGTTCGAATCCCGTTTGGGGCACACATTTTCACCTGTCCCCGTTGATATATATCAACGTCCGCCAACAGCTAAAGGTATTAATATAATTTTAATTTGGCTTATTTGTGGCTGTACACACGGCTCGCGTGCATATCCTAGCGCGGCTTGCTATTTGTCTGCGGTTGCGCGTCTTGGCTGTCTGTGCGGAAGCGAGTATCTTATGTTATCTGACGTGCACTGAAAACGAAATTTTGCTTTTTTTTAAAAAAGAGGGGGAGCCCCTCCACGCCCACACCGGCATGATGGCCAACACAAAAGGTCTACTGCCATCTCTGCATAAAGGTTAGTATTCACTAAAGTGAGATGTCGCGGGATGTGGGTACTGCGATGTTTTCATACGTCTGGTTAGGATTAACCATTAATACGCGCTCATCTGGAGATAGATTGGTCGAAATCTGACGAAGGGTAACGGTTTGTAGGGCAGAGGAAAAAAAGTGCCAAGGCAAGAGCCAAGGGAAAAAAACCTCTGCGAAAGTTAGGTCGGACGGCAAGAGCAGTAGCGGTCGTCTTGCTGCCTGCGATAGGTTGTGCAAGGATAGGCTTTGTTAGTAGTGGGTATCATGCATGTCGATACCTTGACGTTGTGCGTTTGTGCCGCACGGCGGCTGGCGCTGGGTGCTGGTACAGAGTCCTCGTTCAGCGTCAGCAACCTGCAACAGTTAGGTTTGTTATCGATCTTGTGTCCGATAGGTCATATACCGGAGGCACAGTGTGAGGGAATGTTGGCAGATTGTTTGTGCGTCTGTGGGCGAGCTCGTCGGTGTCCCTGCTGTGGCCTGTTGGTCGGCACTAATAGCAGCTGGTAGTTGCCAGTCTGTGTTGCTGATATGCAGGGGCTTGCCGACGTTTGTCGCTGTTTGCGTATGTTAGTTAACCATAGGTGGCTATGCCCTATCTAGCAGTATCTTTGGCCGCTTGTGTTTCCACCTGTGGTTGTGATCGTAGTTTCCCAGAGTGAGGATGAAAGGATTGTTCGAGTGTCTCGAGTTCCTGTATAGTCGTGTGGCGTGTTTTTTGAATTCTTCCTTGAGGGTATCAAAGCGGTATTCATGGTGAAGATCCACGGTGCGTGTGTAGCGTGGAGCATTGCTAATGATTCGTAGCACCTTGTTCTGTATGATCTGCAGGCGGCGCAGTCGTGTGGGAGCTGCATACCCCCAGACGGGAGCTGCGTACGTCATCAGAGGTCTAATCAGTGTCATGTATAAGGACCTCGACACCCTCCTATTCAGTGTGCTTTCCCTGTTGAGCATTGGGTAGAGCTGTTTGAGCCTCGCGTGCGCTCGGTTGGCAACGTATTCGATGTGGTCCCCCCATGTAAGTTTCCGGTCCAGCCAGACACCAAGGTACCTGACTTTCTCTCGGAAACGTATTGGGCGTGTATGTAGTGTTATTGGTCTACAGTGTTGGTGTTTGCGCAGTAGTTTCGGTCTGCGTGTGAACAGAACTGCTTCGCACTTGTCGACGTTTACTTTAACACGCCATCGCTCCAACCAAGGCTCAGCTGTTCTGAGTGCTGTCTGTATTCGTGAATTGATGTTCGACGGTTTCCAGTCTTGCGCGAGGATGGCTGTGTCATCCACGTAGACGGCTAACGTCATGTTTTGTGTCGCTGGGAAGTCATTAATGTACAGGTTAAACAAGATGGGCCCTAGGATGCTCCCTTGGGGTACTCCAGCTTGGATACCGTGTTGTGTTGATTGTTTATCCTGCACGTTAGTGTTGAAACATCTGTTCGTGAGATATGAGTGTATGAGACGTACGAGTCTGTCTGGGAAACCAGCTTCGCTTAGTTTGCGTATGAGTCCGTTGTGCCAGAGACGATCGAGAGCCTTTTCGATGTCTAGGAACACGGCCCCTGTGGCTTTGTTCATGTTGTAGCCGTGTGTTATATGTTCGACTACGCGGAGGAGTTGTTGTGTTGTCGAGTGGTGATTCCTAAAGCCGAATTGCTCCGGTCTTAGGGTGTCGTTGGCGATGCAATGCCAATTTTGCTGTCGGCCAAGAGGCCTTTGATTAACTGGCTTCGCACAGGAAATTTTTTCTTTAACGTTTAATACATATTTTACTCTTGTTCTAAGTCTTATTGGAAATTTTGGGTAAACCTTAAAGGCCAACAGTTGTTTTGGTTAATATTTGTTATTTGGGGGTCAGCTTAATGTCCTGGGGATTGAATTTGATTGAAGAAATTTATCTAGAGCTGTTTTAATTGTTTTAATCGGGTGGTTTATTTAAAATTGTTTAATTTCAAAATTAAAAAAGAAACAATATTGTTAAGATCTTATTTCTTGAATTTGTTTGAGGTTATTATTATTGTAATTCAACGGCTATCTCATTCACCGTTTTGAACGCCTTCATGTTTGTAAGGACAAATTAACTTCAATTTTCCTACCGGTTTTTCAAAGGGGATCTGTTGTTACCAAAAAATATATAGAAATAAATGTTTTTGTGCAAGGATAAATAACGTCAAAGGGGCCTAGTCTTGCGATTGCAGTCTTTCTTGGCGTATTCCAATGATAAATTCTTCTCGGGTTATCAGCCAAGTGGTGGCGTCGTCTTGTCGCAACGTTTCGATGAGTTTCGAACCCATCATCTTCTTCGAAATGTGAGACACTTGGGCCTAGTCTATCCGTGTCAATTCCCTGATCCTGGTAATTACCCATTTCAGTCACTAATTCCTGTCTCTATACTGACGTCATCGATAAGGTCCGGCCTGTTTGTAGTTACAAATACAAGACACTCCCATTGGGTGTGGGCTGCCGAACTAGCTGCTCAGGACACAGAAGCTTACGAAAAACCGAAGGTTTTGAACTCCAAACGGCTCAGTCGAAAGGTGCTGCGTGTTTTAACACCATAGATTCTTCACTCTGTAGCAGCTGGTAACAGTCGACAGTCAGCGCTTTTCGGCGACCGGCTGAACTTCATACTATAACAAGCTCAGGTAAGAAGTGCCGAGGCTGCTAGAGCACACGAGTGGGCTACGACTTAGAGCTGAGACAAATTCACCAACGCCAATTAGAATTAAACACATCATACAATATTACTCTCTCTGTAAGTATTTTTATTTATTACTGATTTTGAGGAGGAAAGCTACACTGTTAAGAACCTCTTCCCGTTAGTTGACCTTTTTGGATTCGTTTGTTAGTTGCTAGATGTATAGTGTACAGTTGTGAACCACGGTCCGCACGAATACTTGATTCGGACCGCATGTGTCCCACAGGTCTCTGTTTGACGACTATTGCTCTAAGGTTCTCGGTTATGTCAAACTGTGAGCCTGGTGGTCGACTGAAAGACTCGATTATAAGTTTATGTCCAGACTTGATAGTTAATCTTGGTCAAATAATCTCACAAGCAGCTTCGGTTTCTGTCTCGGTGTATCTGAGTTTCTGATTTATTGCGACAAATACACCATCTACATTTCCCATTAGCCGATCCTATACGATTAAATTTTCCCTAAAAATTTCACTGCTGTATATTTCTCATTTTAACCAGCTTATCCTAACTAGCATGACGTGAGCTCCACTGCTTTTTACGAGCGTCTCAAACTCCGGGTCTTTGGTGCGAAGGTGAAATTAATCTCGCTAGCTCAGTTTCAGTTGCAGTGGAAGAAAACATCTAGAATGTGTTGGTTAGAAAGATATATGAAATCACTGAGTTCTCGCTGGTCCCTGTCACCCATTTACAGGGCGCCTATACATACCATTAACACATCACTCACAGTCAAGTGGACGAGTAGTGACAGATACTGTACTTCCTGCAGAGAGGACAGTATTCGCAGGAGAGGCTAGTACTTGAGGCAACTTTGTATCTCCTGTACATGACTCTCAGTAGAGTACACAGCACACCCATTCGCAGCATTTTACTATGATTTGACAGTATTCAGGGCGATTTCTAGCTGCTCACGAACAGTAAATAACTCACCATGAGTCTGAAAACAGCATATGCAGTGGGGATGGGGCAATACTTCACAGTAAAGTAAACAAATGACTTTAAGTTTGCTCATCCTCTTTTAATTTATGTGACTGATATGTTACAATTATTACCAGGTGTCTTTAAGAACTGAAGCGATTAACAGCCAAACTGAGCAATGTATTATGCTAACACGAAAACTTAGTATAAAATTTTCTGTTCCTTGAGCGTTTCAAGGTCATGGTTTTAAACAATTTTGACTATAGCGTTAATGTACAATAAATGCAGACAATATCCAAAACTCTTAAAAGAGACAACTGATGTGACGCAATAGGTTTGTCATATACAATATCTATAACCACAAACTCCGATTTACTACGTAATAAATCATGCACCAAAATGATCAATTACGAAAATTTCTAGAAATATACTTTTATTCACGTTGATATACAGTGAAATATACAATGAAATTAGGTAACGATTGTTTCTGAATAACGATACTTTCGCCAAAAGTTTCTAAATAGAACAAATTAACTTTAAAATTGTCGATATAGTATAAGTTTTTTGTGGCGCTCCAAACTTTCGAAAATACACCGTATAGGTATATGCATAAGAGAATTGACATAATCAATGAAAAATTACGCAAAAACGGCACGAACAATAAAATATTATAAAATATTAGAATCTAGAATTTCTAACTGCACTGATTTTTTAAATTAAATGCATTTGTAACTCTTTCTTCATTTGCGTACCAAATATGGACGCTACAGCGTCAGTTTATCACTGTCAAAATTGCGAAAATTATGTAGCACCAACGAAGCGCGTCTTCCGCTTGGGGCGGCTAACAGTGCCAAATAATATGAGTTAAGAGCTGAGCAGAGGTCTACTAAGGTCTGTTCTGACACTGTTGTTGTGGGGTTATCTTCTAAAGATAGAGGACACCTGCGCTGTACTGTTTGTGAGTAACGGACATATGACATAAGCTCTCATATCTTTCACCAGTCGAAAACTGTGGTAGATACATTAGGGATCTCATTCCATCCCATGTAAAATTCACAATCGTGGCTACACCTAATACCAGGCTGAACACTGCCCTGTTGGCATGCGTGATGCTTCACCTCATTTGCGTTTTTTCGTACTCATACCTTTTCATGGCTGTGTACCCACATGTCACTCATCAGTCCTGGTGATCTGAGGGTCCAATGGCTAAGTTCCTGCGCCTAGGCTGATCTACGTAGCCAGTGAGGCGCAGAGGCAGATCGGGATATATGGCTGCTGACTGATTGGTGTTGTACAGCACTGAATTGACGAGGGATTTCTTCCGTTGTGGCTCATCTATCCGCAGTTGGAATCCACAGGAGTCAGAGATAACAACTGTTATCGAATTACTGTTGCCCACGGCAGCTTAACCCTAGTGGTGACGCTTTTTCTCGACTCGAGGTATATACATCATCGACGCGGTGCCACGCGAAAATCACGTGGTGTTGAGGATGTTGTGTCCCACACCTAAGACAGCAGACAGGTGGGACGATCAAATGAACTGATATCGGGCGCCTTGCCGACGGCTAGTTCAATTTCTGGTACTATAATACTTCCCATCTTCAATATAACATTTTTGTGGAAATGGCAACATTTTCGTCATGTGGTTTTCCATTAACGATGAAGTATGGCACGAGAGCCCTGCTCAGCGGTGTTTGTACTGCAAAGCAGGTTCCAGCATTGTTACTCTCCAGTGTCTTACATAATTTTTCGGAATTTTGAATTCCTACATTAACTGGTTTTGCTCAAATGGGCTAGCTTCACCTTTCGAAGAAACGTAGCATATTATGACTTCTTTTTTTTAAATTGGCGACCAGTCATTCAAAAGTGTCTATACTAGAATATTTACACCATTTAAGAGTAACTCCGTTTCTTTCCCTGGTTTTGAATGTTTATTGCATACAACGGGCTTTGGTTTCTTGACATTATTACGTGATATGACAGAAATATATCAAATGCCCTAAATCTGGCGACGACGTGCACGTCCAGGTTTCTGCGTGACATTGCAGTCGAAAGTGGATTTATAGCAGAAATTGCAGTAGTGGACATAATTAGGTTAGAAGGTTCGGAGTTATTAAAAAAACATACAATTGGAATGCTAAAACGTTTAGGTTCAGCTGCTTTTACTATAAGAATAACTGCTAACTTTGGAAATATGGACATCAATAAACTGACATGTTTTACATATTTTCATTCTGTGATGTCCTTCGGGATAATACACTATGGTAACTTCTCCCTTAAGCAAAAATTATTCATTACACAACAGGATGTCCTTGTAACTAGAATTATATGCGGAATTCACATACATACGTATTGCATGCTTCTCTTTAAACAACTGGGAATATTAACCACAGTCCCGCATGCACTTAATCAATCATAAAATTTGGTGTCGAGAATCCATTATACATTGAGAATAATGGAGACGTTCACTAACACAGTACTAGAACGAAAACCGAACTGCACTTCCGCTTTTTGAAGCAATAGTCAGCTATAAGACTCTTTGATTGTCTGTTCATTCAAATAAAACGTTTGACAGACAGGAGAAGTGCTTTCAAATGTAGATTGAAGTTGTCCCTCCTTAACTACTCCTTCACTACCATACCATAGAGGAATTCTTGAGTAGAAAAGTAGAAACAATCAGTCAGAAATCTGTAAGTGGATATATATATATATATATATATATATATATATATATATATATATATATATATATATATAACACGTAACTAACTAACTAGCGTTACATCACTGAATTTGTCGTTTCAAGAGATTTCGTGTGCCATTAAAAAGATGACAACGATCCATTAATATACACTCCTGGAAATGGAAAAAAGAACACTTTGACACCGGTGTGTCAGACCCACCATACTTGCTCCGGACACTGCGAGAGGGCTGTACAAGCAATGATCACACGCACGGCACACCGGACACACCAGGAACCGCGGTGTTGGCCGTCGAATGGCGCTAGCTGCGCAGCATTTGTGCACCGCCGCCGTCAGTGTCCGCCAGTTTGCCGTGGCATACGGAGCTCCATCGCAGTCTTTAACACTGGTAGCATGCCGCGACAGCGTGGACGTGAACCGTATGTGCAGTTGACGGACTTTGAGCGAGGGCGTATAGTGGGCATGCGGGAGGCCGGGTGGACGTACCGCCGAATTGCTCAACACGTGGGGCGTGAGGTCTCCACAGTACATCGATGTTGTCGCCAGTGGTCGGCGGAAGGTGCACGTGCCCGTCGACCTGGGACCGGACCGCAGCGACGCACGGATGCACGCCAAGACCATAGGATCCTACGCAGTGCGTAGGGGACCGCACCGCCACTTCCCAGCAAATTAAAGACACTGTTGCTCCTGGGGTATCGGCGAGGACCATTCGCAACCGTCTCCATGAAGCTGGGCTACGGTCCCGCACACCGTTAGGCCGTCTTCCGCTCACGCCCCAACATCGTGCAGCCCGCCTCCAGTGGTGTCGCGACAGGCGTGAATGGAGGGACGAATGGAGACGTGTCGTCTTCAGCGATGAGAGTCGCTTCTGCCTTGGTGCCAATGATGGTCGTATGCGTGTTTGGCGCCGTGCAGGTGAGCGCCACAATCAGGACTGCATACGACCGAGGCACACAGGGCCAACACCCGGCATCATGGTGTGGGGAGCGATCTCCTACACTGGCCGTACACCACTGGTGATCGTCGAGGGGACACTGAATAGTGCACGGTACATCCAAACCGTCATCGAACCCATCGTTCTACCATTCCTAGACCGGCAAGGGAACTTGCTGTTCCAACAGGACAATGCACGTCCGCATGTATCCCGTGCCACCCAACGTGCTCTAGAAGGTGTAAGTCAACTACCCTGGCCAGCAAGATCTCCGGATCTGTCCCCCATTGAGCATGTTTGGGACTGGATGAAGTGTCGTCTCACGCGGTCTGCACGTCCAGCACGAACGCTGGTCCAACTGAGGCGCCAGGTGGAAATGGCATGGCAAGCCGTTCCACAGGACTACATCCAGCATCTCTACGATCGTCTCCATGGGAGAATAGCAGCCTGCATTGCTGCGAAAGGTGGATATACACTGTACTAGTGCCGACATTGTGCATGCTCTATTGCCTGTGTCTATGTGCCTGTGGTTCTGTCAGTGTGATCATGTGATGTATCTGACCCCAGGAATGTGTCAATAAAGTTTCCCCTTCCTGGGACAATGAATTCACGGTGTTCTTATTTCAATTTCCAGGAGTGTATATTTGCTGTAGAATTTCGAATGTTGTAAGGATTAAGAATATTTACCACGTAACCCAAATTACGTGGCCTCCTGCATGATGTAAGACTAAGTTACGGTACTTTGAAAAGGATTAACAGTAAGTCTTTTCCAAGCGGTTTGTCGCCTAGCAAAACAGCTGCCTGTATGAATGTAATACTATTATAGTTACTTGTGCACTGAAGTTGCGTACTAAGGAAAACTGGAAAAAAATCAAGAATACATCACGTGACCACTAAATCTGATGTCAACACGAATGGGGAGAAATGTTTAGTAAACGAGTGACGGATCATACTGTTTAATTGGTTCAAATGGCTCTCAGCACTATGGGACTTAGCATCTGAGGTCATCAGTCCCCTAGAACTTAGAAATACTTAAACCTAACTAACCTAAGGACATGACACACATCTATGGCCGAGGTAGGATTCGACCCCGGCCAGTATACTGTTTAATATCCGTCACAACCATAAAGCACTGATAGATTTCTACCTCACAATCGTCAGGCGTATTCCCGTCCGCGGGTACGGGACACCACTCTGGATGGATTTTCATAGTGTAAACCAAAGATACCTTTACCTAAGGCAGACCGCTGTGTGACTAGTTGCAAAATACCCTGTTTTCTAATGAATATCTCTTGAGGCAGATGAAACGATTGGTGGGGCTGTGGCAATAGGACCCTAGACAACTAAAAGTAGTCATGCACAGAGCATTCTCCATACTTGCACCGTACGAACACGATGCGGTGTCGCAGTATTAGTCGTCAATAAACGCAAATACAAAATTCAGACCCGTATTTATTTAAATGAAAGAACAGTGACAGTTCGGCTACCAATAGACAGAATATGTTTCACAATAATAAGTATACATGCACCTGACGGCGCCACTCACGGGAACAGATTGAACTAGATTGAAAACTGGGAAGGATGTATCTACACACTGTAAAACTTTCCCTCATGTAGAATGAAAACTGTATTTTTACAAAAATAGTGTGCATTTCTTTTGGAGTGACCCTCGTACATTGATATGCAAAATGCAGAAGATTCATTTATTAGTCAGTTACTGAAACAAATATTTTTATAATTATCTTATCCCTTTCGAAATAATTTTGTTAAAACATTGTTCATGCCAAAATATTTCTTCAGTAAGTTACTATTTTTCGTTATTTTCTCCGATTTATTGTTCGGTTTTCCGTAAGCGATGTAATATCTGACGCAAGAATGTATTGGCCTCAAAACAGGCACATTCTCATTAGTAATCATAACTTACGATACCCTCAACCACTAGCGCTAATTTTTCCTTTGTATAAATATTTCTCCTTCAGTGTGACTGGAGTCTAGCACATTGTTAGAAATACGAGTGGCCTTTATTCTACGCGCCGACCAAGAATTAGCGGGGATTGCAACTTGGATTCGAAAAATAAAGTTGAGCGAGTGCGAGTGGTGTTGTGGCAGCGGCGCTAATCCGCGCGTAATTGCCGGCCAAGGCGAGAGGCTGCAGCGCTCCCCGCGGCAACTTGTCGCACCACTCGAGGCGAGGGCCGGCGGCCGCCTCTTGCGCCAACTCTGCCAACAGCCGTCACCAGTCAATTCCGCTGCCGTACTTACGCCACTTTGAGGACCTTAGTTCACTAGTCGGAATCACAGGTCGACTCCCTAGAAACAGACTGGTAGACGTGATAGCATGACCGACACGAAAAAGATCCTTTCGTAGTGTAACTTCCCTTCTGCAGCTGAATCTCGAATTCGTGACAGTTTATTTTTATTTTGTACTGGAATGTGGCTGAAACAATTAGTAAATGAATAAAATAGGGAATTAAAGTGACATACATTACAAAGTTAAAAGGGGTCTGCCTGGAAATGAAAGACTTTACTCTTATTTTTCGAGGTAAAACTATTTTTGGTACTGTAGTCAACGTTCTAACAGTGAGTATATTTTATCTTGGCAGTGCGACTCTGGAGGCTGAGTATATTATCCATGAAAGACTGTCATAACCCGTTCAATATACTCAAAACGGTTTCCAGCGTCATATTTCTCACATCGTGGGAAAGGGAGAGGATCGTCGGTTCTAAATCGAATGGATAGAATTTATCCAGATTATTTTTTCATTCACAATCCAGAATTCTTCACACGTATTGTTTCATCTGTCTCGTTCAAAGCTTAAGTTTGAACCACAAGTTATTGGTTAAATATTTGCTACTTAATTTAAAAAAAAATATCTTTTTTGTATTCCATAAACACTGTACGTAACATTTGCGAAACCTGAAACCAAAATTTTCCCTTTTTGTGGAAAGTCATCGATTTCCACGCGCTGCTTTGATTACTGTTTCGTTTCTGAAGCGAAACGGTGGACCCACGTCTCGTCCACAACATCGAATCGGCTACAAATAAGATGAATTAAAAATGGGGGGATGGTTCAAATTTTACTGAGAAATTCGTTTCCGCATTTATAGTTGTATGGCACTGAAGAAATGCGGCGCTCATGTTGCACAGAGTCTTTCCTGAATATCTACGATAGTTCTTCATAACATCGTGCGCTCTCTCGAAGCTTCATCTGTTATTAAAGTTGTGGTACGCATTCTATTAGAAGCGTCGGAATTCGGCCGTCCACTTCTCAACTCTCGAAATCGAAGGAGCTGAGTCCTTATAAACATTCACGAGCCTTGGTGAATTTACGTTGGCGATAAACCGTTCTTAATAAAGAATGTTACCATGCCTTGGTTTTTCAGTTTATAGATTTAAACGAAACACGACTAAAATATTTTAAAAACTATGTAAGTAAAATGATTGCTCAGGAAGGTTGATACTTAGATTATATTAGTGGGCAGCATGTACCAACAACAGGAAAACTAAATTTTATTGATATCAATGCCCTCTATCTGCAACATAGAGATCTTTCCATTTTCGTTACTATATATAAATTACGGATGTATACTTTATTTTGCTTTTGTACTACAAACTATTCGTCTAACGTTCTCAAATAATTACAACACTGTATTATTACGAATAACATTTGTATGATGCGAAAGAGCTATGATAATATGCTGTTGTCCGTTGGGATTTATCTCAGGTCGCTCTAAGTGATTTTTCATAGTTGTTGGTGTATTTGCTGAAGTTGTCATTGCTTAGTGACTTTTTGTGTTGGCTTTGGTACTATTAGGAAAGAGTGTTTTTGCACTACATCACATGAATTACTTACATGGAGCCCGCAGAAACGATTCTCTAGGGTCTCGAAAAGAGTCCGGAATGTGCAAGTAATTCAAGTACAATAATAAAATTTAGAACTTTATGAAATACAATAATAGTAATATATTAAAATTAACTGAATCATACCTTAATATACTAATCTAAAGGGTAACTGTGGAGATACTCTTTATAGATTACAAGGTGCTGCATTACAAAAAGTTCTTAACTTCACTAAATTACTCCTGAGACACTTAACATATTCTGGCGGATTCCTGAGTATGTGTGTCCTCATCTACCTGACTACTTTCTTTACTAAAGTTAGACCCATGAGGCCTTAGCAGAGGATGCTTTTAGTCGTAGTGTTATGATTACTTGTTGCACGACTACGTGAGACATGGGATATGCTGTTAGCAACAGATGACATCAGTTAACAAAACACCAATGTTTTAGAAGAGGCCTCTTCACGATGTTTTTGGACTATCAATACTTGTGTCATAAAACAATCCTGAAAATTGAAAATGTTACCATTGTAAGTAAAGTTTCCGAAAGAATAATTCCGTAACTCATTATCGAATGGAAATATTGAAAAACAGAAAAATAATTCATTTATTTTTAATCACTTACAGCTGTAAAAGGAGTACCGCAATTTTAGCTCAATTAGGACGCTCCGTTAACTCTAACACCCATTACACGGTGTTATTTATCTCGAGGCTCAATAATTAAAATCGTCTCCTTGTACGCACTGGTTCTACGTTCCAGATAAGATAAAAACGATGTTGCTGCTATGGATTCTGTTTCACAGCTTGTTTCTTTATCATGACTATATTCGCATGGGTAACACATTGTGATTATGTAGAATTCACCACATTTCACAGGAAATATATTCTCTTCACTCGTATAGACGGTTGACAACTAAGGATGCTTTCGTTCATGAAACTGTATTCTTCATGATCTCCTCAACAACGTCTGAAAATGTTGATAACAATGAGATGAGTCAGCCATTCTTTATTACTCTCTTATCTCTTTCTTATGTAGCTTCCTAACAACAGCAGACTTAAATCTGTCTGCGAAAATACCAACATGGAGTGATTCATGATACAAGGAACATAGTTCACAGCTACGGTTAAGCCCAAGAGCATTTTATAACTTTACTACTGATTTCATCATAATCTATGGAGCATTTTTAGACAATTGATAGCTCTGAAAATTAATTATTTTAGGTTTAAGGTGTGGCGGAATAGTATCAAACGCTGTCTACTAAGGAACTAGTCGAATCCAAATTACCTGCTACTGACAGAAAAAGACTGTTGGAAGTGTCTATAATTTTTCTGTCTCTCATAGTTCTACAACGTAATTTATAATGCCATTTAAAACTAACATCATGTGTGTCCCTTGATGTCAAGAGAAGATTTCTCCTGATTTTGTACTTTCTCATGCCATTTGTATGCTAAGGTTTAGGAGAATTTAACTGATTGCTGGAAGTAAATTTTTGGAAGAACTGTTTTCAGAGGTACATAATATCGTATTGCAGATCACATACTCTTCTTTTACGCATCTCTCTCCAGTCTGTGTTTGCTAATGCTTACTGAATTGATTAATTCTTTTTTCTTCATTTTTATCCTTGTGGTTTCCCACTGAATATTCTTTATGTCATGCGACACAATATTAAGGGTCAGAAGTTGAGCTTCATGATCTGGGACATCATCTCGGCGACAGATGGTGGCCAGAGAGCAGTCTGCAGTCGCTGTGACCTCGCTAATATTCACAACTATTCACTCCGACATCTGAGACCAGAACGTTGTATTTCTTATAAGCCAATTTTCGGTACTACTTTCGCTGTCAATAGAGCTGCAAGAAACGTTTCATTGATTCTTAAAAGCAGCACCAATGGGGACTTTATTTATCATACGCCTTTCATCATTGTATCCTTCCAAAAAATTTATTCCAGTCATATTGCAGTCTTGATTGGCTTGCTCTGCACGAAGTATCACAGTAAGTAGTTTATCTAATTTACAAGTAAGTGTGGAGATACTTCTGCTTGAAGTACTTACTGTACACTGAAATCTCACAAAAATACACTCCTGGAAATTGAAATAAGAACACCGTGAATTCATTGTCCCAGGAAGGGGAAACTTTATTGACACATTCCTGGGGTCAGATACATCACATGATCACACTGACAGAACCACAGGCACATAGACACAGGCAACAGAGCATGCACAATGTCGGCACTAGTACAGTGTATATCCACCTTTCGCAGCAATGCAGGCTGCTATTCTCCCATGGAGACGATCGTAGAGATGCTGGATGTAGTCCTGTGGAACGGCTTGCCATGCCATTTCCACCTGGCGCCTCAGTTGGACCAGCGTTCGTGCTGGACGTGCAGACCGCGTGAGACGACGCTTCATCCAGTCCCAAACATGCTCAATGGGGGACAGATCCGGAGATCTTGCTGGCCAGGGTAGTTGACTTACACCTTCTAGAGCACGTTGGGTGGCACGGGATACATGCGGACGTGCATTGTCCTGTTGGAACAGCAAGTTCCCTTGCCGGTCTAGGAATGGTAGAACGATGGGTTCGATGACGGTTTGGATGTACCGTGCACTATTCAGTGTCCCCTCGACGATCACCAGTGGTGTACGGCCAGTGTAGGAGATCGCTCCCCACACCATGATGCCGGGTGTTGGCCCTGTGTGCTTCGGTCGTATGCAGTCCTGATTGTGGCGCTCACCTGCACGGCGCCAAACACGCATACGACCATCATTGGCACCAAGGCAGAAGCGACTCTCATCGCTGAAGACGACACGTCTCCATTCGTCCCTCCATTCACGCCTGTCGCGACACCACTGGAGGCGGGCTGCACGATGTTGGGGCGTGAGCGGAAGACGGCCTAACGGTGTGCGGGACCGCAGCCCAGCTTCATGGAGACGGTTGCGAATGGTCCTCGCCGATACCCCAGGAGCAACAGTGTCCCTAATTTGCTGGGAAGTGGCGGTGCGGTCCCCTACGGCACTGCGTAGGATCCTACGGTCTTGGCGTGCATCCGTGCGTCGCTGCGGTCCGGTCCCAGGTCGACGGGCACGTGCACCTTCCGCCGACCACTGGCGACAACATCGATGTACTGTGGAGACCTCACGCCCCACGTGTTGAGCAATTCGGCGGTACGTCCACCCGGCCTCCCGCATGCCCACTATACGCCCTCGCTCAAAGTCCGTCAACTGCACATACGGTTCACGTCCACGCTGTTGCGGCATGCTACCAGTGTTAAAGACTGCGATGGAGCTCCGTATGCCACGGCAAACTGGCTGACACTGACGGCGGCGGTGCACAAATGCTGCGCAGCTAGCGCCATTCGACGGCCCACACCGCGGTTCCTGGTGTGTCCGCTGTGCCGTGCGTGTGATCATTGCTTGTACAGCCCTCTCGCAGTGTCCGGAGCAAGTATGGTGGGTCTGACACACCGGTGTCAATGTGTTCTTTTTTCCATTTCCAGGAGTGATTAACAATAAGCAAATGGATTTTTATTGACGCGTAGACTGGCGAACCGTATCTAAAAGTATACATAAGTTTTCAGTGGTTTCATTATTGACTTAAGGGGCTCTGGAACGTCCTATACTTGCAATGTTAAAATAACGCTTATAAATTACATCTTTCCTCACAAAGTATTTGAGGTAGGAAGTTGAACTTTTTACAGATTATTTATTGGAATATGGGCTACAACTTAACACAGGGATTTTACAAAATTTTAGTTCAGTTATTAAAGATGATTTTTGTTCAATTGTAATGAAAATTCACAACTTTTTTTGCAATTTTTTATTTATATATTCAAAAATATACAGTTTTTTGTAAAAAGGCTGTGTTAAATTATGCAGAAGGTACTGTGTAACATTTACTGAAAGTTTGAAACAAATATGTTTGGAAGATCCTTAGAAAACATGTAATTAGTATGAGAAAATAAAAGTTTTGGGAATCGAGCGACAAAGATTGGATTAACTTTTTAGTGCATTTCAGGTCCATAGGATGGATTATCTTCATCCTCTGTAAACTCCTCCTCCAGCTTCCTCTTGTTCCTCCTCCTGTTTACTCTTGCTTGTATTTCTAGACTCTTTACAGCCCTGTCTGCAGCCCGAAGGCGTTCCTTGTCTAAAGCAAGCATCGCTCGTACCATGTTAGAACCTATCTTCATTCGCATATTTCTAAATACCTTGCACCTTACAATGTTGCCATCATTGAAAGTCGCAACAGCATCATACACACCAAAGTGAAGTGTTTCTATTCCAACAAATACAGTCTTGGGGATTCTCGACCATATAACACTATTTACACTTTCATTGGGGTTTTGAGTTTTTCCGTGAATACACTTTTTCAACAGTTCAGGTGCTGCTATGTCTCTGAAAATAGGTTTTATCACCTCCATTATTGCATGAGGCAGACTAAAATGTATCTGATGATCACGGACGTTAATAATAACACCATTTGACAGCAGTTTAACAGCGCCACAGTGGGTCACGCCCATGTAGAACACATTTCAACAAAAATTTAAAAATAGTTGTAGTCTTCGGAATTGAATAAATTATATATCTATTAAAAGGTAATAGTCTGCAGATTCAGAAAACGCAAAAAAGTAAAAATTGAACTTTTCATGATTTTGAGCCTTTCCGGAGCCCCTTAAGCAGACTTCTGAGGTTTTTCACACTTATGACGCCTCTTCCCTTTCTACTACAACATTATACTGTGAAAGAAAATTTATATCTTTGTATTTACTTGACTAGTTCCATACATACCCAAACACACCTATCCACCGTCATGAAATTGTAATGAAAACTTTTCGTATGTGTATCAAGCTGATTGTGGTCTAACCGATGTTTAATTAGACATTTCTGCACGATGCACTGGATGTCAGCTCTCATTAAACTTGAACAAACGCAAGGTAATGGCAGTAAAAACTAGAAATACTCTATGGTATCCGACTGGAAGATTGGTGTTAGCCTTTTTAAACTCCCAATTATTTCTTATCTTAATGGCTCTCACTGACGAAAGCAACCAGCAGTCTATTTTGGGCTAATTAAGCGACCCTGAATACATTGTCTCTTATACCTTTTTTCCTTATACCTTTATACCTTATACCTTATTTCCCTGGAACTGTACTAATTAGGCAACGGCATTGCCGCAGTGGATACACCGGTTCCCGTCAGATCACCGAAGTTAAACGCTGTCGGGCGTGGCCGGCATTTGGGTGGGTGACCATCCGGGCCGCCATGCGCTGTTGCCATTATTCGGGGTGCACTCAGCCTCGTGATGCCAATTGAGGAGCTACTCGACCAAATAGTAGCGGATCCGGTCAACGAAAACCATCATAACGACCGGGAGAGCGGTGTGCTGTCCACACGCCCCTCCTATCCGCATCCTCAGCTGAGGATGATACGGCTGTCGGATGGTCCCGATGGGCCACTTGTGGCCTGAAGACTGAGTGCTGCTGCTGCTGCTGCTGTACTAAGCCGGCCAGGGTGGCCGAGCGGTTCTAGGCGCTACAGTCTGGAACCGCGCGACCGCTACGGTAGCAGGTTCGAATCCCGCCTAGGGCATGGATGTGTGTGATGTCTTAGGTTAGTTAGGTTTAAGTAGTTCTAAGTTCTAGGGGCTGATGACCTTAGAAGTTAAGTCCCACAGTACTCAGAGCCATTTTTTTTTTTTTTTTTTTTTTTTTTGCTGTACTAATTGACAGTACATCGTGTTTTACAAGTGAAGAGAGATTTATTTTCCGTTCACAGTGTTCAAATTTGAATGGTAATCTCTTAATGAAACAAGCAGCACATATATAACTGGAGTGCTAATCAAACACATGAAGTATAATTATTGCAGTTACGTGCTAGCAGATTTCCTTAAGCATTTATTTAACTTGTGCCTAAATACTAAGTATCAAAGGTCTTTGCCTTCACTACGGTTCAGTCAATCTCCAAAAAATGCAGTTTAATGTCCCAGTACACTATTCCACAATCCAAACACAAATTTTAAAGTGTCCATACAGTTATAAGTCCCGACTGCTGCCCAGCTAAGAAACTCAGTAGGAACACCAACGAAAATGCAGAAAAGAAATTTTCGTTTCTGCCGTTCTGCTCTTCCGTGTCGTGTAGAATAATCCATCTTCTTAAGAGACACAAAATTATTACGAAATGCAGACCTCCGTCGAAGATCCACCAACTATTGAGGGCAAAAAAAAAAAAAAGAAAAAAAACTGCGGTAGGCTTCAGAACGGACGAAGTTAAGGAAATACGCCGTCATACAATGCAGACTTTGGAAAAACGCAGGAAGGAATATGAAAGGTGCTATCTTCTATACAACCGCGAACACTCCGATATAGCTAACTATACTCTCGAAAATGATCACCGTATCACATTCGATGACAGGTCTGTCATGGTTCACTTTAAGAGCGTTTGGAAGATAGTAATTACAGAAGCCATAGAAATAAAATGCACGCACAGCACTCTAAATAGAGTCGTGGCCTTCAATTAGGCGTGGCGTACGATCAAGCGTTTGCGAGGTTGAAAGTCAGGGATCTGGGTAGGCACTGGTGACGTCACAGCCGGCATCTACAGTATATAAGAACGTACCAGCAGCCAATTAGCTGTTGTTTCACTTGACAATGACCGAGGAGAACATGGTCGAAGACCATAGGTATCTGAATTACTTGACAATGCTGGAAGCCTAAGATCATTAATACATATTACATTTACACATGTATTCACTTCGTATTGTGAAATACATATGGTTAAATTTGAAGATACGATATTTCAAGAACAATGAAACAATTCTGCTGCGTCAGTCATAACAATAAGACAAGTAAGATGTGGCTGCGTACCGAGACCTATATACAGCCATCTTTTCTCGCTACATGCGCGTATGGAATAAGAAAGAAAGTCGCCACTGCTATTATATCGTCCTTACCAACGTACACTGCACACTGGCTTGCGGAAAATACATGTAGATGTAGATACAGGGTGCAGCGTCGTGGGTTGTGCGCACTGGTAGTTTTGGTGCACTGTTGTGACGCTACGTTTGCGTTTACTCACAGCACTGACGTAGAATGACCACAGATTTTGGAATGACTGGAGGAGATGAACTTGCGACAACGCTCTAACCAGTGTTAGAAGTTTGTTCAGAAGGCCCTCAGGGGAGACGATCTGGTGACACTAATGGATACAGCCCTGAGTTACTCGTGGTGCTGGATGAATAACTGTTACAGTAATTTGTCAAAGGAGCCTCTAGCTGCAATAACTACTTATGAAATCGTCGATATGGACACCAGCAGTCGGGAGTCTTTCTCAGACTTCGCCAAGGTATCTTCTCTGCAGTTTGGTAACTACTAATCGTCAGCACGCGGGTAACGACCACCATCGTCGGGCCCAATTCTGCAGACAACAGCTGAGTCAGTAGCTTGTTGTTAAAGATGCACGCTACACCGTCTTTGCGAGACTTCAGTCGCCACTGTTGGTAATCGACTCCCCGCATTGCGACTAAAACTATTACATTTTTATCTGCTCGAGCATCCAGGAAGAGTGATAGCTGTTCGTGGACCACCTCGATGTGGGAAAGATACAGTGTTTAACTGGTCGCAAAGTTGACCACGAACGCGTGTGGCAGGCCGTTGGCTTTGGAAAAGTGTTCGCTGTTTATGTCTTGATGCACAAGTAGTGGGAAGGATTCTGACGAGGTAATGCAAAGAGATTTTTGCGGACGAATAAGTTGAGTCATCGCATAGCGTCAACGTGGAGGTACTTGTCGTTTATACCTTGTTACGGTTCACGCCGAATCCGCCTGTATCTCCCTCCTGAGTCTACCCAGAAACTGCCTCCTCGCTACGTTGGGGGTCAGTTTGCATTTCTGGTAAACCTTATGCGACGACGTCGATGGCACGGGATGATATATTGCACTAATTCTCGGAGCTGGTCTATTCTGTTCATGGTATGAATGATTCATCGACATGCATTGTGCTTGCTGTAAGATGTGATACAACTAAAGTTATCTGGCGCTGTTTCCATAGCTTACGAAACTGTCACCCAATAAATCTCTGTTTCTTCCTCATAAGTTGAAATAACTAATGTTTGATGGTGTAGGTTTGACATAGAGATCATCAGAGCTAAGTGTTTTCTCACAGCCGCGAATACACGTTGCATAGTCCCTTAATTATGGCGACATCGATGACATTTAGCCTTTAGTACGGTTCACTGGGCGTTCGGATGGATTCTTAGAACGACTCACTGTAGACGGCAAATTCCAGCATCCGTTAGGTTTGAGTTCCGAGTGTCTCCCACTATAAATAGTTCACCACAGAAAGAAAATTATCTGGCTGAGTCCGTGACCTGTAACACTCCCATCAGTGAAGATGAGCTACACTGTATGTAACAATGTCGCAGTTGGTTAGTCACGTCAAAAGGAAAGAGATATAGTGGGTGCAGACGTTCAGAGCTGTGGCGTTCTGTATGCTCGTCGCTATACTGCATGGTGTCTATTGTGGTCACATGGTTGGGATGTTTATCCAGAGACGCCATAAAAAAAGGAAAAACCCCCTGACCTTTTGTATCTGTGCCTTTGGCTCCACCAGTCGGCGCACCATCTGTCAGGCTACAAACAATGCTCGTTGCAATTTTTTCAGGTGGTGTATAGTTGGTTAAAAGTACGGAGACTGAGTCAGCAAGAGACACCTTCGGGGCATTCTCTAAGTAGGGGACATCCTAAACCATGCCAAATATTTTCGCTATGGATGGAGCTCTTCAAGGAATGCTAATGTTCCCAAGATGTGTATAAACAGTGTCCCATCATAGTGTGTCTTTGACTTTAGTCACCGCTACCATAACCTCAACTTACCGCAGTAGTCTACCTCATCGTTGTGTCCATTGGCCTCTATGGCCAAAACAACATATTCTCACTACTAAAGAGGAAAACTCAGCAACAAAAAAACAGTAGGAGACAAAAGTGCGGGAGAATTCCCAATAATCATCACAATTTTTAACTGTCTTTTAGAAATATTTAAAGGCCGTCATATTAATTTCAAACAGCGGCTAAAAACTTCAAGCAAAATGTCATCATGAAATATTTAGGACACATATCTTCGAAGGAAGGAAGACTAGATATGAACGTCCCTTTCGATATCGAGGTCATTACAGACGGAGCACTATCTCGGATTATGAAAAGGTGAGGAAAGAAATCATCCATGGTCTTTTCAAAGAAACTATCCTGGCGTTTTTCTGGAGCGATTTAGGTAAATCATGGAGAACCTAAATTTTGATGACTGGTAAGGGATTTGAACCGTCGCCCTCTCTAATGCGATTCCAGTGTGCTAACAACTGCACCATCTCGCTCGGTTCTCAGATGTGAGCAGTCGTAGTCGTACTACTGGACAAAAACTTAAGCATGCTCGATTCTATCATGGAAGGATTGTAGACACAAACCCAGAGAAACACACACAAATTATATATATTTGTTCAACAATACATTACCAACAAACAACCTGGATAGTCTACAAAATTTTCAAATGACAGTGACGATGGGACCCAACGAACGGCATAGCCTACAAAATAACAGCCCCCTACATCCTTGCTGACCGCTACCTTCAAAAAAAGTACATTAACACATGTCAGGTAATGGGAGAAACCTAAAACACACATGTATTAAAAAAATTACAAAACGTAAACTGGTAAATAATCACTCGACATAACCAAAAGGTAAGCTGTTTGACACTTATGCAGCCAGTCTTGGGATGAAAGTCAAATTAACTTTAAGAAGTTTAAGAACCAGTAACAACACTTAAAATTCTCTAAAACGTTTATTCCCATGAGGGTGAAACAAAAATTTTTGTCAGAAAGTACACTGTATCTTGAGGTAGAATTTTAACGTTTGCAGCCTATGTAAACTCAATTTCGTCCCAGTATAATCAATTGACAGAGAGCCACAACGCATTACATACTAGCAGTAATCTTTCGTAGCTTGCTCCAGACTACATAACCGTTTAAATTCAAAATGAGCTACAGAAAGTTTAAGGAATAAGTAGACCAATACAATAAGGACATTTAAAAGGCATTGTTTCATCAAACACATAATGAATTTTACAATTTAACTTCTGTTCTTAAGACAACAAATTCTTGAACCAAGAAAGGCCTTAGGGCCAGTCAATTTCAGGAACTTGAAAGTCCAGACATGCACCCGAACATTCATATCACAAATGCGTATGTTGTTCTAATGCCAGTGAAAAATTATTTGCATGCCAACATGACGTTCAACATGCACTGAAGTGTCGCTTTCTTCTTCATCAGCAAACATATCTCGGGCAGCATCCACAGTAGGCGACTAATATGGAGAGGGGCTGACAACTCCGTCTCATGTTCCTGATCGCCGAAGTGCATCAGCTCTATTAATAGGCCGTATCTGGGACCCATACACTATGACTACCACGGTTACTCCACTTCAAGATCCACTACGTTGGCCAAGGAGAGACATTATGCATCCAACTGTCAGAGCGCCACCGCACAACTCTCACAGAATCTTTCCTCAACTGACAACAACAGACTCGGCTGTGCAGACGCTACTCGTCCGTCATCACACAGAGCACTGCTGGCGGAAGGTACCCGGAGACCCCTTATCAGGGCCGCGGGTACTCCTTTATATCCGCAGAGTCGGTGCTCTATCGCCTCCTAACGAGGTGGCAGGGTAACATTACCTCGAGCGCGGTGCGAGATCCTTGACAGCGGAACGGCTCAAGACAGTTACCGACAGCACACAAATTATTCGACGCAAAACCAATCACTAAGACGATCCTTCTTGCATCATCTTGTTAAGTCGTATCCATTCTGATTTCTATCCGTGCACGGTATACCTACCTGTCCGTAATAGGAGTTGGGATATTCGATATCAGAGAATTGATAGATTTCGATATGTTCCTTGTGGCGTTCTCAACAACCAATCTCGAGTGTTCGAATAAAATATTCGAGAACAATCTAGTCTCGGCAGTACTTGAGACCAGAACGAGAACTGTAAGTGACCAACTTATACAAGTTCTCGGACGTTTAGTCAGTTACGTTCGGTTAAAAAATTAATAATGGATCATGCATTCGATATATTTTTGCATAATGTAGTTATGCTACTAAGGTCAAATGATTTTTGAAACATTCACCAAAGCGCCAAAACAGCTCTCCTTCCTCTTCCAGTAGCAAAGACAACCCACAATACAGCCGACGACATTTAAAGCTCTGATCACAGCAGTGAAATCATCTGCAGCCACGAAAAGGGATACTGATCGTGAAGTGACCTGTACTGGTCAGGACAGCTGCAGGCCGTCAGAAAGGGCCACGCATTTTCCTCAAAGGCAGCGCATACGCAAAGGTGTTTCTGCATCGTTATCTGGGTTTTCTGTCAGCGAAACTGAAACAAACTTCTGTTTTAATTCGCATTATTAGTGGGGCAGGCATAAATAAATTTGATTAATATCGAACCTCTTATTTTTGTTTGACTGTGAAATAAATTTGGTCTTTAAAAACTCTGAAACGTATTAAATGTTTGTGTTTGATCCAGTCACCTACTGTCATCTGTGTCACTTTACCTAGGTTTCGCATTATTTCTTAATGCGTATCATTTACGTCTTCATATCACCGAGCGTCATTCATTGGTAACATAATGAATTAACAGTGTCTCGTTTTGACAACGAAGTATGAACTAAGCTAGGTAGCCCTGCGTAGTTTCCTTAAGTGGTATTTATGTCTAGTTTTGACTTATCATAACGGTTGTTACGTCTTGCTTTACTGGCTTGGTGGCACGGAGTAGTCTATCGACTTAGTGTTGAGCTCACTGAACGATTGCAGACATGCTTGCAACTGAGAACGCTTCAGCAGATCTGCTAGTGCAAGGAAAAAACTAAATATGAATTCAATGCGTATAAGTGAGCAAAGAAGCTCTGAAAATGATATATTCAAATACACATCAACAAAAGTTTGCGTCACCCCGATACGTCGTGCAGGTGTCTTGTTATACAGAGTGTTACAAAAAGGTAAGGCCAAACTTTCAGGAAACATTCCTCACACACAAAGAAAGAAAATATGTTATGTGGACATGTGTCCGGAAACGCTTACTTTCCATGTTAGAGCTCATTTTATTACTTCTCTTCAAATCACATTAATCATGGAATGGAAACACACAGCAACAGAACGTACCAGTGTGACTTCAAACACTTAGTTACAGGAAATGTTCAAAATGTCCTCCGTTAGCGAGGACACATCCACCCTCCGTCGCATGGAATCCCTGATACGCTGATGCAGCCCTGGAGAATGGCGTATTGTATCACAGCCGTCCACAATACGAGCACGAAGAGTCTCTACATTTGGTACCGGGGTTGCGTAGACAAGAGCTTTCAAATGCCCCCATAAATGAAAGTCAAGAGGGTTGAGGTCAGGAGAGCGTGGAGGCCATGGAATTGGTCCGCCTCTACCAATCCATCGGTCACCGAATCTGTTGTTGAGAAGCGTACGAACACTTCGACTGAAATATGCAAGAGCTCCATCGTGCATGAACCACATGTTATGTCGTACTTGTAAAGGCACATGTTCTAGCAGCACAGGTAGAGTATCCCATTTGAAATCATGGCAGTGAATCGAGGAAGTACAGTACATACTGACGAAACTAAAATGAGCTCTAACATGAAAATTAAGCGTTTCCGGACACATGTCCACATAACATATTTTCTTTATTTGTGTGTGAGGAATGTTTCCTGAAAATTTGGCCGTACCTTTTTGTAACACCCTGTATTGACTGTTCCTGTAGCGACCGGAAGGTCACCATGACGTAGTTTAACATACACACAGTCACCACGAATGTGGTAGAACGCAGCACTCGACTGGATTGCAGCATTTCGGGTTAAAATTAAAGCACAAGTAGGGACGCATTAGATATATCTGTGGAACAGTAGACTGAACATCCATTGTGCCACAAAGGACAATCGCGACTAGTAATCGGGTTTCCATCACACGTTACGCGCAGAAGGCTTGTCAACCACGAGAATTGCTCCACGTGTGCACAGGAGTCAAAGTGATGTGCAGCCATGAAATCGGTTCCAATTGACAGGTAGTATTAAGGACGTACACCGCATAGGCCGTCCATATTCGACAGGTGCACCGGACGATCGATATCTACGACTTTGAGTCAAAGGAATACTGGGCTGAGTGCTCCAGAATTGAATTCGGTATTAGAAGAGGCTAAAGGATATCATGTATTGCAGTATTGCATCAGACTGTTAGCAGACGATTGCATTATGCGAATCTTCAGTCCAGATGACCATGGCAAGTACCACGTATTTTAAGCTGACTGCCACCCGATTTCTGCTGCCGCCAACATACATTACGCGTAAAGACCACAAAAATAAGATTCACTGCAACATGATGGACTCAGTTACAGATGGGCAACAAATCATGAAGAACTGACGCCACAGGACTGGCGTCGGGCGTTGTTTACGGGCGAAACTCTGATCTGTTTGTACCCTGACAATCGTGGACAACGTATCTGGAAATAACCAGAAAATATCGAAGTGTGGCCAACATGTGCAGCAACGTGGTGGAGTGATATTCTACATCTTCATAGATACTCCGCAATTAAATGTACAGTGCGTGGCGGAGGGTACCTTCTACCAGTACTAGTCATTTCCTTTCCTGTTTCACAAGCAAATAGTGAGGGAAAAACGACTATCTGTATGTCTCAGTGTGAGCCCTAATTTCTCGAATATTATTTTTGTGCTCTCTATGGGCAATGTTGGCGGCAGCAGAACCGTTTGGCAGTCAGCTTAAAATGCCGAATCTCTAATTTTCTCAATAGTGTTTCTCGAAAAGAACGTAGCCTTCCCTCCAGGGATTCCCATTTGAGTTCCCGAAGCATCTTCGTAGCACTTACGTGTTGTTCGAAACTAACAAATCTAGGAGACCGCCTTTGAAGTGCTTCGATGCCTTCCTTCAATCCGACCTGGTACGGATCCCAAACACTCGAGCAGTACTCAAGAATAGGTCGCACCAGCGTCCTATATGCTATCTCCTTTACAGGTGAACCTCACTTTGTCCCAGTAAACCGAAGTCGACCATTCGCAGTCCCTACCACAATTATCACTTGATTGTTCCATTTTATATCGCTTAGCAACGTTACGCCCACACATTTAAACGACTTGATGTGTCAAAGACACTAGTAATACTGTATCCGTACATTACGGGTTTATTCTTCCTACTCATCCTCATTAACTTACATTTTTACACATTTAGTGCTAGCTGCCATTCATCACACCAACTAGAAACGATATCTAAGTCGTCTTGTATCTTCCTACTGTCACTCAAGTTCTCGACAACTCACCATACACCACACCATCCTCAGTAAACAACCCCAGATTGCTGCCCACCCTGTCCGCCAAATCATTTATGTCTATAGAGAAGAACGGCGGTCCTACCACACTTCCCTGTAGCACTCCTGACGATTCCCCTGTCTCTGATGAACATTCGCCGTAGAGGACAGCATACTGGGTTCTATTACTTAAGAAGTCTTCGAGCCACTCACATACCTGTGAACATATCCCATATTCTTGTACCTTCGTTAACAGCCTGCAATGGGTCATAGTGTCAAATGCTTTCCGTAGACCTAGAAATAAGGAATCTGCCTGCTGCTGTTCATTCATAGTTTGCAGTATATCATGTGAGAAAAGAGCAAACTGAGTTCCGCAGAAGATATACTTTCTAAAAGCATGCTGATTGGTGGACATAAGCTTCTCAGCCTCAAGAAAGTTTAATATGTCCGAACTGAGAATATGTTCAAGCATTCTCCATCAAACCGAAGTGAGGAATATTGGTTTGTAATTTTGAGGGTCCGTTCTTTTACCCTTGTTACATACTGGAGTCACTGCCCTGTTTTTTTCAGTCACTTGGGACTTGTGTACTGGGCGAGAGATCTACAATAAATGTAGGCTACCTAAGGGGCCAGTGCCGTAGAGTACTATTTGTGAAACGGTATGCTTTCAATGTTTCTCTACGCCAGGGATGTTTATTACTATGTCGTCCATACGAGAGTCTGTCCGATGGTCAAATGACGGCATTTTTAGCACGATTCTCCCATGTAAAGGATTTCTTGAACGTGGAATTTAAAACTTCAACTTTCGTTTTGCTACCTTCAACTGCCACACCAGACTGGTCAACATGGAACTGAAAAGAAGCCAAAGACCCGCTTGCCAATTTTTCAGAGGACCAGAATTTTGTCTGGTTCTACGGCAGATCTTTTGCTAAGGTGTGATGGTGGTAGTTGTTGTATATTTCACGCATATATCTTTTCACAGACGCACGAATCTCTACAAACTTTCGCATGTCGTCATTTGTTCGTTCTGTTTTGAAGCCACAGTGCAGCAGCCTCTGCTTTCTCAGCATCTTCCGATTTTCGTTATTAAACCATGGAAGATCTTTTCCATCCTTTATCCGCTTACTAGACACATAACTCTCCAGACCACGATTTACGATCTGCTTAAACTTTGCCTATAATTCCTCTACATCCATCTTACTGAAAATAAGTGATGTCAGTTTAGTGTCTAAGTGAGATGCTAACAACTGTTTATCTGCTGCATCTAGCAGAAGTACCCTCCTACAATTTTTGACTGATTTATTAACGTTCGTAAGCATAATTGCTGCAATGACATCATGATCGCTAATCCTAGTTTCTATAAAGACGATAAGGTCCGGCCTATTTCTGGCTACAAGGTCTAAGATATTTCCATTACGTGTGGGCTGCCGAGATAGATGCTCAAGACAATTTTCAGAACACGTGTCCAAAAGTATTTCGCATGACTGTCTATCTACACTCCCCGCAATGAATCCATAGACATCCCAATCTATACTCGGTAGTTAAAAGTCGCCTACAACTAGTATTGCATGGTATAGGTATTTACGCGCTACTGACCGTAGAGTTTCTTTGAACGACTCTAGAACTGTCACCGTGGAATCTGGTGGCCGATAAAAACATCCAGCAATTAACTTGGTTTCACCTACACCTGTTATACGCCACCAGATAACTTCACTGTCACACTGAACTTCGACCTCAATAGAGACAATATTTTTGTCAACTGCCATGAGCACTCCCCCCTCTTATGCCCTCTAATCTGTCTTTCCGTATACGTTCCATGACTCGCTAAGTATCTCAGAGCTTTCCACTTCGCATTTCAGCCAGCCGTCGGTCCCAAGAATAATTTGAGCGCGAGAACTTTACTGTAGGGCAATAAAATCGGGAACTTTATTACGAATATTTCGACAGGTTAATGATAATATTTTGGCAGTGGAAGTGTCTTTATTTTGAACACCGTCTGACTTCTCTGGCTGCATTTAGACTGGCAAGTGTTCGTCAGAGAACCTCAAACGACCGTCTTGCCTAAAATTCCTCATGTGCACTCCTCCAGTACTCTGCTACCCGGGTAGCTGCTTCCTTTGTGTAATGCACCCGTGATCTACCAAGGGGAGTCCTAAAAAGCCCCAGATGATAACGTAGGTCTAGAAATCTGCAGCGAAGATGCCACAGAGATTCTGCAGCGAATAGAGTGACCGTTTCGCTGAAATTTTGGTTACGGTTTCATCTTGATGGATGATAATGCGCTTGTTCATAGTACTTTTCTTGTGAACACATTGCTTGAGCAAGCTTGGATCTCCAGAATAGCATGGTGTGCGTGTCGCAACGAGCGCAATCGAACATGTGTGGTATCCATTGAAACGAGTTATTCTTGGACATCGGCAACGACCACGTACTCTACGTGACTTGGGAAGAATCGCCATTGAAGAGTGGGACAGTGTGGAACAGGGCTGACTTCGTGATCTAATCAATGGTAAGCCACGACGGATTCCAGCCTGCATCAGAAGAAGGGGATGCTCCACCACATACTGACGATAGTTTGGTAGTTTGATATACTGCATAACTGGTAGGATTATCAGTAGTATTGGTAACACTGTGAGGGAAAGAAACATAAATGAATGTGTAAGAGAAGCTGGGAGCCGACGATTTATCTTTGGTTTTTTGTTTGTATGGTTGTTTGTTTTGCACATAATTAGAATCGAACATCATTCAATGATAGTCCACTGTGTATTTTGTATCTTTACAGAATATAAATTACATTTTATAACTAATAAAAATTAGTTGAATAGGTAACTTCTGCGCTTTTATGTAATCAAAGCACCTACTTTTGATACAAGTACAGTTTACATGCACGAACATGAACGAATATGTATAATCATTGTTGTCATTTTGTTCGCTTTTTTTCAGATGGCTCTGAGCACTATGGGACTTGACATCTGAGGTCATTAGTCCCCTAGAACTTAGAACTACTTAAACCTAACTAACCTAAGGACATCACACACATCCATGCCCGAGGCAGGATTCGAACTTGCGACCGTAGTGGTCACGCGGTTCCAGACTGAAGCGCCTAGAAGCGCTCGGCCACACTGGCCGGCCATTTTGTTCGTAATAGAACGTTATTCATCACGATCAAAAGCCAGAGTGTCGGGTTATTATTGATAAAGTTTTTGTGAATAACAGAAACATGTTTTGTGTAAGTTCGACGAAGTATTGAAGCGATGTTTGACACGTTTTTGTTTTGTGTTTTATTTATTTTACATTTTTGTTGAGGAAATAGCGTTTTGCTGAGGAAATAGCGTTTTCTAGTGCCATATAATAAACTTGTATTGTTTCCTTTCTTACTTTTATTCTTACTGCAGCATCCCTCTGTCCACGTTATAAATAAACAATTTTCGGATAAAACCTGAATAAAACGTCGAAAATTTCGATTTTGCTGTAAGTACTGTTTACTTTTAAGTAACAGACAGGAAAATAACCTTTAGGTATCCTCACTCAGTTTCTAGATGGTTCAGCGCTTCCGATTTTTAGGATAATCTAGTAAGACACTGATCTCGGGTACGACCTTAACTGACTAAAGCTAGAGGGAAAACTAACTTATGATAGTGTACGGTACACTACTGTAGTTTTATAGATCAAGCCTGAATCCGAACACATGGACGTTCCCGTCGTTGCTCAGGAGTACTGTAAGAATTCCCATGGGAAGCAGTCGATCCCGTCGTTACACATACAGGGTGAGTCAGGAGCAAACGTACATGCTTTGAGGGAGGATAGTATTAGTGAGTCCAAGCAAAAAACTTCGTATATTCATATATTCATATACGGTGTTCCGAAAGGTTTCAGAGATAGAACACATCTAATATCTCTTTTCTACCTTTTTCTTGAATAACTCAGAAACCGCATCCTCCAGCGAAAACGCGTCACACTACAAAATTAAACTATACTAAATATTCTGCAGGAAGGCCACATTCATTTTTTTTTCTAGGACTAACAGTTGACGCGAAGAGAGCGTGAGAATACTGAAAACCTCGTGCGACACGCGTGCTCTATAGCTCAGGTAGTTTTCGTAGGCCAGTTGGAGGTAGTTTCCCGATTTAACAGACCACAGGTTGTTCGTCTCAATTTCCTCTACACTACTGTGATATGTTGTAAACAGTGAAAGTGTTTGCATCATACAGAAAATAAATAATAATGAACATTACAGATTTTCTATCTCGAAAACCATTCGAAGTAGGTCGTATGTCAACAAAAAATTTTTTGTTCAGAATCACTAATCCTGTCACTGCTCAAAGCATTTACCTATCCTTCTGACTCACCCTGTACGAATTTTAAACAGATGATAAACGGGTATTCATTGGACAAATATATTATACTAGAACTGACATGTGATTACATTTTCGCGCAGTTTGGGTGCATAGATCCTGAGAAATCAGTACCCAGAACAACCACCTCTGGCCGTAATAACGGCCTCGATACGCCTGGGCATTGAGTCAAACAGAGCTTGGATGGCGTGTACAGGCACAGCTGCCCATGCAGCTTCAACACGATACCACAGTTCATCAAGAGTAGTGACAGGCGTATTGTGACGAACCAGTTGCTCGGACACCATTGGCCAGACGTTTTCAATTGGTGAGAGATTTGGAGAATGTGCTGGCCAGGGCAGCTGTCGAACATTTTCTGTATCCAGAAAGGCCCGTACAGAACCTGCAACATGCGGTCGTGCATTATCCTGCTGAAATGTAGGGTTTCGCACGGATCGAATGAAGGGTAGAGCCACGGGTCGTAATACATCTAAAATGTAACGTCCACTGTTCAGAGTGTCGTCAATGCGAACAAGAGGTGACCGAGACGTGTAACCAATGGCACCCCATACCATCACGCTGGGTGATACGCCAGTATGGCGATGACGAATACACGCTTCCAACGTGCGTTCACCGCGATGTCGCCAAACACGGATGCGACCATCATGATGCTGTAAATAGAACCTGGATTCGTCAGAAAAAATGACATTTTGCCATTCGTGCACCCAGGTTCGTCGTTGAGTACACCATCGCAGGCGCTCCTGTCTGTGATCCAGCGTCAAGGGTAACCGCAGCCATGGTCTCCGAGCTGATAGTCCACGCTGCTGCAAACGTCGTCGAACTGTTCGTGCAGATGGTTGTTGTCTTGCAAACTTCCCTATCTGTTGTCTCAGGGATCGAGACGTGGCTGCACGATCCGTTACAGCCATGCGGATAAGATGCCTGTCATCTCGACTGCTAGTGTTACGAGGCCGTTGGGATCCAGCACGGCGTTCCGTATTACCCTCCTGAACCCATCCATTCCATATTCTGATAACAGTCATTGGCTCTCGACCAACGCGAGCAGCTAAGTCGCGATACGATAAACAGCAACCGCGATATGCTACAGTCCGACGTTTATCAAAGTCGGAAACGTGATGGTACGCATTTCTCCTCCTTACACGAGGCATCACAACAACGTTTCACCAGGCAACGCCGGCCAACTGCTGTTTGTGTATGAGAAATCGGTTGTATACTTTCCTCGTGTCAGCACGTTGTAGGTGTCGCCAACGGCGCCAGTCTTGTGTGAATGCTCTGAAAAGCTAATCAATTGCATATCACAGCATCTTGTTCCTGTTGGTTAAATTAGGCGTCTATAGCAAGTCAACTTCGTGGTGCAACAATTTTAATTGCCGTATGTGTGTGTGTGTCTGTTTTTTTATTTGGTAATCTGGACACGTTGCAGGTAAGTACATACGCATGTTTCAAAAACAGTTTGTTTTTCTTTCCACGACTTTCGAAGTCAAGAGGTGGTACAAAGCTTTTGTTGATGTTCACAATATTTTATCCAGGTCCTGTATGTCGAGCACAGGCGCAGTGGAACGGTAGCTAACTAAAAAGCACGCTTCAGTGCTGCGGGCTCGGATGGAAATTTGAACAATGAGCGCTGTGAATGGTCGAAAGCTGCAGCACGGAGCAGCAGCCGTGGCGGGTTGAGTTACCAAAGAGCGGACCGCGGCAGCAGCACACTTGTGCTTGAGCCACCCGACGCCGCGCGCAACGCGCCCCGCGCCGCGCGCCTGCAGAAGGCAGACGGCGTGCCAGCGACAACCCGGTGCCCGGGGTGCAGCCGCCGATTTTGTTACAAATCGAAATCCCGATTTCTAATCAGCTAATTTTACCCAGTGATGAACTACAGCATTGCGTTGTAATTGAGTTTGTTCAATTATGACGGTATACTCGAATTAAGCGATACCTCCGATTAAAATATGTAGTCCCGCATTTATTATTTGCAGCTACGGTATCAGCCGTCCTGTACGCCACGAATTTAGTATTCGACAACAACATTTATTCCATTTCGGCAAATGTGTACCAGAAAACAAAACGAAAAACGAACAATTCGGAGATTTGCCGTATTTCGTGCTAGTTGGCTCAAGATATATGTGTATTCGATTTTGCATTGCAGTCTGCTAATGTCTATTACAGTGTAATTTTGTAATGTTGCGTGTTTCCTGCAGGAAGCACAATGTGAGAGATAATTGTCACGACAGTGCCAGTAATGCTTTTAGCGACGTTCAATAACTTGTGCGTGTACCGGTCGAAGGTTCTGATGAGAATACGTATGACTTTTCAACGACGCTGTAGGTTTGTACACCTCAGCGCATTGTTCGTAGCGAAGCAGATTAGTACTTGAAAACTAACTTAGAGGAAGGCACAGCTTAAAATGGAGTCGAGTTTGGGGTCACTACAGTCCGAGGATTAGCTCATTTGGATTAAGGAGGTACTAAATCGGCTTAGCCTTTTTAAATGAACCATTCAGAATTCGCCTGATGATAATTATGAGGCGGATCTTAACTCATTACTTTCGAACAACAGTCTTAACTATTGCGTCGTCCGTTTCGGTATCCTTGAATTTATCACTACGATTGGTGACTATGGGATTCATCGCACATCGTTCACTCAGTACGGTGCTCATGGAAGTTTTTTACATATTTTTTCTCAGACTAGTGGACGGTGTGTCATATTTGTAGCTATATCGTACGTCTGACTGCGATTTGGGTTTGTGCAGTGTCTTCGTTGGAGAGATTACCCTCAACGGTGTACACATTACGACTTCATAAGATTTTGCTTAGAGATTTGGGACTTAGTTTACTTTAGTTACTTGCATATTCTATGCATAGTTTCGAACTCGCACTATGATCTGGAACGAGTCAGTTTTATAATCATAATGCATTTTGTCATTGAAAGATACGGGAATATGCTGACCATTTATATAAATTTTGTAATCTTAATTGTTTTCAGTCTCTCTCTCTGTCTATCTCTCTCTCTCTCTCTCGTTCTCCCTCTCTCTCTCTCTCTGCATCGATTTTTCTGTATTGAGGCGTTTCGTTAGCACACAGTGTTACTGACAGGAACTGCATACTACCACCTTCTGTCCCTTTACTGCCTAGCTACTGATTAGGAATATTGTCTCGGCTGGAGAAGGTTGTATCTCTGTCGGGCGCCACCCTAGTGCAGTGCGTTTGCTACCTCGTTTAATCAGACAACTTCAGTCCTCCTCTAAGTCACACAAATATGTTCGAAAAAGACCGGCAGTTACGTGTTTTACGTAACGGCTCTTTCATGTCAAATAACTATTATTTGGAGATGCTATTGTGAAAAAATTTGAATTGAAATGTTCATATAAACATGTAAAACTTTGAAATTTTATTAGCTTATAGCTGTTGTTATAGTTACAAAGTGTACCGCAGTTAAGAATGCGTGATATCATTTCAGTTTCAATCATTAGAATGTGGCGAGTATGACTCTTCGAGCATTTTTAATGGGCGTCAGAGGCCAACACCACACGTGCACACACGAGCCCCCCAGAAATAGAAATTTTGGCAAATAGTACGTGAGGAGTTTTATGTCTTTTGTTTTTAACAAATAGTCAGCGCTTGAATGACTGCTCCCAAATTAAGGAGCAATACTGCGCGTCTGGTAACGTAGGCTACCAGGATATGTCAAAATATATTACTGTCTCATCACTAAAGAAGAGAAAGGTCGATAGCTCCAGTGATGAATGAGAGATATGTTAAATCAGTACTTAAACAGTGCTTCGCAATTATCAGGTTGAGAATATCCGTAGAATGGATGTGGTTGCCGTAATTTTGAGGAAATTTAGGAACTGCAGACAGAGCAAATGACTCCCATGTTTGAAGGAATGCAAAATGTTCTTTTTCTATTACTTTTCGCTCTGCAGTAACCTTCTCTTTGTTCAGAAGGTCGATCAGAACCAGTAGTGTTCCTCAAAACTGAAGGATATCCTTGCGAAATGTTGTGAAACAATCGAATATGACGATACCATGTTTAAATAATCTAGTCACTCGATATATTTTATCGAAGCAGTGAGCCTCTTGAATTAACGAGAAAAATTGTATACTAAATTAATTTCTTCTTTTATTTTTTCCACTGCGATATCTCTATATATTAACGTGACAACAAAAATCACGAGTTATACAAATCAACTGACGTCGAACTAAGCCTACAGGTCAAGCATAAAATTATATTTGACGAGAGAAAGAACGGTTACTATGAAGCTACCTCCAGGGAATCTGTCATCGAAAAAGTCTCTGATATCAGAATGTACAAAAGTTGTAAACCGAGACAGCGGATGTATCCTTAAGTGTGACATGTAGACTACGGACAAACAGACCAACCTCTTTGCTGTCCAATTACCACCCTCGTAGTGATCAACATAATATTTACTATCAGATAAAAAAAGACTGGTTATGACGCAGTTACGATGTACGTCAGACGAAAAGGACACCAAGCTATTAGGTAAGACATTAAGCCTATCGATGGCAGAGGAGAAAGTCGATGCAAGTTCTTAGTCAAAATGTACGTGAAGAGTAAACCAAGAAACTTTTACTCAGGTCAAAACAAGCAGTTAAACATGTGGAGAAACATGCCAGAATCTTTTCCATTTCATTAGTCTTCGCCATATCTTCCTCGACGTCCTAGTCATTTTTTATCACATCCCGTCGAACTATCTGAGTCAAAGCTGATGGGGTATGGAATGAGTTCCTGTGCAGGATGTCTCAGGGCTTTAGAGTTAATGTTATACAGATGACACAGGATTCGAAATTGAGTACTTTGAGATAACGAACTAAATGTGGTAAATAAGTAAATTACGTGACAAAAAAAGTGTAGCACCCAGAAGGGTAGGAGGAAACGAAAAGGAACTTCTCGAGTTGAGGGCATTTATTTCAGTGATTATAAAATGGAATAAAATTTACAAAGAACTTTTCAGTGTAAGACCACTTATCAGTACGACGTGCACCCCTTCTACCTCAGATTCATGCAGTGATTCGTTTGGGAAGGGTATCATAAATCCGTTACATCCTCTACTGAGATAAGGTGGTCCATAACTGTTATGAGTGGTCCTTAATATCGTGTATATTGACACTTGGAGAGAGTTGACGTCCGAACTGTTCCCGCATATGCTCTACCGGGAATACATTTGGGGGATCTTGCTGTTCACTGAAGTACCAAAACATCACGATACAGATACGTGACATGTATGGACGAGCATTGTTCTGTTGAAAAATGGCACCACTATACTGTCCCATGAGAGGTAACAGATGAGGACACATGACGCAGGTAAAATATCGTTGCGCCATCACAGTTACATCAGTCAGTAGTAAACGTAGCCTCAAATCATACCCGATGGCTCCCCCACACCATTACGCCAAACGTAACATCGCTGTGCCTCTCCTAAATACTGGAAGAGCGTACTTGTCCCCAGGTCGCCGCCATACTCGTCGAAAATAGTCATCTGGCGTAGTGCCGCGATTCATCGCTAAACATCAAGCGATACCATTCATCAGCAGTCTATGCTTGTCGGTCACGACATCACTCCAGACGCTACCGTTTGTGTAACGGCAGGCTTTATGTTAGACGATAATTCCCTATCCCTGCTGTTGTTAGTCTCCGGCCAATGATGTGGGATGACACAGAATGTTGCAGGGAGTCAGTTTTCGGATTGCAGGCGCAAATGTGAAGGGGTTACGATGTGTTTGCTGCACAATTCGACGAACCTCCCTCGTGATGGTTGGATGTGGTTGATTGGAACCTTGACGACGAGTATCTCTACCCCCACCTTCTGCAGTCCAACATCGGACCACTATTACATCGTTATGTCCCTCAAATCTTGATGTTGTAAGATTCGGCCAGCTGGCAGTGACGTTCATTTGACCCGCAATGAGGTTCCTTTGAAATTCTGTCAGGTGATGATAACGCGGTCTCACTATGTACTTCAGTTATCACTCAGTATCTGATCCTGTTCATGCCTCTTACATATACCTCTGCTGGCAACACTAAACACAGACAAGCCTAATGCAATCTGGTGGGCGTTCTGCCTGTGTCAGATAACTGCCACTACGATCATTTACATGCTCGTACATGTCGATGATGTGCACGTGTACGAAGTTACGTTGACATCTGAGCATGTCTGTCTGATTTGTAAGGCAGTGTACTCGTATATCATTCGTTCATTTATACACATAATATGCGACTTATAGCAACATCTTAAGCTCATATTGTCTCTTAAAAGTGGCTATCGTCATTCTGAATCCTCAATGCATTTATTACAACTGCGCGTAACATTTTGTCACTCTGTCTCAAAAATCACTGTCGTCTGAAGTACAATGAGACAGGCAGCGAGGACCTTACAGACCAGTTCCTCTTTAATTTCTGATGAGGTTATATACCAACGTTTCCTAATAACCCTACAGAAAAACAAAATCTACCGTGGACACATCGCAAGCGATTGTATATTGTACTCGTATTCCAACGTAGTGTCAACAGCTTCAGCGCAGAAACATAACAGTTTACAAACACATTTTTCACGTTTTGCTCATTCAAGACCTCGTACCATTTGAAATATCCATTTCTGATCACTGGTTCCTGATATCAAAATACTCAGGTTAGGATCGTCTACCGCATGTATAATTTTAATCAAATGGTTCCAATGGCTCAATCGCTTAACATTTGAGGTCATCAGTCCCCTAGAATTTAGAACTACTTGAACCTAACTACCCTAAGGACATCACACACTGTAAGTAGGCTGTTTAGGTTTTCTTATTGGTAACGCCACGTAGTGCTCTGTATGAAAATCACTGGCTGCGCTGTGTGCAGTCTGTGGCTAGTTTGCATTGTTGTCTGCCATTGTAGTATTGGGCAGCTGGATGTTAACAGCGCGTAGCGTTGCGCAGTTGGAGGTGAGCCGCCAGCAGTGATGGATGTGGGGAGAGAGATGGCGGAGTTTTGAAATTTGTAAGACTGTCATGAACTGCTATATATATTATGACTATTAAGGTAAATACAGTGTTTGTTCTGTATTAAATTCTTTCATTTGCTAACTATGCCTATTAGTAGTTAGTGCCTTCTGTAGTTTGAATCTTTTATTTAGCTGGTAGTAGTGGCGCTCGCTTTATTGCAGTAGCTCGAGTAACCAAGATTTTTGTGAGGTAACTGATTTGTGAAACGTATAGGTTAATGTTAGTCAGGGCCATACTTTTGTAGGGATTTTTGAAAGTCAGATTGCGTTGCGCTAAAAATATTGTGTGTCAGTTTAAGCACAGTCTTGTATAATTGTTCAAAAAGGGGACGTTTCAACACATCCATGCCCGAGGCAGGATTCGAACCTGCGACCGTAGCAGCGCGTAGAACCGCTCGCCTCCAGTGGCCGGCGTATAATTTTAATCCTAAAATTTCATGACGGCCTATATACATAAGCTGTAGAATGGTGATAAAAACCCTGAAGATTTGGGGCAGTGGCAAGATGTTAGATTCGCATTCGGGAGGATGGCGTTTCTGATCCACGTCATGCCGTACAGTTCTAATGAAATGGCAGATTTCCCTCAAGTATCCTTTCACAAATCGAGCCTGTGGTCCGTGTCTGATGACCTCGAAGCAGGCGGAACGTTAAACCCTAATCTTTCTTCCTTTCTTGTTGATTAGAAAACAAGACAAGGAAAGAAGAGGTTGGTGATGGTGCGGTTACACGACAACACAAAAAATGACAGGATCCGAAACTTGAATTGGCGGGTAAGTTACGTGGGAGGCAATCACATGACATTTTATACAATATTGTAAAAGTGCATTATGTTTTTACACTTGAGTTTGGTTGAAAGAGGGATACGATGTTGCAATGCCTGTGCTGTTAAGGAAAACGATGCAGTGTTCCTTCAGACATGCATGCATGTCCGAAGGAACGGGGACTCTGGCGGTTACAGCCGTTCTAAAATAGAGGAAATGTTTTCGCAGTTGGGAATACGAACAAGAGAATTACGACAGTAAAAATGTGTGCCGGTCCAAGATTCTAACCAGCATTTCCCGCTCTTTGTCTACTCTCGCACGACTCGCTGCCACACGCAAACTTCCGTATGTCGTCGTTCCTGCGTCACAACCTCTACTCGTACACACATTATGTAGTTCCCGAACAGGGGAGGACATTTTAATTGAATGTCACTGCCTGTTATCGGCGGATAAATACGACTGTGTTGTTAAAAAGAACGACGCAATGTTTCTTCGGACATGTATGCATGTGTGTACGAGTACAGGCTGTGAGCTCGGCCGGAGTGGCCGAGCGGTTCTAGGCGCTACAGTCTGGAACCGCGCGACCGCTGCGGTCGCAGGTTCGAATCCTGCCTCGGGCATGGATGTGTGTGATGTCCTTAGGTTAGTAAGGTTTAAGTAGTTCTAAGTTCTAGGGGACTGATGACCTCAGCAGTTACGTCCAATAGTGCTCAGAGCCATTTGAACCATTTTTTGAACAGGCAGTGACACAAGAACGACGACATATGCAAATTTGGATGTGTGCACTGATAGTTAAAGAGATTAAGGCAGCCGATATAGTGAAGCGGGAAATACGGGTTCTAGTCCCTGTACGGCGCAAATCTTCATTATTGTCATTCCAATATAGTGCTGATGGTTGTCCGTATTCGCAACTGCGAATACATTTCATGTATTTCATAACGGCTGCAGTCAGGCAGTGCCTGTTTCTTGGGACAAGCATGCATGTCCGAAGGAAAAGTGCGTCGTACTTCTGAACAACACAGGCACTGTAATACCGTATTTATCCGTCAATAGTAGGCAACGAATTTCAAATAAAATGTGCACCCCCACCCCTTCCCTGTACGGTAATTACATAATGTGTACGAGTGCAGGTTGTGACGTATGAACTACGGCATCTGGAAGTTTGGGTCTGGCAGTGAGTCATGCTTTGATGGCCTATTGGTCGCCGGCACGGTAGCTCAGCGTGTTCGATCAGAGACCTGGCGTGTCTCTGTAAAAAAAAAAAAAAAAAAAAAAAAAAAAATGAGTGAAGAGATCAACAACGAACTTCAACGCATGTCATGTGACGTCCGCTTCAATTAAATACAACGAACAAAGTGGAAAAAAAATGGTAAGGTGTCCCATTACGGTATAAATTTTCATTATAGTCATTCCGTTACGCAGCTGATGGCATTTCGTATTCACAACTGCGAATACATTTCATGAAAGAGGGATAACTTATCGTCATTCAGCGTAAGGATACACTCTCAAAATCGCACACGAAGTAACAGTCCTCATACTGATTCCTAGTATCAAAATCAGTAACTGTAGTAAGTAAGTTGTAGTCAAACACAGAACTGGGGCAAGAAATGCTTCGATATTGTTGAAACTAGTGAAACGTGTAAGTCAGTTCACTTCGGGCTTTGTCAAGTGTGGCGATGGTCGTATGTTCTGTAATGGAGCAACTGGAAAGTACTGCCCATTGCGAATTGCAACGTCCAGCAGGTGCGCCTGACTGCTGTCGGAAGAGGCTTGCTGCTCTGTTTGACCATCAGTAGTATATTGAAAAAAGTAAGTGAGAGGGGCAGCCAAAGACACTATTAACAAACCTTTCTCTCAACAGTGCGGAGTGTACTTTCGAGGATGTGACTGTCACAAATGCAGAAACGGACAAAAGAGAAATGGAAGTTTGAACGCGGCCTTTGAAGTCAGTGCCTGTTTATGCTCGTCAGATTGGGAAACAAACAGTTCTTTATTGTTGTATACTTTTCCAAGAAAATATTGTATTAAAAGCAAACAGAAAACAATGCGGAATATCTTCGATTGAAACACAGGGACAACATTAGCTTTTGAACTGCGTCATTGAATTCAGGAACAACTTAAACTGACTGAGAGTGATACAATAGGCACCGGTACATAATTAGACTGCGCCCACAATTGTTTGATTTTGAAGTTAACTAGTGTAGAACGGTGATAGGAACTACAATTTCCTATGTTGAATATGCGGAAAGAAATTTCAGAGTACGTAAAATGCCACTATACTTCAAAATTACTTGAAAATTCTAATGAATTGTATATTTGTCATTATTGCCTTGTGAAGAACGTAACTATATAACTACGTTACCCGAAATGTCAGAAAATGGTAGGGTGTTGGGCACGTTTGACCTTGAAACGGATTGTATCCACTGCAGCATTACTTCGCATACGAGTAGCAATTCAGAACAACCGCAGACGTACGGAAATACTGTGGCAGGTGAAAATGTATATGACATCTAAAGCTAATCAGTCAACCTGCACATTTACGAAGAAAGAACACCGTATCGGCCGCTGCAAAAACAAAAATGCCAATAAAATCAAGTTTTGTATTTGTGCACTTTCAACGTTTTCTTACCACTATAACTACCTCAGAAAATCATACAAATCCTTCTCTTTTAAATAGTTTATCGTTCAGCATAATCACATAACATTTCAGATGGAAATTTATCTTCAGATAAGCAACAGTGAAGATACCGCATTTGAATTTATATATAATTATGCTAGACAACAAACCGGTCAAAAAACTTGTCAGTTACAGACGTCTCCATCATGACGGAAATAATTGATTCTGTGTTTTTTCTTCTTTGTTTTCTTCCTAACTAATGAATGAAGCCAAATTCCATTACAATGATGACGTGTTTGAATACTTTCGGAGACTTTGTCTGCTGAAGAACAGTCATATTCCCGCAGCAGACTGCTCCTGGCGAGTACTGAACTGAGATTGACACTTAACTTATTAATTGTACGAACAATCGACTGTCACAACGAGAAATTACGCGAGAGAGCCCTTAGGTATTTTGATTACTGTATCGACATACATGTAACGAAGAAGAGTTGATCATAAAATCTGTAATAGTGAAGGGCGTTTCGTTTGCCTGCATTTAGTTATAGTTAGCCGACAAAGCGTTTGGTAAAATACACTTGGCAGTCAACATTAACAGCAGTTACAAATTTTTCAGTATGTCACCACTAGATGTACTAAAAGAAATGTTAGTATTACTCAGTGAATACTGCTTAGTATAGCTACCTATTCTAACAATTACACCTCGGTAAATCATTGTAAATTATCTGATAGTTCAGTGCTGTATAAAAAACATAAAATTAGTTCGGTTTGGTAAATCACCTTGATTCAATTTATTGCTCGATATGTCATCATAACATCTAAACATCATTACCAAAAACACTTTAACCATTTTTTCTGGTTGAAAGAAGCCAGGACAAAGCTCCATTGAGTATCGACTTGGTACTTTGGTGCTCCTTGACCGAGACACCCGACTTATCATTCGTGGCTGGACAGGGCGAACTGTGCATAGCAGCGAGAGGCATTCTGATCTGCTCAAGAAGTTGACTGCGGAGAGATATTCATCGCACTCTTAATGTGACAGAGGCTAATGTACATCGTGGGAAATGTTTAGCAAGTATGTCATCACCCACTTATTTCCTCACGTGGTGCTGAATTATCCAACTAAAAACACTTAATTTCTGATTAATCCCTCGATTCGTGAAAGGTCGTACCATGTCTAAGTATCATCGTATCTACACCACAGTTTGTGAAAATTACAACACCAAGAAGGAAACGCATGAATTCTATTTATTTAATACTACAGGTTAGGTACATGACAAGTAACAAATGATTACCTTTTGAAATCAGTACATGTCCTTTGAGCCCTACTATTCAGTATGTCGTGTGGCCACCATGCGGTGCAATTGGTGCTGCTATACGCCGTGGCATTGAATCAATAAGGTTCTGAATACGTTCGTGAGGGATTTCCCTCCATGCAGTTTGTACCCGAGCCCTCAAATCCGTAACACCAGTTACTGGAGGACCGTGATGCACCAGGAGCCGACCAACCATTTCCAAGACATGTTGATGGGTGACATGTCTGGCGAACGTGCAGGCCAGAGAAGCAATGGTACTCGTCGCTCTTCGAAGGAGGCCTGTACATTCTTCGCAATATGTGGCCGGGCATTGTTCTATTGAAATTTGACCTGTGGAGATGCCTGAAGGAGGTGGATTACCTCCGGTTCCACAACCTCAGTTAGGTACCGGTTGCTGTTCAAAGTGCCCGCAGTACGTACGAGGCGATATCGGTTGTTGTAACCAATGGCTCCCCACACCTGGTGCTTGTCCGCTATGCCGCTCCACAATGTAGCCCTCCAGGTTGCACTCACCACGGTACCGCCGGACGCGATGCGGCCATCACTGTAGGACACGTTGAAGCGGGACTCATCCGAAAATAATACATGTCGCCACTCAGCACCTCAATGACGGTGTTCACGTTCCCATTGCAGCCGGAGGAGCTTTTGATTTCTGGACAATGGAAGCCGATGTAATAGCATGCGTGCAACCAGTCCAACATGCAGCAGACGGCGACGAACCGTCGATGCAGGAAAGTTCACACCTGTTGCAGTGCCCCAGCGACGAGCCAACACTGTGGATCTTGTCCGCATGCCCATTACGGGCCCGTAATGGGCATGCGGACAAGATGACAGTCATTCCGTGCTGTGGTCATGTTCCGTGGTCCACTTCCCGCTCGCTGCTGCGTACGACCTTCCTCTATTCACTGCTTCCACACACGCATCACTGTCGTAGCAGTATGCCCCGTGCGAGCCGAAATATCACGGTATGACAACCCTGTTTCCCGGAGACCGATCATACTGACCCGTTCGAACTCGCTCTCATGCCGGTATGGCTCCCTTTGACGTCGACGAGGCATATTGGTGCTCACTGTATTGTTTCCACCTTGTGTGACAGCTCTGCACCGACTACACTAGACGCAGCACCGACCCTGTCGGTCCGACACGAGAGGACTCTGCTCGGCCTACGTGTACCCCATCTCGCTGAAAAACGTTATCACGTATTGCTTGTACACCCGTCGCCACTTCTACCAAGTGTGGCGCTATTCGGTTAATTATTTCATCGGCCTTGCACTTTTCACAAACGGCAGTGTATTTTGTTTTGTGGAATTAGTTTTAATTATCATTAAATCAATGACGGGTTCTTGAGAGTATTTTCGTTCTATCGTTGCAACTACAAAAATGCGTGATATTTTTTCACCAGGTGCGTTTCGCTTTATTGAGGTAGAGCATCACCAGCTGAGAAACGCGCCTGGTGAAAAAATCACGCATTTTTGTAGCTGCAACGACAGAACAAAAATATCCCCAAGAATTATAAAGCAACTACGGGCACTATGGTCACACAAATGAAGAATTCAACGAAAGAGTATTCACAGAAGCAGCATTTCGTAAGGCAGGTGTTTTACAGCGCCTATCTCCTGATGTGGAGGCTACTCTAATAATCAAATCCCTCTAAAAACCAATATCTACTACGTCAATTTTTTCCCGTTTCTCTCATAAAGCTGAAATAGTCAGAGTGTAGTTCAGTTACGAAATCATAGACAAATGAGCTGTCTAACCTCAGAAGTTGCTACTGCCGTTCTGTCATACCTATCACAATTACTGACTCTATCTACTGTCACCTCAGGTGTGAGAAATTAACTACGTTGTTGTCTATGAGAAATGTATTTAGTGTGGTATAGTGGGGGAAATGATGCCTTCAACAAAGTGTTTTTTACAAAAAAAGCATGACAGAAGACGAAAAGTAATTCAATTTGAAATTGAAATACGACCCCCCCCCCTCCCCTTTGCGGGTCGCTGTGGCCGAGCGGTTCTAGGCGCCTCAATCGGAAACCACGCTGCTGTTACGGTCGCAGGTTCGAGTCCTGCCTCGCGCATGGATGTGTGTGACGTTCTTAGGTTAGTTAGGTTTAAGTAGTTCTAAGTTCTAGGGGACTGATGACCTCAGATGTTAAGTACCATAGTGCTCAGAGCCATTTGATTTTCTTGAATGTGAAAATCGGTCGAAGTATACCCGGTCTACGGTATTCTATTTTTTAAGACTGCCAGCAGGATAGGAAAATGTCAGTTTTCCCATCAGAGTTTTAGATTTAAGCTGGAACTCACCCTTGCCGTAAGTTATTATTATTTATAAGAATCTATTATAGTATAATATAATATTTATCCGTACTGTACGCCATTTATCGCGATGGCTTGCGATAGTAAAGTCATATCAGCTGTATCCTCTGTGGGAACACAGCACACACACTATTAAAATAGGGCTCTATCTATATCTATATCCGAATCCCGCTCCCGCTCCAGCTACTGCCGGGTCTGGGTGCTGACGAGTCCTCTCCATTTGGCTCGGTCCTCTCACCACTTTTCTTCCTCCACTTGCTGCCAGGTCACACCTCTCCTTTCAACAGATATTCTCACTCCCATTTTCCACCGTGTTCTTGGGCGCCCTCTAGGTCTTTTCCCATCCATCTTTAGTTCTTCCATAACTTTGGGGAGTCTCTGCCCATGCATCCTCTTAACATGCCCATACCATTATAATCTCTTTCTTTCAATTTCTTCTCTCATACTTTCTTGTTTGAGGTCCTTTCTAATCTCTACATTCCTTACTCTGTCCATTCTTGTTTTTCCCTTAACTGCTCTGAGAAATTTCATTTCCCCTGCTTGCAGTCTGCTCCAGTCCCTTTCTGCCATTGTCCATGTTTCTCCACCATAGGTACCAATAGGGATGTAATAATTCTTATACATAAGGAGTTTTGCTCTTTCTGAAACTTCATTATTCCAAATCAGATGTTTTATTGTTTGGCATAAATTGCCTCCCTTCTGTAACCTCCTATTAATTTCGTTAGTTATTCTTCCATCCCTAGATATTTCACTCCCTAAATAAGTGAAACTTTCTACCACTTTGAGTGGTTCTCCATTCAAGGTAATATTTCCGTTGATTCCTTTCTCTCTTCCAAATACCATTACTTCACTCTTATCTTTATTTATTTTTAATCCATACCTTTTCATTATTTCCTGCCACATATCAAGCTGTAACTGTACATCTACCTCTTTATCACCCCATATTACCATATCATCTGCAAAAATCATCTTTTTGTCTTTTTCTTTTACTATATCTTTAACTGCCCTATTCATTCCCTCCATCACAACATTAAAAAGCGCAGGAGATAGAATACTTCCTTGCTTAAGTCCTTGTCTTATTTCGAAGTAGTCAGAGTTTCCCAATGGTGTTCTAATTCTACAATTGTGGCCTCTGTACATTGTCTTTATAACATTAATGTATCCATCTTCTATATCTATCTTCTTCAGTTCTTCCCAGAGTCATACGCCTATTCTATGTCTATAAAAACCATTATCACCCTTTTGTTATACTCCCAACTTTTTTCCATCAGTTGACGGATAGAAAATATCAGGTCGATCGTGCTCCTTCCTTTCCTAAACCCATGCTGTTCTTCACTCAGCTCCTTTTCTATCTTTTCACTTATTCGAGTTAGCAAAATTCTTTCAAAACTCTCGGCTGTATGACTCATGAGGGTTATTCCTCTGTAGTTTTTACAAAGTCTTTTATTGCCTTTCTTGAAGATGGGAACAATGTCTCCTGTTCTCCAGTCGTCAGGTATTTTACTATTTCTCCACACACTTGATAGTACTCTATACAGCCACTGCATTCCCACTGGTCCTGCTGCTCTTATCATGTCCACTGATACTTCATCAGGTCCTGGGGCTTTTCCCCCATTCATCTTCTTCACAGCTTTTTCCTTGTCTTCCCGTGTAATTTGTCCTAATTCTGCTTCCCAACTTCTCTCAATTTTTCCATTATTTGTTGTTTCCTCATGTACCTGATCCTCAGCGTTTAACAGCTTCTTAAAATGTTCTTTCCAGAGATCTTTTATATTCCCTGGATCTTCAATAATGGTACCGTCCTCTGTATCCATCTTTACTGGTACTTCAGAAGCCTTCCTTTTATTTTTCATCATTTTATAGAACATTTTCTTATTGCTCTTCACATCTTCTTCAAGTTTTTTTTGTAAACTCTTCCCATGCCTTTTTCTTTGCTGTTTCCACTATTACTTTGCACTTCTTCTTTTCCTCTATATATCTTTTATGGTCTTCGTCATTTTTAGTTTTCCACCATTTTCTCCATGCTCCATTTTTTCTTCTAACTGCTTGGATTGTGGTATCATCCCACCAACTTGTCTGTCTTATTTTTTCCTTTCCAGATGTTCTGCCACATACTTTTTGTGCTGCTTCGACTAAAGCGTCTTTAAATAAACTCCATTCTTTTTCTACATCGCAGAAAACTTCTTTTGGAAATTTTTGTGTTATTAATTCTCAGTACTTCTCAGCACATTCACTCTTCTTCGATTTCCAATGCCGTATCCTCATCACTTTCTTCTGTTTTCTATTTTTCACACACTGATTCATTTTCCATTGTCCCACCAGTAATCTATGGTCTCCATCTGCACTCACACTTGGAATTACGTTTACATTTGTTACTTTCTCTCCCCATTCCCTATCTACTAGAATATAATCAATTACACTCTTCGTTCTTCCATCCCAACTGTATCTGGTGATAACATGACTTTCTCTCTTCATAAACCAGCTGTTTGCTATTTTCATTCCATTCCTCTGGCACAAATCCAGGAGTCTTTCCCCTTCTTCATTTCTGCCTCCATATCCAAAACATCCCAATACTTGCTCAAATCCCTTTCTGTCTTTGCTACCTGTGCATTAAAATCTCCCATCACTATATTCGCACTCTCTATATGGTTTCTAACACATTTTCAAAGTCCATCTTCTCTTCTTCGCTACATCCCACTTGAGGTGCATAAATCTTGATTACTTTTAGTGTTTCTTTTTGGAATCTCAGGTTTAAGATTATGATCCTGTCTGATAAATACCTCACATTTTCAATACAGCTTTGTATATTCTTATTCACCATCACTGCCACACCATTTCTTCCAGACCTGTTATTCCCACTCCAGTACAGTTTTCCTCCTCCTCTCAAATTCTTCTCACCTTTTCCCTTCCACTTTGTTTCGCTTAATCCCAATATATCTAACTTCCTCTCTGTTAGTACATCTGTCATTTCTTCCATTTTTCCATTGAGGGTAAATATATTAAGGGTGCCAATATTTAGGTTATTTTTTAGTCCAGTTGGTTTCATCTTCTTGTACTGATGAATATCATCAGGTCTCCCATCATGTGCACCAGTACTTGAAGAAGCAGTGGGGTCAAATCCTGAGTGGTTCGTTCCGAGGCTCGTCTGTGTTTTGAAAGCAATATATGAAGACTTTTCTACTGGCTTGCTAGGCCCAACGCAAGGAAGGATTTTCTGTTGGGGTTGTCTCCCTTAGCCTTTCGAGTTTCTCCTCCACCACAAGGCAGTGGTTCCCTTCTTATTTAATCCCCAGAAAGGAGGGTTGCCTCATCTGCCAGCTACGCCGTTCCGAAGTCTTCCTTCTCCGCCGTCGCTGCCATTAAGTTCTTCATCCGTAACCCTGGGCATGATTTCCGTGTTACACCCCACGGGATTGGGTCCCTGCCTGAACTCAGCCATCCTAGCACTCCGGCCTACTGAAGTGTAGGATGCCCACCCCCGCGACGTAAACGCGCCAGACAGGGATTACCCCAGTGGAGGAATAGGGAAGGGCACCCTACATCCCTGGAGCCAGGTTAATGATTGTGTATGGTGCCACAATCAAAGGTTAAAATAGGGATACGCAGAAAAAAGATTAACGCGATATACATACAGATGGAGCTCTTGACAGTTTCCTTTGAGGTACTCAGGTTCTACGATGCTATGACCCTCACGAAGATACAGAAGTCATATTGTCGTAGACGAATTCTCATTACACACGGGCCCTGCCACAGGTGGCAAAAAGCTGAAGGAGTAGACATAAAAACTCAAAAATTGACCTGCGTAAATCGTGTTTAAATTGAAGTAATGTATGTCACTGACGCGAGGTTTTTCATTCACCATGAGGGCATCCTACGAAAGGAAATATTTCTTGAAATATCTCTCGACGATACTCCTGACAATATTGTGGAGATTTTCCAAGAAGGAACAGTTACTTTCTTGCAAATTGAGTACAATATCAGCATCAAAAGGTACACCACATTGGAATCAAATAGTAAACGGGCTGTTAGTGGTCTCTATAGCTAAGTGAATGGCGTCGAAATTCTCTGTGGAGGAGGTCGTTCAAATGGCTCTAAGCACTATGGGACTTAACACCAGAGGTCATCAGTATCAGTCCCCTAAACTTAGACCTACTTAAGCCTAACTAACCTAAGAACATCACACACATCCATGCCCGAGGCAGGATTCGAACTTGCGACCTTAACAGCAGAGCGGTTCCGGACTGAAGCGCCTAGAACCGCTCGGTCACAGCGCCGGCAAGGGGGGGGGGGGGGGGACGTATTTCAGTTTCAAATTTAATTACTTTTCGTCTTCTGTTACACTTTTTTTCTATAAAAAAACAATCTGTTGAAGCTTCATTTCCCCCACTATACCACACTAAATACATTCCTCATAGACAACACGTAGTTAATTTCTCACACTTGAGGTGACAGTAGATAGTCAGTTGCTGTGACAGGTATGACAGAACAGCAACCTGGAAATTCACTGGTAGCAACTTCTGAGGTTAGACAGCTCATTTGTCTATGATTTCGTAACTGAACTTCACTCTGACTATTTCAGCTTTATTAGAGAAACGGGAAAAAATTGACGTAGAAGATATTGATTTTTAGTGGGATTTGATTATTACAGTAGCCTCCGCTTCAGGAGATAGGCGCTGTAAAACACATGCCTTACGAAATGCCGCTTCTGTGAATACTCTTTCGTTGAATTATTCATTTTACAGACTGAAGCAACTAGAACCGCTAGGCTACAGCGGCCGGCTGATTTTCTCATTCAAATGTGATTATCATGGCAGTTTTCTTAGCTTCCGTCATGTTTAGGCTAGTGAACTTATGGGGCTGTACGAAAGTATTACATACTAATTAGTACAATATTTCCTAAAATACAGTGTAAATAATTGAAAAAACTATAGTTGGTCAAATTAGCCTGGATTTGGAGGTAACTTAACACAATGAAACTTTGACCACCCAGAAATAAATACACTGACGAAAAAAATTCTAATACCAAGAAGGAGTTGTGCAACGTAAACGAAAGTTTGTAGGTGTGTTTCTAGAACTGAAAGATGATGTCTGTTCAGATTTCGCTCCAGTCGCATAAGAGTGGCGCTAGTAGCGCCACTGCGAGAATGCGTATCAGGTTTGCTTTAAACGCACGCTTTAACGGTCGCGAGTGTTACTTTTCCTTGAGATGGCGTGCTGAGTTGATGTTAGTTAAGAATGCCTTTAAGGTGACAAGTTGGCAATGTCAAAACGAGTTTGAACGAGGGCGTGTAATAGGGCTACGAGAAGCTGCGATATTGCTGAAATACTTGGCAGAAATGTAGCCACTGCACATAACTGCTGGCAGCAGCGGCCCCGAGAATGTACGGTCGCAAGAAGACCTTACCAAGAGGGAAGACGATCGCGTTCGGCGTATGGATCTGGCACATCGTATTGCATCTGCAGCAGCAATGAGAGCAGTAGTTGGTACCGCAATGACTAACGAACTGTTCCAAAGCGGTTACTGTAAGGACAACGCCGAGCAAGACGCTCTATAGCGTACACTCTACTGACTCCATACAACCGCCATTTGCAATTTCAGTGGTGTTACGTGAGAGCTCAGTGATGGGCTGCTGGGTGAAAGTCTGTTGTGTTTTCCGATGTGAGCTGATTCTACTTTGGTGGCAGTAATGGAAATGTATTGGTTAGAAGATGGCCAGTTAAGGGTCTGCAATCAACCTGTCTAGACACACTGGACCTGCTCCTGGAGTTATGGTTTGGGATGTGAGTTCGTATGACAGTAGAAGCATTTTCGTGGCTATACCACTCACCCTGACCCCAGATTTGTTGCCGGCCAGTGTGGCCGAGCGGTTCTAGGCGCTTCAGTCTGGAACCGCGCGACCGCTACTGTCGCAGGTTCGAATCCTGCATCGGGCATGGATGTGTGTGATGTCCTTAGGTTAGTTAGGTTTAAGTAGTTCTAAGTTCTAGGGGACTAATGACCTCAGATGTTGAGTCCCATGGTGCTCAGAGCCATTTGAATCATTTGAACCCAGATTTGTTCGTCAGTCTGGTAAATCGAGCTGTTGTGCTGCCATTCATGAACACCATTCCTGGTGGTCTTTTCCAACAGGATAACATTCAACCATAGGCTCTGCAGAGTGTCGACATGTTGCCTTGGCCTTCTCGATCACCAGGTCTGTTTTCAATCGAGCACATTGGGTCATCATCGGGCGACAACTCCAAAGTCATCAATAAACGGCATTAACCGTCCCTGTATGATAGACCAAGTACAAATGGGATGGAACTCCATTGCACAATATATCCGACACCTATACAACACAATTCATGCATGTCTGCATGCTTGCATTCAAGATTCTGGCGGTTACACCAGTTATTAATGTAGCAGCATTTCGCATTTGCAATGTTTATCTCGCACTTGCATTAACCTGAGATATTGTGAAGTTAATCACTTAAATGTGTTACCTAGGCAAATGTAATCAAAAAAATTCATTACTCTGTTTAATTATTTTTTGTTGTGATTTTATTTTTCCAGCAGAGTATGCGATACGTGAGTCACCGCCTGAAGCATAGTAGGTTGCAATTTGACAAATATGTGACTGACATTTTCTTTCCTTAGTTGTAGGCGCGTTAAGTTACAAATGAGCCTTCGACTGTATATTTATTGTTAATGTTTGCATTCCTTAATTCCACACTGTCATCGGCATCAGCACTGTTAAATAAATTATGTATCTATAATCCTAGGGTATCAATGACCAGTGATAAAAGTAGCCCCGAAACAGAGAAGCCATGCGCATAACTTCAGAAATCTTAATACACTGGCAGATATATACATGTGAACAAAGAACTAATCAGTGGCCTCTTTTGAGAGTTCATTGAGTAACATAAATTACGTAGTTCAAAACGCCGATGGCTTTGCAGTTAAATGATATCGGTGGATTTTGCACAGCCGGCCGGGGTGGCCGAGCGGTTCTATGCGCTACAGTCTATAACCGAGCGACCGCTACGGTCGCAGGTTCGAATATTGCCTCGGGCATGGATGTGTGTGGTGTGTTTAGGTTAGTTAGGTTAAGTAGATCTAAGTCAAGGGGACTGATGACATCAGACGTTAAGTCCCATAGTGCTTAGAGCCATTTGAACCATTTGTGTGTGTGTGTTGTCCTTAGCGTAAGTTAGTTTAAGTAGGGTGTAAGCCTAGGGACCGATAACCTTAGCAGTTTGGCCACATAGAACTTACCACAAATTTCCAAAACTAAACTCTCAACTTAGAACAAGAAGGCAACTGTAAGGCTTCTGGTGTGTGAGTGGTCAGAGTAACCACGGCGATCAAAGTGTATCCGGTTTAGGGTATTGCACACATTTTCTTGTAATGGTTAAGGAAATCTCGTCTAAACGTAAACTGTTTCCTCGTCTGGTAACCATTGTTTTAACGCTGAAATCCGTTTTGAATGAATGTTATTAATCAAAAAGCCCATTAGGGAGTTTATGTGCAGCAATGACGGCATAAAGTTTCCAAATTGGGACGGGGGAGTATTCTGAAGCTCCTTTCCTTGGCTGAGAAAGCGCCGTTAATGAACGTCCAATAATAAATACCAAAGAGTCAGATGGCGCTATGATTGACTCTCACGATATGTCAATGACGATATCATACTTACTTCAGGATGATTCATTCACTAAAGCCGCGTCAGTACCTTCCCTTAGCAATGTCGAGCTGTGTGTAATGAGATTGCTATCGACCAAATGTTAAATGCAAGAGAGCTAAATAGGAAACGAAAATAAAATGAACTCACAGGGGAAATCATCCCCTGTGCTACGTGCCTCCACTTCCGTGCGCTTCTTGAATCGTAGTAAATAGAATCTACATACTTTCACAAAAGCTGCAATTGTGTAGTCAAATAGCCTTTGTAGCAATCTCACGTTGTATGGCATTCTTCAGTTAGATTATGTGTAAGCAGTCTGAATGAGTTTTGAGCGCTAACAGGCTTAATTTGTGTTCGTTGTGTCGTGGGTTACAACGAACAGAATTTGAACAACAGCAAAACATTATGCTGAAACATTTCCATCAAACATGACGTCAAATACGAAGTCCGCATTCCAGAACGGTTTCATCAAATGACTGGCACAACTCGCCTGAAAACTGATTAGACAGTTCAGCACTGATATAATTCTTCAGCACTGATAAAAATAAAAAGTCATGTGACTAGTAACTAGGGCCTCCCGTCACCTAGACCGTTCGCCAGATGCAAGTCTTTCAATTTGACCCCACTTCGGCAACTTGCGCATCGATTGGGATGAAATGATGATGATTAGGACAACACAACACCCAGTCCCTGAGCGGAGAAAATCTCCGACCTAGCCGGGAATCGAACCCGAGCCCTTAGGACTGACATTCTGTGGCGCTGACTACTCAGCTACCGCGGGCGGACTTGAGCACTAATGTGACATGCGAAAAGATATTATGGTAAAGTTACACACACAACAGATACGTAACGAATTATAGTTCTATAGTGAACAGACGCACACTGCACAGAGAGTCGTCAAGAGATGTGGAAATGTGTCTGACTGACACGTCGTAGTAAATGAAATTATTTTATCTTTGTTACACACTAGACTGTTTCGGGAACATTTGTAAATTTAGCCATCGAACTGTTTCCGTAATTCTGAGATAAGGCGCTATAATTCTTGCACACGGAACAGTCGAATTGCCGCTGGTTTAATTATTCAAATGGTTCAAATGGCTCTGAGCACTAAGGGACTTAACATCTGAGGTCATCAGTCCCCTAGAACTTTAGAACTACTTAAACCTAACTAACCTAAGGACATCACACACATCCATGCCCGAGGCAGGATTCTAACCTGCGACCGTAGCGGTCGCACGGTTCCAGACTGAAGCGCCTAGAACCGCTCGGCCACTCCGGCCGACTGTTTAATTATTAGAGCTTTCCGTGTAAACACTTCACCGTTATACTATGTCCATGAATTGAGTTGACAGAGAAGACTAAGGAGAAGAAGAAGTAAAAGTAAAGCGAAAGGAAAAGGTGAACGTGCCTAGAGATTAATGTCCCGCTGGCAACAGGTCCATTAGAGACAGAGTACAAGCTCATATTGGAAAAGAATGAGGCAGGAATTAGGCAGCGAAGTTTTTGATGGAAGTATCCTGTTATTCGCTTGAAATGTTTTACAAAAGCCGCTGGAAACTTAAATGACGATGACCTCTCGGGGATTTCAGCATCTTAACAGCCACATGTTCCAGTATCTACAAGTATCTACATTGTCTCAGTTATCGTATTTCATACCATTCTGTATCTCGTCACACACCTTTTACACCTACATTGACAAATTCTAATCCACCTATACTCTTGAATAACTATATTGAACACAGTCAGATCTTCCAGTGACGGCGAATGTAATATTTCTCCCGTAAATTTGGATTCGTATGTCTCTTTGTGACCTCCAAATTCGCTAATCCTAACCTAAGGCCTCACCTATGCCAACACATATCACATTTCTCTGTTTTCCAGGCCTCCTTTGCTAGGGTAGCTTTAATTACCTCCCACGCTCAGATATAGAACCATCTATACTTTCAAGATGTAACCTTCCATATTTGTCCTATCCCAAATGAAGACTATAATTTCTCTTTTTCCTTTTTAGCTTCAATCCTATCCACTTACTAATACCTAAGTGCCATCTAACACTTAATTCCTTAAACGTTTACCATATGTTTTTGAATTCAACATATTTTTTAGTCTTGTCGGAAAGCAATTTCCTTGTGTAAGGGTTTCAGAGGATCTCATCGCGATCACATCTATAGGTCACAAATATATCACGCTATGTATCTCATCGTCACTGTTTTATCTTAATTGATATGTCTTCCAATGTTTTTAAATAACTGTAGAAGAGATGCAGCGTGGGTGCCCCTGGGTTTGTCCTAGTGACTGGAAATGTAAATCCGAATTCAATAACCAACCCTCACTATTCACAGTCTAGTGCGTATGCACAAACTATCAACACAATACTTGTATGACACTGCTGTAGCTGTCCAGCCTTACACATTTGTACACACTCTTTATACCCGCAGTCTCTGCAATATTTCCGTCACCAATAGCAGAAATCCATCTCGAGGCATATCATCGTCTTCTCCATGTAAACACTGAAGAAGAATAATCAACGATTTCACGACAGGGAGCTAGAGATAAAACTGTATTCAAATGGTTCAAATGGCTCTAAGCGCTATGAGACCTAACATCTGAAGTCATCAGTCCCCTAGACATAGAACTACTTAAACCTAACTAACCTAAGGACTTCGCACACATCCATGCCTGACGCAGGATTCGAATCTGGGACCGTAGCAGCAGCGCCGTGCCGGACTGAAGCGCCTATACCCCCTCGGCCACAGCGGCCGGCGATAAAACTGTATTCTACTGATCGAAGGTGATGTATCAAATACAGGACGTATCATTATTAATGGAGTAAACACATACAGTTGAAAGTATACGTTACTAGAAGCAAAAATTTTGTCTCAGTAAATTGCGATATAATTACGACTTTGTGGGTACCAGCCACCACTGGCTCGATTCTGTGTAAACATCATCACAGTGAGAAAGAGGTAACAGTACTGTACAAAATTAAGAAAAGTTTTTAGAGGCACTTTGGTAGAAGTGCAGGTGTTCTGAATGAACGTGGAAATAGTTACATGACTGTACTTGTAGGAGACATTCAAAGCGTCATTACTGTACCCGGATGCAGGTCTGTACCTGTCGCCGCAATGACTATCGAATCCTTTCAAACACGCCTGAATCATTCTGAAATTCTTGAAAAGCATTGACAAGTGTCAGCTACAATTTTAATATCATGTCAACCTTGGTAGCATACCCTACACCTTTAAGACGACCCTAAACACAGAAATCCATAGTGTTCAGATCAGGTGATCTTGGAGGCGATGGTAAAAGTCCTCCTTGCCAAGTACATCTTTGGCCATATCTGCACGTTAAATGTCGTCTCACCATAGAAGCAAAATTTGCCGGAGCTCCATCATGTATGTACCACATCTGGCGTTGCTCTAATGAAACATCCTCAACCAATCCTGCCTGCAAGATGAAGCCTCAGAAACCGAAGGTAATTCCGTCCAGTGAGTCTGTTTGGTAACATGTGCGCCTCAATAACCCGGTCACGTAACATCCCTAAATACACAGTCAATGAGAAACGTCTCTGATGTGGAGACACACGCATAACATCTTGGTTGGAGCCGAGATGAATCAAAACGTGGGAACTGTGATACAAATGAACACTGCTCTACCTGCAAATAAAATTTTACTGCGGAACACAGGATTGCCGACAGACATTTAACTCGTTGGAGGTGACACGGGTACACCGCATAGCGATGAATTATTCTTGAAACACTACTGTGACTCGTTCCAGGAATTTTTGTGTCATGCCTCTTTTGCGAGATTCCTCGAGAGTGTTCGACTGTTCCCAGCACCCCATATTCGAGCACAGGTGTAATTCTTGCAGACCTAACCGCTCTCGTAGCATCTTCAAAACTCCCAGTTTCTCGGAGGCATTGATGCACCATTGTAAACGTTCGATTCTCCCGTGCCTTCGGACAGTGTATGCTTCGTGGCATAAACGTGCATCCTCCCGTGCATTGCCGTTAGCCCTGTCATACCTGAAGTGCATATCCGCATACTCTTCGTTACTGTAACGCTCCGTGTTACCAGCATCACTCATACAACAGAACTCACTCTCCGCAAACAACTGACAAGAGCACTCTGAGTACTAAACTGTCATATCCATTTTTTTTTTACCTTTCCACGTCTCAAAAATGTAAACTAGGACCAAATCACAGACCGGAATGCAGTGTTTACACAGAATCAGGTCAGTAGTGGCTGGTAATCACAAAGTCGCAATCACCTTGCACACGGTTCGTATGCGGACCCATGTCTACTGAGACTTTTTTACTTCTAGTATCGTGTACTTTCAACTACATGCACTTACGCTATTAATTATGGTATACCCTGTATGTACATTGTAAGTCGGTTCTAAATTAAGTAAACATAAAAGCTCCATCTTTAACAGGTTTCTCAATGAACACTGTCAAATGTCACACCAATGCAGCACCTAAAAGATCGTGGACAAGTAGAGGAATTATGTATCATCTTGCAGGAAAATAGAAACATACTATGCTGACATAAGAAGCCGCTCGATATTGCAAGAAATACTGTTATACAATCAGCAAATGACGTCAAAGAGTATACACTTCGTACTAAGAAAAAAAAAAAAAAAAACAAAGTGGAATTATACGGATTGTGCAATGTCAAAAGGAAAGGTAAGAGATCCATTATGAGAACAGATACTCTGCTTACTAAAGAAGATAATATTTGTCAGCATGTCCACGTTCACAGTTGAGGGGCCAGCGCGTTTGACTGGTGTGCGGAAGTTCTGGGTTAGATTTCCGGTACAGCAAGGCATATTTCTTTAGTGGGAGTACAGGAACAGGATGCACACACCCTCCTGAAGTAAACAGTGAGAGCTCCAAGGCTGATGACGGCCGGGAGAGCGATGTGCTAACCTCAAGCCCTCCCCCACGCCGCCTTTAAATGATGCCATAAAGCAGAAGATAACACGATTGTCGGTCAAGACTGCATGGCCCATCAGGGAAGCAGCATGACATCAACATGAGAGGCACCAGGCGTAACGCCTTCTTCTGAGAAACGGGTCCAAGTCAACAGCATACCGTGTGCTTTCTTATATGAATCTGGACAATTCGTTTCCTTAGGTGATGTATTTACAATGGTGCCAGGTAGAAGAGTTAATTAAATTTGTTATTTGCTACTGGTGCAGTCAAGTGTGCCAAACTGTATTCAGATATACTAATTGAAGTAATCAACTTTTGTGTGACATTTATAATCAATAAAATTAAAAGATTTAGTGCATTAGGTGCAAGAACCCAATTAAAGTAGATTCACAATTACTTTGACTTCCACAGCACTTGTCCATTTTCAACCGCGGTTAGATTGATGGTAACTACCTAATCCTTTAAGTCCAAGTGTTTAAACCAGAGCCGGCCGGGGTGGCCGAGCTGTTCTAGGCGCTACAGTCTGGAATCGCGCGACCGCTACGGTCGCAGGTTCGAATCCTGTCTCGGGCATAGGTGTGTGTGATGCCCTTAGGTTAGTTAGGTTTAAGTAGTTCTAAGTTCTAGGGGACTGATGACCTTAGAAAAGTCCCATAGTGGTCAGAGCCATTTGACCCATTTGTTTAAACCAGAACTAAGACATAAAAGCAATAATATGCAAATCCTATAAATTACAGCCTTAGGATTAGTTTTCTGGCTGTTATTTCTCAGTGATTTTGAAACAAACGGAACGTTGCCATGTGGATTTCTATAAGAACTCTATATTGTATATCTATGCTAGGCAGTGATCAGGCACTGTACTTTGAGTGTCCTCCTGAAGAAAGCAGCGTTTACATCTACATCTAAATCTACATAGATACTCCGCAAGCCACCGTATGGTGCGTGGTGGAGGATACCCTGTACTACTAGCCACTTCCTTTCCTGCTTCACTTGCAAATAGAGCGAGGGAAAAACGACTGTCTATATGCCTCCGTACGACGCCTACTCTCTTTGATCTTATCTTTATTGTCCTTACGCGAAATGTACACTACTTGCCATTAAAATTGCTACACAAAGAAGAAATACAGGTGATAAACAGGTATTCATTGGACAAATATTAACTAGAACTAACATGTGATTACATTTTCACGCAATTTGGGTGCATAGATCCTGAGAAATCAGTACCCAGAACAACCACCTCTGGCCGTAATAACGGCCTTCATACGCCTGGGCATTGAGTCAAACAGAGCTTGGATGGCTAGTACAGGTACAGCTGCCCATGCTTCAACACGATACCACAGTTCATCAAGAGTAGTGACTGGCGTATTGTGACGAACCAGTTGCTCGGACACCATTGACCAGACGTTTTCAATTGGTGAGAGATCTGGAGAATGTGCTGGCCAGGGCAGCAGTCGAACATTTCCTGTATCCAGAAAGGCCCGTACAGGACCTGCAACATGCGGTCGTGCATTATCCTGCTGAAATGTAGGGTTTCACAGGGATCGAATGAAGGGTAGAACCACGGGTCGTACATCTGAAATGTAACGTCCACTGTTCAAAGTGCCGTCAATGCGAACAAGAGGTGACCTAGTAGATGGTGTCGGAAGTTCCATGCGGCTATTCGCGGATGATGCTGTAGTATACAGAGAAGATGCAGCATTAGAAAATTGTAGCGAAATGCAGGAAGATCTGCAGCGGATAGGCACTTGGTGCAGGGAGTGGCAACTGACCCTTAACATAGACAAATGTAATGTATTGCGAATACATAGAAAGAAGGATCCTTTATTGTATGATTATATGATAGCGGAACAAACACTGGTAGCAGTTACTTCTGTAAAATATCTGGGAGTATGCGTGCGGAACGATTTGAAGTGGAATGATCATATAAAATTAATTGTTGGTAGGGCGGGTACCAGGTTGAGATTCATTGGGAGAGTGCTTAGAAAATGTAGTCCATCAACAAAGGAGGTGGCTTAAAAAACACTCGTTCGACCTATACTTGAGTATTACTCGTCAGTGTGGGATCCGTACCAGATCAGTCTGACGGAGGAGATAGAGAAGATCCAAAGAAGAGCGGCGCGTTTCGTCACAGGGTTATTTGGTAACCGTGATAGCGTTACGGAGATGTTTAATAAACTCAAGTGGCAGACTCTGCAAGACAGGCGCTCTGCATCGCGGTGTAGCTTGCTCGCCAGGTTTCGAGAGGGTGCGTTTCTGGATGAGGTATCGAATATATTGCTTCCCCCTACTTATACCTCCCGAGGAGATCACGAATGTAAAATTAGAGAGATTAGAGCGCGCACGGAGGCTTTCAGACTGTCGTTCTTCCCGCGAACCATACGCGACTGGAACAGGAAAGGGAGGTAATGACAGTGGCACGTAAAGTGCCCTCCGCCACACACCGTTGGGTGGCTTGCGGAGTATAAATGTAGATGTAGATGTAGATGTAGACGTGTAACCAATGGCACCCCATACCATCACGCCGGGTGATACGCCAGTATGGCGATGACGAATACACGCTTCCATTGTGCGTTAACCGCGATGTCGCCAAACACGGATGCGACCATCATGATGCTGTAAACAGAACCTGGATTCATCCCAAAAAATGACGTTTTGCCATTCGTCCACCCAGGTTCGTCGTTGAGTACACCATCGCAGGCGCTCCTGTCTGTGATGCAGCGTCAAGGGTAACCGCAGGCATGGTCTCCGAACTGATAGTCCATGTTGCTGAAAACGTCGTCGAACTGTTCGTGTAGATGGTTGTTGTCTTGCAAACGTCCCCATCTGTTGACTCAGGGATCGAGACGTGGCTGCACGATCCGTTACAGCCATGCGGATAAGATGCCTGTCATCTAGACTGCTAGTGATACGAGGCCGTTGGGATCCAGCACAGCGTTCCGTATTACCCTCCTGAAGCCACCGATTCCATTCTGCTAACAGTCATTGGATCTCGACCAACGCGAGCAGCAATGTCGCGATTCGATAAACCGCAATCGCGATAGGCTACAATCCGACCTTTATCAAAGTCGGAAACGTGGTGGTACGCATATTTCTTTTTTGCACGAGGCATTACAGCAACGTTTCACCAGGCAACGCCGGTCAACTGCTGTTTGTGTATGAGAAATCGCCGGCCTCGGTGGTCTCGCGGTTCTAGGCGCGCAGTCCGGAACCGCGCGACTGCTACGGTCGCAGGTTAGAATCCTGCCTCGGGCATGGATGTGTGTGATGTCCTTAGGTTTGTTAGGTTTAAGTAGTTCTAAGTTATAGGGGACTGATGACCACAGCTGTTAAGTCCCATAGTGCTCAGAGCCATTTGAGCCATGAGAAATCGGTTGGAAACTTTCCTCATGTCAGCATGTTGTGGGTGTCGTCAACGGCGCCAACCTTGTGTGAATGCTCCGAAAAGCTAATCATTTGCATATCACAGCATCGTCTTCCTGTCGGTTACATTTCACGTTTGTAACACGTCATCTTCGTGGTGTAGTAATTTTAATGGCCAGTAGTGTACGTGGCGGCTGTAGAATCGTTCGGCAGGCATCCTCAAATGCCGGTTCTCTAAATTTTCTCAATAGGGCTCCTCGAAAAGAACGTCGCCTTCGCTCAGTAATTTTAATGGCCAGTAGTGTACGTGGCGGCTGTAGAATCGTTCGGCAGGCAGCCTCAAATACCCGTTCTCTAAATTTTCTCAATAGTGCTCCTCGAAAAGAACGTCGCCTTCGCTCTAGTTATTCCGATTTGAGCTCCCGAAACATCTCCGTGACACTTGCCTGCTTTTCGAACCTAACGGTAACAAATCTAGCAGCCCGCTTCTGAATTGCTTAAATGTCTACCTTTAACCCGACCTGGTACGATCCTAAACACTCGAAGAGTACTCAGCAATAGGTCGCACTAATCTCCTATATGTGGCCTCCTTTGGATCTTTTAGTCTTTTCTTCCGTTTATACTAGCTTCCTTTTGCTTTGTTGATCTGTTTATTTTTCTTCAACTTATCTTGTAACAGTTCAGTACTGAATGGGCTCGACGGTATTATCGTTGCCTGGTCCTTTCTTTGACTTTTCTTTCTCTTTTGTTTTTGCTGGCCTAATTTTTATTGTGGCAAAGGTATGACGAGTCTTTGACTTAATGTAAAACATTACTACTGTGTTGCCATTTCGTTTACATTAATGACGAATGGGCCTACATTTTTGTCATTGTCACTCACTTCTCCTTTATGCACAGGTCCATTTTCATCGGTATCTGTTCTTTTCTTGTAGCATCTATTAGCTGTTGCATAGCTTGGGAATCCATGACTGTTTTCTTAAATAATTTGGCGGCATCTCGACATACAACTGTAATAGAAGAACACACCTCTGCACTAATGCCATAGTATGCTTGTTTTATGGAATACTTTTGTAATTGAAGAAAGATGAATATATTGTAAAAATTTCTCGGACAAAGTGGCTAGATCCAGTGGGTCACTTTGCGCTGTCAGGTGCCGGCTGGACGCAGTTACGCTAATTGTTGTCTGAATACGAGATTAAGTTACTTAGGTAATGCATAAAGACATGGTTTCGAAGGCTAAAGTACAGCGTTTTACCAGCCCTGTAGCAATTAACTGCCACAATATATATATTTTAATGCATGTAGATGAATTTGCCACTTAAATTACATCAGACATATCGAACACACAAAATATTCCACTGGGCTAGCGGTTGTAACTATCACCGCGAAACTCCATGACAAATACCAAAGAAGTCTCTTTGAATACTTTTAAATGTTCCCCACTAGGCCGCAGCACTCTCCAAAAGGATAAAAGAAAGCGGCCACTTTAACCGCCCTGGCCACTATAGCCGCCCTTATCCCAGGCTTCCAGAGCGATTTAAAGTGGAAATGCCATATACAAATACGTATATCAAAGGCAGACATTTGTTAGAATAATCCTAATGAAACTTAATTAATACGACGAAGCGACGAAGGTGGTAGCTTACAAAATCCCCGTTCGTCCGATTCTTCAGTATTTTTCCCTCGCTTTGTTTGGGAGTGGTACAGTTAAAGAAATTAGTAGCGGTACAGGGTGCACTCCGCTACGCACGATATGGTGGCTTGCGGAGTATGTATGTAGGCGTAGATGTAGATGACTCCTGCTTAAATGAAATAAGAAAAGGAATACTCAACGGGGCAGGGGTCCAGTGAAGTGCAAGAAGTAGCTTCTCGGAGAATACAGTGAAAGAAACAAGGACACCGAATGTTTGTATGGCAACGAAAGCTCTTCTGATTCTAAGGACAATGAAGGTTGGAGTAGGTGCTTCTATTACATATAGTGTTCTCATGAAGAATGTGCTGCTTATGTCAAGGATGATGTATATTTGCGTGAATGATGTATTAAATATTGAACTTTTAAATTTAATTTGACTTATAACATATGACAAGAGTTATTGTGTAACTTTGAAAATAAAGACTATTAGCATTTTGCATATTTTGGTATATTATAAATATATTCAAATATTTTTTCTCAGATTCAGATGTATTTCATTCTATAGATTACTCATTTAACAATCTTTTTCTATTCAATGTGCCCAAAATTTTCATCTGAAATTAGTTTTCCTTTTGTCTGTCTCTGTTTACCCTACCTACATCTTCATATATACTCCGCTAGCCACCAAGAACGGTGTGTGCATTACTACTGCGACCAACGATAAACTGCTGCAAGAGTTGAAGCACAGTCTTTCGCGTAATCTATAAGGATTGATACAGGTATGGCAATGGCATCAGGTGCAGTAGCCCTCGCTCTGTCTGTAGAGTTATTTATTGCGGTGGCTGCATCTCGTGTAAATGTCTCGTATTTTAGCAGTTCGTGCGGCACATGTTCCACTCCACAGTCCATTTAAACTGCAGAGTTTTTCAGGAGCAACGCTGACGGCAGCTCTTCTGGTACGAACTTCAATAAATATCGACATTGGATCTCAGATTCGGAGAAAAACGATTCCTGTCACGCCGTAAAAAAGGGATTTAACGAATCTGCGCGGAGCGGACAGTCGAAGAATCAGTTTTCTCAAAGCTAAAGAATGTGTTGGCGCGTGGGGCTCGTTAGATCAATGACGAGGCAGCGACCATTAGCGTTTCCGCAGTCGGGGTCGCCGTAATCAAAGTCGCTCCGTCCCCATTCTCTTTTCCTGTATTTGTTGTTCACTGTAAAACATGTTGTATTCTCTCTCTAGCGCAGCGGTTCTGGAACAACACTGCCTAGGAAACCCGAGATTCTGATGAAAGCGTACACCAGTTATAAGCCTAACGTAAAAAAAAGAAACAAAAATTGATTCTTTCGAGTGCATGTTTCTAACGATGAGTGAATTTGTAGCCATATTAGTGTAACATTCCAAAAATATAATGAGGGTTTTCAGTGATCAGTAAAAGTGAAGGCAAGGACGGCCAATCACGACTTCCTAGCCAGACGTGCAGCACCTTTTCCCTTTCGACAAAACTGAATAGTGACAATTTACAATGAATTTTATCGTTGTTCCGTTGATGCTGAGCACTGTAGCTGCCTTGTTCTTTTGGAAGTGTCCCTTCAAATCGTCACCGACAGATTACTGAAAGCTGGGTTGAGATTGAAATGGTTCAAATGGCTCTGAGCACTATGGGACTCAACATCTTAGGTCATAAGTCCCCTAGAACTTAGAACTACTTAAACCTAACTAACCTAAGGACATCACACACACCCATGCCCGAGGCAGGATTCGAACCTGCGACCGTAGCAGTCCCGCGGTTCCGGACTGCAGCGCCAGAACCGCACGGTCACCGCGGCCGGCGGTTGAGATTGAAATTTCATAAACAGCCCACTTATGAGATCTCGATGTGTCATGGGTCCTTTACCGCTGACAGCTTACCACAGACTACAGACACTAGTATGGTGTAGAGACTGTCAGTTCGGAATCTGAGTGGCATTCTGTGGTGTTCAGAAATGAGTCTCAATCCTGTTTGTGCCAGTCAGATGGGAACAACGTGTTGGTAGACGACTAGTGGAAGTTAACAAGAAGTAGCGATTCTCGAGGACCATACCTCTCCAAACAGTGGAGTCATTGTGTGTGGAGGTATTGGATATGACAGCGGGACTGATTTGGCAGCTGCTGTAGGGTGGTTGAATACTCGTCAGTATGTGTTTCAGAAATGGTTCAAATGGCTCTGAGCACTATGGGACTTAACATCTGAGGTCATCAGTCCCCTAGACTTAGACCTACTTAAGCCTAACTAACCTAAGAACATCACACACATCCATGCCCGAGGCAGGATTCGAACCTGCGACCGTAGCAGCAGCGCGGTTCCGGACTGTAGCGTCTAGAACCGATCAGCCGCAATGACCAGCCTTAGTGCATGTCTATGATACGATGAGAAGATGTATACTTTCGTACTAGCTTCTATCCAGCAATATTCATGAACTGAAGTAGCGTGTTGTGTGGGCTTCGCGAAACATTATTCAACATGACATTCGCAGGCTGTTTTCTTCCATGTCACAACGAATAAAACAATGTATTCATGCCAGTGGGGGGATACACACGTACCAATGTTCATGATAGACATCAGTTCCGAATGGGATGAATGAACAATCATTTATTGTGAATATCACCCAACTGCATTACTCTTTAAATGGTTTTTATTTTAGAAATAACTTACTTTGAGCCCATTACGGCATATTGCTATAGTCAGGTGTTCTTACAGGAAATATTGCTGCCATGTCCTGGCTTTTTTTAGAATTATTAGTTTGTTCTTAGCTGTACGTTGGAGACATACATCTGATTTTAGTCTGTTTTTATGTATGCTGTTCTTATCTTGACAGCAGAATTCGCCAGGCGTTGGATTTTTCACCCTCTAAATGAGACTGTGAGGTGGGATTAGACTGTCGTGTGAGAGGTTAGTTTTACCCTACTGATGACTGTGTCGTTGCAGTAGTAACCATGCTCAGTACGAGAGGAACCGCAGGTTCGGACATTTGGTTTACACACTCGGCCAAGTGGCTATTGGTGCGAAGCACCATCCGTTGGATTAAGCTTGAGTGGCTGTAACTGTCAAGGGAACGACAGAATACATAACAACCGAGTAAGTCAGATATACGTCTCCAACGTATATCTAAGGAGAAACTAATAATTCTAAAATACAGATAGGTCATGGCAGTACATGCAAGAGCACCTGATGATGGCAATATGTCGAAATGGGCTTATCATGAGTGATTTATAAAATAAAAACCATTTAAAGAGCAGTGCAGCTGGCTGATATTCAAAATAATCATGCCATCAGAGGACATGTTCACCACTGCGGGCTCCAAAGAACAAAAGTATAATCATTTAATACCCATTATGCGATGAACATCTCTACCAACTTTGAAAAAAGTCGGAGTAGCGTTTCATGGTGCAGCACTTACTATTTCCATCAGTGTATGAAGTTGCATTCTGTAGCTATACAGCACAGCACCCAACAAGTCAACGTGTTGCAATTAAAAGTGCAATTAACTTATTTTAATTGAAAATCGTGATTCTAATTTAAAGTTAATATTTTCTTTTATAAGAGTTTCCGTTCGATGGTCGTACAGTTTAGAATCGGTGTGACAATCGGGAAGAGTCGCCATGAACATTGAGGCATCATCCTACCGTCGCACCAGCTTGAAGATATGCTTTTGGTAAAACATCCGTGTTCTGCTGCATGAAGTATTCCGTAACTGTCTGCAGCGTATCCTCGTCCGACAGGAATCGTCGACTATTCAAGGCCTTTTTTAAGGGAACGAAGGAGCGATAATCGAATATAGAGAGATCAGGGCTATGGGGCGCGTGCATGAGGGTCTCACGCTTGGGTTGACGTAACTACTGCCTTACATTTGATGGGACATGCATTATCATGAAGCAGCACCACCCCTTGTCGCTCACCATTCCACAACTGTGGTTCTCGACAGACGTGCTACTCAATATACGTTCTTCATTCTCCGATGGATATCTACCGGTGTCTGACCTCCGGCAACCAAGGAAAGAATAACAGCATGTTGGCCCTGTCTGGACGTATTTGGTAATAACGTCGCCGTAGTTCACGTTTCCGCATTTACCATATGCATGTCAGGAAAACACGAATGCCACATTAATTCCTTGTCTCTGTCCACAGCACGTGGTCTTACCGTAGCGTTCTCGCTTCACGTGCAAGGGGTCCCGGGTTCGATTCCCGGCGGGATCAGGGATTTTTCTCTGCTTGGTGATGACTGGGTGTTGTGTGTCTTTCATCATCATTGACGCAAGCAAGTTGCCGACGTGGCGTCAACTAAAAAGAACTTGCAATACGGCGGCCGAACTTTCCCGCATGGGACCTCCCGGCCAACAATGCCATACGATCATTTCATTTCATTTTTCTTGCCTATATTTCGGTGCTTATAAACCCACATCGGAGTTGCGCTATGTGGCAGACACGCCGCAGCAAAGCCTTCAAACTGAAACTTTCTGATTGCCCTTATACTTCGTCCAATTTTGAAATAACATCAGACTCCTGACAAACTACAGAGAACTTATACACTATTTTAATTAACATAATAAATCTCCAGTGTAACCTTTATTTCACTTTGTTTCATAATTTTCGCTGTGTGTTAAATTTGTTATATTCTTGTGAGATCTCCACATATACCATGCACTGGTCTCGTCCAGCCATCCGTATTTAGGTTATCTGTGGCATCCCTAAATTGCTTAACGACCTATGTTCTTCCTCATCTTTCACAAAATTTCGTCTTTTTCTCCTTCTCTAATGACCTCGTCGTTGACGCGATACAAGATATTAACTCTTCACACTTTTTAGAAAAAATATTATCCCCAATTTTTTGTCTTTGGCTTCCGTTGTTCAGGCTTTCCGGAAGTGTATTTAATTTTCATGATCTCAGGATGTTCTATAAGCCACAGATTCTGTTAGCACTCTCACATCAGACAAGCTATAAATACAATGAATTGTGAGGTTACTGCTCACTTTACTGTTGACTGCTGTTGGAGCGAGTCCTGGCCTTTAATTCTGTGCTCGCAGTTTAGAGAGAAATAAGCATCTGTACTGATATTGGTCTCTACATTTCTGGTTCATAAGGCAATGCCGTTTTTAGTGGGTGGTCAAATGTTGTGTCAAGGGATGCATAGTTACGGTAGTCAGCTGTACGTCAATTTAGTTGTAAAAACCTCTCATGTGTAGTACGTTGTGTGTGAAACAACAGCATATAACACTGCTGAAGTAACCGGTCCCTGTTTTTTCACTGACATCATGCCCCACGTTCCGGTTCTAGGCGCTACAGTCTGGAACCGCGTCACCGCTACGGTCGCAGGTTCGAATCCTGCTTCGGGCATGGAAGTGTGTGATGACCTTAGGTTAGTTGGGTTTAAGTAGTTCTAAGTTCTAGGGGACTGATGACCTCAGATGTTAAGTCCCATAGTGCTCAGAGCCATTTGAAGTATTTTTTGTATGAAGTTGTAATGCCGTAAAAAAAAGGCACGCATGGAGAAGCCGCCGAGACTGAATGGGCAGCCGCACAAGAAAGCAGGTGAGGAGGGCGTCTGATCGGTTCGGAAGCTGCCAGCAGAAGAGAGCGAACAGTGTGTCAGCTCCCGGCAGCTGGCCGCGGTTCCACCCCCACTTAACCACTTCCAAGCCTCCCTATTGGTAAGTCAGATCGTAAGACACGCAGTTCGGTAGCGTTACCTCGTCAGCAACACATGAGTTTAGCCGCTCATGGTTCAACACATGAGTTTCAGGGTGGCTCTGTCCGGTTTTGGGCAACGTGACTGAGACGCTGCAACTTACCACCAGGCAGTAGGCACTGACGAACATCAAGTGAAAAAATAAAAATCAAACTTCATACTAATAAATCCATTCAGCATCGGCCCCCACTGTACAATATATTTCAGGTTTATTCACTTCCATAATAAGGCAAGTAAGTCTAGGCTTCTAATTTTTATCAATGGTTAAAGTGTTCCTGATTGAAATGACCTGTATACAGGTTGTAACAGAAAGATATGGCCAAACTTTCAGGAAACATTCCTCACAAATAGAGAAATAAAATGCGTTGTATGGACATGGATCCGGTAACGCTTTAGTTCCACTTTTGGTAGAACACATTTTTTGCTTCTCTTTATAATCGCATTAATCGTGGGAAACACACAGAAATAGAACGTGCCAGTATAACATGAAACTTTTTTTGTTTGTTTGTTTATTTACAAAATGTTCCATTACACACTATTTGTAATACTACGTGTATGGATTGTGTGTGTGTGTGTGTTTTTGTTGTATGATGGTGATGATAGAAGGGAGAGGGTGAAAACCGGTGCCGGCACATAGCTTACTCCTTGCTAATAGCACGAAGGGGGCCGTAAAACTTAACGTCCCCATCTGGCGGGCGGATCACCATCAACAGTGTTACATGCCCTTACCACATGGAACAAAGCGGTAAGGTTCGGCATTTAAACCAGGACTTTGGCGCAAAGTCTGGTGATCAGGAAGCGTATACCATCTCTCCTCCCCTTGCCGGCCAAATACTAGCAGTGAAGGTTTTTTCCTCCACCTGGATTCGAACCATCTTACCGCCGGGTCGAGGCGCCACCGCACAAGAATGCGCTAGCGACCTCGGCCACGAAGGTGGGTGCATGAAACGCTTTCTGACATGAAATGCGCAAAAAATAGTCTATTTGTTACGTTTGATTAAAATGTACAGCAAGCTGTAATTCGTGTGTTCTCCACCAGAGGTTGTTGTTTCAATTGAACGCAGGTAATGCTGACATTTGACTTACTTCAAATCTTATGTTGACATGCGAGAAACTTTATTGCTCTACTAGCAACAAAGACATATCATCAACCGCTCAGTGTTCATCGCATACTTTGTTTCCGGTGCAGTTCAATCAAAGCGTATTCAAATGCGGAGATGGCACATGCCTATTTGCTGTGTGGATGGTAATGGTAATGGTGTTCAACGTTAATATTGGGAGAGATTTCCGGAACGACGGAGCCGCGACAGAGGGACGTTTCAATCAATTGATCGACGCCTTGGGGAGGCGACTGGGGGAGGCCTGGAAGCGAGAGAACACATCAGCTGGAGGAGGAACTTCTTCTGGCTGTTGACGACAGCCATAGAGTCAGTGTAAGACGATGAGCCATAACATGTAATGTTGATCACATAACTGTCTGGAGAATGCTACATGAGAACCTGCTGTATCCGTATCATGTGCAGAAACTGAATTCTAACTTGAAAATAAAACTTTTTCGGACCTATACACGTATTACAAATTTTAATTCTCTAAGCGTGAGGAAAGTTTACTGAAAGTATATACCTTTCTGTTACACCATGTATGTTCGATCATGCTCAAAAACATTCGATCAACCTGAATAGCGTTTCGCCTGATTTGAATGGTCGTCCTATAACGCAGCTGTCTTGCAGGTACTTTGATCACTTTTCGGTATCGTCGTTTGTCTATAGAAAATGGTTACCACGAGTGACCTCTAGCCACGCGGGGTGGTCGTGCGGTATTAGACGTCCTGTCACGGACTGCGCGGTCCCTCCCACCGGAGGTTCGAGTCCTCCCTTGGGCAGCCCGCATCTCGTGGTCGTGCGGTAGCGTTCTCGCTTCCCACGCCCGGGTTCCCGGGTTCGATTCCCGGCGGGGTCAGGGATTTTCTCTGCCTCGTGATGGCTGGGTGTTGTGTGATGTCCTTAGGTTAGTTAGGTTTAAGTAGTTCTAAGTTCTAGGGGACTGATGACCATAGATGTTAAGTCCCATAGTGCTCAGAGCCATTTGAGCCTCCCTTGGGCAGGGGTGTGTGTGTTGTTCTTAACATAAGATAGTTTAAGTATTGCGTAAGTCTAGGGACCGATGACCTTAGCAGTTTGGTCCCTTGGGAATTCACACACATTTGAACACTAGTGACCTCTACAGAACGAAGTTCTGTATGGCAATAACTCCTACTCTAAACAAATATCACGATAGTATAAATATCAGGAAACTCCTTAATGGAGAAGAGACAGTCCTTAACGCATGTAAACTCAAATTTCTTACAGTCAGTGACGTCTCTAACATGTTACCACTCTCATTAGTATATGAGACAATTAATGCCCATAACTCTAACACATAAATATTTCGTAATCCTCACTCAAAATTAAATTCATTTGAATGTAAGAGATTTTTCAAAATTATATGAATAAAAATTCTATGGTAATTCGAAGTATTCTTGTTTACTAAAATGTTTTTAAACACCCATTAACAATCATTCACTTGGAAAGTGGTTTTGTATAAGCTGGCTAATGAACTAACCAGTTCAAACGACCATTATTAGCAACCTCGAGCACTGTATCAACACCATCAACAAGTTATCACTAGTAATTTCATTGCATTCATGATAGCACGTGGATTTATGCACAATTCCGGTCACCTTTGGCCCTTGTTATCTAACACAAAGTGACATTAAAAATCATGATCCGATAGTTGAGCATATTTTTGAACTTTAAAAGACGTGACTAACAGCTTTGTTCTGGATATGGATTAAAAAATGGCTCTGAGCACTTTGCGACTTAACTTCTGAGGTCATCAGTCGCCTAGAACTCAGAACTAATTAAACCTAACTAACCTAAGTACATCACACACATCCATGCCCGAGGCAGGATTCGAACCTGCGACTGTAGCGGTCACGCGGTTCCAGACTGAAGCGCCTAGAACCGCACGGCCACACCGGCCGGCTGGATATGGATTAAAACCCACCAACTGTAGGGTATGCACCTAGGCAAAGCTTTTGTAACTGACCGAAACTCTAACACTGGACTGATTTTCATTGCTGACTAGGCATAAAGAGACGTGATATACTTAATTTTTAACTAATGTCAGTTAGTAGATCTGAATTTGAATTTAAATGCACAAAGTTTTTGTAATATCCTAAGACTCCTATCCAGCAACAATGATCCTTGTTAACTAACCACGAAAGATGGTTTTATTCACGAGTATCGCAAAGTGACGTAAAGTCTTGTGCTGGACGGGGATTCGAACCCAGCACCTAATTGGATTATCAATTAAGCGTCATCCGATGTTAGATATCGAATTTTGTCAGGAACAGCGAGATGTTTGATAGTGAAATGACGAGACAAATCAATAATTTCTGCCTTCCCGTGACAGGGGCCCAGCACCTATCACCTTTGTTTTTTAGTCAAGAACTGACGTTAAATGTAAGTTTATTTCACCGGTAGTGAGATGTGGACATATTTGACCCTGAACTAATGTGACGAAGAGTTCAGTGCTGACAGGGGATGCAGCCCCTCACATATCGTCTTTGGCTATACACGAAGAGACGTTAACCGTATACTTTTTCATCATTAGGTTTGGTTTGAAAGTGAAATGATGTGACGAAAAGTTATGGTTCTCACAGGGAGCCGAAACCGCCACATACCGTCATTGCTGTCTATGAACGGAGAGAATTATTTTCCACCAGCCGTTAGGTGTGCTTATGCTAGAGCTTGAAATCGCGTGATGAAAACTTCTGAGCCAGACCAGGATTCGAACCCAGACATGCACCTTACGTAGAGGCCTAGTTTATAATCTTCATCCAACAACGAACTCACGGGACTATACCGTCACGAAGGGATCAAATCCCTCTGATGGGAGTATCCTAATTCGAATCCCATTTCGGAACCAACATCTCAAATTCAAATAAAAGATTAAATAAGTGCCCTGAGAGGTTGTGTCGTGTCTGGTTCATGAACAAAATAAAATTTCGAGTCTAAGATAGGTTACTGGTGACAGATTTTCTACATGCCGCCACTTCCGTAGCCGGCTGCTGTGGCCTAGCGGTTTAAGGCTCTTCAGTCCGGAACCGCGCTGCTGCTACGGTCGCAGGTTCGAATCTTGCCTCGGGCATGGATGTGTGTGATGTCCTTAGGTTAGTTAGGTTTAACTAGTTCTGTGTCTATGGGACTGATGACCTCAGATGTTGAGTCCCATAGTGCTTAGTGCCATTTGAACCATTTCTTTCAACCCCCACTTCCGCCTCTGTCGTAGCCGGACCTAATCTTTAGTCGGTTGCGAAGGGAATTTGAAACCACGGTGCAATCGTAGGTTCTTCACTTAGCACAACCAGAAGTGGATAGGATTTGTTTATTCCTATGGAAAACAATCCCCTGAAGTGGGAATCGAATCCAGGCCTTTGATATACCAATCCAGCATCAGTTCACGAGATCACAAAGCTCGCCAATTTGCTTACTAATGATTTTCTCGTAATATAGGTGCGCCACAGTCGGTCAGAATTCAGCCCCTCCGACTCCCTGAAGTGGACATACTGTTCAGTACATTCATTTCCTTCTTCTAACCAGCTGTCTTGGCTACCAACGAGGACGTTCGACTTGATTCTCTAATCACTGAAATAAAATCACATAACGACCATTCACACAAACTGCCAACACTGTAGGAGCGGAAGTGGTGTTACATAAAATTTTAGTTACTGAACCCGATTATACAGTAATTTAATAAATAAAACCTCGTCTATTTGCTAACAGGACCAATCTGCTGAAAGCTCCGAGATAATTTACTTCATTGCGTAACCCACCAGTAATGCTATAACATTGTAAAAACATACTTATCAAAGAGCTTCTGACTGTCTGGTGTGAAGAGAACAGTTTCTGCTCGATCGACTGCCTGAAGCTAGCGAGCGTCACCCAGGTGACGGAAACACCTGCGCTTTGAATCTACGATCTAGAACAGACGTTTTTACACTCGCATTAGTAAGCATAAGATTATTTAATTCTGCAGTTTGGTTTTCAGAATGAAATATCTTCGATAACTGAGCAACATATGAGCTGGTAAATACTAAATATGCAATTTACCATTGCGGGCAGAATTTATCCCCAAACAGTAAGTTGTTACATAAATTAGAGTATTTATTAATAGTAATTTTTATTTGAGGTCTTGATTCGGTTCTTGTGATGACATATTGAACGCTGGATATTTGAAGAGTCTGCGTAGTGTTGTTTATGTGTTAAAAATGGAGCGTTAAACAGGAAAAGTTTAAAATTAGTGACGTTTTATTTTCTTTGTATTTAATGGAGAGGTGAAGGAAGCTCGAACATTTGTGCCGACCTACATCTGAAGTTATGGTCTGAGGTGCAATTTCGTGTGACAACAGGAACACTCTCAAGGTTATCCCACGCACCCTGACTGCAGAAGTGAACGTCCGTCTGGTGATTCGGCCTGTTGTGCTGTCATTCATGAACAGCATTTCACGAGGTGTTCTCCAATCGGATAATGCTCGCCCACATACCACTGTTGTAACCCAACATGTTCTACGGAGTGTCGAAATGTTGCCAGATCCGCTTCCACTCGAGCACATATGGGACCTCATCGGACGACAACGCCAGCGTCATCCACAAACAGCATAGAGCGTCCCTGTATTGACAGACCAATTGCAATATTCATGGAACTCCATCCCACAAGACATCCGCCACCTGTACAACACAATGTATGCCCGTTTGCATACTTGCATTCAAGGCTCCAACGGTTACACCGGTTATTAATCTACTAGCATTTCACATTTGCAATGGCTTATCTCGCGGTTACATTAAACTGTGGTCTTGCAATGTTAATCGCTTAAATATGTTACCTAGAGAAATGTATTACAGTAATTTCATTACTCTACGTTATTTATTTTCTGTGTTGTAATTTTTATCCGTCAGTGCTGCACTCTCACTTCATATTGAATCATTTCTGCAGGAATTACTCTCCACATTCAAGAATCTCAACAGCTGCTGCTCTGTCACAAAAGAGATAAAACGCTGCATTCCAGCGAGATTGGAACCTAGAACGAATGGAGAATTTTCTTTGCAGTGCGATGGTGTTCCCGCTGACCTAACAAGTAACGGCGGCATACAGTGCTCCCTCATTGTCGTAGTGATGTCTAAGAGAGCTAATTCGCAATGAAAAAACTTAAGTAGTTGTAGTTTCTGCGTGGAGTGGCCTTCTTGGACTCAAAATGTGCATTTCATAGTTAGATGGCACACCATAAGTGAAAATAGTTCAGGATATTGAATTGGAATACCGAGAAAACATCAAGTGAATTTAACAGGGTAATTCTGTGTTACTCCACGGAGTAACTCGATTATCGCAGTGTTGCCAGATGTATTCTGCAATGTCGGCAGTCTCCAATCATCCTCGCAGCAGGAACTAATAAGTTTTTACGGTCGACGTGAATTGTGAGCGGGATAGTAGACCAGGGGAAAGCTTGTTCTTGAGAGACGTTTTGGCCACAGCCAACAAATTGTCAGATACCTGAAATACGACAAGTGTAAGCAAATTCAACGAGAAAAGCATAAAATAAGAGCAGGGGAAATTAACTGGACGGTCCTCGTCGTCATAGCTGCCCTTATTTTGTTATTGTTTTAATTACTGGGTTATCAGAATATTTATATGAGGATTATCGAGGAGTAATTGTTATAACAGATTCCTATTTTAGAAGTAAGAAAGAAAATAACTTATCGCTCATTCTAAGGAGTGGCTCAATGACAGCAATTCATTACATAATACCAAATACATACTTGCTAACTGATAAAGGCTAAAAATGAAGTATATCACGTCACTTTATGCCTACTTAGCAATGAAAATCTGTCCTGTGTTCGAGCCGCAGACAGGCATGAAAATTTTTCTTTGTTGACATTACCTGTTTGTGCTGGGTTTTAATCCATATACGGAACACGCCATGTCCTTCAAAGTTCAGAGACAAGCACAACTAACTTCTTATGTCAAAAGTAGATTTTCAATGTCATTTTCTGTTAGATAACAAGGTGCCTTTCGAACTGCACATACATCCACGTCTCATCATGAATACAATGAATTTACTGGTGACACGTTGTTAATGGTAGACCGTTTGAAGCTGATAATCATGACTTTTCTAATTGATTGGTTTATTAAGCAGCAAGAGCAAGAATGCTTTGAATTATGATAGAATTTTCATTCAGACGTTCTTGAAAAATCTCTTATTCTCAAATGATTTTAATTTATTGTAAGGATTACGGAATGATTTATATGGTACAGTGACAGGTATAGTTGTCTCAGATACTAACGAGAGTGGTACACTTTAGAAACGCCACTTACTGGAATAAATTTGAGTTTACAAGCGTTAAGGACTATCTCATCTCGAATAAGGTGTTTTCCGAAATTTATAGTATCGTGGTATTATTTAGATGAGGTATTATTGCCATACAGAGAATTGGTCTCTTGTGGTCACTTGTGGTAACCAATTTGTATAGTGAAACGACTGTACCGAAAAGTGATTAAGGGAACTGAAAGACAAGGAAGTTACGTGGGCTGCATGCAAATCAGGCGTATCGCAGTTCAGTTCGTTCGAATACTTTTAGAATGACAGTACGTCATACTTCAGTAAGCTATTAAATATCAGCAGAATGTGTTAACTGAGATCGATGAGATGCTATTTTTAAATATGTTTTCACATGAATTTTAATTTAGTTTGTGATATTCTGGTTGTGACGCAGATACCGAGATATTACGTGTCTAATGATGGTACCACAGTGAAACTCGTATTAAAATGACACTGAAGTTCCTGTTTCTTATTGGCATTAGTTCTGCATGTTTTTGGTGTGCATTTGCTGACCTTAAGATGACTGTTCAATAGATAATTATTCTATGGAGATACGCGATCAACGTTCTGCCTTAAACGCTGTTCGAACACATTTCTCAGAAATGCTCGGTGCTGTAGCTGCTTTAGCTTACCATTTTGCCATCACGCATATTTGTCTCTGAAAGGAATATTATTATAACATACTTAATGTGAACATAAAGCAAAAAGAGCTCATTGCTGGAATTCTCAGAAGAGCACAAAATTCTCTTTAGTTAACACTACTCAAAGGAATGTGTTACGAATTGCCTCGGACAGAGTATTTAGAAATATCCACAGGAGATGAGATTAATCTGGAAGCGCCTTTGTTTGTTCAGTTCTTCGTTAAAATAAAGTCGTAAGCTATGTGTGTTACGATGTTCCCAAGTACATTGCTCTGCATAACTTAAGGACGAGCTAGATAAGGTACGTAACATATTAACTACTTAGTGAAACAGAAAGAAAGTGCGTCAGTATGTTGCTAAAGGTCACCCAGTCTTGTACAGAAAATTAGACTTCACCCGGCGTGAGGTCAGAATGACTATAGCGCTAAGCGAACCTGGCCCCGCAACACTTGGCAGCGGAAGGAACAGCCAAAGACAGTGTGTGTCAATCAGCGAGCAGTTACGGTGCACTGTAGTGGTGTTGTTGATTACAACATGTTCCGGAGGTAACATTTGGATCACTTCATACGGGGAAAGATCATCCGGAAATAAGAAGAGCGACACCAGGGAAGGTGGGGCAGTTGTCAGCACACTGGAATCGCATGCGCGAGAACTAAGAACAAAATCGGTATCCGCCCATCATGAGGTAGGTTTTCCGTCATTCCCCTAAAATCGCTCCAGGCAAATTCGGGGAAAGTCTCTTCGAAAGGACACTGCTGATTTCCTTCCCTTTCCTTGAAAGATTGCGAGTCTGTGCTCCGTCTCTAATGACCTCGATGTCGACGGGACGTTAAACCCTAACCTTCCTTCCTTCCTGGAAGGAGGACGAAGAGTCACGAGTGTAGCCCAAGAGTGTAGCATTGCTCACAGCGTTGTTTCACGTGTATGGAGCGTTCTGAACAACAAGGGCTGCTATCCGAAGGAGAGCAGGTGTTCGACCACGGTAAACTACTCCAGCAGATGCCAGCTTCATTGTACAAAAGGCAAGAAGTTACCCACGTCAGACAGCGAGTGCAACTGCAGCCACATTTAACAGAACTGCAAGGCAGACAATCTCACGCTCCACGGCGGCACCGGGAGTGCGTACGTGTGTTCTGTTTTCCTGAAGACCAGTACGTCGTGTGCCGCTGACACTCCCACATCGGCGGCACCGTCTACGATGGTGCCAAGAGCATAGGGACTGGACCAACGAGGAATAAGGCTCACTTGCTCTTCTCGGATTAGAGCGTTACGTGTGTTCTCTTTTCCTGAACACCAGTATGTCGTGTGCCGCTTACAGTCGCACCTCGGCGGCACCGTCTACAATGGTGCCAAGAGCATAGGGACTGGACCAACGAGGAATAAGGCTCACTTGCTCTTCTCGGATTAGACCGGATTCAGTTTCAGTAGTGATTCTGGGCATATCCTCATATGGCGAGAGGTGGGAACAAGTAATGCATCCAGGAACTTCGTCGAACCTCATCGTGTTGGTAGTCCAGGTATTATGGTGTGGGGAGGTATAATCTTTTTCCAAAGTTGTTTCACAGAGGAAGATTGCACTGTAGTTCCTTCTCTAGATTGTCGCACAGATGACAAAATGGTAGATATCGAAATAGATGACAGAGGGATAGAGAAACAATTAAAATCGTTCAAAAGAGGAAAGGCCTCTGGACCTGATGGGATACCAGTTCAATTTTACACAGAGTACGCGAAGGAACTTTCCCCCCTTCTTGCAGCGGTGTACCGTAGGTCTCTAGAAGAGCGTAGCGTTCCAAAGGATTGGAAAAGGGCACAGGTCATCCCCGTTTTCAAGAAGGGACGTCGAGCAGATGTGCAGAACTATAGACCTATATCTATAACGTCGATCAGTTGTAGAATTTTGGAACACGTATTGTGTTCGAGTATAATGACTTTTCTGGAGACTAGAAATCTACTCTGTAGGAATCAGCATGGGTTTCGAAAAAGACGGTCATGTGAAACCCAGCTCGCGCTATTCGTCCACGAGACTCAGAGGGCCATAGATACGGGTTCACAGGTAGATGCCGTGTTTCTTGACTTCCGCAAGGCGTTCGATACAGTTCCCCACAGTCGTTTAATGAACAAAGTAAGAGCATATGGACTATCAGACCAATTGTGTGATTGGATTGAGGAGTTCCTAGATAACAGGACGCAGCATGTCATTCTCAATGGAGAGAAGTCTTCCGAAGTAAGAGTGATTTCAGGTGTGCCGCAGGGGAGTGTCATAGGACCGTTGCTATTCACAATATACATAAATGACCTTGTGGATGACATCGGAAGTTCACTGAGGCTTTTTGCGGATGATGCTGTGGTGTATCGAGAGGTTGTAACAATGGAAAATTGTACTGAAATGCAGGAGGATCTGCAGCGAATTGACGCATGGTGCAGGGAATGGCAATTGAATCTCAATGTAGACAAGTGTAATGTGCTGCGAATACACAGAAAGATAGATCCTTTATCATTTAGCTACAAAATAGCAGGTCAGCAACTGGAAGCAGTTAATACCATAAATTATCTGGGAGTACGCATTAGGAGTGATTTAAAATAGAATGATCATATAATGTTGATCGTCGGTAAAGCAGATGCCAGACTGAGATTCATTGGAAGAATTCTAAGGAAATGCAATCCGAAAACAAAGCAAGTAGGTTACAGTACGCTTGTTCGCCCACTGCTTGAATACTGCTCAGCAGTGTGGGATCCGTACCAGATAGGGTTGATAGAACATATAGAGAAGATCCAACGGAGAGCAGCGCGCTTCGTTACAGGATCATTTAGTAATCGCGAAAGCGTTACGGAGATGATAGATAAACTCCAGTGGAAGACTCTGCAGGAGAGACGCTCAGTAGCTCGGTACGGGCTTTTGTCAAAGTTTCGAGAACATACCTTCACCGAAGAGTCAAGCAGTATATTGCTCCCTCCTACGTATATCTCGCGAAGAGACCATGAGGATAAAATCAGAGAGATTAGAGCCCACACAGAGGCATACCGACAATCCTTCTTTCCACGAACAATACGAGAATGGAATAGAAGGGAGAACCGATAGAGGTACTCAAGGTACCCTCCGCCACACACCGTCAGGTGGCATGCGGAGTATGGATGTAGATGTAGATATAATGTTGGATGGATGCATTGACCTCCATATTTTTGAAAACGGTATTCTCACCAGTCAACATTATTGTGACACTACACTCCTTCCCCATGTGTGTCTTTTCAGAGGTGTATTTGGCCCTCACTTTGCCACTGCACGGCCGAATCGAACTGCGCAGGTGGAGGAGCTCTTGGAACGAGATTATGTTGGGCGAATGGACTGGTCCGCCTGTTCCTCTGACTTACAGAGTCCATTACAATTAACGTGACCACCTGTTAAAAGACTGAATAACCACCCTTTGCTGCTTGAACGTGCAGGAAGAGTGTCAGTGAGGTTCTGGAAGGAATCGACAGGGATGTTAAGCCATGTCGACTCCAGTGCTGTGGCAAAGTGCACTAGGTTACACGAATGAATACCCACGGTGCTATCAGCCCAATGGAATTGGTCCCAAAGATTAACAACTGTTCTTAAATCCTACAGACGTGCTGGCCAGGAGAGTACGATATTCTCGTGCTCCTCGAAACACGCACGTACAATGCGAGCTCTGTAACAGTTTGCATCGTCCTGCTGGTAGACACCACCCTGCCGATTTAAAACAAACTACAGGTAGGGGGTGGACATGGTCCCCAGGGATAGATACACACTTATGCCTCCCAGAATGACTAAATTACCCAGGGAATGCCACGAAAACTTTCCCCTGACCATGACGCTCCGTCCTTTGGCCTGGACCCTTCCGGCTATTGTTGCTGGGCAGTACACGTCAAAGGTCATCTGTCTGGTGGAGCATAAACCATGTTTCATCGGAAAAGGCCACTTCTCTCCACTCAGTGGATGTCCAATTGCGATACTGGAGTACAAATTCCACCCTTCGTCGCCGATGAACATTAGTCAGCATTACTGCATGAACCAGGCGCCCGTTGCAGAGGCCGATATGCAGCAACGTTAGTTGAACAGTCGTTGAGGAGATATTGCTGGTAGCCCCTTGCTTGATCGGGGGTTTCAGCTGCTCAACAGTTGCACGTCTATTGACCTGTACATATCTCCGCAGCCGTCGTTCAGCCCTGTCATCTACAGCACGTGGTCCACCACAATTGCCTCAACTCTGGTTTAGCCGCGCGGTCTCGGGTGCCTTGTCTCGGTCCGCGCGTCTCCCCGCGTCGGAGGTTCGAATCCTCCCTCTGGCATGGGTGTGTGTGTTGTCCTTAGCAGAGGTTAGTTTAAGTTAGATTAAGTAGTGTGTAAGCTTATGGACCGATGACCTCTGCAGTTTGGTCCTATAGAACTTACCACAAATTTCCAAATTTCAGCGCGGGTTTTGGTTAGCGACGTACGGCAGCACAGTTTACAATGTTTCCCGTTGTGGAAATGCTTCCGGCCTTCACGCTCTAACCAATCATCATGCCCTTTAGGATGTCAGCCAAATCGCTCTTTTGTGCATTACGACAATGACTGCAGTGTCACCCCCCCCCTCCACCCCCGCCACCAACCCGACACGCTTTACATACCCTCCACTGCTAGCGCTGCCACTTGCCATCTGTGAGTGGTTATTGCATGTTAACGTCGAACATAGGCTGTGGTCACAGTAATGTGACTGGACTTTGTAAATCCCATCGAGCAGGTAAGGAAACGTATTGCTGCATGTCCACCTACGATTATCCAGAAGTTGTCAAACGTACTAGTGGAGGAATGGAACGCCCTACCACAAGAAATACTTACCTTTCATGAAACATCGAGGTTCAGAATTTAGCCCAGGATATTAGTGCAAAGACTGCTGATCAGGAATTGAGCGCCACCACTTCGCCTCCCTTTGCGTGCCAAATACTGAAAGTGAAAATTTTCCATCACCAGCAATCGAACGGGCTTACTTCCGAGTCGAGCGCCACTCAACAGGCGTGTGTTAGTGAACTGGTCTACGGGCGGGTAAACTTCATTTTTTACATAAATACTCATGTTACTTGACTCCAGAAGACAGTGCATGTTGGCCACGATGCTTGTTTCAGGCTTTAGCAAATTTCTGTAAAATTCGTACCTGAGTCTTCTACCGTTGTCTTTCACGTACTATACCTAGCTTATTGGAGGTCGTCTTGGCATTCTGACTGCGAGCTGTGAGTACATTGTCTTGGCGTGGCCTGCGAGGCTCTCAAACCTGTCGCTCATCGATCATGTCTGCGACCAGCTGGAAAGGCTACATCGAGCAGTGTTCGATACGCGAGTTGAGGAGTTCCATTTGTGACAGCTGCAACATAATGCTGATTCACATCAGACGTCTACATTTCTAAATGTTCTACAGCATCTCATGAAGATACAAATAGTTTGAAACCGTCTGGATTTTAACTTTCAATTAGAAAGTTTCTGTGCTGAATCGTTATTCATATGTGGTTAATATTAACAGAAATTCTTTTCATGTGCATGTTCAAGCCTTTTAACACACTTTTCGATGTTGTGATTGTTTTACTTGCAAATGGATTACTTTTATCTGCCTTTACGCAATATATTTCGACGTTTGAGTTATTTCAGGTACGTTCAACATTATAAGAAAGACCATTAGAGCGTTCTAAATGCACGTTTCGTGTCAAAATTTATACCATCGCTGAAACAATAAATTTAACTAAAATTATATTGCTAGGTGATGTTAAAAGGATTGTAATCCTATGCACAAGACGGAGCTAAACAGGTTCAGCTAGGCCAGCGAATGAAGAGAAAAATAGTTGCCCTCCTGATTTTTCCAAATCACGTACTATGTATCTTCAGAGAAATAATAATTATCCATTGACTATAGGATTATCAGCATGTTGATGAAGTCAGCTCGAGTTGGTTTGCAGTGAAAAATTTATATTATTTAAATTCTGCTGTCTTAGGGGATATTCTCTTAGAGTACGGTAAGTACATATCTGTCAGCAGCCGTTGTGAAACAATTTATTGATTCAACATTTATAAGTATACTGAAGATTATATGGATCAATGCTACAGCTATCATTAGAGTTCATAACAACAGTGACAAATTCAGAAGTGAATAAGGCAGGAAAACTGTGTACACATTACCAAAACTATTCTCGTCGGTGCTAGAAAAGAAAGAAGATACATTAGGGTTTAATATTTTGTTGCGGTCGAGATCATTAGAGACGAAGCACAACCTAGGATTGGAAGGATCTGGGATGGAAGTCGGTTGTTTCCTTTCAAAGGAACCATCCCGACACTGAGCTCAACGATTAAGTGAAGACACGGAAAACGTAAATGGGGTAGCCAGACGGGGTCTGAACCGGCCACGTCCCGAAAGTCCAGTGTCACCTCGCACGCGCGGCGCGGCGGCTCTAAAGGAAGATGTCCTTAAAGTCGGAAACTTCAGTCGTACACTGCCGGAAAAAAATCAGAAGTCAGTGCAACTTCACACACGAACACACTATCGGTGCGTATGCACGTGACAGAATTGCAATTTCCTGAGAGATGTAGAAAGCCCACCAAAGTGCATTAGTGTTGTTACCAGGCCTGCGTCCGGGTTGACCGAGCGGCTCTAGGCGCTACAGTCTGGAACCGCGCGACCGCTACGGTCGCAGGTTCGAATCCTGCCTCGGGCATGGGTGTGTGTGATGTCCTTAGGTTAGTTAGGTTTAAGTAGTTCTAAGTTCTAGGGGACTGATGACCTCAGAAGTTAAGTACCATAGTACTCAAAGCCATTTGAACCATTTTTGAACCAGGCCTGCGTAAACAGCGACACATGGTGGGTGACCACTTTGAAGGGCACCGAGACGCCGCCTAGTGGTGTGATACAACGTTATCCGCACCTAACACGGTTTAAAAGGGGCTTCATAGTGGGTTCACACTTGACCAGCTGGTACAATCATGCAGTATCCAGATTTTTAGGGCATTCGGATTTGACAGTAGCCCGATGTTTGACTGGCCAGGAACGTGAGGTCAGGCATTTCCGTCTCCAAGCTTCCGATCGACCACATCTAACCACCACATGGGAGGATCGTCGTATTGTGCACCAAGCACCACAGTTCATCAAGAGTAGTGACTGGCGTATCGTGCCGAGCCAGTGGCTCGGCCACCATTGACTAGACGTTTTCAATTGGTGAGAGATCTGGAGAATGTGCTGGCCAGGGCAGCAGTCGAACATTTTCTGTATCCAGAAAGGCCTGTACAGGACCTGCAACATGCGGTCGGGCATTATCCTGTTGAAATGTAGGGTTTTGCAGGGATCGAATGAAGGGTAGAGCCACGGGTCGTAACACATCTGAAATGTAACGTCCACTGTTCAAAGTGCCGTCAATGCGAACACGACGTGACCGAGACGTGTAACCTATGGCACCCCGTACCACCACACCTGGTGATACGCCAGTATGGCGATGACGAATACACGCTTCAAATGTGCGTACACCGCGATGTCGCCAAACACGGATGCGACCATCATGATGCTGTAAACAGAACCTGGATTCATCCGAAAAAATGACGTTGTGCCATTCGTGCACTCTGGTTCGTCGTTGAGTACACCATCGCAGGCGCTCCTGTCTGTGATGCAGCGTCAAGGGTAACCGCAGCCATGGTCTCCGAGCTGATAGTCCATGCTGCTGCAAACGTCGTCGAACTGTTCGTGCAGATGGTTGTTATCTTTCAAACGTCCCCATTCTTGACTCAGGAATCGAGTCGTGGCTGCACGATCCGTTACAGCCATGCGGATAAGATGCCTATCATCTCGACTGCTAGTGATACGAGGCCGTTGGGATCCAGCACGGCGTTCCGTATTACCCACCGATGCCATGTTCTGCTAACAGTCACTGTATCTCGACCAACGCGAGCAGCAATGTCGCGATACGATAAACCGCAATCGCGATAGGGTACAATCCGACCTTTATCAAAGTCGGAAACGTGATGGTACGCATTTCCCCTCCTTACACGAGGCATCACAACAACGTTTCACCAGGCAACGCCGTTCATCTGCTGTTTGTGTATGAGAAATCGGTTGGAAACTTTGCTCATGTCAGCACGTTGTAGGTGTCGCCACCGGCGCCAACCTTGTGTGAATGCTCTAGAAAGCTAATCATTTGCATATCACAGCATCTTCTTCCAGTCGGTTAAATTTCGCGTCTGTAGCACGTCATCTTCGTGGTGTAGCAATTTTAATGGCCAGTAGTGTATTAACTGATTCGGTTGGGAAGAGTTTCATAAAGCCATTAAATTCTCCTGAGGCAGGCTGGCCCACAACTGATGTAATTGCTCCAGCAACTTGATGTCATTTGGACGAAGTTGACATCCGAAATAGTCCCAAACGTTTTCTATTAGAGACGGATCTGAAGATCTTTCTGGTGATTGGAGCACCTGAGCATCACGCAGACAGTTTATAGAGACACGTATTGTGTATGGATGAGCAGAATATTACAGGGAGTCCATTTCTTGTCGTTGGAAGGCAGGTGCAGATGTGATACTCAGCACAGCATCGTCACATAGATCAAAAGTAAGGTGTAGATTTTAGATCTATGTGACGATGCTGTGCTGAGTATATTTATATGTTTTGACTATGCCATTACGGCCTTATCACTTTAGGACATGGTGTAGAAAAGATCTGAGGATGGTCATAACTAACTGAAACCGGTCATCGTCAAAAGAACTGATATTGTGATCAAAGACTGGAATAAAAAACATTTGTTATGGTTACTGATGAGAGAATTGTACCAATATTCAGTCGGTTCTATCTAGTATGTGATAACGGCTCTCTTGATAAAGGAAAAGTAAAGATTTGCACTGTGCCAAATGAGAAAAGAAATTTAATAGCGCTTAGCGTCAGATAGTATCTGTGAAAAAATGGATTTAACTGTGCGTAATTCCCTACTTGCAATGTCAGTTTACTAGAGCGGAATGCTCTTCACGTGACGAAAGAAGACACAAAAATGAGCGAAATTGTACTTTACGTTCAACAGACTGTAAATAAGGTCCTTTATGGGAGCGCCAGGCCCGAATATCTACTTACATTCACGATAATATGTCAGTCCGTTTGTAATATTTATCGGAAACTGGAGAAAAGAATGCAGGCCTCATCCAGCTCGTGATGATAGGAAACTGCTTCGTAATGAAAGTGAAATAAGCAACAAGCAAATAATCATTAGCAATATCATTAGAAAGAATGACGCGTTTAACTGTTAATGCACTTGTACAAAAGTTCGTTTTTCAGCAAACATAAGCTGTAGGTCATGAAAACCCAAGTTTCAAATCATCACGTGGTCAGGCGACGATAGTATTTTAGTTTCACTAAGTACTACGTAGCGAAATATGAAGTAGTACGATGTAATAGGGAAACGATTGATGGAGTTAGTTCTAAAAAAGAGAATATGCCATAAACTTAATTTCCTACATTCACTAAACGTATATTTCTAACCTAACAGCAGCCACCATAGCCACGCAAACGGCAGAAATAAAAATGTAGCAGTATTGTGTAGGTAGCCACATGATCGGATGGCAAAATCCTAATTACGCAGACTACTGAATGCTATAAATCGGCCAAAGTTGATAATGATAATTTCTACTTTTACTGTTTATCATGGGACAAAATACACGAAGATACTTGAGAAGAATTATCTGAAATCTTATGGGAAGAAAGTTTAGTCCTAAATGGCGATTTCCCTACAAATGTAAGTACACCAGACCAAAGATGCAGGCTTGTGAATATATTATTCTTGCCTACAGGAAAAGAACGATAGAGGTATAAATGCAGTAGCGTGATCTATCTTGAGCTACGAATGGAAAATTTAGAAAGGATTCGTTCAGATATGTAAATAAAATCTAGTTGTAGAATAAAACTAAAAACTGAAGAACTCGTCGGTGCTGCTACTGACTAAATGAATCTCGCTTTTAGAAAGAGCTGCAACTGAGGATTTCGGACAACATAATTCCTTGACCTTACGGAAAAGGATTCTGCTATTCGAATGGTCATGTGATAAACATTACATTCGATTATTGCCGACCGGGGTGGCCGAGCGGTTCTGGGCGCTACAGTCTGGAACTGCGCGACCGCTACGGTCGCAGGTTCGAATCCTGCCTCGGGCATGGGTGTGTGTGATTTCATTAGGTTAGTTAGGTTTAAGTAGTTCTAAGTTCTAGGGGACTGATGACCTCAGATGTTAAGTCCCATAGTGCTCAGAGCCATTTGAACCATTTTCGATTATTATAGACTTAAAAACAGTTTTTCATAGGCATGTTGCCAGTAGTACTATCACTGAAACACAGGCAATCCATCAAAAGAACCATAATACAGTAGTGAACGTGTAACACGATCATTCACAAAGAAATTCTGAAAGCTACAAGTAATACAGGCTTTCAAATTCAGGAAGTAGATTGTACAATAAAATTTAAAAAGCACCGAAAAAGCGGGATTCAGGAGCAACGAAGAAATAAAACCAGTAAAGCTGGGGAAGTTAGATTCTAATCTCTGATGACAAATAAGGAGGAGCGATAAACAAGACGCTATAACCGTTAGAACATGTAAAAGGGAACACGAAACACTGAAAGTAAAGTCTTGTGTATGACCCTATGGAATATGAATACTGGAAATCTAGGAGATACTCTAGAATGCATATAGGAGGAACTTTTTGTGGGGAAGGATGTAATTTTAGTGTAGTGAAGAGACTGTTACTGAATGTAACAAAAGTTGTCAGCAGTAATTCTATTAGTTCGATTGAAATCCGAGCTGTCCAACCAAAATTAAAGACAATGTTAGTGCAAATATTTGCCAAAAGTTTGAAAATAAAATTTGGAACCAAGAAAGGCAGTTTTCTTCTATGCCTGACGTGCGACACTCCAACTTTTGCTTGAAAGTAGACCCATGTATTGATCTCGGGAGTAATCTTTCAGAATCTTCTCTTGACAACACAGACATCACTGCCTGGTAATGGTTCAAATGGCTCTGAGCACTATGGGACTTAACATCTGAGGCCATCAGTCTCCTAGGACTTAGACCTACTTGAACCTAACTAACCTAAGGACATCTAACACATCCATGCCCGAGGCAGGATTCGAACCTGCGGCCGTAGCGGTCGCGCAGTTCGAGACTGAAGCGCCTAGAACCACTCGGCCACTGCGTCCGGCGCCTGGTAATGATATACACAAATGTATTCCATTAAAATTTCGCTTGAAAATGTTCCCGTTGACTCAAAGTCGTTCATAAGTAACACCCTTCAGATTTTTTACTGACCGAATGGAGATATTTTTTTAAATATCGACTTATCATGGAAAGGTATACTCTAATTACATCCTGCGGCCCAGAAATATAATATTTTAGTTTTTATTGAATTCATTTGTAACATTCAACTGAAATACCTATCATATTACCTAAAACAACAAACACCGTCAGAACAGGCCTTGAAGGCCCAACGGTACTGGCTGGCCGTCGTGGCACCTCTTAGGCACCACCGGATGCCGATATGGAGGGGCATGTGATCAGCACACTGCTCTGAAGGCCGTTGTCAGTTTTCTGACCGGTGCCGCTACTTCTCAATCAAGTAGCTCCTCACTTCGCCTCAGAAACACTGAGTGCACGCTGCTTGCCAACAATACTCGGCAGACCCTGACGCTGACCCATCCAAGTACTAGCAAACCCCGACAGCACTTCGGTGATCTGACGGGAACTGGTATTACCACCGCTATAAGGCCGCTGGCATCGTACTACTTACAATTAATAAATATAAATAACGTAAGCAAAATCCACTAGCTAAATGATATAATAAGAACTGTCACTACACAAATGCCCAATGTCTGATTAACCGACTATTTTTCATTATTCGTTTAATGGAAGTCAAAATAAAATGATCTGTCTGTGTTCCCATCAGATAGGCACTACACAGTATGCACTGTGTTCATTGTTGAGATATTATTTGGGAACTCACGCAGCAACGGAAATTCCTTTATAACCTCCAGAGTGAGAGTACCAGCGTGTGGTCGGGACGGTAGGCGCTTGCTGGGATGGAGAGAAACCAGTAACACATCCTAGATCTTTGTCATGTAAATATTTATGAAGGCATCTATTAATATTTGCCTGTGTTTCCATTGGACGTATACTTTTGCCTATAGACTATTGGAACTTCATAGTGCGTCATACAAGATTAAGTAAGTTTTAGTCGAATGCCTGTAAAGAAAGACTGCAGGACAAAATAAAGACAGTGAAGCTACTATTTTAATAGCCTCAGTGGAGAAATACAGATGTCCATATTATGGAAAGGACTTGTGATGGTAAGACAAATAAAATCGCAAAAATTACGAGCCAGCTGCTCTATCTGAAAACATCATTCAAAAATTGGTGAAATGATTAGCGAATCATTCACTGGGAATTACTCCATATGAGCCCGAAGCGTCAACAATTAAGGTGTCCTGGTGCTGTATTCTGCAACACATACAGCTCCAGATTGAATTTGTTACCAATATACTTCCTCGTGCCACGAAACGGAGAGATTACTATAAGAAATATTGAATGATGAGGAACAGAGAATATAAAAAAAACAGAACTTAATCGGTAAAGGTAATTCCAACATCAAAAGAGGGAACCTACCTGTATGTGTAACATTATACAGGCCTATAATTCTTGTGACTTTCACCCCGAAAACACTTAAAAGTGCGGAGAAACAACGAAAAATCGAGAAGTGACCACAAAAAATAGCTCCCAAACTCGTAGTTCGAGTTGTAGAAAAAGGTGTGTCCTGAACAGCCTATAGATGTGTGTTACTGGCGACGACCTACTAAATGTATGAAGTGAATATTTTACCAGTGGTTGCTGGTGACCAGACATTTTTATCTGAGACGATACCTCATTCCATTTGGCCGGCCGCGGTGGTCTAGCGGTTCTAGGCGCTCAGTCCGGAACCGCACGACCGCTACGGTCGCAGGTTCGAGTCCTGCCTCGGGCATGGATGTATGTGATGTCCTTAGGTTAGTTGGGTTTAAGTAGTTCTAAGTTCTAGGGGACTAATGACCACAGATGTTAAGTCCCATAGTGCTCAGAGCCATTTGAACCATTTCATTCCATTTGGAAATCGTTAGGGAATTTAGTATTGCAAGATCCCTAGTGTCAAGAATGTGCCGAGAATACTGCAACTGTATCTAGTGAACTGTGGAAGTTCTATCTTGTGATGTTTTATGGTTTGAGCTGACAATGCACGTCTGCAGCCTGGTTGTAAGTTGTGACTATGCCTAATGGGAAAAAAACAATTTTGAAACACTTGAGAATGGAATAATGTGGTCCCGAAACTTGTTGTGGCAATAATCACACGACTGACTACTGGGTTGAATATCCTCAATATTCTTCAGGCATTATCTTTCATCACGGACAACAGCCTTTACTTAACGACTGAGAGCAGCATCTTTCACGTGGAGTTGTCAATGCAAACAGACAAGCAACAATGCGTGAAATAACCACAGAAATCAATGTGGCACATACGACGAACGTATCCTTTAGGACAGTGCAACAAAATCTAGCGTTAATGGGCTGTTTCAGGGTACGACCGACACGAGTGCCTTTGATAAGAGCACGACGTCACCTCAGCGTCTGTACTGGGTTCGTGACCACATCTGTTGGATCCCAGACTACAAGACAACAGTGGCCTGGCCAAATCAGTCCCCATTTCAGTTGGTACAAACTAATGGTAGGATATGAGTGTGGCACAGACCCCACGAAACCATAGGCTCAAGTTGTCAACATGGCACTATGCAAGCTGCTGGTGGCTCCATCATGGTGTGGCTGTGTTTACAATGGCATGAACTGGGTCCTCTGGTACAGCTGAAATGATCATTGACTACTTGTTCCCAAACATCGATCGAGTTTTTATGGATGACAATGCACCATGTCACCGGACCGCAGTTGTTCGCGACTGGTCTAAAGCACATTCTGAACGTATTGAATGGCTACCCAGATCGCCCGACATGAATCCCATCAAACGTTTATGAGACATAATCGAGAAGTCAGTTCGTGTACAAAATCCTGCACCGGAAAGACTCTCACAATTATGAACGGCTCTAGAGGAAGCATGGCTCAATATTTCTTCTGAGGACTTCCAACGACTTGTTGAGTCCATGCCACGTTGAGTTTCATAAAAAAAGGAGGTCCGACACGATATTAGGAGGTATTCCATGACTTTTGCACTTTACTATACATAAGTTCTTCATTAAAAATAGTGTAAAATATTCGAGCGTTTATAGAGACAACAGACAAAGTATTTGGCATTTAGTGATTAAATGATAAATACGTCCTCACCTAGATAAATCTTTGGTGTGTAGTTGCATAACAACTCGATCTTTGGTGAAACGAGGATTAGGTGTCAACGTTGCGCCTACGATGTGGTTATTGAAGACGGAATGCGATTTTCGATCCGGACGTGATATTTTGTTATTGCTTTGTATACTTCATATTTTGTTTATATCGACTTCAGTACTACTAAAACGTGGAATCAGAAACACATTTGATGTACGAGAACTGCAGTTTAATTTTCTAATTGCAGATGCTATTTTTACAGACAGTTTCAAGAATGACATCACAGGTGAGGCATAAATAGTTTGCTTGGAAGCAACAATCTGGTAAAAGCAGATAAACAAATCGCATTTCTAGACGGCCTGACTTGAACTCAAAACAGCGCGAATAAACTGACCAATAGCATAAAAAAGCAACACACTCCTTATCACGCTCCGCAATTCATCACGGATCCATAATGTTAGCGCGACGTAATCACAGAAATGCTCAACAAGCACGGGAGATGCATCGCGTAAATATCCGAGAGTAAGTGTTTGAAGATCAGTCAAGAAAACCAACATCTGCTCCTAAATACATCTAGTGTGACTGCATAACGGAAAAAACAGAACGTATTGCTGGTGATAATTTAATTGATCATACCGTCGTTGTCGAGGTCGTCAGAGCCAGCAAAATAAGAACTGTGAGCGAAATCGATTGCAGGTTGTTTTTTTTTTTTTTTTTTTTTTTTTTTTTTTTTTTTTTTTTTTTTTTTTTTAAGTAGCCATCCTTGTGTTCACTGGAAGTGGTTTAGGGAACCCACGATAAGTATGATTCAGAGTGTTGAGTCGGGCTTTTGACATGTATATCCGTACATCGCAAGTCACTGTACTGTTGGTAGTTCTCTGTATGAGACAGAATTTCTCTAATTTTAACGTTACCAGATGTATATTTCAAGAATAATATATTTGATTTCCGATCATCTTGAATACGAGTCAAATGTCATAATCTTTGCTCTTTGCTCCATGGTAAAATTCGAGAAAATGGGATTTACTTCGAGGCGTAACAACAGTCATTTCTTTACTATATTATCTACGAATGGAACAAGCAAGACGAAAAATAAAGCTGGTACATACACTATTCGTCACGCATCATATTTTGGTTTACAGTACACAGATGAAGATGTAAATGTAAATGAAATTAGTATAACAGACTTTTGAACACTGCTTATATTGCCACGAATATTAAGACGTTAAAAACGTAGTCGATGATGCACCTCTCCAAGGAAAAAAAAAATTCCATACACCATTTTTCTACAGAAATCTGATTTGTTATAGGTAACATCCACATGTGACCTCAGCTTTCCTTCGATTTCGGAAATGTTGTTTGTTTGAGTTTGTTTGCTTGGAGCCAAACAATTTGATAGTGGAATTCTGGTTCTTTATAGCTGCTGCTAAACGTTATTGAATAGGTGTACACATTGCTGAGCGAGAGAACATAACTTGAGGCAGCTGAGTGGGGGAACACCAGAAAGTGAGTACTGGCGGTGTTTGGCGGCTGGGATCGGCTGGCCGAGGCGTCTTCACACGTGCTGCCCCACTCATGTTTTATTCAGCATCCCTTTTACAATTTAATTCTCAGTCAGCCACAACAAAATGTAACTATGCAAAACCTTGGCGAAATTGATTTTTTCGGCTAATACATTCTTTTTACGCCTCTTGCACAGTTTGCCTGTTGAAGGGAGACGTTATTACAAAAGAATACTGAGATATTAGAACTCACTGCTGGCCGTGGTATCCATGAAACACATTTCATTATATCCTTCAGAGGGCAGTAAGGTTCAAAGCTGTCGTAAATTTCGATAACAAGATGCTTCGTGGAAAGGTGCTGAACGTTATTAAAATAAACTGTTGGACGTTAAAAAAACATACGCATCCTTTATACATCGTGTGTCAGTTGTTTTGACCAGGAGATGTCACGAGGAAAATGATAAAACCTATTTATTTATGTACTTGCAGCTATTCACACGGGGGTGCGTCTGAAATGATAATAACTGGTATATTTTATTCTTCTCCGTATGATGCACAAAGCAATGAAACTAACAGATGATGAATCTTCGTAGCTGAAAGTACGTTGTACTTGCTCATACGTTGCTAGCTGAGTGGTGATTAAAGTCTTTGTTTTTTAATACTAGTCCTGCCGAATAGGCTACTGGTAGACGTTGATTGCCAGTAGGCAGCATCTACGAACTCAATTCTTCATTAGTGATAGCCCAGTCACATAACAGCTGCCGTCTACTATTATCTCCGTTCTTATCAAGCGCCACACCTGTATCAATATCTTGTACAGCTAGACGAATGGTCTCTTCGTCACTTACCTTATGTTGGACCTGTCTCCCCGGCGCAATACAAATTCTGGGAACATGCATACACTCGCCAGCGTGCCTAACACATTGGAAATCGTTGTTCAGTGATATATTTGCCACTCAGAAATCGTCGTTGGTATACTTAAAAAGAAGCCGTGTTATTCCCATTGCAGTCACCGTCAGTGGACATCATGTCAACACACACTGCACATACTCTGAAGAGCCAAAGAAACTGTTACACCCGCATAATTATAGTGTAGGGTCCCCGCGAGCACGCAGATGTTCCGTAACACGTCGTCACATGAACTCGACTAATGTCTGAAGAAGTGTTGTATGGAACTGACACAATGAGTCCTGCACGGCTGTCCATAAATCTGTAAAAGTACGAGGAGGTGGAGATCTCTTCTGAACAGCACGTTGCAAGGCATCCCAAATATGCTCAATAATGTTCATGTCTGGGGAGTTTGGTGACCAGCTGAAGTGTTTAAACTCAGAAGAGTGTTCCTGGAGCCAGTCTGTAGCAATTCTGGACATGTGGACTGTCGCATTGTCCTAATGGAATTGCCCAAGTCCGTCAGAATGCACAAAAGACATGAATGGAGAGAGGAAGTGTTTAAATTCAGATGAGTGTTCCTGGAGCAACTCTGCAGCAATTCTAAATGTGTGGGGTGTCGCATTGTCCTGCTGGGAATGCCCAAGTCCGTCGGAATGCGCAATGGACCTGGATGGATGCAGGCGTCATCTGTCAGAGTCATATCTAGACGTATCAAGGGTCCCATCTCACTCCAACTCCACACGCCCCAGACCATTACAGAGCCCACACCATCTTGAACAGTCCCCTGCTGACATGCAGGGTCCATGGATTCATGAGGTTGTCTCCATATCCGTGCACGTCCATTCGCTCGATACAGTTTGAAACGAGACTCGTCCGACCAGGCAACATGTCTCCAATATCAACAGTCCAGGCGAGGCTTAAACCTTTGTGTCGTGCCATCATTAAGGTTATACGAGTGGGACTTCGGTTCCAAAAGCCAATATCAATGATGTTTCGTTGACTGGTTCGCACAATGACACTTGTTGACGGCACTGCATTGAAATCTGCAGCAATCTGTGGAAGGGTTGCACTTCTGTCACGTTGAATCATCCTCTTCAGTCGCCGTTGGCTCCGTATCTTGCAGGATCTTTATCCGGCCAAAGCAATGTCGGATATTTGGTGTTCTACCGGATTCCTGATATTCACGGTACACCCGTGGACTGGTGGTACGGAAAAATACCCCCTTCATTGCTACCTGGGAGATGCTGTGTCCCATCGCTCGTGAGCCGATTATAGCACCACGTTCAAACACACTCCAATTGTGATAACCTGCCATTGTAGCAGCAGTAACCGATCTAAAAACTGCGCCAGACACTCTTCTTATATAGGCGTTGCCGACCGCAGCGCCGTATTCTGCCTATTTACAGACCTCTGTATTTGAATACGTATGCCTATAGCAGTTTCTTTGGCGCTTCTGTGTATAAAGACCTTCACCACTTCCGACTGACTTTCTTCCACATCCAACTTATATCGAACGCTTTCTGCTAAGAAATGACACAGTTAGACATTGATGTGCGCCGGTGGCAACTGTTCATATCATTTGGGCTTCTCTGGTAATCATTCGTATGTAGAACACAGAATGAGGGCAGTACGATTCAATATCTCTGCGTTTCCCAATTTTGATAAGTTTAAATGAGAATTAGCGAACTGCGACAGAAAGGAATTATATTTTCTTGCGGGTAGATAAAATGCCGCATTGCATATCAGCTAGGAACTTACAGCAGAGTAATGGTTCTCCAGTCTTCGGTACTTGATGGTGAATTTCTTCCTTCCTGAAACATAGGAAGTGTGACGGACGGTGCGTTAATAGCTACACCCAAAGAAAGGTTTTGGCAGACGTAACAGATAATACCATATAGTTTCACAAACCTGAAGTTCTAATTGTCTTCCTTTGGTATTATTATCAGTTATACTCTTTTTCAAGACTGACAACGATATTAGCAACTCATCTCTTCTGTTGTAGCTCCTGCTTCACTGCTCCCTTTGTTTCCTCTGTCTTTGTCGGTCGTAATGCTCATTATCAGCAGCCAGGAGCACATGGTGAAAATTTTTAGTGCGCTACCTGAGTCATAACATGTCATTATTTTTGTCAGTGGCCCGCCGGGGTGGCCAAGCGGTTAAAGGCGCTACAGTCTGGAACCGCGCGACCACTACGGTCGCAGGTTCGAATCCTGCCTCGGGCATGGATGTGTGTGATGTCCTTAGGTTAGTTAGGTTTAAGTAGTTCTAAGTTCTAGGGAACTGATGACCTTAGAAGTTAAGTCCTATAGTGCTCAGAGCCATTTTTTTGTTTGTCAGTGAAGTTGTCTCAGGCAACAGGACCTCAGGTCTTCTATCCACTACTAATTAACGGCTTGAAAATCATAGTTTGCGAATTTTCAGTTTTTTATTTTTCCAGGAATCGTAATTTCTTATGTTACAACGGAAATGACTTTGGTGAATCCCCTCGACGGAAGATTCGTATCTTAAGGCTGGAAAGCTGCATTGATCTCACAAACAAACAAGAAATTAAAACAGAAGTTATTCGCTGCATCATACAATTGACATCGATTTGTGTTAGAACATAAACTGTGTTCAAAAATAGTGAAATAGCTCGATGAAAACGATCTATTGACAAAGAACGAGCAAAGATTCAGAAAATATAGTTCCTGTGAAATAAAACTAGCTCTCACTGTAATTGAAAGGACGTCATCGAGTGAAACAGAAATAATATCTGGGGTTCTACAAGGACGTGTCATTGTTCTTTTTCCGTTTTTAATCTACATAAACGATATAGGAGACAATCAAACCATTCCTATAAGATTATCTGTACATGACTCAGATGTTTGTTCAAATGTTCAAATGTGTGTGAAATCTTATGGGACTTATCTGCTAAGGTCATCAGTCCCTAAGCTTACAGACTACTTAACCTAAATTATCCTAAGGACAAACACACACACCCATGCCCGAGGGAGGACTCGAACCTCTGCCGTGACCAGCCGCACAGTCCATGACTGCATCGCTTTAGACCGCTCGGCTAATCCCGCGTGGCGACTCAGATGTTTACAGCCTGGTAAAATCATCCGACGATCAAAACAAATTACCAAACGCTTCAGACAAGATACCTACGTGGCAAAAAAAAAAAATGGTAACTGGCCATGAACAATAAAAAGTTTGAGGTCCTCCACATGAGTACGTAGATAATTTTATTAAATTTAGATAACAAGATAAATTTTAAATAAATTTAAAAGTTGTCATTTCAACTAACAACAGTTACAATCAACTTAAATTAATACCATAAAAAGGAAAATATTTTGGGGAAGGCGTAAAAAAGGACTGCGTTTCATTGGCAGAACATTAACAAACACAAATCTACTAAAAAATCCACTTACACGACGTTTTTGCGTCCTTCCCTGCATGCTAAAATATCTTGTCTACTCTCAATTATGAAGGGCGAAATAACAATCATGATAAAAAAAAAGAGAAATCAGAACTCGCACAGAAAGATTTAAGTGTTCATTTTCCCCAAGTGCTGTCCGGTAGACAAATAGTCTGAAAGTGGTTTTGTGCACCCTGTGCCAAAAACTTAGGTATGAATTGCGGAGTAATGATGTTCATGTAGATATAGATGTAGAGCTAGGTGGAGGGGCATTTAGCGAAGTGACTGGCAGCGCAGCTGTCCGCCGCAAATACAGCGGCCGAGAGCTGTAACAAGAGCAACCGTTCACTTTCACCTGCCCCAGCCGTTAACGAGTTGGGAAATGGAGGACGAAACTAGTAACACTAGCACTTTGCCGTCAACAGCTGAAGTTATTAATACTGCGTAGGAGCATCTGTATCACTTTTCTGATTGTGGTGGTTGTGTGACATGTATCTGCGTCCCATAAGATGCTAAACTAAGAGGACGTGCTGAAAATTAATGCCTCGAAATGTTTTATTTGAGAACTCTTAATGGTTTTGAAATAAAATTAACGTTATTAACATTCTACATCTTTATTCTTCGTATCTATAAATTTATTTCTCGATGTAGTTATCGTAGCAATGAACATATTTCTCCTAATGAGAGACCAGTTTGTTAAACCCGCACTGTAGGATGTTTGACTTTGTTTACTGAGCCACACCATCATTTCCTCTTGCACCGCTTCATCACTTTCAAAGTGAAGTCCTCGAAGGCGTTCTTTTTTAAGTTTTGGAAACAGATCAAAATCGGATGGGGCCAAGTTGGGAGTGGTTCAAATGGCTCTGAGCACTATGGGACTCAACTGCTGAGGTCATTGGTCCCCTAGAACTTAGAACTAGTTAAACCTAACTAACCTAAGGACATCACAAACATCCATGCCCGAGGCAGGATTCGAACCTGCGACCGTAGCGGTCTTGCGGTTCCAGACTGCAGCGCCTTTAACCGCACGGCCACTTCGGCCGGCTCAAGTTGGGAGTGCATTGAGGATGATCGATGACAGTGAACCCAAGGACACCGACTACTGCGGGTGTCGTAGCGCTCGTGTTTCGTCTGGCATTGTCTTGCTGAAGGAGAGAGTGCTCCATGTGTGGACGAACTCTTCGAATTCGAAACTTGATTACAGCATGCTGTTTCTGAAATGGTTCAAATGGCTCTGAGCACTATAGGACTTAACATCGGAGGTCATCAGTCCCCTAGAACTTAGAACTACTTAAACCTAACTAACCTAAGGACATCACACACATCCATACCCGAGGCAGGATTCAAACCTGCGACCGTAGCAGTCGCGCGGTTCCGGACTGAAGCGCCTAGAATCGCTCGGCCACCGCGGCCGACCTGCTGTTTCTCACCCGCCGACATAGTTACGTTACAAACTGCCATGTTGCACGCTATATTTTGGAGCTCTCTAGCGACAGGGGGGTACACGTATGTAGGCATGAAGGACAAAGATGTAGAATACTAATAGCGTTTGTTTTACTTAAAAAAGCTTTAAGGGTTTTCGCATGAATATTCGGAGGCGTTACTTTTCAGCACGCCCTCGTACATCAACAAATTTAGTTCACCCGGCAACCTATGACAAATTCATCGATAGCGAACTTAAGACAGTAATCTCTTGTCTCAAAATCAATTCGTAGTTACATAAACCACACTGCATTCACAATACAGCAAGTATGAAAAAATAAACGTATCAAACTACTAATTTTTGCAGGGTGTTTCGTCTTAGTAGCAATACAAGACAACTTCGGAGGATCCAAAGCGCAAACGCGTCCTGAGTTCTGTCATAAATAAATACAGAAATCATACAATCAGTGGCTAAAAACTGCTTCGTAAAAGGTTAGGTAGTTGTGTTAAATTTTTCTATACGTTTTTCGGTTTTCTTCGTGTAACTTCAGAACTTACTCACCACAATTTCTGAAGCTGTGTCTCTGGCAGCCCTTCCTTCCTCCCGCCCCTGTCGTACAGTCCTTTACTGAGGATAGATACATGCACATCTTCTTTTCATGTACAGCATGTTTGGAGCCGAAATGGGAACGAGCTCGACACGCTCCAAAATAGGCGCACATCCTAAAAGCCTCTCACGTGCCGCGGCTGTGGCGGGCCATCGTTAATGCAGCGAGGCGATTCGATCCGTAACAGGGGCAACATGCCTGCGTCTCAGGCTATACACTCAAAGTGCTGTTTATGGAATGAGCATTCGTTTCGAGTTCTGGATATTTTAGAAGGAATATCACATACAGGAGGAGGATGCTGAACACCGGTTTGCTGGACGGCGAAGGTATGGCAGAAACTGAAGTGCCCCAAGGGAATATTAGGGGGCCGCAGGTTGTTCATTTACGCTACTTTTGTCTACAAGAAACAAGCGTCGTTCGGTAATCGTTATGAAGTGCTGGACGACTTAAACATTACAGAGACCCCATGTACTAAATAACAGTTGTTCTTAAGTAAGGATATTTCACTACATCCACTTTTGGATGACAAACTGTAACTGATTATGTGTTTACTGTATTACAGAGTTCACCTAAATAATCTCTCTGTCTCTCTCTCTCTCTCTCTGTGAGTATGAGTGTACGCGCGTGCGTGTGCGTGTGTGTATGTGTGTGTGTGTGTGTGTGTGTGTGTGTGTGTGTGTGTGTGTGTGTGTGTGTATGTGAAACCTGGTGAAAAGCAAAACTCTACGTTATCGGAATAACCTTGTCACAAATATTACGAGGCAGTGCAATCACCACTATCCTCCTAGCGTTTAAATCCATATGATCCAGAAAATAATGTACATATAACACTTCGATCTGTAGCTGAGACAACAGTGGCTCGAAAACTTGTTAATGGTACAATAAATCGTATCAAATTCAAAAAGCGATTGGTTGCATATTATATCTACATAAATAGCCAATTTAAATGAGGATTAATTATAATATAATGCGCGTGATCAAGAAGAAAACATCAGCAGAAATCTTCGGAATCCTTGTTTAACACGTTATTACGCGATTTGAACTGGAACTGGCTTGTGAAATTAGTAGTGGGGAGAGCGAATGGTAGACAGATTCGGGGGTAATACTTGTACCCTTACATCGAAAATGCATGCAAGACTGTAGTGAAACCTATTATATGATAAACTGTTTGGTGTTGTTGTCTTAGGTAGTGAATCGGCATCCGAGGTGAAATGTAAAACAATTTTTCTCTCCCTGACGTAGAGATAATGAAAATAAGAAAAGAGTGCGTACGAATGCATACAAACAGTCATTAGATCTTTCGTTCCACGTAAGAATCGAACTGAAGATGGTGTCTAATGATAGCACGAGTACCCTCCGTCATTCAATGGAAATTGAGGTATGGAGTATATCAAAGAAATCAACTGTAGATGAACGGCAACAGACAGATTCCACACTCATAGATTTCTGAGAAGCTTTTGACACGGTGCCCCGTTGTAGACGGCTAACGAAAGTACCAGCATACAGAGTAGGTTCCCAGATATGTGAGTGGCTCGAAGACTTCTTAAGTAATAGATCTCAGTGCGGTGTCTCGACCGCGAGTGTTCATCTGAGACAAGTTTACGGTCAGGAGTGGCCCAGGAAAGTGTAATATGACCGCTCTTATTCTCTGTACACAAAACTGATCTGACGGCAATGGTGAGCAACAATCTGCGACTGTTTGGTGATGGTGCAGTGGTGTAAGGGAATGTATCGTCGCTGAGTGACTGTAGGGGGCACGAGATGATTATGATAAAATTTCTAGTTAGAGCGATGAGTGGCAGCTTGATCTAATTGTAAGAAATTCTAGGTTAATGCAGATGATTAAAAAAAGCAAGCCCTCAATATTCAAATACAGCATTATTAGTGTGCTGCTTCACAAAGTCGAGTCGATTAAATATCCAGAAGTAACGTTACAGAGCTATATGAAAGGGAACAAAAATGTAAGTACGGTAGTAGAGATGGCGAATGGTCGACTTCGGTTTATTGGGAGAATTCTAGGAAAGTGTAGCTCATCTATAAAGGAGATCGCTTATAGAACTCTAGTGTGACCCATTCTCGAGTACTGTTCTAGTGGATGGGATTCCCGAACGGTCAGATAAAGGAAAACATAGAAGAAATTCAAATGTTTCTGCCACATTTGTTACTGGAAGGTTCGATCAGCACACATGTATTACGGAGATACTTCGTGAACACAAATGGGAACTCCTCGTGGGGAAACGATGTTATTTTCGCGCGGCGCTATTAAGAAAATTTAGAGAACCGGCATTTACGGCTGACTGCAGAACGATTCTGCTCCCTCCAACACACATTTTTTTCAAGGACGAGCAGTAAAAGAGTACTTGAAAAAGGTGTATCATGTTTCTGCGTGTATTTACACAAAAGATCAACATGCAAATTTTTCGGTATGCTCGACGCTTATGAGTCCGCTGGATCTGCACACATCGTTGTGTAGTATGTGGGAGATGAAATTGCGCAGTACGATTACCCATTTCTTCCGAGCGGACCAGTCTGTATGTTTCACACTCACGAACGTGGTTATATTTTTGCTTTTGGTAGCGATAAGACATAATTACACTTGCTTTCTCGTTTACACTTCATATGACGGCCCTTCAATGAACAAGGCAGTCATACTTTCCGCCAACGACATTGCCGCAGCGATAACACCGTTTTCCGTCAGATAAACGATGTTAAGTGCCGTCGGGCTTGTTTAGCACTTGGATAGGTGACCGTCCAGGTCTGCCGAGCACTGTTGGTGAAAGGATGCAACCACACCAGTGAGGCCTATTGAGGAGCTACTTGAATGAGAATCAAGGGCTCTGGTCACGAAAACTGATAACGGCCTGTGCTGACCACATTCCCCTCCACATTGGCATCCAGTGACGCCTATCGCCTGAGGATGAAACGATGATCGGTCGGTACCGTTGGGCCTTCTGGCCTGTTCGGACAGAGTTTAGTTTTAAAAGTAAATATACTTTTCAGTTTTCTTATTCGAGCTTACGCTGTACGTTCCTTCTTCCGTATGATTTGGACCAAAAATTTTTCTGATTACTTTTAGTTAATTACTTAAGTAATGTATCACTCTGCACATATATTATCACACAGAAAACGAAGCCAAATACAAGAAACTGCTACATGTCCAAAAGATTCGAAGATAAAGGGTGTGTGTGTGTGTCTGACGTAAGTGAATCATGTATCGTATCCAAATTAAAAATACAGAAGGAAATTCAGACTGCTTACAATGCTAGTATGCTAATAACTTCATGCTTCAGGCAAAGAGTTCCATCTGCAACTGAGTTGACACACAAAGGCTAGTTTCCGCTTGATTCGACAAAGCAAACGGCGATTGTGGCTGGGATATCTGGCGCTACTTTCATTAGATGGGCGGGTGGGGCGGACGGACTGCGGGGAGATGAGCACATATTGAAGGACGGGCGCTGAATCGCCGGCTGACGAATGGGCCGTATGTGCCGCGCCTCCGGACAACTTTCACCTTCTTTCCCTCGCAGTCTGCTCCCAGCCGTCCCATTCTGCTATCCTGATGTATTGCCGAAACATCGCGGGCCTGCCAAGTGTTACAGTAAAACAAAAACGGAAAATCTCATCTCATATCATCTCGCGTCGGCACCCACGAGGAGGCTGCTGCGTTTCAAGAATTTGTATTTCGGTTGTATTGTAGCTCATGCCAGTAGATGTTTGTAGAGGATGCTTATAGTGGAAGTACCTAATCTACTCCCGTTGATCGTTCTGTAACTGCAAGGATTTCTTTTCCCGTAACATGCCAAACATAATTATTTCCTGTGACGCTTTCCGAATACCGTAAACCGGAGGACTTCGACCGTTTTTTATTTAAATATTATTATCGTGACTTTTTTAACTTCTGTGCTATTTATGTTAGTGAACATAGCGGCTTGTATGAAAGGATTACATACTAATTAGTACGATATATTTTATAAAATGCAGAGGAAGTAATGGAAAAAGATGTGGGGGCCAACGTTAACTTGAATTTGGTGATACACCGAGCGGTCTATACCAACTGTCAACTATCATTCCATTTGTGGTCAATATTTCAGAAACACAACAAAACTTTGACCAACCCAAAATAAATACATTGATCTAAAGTTTGTGCAGTGCTTTATTTTGCCTCATAAAAGAAGAAACACCTAGTGTGGCACATAAATTAAACAATGTGACCTATCACAAAAATTGTGAATGTAATAAAAGGTATCGAGACTGAGTACCACACATAGTTGCAAATTTAACTGAGCATAATACCTTCAGCATCATCCACGCTATGCAAGTTATTGTAGGTCCTTGCGGTGTATAGTTAAATTTCTTTGCATAACTCTGAAAAGAAAGTTGTTAATGTGAACATGTTGCTAAAGTAAGTTTGCTGTAATGACGTGTCATGACAACATTAAAAAAATTCTAAGCCATTGAGTAATATCATTTGTACAAAAGTTCCTAAATTCAGTCCGTCCACGAGGGTATCGTAAATATAGAAATACAGGGAGCAAGTAAATCATTTGGGAGAACAGAAGTGTCCGCTATTAGTTTTCGTGTAGTACAGGTATGTTGGACGACCGGGACTGGATAGAAAGGATGAGCATAGCTACTGACGTATGCTTATGCTGAAGTGAGTAGGGTTCGCTTATTTATATGGACTAAGAACAACGGCACCGATACAGGCAACATCGACACATCAATCATCGCTATACTGACGCAATCAATAGCTAAGCCTGGTTTAGAGTTGTACATGCCTGGAACTTCTCACTTAAAATCACTTGGAAATTTAAATATAATTTAACTATAACAGTTTAATTCTCCCATCTAACTGTCTCATTTCTCCATTGTGTGAAAATTTTGATTGTTATAGTGCGGTAACTCTGTTATAGTATCAACTAGACAAGCAACAGCACAATTGAAAGTCACTACAATCAGCTGCTGTTTCTGCCCTGCGTTAAGGCAAATGTTTACAGTATTTCAGATGTACTGTGTCGACAGCACTGCACCACATTGTCAGTCATGTAGCCAACAACCTAAACTATTTATAGATTTGTTAATTGTTGCAATATGAAAATTTTTTGTTCTGTTAGCTAGCGCTGCATGACTGTATGGAAAACAAACGACATTTGCGCTGCTATGACAACAGCACTGTCCAAATTATTTTGGGGAATAATAATAATAATAGTAATAATAATATCCACCAGTACATCAACGCAATACAGCTACATCCAAACGTATCTGTACAACTACAGAAATCTGTAATTATTGATAGATGTTCAATTACCCGAAAGTTCCTAAATGCAATGTAACATATACCGTACAGTTAAAAGGAAGTCATGCTTGATCAAGGTCCGCGTCACTTTCCATTTTTAACCAGACAGAACGTCTGAGAAAGAAAAGAAATAATAATAATAGTACTGTAATCGTGTTCATGTTTAAAGATTGGGCAGTACAAATGAAAGGGACTTACTTCATATTTACCCATGGGGAAATCTTAAATACATATGTGAATGACGGCAAGAGTACAGTGTGCTGACCACAATTTGCGTTGTGGGTTTATTTAAAATTGGACAGCATAAACGCAACTATTACAAGTTATTAACTAAATTCTGTTATTCTAATTCTAAAACTTTGCCGCATCCGTCATATGCTCAGAGAATAATTACATTAGGCCTACAATCAACGACTGAGTTAATACTAATATGTGTCAACTGCATCGCAAATAAAAATGGCAGATAATGTATTTCGGATGGTTAGTGCTGGCTGAAAAACTGCAGCGTTCGCGAGTGTCAGAAAGTCTGCGTTCGTAATTACAGTCTTGTCATGTGACCTACTTAATCACTCAGTTACAAAATAAATCATACTGTAATTAGAAGTCGAACTGAGAAAATTTCTTTGTGCAAACCGTGTTTATGTGTATCACAGTCGTAGCTCTCTACCTTAACAAACTGCATGTAGAAGATACTGGACACCTTATACAGAGAGGATAACTGATTATATGAATCACAAGGTTTAAAACGTGTGTAATAAAATCAGTATTGACGTGGATTGCGGAGTGTATGTGGTCATATACTGTCAATAATATTTTGAGAAATCTGTATCTTCGATGACGTGGTTCATTTGAAATGGAACTTCGAACAACGTGCTAGTTAATGTAAGAAGTACTCTCTCCCATTGTCGTTCGGACTATATGTGTACCTATAGACAAAATAATTACGTACAAGATGCGGGGACTTCTACGGTGATGCCATAGATCCTAAAACGTATTAGATACCTACCAAGTATTTCCTAGAGGCGATGAAAATTTGATTATCGGAAGAAAGCTTTAGAATACAAATCCAGGAATTTACTGACAACAAACACGCGTTTCAGAATAAATAATAGGAATGTGTGTCGGGTACAAAATACTTGGCAAATTTGAACTAGATTGTCCATGAAAGTCTTATGATCATATGTGTTCTAAGCTTCTAGTAAAATTCTTAATGATTAAAATGTTTAAATTCTTTCCATACGATATTATGCTATAAGGAACACGATAATTTTGAAGAAATATGGCGGCCGGATGACCGTGCGGTTCTAGGCGCTACAGTCTGGAGCCGAGCGACCGCTACGGTCGCAGGTTCGAATCCCGCCTCGGGCATGGATGTGTGTGATGTCCTTCGGTTAGTTAGGTTCAATTAGTTCTAAGTTCTAGGTGACTGATGACCTCAGAAGTTAAGTCGCATAGTTCTCAGAGCCATTTGAACCATTTGAAGAAATATGTTGGTAAAGTAACGTTTTTTAAAATATGAATTGTTGAGATGTTCGCACTCTGTGAGTCACGCTGTGATTACACGAACTCTACCCGTAACAATCAATACCAAGAGTTACATTTTTTCATAATTTTTGTTTTGAAGTATCTTAGCTAATCGACTGCATAGTTCTAAATGTTGAATAAAAACTATCACGATCAGATCCTTAAGTGAGTGTAAATATTTAACAATCTGATAATAATGTTTTGTCAGATTCACAGGTCGATATAATGAATTTAAATTCAATGTGTTACTGATACGTAATAAATGTTGTTGTTGTTGTGGTCTTCAGTCCTGAGACTGGTTTGATGCAGCTCTCCATGCTACTCTATCCTATGCAAGCTTCTTCATCTCCCAGTACCTACTGCAGCCTACATCCTTCTGAATCTGCTTAGTGTATTCATCTCTTGGTCTCCCTCTACGATTTTTACCCTCCACGCTGCCCTCCAGTACTAAATTGGTGATCCCTCGATATCTCAGAACATGTCCTACCAACCGACCCCTTCTTCTAGTCAAGTTGTGCCACAAGCTCCTCTTCTCCCCAATTCTATTCAATACCTCCTCATTAGTTATGCGATCTACCCATCTAATCTTCAGCATTCTTCTGTAGCACCACTTTTCGAAAGCTTCTTTCTCTTCTTGTCTAAACTATTTATCGTCCATGTTTCACTTCCATACATGGCTACACTCCATACAAATACTTTCAGAAACGACTTCCTGACACTTAAATCTATACTCGCTGTTAACAAATTTTTCTTCTTCAGAAACGCTTTCCTTGCTATTGGCAGTCTACATTTTATATCCTCTCTACTTCGACCATCATCAGTTATTTTGTTCCCCAAATAGCAAAACTTCTTTACTACTTTAAGTGTCTCATTTCCTAATCTAATTCCCTCAGCATCACCCGACTTAATTCGAATACATTCCATTATCCTCGTTTTGGTTTTGTTGATGTTCATCTTATACCCTCCTTTCAAGACACTGTCCATTCCGTTCAACTGCTCTTTCAAGTCCTTTGCTGTCTCTGACAGAATTACAATGTCATCTGCGAACCTCAAAGTTTTTATTTCTTCTCCATGGATTTTAATACCTACTCCGAACTTTTCTTTTTGTTTCCTTTATTGCTTTCTCAATATACAGATTGAATAACATCGTAATAAATAGTGATATTATAAATTAATAATGTTAAAAAGTGCTTTTTACGCTGTTACCTTGTGCACTCAGTGGTCAGTGGACATGGAAAACGATACTTAAGTCGTCGAAAATCCGTTTAGACAGTCACTAAATCTGTTAAATCATCAGTTTACACAACTCTGGAACAGTTAATTTTATTATTTTTGACATCTGAATTTTACCTCCGTGAGTGCGCTCTTAATGCTGGGAAACGTTCAAGGATCACAACAAATACACTGTTCATCGTTAAAAGTGCAACACCACGAGCGCGGCAAGTAAAAGGCAGACCTTCTAGAGCACGAGGGAGTAAATTAACTTTTGGTCATTTTGGGCTTATCACTTTTAAATACTCTTTATGCTTTCATATGTCATAAATAAATGCTATGGAATTGGCAACACTTTTGGGTACGGAGGGAAGCAGGCGTTTCTTCAGAGCTCAATGGGAACATGTCCATTGTCATAGTTTGCATGGTTTATTTTGTCACTGCGTGAGCTCTAAATGAAGTGAACTAATGATTATGAGTGATTAGTCTGAAGATACGGAAGATAACGCATCGTAATATCAGTATTCTAGCACAGGTAAGCTAATAATTGCGTTCTAAATTTGATAAATAGGAATTAACTAACGAGTTCATAATCAGAGTGAACTGTTGAGCTTAAATGTATGATTTTATGGTACTCTCACAGTCATTGTATATTATACCAAGACAAGAGAGAACACAGCTGCTCAGGAAGGTGGAGTTTCTCCATCGGCCGACAATACTGTCTGGAATCGACATCGAACAGAGAGCAGAGGAAAAGACGTTCTCGATATCCTGAGAAGTGGTAGAGTGATATTAGGCAACGGCAGTGAAACTGTGGGCGGAAATGTACTACAAGGAAGGACATAAGAGTTCCAGCTAAAAGCCTTCCTGCTAACTCCCCCTACTGCAAGCTGCTATGCCACAGTCAACTTAAAAAAGAAGAGAGAGAAATCATTTTCCATTCCTTTTGGAAATTTAGTGACTACAGTTGGCCAAATGTGTACCTTGGGGGACTTGTTTAGTCAGGTCCGACTATAAGGTCTCGAAGAGAGTTGGTTCCGGAAATCCTAAAGGAGTTAGCTTGAAACATTTCTGAAGGATTTGAATGTGATCTGTAAGGGTGTCTATCCACAACAATAATAAAATAATCTTATATTCAGACTATTTTACCGTCCAAAACAAGATATTAAAGTGTCATGCTCTCTTAAGAAGCTACGACAAGATCTCAGCGTGAAGTCCCAGCCATTGATCACAAATTCTTGGTATAAGGAAATTCTTACTTACTTAATGAGAGTGGTTTTGGTCTAATGGAGAAAGCCTGTACGAAAACTTCTCAAATTTACCATCAAATAACTGAATGGATATCGTTAGAGAAGCAAAGAAAACATCCCCCAGATTTAAGGCCACTGAAATGGAAGTCTCTATTAAACTCCTGGAACTTGGAGAATTCAGTAACAAAACGTAAAAGAAATAAAGTTAAAATGATGGTTATTGCATAAAATGCCTAACTATGAGATGGTTACAGTGTTCAAAAGAGCCTCCTTGTATGCTGTTGTTTAAATGGACTCTGAGCGCTGATGTACAGTTTGAGGAAGCTGACTCAAAAGAGAAGCAGCATCGCCATCTTGTGACATAAGAACATGGATGATTTACTACTGTATATTCCACCCGTGCATCACCATTTTCGCAAGAGCTTACTGTGTGAAACTGCCACAAGAGCTTCCTCAGCTTTCCAAGAGGCTGGCTGGCTGGCTCTGAGCACTATACGACTTAACTTCTGAGGTCATCAGTCGCCGAGAACTTAAAACTAATTAAACCTAACGAACCTAAAGACATCACACACATCCATACCCGAGGCAGGATTCGAACCTGCGACCGTAGCGGTCGCTCGGCTCCAGACTGTAGCGCCTAGAACCGCACGGCCACTTCGGCCGGCTTTCCAAGAGGAAGTAGACGACAGTAAATACAATTATCTTCGAATCTTAATTTCATGACAGACGTCTCTCTTGACTGGACATTCACAAAGTGTTGATATTCATCATGACTGATAATGTCTGCTACAGCTGCAAACTTTTTTATGTCTTAAAACGAAAGTACAAACCAGTTTCGGGATCTGTGTCATATCTTCAGGTGCATCTGCAAAGTTTTAAATAAATAATGGCACCTATCAAAATTGTTAGCATAAAAAACTTCTCCTAAAATTCTTTGAAAAAAAAAGCTCCATATACGTAGACGAAATATGAGTCCATAAAAGTCGAACAATACAAGTTAAATGAAGTTAAAATAGTTCATCCCCGGTACACGACATAAAACGGGAGACCCTCGCAATTACTAGGCCTGCCGGAAAGCTTCTCGCAGAACGGGACCTATTTACAAAGACATAGGTCCAAAAATTAAACGAGTGGATCCACCGAAAACAAAATCAAAATAGAAACTATTAAACGACCCAACATTCCATAATCCCCATTCCAGAACTTACTAGGATGGTCCGGGCTAAAGGGCATGCCAGACATGGATTTGCGTAAAGTTAGGTAAGTGGTCGTTCAAACACTGAAACAAACAAATAAGAGGGTATATAGGCCGTGCACTTGCAGCCATGTGTGAATACACAATGTGATCCCTGAGTAAAGGTTGCTTACAAAGTGACAATTATTGAACTACGTGAAATAAAATCGTCAGAGACTCTGAACGGTTCGCGTTACGGCGTTCAAACTACACGGTTGGCCGCGGGGCATTATTGGAATTAGTATGCGCTGTATGATTTGATTTAGCAACGAATCCCACTTTCGTTTGGATGGGTTCGTCAATAAGCAAAACTGACTCATTTGGGGGCTGAGAATCCGCATTTTACGATCGAGAAGTCTCGTGAAGAGACTTAACTGGTGACTGTATGGTGTGGAATGTCCAGTCACGGAATAATCGGTGCGATATTCCTTGATGGCACGGTGACTACTGAACGATACGTGAAGGTTTTGGAAGATGATTTCATCCCCATTATCCAAAGTGATCCTGATTTCGACAAGATGTGGTATATGCAAGACGGAGCTCGACCCCATCGAGGGAGGAGAGTATTTGATGTCCTGTAGGAGCACTTTGGGGACCGCATTCTGGCTCTAGGTTACCCAGAGACCACTGGCTAGGTCTCGATTGGCCGCCACATTCTTCGGATCTCAACACATGCGACTCCTTTTTGTCGGGCTATATTAAAGACAAGGTGTACAGCAATAACCCCAAAATCACTGATGAGCTGAAAACCGCCGTTCAGGAGGTCATCGACAGCATCGATATTCCGACACTTCAGCGGGTCATGCAGAATTTCGCTATTCGTCTGAGCCTCATGACAGACGATGATGGCAGGCATATCGAACATATCATAACCTAAATCCGAATATCTGTAGTGATCTTTACATGTTGAATCAAGTGTGTGCACGCCGTAGTTTGTAACTAATTTACTTTTTTCATATAGTTCAGTAATTGTCACCCCGTAGCAGTGCTGCATACACACCCATCAGGCCCGTGCCAAGCACACACCAAAATTGAAATTCCGACGGCAGAGGCCGTGTAGACGTCACGTAAGCGAGTGCACTCCTCGCACAAGCTCACGGTCAAAATCTGAGATATTATACCGTTATCGTCAAGTGATAGGGCCGATGCTAGTCTGTGAGTTCTTAGACCTGATTTTATTAATGGTGGTTTCTCTCTTTTAATGTGGGGATCTTTTTAAGTAGGTCCTTCTCTGCGAGAGGCTTTGCGGGAGCCATAGGAATTGAGAGGGTCTCCCTTTTTATGCAATGTGCGAGGGATTCACTATTTTAACCTAATTTAACCTCTGTTATTTGACTTTCATGGACTCAGATTTTATGTATTTACGTGGTGTTTTTTCTTAAGAATTTTAGTATAAGTTCTATTTAGTCTTTTTTTATTTTTTATATGAAAATTTGGATGGGTATAATTATTTATTTACAACTTTGTAGATGCGCCTGATGATGGAACACAGATCCCGGAACCGGGTTGTGCTTTCGTTTTAGGAAATAAAAAAATTTACAGCTGTAGCGTATCTTATCATTCATGAATTATTTGCGTAAATTTCTATTTACTGAGTAAGATGGAGCAGTGGTTAGCACACTGGACTCGCATTCTGTCGTACGACGATTCAAACCCGCGTTCGGCCTTTCTGATTTAGGTTTTCCATGATATCCATAAAATGCTTCAGGCAAATGCTGGGATGGTCCCTGTGAAAGGGCGCGGCCTATTTCCTTCCATATCCTTCCCTATTCCTTTCCATCTCTAATGGCCTCGTTATCGACGGGACATTAAACATTAATCTCTTCCTATCCTCTACTTCAAAATTGGAAATATTAGTTATAAGCAGACACACAGAATAAAATTATAATTGTACATTCAAGAAACGTATATTTATTCCCGGTTCCTTAATAAAACCTGGCTGCTAGAATAAAGAGAAAGACACAAGTGCAATACAATCAGTGCACAAAAGAAATCAATACCAAAATTTTCCCTTTCTATTGAAATTAGTACGTAACAGCAGTTAAATTTACTCCTCTTAAGTGTGTGAATACATTATATAAAACATCTTCTATCATTAAAACATTTTAAAATTGTATCAACTTTTTCCTTTTTTCTCAAAACTCTCTTATTGTGACTTGAGTCCTTTGTGCACTGAACGTCCCAAATGTCAAACTGGCATGAAATTACATGTTTGGGTATGCAGTTGATAAGGTTATCAAAGCAACCATACAAAGACGCAAGGAGTAACGCTGTCTACTTTCTGTAAATACGGAAAGAATGTGCGTCGGATTTATCATTCAGAAAACACATTTGAATGTTGTTTGTTCGTGTGAAAACCGTTTTATGCCTTGTGTATGAGAGAGAAACGTCTGCGACTACCAACACATGCCGGAGTTCGGCAGCGGCAGGATCGTTGCCTAGGTTGACTGCAGTTAATTGTTCTGGGATAATGCTGTTAGAGCTTGCCGGGATCCGATGACTTTGACTCGAATAACGCCACACTAGATCTTAGCAGCCCCTGTCGTCTGGCGACCTAGAGGGCAGACATTGTTTGCTCAGCCGTGTCACGTCACGTAAATTGAGTCAGGAAATGGGCTTGTTTGTAGCAAGAACAATATCCACACGGTCAGTGGGACGGCGCCTGGAGTATCACGGCCTTTCAGCTCGGCCTCCATTGTTCGGGCTTCGCTTGACGTGACAGCAGAAATAGAGACGCCGGCAGTAGTGCGGAAAACAACAACACTGAACGCGAACGATAGCAGGTCATCTTTTCAGAAGACACATGGTTCTGCGATCAGTATCAAGATGGACTTACCAGTGTGTGGAGGCTTCGAGGAGAACAAAACGTCGCCAGATCGCCATCGTCATCGTCATACGGGTCCAGCACCTGGCATAATGGTAGAGCGTGCCATTTGGTACACAACACGAGCACCCCTGGCTCTCATGGCCGGTTGTTTGTGACGCAGTAAGGCCCTATTTTCGAGGACTACCTGACGTTATCTTTCAACAAGATGACGTAAGACCGCATGTTGTGCGCCTCAGTCTACATACATACTCCGCGAGCCAACGAACGGTGGATGATGGAGGGTGCCCTTAATCACTACTGGTCATTTCCTTTCCGGTTCCAAATTGAAAAATTCAAATGGCTCTGAGCACTATGGGACTTAACTTCTGAGGTCATCAGTCCCCTGGAACTTAGAACTACTTAAACCTAACCAACCTAAGGACATCACACAAATTCATGCCCGAGGCAGGATTCGAACCTGTGACCGTAGCGGTCGCGCAGTTCCAGACTGTAGTGGCTAGAATCGCTCGGTCACCCCGCCGGCTTTCCCGTTCCATTAGCAAATAGAGCGAGGGAAAAAACAACTGTCTGTATGCCTAATTTCTCTTATCTTACCTTACCTTGGTGAAACTTACGTGAAATGTCGTTGGCGGACGTAGAATCGTTCTGCAGTCACTTTCAAATTCTGGTTCTCTCGCCAGCCATTGTAACTAATAAACTCTGACGTGGTGTGGAATGACGTACCCGTATCTATCATATAAGCTCAGTTAGACTCAATTAGAGCCATTGTTGCTGTCAGAATTCTACTTAGTTTCCTCCCTGCACCTCCCCCCCCCCCCCCAAAAAAAAAGAATCAACAAATTTGAACATGTATTATACCTGGTATGCGGTGTACGCACAAAAAGTGTAACTTCATTCTTTGTTATGCTTCTTGAGGTGGCAATGCTAATAGGCAGCAATGCAGTAACCAAAAGGAATAAAGGTGCGGTATGGTCCGCCTTCGTGCATTCTCGTATTTATCCCATTAATGGATCCAAAATGTTCAAATGTGTGTGAATTCCTAAGGGACCAAACTGCTTAGGTCATCGGTCGCTAGACTTACAAACTACTTAAACTAGCTTAGGCTAAGAACAACACACACACCCATGCCTGAGGGAGGATTCGAACCTCCGTCGGGAGGGGCCACACAGTCCGTGACATAACGCCTCAAACTGTGCGGCCACACGGAGCGGCATTAATGGATCCCTCAAACGTATTTTAACATCAGTGTTTTACCAAGGTGAAGTATGTAGTATTTTTTATCTATTATTTAGAGCCCGTGTAATATTTAACTCTTGTATCTACAATTTAGAAGTCCGAATAATATTTAACACAGCGCCCAGCGGTTCCTATATGGTACAGCAAATAAAAGTGGCTCGGATTATTGGATATGATTGGACGTGAATGTGTTCATACAACCACACCCCTTTACTTGCAACAGGATAGAGCAACTGACTATACAGCCGGCCGAACCTTGGAGCACATTTAAATAATCTTCACGCCTGACAGAGTTGTTAGCAGAGGTCAGTCTGGTCGCTGCCGTAGCTGTCAACTCAGGTCACCTGATCCGCCTGTGTGCGATTACTCTGTGTGGCGAACCCTCAAGTCTAAGGTGTATTGCAACGACCCTCATAGACTTCAAGAACTGCAGCAGAACATTTCGGATGAGACTGCTGCAGTTTCAACAGTCCAGCTTATATCCACCTTCAGCAGCTTGCTGGCCAGGGTTCAGAAGTGTCAAGAGATGAAAGGTGGTCACTTTTAAAATCTGCTATAGGCTGGTTAGTACTGTAGTTCCTGCTGCGTTCCTTTGTACCCTGGAAGTCAGTTCTCTGGGCATCTTATATTTGCCCCACCCTATTATTCCACACTCCACACGAGAGAATCAATATGTGGGTTAAAACTGGTTAATATAGCCTCAAATCATTATCTACACTCAGTCTACACCTGTACTTACTTTTCATAAAATTAAGTAAGTACATTATTTATCAAACAAAGCATTACTCATTACTTTTGCTGCGGTCGTAATACGTTCTTCGCCCATGGTGTGAGATGCCCCGTTTTTGCAATTAGCTGAGAAAGCTCGTAAGAAACTCTGGTGGTTGGTATGTTGTATTCTGAAGACTTTTCGATGGTGGAATTACTAACAAGGAAATTTCTTGTCTTGATTTGAAAGAAATCGTGAAGCCTTTTTATTCATTAAGAATATTTAGTTCCTGGATGTATTCAAGTTATAATAGTTTCATATGTTCATTGGGTAACGTTTCGAAACAAAACACTCATTGAAGCATAGGTTCTTCCTCGGCACCAGGAAACACAAGCCCGAGTTTTAAAAAATGGGTGTTATATTTACGAAAATTTGTTTTAGTCTTCTTTGTATTTTGATACTACTTAGGCAGACATTGAGTTACTAACAATCTCATTACTTACAGAATTTGATATGGAAGTTCCTTTGTTACTTGACTGCTTCGCCTTACGGCAAGACCCCATGCGAAATCAAGCATTCGTAAGTAGTAATAACCAACAGCAGGCGCAACGGTAAAATATAACACACAATCACAGACTAAAGGTGGATTTACGCAAGTAAGTTACGGAACAGCGCCGTGACTGGCGTATTTAAGACAATTAACAAAGAAAGTAGTATTTACAGATCACTAGAACGTCAATCATTACATTCATCCACAAAGTTTCTATTCATTATATCTCTGCATTTTTCAAGTCTCATTAAGTCCGCATCTGCATGCAAAATAAGCCAGCGTAATGTTTCCTCTGTTGCAGTTTTGTATAAAACTGTCGAAGACAGTGAACGATACATGTAGGTGTGGATGTCAACTATAACAAATGGTTCAAATGGCTCTGAGCACTATGGGACTTAACATCTGAGGTCATCAGTCCCCTAGAACTTAGAACTACATAAACCTAACTAACCTAAGGACATCACATACATCCATGCCCGAGGCAGGATTCGAACCTGCGACCGTAGCGGTCGCGCGGTTCCAGACTGAAGTGCCTAGAACCTCTCGGCCACTCCTGCCAGCGTCAACTATAACAATGTATAAGTAATATACAAACTGACTTTTCGATGTAGTGTGAACTTTTACCTACGAAAATTACAGGCAATATTCAGTAAAAATTTTCTCTTATTTATCTGTGTTTGTCTTGCAACGACTTAGCTATAAAAATTAATGTTCATGACGAAATACCAGTATCTCAATGTCAGTTTGCAAACCTGCACAAATGCAATTTCTGTTAGCAGCCACACACGAAAAAAACTCAGTGAATACTAACGCAGCACTAGCTCGACGGGGACTGAGCGAGGTGGTATAGTGGCTGACGCCCTCAACTCGTATTCGCGAGACCCGCGTTCAGTTCTCGAGTCAACCATCCACATATCGGTTTTCTTCGGTCACTCAGATAATTCCATGAAAATGCCGGAATGGTTGGTTAAACGGTCCATGGCCGTTTCCGTCTCCTCCAATCGTAATAAATTCGAGCAAAGCTCCATCTCTAATAATCTTAGCAATGGACTGGACGTAAAACACCAGTCTTCGTTCCTTCTTTCTTGTTGTGTCTGCAAATTTAAGCAAGTCATGCTAGTGAGCAATTGTGTCCGAGAAACTACCAGCTCTACAAGCTACGATCGCATTGTAGCGTGTTACGTGTTTGGGCCATAATCAGCCAGCCAAGGCTGCGTCAGCACTGTAGTGCAATCCATAGTGGTATAGACTTCCAGCCGCTCCCAGCATTAAATAAAAATACTTTTGGCCCGTCTTAGCAGCTTCTTTTGATGTGTTATTTCTGTGTAGAAAAAGAAATAGAGCAGGTTTCGGCATAACAGGATGGACTATTCCAGTGGTACAGGATAGCGAAAGGAGGGTTCAGCTCTTATTTCATTCTGTATTCAGTAACCTTGACAACTGACGAGTGCAATCCGTCAATGTACCGATAATTTTTATCTTGAGTCCGACTTCCCACCAGCGCTCACGACACAGTGCCACGCTGCCCGCAACCCTCGAGTGGACCGCGGCCCATGGGTTGGGAACCACTGCTGTAGCCCATTAGTACCCAGAAGTTTTAAGTTTGGATTTTATACTTGAAAATAGCTGTAGGTAGTTCTTTTATAAGAGGTTTACAGAAAGAAGGTGATTTAAATTTAATTTTTACTTATACACTCCTGAAAATTGATGGCGAGAGGAGAAAACAGAAAACATGAAAATTGGTGCTGGTATAACAGTTGCATTACTATTGAAATCCATGATAGGTAAATATACACTATGTGATCAAAAGTATCCGGACACCTAGCTGAAAATGACTTACAAGTTGGCGGCGCTGTCCATCGGTAATGTTGGAATTCAATACGGTGCTCGCCCACCCTTAGCCTTGATGACAGCAACCACTCTCGCAGGTGCTGGAAGGTTTCTTGGGGAATGGCAGCCCTTTCTTCACGGAGTGCTGCGCTGATGAGAGGTATCGATGTCGGTTGGCGAGGCCTCGCACGAAGTTGGTGTTCTAAAACATCCCAAAGGTGTTCTATAGTATTCAGGTCAGGACTCTGTGTAGGCCAGTTCATTATAGGGATGTTATTGTCTTGTAACCGTTCCGCCACAAGCCGTACGTTATGAACAGGTGCTCGATTGTGTTGAAAGATGCAATCGCCATCCCCGAATTGCTCTTTAAGTGTGGGAAGGAAAATGGTGGTTAAAACATCATTGTAGGCCTGTGCCGCGATAGTGCCACGCAAAACAACGAGGGGTGCAAGCCCCCTCCACGAAAAACATGACCACACCATAACACCACTGCCTCCGAATTTTACTGTTGGCTCTACACACGCTGGAAGATGACGTTCACCGGGCATTCGCCGTACCCACACCCTGCTATCGGATCGCCACATTGTGTGCCATGATTCGTGACTCCGCACAACGTTTTTCTACAGTTCAATCGTCCAATGTTCACGCACCTAACACCAAGCGAGGCGTCGTTTGTCATTTACCGGCGTGATGTGTGGCTTGCGAGCATGAAATCCATGTTTTCTCACCTCCCACCTAAGTGTCATACTACTTGCAGTGGATCTTGATGCAGTTTGGAATTCCTGTACGATGGTCTGGATCGATGTCTGCCTGTTAGTCCACAGACGAGGTCGGCCTGTACTTTTTTGTGCTGTACGTGTCCCTTCACGTTTCTACATGACTATCACACCGGAAATAGTGGACGTAGGGATGTTCAGATATGTGGAAATCTCGCATACGGACGTATGACACAAGTGGCAGCCAACCACCTGACAACGTTCCAAGCCCGTGAGTTCCGCGGAGCGCCCCATTCTGCTCTAAAAAGTGGTTCAAATGGCTCTAAGCACTATGGGACTTAGCATCCGAGGTCATCAGTTCCCTAGACTTGTTAGAACGACTTAAACCTAACTAACCTAAGGACATCACACACATCCATGCCAGAGGCAGGATTCGAACCTGCGACGGTAGCAGCAGCGTGGTTCCGGACTGAACCGCCTAGAACCGTTCGGCCACAACGGCCGGCCATTCTGCTCTCTCACGATGTCTAATAACTACTGAGGTCGCTGATACGGAGTACTTGGCACTAGGTGACAGGACAATGCACCTAATACGAAAAACGTATGTTTTTGGGTGTGTCCGGATACTTGTGATCACATAGTGTAACTAGGTAGCTACAATATTTATTGAGTACAGTAAGGAATCTTTCAATTTGCAAAATTCTCACATTTGGCAAAGAAAATAAGTTCATTTGAGATATTAAAGCAGATTTGTAAGTGGACAAGCGCACTTTATTCTGAACTGAAGATTATTTATAGACATTAACACAGTTTCCAATGCGCTAAATTTAACTTTTACACAAGCACCGCTACTTATATCATGTTATTGTTGTCTTCAGTCCCGAGACTGGTTTGATGCGGCTCTCCATGCTACTCTATCCTGCGCAAGCTTCTTCATCTCCCAGTACCTACTGCAGCCTACACCCTTCTGAATCTGCTTAGTGTATTCATCTCTTGGTCTCCCTCTACGATTTTTACCCTCCACGCTGCCCTCCAGTACTAAACTGGAGATCCCTTGATGCCTCAGAACATGTCCTACCAACCGGTCCCTTCTTCTAGTCAAGTTGTGCTACAAACTCCTCTTCTCCCCAATTTTGTTCAATACCTTCTCATTAGTGATGTGATCTACCCATGTAATCTTCAGCATTTTCTGTAGCACCACATTTCGAAAGCTTCTTTCTCTTCTTGTCTAAACTATTTATCGTCCATGTTTCACTTCCATACATGGCTACACTCCATGCAAATACTTTCAGAAACGACTTCCTGACACTTAAATCAGTACTCGATGTTAACAAATTTCCCTTCTTCATAAACGCTTTCCTTGCCATTGCCAGTCTACATTTTATATCCTCGCTACTACGACCATCATCAGTTATTTTGTTCCCCAAATAGCAAAACTTCTTTACTACTTTAAGTATCTCATTTCCTAATCTAATTCCCTCAGCATCACTCGACTTAATTCGACTACATTCCATTATCATCGTTTTGCTTTTGTTGATGTTCATCTTATATCCTCCTTTCAAGACACTGTCCATTCCATTCAACTGCTCTTCCAAGTCCTTTGCTGTCTCTGACAGAATTACAATGTCATCGGTGAGCCTCAAAGTTTTCATTTCTTCTCCATGGATTTTAATGCCTACTCCGAATTTTTCTTTTGTTTCCTTTACTGCTTGCTCAATATACAGATTGAATAACATCGGGGACAGGTTATAGCCCTGTCTCACTCCCTTCCCAACTGCTTCTTCCCTTTCATGCCCCTCGACTCTTATAACTGCCATCTGGTTTCTGTACAAATTGTAAATAGCCTTTCGCTCCCTGTATTTTACCCTTGCCACCTTTAAAATTTGAAAGAGAGTATTACAGTCAACATTGTCAAAAGCTTTCTCTAAGTTTACAAATGCTAGAAATGTAGGTTTGCCTTTCCTTAATCTATTTTCTAAGATAAGTCGTAGAGTCAGTATTGCCTCACGTGTCCCAACATTTCTGCGGAATCCAAACTGATCTTCCCCGAGGTCGGCTTCTACTAGTTTTTCCATTCGTCTGTAAAGAATTCGCGTTAGTATTCTGCAGCTGTGACTTATTAAACTGATAGTTCGGTAATTTTCACATCTGTCGACACCTGCTTTCTTTGGGATTGGAATTATGATATTCTTCTTCAAGTCTGAGGGTATTTCGCCTGTGTCATACCTCTTGCTCACCAGATGGTAGAATTTTGTCAGGACTGGCTCTCCCAAGGCCGTCAGTAGTTCTAATGGAATGTTGTCTACTCCCGGGACCTTGTTTCGACTCAGGTCTTTCAGTGCTCTTTCAAACTCTTCACGTAGTATCGTATCTCCCATTTCATCTTCATCTACATCCTCTTCCATTTCCATAATATTGTCCTGAGGTACATCGTTCTTGTATAGACCCTCTATATACTCCTTCCACCTTTCTGCTTTCCCTTCTTTGCTTAGAACTGGGTTTCTATCTGAGCTCTTGATATTCATACAAGTCGCTCTCTTTTCTCTAAAGTTCTCTTTAATTTTCCTGTAGGCAGTATCTATCCTACCCCTAGTGAGATAAGCCTCTACATCCTTACATTTGTCCTCTAGTCATCCCTGCTTAGCCATTTTGCACTTCCTGTTGATATCATTTTTGAGACGTTTGTATTCCTTTTTGCGTGCTTCATTTACTGCATTTTTATATTTTCTCCTTTCATCAATTAAATTCAATATTTCTTCTGTTACCCAAGGATTTCTACTAGCCCTCGTCTTTTTACCTACTTGACCCTCTGCTGTCTTCACTATTTCATCACTCAGAGCTAGCCATTCTTCTTCTGCTGTACTTCTTTCCCCGATTCCTGTCAATTGTTCCCTTATGCTCTCCCTGAAACTCTGTACAACCTCTGGTTCTTTCAGTTTATCCAGGTCCCATTTCCTTAAATTCCCACCTTTTTTGCAGTTTCTTCAGTTTTAATCTACACTTACATCATACTTTAATGATTTTTCGTGTCATATTGGATATAATTTTGGAACTTTTGTTCCTGGTGAGGCAAAAAATGTTCAGTTAGCCGATCAGATTTGGAAAATCGTTACGTATTTCATAAAAATAGAATAAAGAGCGTAGAAGATTTCGACGTCTCCCTATCATCTAAGTCAGCAAAGATTAATCAAGAGATCAGACGAATAAAGTCAAAATAAATCATTTGCAGCCACCATATTGAAGGAAGCATTCCAGCATTCGCTTGATGAGCTTCAGATAAGCCATTGAACCCTTAAATCGGGATAGATAGACGGGGATTTGAACACAGGGCTCAACCCTTAGCTGGTTCCAGTGTCTTAACCAGTTTGCCACCTCGTTCGTTACGTTTTAGAATAATGCTCCTTGGAAATAGGCGATGTTATAGTCTTTTATGAATTATAAATAAAGTAAAATGTATTGTGCAAACCTCTGGTTACATTCATGTGAGAATCTTCTTATAACCTTCCAGGTATCGTTGTTGATGATATTACCAACGAATGTTTTTTTCCGAATTTACATATCAGATGGAATTGAGTTGAGACAGAAAAATGTAAGAAACATCTATTCTTCTCAAGATCTATCCCTGAAGGTGACAGGTGGAAGACCAAGATTCTTCAGTAATGTCACAATGATAAGCGCCCTGTGCTATGCGCTTTATACTCAAACGCAGATTGTAGATGCAGATCTGTATGTGGACAATATCTAGAACACTTGACCGAAGGTATATAATCAACGGAATGACGGAGAATTGTGAGCTAATCCGAACAGATAAGTTGAGCTGTCTTAGTATTTGGAAATGCACGGTTTTGAGAGTGTTTTTGTTTCAAAATTGGTTTTGTGACAACTGTAAACTCATAAAACACTGTTCTACAGGGACGTACGTCGTGAATGGGGAAGGAGGCACTGCCCTGAACGCATTTAGAGCGGGGCGCACGGGGGAGTGGCGACGGGGGTGAATCTTGCGCCCTCCAGATTAAAAGCGCGCTGTCCAATTTATCAAAAGGTGAGCGAATGTTTTTTGTTAATCAGTGCGAGGGTGGCGGAGCACAAAACCCGGCCGCAGACCTGGCCTCAACACCTTCGCGCGGCCTTTCCTCGCCCCGATTTCTCGTCTCCTACAAACATCGCTTTTTTTCTCTCCCCTTGAGCTTATCAATATGACTGTGCCATATTTATTGTCCCTAAATATTCCTGAAGTAAAAATGAGTTTCCAGTTAAGACAGGTCGTGGACGGGAAAAGCAACAGCTTCAGAAAAGCACATAATAGTCTCTTTCAGTAACCGTATCGATTAACTTGGCTTTGATTAGATGAGGTACGGGGCAAAGCTGGAACCAGAGCTTAGCACCATCTACATAAAAGAACGTAAGTCGATTGGTAAAGTATTTCAAACTCCCAGCTTTCGTATACAAAAAGATTATTAGCTAACTGCAATTCATCTGCAGTCTGAAAGATTTGTAGGCTCCTTTCAAAAATATTACGCTCCGCCTTTGATGCCCCTAAAACACACTAACCCATTTACATGCTCATTCACAGTAAGATTCTGTAGATGGCTGTGAGGTTGATGGTTTACAGTGCTTTAGATTTACTACTTTATTCATTGTTCTCGCCGTTATATTCGAGAAGGAACACTAAAAAATTCGCCTACTGTGTTCCCCCGTACACGCTGCAAGTTTTTAATTTCACATTTGGAATTATTCGTGTTCGGTGACGTCTCCAACATATGCCTAGCGTCATTTTGAAACACTGGTATGGTGTAATTTTTTAGCAGATAGAAGATTACTAGCGCTTTCGTAGAGGCTTCTAGAACTATAGTGAGACCAATATTTCTACAGCTCTCCTCTTGGCTCAACCAAACTACTGGCTATCGAGGGAATTTTATGCTGTCATCCTCTTCGAATATTCAGTGTCATCCGTCAGCCTATCTCAGACAGCCTAATGCATACTCTTAACCCTCGAACCGACATTGCATTGTATTACCACTAAATAAGATATCTGATGGTTGTTACTTTATTTTTACTACTTCCATTTTTTTGGTTGTTGCTTCATTTTCCACTAGTGTTTAAAGAACACAGGAGAAAAGATAAAATACATGCGCCACCGCCCTAACATATATTTTTCTTGGTTTTTCAAAATTAGATAAAATCCAAAATGCTGTACCTAGGGAGGCGCAATGGTGGACACTCAACTCGCAACTGGAGGGAGCGAGGTTCGAATCCAAGTGCTAGCACTCAAATTTAGGTTTCTCCTTCTTCTTCTTCTTCTTCTTCTTCTTCTTCTATGTGATCAGGCCCAGTGGACCGCACGCTGCTACAAGTTTCCTCCTCTATTGTATTCTGTCCATTGCTGCTATTCACCATTCGTCCACATCTATTGGTTCAAATGGTTCAAATGGCTCTGAGCACTATACGACTTAACTTATGAGCTCATCAGTCACCTAGAACTTAGAACTAATTAAACCTAACTAACCTAAGGACATCACGCACATCCTTACCCGAGGCAGGATTCGAACCTGCGACAGGAGCGGTCGCTTGGCTCCAGACTGTAGCGCCTAGAACCGCACGGCCACTCCGGCCGGTTCCACATCTATTGATGCTTGGTTTAAATCTTCATTGAGGCCATCCCTTCAAAGCTTCTTGGGTCTCCTGGGGGTCTCTTTCCTGTAGATGTGAAATCCAGGAGCTTCTGAAGCCATCTGTGATCTTCCATCCGGGCCACATGGCCGGTCCACAGATTTCGTTAGTAAAAGGGTGAACGGCCTTTCAGACCATGAAGGACAAATTTTAGCACTAAAAGGCTTTTGTACGCAAACAAATGTTATACGAGGGCTGGAACTTTAATAGTGGTAACTATTTTTTTACAGCTCGTACAAAATAGATACGTGTTTCAAAGTTTTACTGACCTTAGAAGTAGTCACCAACATTGTGTATAACCCGTTGCCAGCGATGTGGAAGTCTAGGATATTCTTAGCAGTGCCAGTTGTGTTGAGAGTTCGAGCGGCGCGGTCTATTGCCCGACGAATTTGTAGCAGTTCTGAAGCGAATGCCTTGAAGTGTTACCTTTAGTTTATAAATCGAGTTGAACTTATGAGAGCTTAAGTCAGGAGAGTGCAGTAGGCGGTATAGCACTTAGCAGCCGATCGCGGTGGCCACGCGGTTCTAGGCGCTGCAGTCCGGAACCGCGCGACTGCTACGGTTGCAGGTTCGAATCCAGCCTCTGGCATGGATGTGTGTGATGTCCTCAGGTTAGTTAGCTTTAAGTAGTTCTAAGTTCTAGGGGACTGATGACCTCAGATGTTAAGTCCCATAGTGCTCAGAGCCATTTGAAGCACTTAGCAGACCCATCAGTCAAACAAATCAGTAACAACTTGCACTGTACGTGAGAAATGACGGTCAGGTCCTGCAGAAAGTTTCATCATTTCTGTCTGTATGCTGTTCATTTTTGGAACACAGCCTACGACCAGCTTAGACACAGAAGTGATGACACTTTCTGCAGGACCTGACCATCATTTTGCAGGACAGTGCTCAAGCACGTACAGTGCAAGCTGTAACTGATGTGTTTGACTGATGGGGCTGCTAAGTGCTATACCACCTACTGCACTCCCCTGACTTAAGCCCTCATGAGTTCAACTCGATTTCTAAACTGAAGGAAACACTTCACGGCTTTCGTTTCAGAACTGCTACAAATTCGTAGGGCAACAGACCGCGCCGCTCGAACTGTCAACACAAGTGGCATTGCTAAGAGTATCCTACAACTTCCACATCGCTGGCAACGGGTTATACACAATGCTAGTGACTACTTTGAAGGTCAGTAATACTTTGAATGACGTATCTATTTTGTACGAGCTGTAAATAAATAGTTGCCACTATTAAAGTTTCAACCCCCGTATATAACTAGAAACAATATGGAAAAGCCAATCCAACGGCAATGGAGAGTTTTTTAAACCTCGTTAAGGAACAAGAGTGGCAGGATGTTTATAGTTCCGATAACATAGATGACAAATATAATGCTTTCAATAACACATTTCTCATGCTCTTTGAAAGTTGCTTTCCACAAGGACGTTCTAAACAGGGTATTAGCAGTAAAAGGCGACGTGGGTGGCTGACTAGTTTGATAATGATATCATGTAGAACAAAGTAGGAATTATATCAAAATGTTAGAAGTAATCACAATCAAACTGCAGTAGCCTATTACAAACAGCATATAAGGTGCTTAAAATGTTATTAGGAAGGCAAAGAGTATGTGATACGCAATTAGAATAGCTAATTCACAGGATAACATTAAAACCGCATGGTCAGCAGCACAAGGCCTACGATGTAAAGTCAGTTCAAATGGTCCTGAGCACTATGGGACTTAGCATCTGAGGTCATCAGTCCCCTAGATTTAGAACTACTTAAACCTAACTAACCTTAGGACGTCACACATATCCATGCCCGAGGCAGGATTCGAACCTGCGTCCGTAGCAGCACCGCGGTTTCGGACTGAAGCGCCTAGAACCGCTCGGCCACAACGGCCGGCAAGTCAGTTCTGTTACTGTTGAGTCAGATATATGTGGAGCATTTAACAATCACTTTCTGAGCATTGCTGGTGAATTAAATAAAAACTTAGCTTCTTCAGGGAATCATATAACTCTCTTGGAAAATTCCTTTCTGAGATTAATATCTGAAATACTCCTCTGTGATATGAACATGAGGGAGAATGAGTAAATAATTAAATCACTGAAGAGTAAGGAGTCTCATGGATATTAAGGTGGTCTCTGGCAGAATATTAAAGTACTGTAATGCACATGTTAGCGCTGTGCTTTTGTAATGTTTCCTTAAGGAATTGTCAGTTTCCTGAACGATTAAAGTACTCAGTACTAAAGCCGCTTTATAGAAAGGGACAAAGGGATAATGTAGACAACTTTATAGCTATTTCTATGCCATCAGTGTTTGCTAAAGTTATGGAAAAGGCTGTGTATGTAAGGATAATTGGTTATTTTATTTCACATAATTTGCTACCAAATGTACAGTTCGGTTTTAGATGTGGTTGAACAACTGAAAATGCTATATTCTCTTTTATCTGTGAGGTACTGGATGAATTAAACAAAAGGTTTCGAACGCTAGGCATCTTTTTTTATTTAACTAAGGCGTTTGATCGTGTTGATCAAAAAATATTACTCCAATAGTTGGACCATTACAGAATAGGGAAGTAGCTCACAATTGGTTTACCTCTTACTGTAACAACAGACAGCAAAAGATCATTATCTACAGTTCTGAGAATGACTATAATGAGGGATCTGAGTGGGGCATGGTGAAACAGGGGGTGCCCCAGGGATCAATGCTGGGCCCAGTCCTGTTACTTATTTGTATAAATGATATGCCCTCTGCAGGTGATTCTAAAATATTTCTTTTTGCCGATGACACTAGCTTGGTAGTAAATGACGTTGTGTGCAACAATGGTATTGTTTCAAATAGTGCAGTTCATGGCTCAAGTTCATGGCTTGTAGAAAATAAACTAAATCTACATCATAGTAAGACTCTGTTTTTTCAATTTCCAACACACAATTCAACAAAACCGGACGTTTGATCTTCACAGAATGGGTATATGATTAGTGAAACTGAACGGATCAAATTCTGAGTGTTCAGATAGATAGTAAACTGTCATGGAAAGCCCATGTTCAGGATCTTGTTCAAAGACTAAATGCTGCAATTGTTGCTGTTCGAACGGTATCTGAAGTAAGTGCCAGTTCTGTCATTCGCTTATGACGCATGCTACTATATTTTGGGTTAACTCTTCCCATTCTCAAAGGATATTTTTGGCTCGGAAACGGGCGGCTCGGACAATAAGTGATGTAAGTTCGCGAACCTCTTGTAGACCCCTGTTCATTAGTCTGGGTATTCTGACGTTGGTCTCTCAATGTATATATTTTTTACTGTCGTTTCTTGTTAGCAATATCAGCTTATTCCCAAGAATTAGCAACTTTCACTCAGTTAATACTAGGCAGAAATCGAATCTACATCTGGATTACACTTCCTTGACTATTGTGCAGAAAGGTGTGTAGTACAATGCTGCATCCATTTTCAGTAAGCTACCACAAGAATTCAACGATCTCAGAAGCAATCCACGCGCTTTCAAATCGAAACTGAAGAGTTTCTTATGGGTCGCGCCTTCTATTCTTTCGAGTAGTTCCTTGAAAAATTAAGCTGATTCCTGTGTTATATTGTTGATTGCGTTTACATAAACTTATGGCTTGTCTTTTTTGGGTTCATAAACATTTTATTTTATCTGTTATTAATTTGATGTTGCAATTTCATGTACGGACATGTTCAATGACCTTGGAGATTTGCTTCTCAATTTGGTCCTACGGGACTAGACGTGTAAAATAAAATAAAAAAAGCACTCCGAGTGGCCTACCGGGACCATCCGACCGCCGTGTCATCCTGAGTGGAGGATGCGGATAGAATGGGCGTGGGGTCAGCACACCGCTCGCCTGGTCGTTATGATGGTATTCTTGGTCGAAGCCGCTACTATTCGGTCGAGTAGCTCCTCAATTGGCATCACGAGGCTGAGTGCACCCCGAAAAATGGCAACAGCTCATGGCGGCCTGGATGGCCACCCATCCAAGTGCCGACCACGCCCGACAGCGCTTAACGTCGGTGATCTCACGGAAACCGGTGTAAAATAAAACAAAAATAGAATAAAATGCCACGACGATTGTTGAGAATAAGCAATGGCAGGTAATTCCGCATCCTTGTCCAACTGAACAAGTGCTCCCTTCTGACTACGCATCTCACCGGGCGTTGACTGTGACCTCCCTTGGAACATTTGGATGGCTGCTTCAAAAGCCAATACGTCTTCTTTCCTCATCATTCTCTAACTGAAATAGTGCTCCGTGCTCTCGACATCGAGAGGACTGTGCTTCAGTTTCTTTTCATGTTTTTCTGCGAACATAGATTTTTTGTAATTACTGCAACCAGTCGCATTTTGTACTTGAAACCAGTTATAGTAAAATAAAAAAATCCAACACAAAAGGGGACTGGTAGCAGTCATTTCTAAAAAAAAATATAGACATTACAGTTGCAGTGTTCCTTATCTATATACAGTATACGCACATTCAATAAGCCACCATATAGTTTATGGCGGAGGATAATGTATAAAATTTATTTTCTACAATTTTTTTTGAATGAAAATGAAATGAATAGATTCTACAAAAACTTCTTCGTTCAGTATATCAAGTTTGATTAACGGAACGATAGAAAATATTCAGAGTAGATTCTGGACAATTCGTCGCACAATATTCACTACTGCGAAAGGATTGCGGTACTGTTTAAAAATTGCAGACGCTAAAAGAAATGCTCAGTATCAAAATTTCTGGAATTTATGTGCAGAGGTGAATGCACAAACATTTTCTACTTGATACACTTTTCGTGAATCGAATATTAACTAAGGACAGTGATACTAGTAAGTTCTGTATCCTCCGCCACACACCTTATCGCAGACATTTAGAGAACTGTTCAGTATCACCAGAACAGGCTGCTGACTGTGTAGAATCTCCCTAAGTACATTCTTCTTCCAATCCTAACTGCTTCAAGGTATTCCATGCCTCAATATTTTTTAAAACAGACAAAAATGTGGCATCGAGTTAAATGACATTTTTAAAATGAAGGAATATTGAACGAACACATTTGGGAAATCTTGCCTGTGGAGTGTTGCTGGGTATCACATGGATGCTTTTGAAATGCATGCTGATTATCAAGAAGAAGAAAGACTGTATTCGAATTAAAATGTTCCCTACCATTCTGCTGTCAGATGCCTTGCCATTATGGGTACACTGATTTCCGTCAGATCACCGAAATTAAGCATCACCAGGGGTGACTTGGATGGGTGACCGTTTGGGCCTTCCTCCACTGTTGGGAAGCGGGATGCACTAAGCCCCTGTGAGGCTAATTGAGGAGCTACTTGATTAAGAATTAGCGGCTCCAGCTAACGAACACTGACAACGGCCGCGAGAGCGGTGCGATGACCGCAAGCATCTCCATATCCGCATCCAATGCTGAGGATACCACAGCGGTAGGACGGTATCGCTAGGTCTTTCGAGGTCTGATTGGGCGCGCTGTACCATATAGCATTTGATAGATATGAATGGCCGGCCGAAGTGGCCGTGCGGTTAAAGGCGCTGCAGTCTGAAACCGCAAGACCGCTACGGTCGCAGGTTCGAATCCTGCCTCGGGCATGGATGTTTGTGATGTCCTTAGGTTAGTTAGGTTTAACTAGTTCTAAGTTCTAGGGGACTAATGACCTCAGCAGTTGAGTCCCATAGTGCTCAGAGCCATAGATATGAATGACATAGGGCGGAAGTTTCACTTGCTGGTTATGATGATTACCTTGCTCGTGACTATGACTTTCCCCTTCATCCGGTTTTTAGAAGAATTTTCCCCTGAAGCGATTTTCTACAAATTATTGTTAATAGTTGCGCTAATATAATATCAGACAGCATCGTAACTTCGTGAAGAAAATTTTTTACCACCTTCATAACTCGCATACTTTATTTATATTTTGTTTATTGGAAACCTCTTCGTCAACATTCTTTTGATTACAGAAAATCAGTATGTACAACCATCCCTGTGAGGGACGTAAAAGTAAACCTGCATTACTTGTGCAGTTTAGGAGAGCGCTCTGTGTCTCTAACACGGTTCTGTATGCTGTTCAGTCTTTCAGTATTCCTCATTTAAAGGTAACCCACTTTAATACGCTGTGCGTGCTAGTACTGTGACAGAACCTACGTGTGAGTGCTCGTCTTGTCATTTTACGTATGAACTTCATATCTGTTCTATGGTAATGAGAAACTCTTACCACTACAATTTTGAGGGGTTGTGCTACTACTGTCGGCAGTTCATCTTTGGCAGAAGCAAAAGCCAAGTTTCCAACGAGTAGGCAGCATTGGAATTAATGACTTTAGCACATTACCTTTCTTTTTCCCTTTTTCAGTTGGAATTTCCATTACCTTTCACTATGTATGATCATATATTCCATATACATCATAAATACCACAATACACGAATATTTATGAATATGCTGGAGGGGTCTTGAGCAGAAATAATGTTTAGGTACAGAATGAATACCGTGTGTACAGCCTTTCTTCAACCAAACGGGTTTAAATCCATGTTTTGTGATTTCAAACTCTACATTTATTCACTGCCTTTACCCTTTCGTTATTTGTTACTACTGGCTGTTAAAACTGAAGATTAAAATTGCTTGATAAATACTTCGTCTAAATAAAATACGCATTTGAACCTAAATGTTTAAAGCGGCTGGACAAAAATATGGAAGCACCTAGAGAGATGCAGATTCTGGCCAAACCGGCAGGTTCCGCAGTTGTATTTGACCACGAAGGGCATTTTTGCAATGTCCTCAATACGATATAAATGTCAGTCGTGATGCTAATGGTGTCCTTGTGGTTGAGAATGCTTTATCTCCGAGCTAAGTGAATTCGAACGTTGGTAAATTGCTGATGCTCGTAAAGGTGATTCCGTAACCAAAGTAATCGAAGTATTTGTTGTTTCGAGAGGCACCGTACTGAGCATTTATACTGCATACATGAAAGGCGGAGAGCCGCCATCCGCTAAGACCTAATGCGGACGAAAGTGTGTGTTGAGTGATAGTGACGAACGGTCATTGAAGGGTGCTGTGACGAAAAATACACCTATGAGTCAAAGAATTATGACTACCTGCTCAATAGCTTATTTGTCCGCCTCTGGAACGAATTACATCACTGATTCTCCGTGTCAAAGATCCAACAGTTTGTTGGTAGGTTTGTGGAGGAATGTGGCATCAGATGTCTGCACACTGGTCATGTAATTCTAGTAAATAACGGGCCCCTGATTTGCGTACGCGGTGATGGCGCCCAATAGCGACCCAGATGAGTTCCATAGGATTTATGTCAGGCGAATTTGGTCGCCGAGACATAAACGTAAATTCACTGTAACGTTCCTCAAACCAATGAAGTACGGTTCTGGCTCCGAGACACGGACAATTATAGTGCTGAAAGGTGACATGGCCTTCGGGGAAGACATCAAGCATGAAGGGATGCAGGTGATTCGCAGCTGCCAGCGTGTCTTCGATTACTACCACAGATCCCATGGAAGTGCAGGAGAATGTCTCCCATAGCATAATACTGCTCCCACCAGGCTGTGTCCCTGGCGCGCTGCACGTTTCGAGCTGCCGCTCACCTCGATGACGGCGTTTGTGGAGAAGACCAGCGACCTAGTGTGTTTCTTGACTTCCGCAAGGCGTTCGATACAGTTCCCTACAGTCGGACTATCAGACCAATTGTGTGATTGGATTGAAGAGTTCCTAGATAACAGAACGCAGAATGTCATTCTCAACGGAGAGAAGTCTTCCGAAGGAAGAGTGATTTCAGGTGTGCCGCAGGGGAGTGTCGTAAGACCGTTGCTATTCACAATATACATAAATGATCTTGTGGATAACATCGGAAGTTCACTGAGGCTTTTTGCGGATGATGCTGTGGTATATCGAGAGGTTGTAACAATGGAAAATTGTACTGAATTGCAGGAGGATCTGCAGCGAATTGACGCATGGTGCAGGGAATGGCAATTGAATCTCAATGTAGACAAGTGTAATGTGCTGCGAATACATAGAAAGAAAGATCCCTTATCACTTAGCTACAATATAGCAGGTCAGCAACTGTAAGCAGTTAATTCCATAAATTATCTGGGAGTACGCATTAGGAGTGATTTAAAATGGAATGATCATATAAAGTTGATCGTCGGTAAAGCAGATGCCAGACGGAGATTCATTGGAAGAATTCTAAGGAAATGCAATCCGAAAACAAAGGAAATAGGTTACAGTACGCTTGTTCGCCCACTGCTTGAATACTGCTCAGCAGTGTGGGATCCGTACCATATGGGGTTGATAGAAGAGATAGAGAAGATCCAACGGAGAGCAGCGCGCTTCGTTACAGGATCATTTAGTAATCGCGAAAGTGGAAGACTCTGCAGGAGACACACTCAGTAGCTCGGTACGGGTTTTCTTGAAGTTTCGAGAACATACCTTCACCGAAGAGTCAAGCAGTATATTGCTTCCTCCTACGTATATCTCGCGAGGAGACCATGAGGATAAAATCAGAGAGATTAGAGCCCACACAGAGGCAACCCGACAATCCTTCTTTCCATGAACAATACGAAACTGGAATAGAAGGGAGAACCGATAGAGGTACTCAAGGTACCCTCCGCCACACACCGTCAGGTGGCTTGCGGAGTATGGATGTAGATGTAGATGTAGAAAAATGGGATTCACACGAAAGAGCCACATGTTTCCATTGACTGATGGTAGAATTCCGATGGTCCCGTACCCACTGCAATGGTAATTGACGATGTCGCTGAGTCAACACTTCAACACGCGGGTGTGGTCTGCTGCGGAGCTCCATGTTCAACAATGTATGATGAACGGTGTTCTCCGAAACACTTGTGTGTGCTTTCAATGGAGAGACCATAGATCACCATCGACCCTACTATACAGAGCAGATGGCATTCCGAACCGCACGTTCTGTGAAAATGGTTCAAATGGCTCTGAGCACTAAGGGACTTAACTTATCGGGTCATCAGTCCCCTAGAACTTAGAACTACTTAAACCTAACTAACCTAAGGACATCACACACATCCATGCCCGAGGCAGGATTCGAACCTGCGGCCGTAGCAGCAGCCCGATTCCGGACTGAAGCGCCTAGAACCGCTTGGCCACTCCGGCCGGCTCGTTCTGGGAAGAGTCGTGGACGTCCAACCATGTATCACCTAGTGGTAGTTTCACTGTCCTACGTCTTTCGGCGTTTTCGAGATGCTCCTTCATGGGCTCTGCCTAATAGTAATCTGTCCTTTGTCAAAGTCGCTTGTCCGAATGGATTTCTACTACTGCAGCCGATTTCTTCACTAAGGTGATTCCCCGTCCGTGTCTGCTCAGCTTACATACTTTTGTTACCGCGTCACGTGTCCACAACGCCACCAGGCGGCAGCCAACGCTGCGGTGGGCAGTGATCATAATGTTTTGACTTAAGAGTGTGGGTGGACGTCAGCTACTAACGTCACTGCAGAAATGAATGTCGCATTCGTGAGTCCTGTTAGCACCAAAACAGCACGAAGGGAGCTCCAGAAGCAGGGAATTGCAGGGCAAGCTGGAATTCCAAAACCACTCATCAGTGGTGGAAATGCCCGTAGTAAAATACGTGGTGCGAAGGCGTAACACCTGGACCACCAAACAATGGATGAAATTCATTTGGTCGGATGTGTCTCATTGCACACTGTTTCCAGCATCTGTACGAGTTTACATCCAAAGAATGAAACATGGCTGGGGTTTAGGTCCATCCCATGGTGATGCTGTGTTCCAATACGAAAAGGCCCGTGTTCCAACAGCTCGCTTGTTCCAGGACTGGCTATTGTAGCATGCGGATGAACTTTCGCATCTCCCCTGGACACCACAGTCACAAAATCTCAATGTTATTAGGCCTTTGTGGTCTACTTTGCAGAGAAGGAGCGTGATTGCTGTCCACCTCTACCGTCGTTACTGAACTAGCAGCTGTTTCGTTATTTCCTTGAAAACCTACAGCACCTTTATTTATCCATTCCGAAACGACTGAAAGCTGTTTAGAATGCTAACGCGTTTTCTACATCGTATTAGGGATGGTAAAGTGTAGTGTTTTTGGTGTTTCCACATTTTTGGTGTTTCCACATTTTTTTTCATAAGCAAAATATCACTTATGTTATTCTGAGTATCTTAATTTACTTAGTATTATAAATAGTTTCGGGCAACGACCTAGCCGCAGTGGGTACACCGGTTCCCGTGAGATCACCGAAGTTAAGCGCTCTTGGGCGTGGCCGGCACTTGGATGGGCGACCATCCAGCTGCCATGCGCTGTTGCCATTTTTCGGGGTGCACTTAGCCTCGTGATGCCAATTGAGGAGCTACTCGACCGAAGAGTAGTGGCTCGGGTCAAGAATACCATCATAACGATCAGGAGAGCGGTGTGCTGACCCCATGCCTCTCCTATCCGCATCCTCCTTTGAGAATGACACGGCGGTCGGATGGTCCCGGTAGGCCACTCGTGGCCTGAAGGCGGAGTGCTTTTTATAAATAGTTTCATATATAGCGAATTCAGGATGAAACAATTATTCTAAAGAAGACATGATAAAGGAACGAGCCGAAATTAGTAGTTTCACTTTCCATAATGCTACTTTTAGGGTTTATGTCATCGAAAATGATCGTCATCGAATATGTGAATCATATATTATGGGCGAGGTGAAACTGGGAACCTTACACAGGAAACATTTAAATGAATATGGTAAAACTACTGAAAAATTGATCAGAGCAAATGGAAGTTCCCACGCACGTCGCGCATAAGAGGCAGGCTTTACGCTTACCACTACTATAGACTGAATGTTTCAGTTCATCTGTAATTTTTGCTTTTCTGATGTTTCCTCTAGAGTTAAAACCGCGTTCCAAAACAGTGCTCGAATTAGAATCCGTGTGGCATGCTCGGAATGTTTAAGGGCTAGAGCGTTGTCCGTCAGAGTCGAGGAGCAGGCATGATTCGAGTCCGGACCAGCAGACTGCTTTATTGTCAGGAATTATCATTTCAGTGTGCACTCCGCTGCAGAGTGGCACCGCTACTCTGCTACTATTAGCTCAGTGAATCCTCTCAGCTGGCGCCGGCTCTGACGTAACGGCAAGCAGAAGTAATTTGGGGAATGCAGCTAAGGCTCAGAAACAAAATGCACATTATGTGCGATAGAGCGACACGGAATTAACACGAGTGGAATTAACGTTACATGATTATTATAGCTGCATGTAAGCTGCAAATATTATTTGTTGGAAGGTTTTGTACGCAGTTGGAGAAGGTAAACTGGGGCTTCAACAGTGAAGCGGAAAGCACATCAGGGAGTTCAACACATATGACCTGATTCCGAGTAAAATCGAAATAAAGCAGCAATAACGTAGGTAGAGCATATATGAAGTACTTAATTATTAGGAAGCAATGTTTTTTCACAACCAAAATAGAGAACAATAAAAATAGAACAGTTTTATTACATCATCTAGCAAGATGAACATTTGTTTATGCATTTATTACGGTTAAGGCCATCTCTTACATATAATTGCTCCACCTCCGTAGCCGAGCGGTCAGCGTAGATGCCTGACATATGGAGGCCGCTGGTTTGATTCCCGATAAGTCAGGGATTATTCGTTTGTGGGCGACTAGTACGGGGTGCACTAAACTTGACAATGCTAATCGAGGAGCTCTTTGACCGAGTAGTAGCGGCTCCGCATTTGGGAAAGTCTGGAAAACGGCCGGAAGAGCAGTGTGCTGACAGGTTGACACGGTGGCCAGTAGACATACTTTGGGCCCTCACTGCCTGGCTATGTTCCAGATGAGACGTTACTATTTCCAAACGGGGTATCTGTATGCCTCTGTGCTGAAGCTCGCCACCCCCTTCCCTCACCCCCCTCCCCCTCTGCCCCAAAAGAAAAATGAAAAATCTCCCATGCGGGGTCAACTTTTGTTTTAATTTTATTACAGATTAGAGTTCCAAGCCAAAAGTACCTAGGGTTATCTGAAATACAATTTTTTTCATCAATTGTAGATGGCGCTGTAATCGGCGCGAAAATTACGGCATTTGGACGGAAGAACACATTGAAATCAGTCACCCTTATGGTGAGATTCGAAGGCAGTCACCTATATCAAGCATCTTGATGGTGTGGGGACTCACCGAAATCAATCCCGAAGTGAATAGGTTATTTGGAAGACTTTTAAATGATAAAGATAAAAGATTTACTGTACAATCAAATTTGCAAAAGTAAATTAAATCTTAATAATAATAAATTAAATTTTAACGATAGTATCAACTCGTATTTAAATGTATTATATATATTTAACAATAGTATCAACTCACATTTATCGAAAATGTAAAGTGGATTCAAATAAGTCGGTTCTTAATTGCAAAAACTGGAAAAATTGAATTATTTGGATTACAGCGCCATCTACCACGAACTGAAAAAAAATGTTCTTGTTAAATCCTACATAATCTTTGGTGTAGAATCGAACAATAAAACAGGGGCCCTCGCATTTAAGAACGAGAAATTGATTCTCCAGTGTGTGTGTGTGCGTGAGGGGGGGGGGGGGGGGATGGGCTGGGATGGGATGGGTTAGGCTAGAGGGTGGTATGTTTTAGCACAAACAAATGTCGCCCTTGAAAATATTAAGTTTCCATCTGGAACATTTTTTCGTACGATACGTATTTTTCGAGATTTTTTTGTCGTTACAATATAAAACAAACACCCTGTGTACAGAGTGTAAACGATAATTGGTTAAAACACACCACAGTGGTGTACAAAATGTCTGGGTGAACAATATGATATAAACTTGCTGTCTATCAAGCCGAGAAGCAACCTCAAATTGGCCCACAAAAAGCACTTAAGTGACAGCATATGGACGTCTCGCGAGATTTTTAATATCCTCTCGCACTTTTAAGCCACTAGCTTTCGTTAACATTAGTAAGCTAACATTTCATGTGAGGATGATGAAAGGAAAAGATTTTTGAACGAGCTATGTAAAAACAAACTACGTTTCCAATACGATCCGAACGAAGCCCTTGTAAGCCACAGTTGTCTCGTAGTAAGAAGGCCGGAGAAAGAATATGATTTAATTGTTAAAATTAACCGAAATATGAGGTAAAATACACAGGTCAAATTTTCATTTTGTAGGTGCAAGGGCAAAAGTTTTCTTAATATTCAAGATGATTTTAGCCAAATTTCGTGGGGCGAGCATGTGCTTTAGCTCATACGGCTTTTGTAGGCCAATTTGAGTTTGTTTCCCGTCTGGGCAGACCACAAGTGTCTGATATCAAATTGTTCTTCTCGAATTAGCCTACATTACTGTGGTACGTTGTAAACGGTTGTTGTTATACACAGTATATTAAATAATGCTTACGCAAATTCTGGGTACAGAAACCAATAATAACAGAAATGCATAGAATAACAGGCCTAATTATTACAATAAGATCAGTCCTAACATTTTTGTTAATAGAAATCTCATAATATAACGTATAAAGTAATGGGTGCCAGCAACACAGAAGCAGTATAAAAACAGGAGATGATGGGTCTAGGAAAAATCGAAAAAGAATACTGGAAAGCCAACGAGACAGTAAGAAGCGAGCACCGAAGGAGGAACGGATAGGGATTTGATAACCGGAAACAGAATACTGGTTCACGATAATACAGGAAGGGGGATAGTTGAATTATATGGAGAGAATATAGTGACTAATCGGAAGTACGCAGTTGAAATCACCATCCAGCAATCCTTAATGCAATAATATTCGTATCAACAAGCGGATGGTAGGATCATCAAGTCCACAGCTAATTTTCTTCTCGAGAATTCTCAAATTTGAACTTCTATTCTGTCACTAATGTTCTCGATATCGACGAGATCTTAAAATAGATTTACCATATTCTCCTTTCACCGTTCTATCAACTGAAAATCTAAAAATTCATTACGATAATGCAAGAAAATAACCTTTAGTAAGATTATGTAAGAGAATGAAAGCACTATCATTAAATATGTTAACGATACTGAAACTAACAGCGGAAAATGCACACGGAATTTGAATCAGAAAATACATTTTTATGAGCTTCGCTCGCTACAACTTTTGTCATGAAACGGAAAACGGAAGTCATACTAGGGCTAGTAACTAAAAACGTTCGAAGACTGATGAATTAAGTTATCAAAGTACAAAGACCATACTGCAAAAACAAAAAATGGTAATATCCAATATTAGTGAGGATTAACTGAGGTTTTCACTAAAAATCATTAGATCGACAGGGCAATATATGAGTAAAAGCACCATAAGACGGTATTAGCAATACTGGTGGAGTTGTGTAAACGTGACATGTAATAATTTTTATTAGTACTATTAAATGAACTTCAAATATATTGTATTCCTACGTTAATTGGCTCCAAAAACATTTTGAAATACATAAATAATTTGTCCAGTTTGATTCAGGTCTCATATGTGTACATAAAACTACTACGCACGAACTTCTGGTTGAATTGTTCAATTTTGTCGGATTACTCCCCTTTTGGCAGGGTTTTTTCACGACTGTGCTAAAGCGAAAGGAATGGCATTTTATTCAAGACACAGGACTGTGTTGTAATCGGACATGTATCACATTCATTCATAACGATTTACGCTTAGCATGAGTTCGGTAAAACACTTGAAGATAAGTCTAGGAAAGTTCCTTAAATAAATGACACGGCAGATTTCGTTCTCCATCCGTGAGCAATTAGAACTTATGATTCATATCGAAGGACCTCTACGCCGGCTGAAAGAAAATTCGTCACAATGGTAATGTTGAGGCCAATATCGATGTCTTAATTTTATGTACAAGTGTGTTTATTTCTCATAGCGGTTATGGGTAAAAACTACGTTTATTGAAACGTCCTGGCAGACTGAATCAGGATTGGGGAATGGCCCTCCTTCCTGAACTACCCAACCGCAACTCACCGTTAGTCTCACAACTACATAGTGTCAGTAAGTGTCGCCTAGCCTCCAAATTACACAGAGGTTCTCCTGCTGACATTACTGAATGCTAATGGCTAGGTTTCCAGCTCACAGCTCTAATCTGAAATGAAGTTTCATTACAATATACACGTTACAAGAGCATAAAGTAATGTTTCTGGGCAAAAAACCCTAAGCTCTTGGATTGTCGCTCGTAACAACGTCCTTTCTTCCAGACGTTCAAGAGAGATTCTGTGGGGATTGGGAGGTAGGAAAATTACTATGGCAAAGTGTAGTTGTGAGGCGGACTGTGAGACGTTTCTGGATTGCTATACCAGTGAGAACATTGTTTACGATTCGCAAGCCCGAGTTCACAATTTAACCTGTCAGAAAGGTCATCAATTGTACTTTAATATTTATAATGAAAACCCTGCATATGGCGTGTGCTTTGATGTGGCTATTCATTTTTGTTGTTTTGTTTATGAAATCACAAGTGCGGCATAACTGGGTGCTATTCACCAACATGAGATGTTCAGTGTAGTGTTTTAAAAGTTGGACAATGTGTGTTTGCTACTGGGACTAATGTCACATTAACTTTAAGCCATGTAATACTATACGGCAAAATAGATTTACATGGTTGTCAGTATGAGTAGTACTGAGTTTTAATGATTTGTCTTTCCTTTTATTACAACATTAGATAGTGGCATAATGTAGTCCCGAAACATGTTGTGGTAAATATATGACACATTTTCGACAAATGGTGTGTAACATTTTCAGCAGAGATCTCAGTACCGGCATAACTTCGAAGTATAGAATCAGTGACAAAGTTTACTCACGCAGCCTGTTAGACTGAATCAGACAGCATACGTCTTCGTCAGGTCACGTAAAATAAGACGAAAAGAAAAGATGACATGAAGGAGAATGTGATGAGAACGATAAGTAGAACAATGCTGTGAAGGAGAGGAACAAATGAATTAAAAGTAGAATTAGAAGAAGAAAGATACTCCAGCATGGAAACTTACTGTCTTCCATCATCCAGGGCTAAATTGAGTCACAATTTACAGAAGCACTCAACAGCGCAGATCCCTTGTAACAAACTGTGATAAATTTACTGTGAAGTAGGATACAGATTTTTTTAGCTCAAAATATTTAATGAATGGACATACGAAATTGGTTAAAGCATTCCTACATGGACAGAAATATTTTACAACGCTGGCACATTTCCTTTTAGTGTAACTAGCCATATGCAGATGTACATTTGCCCACAATAGCACTTCATTCAACTGATTGGCATTTGTTCTCTCCTGCTATTTGGTTTGAGTTTTAATCAAGGACACTAGAACTAAGTGTTGTGAACAGGAAATTTACACCGCCACTTCTTCACTCTTGTCGTGTTAATACAGGTAATGAAAATGCCTCTTAGAATCGAACCAGCTATCACTAGAGAATATGTCACTATGCTAACTCCATTAGGGACTTAGGTTACGATAGTTACTTTGAGACGTACGCAGAAAAAAATATCGTTTTTATTTATTCGTCCAGAAATCTGCGCTCTCAGAAATGCATGGGAATGCCTTTCTGTGTTGCACTATCTATTTCTTGTAGCAGATTATTGGGTGTTTCTGTAATGCTAACAGAAGCTCTGCTCTTTAGCATTTCCTGGAATATTATCTATCTTTTCAGGTAATAAAACTTGACAAGGATTTTAGACTGACGGAAAATGCCTAAGAGTAGGGCAGAAGAGAGCAAGAATGACTGCTTGTACGTCGCTTTGCAAGTTTTTATATGCCTATATTTATCTACAAAAGATTTTTCAAATTTCATACTATAACTGTCGCCAGTCAAACGGGTAGCACTCTCATCGGCCTTTGTGTACACTCAATATCACATGTTAGCTCGATATGGCATGGTTCTCACCCACTTGAGCAATATTAAAATACAAGTTGTACAAGTGTTTGAACGCAGTATGTTTCGTGGAAAAACTGCAGTTTCACAGTATCCTGCGAATGAATCATACTCTGTATTTTCTTTATCTACAGGTGGACAGACATCTTTATTCTACTTCCTACCTCTACAGATGATCCATGTACGATGTGTTAACTTTAGTTTGAATCGTTAATCCTTTAGTAAAAGGTTACCATGCTTTGAGGTTCTATGAAGTGCACAACTTTGAATTTCTCTGCATTAATAGCTGCCAGTGTCTGCGCTATGCCAGGCCTGTCCAACATTTGGTATCTCGGAGTGCGCCAACGCTCCGCGATCGCAGCTCAGTCTGCTAAGCCAACGCCTTCTAGATACAGGTCCTGCTGGTTCAGTGCCCTAGCTTCCACCACCACTGCGCTATTCGGAGAAGGTGTGTGAATGAGACCACTATAGACGGAAGGCTGCACACACAGAAAACTTAGGAAGAAGTGTTGCCGACACAGTGCGGCTTCTTCCAAGAGGCGAATAATACCACAGCTTACATTTATCAGCAGGTTTACATCACTGGTGTTCGTCTTCAACTTTTTATTTTTCTACTAAAGCAATACCTTACTAATACGTCAATAAGTACACCACACAGTGTTAATACAGTGAGCAGAAATACAAAAAGCTTTACAGCCAGGCATTTAATACTGATTTGTGATGATTATAAAACTATACACATTTCAATTATAGACTATGTAATATGTTTCTTACTCTAGTCTTTGATCACAATACCAATCTTTTCGACGAAGACCGGTTTCAGTCCGTGATGACCATCCTCAGATCTACAATATACAAATACACCTAGTGAGCAATGTGTCTTTCAACACAATGCAGCAACGCGTATCACAATATACTATCATACAACCAGGGAAATGTACAGATAAAATACAGTAAAACGTACCTTTTCTACACCATGTCCTAAAATGAGAAAGTCATAATGGCATCGTCAAAACACATAAATATACCACAGCATCGTCACATAGATCTAAAATAAGGTGTAGAGTAGGCCACATCGTCCACACAGTCACACACAGTCATTATTGCTGCTGGCTACTGAAGTACATTAGCTACCAGAAATCTGTTTGCCTACATCCTACCTAGATGTCGCTATTGTGGGCTTAGATGTAGTCATCATTTGCACAAAAAACATAATCTGGTAAAATCATATTAAGTAAAATACATGTAGCAGACTTTTAAATATTGATAACTATCAGGAAACCAATTGTGATACAGTAAAAGACTAGTACAGTTACCCATATACAATTATTAAAAGGAAATATATGAAGATAATAGGTCCGACCACTTTAAGGTGGATTTACGGTCAAAAACTAATATACGTAATATATTGCCTGTAGCAGCCTATAAATTACCTATGAAAGATAAATGTCAATACGACAGCTGAAAAAAAGGCAGACCAATGATCAGCGCCCTCTGTTGGGTCGGCTGCCAGGATGTTACGTAGGCGCGCACCGATCGTAAGAACTTAGCCACTACAGGGCTTCACATACATCATTATATGTCTGTCACACAACAAATATATATATATATATATATATATATATATATATATATATATATATATATATAGTTACGGATTGTGGTGTCACCGCCAGACACTACACTTGCTAGGTGGTAGCCTTTAAATCGGCCGCAGTCCGTTAGTATACGTCGGACCCGCGTGTCGCCACTATCAGTGATTGCAGACCGAGCGCGGCCACACGGCAGGTCTAGAGAGACTTCATAGCAAAATGGTTCAAATGGCTCTGAGCACTATGCGACTTAACTTCTGAGGTCATCAGTCGCTAGAACTTAGAACTAATTAAACCTAACTAACCTAAGGACATAACACACATCCATGCCCGAGGCAGGATTCGAACCTGCGACCGTAGTGGTCGCCCGGCTCCAGACTGTAGCGCCTAGAACCGCACGGCTACTCCGGCCGGCACTTCCTAGCACTCGCCTCAGTTGTACAACCGACTTTGCTAGGGATGGTTCACTGACAAAATACGCTCTCATTTGCCGAGACGATAGTTACCATAGCCTTCAGCTACGTCATTTGCTACGACCTAGCAAGGCGCCATTACCAGTTACTACTGATACTGAATCATGTACCGTCAAGAGCGACGTTCGCCATTAATGGATTAAAGTTAAGTATTCCACCAGCTACGTCCGTTTTTTCTAAATCCTAATTTCCTTGTCCTGTTCCAGACCTCACGCCAGCCTGCGTGAGCTAAAATGCGTGCCTTTCGGCTTCCTCTAGTAACACGGTGTTGGCTCTCCTGCCAACCACAACATTGGCGACGAGGCAATACCGCGTTCTTAACTATACTGCCCTGATTTACTTGTGCAAAGGCTTCGCCACCATCTCCAGACGTACTGTCCGAATTTTATCGCTTACAGAATCAGCAGACGCAGGCATTACCGGATGCCCTTGGACAGCTCGTCCAGGGTCAACGTGCGCTGCAAAAGGATGCGGCAGCCGCCGCTCCACCGCTAACGCAGCCACAACACCCAGTTGCACCACCTTTTCGTCCTTTTGATGCTGCATTGGAAAGCTGGACGGAGTGGTCACGACAATTTGGATTCCATCTCGCCGCCTACAGAATTCAAGGTAACGAGCGGCAGCCTTTTTTGTTGTCCTCCGTAGGGGTGCACACGTACCGTGTGATAGTCAAATTACTTCCCCAATGCGACGTAGCAACTCTGTCCTACGAAGAAATTTTGTCTGCATTAGATGCATATTTCAAAGAATCAGTCAATGTAGTTGCGAAATGGTATACCTTCTGTGCTGATCTTCCGTGTCACTCGAAAGTAGGAGCTTAGTTATATACCTTGTTGATTTTCAATTAATATACAGGGTGAGTCACCTAACATTACCGCTGGATATATTTCGTAAACCACATCAAATACTGACGAACCGATTCCACAGACCGAACGTGAGGAGAGGGGCTAGTGTAATTGGTTAATACAAACCATACAAAAATGCACGGAAGTATGTTTTTTAACACAAATCTAGGTTTTTTAAATGGAACCACGTTAGTTTTGTTAGCACATCTGAACATATAAACAAATACGTAATCAGTGCCGTTTGTTCCATTGTAAAATGTTAATTACATCCGGAGATATTGTAACCTAAAGTTGACGCTTGAGTACCACTTCTCCGCTGTTCAATCGTGTGTATCGGCGGGCACCGAATTCCGTAGGGATCCAAAGGGAACAGTGATGGACCTTAGGTACAGAAGAGACTGGAACAGCACATTACGTCCACATGCTAACACCTTTTTATTGGTCTTTTTCACTGACGCACATGTACATTACCATGAGGGGTGAGGTACACGTACACACGTGGTTTCCGTTTTCAGTTACGGAGTGGAATGGAGTGTGTCCCGACATGTCAGGCCAATAGATGTTCAATGTGGTGGCCATCATTTGCTGCACACAATTGCAATCTCTGGCGTAATGAATATCGTACACGCCGCAGTACATCTGGTGTAATGTCGCCGCAGGCTGCCACAATACGTTGTTTCATATCCTCTGGGGTTGTAGGCACATCACGGTACACATTCTCCTTTAACGTATCCCACAGAAAGAAGTCCCTGCAGATGCTGCTCGCCGACCGTGGCCCGTGTTTGTTACAACACGCAACTGAACGTCGGAGGTTTCAAGCGTCAACTTTAGGTTACAATATCACCGGATGTAATTAACATTTTACAATGCAACAAACGGCACTGATTACGTATTTGTTTATATGTTCAGATGTGCTAACAAAACTAACGTGGTTCCATTTAAAAAAACGAAGGTTTGTGTTAAAAAACATAATTCCTTGCATTTTTTTATGGTTTGTATTAACCAATTACACTAGCCCCTCTCCTCACGTTCGGTCTGTGGATTCGGTTCGTCAGTATTTGATGTGGTTTACGAAATATATCCAGCGGTAATGTTAGGTGACTCACCCTGTATATTTAACACTTCCATAGGGTAAGGTTTAATAATATTTTCCGGAAATGACCAGAATTTCCAGTTTTGAGCTATCTAATAGCTAAGAAGAAGCTTCAGTAGCTTTTCAATTCACCATTTTCGTAGTTAGAACCATAAACGTATTTAATTGTTACGTTATCGCACTTCCGCATGAAGGAGACAACATTTTGGTTGGTTGGGTGATTTGGGGGAGGAGACCAAACAGTGAGGTCGTCGGTCCCATCGGATTAGGGAAGGATGGGAAAGGAAATCGGCCGTGCCCTTTCAAAGGAACGATCCCGGAATTTGCCTGAAGTGATTTCGCGAAATCACGGAAAATCGAAATTAGGATGGCCGGACACGGGTTTGAGCCGTCGTCCTCCCGACTGCGAGTCTAGTGTGCTAACCATTTCGGCACCCTACTCGGTGTCAACATTTTTTGTTTGAAGTTTACCATGAGCTGATTTGACACGACGATGCATTTTAGCTGAAGCCATAGACTTATTTGGGAGAACTTCGATGCATATAAAGCACTGAAAGCTATAATTACAGTTCATGAGTGCTAGACGTACCTAACGTTCATCATACTTCCCGAGTTTCCTAGTAACAGCTCTGGATTTCTTACGTGTAGAAGTTTTAACGTTCCTAACTTCTTTTAAGGCGATGTCATTACTGCCATCACTACCTCCAGCAAAAGAGCTTTTGTCAAATTACATCACTATCGTATGACCAAACCCTGTAGGAGCCAAAACGCCACGGCATGAAAAATGAATTATTCAGACACTGATATTCTGTCCTGTTTGAACTCTCCTGCCAGCTGATGTTACTGTCAATTTGTCGCGTCATCATTTCATTCGTCCGCTAAACTCTAGCTGTGATTAGAGAAGTAGTTGCGTTCCCATTCCAACAAGACTAGATACATCAGGGCTACTTGCGGATCGTCTCCCTTTAAGCAGGATCACTAATTGCTGGTAGACTTTCCTACAGGTCCCATTGAATTTGGCTTCATTCGGGCCATTCATTCAGGATACTGTAATTTACTGTGGGTAATAATGCTTTTGTATCACTTGTTATACCCGCTGTTACATCACCCAAATAGCTTGTTGAAAGCTAATGACGAACCACATCCACCACGTTCTTTCTTTCAGTGTGGGCGTTCTACATTTTGAACACTTTCAAACACTCTGTAGACTCGATTTAATTTATTCGAAAAACAATTCAAGCAAAAAGATTTCACTACTCGAATACTACAAGGTATGGATATGTCAAAGTCGATTACAATTAACATCGTATTTAAACTCTAAAATAGGGTAATTCACAAATGTAAGCTCAACGTTAAGACGAACTGTGTTGGTCAGTTAGAGAGTGGTGAAAAGTATAGGAAGATAGTGGTTGTGATATCGGTCGTGGGCTGCTCAAGCCTATGAGGTGATTTTTCTCTTTACAGTTCAAGAAGAAATGGATTCATGCCACCGCTTATCCAGATCGGCTGCGGTATTATTCACAGTAGACCAGCGATAACCCCGTATGGCTAGGCGGAGGCAACGTGACACCAGTTCGTGATACACAGGTAGTCACCGTGTGCGTTGGTTACTCCTGTGGAAATATTGTTTCTCCGATATTGAAGCCCACCCGAGATACTACTGGCCCCGGAAATTGAATTATTGTGTAATCCTCTATATGATATAGTCCACGCTTCTTGCACCGATTATCATCCCACCCTCAACGTCGGTTAACTCGCAACGTTCTTCCGTGTTCACACAACATCTGTCCGTAACTGGGTGCTCTGATATCGTATCTAGAGTTGTAAGACTTCGGTAGGCTACCGTAGACTATCGTAAGGAAGCGTAGACTACGGTAGTTTTCCTAGTCACTTTGGTCATTTAAGGTAGTACTCGCGTTACCTGCACATCAGGTGTGTTGCGTACGTATTGGACGTTACCCCATAACGATCGCTTTCTTTGCGTATGCGATTAATGTCTATAAACGACCTGATAAGCTGCGGAACATTTGTGTTCTACATAGTTATCCTCCTGTTTGTTACTTACGGTAAAAGTCAACAGTATTTATAGCAAAATTGAATCTGTCTGTGTTTAATTCAGATTTTATTCGAAATTTGTTGATGAAAATAAAGAAAACGGTACAGACTTATTACAATTAAACGCCAAAAAAACTGGAATAGGTACGTGTATTCAAATACTGAGATATGGAAACAGACAATACGGCACTGCGGTCGGCAACGCCTTAATAAGACAAGTGTCTGGCGTAGTTGTTAAATCGGTTACTGATGCTACAGTGGTAGGTTATCACGATTTGAGTGAGTTTCATCGTGGAGTTACAGACGGCGCACGAGCAATGGGACACAGCACCTCCGAGATAGCGATGGTTCAAATGGTTCAAATGGCTCTGAGCACTATGGGACTTAACTACTGAGGTCATCAATCCCCTAGAACTTAGAACTACTTAAACCTAACTAACCTAAGGACATCACACACATCCATGCCCGAGGCAGGATTCGAACCTGCGACCGTAGCGGTCACGCGGTTCCAAACTGACGCGCTTAGAACCGCACGGCCACACCAGCCGGCCGAGATAGCGATAAAGTGGGGATTTTCCCGTACGACCATTTCGCGAATGACGAGAATCTTTCAACGTGACAGAAGTACAACCCTTCCGCAAATTGCTGTAGATTTCATTGTTGGGTCATCAACAAGTGTCAGCGTGCGACCCATTGCACGAAACATTATCTATATGGGCCTTCGGAGTCGAAGCCCCACTCGTGTACCCTTGATGACTGCACGACACAAGGCTTTACGCCTCATCTGAGTCCGTCAACACCGACATTGGACTGTTTATGACTGGAAATATGTTACCGGGTCGGACGAGTCTCATTTCAAATTTCATCGAGCGGATGGACGTGTACGGGTGTGGAGACAACCTCATGAATCCATGGACCCTACATGTCAGCAGGGGACTGTTCACGCTAGAGGAGGCTCTGTAATGGTGATGGGCGTGTGCAATTGGAGTGATATGGGACTCCTGATACGTCTAGATACGACTCTGACAGGTGTCACGTACGTAAGCATCCTGTCTGATCACCTGAATCAATTCATGTCCATTGTGCATTCCGACAGACTTTCCCAATTCCTGCAGGACAATGCGACACCCCACACGTTCAGAATTTCTACAGAGTGTCTCCAGGAACACTCGTCTGAGATTAAACACTTCCGCTTGTCACCAAACTCCCCAGACATGAACATTATTGAACATATCTGGGATGCCTTGCAACGTGCTGTTCAGAAGAGCTCTCCACCCCCTCGTAATCTTACGTATTTATGGACAGCCCTGCAGGATTCATAGTGTCGGTTCCCTCCAGCACTACTTCAGACGTTAGGAGAGTCCATGCTACGTCGTGTTGCGGCACTTCTGCGTGCACGCGTAGGCCCTACACGATATTAAGCAGATGTATCAGTTTCTTTGGCTCTTCAGTGTATATAGCGCTAGACAATGCAGTTTCCTCAACAAAAAGGTAAAATTAAAAAAAAAATGAAACAAATATATATCAAACATTGCTTCAATACTTAGGCGGGGTAGCGTCGCGCTCTAGGGCGCCTTTCCACGGTTTCGGGTGGTTCCCCCCGTCGAAGGTTCGAGTCCTCCCTCGGGCATGGATGTGTGTGTTGTCCTTAGCGTAAGATAGTTTAAGTTAGGTTAAGTAGTGTGTGAGCCTAGTGGTCGATGACCTCAGCACTTCGGTCCCATAGGAACATAGCACAAATTTCCAAAATTTTCCGTCAAACTAACATGACACATGTTTCTGTTATTCATAAATAGCTTTCGAAATTACCAACAATAATATGAAACTCTTGCCTCCGATCATGACGAAGAACGTTCTGTTGAGTACAGAATAGCAGTGAAAATTATGTAAATAATTATATTTTTAAATGTAAACCGTACCTGCATCAAAAGTAATTGCTTTGGTTACATGAAGGCACAGAAATTACATTATCAGCTGACCTTATTTACTTATAAAATGCAATGTATAATTTGTAATGAAATACAAAACAAAGGGCACATACACTGAATGATGTGTGGTTCTAATTATGTGCAAAACAGACAAAGACAAGTCGTCGGCTCCCAGTTCCTTTCTTACACACTCATTTATGTTTCTTTCCCTACCAAGTTACCAATACTACCGGTAATCGTACCATTTACTACGTCATTTATGTAGTATACCAAAACTACCGAACCGTAGTTTTGGTACAGCGTAGCTCTAATCGTGTCTACACCCGCACCATACGCCATATTCAAACGCAACATTCAGGTGCCATCCACGGCATCTCTTGAAATGGGACAATCCTACTTTTGGCGTTCAGCCAGTCGGTTCAAATCCTTGCCAGGCGAACTCTCACTAGTGCAGACGACCATTTATAATTGAGAGCAAACATGAAATACCGCATCTTAGTGTACAATTTAAATATCTGTACTTTGAAAAAGAGTAAAAATAACGCAAACAGCTTTAACAGTAGGTCAATTTGCTGGTTCGTCAAGAACTTGTCAGGTTTAGTAAACCGTGTTGCACTGTACTCGGACACAAATAGTAAGTGTCGCCCAGGTTGCAGCTCGTTCGAACGTAATGATTAACTAGAATCGCGTCCGTTCCGCAGCGTTTTAATGACACAATGCACGCGAAACGGTAATGCTCGTTTACTTCACGGCTGGTAACTAACGTGTTAGGCTTCGTCACTTAGACGGAAGTTGGGACATTAGTTATATGTGAAATGTCCGACAAGAAAAAGACACATCCGAAAAGAAAGGAGTAAACGAAAAGAAACGTCACTGGTTGAGAGGTTATTTGATGTTTCTTCAGTGCTGGCCGGGGTGGCCGAGCGGTCCTAGGCGCTTCAGTCTGGAACCGCGCGACCGCTACGGTCGCAGGTTCGGATCCTGCCTCGGGCATGGATGTGTGTGATGTCCTTAGGTTAGTTAGGTTTAAGTGGATCTAAGTTCTAGGGGACTGATGACTTCAGATGTTAAGTCCCATAGTGCTCAGAGCCATTTGAACCATTTGTTACTTCAGTGATTACAAAACCGAGTCAGATTTACAAAGAGCTAGGCAGTATTAAGCCACTTATTATCACGTTGCACCCCTTTCGGCGTGGATGCATGCACTGATTCTGTTGGGGTGCTTAAAGCCGTAATATACTCTCCTCGCACAAGCTCGCTCACAACTGTTGTACTTCGTCCTTCATATCCTGGATAATGATACTTTGACGGAGTTGATGTCAGAACTGTTCTAGCAAATTTTCTATTGGGGACAGATCTGAGATTCTTTCCAGTCACGGAAGCATCTCAACATCAAGCACATAGTTCATAGCGACAGGTGTTCGTTTCTGGACGAGCATTGTCGTTTTGACAAATGGCATCACGATACTGCCGCATAAGAACTAGTTCTTAAGGACTTACGATGTCCGTGACGTACCGTTGTCCCGTAGGAGTTCATACCGAAAGCCTTCCTACACCATGACGGCAGTAGTAGCACTGCTGCGCCCCTCCATATCATTGGAGGAATGGAACCTCACCTCAGATCACCACCATACTCGCCGTCGACATCGTCCAGGTTAGTGCAAAACAGCAATACAGTGCGATGCCATTCACCAGCAGTCCACGTTTGTCGGTCATTGCACCACTCCACATGTAGCCGTTTGTGTTGTGGTTTTATCGGCAGCCTACGCAAAGGAGGGTAATTCCATTTTTCGATTGCTGCTAGTTTCCTAACAAGGATGCGGGATGACACAGAATATTACGTGGAGTCCATTTCTTGTTCTCGGATGGCAGGCGCTGATGTGAAGGGATTACGACGTGTCTTGTGCACAACACGACGCTCCTCTTTTGTGTTAGTCAGACGTGGTCCACCGGAGCCTTGAAGACGAGTGTGCCTGCCCTCAGGTTCCCATGCAGTCCCATACTGGGCCTGTCACATCTGAATCCTCTACAAATCTCTATATTGCGTGATTCGACCAGCCAGCCAAATGGAGACCCACAATGAAGCCCCTTTAAAACTCTGTCAGGTGCTGATAACGATTTCTCACACGTGTATGCGGCATCTCCGCGTTCTTTACAGAGATTGCTCAACATCTGACGCTGTTGACGCCCCTTATACGAGGGGTGGAACCTAAATAGTGACAACTATATATTCATAACCGATACAAAAGAGTAACATGTTTGCACCTGTTATTAGCCTTCAAAGTAGTCACCAGCGTTGCGTAGAACCCGTTGCCAGCTATGTGGAAGGCGTAGTATACCGTTAGCCCCTTCGTTGTTGTCTCTTCAGAACTGTTCCAGAGATTTGACAGGCAGTAGACCGCTCCATTCGCACCATCAACAGAACAATCTCTGCTAACGGTATACCAAGTCTTCCACATCGCTGACAACGGGCTCTGCACAACGCTGGTGACTACTTTGAAGGACAGTAACAGGTGCAAACATGTAACTCTTTTGTATCGGTTGTGAATAAATAGTTGCCACTATTTAACTTCCAACCCTCGTATATCCAGCCAGGACTGATAACAACACTAAACATGAACAACGTTAATGCACTCTTGTGGGTCCTTCTCACAGACAACTTCAACTCTAATCATTGACATACACGCCGCTGGAGCGCACGTTTAAGAAGTTGCACAGACATCCGACCATTTCTTCTGGGTACTTAACTTTTTCTGTCAGCCAGGTAAGTGGCTTCCATTCCTTGGTAGGATACTGTGTATCAGCCGTTAATCTGCGAAATATATGTCTCACACAATACTTGTACATTTTTAAAGGAATTTCGCTCAATTGTGGGAGACGTGTCAATTTGGAACGACAGGGACATCAAGCATATAACAAAACGAGGGAACCTAAACAATGACGAACTTACATGACTGCGGAGAGTGTAACAGAGTGCAATAAAATCTGAATTTGCCGGTGCTTGAGGAAATAATATGACTATGCAAGAAAACCTACTTACATTTTAAGAAATCATTTCCATAGCGAAATATATGTATGTTCTTCATCCCTCAAGTAATGGTCCTGTAAAGACTGTCTGGATAAAAGTACACTGATAACAGCTAGCACAAAGCCATATGAACAATCTTTCTTCTTGTTCCCCACTCTATGGATCACCTTAACATATACAAAAAAAGAAAAACTAAACTCTCTGCCACAGATTGTATATTGGGTTGCAGATGTGGATGTCTACATCTACATCTACATCTACATGGATACTCTGCAAATCACATTTAAGTGCCTGGCTGATGGTTCATCGAATCACCTTCACAATTCTCTATTATTCCAATCTTGTATAGCGCGCGGGAAGAATGAACACCTATATCTTTCCGTACGAGCTGTGATTTCCCTTATTTTATCTTTGTGATCATTACTCCCTATATAAGTCGGTGTCAACAAAATATTTTCGCATTCGGAGGAGAAAGTTGGTGATTGGAATTTCGTGAGAAGATTCCGTCGCAACGAAAAACGCCTTTCTTTTAACGATGTCCATCCCAAATCCTGTATCATTTCTGTGACACTCTCTCTCATATTTCGCGATAATACAAAACGTGCTGCCTTTCTTTGAACTTTTTCGATGCACTCAAGTCAGTCCTATCTGGTAAGGATCCCACAACGCGCAACAGTATTCTGAAAGAGGACGGACAAGCGTAGTGTAGGCAGTCTCCTTACAAGGGAACCTCCCCATCGCACCCCCTCAGATTTAGTTATAAGTTGGCACAGTGGATAGGCCTTGTAAAACTGAACACAGATCAATCGAGAAAACAAGAAGAAGTTGTGTGGAACTATGAAAACAGTAAGCAAAATGTACAAACTGAGTAGTCCATATGCAAGATAGGCAACATCAAAGACAGTGTGAGCTTAGGACCGCCGTGGTCCCGTGGTTAGCGTGAGCCGCTGTGGAACTAGTGGTCCTTGGTTCAAGTCTTACCTCGAGTGACAATTTTACTTTCTTTATTTTCGCAAAGTTATGATCTGTCCATTCGTTCACTGACGTCTCTGTTCACTGTAATAAGTTTAGCACCTGTGTTTCGCGACCGCACCGCAAAACCGTGCGATTGTTATTGAAGTCGCGAGCTATATTTGCTGGATTCATATTGCCCACGGAATACATCTCACGTATTTAATGCACTCTCGTCCAAAGTAGTGAACAGTCAACTGCCAGCCAGGGAGCCTCGTTAGCAGGAATACTCTCTCCTCCGTGTGCTGTAGTCGTCTGACATCGTGTGTTTGTTTAGGTATGGCGTCCCCATACTACGGCGCAGTTACCTCGCATCGGACTGACGGACGGACGGACAGATAATAATTGTCTGAAAATAAAAAGTTAAACTTTTCAGTAGATGGACGACTTGAACCAAGGATCTCTCATTCCGCAGCCGCTCACGCTAACCACGGGACCAAGGCGCTCTAGAACTCACATTGTCCTTGATGTTGCCTATGTTGCGCATTGACTACTCAGTTTGTGTATTTTGCTTATTTTTTCATAGTTCCACACAACGTCTTCCTGTTTTCTCGATTGATCTGGATTCATTTTTTCAAGGCCTATCCACTGTGCCAACTTATAACTAAATCTGAGGGGGGTGCGATGGGGAGGTTCCCTTGTTAGTAGAGCTGTTACATTTTCTAAGTGTCCTGCCAATGAAACGCAGTCTTTGGTTAGCCTTCCCCACAACATTATCTGTGTGTTCCTTCCAATTTAAATTGTTCGTAATTGTAATTCCTAAGTATTTAGTTGAATTTACGGCTTTTAGATTAGACTGATTTATCGTGTAACCGAAGTTTGACGCGTTCTTTTTAGCACTCATGTGGATGACCTCACACTTTTAGTTATTTCGGGTCAACTGCCACTTTTCGCACCATTTCGATATTTCTTCTAAATCGTTTTTCAGTTTGTTTTGATCTTGTGATGACTTTATTTGTCGATAAACGACAGCGTCATCTGCAAACAATCAAAGACTGCTTCTCAGATTGTCTCCCAAATCGTTTATATAGATAAGGATCAGCAAAGGGCCTACAACACTACCTTGGGGAACGCCAGAAATCACTTCTGTTTTACTCGATGGCTTTCCGTCAATTACAACGAACTGTGACCTCTATGACAGGAAATCACAGACCCAGTTACATAACTGAGACGATATTCCGTAAGCACACAATTTCCCTGCGAGCCGCTTGTGTGGTACAGTTTCAAAAGCCTTCCGGAAATCCAGAAATACGGATTCGATCTGAAATCCCTTGTCAATAGCACTCAGCACTTCGTATGAATAAAGAGCTAATTGTGTTTCACAAGAACGATGTTTTCTAAACCCATGTTGAGTGTGTGTCAATAGACCGTCTTCTTCGAGGTAATTCATTACGTCGAACACAATATGTGTTCTAAAATTCTGCTGCATATCGACGTTAATGACATGGCCCAGTAATTTAGTGGATTACTCGTTCCACCTTTCTTGAATATTGGTGTGACCTGTGCAACTTTTCAGTCTTTGGGTACGGATCTTTCGTCGAGTTAACGGTGGTATATGATTGTTAATTATGGAACTAATGCATCAGCATACTCCGAAAGGAACCTAATTAGTATACAGTCTGGACCAGAAGACTTGCTTTTATTAAGTGATTTAAGTTGCTTCACTACTCCGAAGATATTTACTTCTACGTCACTCATGTTGGCATCTGTTCTCGATTCGAATTCTGGAAAATTTACTTCGTCTTCTTTTGTGAAGGCATTTCGGAAGGCTGTGTTTAGTAACTCTGCTTTGGCAGCACTGTTTTTGATAGTATCTCCATTGCTATCGCGCAGACAAGGCATTGATTGTTTCTTGCCGCTAACATACTTCACATACGACCAGAATCGCTTTGGATTTTCTGCTAGGTTTCGAGACAAAGTTTCGCTGTGGAAACTGTTATGAGCATCTCGCATTGAAGTCCGCTCCAAATTTCGAGCTTCTGCAAAAGATCGCCAATCTTGGGGATTTTGCGTCTGTTTAAATTTGGCATGTTTGTTTCGTTGTTTCTGCAACAGTGTTCTAACCCGTTTTGTGTACCAAGGAGTATCAGCTCTGTCGTTTGTTAATTTATTTGGTATAAATCTCTCAATTGCTGCCAATACTATTTCTTTGAATTCAAGCCACATCTGGTGTGCACTTATATTATTAATTTGGAATGAGTGGAGATTGTCTCTCAGGAAGGCGTCAAGTGAATTTTTATCTGCTTTTTTGAATAGGTATATTTTTCGCTTATTTTTCGAGGATTTGGGGATTACAATATTCAATCTTTCTACGACAACCCTGTGTTCACTAATCCCTGAATCGGTTTTAATGCTCGTTATTAACTCAGGATTATTTGTTGCTACGAGGTCAAGTGTGATTTCACAACCGTTTACTATTCGCGTGGGCTCATGAACTAATTGCTCGAGATAATTTTCAGAGAATGCGTTTAGCACAATTTCGGATGATATTTTATGCGTACCTCCGGAATTAAACATGTATTTTCGCCAACGTATCGAGGGTAAATTGAAGTCACCACCAACTATTATCGTATGATTCGGGTACGTGTTTGAAATCAAACTCAAGTTTTCTTTGAACCTTTCAGCAACTGTATCATCTGAATTGGGAGGTCGGTAAAAGGATCCAATTATTATTTTGTTCCGGTTGCCAACAATGACCTTTGCCCATACTAACTCACAGGAAGTATCTACTTCAATTTCGCGACAAGTTAAACTACTTCTGACAGCAACAAACACGCCTCCGCCAACCGTGTTTAGCCTATTCTTTCGGAACACCGTTAGGTTCTTCGCAAACATTTCGGCTGATCTGATGTCCGGCTTTAGCCAGCTTTCAGTGCCTATAACGATTTGAGCATCAGTTGATAACAGTTGAGGATGTAGTTGATAACGGGACATTTACGTATGTTACCGACATAAAAAGAAATGTTACCACTGTAGATAGTGCTCCAACGAATTACAGGATTTGAATTTATTTGAGACAGAAAAATCGCAATAAATATCAATATCAGTCGGCACCGTTGAACCTATAAGCTTTTCGTTAATACGCAGGCTTAGAAACGTAGCCAAACATTGGACGGCAGCTTTTTAACAGCCGGTACCGAATAACATGACTTGATCGGTTCGGTATGTGGCTGCTCAACTGACACTAATTGAAGGTAATTGGTCAAAAGTAACTGGTCGGCGTCCTCTGCTACACTGCATGCTCAACTAGGGTTCCTGCCAAATATTTGCCTGGTGCTTTTCAAACAAATGACGTGGCCCATTCATGAATGAGCAGTTGCAGCTTGCAGCACGACAAAGAAAACAGCGGGTTAACGAAGAGTTCCAGCAAATATTAAGGAAAGAATTCTTAACAGACAGTTTAGTCTTTGACATATAATTTATTAATTGAGGTTATGTTATCCATTACTCATCCCAGTATGCGTTTCCATAGATGTTTCTAGTTACATGCCCGATACCTTTCTAGCAGCGCTCTGTGAAAAGATTTTGTCAGCCATATTGCAGTTATTCATGACAGAATGCCACGATGTGACTAACGAGAAGTAGCTGCAGTTAACACTCAAGCAAAGGAAAGAATAATTATTGCGCAGCTGTTGATCATGATTCATTGCAGATATCAGAAAAAACCTTTCACTCTGGAGTTGTATGTACAATATACTGGCAACTCGTGTAACAACTGAGTTAAAACCTAGAATTTTGTCAGCTAACTCCATGTATGATCTATACAAGCAGCACTCACAACTGTAGCTCAACCGTTCTCGGCCAGAACATTCCTCCCATGTGTATTAACCCAACAAAGTATGCTTTGTGTCTCTTGGAAAGTTAAAGGGTGCTAAGAGATTCAACTGTGCGTCGGATTTTGGCATCTGACGTACTCGAATCGATCATTTGATAAGGAATGATGAGGCAAGAATAGTGAAAGACGCTGTAATAACAACGCTATACGTCGTACAACGCCGAATTTATCGACACAGCTGAATTCTATAATGAGAAAACTATGGCTGTTACTGGGCTTTATATTAAGCTGTGACAGTGCAATCATACTTTTCAACCAAGCGGAGACAAAGAGTTGGATCAAGCTGCTGTACTGCAACACAGCACAGCAACAGTTTAAATAGTTAAACGGATTGTACGGAACAATGATGGTATTATTAATGAAGTGCAATTAAATTTAATTGCTAAAACGTAATATTTTAAATAATTAGCTAATAGTAGTTGTGATTCAGGACGAATATAAAGTCTGTTCCACATAACTAACAGAAACAATTTGATGTATCCTCTTTACACTGAATTTACGCGATGGTTTCGAATTTTTACAATGTAATATTACACGAACAACAACAGTAACAATGACAACGTTATACCAGCGTGTATCTTCTGCATATATTGCACCCAGTGTCTTCCTTCCTCGCAGAATTCATTCGGATCACATTTCGACAGTAATTGTAAGCTCGTTTGCTTCCAAGCAGACATTTCTACAGGCCAGTGAATGTGGGTGCTAGATTCATTTCAGCTTCACATTTAGACCAACTACGTATGTCCGTGACGTCGGAAGGGTGAAGGATCAGTGTCTCGTGTCTACTGCAATGGTTCAATTTTAACGATGTTTCCAGTTTAAGTATGACCATAAGGTGTTTCGCCTCAGACATATACCCCGTCATTGCAAAAAGTTTCTATACTGGATTAATGAAAAAGTAAAGAAAAAGTGAAGAAGATGGTTTTAATGTTTCAGATGTTCTACATAGTCTCTGCCACCTGAGTACTTGACACAGAACGTTAATACAACCATGTGAAACTGTCAGAAAATTCCTTGTTTGGGATGTTGTTCAATTCGCACGTAACACTGGCTTGAATATCGGTTATGTCGTCAAGACGTTGACTCTTTTTGCCAATTTATGCCCTTTGTTATTTTCTGGCAGGATAGTATTGATAACAGCAAATCTCGCCACCAGTGATGATTTTTTATGGAAAAGGACTGTCCGCGTTTTGCATTTCAATCAAGTCGCGCCATGCGTCCATGCGTCGTTGCTTTCGTTCAGTAGTCAAAGTGGGCAGGATAAACACTGCACACACTTTTCTCTTCTTCAAAACATTCTATAGAATGTCTTGAGCACAAGATTTAGAGATATTGCTGCACTGAAATCTGTGATACAACATCGTTAATACTCTTTTACGGTCGTGCGTCCACTTGCTTATTCACAACTGTTTATGCAGTTCTTAGTTCAGGCTGCCACCGTACACATTGAGCTAACGCTACTTATACGCCAGGAATAAGATCAGTCACGTAACTTTTTGGATGAACGATGTACGCGGGTGTGCTGAAAAGTAAGGCCTCCGAATTTTTAATGCGAAAAACTCTTACAGCTTTCTTAACAAAACAAACGTTATTAACATTCTACATCTCTATTCTTCACGTATACCTAGTTGCAGCTATTTGCCGCTGGAGGACTCCGAATTGTCGTGTGTATCATGGCGATGTTAACGTCACAATGTTGGTGCGCTAGCAATGGCGTGCTGTAATTGGTTTAGAATTCGAGGCGTTCGTCCCCACACGGAGCACCCACCCCTTCCGTATGAAAATGCCAGACCACAAACGAGCGCTGCCACGTCTGTAGCAGTACAACATCTTGGGTTCACTCTCATCGGTCATCCTTCATGCAGTCCCGACTTGACTCCATCCCATTTTCATCTATTTCCAAAACTTAAAGAACACCTTCGAGGACTTCACTTTGATAGTGATCAAGTGGTGCAAGCAGAGGTGAGGTTATAGCTGCATCAATGAAGTCAACCATTGTACAGTGACGGTATCAACAAAGTAGTCCTACGTTGGGAGAAATGTGTTCGTAGCAAGGTGATTATGTTGAGAAATAAATATGTAGACATGAAGAACAATGATGTAGAGTGTTAATAAAGTTTTATTTAAAAAGCTTTAAGATTTTTTTAATAAAAAATTCGGAGGCATTACTTTTCAGCACGTCCTCGTATATTTTGCACGATTTATCTCAAACAGCGTAGATTTTCAATTTCTCAGTTTCTTAAATATGTTCTAGTGCAGTTTAATATTGATTCGCAAGTTAATGATCACTGTCTTTCTTTAAATCTTAGAATTCGTTGTTCACGGATATCGCTAAACAGGTCATTCGTGCTACGTAATACAGCACCACATGGCGTAACAATAATAATCATTTTTGTACTTGAATGTTCCGAAGTCAGAGGTGTAAGATAAAAGAATACTTTATGTGAGTTTGATAAGATTAGTCATATATAAACGGGTCAATCGACAGTAAACTCGAATAATTATTATCAGGAAAACGTTAGACGCAATTCCAAGGTCAGCGATCAGTTGTAAATAATTTTTATTTCATACCACATATCGATCACTATGTTGGCGTCTTCAATACATTAAATGTATGTTAAAACATTAAAACCACTTTCTTATGCACATAGTGTCAACTGGACTACTCACGTCAAAAATTGAGTGTGATCTTAGCCTTGGCATTAACGGCCCAGTTAGGACTACGTGTATGTATAAGTGGCTTTTATGTTTTAATTTACATTTACTGCACTGAAGATGGGCACACAATGAATGAAATCTGGATATGAAATAAGCATTATTTGAGACTGATCGTTGTAACCCTTTCTACTTGAAGCAATTGCAATTGTTGGGCACAACTGTTTCCTCGTGGAATCAGATGTGATTAGACATAATTATTAAGCAGTTTATCCTGCAATATATCAAAGGAGAAAATGTTTTCTGTAGGCCACATACGGACCTACTGTCTTAGCCTCGATGTCCGTTGCAAAAAAATGCACATGAATTTATTTCTTCTATGGGTATGAAATTCGTGGAAGCAATTCTGTGGAAGATCCGGGATTTATGAAGAATGTTCTTCTCCGCGTCAACACTCTGCTGACTGAAGGAGATTTTCGTGGAACACTACAAGTGTCAGCCTCCACCATATATCTCAGGTTATTGAAATTCGGGCTAAAACATACAGATACTGTCAATATTTATTCCCGCGTTGTTACTGTTGTTGTTGTGGTCTTCAGTCTGAAGACCAGTAACATCGTGCAAAAATGGGGGAGGGGGAGATGTCTATGGATCATGATGTACCCCCCGGAACAAACATTGTATGCTGCTTCTCGTGTATAGTTATAGGTGTAAATACAGATAATTGTCTTACAATTCTAGAGAATATTTGTAATATCAATTACACCAGTAACGTTACTTACTAAGTGACTTTATTTTGTCTGAGTGTTGTTGATAGTGTGAGGAAACAGGTACGTACCACGTGTAAAAATCCTAAAAATAACTAAAATACTGCAGGATAAATCTTACCCCTGTTTAAACGTTTTACTGCTTTAGGGGAAAGCAATTAATTGTGAGATGACTGCATAATCGTAATGTACGCACACTTTAGAACATCTTACATTTTCAAAGAGTACCACGTTTATTCTAACGTATGTGGGATTATTATTAAGCTTATTATAGAGACACATTTCTGGATCGTAGACATGGGTAAATTTTATGCGCTTTATCTTATAACGAATGAATACAGTTTAAACTTATATTTGAAAAACACGATAATAACATTGAACATACACATACATTTTTGCCATCCTGATTCATTTAGATATTTATTCGTGTAGGTGTATTCATGTTGTCTGCAGCCTTTGGAATAAAGAGTAAATAACCAAATCTGCCGCTTCTGTGAGATTCCTGTGCTCCTTCAGGGGAGTGCGGCGCTTGGCCTGGGTGCCTCGTGGTATCTGCGCTATTCATAGCGGCTGATTAGCTTTTTTTTTAAAGCACGGACTGGGCTTGTCCTTTTCTGATATGGTTTGCCGCTTAAATTGAGCAGCCCCCGACGCTGGCGTCGCTGACCGACTAGGAAAATTGCTCCGACTTTCCGTGCACCGTCACGATGCACGTTATTTGCTCTGTCAATGAATGGTTTTAGCTTTTACTGCATTAAAGGAAGAACGAATTTGGAAGGTAGAAAGAGACGAGGGTTTGATTCCTGAGTGTTGAAACGTGAGCACGACGAATCATTGGATCATTTTTTTTTTTTTAAACTTCTTCTTGTACTTGCCACAACAGTATACACATAAAGACTTTTACAGAAAATGTATTTGTTCAGTAGTATATTACTTTACTTTAATTTTACGCGATCACTCTCAACGGACCGTGCGATGCTACAAGTTTCCTTCTGCATCGTCTTCTATCCATCGCAGCCATCTGCATTCCGTCCACGTCGCTGATTGTTACAGATCTTCGTGGAGGCCATAGGCCATCTCTTCACCTCTTACTTGTCCGCCCCCGGTAGCTGAGTGGTCAGCGTGACTGAATGTCAATCCTAAGGGCCTGCGTTCGATTCCCGGCTGGGTCGGAGATTTTCTCCGCTCAGGAACACGGTGTTGTGTTGTCCTAATCATCATCATTTCATCCCCATCGACGCGCAAGTCACCGAAGTGGCGTCAAACCGAAAAACTTGCCCCCGGCGAACGGTCTACCCGACGGGAGGCCCTTTTCACACGAAATTTACATTTCACCTCTTCCTTGGCCTTCCCGGGGATCTCCTACATGTGAGGAAGTTTCTTGATTCTGATGATTATAGCTATAAAGGCGCTCGTTGTAGCTCATCTTTCTCAAATACTAAAAGTTTATGAAAGTCCTTCTTTCGGGCACTCCATGTCTCACAGACATGCACTATCACGGGATGGATCAGGATTTTATATAGGAGAGTCTTGAGCTGTTTTTAGAGACACCTGGACCGAAGCAGCTGTGTTAGGTTGTAGAAAGATTGGTTTCCTGCCTGGATCCTGGCGTTGGGCTCTACTTCACATGACGAGGTCTCCGTGAAATGGACTCCCATGTATTTAAATTCACGGGCTCTCTTGTAGATCTCCACTCGTAGTGAGTGTAGTTGTCCAGTATCTTGACCTCGTTGATGAGCCATAAAGAGGCAGTCCGTCTTCTTCTTTTGTGAGTAGCAATAATTTTCTGTCCATCGTCTCCAGTGCCGTTCCGAGATTCATGTTCTAATGCATCAAGTGTCTTGAGTATTTTATCAGCTTAGTCTACAATAGTTGCCTTTTTTTTTAACTGTGTGACTACTTAAATTCAAACCACGAGCTCTGTGCTCAAGAGGAAGACTACCAGGGAAGCGTTGATGTTATTTACAATCCATATTATAGCTATAAAACAGGATGACATTGTTAAAATAGGCGATACAAGTATTATACATAAGCTATGCTATGCAGAACCGTGCATCGCGCCACATCTATCCTCCCAAACCCACCTGCGGACGACCGCTCCGTTCTGTTGCGCGCACCGCGGGTAATCGAGCTCAACCAAAGCCACCTATTAGGTGATGTTGGCTCAACTGTGCCGTAAACAGAGTGAGCGAACCACGATGTGCCGCCGAGGCCCGTGGCTCGTTTGCGTACCCGACCGAGCTCGGATGTCAACAGGACTCGGTGCGACGGACAGCGCTGGGAACGGAGGAATACAGCCCTATGCAGACAGTTCAACGCAAGACACTGATGTGATCATATCGTAAGCAGTTCGCAATTGTTTTGGTTTTCTTGATAGCGCTTTGGGTTGCTGTTTATTACTATGTACGAAATACATAACATTCACCAACCGTCCTTCCAACGTCCAAGGATTAGGAAATGTGAGGAGGACAAAAAGAAGTTTCCCAGAAATTGGAGGGGGGAGGGGGGACTTAGACTCGTCTAAAGAAATAGAACACAGCGTGGTGTGGCGAAATTTCACACAGGTTGTAGATAGTGAAATAAATCTGTAGGTTTTGCGGAGTGTAGTGGCTATCGTAAGTTATTAGCTTTCCATGAATACCAGAACCCTGTTGAGACAGTTTAATACCTGCATACATTCTCCTAATAGTCACATCAATAGCAGTAGCAGCCTTCTGGTGTCAACAAAGGAGAAGTGTGTAGGAATGTGTGCAAAAGATTTTCGAACGTTCATCGCAGTTGCAAGAGAAGGCTTTCAAGATCTTGCATAGACGCTGATAGAAATAGGAGAACAGTATCCTACAGCAAGTCCAAGAGACATGTTTCCTCATCCATCAACAATTTCTCGAAATGTAAAAAAAGTTGCAGACAAATACGGTGTGGCTGTGGTCCCTCAAATGTTGCAGGATATGGGAGATAGTGCGTGCTATGTGTAACTGACATGTGGACAGAGGTGAACAATAAAACGAATTACTTGACTCTTACAACGCATTCAATCTCGCGAGAGTTACAGTAGAAAAATAGGGTCCTGTTTATTGCAGAGTTCCCGTGTGATACGGAGAAAAGTGCTATAAATATACGTGAGGAAATTGAAACTAACATGATCAAGTTAGGGATATTTACAAGCCATATGGCGAGAGTTACGTTCGTTACTGATTCGGGGGCAAATGTGAAAAAGACACTTGAGAACTGGTGTCGCCTTCGTCCAACATCCACTGCTTCAGCACTGTTCTACGCCACACCCTTGAGGAGAATGGTTGCAGATATATTGCCCTAATTTTTAGGCATCGTTCGAAGCAACAAAAAATATCGTCACTTGTTTAAATAGGAGTGGACTCGCGATTGCAGTTTACTGTAAAGTACACGTTGGGGCCGGCCGCGGTGGCCGAGCGGTTCTAGTCGCTTCAGTCCGGAACCGCGCGACTGCTACGGTCGCGGGTTCGAATCCTGCCTCGGGCATGGACGTGTGTGATGTCTTTAGGTTGATTAGGTTTAAGTAGTTCTAAGCTCTATGGGACTGATGACCTCAGATGTTAAATCCCTTAGTGCTCAGAGCCATTTGAACCATTAGCACGTTGAGATTCGCTGTAATACTTTGTATGTCGTTCTAAAATCTGTGTTGATGCAGCATGGACAAATTGCTAATGTTTTACGTGACTTCGGAAAAATGCAGTTGTTTGAGGACTGGGAGTACCAGGTAGCTGACGAATTAACTAAGTTTCTCGGAGTATTTCAAGAGGCTACCAAGGCTATGGAAGTTGACAGTGGTCCTACAGGAACACTGTGCTGAGAATGCGGCGGACAATGAGGAAAGCCCTCCCATATACGTAACATGATGCGTGGATAAACAAAAAGCAAAAAAATTAAATTTTTAGCTACATATTCTAAACACCCAGAAATGGATAAGAGATCGTATTTAAAGAAAACACTGTCGCTCAATACTGTCAATCATTTGTAGGAAATAGCATTGATAAAAGCACGCGCTCGGAATCTCTTAAGGGAAAAATGGAAATAAAGCCAGTACATTTGCCTGCATTATTTCTAGTGCCACAGGCGCGCCATCTGAAGCAGCTTTCGATAACTGAGTGGGAGGAAGTTTATGCCACCGCACGTTCCAGATGTTCTTCACTAAAAGGTAAATGTGATGTATAGGTTTGCAAAGTAAATGATTTATCAGTACTATCGTCCTTAGAGACTGATCGTATAGTAGTGAAAAGATGTACATTCATGTGAACAGTACGCCAAATGTAGCTACGCGATGTAAATATTTATCCTCCACGCAGGCATGTTGCATTATTTGCACACTGTCATAGAAAGGACGGAGGTTCAGCGTCGATATTTTCAAAACGTGCGAAGTGTGTCTTTGCGTCGTGGGCGGAGAAAGAGGAAATTGTAGATGAAATTTCCGTTTATCTGCTGTTGGGGAAACCAAATGAGGGATAGTCACTTCTGGAGTGGTGAAAATCAAGAACAACTTATCACAGACTGTCGCAAATGGCGCGAGAAGTTCTGTAAATAGCTACGTCTAGCGCCTCTAGCAAGAGGGTATTTAATAGAGATGGCTTGTCATTACCGATAAACATCATGTAATATCTGCAGAAAATGTGAATGATTTGCTTATGATGCACTGCAATACCATCGTAAGTTTCAGTTACATTTCCATAACATCCTATTTTCATTACCATAAATCTCTAACGTCTTAATTGCTTGTTAGACGAATAAATTCATCCAGAGGATTGTTAAAGCGTTATGAGAAAAAGAAAATTTTTTAATTTGCTAGAAGCAAGGAAGATTTCAGCAAAATTCGTATGCATTTCTTGTCTGTAGTTTGTGTTCCTTTATTAATTTTCTCTTAATTTTAACAATTATTTTTGCACCCAACAGATAATTTAGTGGCGCTGTCGTACAACTGTTATGTCATTTAGATATTTTTGCAGATACCTAAGAGCAGTGGTTCCTACACTTTTTGACTCGTGATCCGCTTTCACAAAAATCAGATTCATGTGAACACTTCCTAATTAAAAAACACGTACTTGCAGTAGCATATGACTAATCTAGTTCCAAGAAAATAGTTTAATAGCTCTCATGCTTTCATATGGTTTACGTTTGAGTTGTACCACATCTTAAGGGCTAATGAAGGCCTTTGCACGTTGGGTAGGCCACGTATGCAATATTAAAATATTTTACTCTTTTCTGTTAACCTGCTGCTTTCCATTATAGTATTAATTGGCTACACCGTTTCTTGGAATTCGGTGAGAAGGATGCACCTGCTATGAATGGCGCATAACTTTGAAGGCAGCAGCCACAGAAAAGAAACACAGTCTGAAATTATTTTCGGAGAGACAGTATAAATGTAAGAAGCAAACACCTATTCGCACAGGCAGGTAATAAAACTATTACCGCTTTGATAGCATTGGGAATTAAACCTGTAAGCTTAACCAGAAACTTACCTATGATAAAGATGTATAATTTTCTGTAACTTAAAACCACCGGAAGTCTCGAGAAACTTTCGGTTTCATTTACAATTCATGTGGATTCCAAAATTATTGTCTTTTCCAAGAGATAGCGAATCCAATTTTTATCACTAGAAGAAGCAGGAAAACAGTCGCTAAGAGATTGTCCAAGTCCCTTCAAAAGTTCTTTAATTGTGTCCTTGGCACATTCATCCGAAGAAAGTTGAATTTCTGCTGTAAAATCGTGAAGGGTATCGTAGCACGGAAAATGTGACTGAAATTTAAACCGATTTCCCCAACTGAATGGTTTTTAATGAACGATTCAATACGGTCTTGCAGTGAACGAAGTTTTGTGTTTAAACCATCAAGTAATAAATTTAAACTGTTAACTGTTAGCAAAATGTGTGTCAGGTAAGCTGTAGTATGAAGCCAGACATTGCTTTGGGAAGAGTCTAACTGGCGAGAAAAAGATAAATTTCATACAACCTAAGAACAGTTCTGCAGCGAGGTAACCACGTAATTTCTGTGGGTCAATAAAAAACTTTTAAGTGCCTGACATTTTCTCATACAATTGTGCAAAAATTCGATAATTAATAAGACGACCTTTAATGAAATTAACTGTTTTCACAGCATCATAAGATAAGGAGCTTTTTCAGAAGCAAATAACAATACATTGATTCACCAGTTACAAGCAACGGAGTATATTTAAGAAATCATCTTTCTCTTACTGTTACAGCCATCGCCGGCCGCGGTGGTCTAGCGGTTCTGGCGCTGCAGTCCGGAACCACGGGACTGCTACGGTCGCAGGTTCGAATCCTGCCTCGGGCATGGGTGTGTGTGATGTCCTTAGGTTAGTTCGGCTTAAGTAGTTCTAAGTTCTAGGGGACTTATGACCTAAGATGTTAAGTCCCATAGTGCTCAGAGCCATTTAAACCATTTTGTTACAGCCATGAGTTAATTTAATATGACAAGAGGTGAAATACTGTATTGGTAAATAAGTAAGAAATTGCTTGCAAACTGGCCACAGAGATCTCGTTTCGCGGCCGCAACATTGCAGCACCCGGCGGGCGCGACTTCACGAGCAGGCGAGACACACGGGCGTCCGGGCAAACTCGGGCTGTGGTGTGGGACCGCATGGCCCGGCGGACCTCGGTGCTGCTCGTCTGGCTGACCGAGCAGCGTGAGTCGAGGCTCGTCGGGCCGACTTGCATACGGTCCCGGGCGACCGCGCAGGCTCGGTGCGCGCCTCTGATGCAATGAATACTCTAAGCAAAAAAACAAAAACAAGATGCACTGCAAAGGAATTATTCGAACACTACGAGATGGTTTGAGACCCCATACACAATGCTCCAAACGTTCTCAGTCGAGAAGAGGAGAGATATGGCTACCTTTCCGGCCAAAGTGGGGATTGGTAAACATGAAAACAAGCTGTAGAAACTCTCGCCGTGCGCGGGCAGGCATTATCTTGTCGGATTGTAAGCCCAGGATAGCTTGTCATGAAGGGCAACAAAACAGGGCGTAGAACATCGTCGCCGTACCACTGTCATGCAAGAGTTCCGCGAATGGCAGCAATAGAGGTCCTGCTATGAAAACAAATGGCAGCCCATACTCCTGGTTGCCGGGTGTGAGACGCCCTGCTAGGCCCACAAGACAAGACATGTAGTAGGAATTGTGGAAGGGGGCCAGAATGAGCGGCTGTCAGTTACACTCCAAACATGACACTTTATTTTAGTTGTCAAAACATTACAGCAAAACTTCTAAGCTTGACTATCGACATAAAACGTCTTTAATTATAAAACAGCTGGAGGCCCATGAATTAAATACAACTGCTATAATTTTATTTATTTATATATTTATTTTTGAGACAGAAGGCTCTAGGCTTTAACCTTAAATACACTACTGGCCATTAAAATTGCTACACCAAGAAGAAATGCAGATGATAAACGGGTATTCATTGGAAAATATATTATAATAGATTACATTTTCACGCAGTTTGGGTGCATAGATCCTGAGAAGTAAGTACCCAAAACAACCACCTCTGGCCGTAATAACGGCCATGATACGCCTGGGCAGTGAGTCAAACAGAGTTTGGAGGGCGTGTACAGGTACAGCTACCCATACAGCTTCAACACGATACCACAGTTCATCAAGTGTAGTGACTGGCGTATTGTGACGAGCCAGTTGCAAGGCCACCATTGACCAGACGTTTTCAATTGGTGAGAGATCCGGAGAATGTGCTGGCCAGGGCAGCAGTCGAACATTTTCTGTATCGACAAAGGCCCGTACAGGACCTGCAACATGCGGCCGTGCATTATCAAATGGTTCAAATGGCTCTGAGCACTATGGGACGTAACTTCTAAGGTCATCAGTCCCCTAGAACTTAGAACTACTTAAACCTAACTAACCTAAGGACATCACACACATCCATGCCCAAGGCAGGATTCGAACCTGCGACCGTAGCAGTCGCGCGGTTCCAGACTGTAGCGCCTAGAACCGCTCGGCCACCCCGGCCGGCTCGTGCATTATCCTGCTGAAATGTAGGGTTTCGCAGGGATCGAATGAAGGGTAGAACTGCGGGTCGTAACACATCTGAAATGTAACGTCCACTGTTCAAAGTACCGTCAATGCGGACGAGATGTGACCGAGACGTTAACCAATGGCACCCCATACCATCACGCCGGGTAATACGCCAATATGGCGAGGACGAATACACGCTTCCAATGTGCGTTCACCGCGATGTCGCCAAACACGGATGCGACCATCATGATGCTGTAAACAGAACCTGGATTCATCCCCAAAAATTGACGTTTTGCCATTCGTGCACCCAGGTTCGTCGTTGAGTATACCATCGCAGGCTCTCCTGTCTGTGATGCAGCGTCAAGGATAACCGCAGCCATGGTCTCCGAGCTGATAATCCATGCTGCAGCAAACGTCGTCAAACTGTTCTTACAGTTGGTTGTTGTCTTGCAAACGCCCCCATCTGTTGACTCAGGGATCGAGACGCGGCTGCACGATCCGTTACAGCCATGCAGATAAGATGCCTATCATCTCGAGTGCTAGAGATACGAGGCCGTTGGGATTCAGCAATGTCGCGATAGGATAAACCGCAATCGCGATAGGCTACAATACGACCTTTATCAAAGTCGGAAACGTGATGGTACGCATTTCTCCTCCTTACACGAGGCATCACATTAACGTTTCACCGGGCAACGCCGGTTAACTGCTGTTTGTATATGAGACATTGGTTGGAAACTTTCCTCATGTCAACACATTGTAAGTGTCGCCACTGGCGGCAACCTTGTGTGAATGCTCTGAAAAGCTAATCATTTGCATATCACATCATCTTCTTCCTGTCGGTTAAATTTCGCGTCTGTAGCACGTCAGCTTCGTGATGTAGTAATTTTAATGGCCACTAGTGTAGTATTTAACGCCAAGCGTTGTAAGACTTGACTAGTCAGATTAAGTTTTTTAAAAGCAGGTGAAGGCCGATAAATTTAAAACAACGTAACTACAATAACCTTTCAATAGGCAGAAGGCCCAAGCTTTATGACCAGTAAGAAACCCTACTCCAAAACGGCTGAAGGCCTTTGTTTGGACAAAAAAATACTGCAATCCATTTTCCAAGGCACAAGGCCCAAACCTTTTAACCTTAAATAGTATTTAAGCCCAGGTGATGCAAAACTTGATAAGTAAGAATCCAAAATTTTAAAGCGGCTGAAGGCCCATCATTTTAAGAATAATACAACTATGATAAATTTTCAACAGGCAGAAGGCCCACAGCTTTGTCTTGAAAGAATGTAAGACTTGATAAGTAAGAAGCTTAAAACCTAAAGCGGCTGAGGGCCCATGCTTTTAAAAAACAATACACTACAGAAAATTTTCAACAGGCAGAAAGCCCACACCTTTATCTTCCAAAAGGTAATACTTGATAAGTAGGATCCTTAAAACTTAAAGCGGCTGAAGGCCGATGCTTTAAAACAATACAATAAATTTTCAACGGGTACAAGGCCCAAGCTTTATCTTCAGACAATGTAAGACTTTCCCAATTTAGAAAAATTTACTTTTAAAACGGCTGAAGGCCTTTGATTTTAAAAACACAATTACAAGCATACAAATTACAACCATCGGCTATGAGCCATTAAAAATACACAATTAAACGCCAACAAGAAAGGCAGTATACGCAACGGCGCTCAGAAGTTTCCAGGGGGCGCGGTCTGCCATTGAAATCTTAACGTTCGCTTTGGTGAGACAAGAAGTCGGCCCAACTATACTCGATCCGCCAGCAACACATCCCAGAGACAGTCTGGGACCCACTGACAAGACGACTTGGTAACCACCGACCAGTACACGAGAATTCCAAAGCAAAATGTTACGGACATAGCCGCCCACAACCAAAAATACATTAAGCTGTCATGTTGGACTGCGACAACAGGGGAGGAAAGAACACTGCCTGAATTTACGTCAGCGACTATGGCAGGTAACCGGAACACTAACGGCCACAAGGCAGAAAATTCCGCTGGTGTACTTGAATTTCAAACCAACAAATATAGTTAATTCCACAACACGCCGGCTGAATCTTCATCAACTCGAACACTCGCTGTTGCTCCCAAGATTTCGGTGAGCCACGAACCTCGTAGCACTCGGGACAGCCCCCCCCCCCCCCCCCCCCCCACACGCTACGACACTGCAGGGAGACCGCCAGTGGGTTCTAGCCGACTGCGCCGCGCGGTGACTTGCTTGCTGATCTGCTCCAACCGACCGACTCACTACCAGTACGCCGACAACATTTAAAAAAAAGTTGTCAGTGGTAATGACACCAACTACACACACAGTTTGACAAACACTTGCACGAAGACTTGAACAACACTCAGCAGTGGCTGTGCAATCACGAAGACAGATTGGGAGTCGATACACACACACAGCCACGGCGAGCCAATTCACGTCGTCCAGTAGGACGACCGACCGACGATCCACGAAGACCGTCCCCGGGTGCAATGATGCATGGTGGCCATGGACATCCAGGCCTCACTGCTGCTCCAACCTGACTGAACTAGTGCCACGTTCTAACTCCATGACTGGCAGGTCCGAACTGCCCTCCTGGCACGTTCCAACTGACTCCACCACAGACGACAACCGGGAAGTAATAGCAGTGCAGCAAAGATAACACGTGAGAGCTATATCGATAGGCGCTGCTGCTGCGTCTGACGGTCAGAAAAAGCAGCAACTCAGTGACAACAGAAATTGAAACTAACATAACGAGGTGGCAACACGAAAAAAACAGGATGTAAAATAAGAGATGGCACGAGCGCGAGCCACGCACGGCTCAGGGCGTATGGCGGGCGACATTCAATGTAGTTGGGTTGGGTTGGGTTGGGTTCTTTGGGGAAGGAGACCAGACAGCGAGGTCATCGGTCTCATCGGATTAGGGAAGGACGGGGAAGGAAGTCGGCCGTGCCCTTTCAAAGGAACCATCCCGGCATTTGCCTGGTGCGATTTAGGGAAATCACGGAAAACCTAAATCAGGATGGCCGGATTCGGGATTGAACCGTCGTCCTCCGGAATGCGAGTCCAGTGTCTAACCACCGCACCACCTCGCTCGGTTTCAGTTTAGTATCCCACCGCTGTCCAGGACGTCCACAGAAATGCGTTCGGCCTGGAATCGCATTGACTAAAGTAGGATTGTCTTCAGTGAAGAGTTACGCATCGAACTGAACGCCAGTGAACAGCGAAGATGTGTCTGGAGTCACCCTGGATAATAGTCGGGTACCAACTCGATTGTCGGCCGCCATGCGATCCGACAACCATGAGTGACGGTCTGGGGTGCCATTTCTTTTCATAGCAGGATCCCTTTGGTTATCAACCGCGGTACCCTTACAGCACGACGGTACATCGACGATATTCTATGCCCCGTTTTGCTGCCTTTCATGGCAAGCAATCCTGGGCTTACATTTCAGCAAGATAATGCTCGCCCGCAAATGGCGAGAGTTTATGCTGCGTGTCTTCGTGTTTGTCAGACGCTACCTTGATCACCAAGGTCGCCAGATCCCTCCCGAATTGAGAACTTTTGGAGCATTATAGACAGGGCCCTGCAGTCATCTCGTTATCTTGACGATGTAACGCGCAAACTGGACACAATTTTGCACTATACTCCTCAGGAGGACATCCGACAACTCTGTCAATCAGTGCCAAGCGGAGTAGCTGCTTGCATAGGGGCCAGAGGTGGACAAACGTGTTATTAACTTGCTCAACTTGTGACGTGCTTTTTCTTGAGTGAATTTTCAATTTTTCTGAAATGGTAATCATTTATTAGTGTAATGTATTTACATCACGTTCACCCATTTCGGTCGCATTCGGATAATTCCTCCGTCGTGTGTCTTTTTTTTTGCCTTAGAGCGTACTCGTGGTTTTCAAGCTACTAGCAGTATTTACAATACGTTCTCAGCTATAAGATTATATTGTAACGTAAACTGGTAGGCATCCATTCGTTTGCTGAACTGCATCTGCCTCTGCCAGGCACTTTATTGTGACTAGCAGAGTAATCATGTAGATGTAGAGGTAGATGTAGATGCTAGTTCTATACATAAGAATAAAGAGGGGGGGGGGGGGGGGGGGAGAGTTCTTACCATGCACTAAGTCCTCCTACCTGGAATAATTTTATTGCTGAAATCTGAGTAATGGAGTGTGATTTTGTAAGATAGTCTTTATTTGAATTCTGAACGCTCTCCAAACAAATGCAAGCTGTGAGTGACACGTATTTGGAATCGTAAAATGTTCGGATGCAGTCTAAAGTGGAATGATTTCCTAAAATGAAAAGTGATATACACGCCCACATATCGAAACTACTACTCATTGAGGACAAAAGTTATCTGTTCACGACGTGACGCTTTAGAAGCAGAGATATTTGGTTTAAAGCTTCATAGTGTTTGCAAGTGTGGTGCCTTGCATATAATACAATAAATGATAAGTAATTTTATTTATTTACGAGATGTCGACTCTTTCAACATCTTGTAGCATGTCACATTTATCTCTGTTATCGTCTTTGGTCAGCCGGCCGCTGTGGTCGAGCGGTTCTAGGCGCTTCAGTCTGGAACCGCGCGACCGCTACGGTCGCAGGTTCGATTCCTGCCTCGGGCATGGATCTGGGTGCTGTCGTTAGGTTCTAGGAGACTGATGACCTCAGAAGTTAAGTCGCATAGTGCTCGGAGCCATTTGAACCATTTATCTTCCGTCACCTCGTGAGTGCGTGTGAACAAAGCACGTCGTTCAGCAGTTTAGATGACATATTGCAATTAAAACCTTCTTCCTTCCTAAAATCGAACTCTTTCTTATGTAGGCGCTACAGTCTGGAGCCGAACGACCGCTACGGTCGCAGGTTCGATTCCTGCCTCGGGCATGGATGTGTGTGATGTTCTTAGGTTAGTTAGGTTTAATTAGTTCTACGTTCTAGGCGACTGATGATCTCAGAAGTTAAGTCGCATAGTGCTGGGAGCCATTTGAACCATCTTTCTTATCTGCTAACATCGAACACCTTCCTCCTTCTTTCCTTCTTCCTAGCATCGTGTTTGTTTGTCATTTGGCTTTTTTCGTCTGTGTCTCGTATTTTCATCATATGGTGTGCTTATTTAATCGTTGGTTATAGCAAATACAGTCTATAAAGCTGTTAGAAAGATCTGGCTCCATACGTCTGATTGTGAACTACGTCGAAAGTTTTCGTTGTACATAAGCCTATATCATTTGTAATAATAGCAATAATTGCCAATCAGTTTCATCTATTATATTTTTTTAGTGTATAAGATGATCTTTATCTCTCGCCCTCCTAGAAAGGTGTTTCAGAACAATTTAAATGTGGGTATATTCAATTTGAGGTTGTGTTGCGACTGACATCAACATTAGGCCTAATTAATTAGATTCAGACTGTCAGTCTGCTTTTGTGCTTGCCTGTTTAGCATAATATTTCAGCTAAAATGTATTGTCTACAGTTATAAGCCTTATCAGGGTAGTTTTACAGCACTGATTCCGTAGGCTAGGGCCCGACACTGCGTATCAAATTTCTCGCGTGCACGGTGTGCACGCTGCGGGTGGGCCAAGGCCCACCCTGTCGTTCGGCTTTGCTCGGTCCTTCTGAGAAGTACCCACAAGAGCGCAGCATATCATTTAGCATTGCGGTGCGACATATTGCGGTCTGCACAACTCCCTGAGTTCGGCGGAATCGTGCTGTCAGCGCTGTTTAACCTTCATTATTTGTTCCTGGTACGGAGGACAACACAAGTCCAGTGGCTGTTTGCACAAAAGAGGCATTCTAGCTGTCTATCGTCGCAATCCTTTAAAATGAATGGGAATGACAGAAGAGAGGGATTAGATTTCTCAATTCACATAAGAGACGGATACTGCATGTTTGCTTTGAAGCGACATTACAGTACCATTCAGAAAGAATTTATAGAATGAAGAGCATAGAGACTTCATATATTAGTGCAGAGTTCGTCAGTTAAATCAAGGGACTTGCCTTGAACGATTTTTCGATTAAAATTCTCTATTGTTGAATTGATGAAGGTAAAAGGAGTACAGGAACGAAAGTGTGTGTGTGTGAATTCCTAAGGGACCAAACTGCTGATGTCATCGGTCCCTAGAGTTTCACACTACTTAAACTAACTTATGCGAAGAACAACACACACACCCATGCCCGAGAGAGGACTCGATCCTCCAGCGGAACGAAAATCAGAACATCCGGTATGGAGTGCTGACTCCGCATTTTACGTTAAGCTGTCTTGATTGCACGCTGCTCATAGTACGATATTTCTGATGTGATGGGGATGCATTTAAAAAGAAAATCGCGTTAGGGACACATTCTGACAAAGACAGTCCATTTCCTTGAGCTCCTGGCATTAAAGAAAACGCGAGGTCTGAAGAATTCATTGTGTGCTTGGAAGAACGACAAGGGTAGTTTTACAAAGATTTTGAGGGCACTGTCAATCTTACATCTGTTTCAGAGCTATTTTCGAGACCGTTTGCGGTTTCAGTTGAAAGCGTCCCTCTGCATATGCAGATGTAACTGATTGTCGTTCAAGGTAATTCCAGTTTTAATGACAAATCTTTTGACGTGGAAACTGTCCAGGATGTCTGTATTGCTTTCCTCGGGTAGAGTTTCCAAGTCTCCATAATGATGTTGCAAAAATGCTACAATATTTTGGTCGACATATTTGTGCAAAAGACCTTCTTCCGGTTATGAAATTAAGTAAGTCAGGTTTATGTGGTAACTTGAGTGCGAATCTCTGTGAAATTCTCTGCGTATGTCCACATGACGACAGTCTATAATTGATAAAAATTATATTATTTCTTCAGCATGGGAAACAAAATTAAATAATACTGAAAATTTGTTTTGTTTATGACCTATGTTCTTGATAAATGTGAAACATTAAACCAGTTGCATTGCAATTTAAATGCGAAGCGTTCGCAGTTTTTCCCTCTTCCCTCTCCTGGGGCTCAGACAGAGTGGCATCGCGGAGGGGAAAATGTGAAGCGTGGCTGACCGCTTTGGCACTCATGCATGGCTATCGCCCGCGAGTCGAAATTTTGGCTGCCGCTGCCTCATGCATCCCTTCTAAAATATCAAGTGTTATCAATATGTAAATAGCATTGGAGTACTTTCTTAAGTGTTTTAGGCACTAATTCGACGCCTATGTGAGTATGTGGAAATTAACAAGTCTTACATTGCAGACACTTTATACTTGAAAAGAATATTTTGGCATTTGAGAAACATCATGCACGTGGAAAATAATTAATTTAAGGTTCTGTTGTGTCTTAAGCCAAACATTATACATAGAAAGAATAATTATCGTTTTCTTATCAGTGCAAATGTCTGTTTATGACAGTAAAAAAACTCGTGGAACCAAGATGAAACAGTACATGATTTCAACAGTGCCAATTTTTGCTGACTTAAGAAACTCACGATGGCAAGATCGAATAACGCATGTTTTCAAAAAAGCAGCCATCTGTTGATGACAGTTAATAAGTGGTACATAGTACAGTAGTTAATTTTATTTCGTGGTTTTCTGTGTTTCTGCAATAGCACATTACGTAAAACTCATCGTCAACAACTATATATTACTAACATACATTTTAGAAGCAAATGTTGGTTTTTAATTATCTATAGAGAGTATGCTATATGCTCATTCCAATATTCCATAGCGAATAATATACGGTTTTGAATTACATTTGCTGGAGTGACCCGGAGCCCACACCCAATTGTTTGAAAGTCAATAACACAAACTTAATTCGTTTCTTATGCAGTTCAGATACTTAGATCCCAAATTAATTATGGTCCTCTCACTACAGAGCCCAGAGCTAGAAGGAGAGCAAATAGCTTGGGAGCTGTGAGCCCTGCCCAAGGAGCCGGCCGGTGTGGCCAAGCGGTTAAAGGCGCTACAGTCTGGAACCGCGTGGCCGCTACGGTCGCAGGTTCGAATCCTGCCTCGGGCATGGTTGTGTGTGATGTCCTTAGGTTAGTTAGGTTTAAGTAGTTCTAAGTTCTAGGGGACTGATGACCTTAGAAGTTAAGTCCCATAGTGCTCAGAGCCAAGCCTACCCAAGGATTGCCCAAGAGCATGATGATGTTGATGTTATGCACTTGAGAGCAAGCTAGGGGAGGGGAGAGCAGGGGAGAGAAGAGGAAGGGAGGGGAGAGGAGGAGAGGGGACAGGAGGGGAGGGAAGGAAAAGGGAGGGGAAGCGAAGGGAAGGAGAGGGGGGGGAGGTGCTTATTGACCCAGAATATAACAAGCACAACTGATTCAGCTGTAATCTGACACTAGAAGTGCTGTCCCTGGAACACTGACACTGGGGAGTGCTAATGCTGCAGTTCCTGGGACGCTGACAACGGAAAAAATTAATGATGTTAGTGATTTGAATCAGAAGCGGCTCTGTTGCCCTACTTACCTTTACATGCATTTACCCACTAATTAGGCGTTCTACGTACGTGTGGTGTGCAGTTTTACTTCTTACGGTTCTGAAATGTTCCTTGCAAACACTGAAATTTTCTGAAGTTGTGTATTTCAGCAATTACACATCTGTACAGACCTTCCTTTCCACTTCTGTCACATATTGTGCTTCGACGCTGCCACAGTGCTTTCTCCTATTAACCTGACATTTTGCCATCCATCTGTCGAAGAATGTGGGAAGAGAATGACAATTTTCGTTCAAGTAATAAATTTCTTCCTTTAAAAGTGTTGTATGGTTGCTACTTTTTCGATTAGGTGGATTCGATCCATCTCTTCCCGCCTTGTACTAATCTTTCTCACCTCTGCATACTCATTATTTTCGATATTTCAATCTATTGGTTCTATATCACATGTATCATTAGTCAGGTAATTCAGCAAATGGCTATTCTCACATTTCCTTTCTCGTTTAATCCTTTCACGAAAGCTTAATTTCACTGTTTACTTGTCCACTAAAATTTGAACATCCATTTGTAGCATTTTCAGATGTTTTCCATTCAGGGCTTCACCACCACTCACGTTTTGCTTTCACACATTGTTCTACTATAACTGACATCTCCTTTACTTCAACTACCTTACGTACTTTCCTAGATAACACAACTCATTCATTTCTTCTAGTATAACCGAGAGAGGTGATGCAGTGGTAAGACATTAGACTGAAATCCTTGTCCGGCCATCCAGATTTAGCTTTCTCGTGATTTCGCTTATTAGGGTACGCCAGCTGAACGCCAGAACAATAAAAAGCAGACTCAGCTACCCGTGCGCGTCTGTTATGACGAGAGAGGCGCGACTATGGACGCGAGTGTTGGACGGCTGAAGGGACGTGGCGAATGCTAGGCTGAACTCGTAAGGGGACCGCGCCTGCTCGTCATCACCGATTTTGTTCAGTTTTGTGGTATACTCGTGTTTTGGTGAGAAATGAAACTGAAGGAAACGGGAGCTACGGATGGCCATGCATTTAGAAAAAGTAGCGTTTTTGGTTCGGGTTGGGCGAGGCATGAACCATTTGTGTTAGCGTGTCTTCCAGGCAGCGGTTGCTGCGGCGGTAATAGTACAGAACAGTTGTGATAGTCGAGTCCATATACAGAAACTTTATATTTTCAGTTTTTGCGCTACATACATGGCAAATAAATTAATATTCAACATATTATATTTATTAATTTTTTTCGAAATATATTCGCTGATTTGCGAATTCCTTCAGCATCAGCTTGCAAATTTGTGTCGGACTGGACCTCGAACCCAGATTTCCCGCTTATCGCAAGCGGCAGCCTTAACACTTAGGCGAATATATTTCGGAAATTATTTTGACGGCTGTAGAATCGTTAAAGCAAAATATTTGATAGCGTAAGGTGTAAGGCGACCTCTCGCATAAAGGGGGAAATCCGGTTTCAAGTCCTGGTCTGATACAAACTTTAGCCGGCCGCGGTGGTCTCGCGGTTCTAGGCGCTCAGTTCGGAGCTGCGCGACTGCTACGGTCGCAGGTTCGAATCCTGCCTCGGGCATGGATGTGTGCGATGTCCTTAGGTTAGTTAGGTTTAAGTAGTTCTAAGTTCTGGGGGACTGATGACCACTGATGTTAAGTCCCATAGTGCTCAGAGCCATTTGAACCATTTTTTTGATACAAACTTTCATATCACCGATGGGTAGTGTAGCTATTCCCAATGCAGCTGATGCCAAGAAAATTCGTAACTCAAAGAATATATTTCGAAAAATATTTCGACAGCGTTATGATCGCCAAATTAAAAAATGTATTTATTAACGTTTTCATATTGGTCATGAAAAAGAAAAGCATAAAATAATTTTGTATTGCAAACAATTTCCAGGCCGGAATTGTAAGGTACACCCGAGAACTCTGTTTATAAAATAAGGTAGTTTTGCTTTATTTCAGGTCATTATACAAGTGGTCCATTGATCGTGACCGGGCCAAATATCTCATGAAATAAGCGTCAAACGAAAAACTACAAAGAACGAAACTCATCTAACTTGAACGGGAAAACCAGATGGCGCTATGGTTGGCCCGCTCGATGGCGCTGTCATATGTCAAACGGATATCAACGGCGTTTTTTAAAATAGGAACCCCCACTTTATATTACATATACATGTAGTACGTAGAGAAATATGAATGTTTTAGTTGGACCACTTTTTTCGCTTATACGTTTTTGACTATTAGAGCGCCATCTATCACAAAGCGAAAAAAGTGGTCCAACTAAAACATTCATATTTCTTTATGTACTACAAGAATATATAATAAAATGGGGGTTGCTATTTTTAAAAACTCAGTTGATAACCGTTTGACCTACGTCAGCGCCATCTAGTGGGCCTACCATAGCGCCATCTGGTTTCCCCCTTCAAGGTAGACGAGTTTCGTTCTTTGTAGTGTTTTCGTTTGACGCTCATTTCGTGACGATCAATGGACCTCCCTGTATACACTTGCTGGGGGTGATATTCATCGTAAAAACAAGGGAGTAGTAATTTTCTCTGCATCATTTATACGTTATAAATGCTGCATTTTAACAGTTACGTGGCTGTTTTAAATTTCTATAGCATAACACATTTGATTTACTTTTTAAAAAGGTTTCCTCTCATCACACAGTTTGTCAGTAAACCACGCGTAACGCATCATATCGCCAAATATTGATGGGTGTAGCTGATAATGTACAGTGGAATATACTTGGATGCAGTCTTTTCGTGATGTGAATCCTTTACCTCCCTCCATGAGATAGGAGCAGTACTGAAGCTCTCTGATGAAATTCTATGCTTGACGATAAAAATCGACATCTAAGGCTTGTACTAGGAGAGTGCGCTTGGGGGGAACCATTTTAATAATGCACGAAGGCAGTCCTTCAGCTTGAAAAATATCGTCGTACAACTGGATTTGTTTCTCCTTCTGATTCTCCTCCTGACGAATCAGTTAGCAGAAGAAATTTGGTCTCCTGCGCGTTGGGCTTCATCACATCAGTCAAAAAGTTTTTTTTTATAAGGCTGTTTTACGTTTCCAATATTTTGCTGACGTAATGACGACATTCCTATATTTTACCTTTTTCTTAACTACCGTTTTTTGGATCCAAATGAGTCAGTACTCTCTTGTAAAACAACGCAGACTGTTGGCAATAATTCTCTAGGAAGCATATTGCTCTGTATACGAGTGAGTTACTATGCTCATATCCTCTCGTTTCACGAAAACTACTTTTGTGCCTCGGTTGTTGCAGGATTCGGTGTTAGTTGATTGGTACTGAAAACATATAAACGGTATGAATGTAAACATTTTAAAATCTTAAACATTGCTGTAAACAGCACCTGTAAAGTGATAATCTTGAAAACGATGAAAACATCCGCCAACCAGTTGCGTAACATAGGTTTATTAGAACCCTTGACCTAGGTTTCGATAATTATAGGTATCGATATTCGATAAAAACTTCTTCTGAAGTAGATAATTTTATAATCATTCAAAACTAGGTCAAGGGCTCTAATAAACCTTTGTTACCCACCTGGTTGGCTGATTTTTGTATCCTTTCTGTTGTGTACATAGTTCCACGTAGTCAGCGCGTACACAACTTTCCCACTAGAGCGCGCCCTGCTAAGCACAACAGCGCAGCGCTCGTCCGTCTCCGCACTACAAGTTGGCGCTGCCATAGAGACGGACCAAATTCTGCTACCACCGATCCGCGTATTAATATGTAACGCAGCCAATGAGATTGCTGCTAATGTAGAACCTTTTCTCCTCGCGGATCACACTCGCGCAGTGATACATGAATGCGCAAGGTATTGTAACGAGTGTACAGACCTCCGACTAGTCAGTCTGCATTTGTCTGAACCAGTCTGTACCAGTCTGCTTTTGTCTGCAACAGTCTGTACGAGTTCTACATTTGTCTGTACCAGTCTATAGTCAAGTTTTAGTCTGCGCCTAGTAAGATTACCATAGCCATGAAGATAAATGTATACACTTTTGTCACGTATCAGAGATATATGTGAGAATAAGATTAACATACCAATACCAAAGGAACTTCAGATTGTCAATTTTGGTCACTGACAATCTGCTACTCTAAGCGTGCAAGTGGCATTTCTATCCTCTGACCTAACGGCAGAAGATAAACGTGCCACGATAAGACCACGAGACATATTGCTGACACTCGCCTACTTCATTAGAGCGACAAGTCAAATAATCTGATGGTGTTTGTACTGAAGGTCTTACAGTACGCACACCACACTTTCCAAGTAAACATTTTATTATTCATGAAGTTAAAAAAAGTATTTCGAATAGCCTCTATGAAGAGAATTCTATACTTAACTCTTTGATAACAATCATATCTTGGAAGGTTATTTACAGTGTCTTTTCCTTTCTTGGAAATTTATTTTCAATCCAAAATTTCCATTTGCATCTCCTTTTCATCGCTTTTACGGAAATATTAATAAATAAAATGTATCGAGCATTATTTCGGTTTGTTTTATGTGTAAGTAACGTAAAAATTGAAAATAGAAAAGATTTTCCTAGTAGTACACCATGACTCTCAGATTACCGTTCTGTCTTGTTTCCGCTACCCCAAACGCTGTCTGAAAAAGTTAACATAAATGGCATATACCACGCCCGATCCACCCCAAAAATGTTATTTCTTATAAAGGCGTGGCCTTCTGGGGCTCCCACGTCTCATATCTGGCCAAACCCCACGTATACCACAGAGTTAGATGACAGCAGTAATGAGTAGGCGTGGGCTCCTTGTCACATGCGGCCAGCATGAGTGTTGAAGTATTGTCAATTGATGGCGGCAGCTTTGAGTCTCCGTGATGAGAAATACCACATCTGCCAGAGAGGAACAGGTAAATTGGTGTTTTGGTGCTGTGGCTGAGAAAACCCGACGCGAGCTAGCCGCTGGCCTGAGGCATGGAAAGGGTAACCGCCACGGCGGAAATCAATAACCAGTACGAACACCAAATAAACTGATCCAGAATGGTTACAGAAAATCCAGCAACATCGTTACAAATAGAAAAATGAGACGAGGGCGTGCATTATGTTGCCGTCAGGCAACGCACGCAGCGTGGTTGCATCGCACTGGACTGTGTTCAGCGTCATTATGTTGGCAGGTACAGTTAAAAATCGATAATCATTGCTGAAGATCGACTCTACGTAAACGCACGCGAAAGCAACTGAAAGAGTGAACTATTTCTGCCACTTAGATAACATCTAGTTAAATTTTTACGGTATGTAAAGTAATGCTTAATGACAGCACAGATGATGTTTCCATGTCCCTTTAACTGAACAATTACTAATTAATCAATATTTTCGGTTTATTGCCGTATGGCAGCAAACCTAAAATGCTGAATAAATCCAAATTAAATCAAAATTCTGTGTTCTACATGTTGCATAGTATTTTGAGCGTCACACCACAATCCAGATATTTTTTCACTTCTTTTGTTTCCTAAAGAAAATTCATGCAACATAGTGTTGAGTTATTCGATAAAAGAGGTTTTATAACTAAAATGAACTTCGAAAAATTTTATAAACATTATGTAATTTTAACTTCTGGCCAGGATATGCCTTTCATACATAAAACGTGAAATTTGAGCGAAGCTATCAACAATACAATAAAAGTAACGGCAGGGTATATTCATGTATAAATGTAGGATATTTCGATTTATTTCTTTTTATTTGCTAACAACAAAATAGCTTAAACTAATGTTTACACTAACAAAACACTAAATATTGGAGAAACTGAAGAACTTAGCAGGAAATCTGAGTAAATTTACATGCTGTCTGATATATCATAAATATGTATAGCGTAAAATTAATAGTTCAAAAGTATGTATCAGGGTACGGAAGGTTGCTAATTTGACTAACGTCTGTGAGTGTACTTACTGCCGGCGGCCATCTTGTGCATGGTCATTTTGGTTATTGGCGCTTATCATTTCCCTCTGCTGATTGAAGCGGGTAATAAGTACGCATGAGCGGCGACACGCTTCAGTAGTGTCCGAAAAATTGTATAAGTACGAAAACGGATACTCGTGTTCTTCACACATGTCGGCACGGAATACTTAGCGAGATAGCCAGTGTGTAAACTCAGAATAATTTACACTAGATGAACAGGATAGAACCGTAAGAAACAGTCCTACGGTTATTTGTGAGTGATTTGAACTTCTAGTACAGAGTGGTTTGCCAATGTGGAAATTTAATATTAAAGCGTATTTAATTTGTTAGTTAACACATTTAACAGCTAATATATTTAATTTTAAAACATTCTTAGGTTTTACCGCAATTTACACGTTAGTTAACGTGGGATACCGCTTTGGTTTCTCGCTGTCTTAACGCTTTCACACAGTCGCTTTGTTTATTCAGTGTAGAAAAGAGAACAATAAGCTCAGTACCTATCGAAATCAAAAGTACTGTGGGATATGAACATTAATTATTTTCACCGTATAATCCTCACTGCATATTTCATTCCTGAACTTTGATGGCTAATTATCAATGGTAACTGCGACAAACGCGTTTGGTTGGCCCCTGAACAGTGGCTTGCCCAAACCGTAAAAATCAACCACGCATTTTGAAATGCAGGAACAGTGATTCAGACCAGAATCCATCAATTTAATCTTCATCATTTCAGTAACTGGTGCAATGGCATATGGGGGCTCGGCAGCAACAAACAACAGAGTGAACATCACAATTTCCATTTTTATAATAATAACGCTACATCACTTATGGCGAGTCCGAAGATGGTCCTTCCGAAAGGGAACGGCCAGTGTCCTTCCCCATTTATCCCCAATCCTAGTTTGTCCTCTGTATCAAATATCTACACCGCAGACGAGATGTTAAACCCTACACTTCCTTCCGTCTACTCATGGGTTTTCCTCAATTTTGATGGTTGGCGCTAATTTATTTTTATTTCTGTAACTTATTCACTATTTTCGTCGTTGGTTTGTATATTTCTACGTCCATTCTGTAACAAGTAATTTAATTACTTTATTCAACATTTCTTTCAACAAGGCTGTGTCATCTGATGACCATAGTTTGAGTTTGTGATTCTCTCTCGCCAGTTTATATGTGTCCTTTCTTGATTTTAAGTTGTACTCGATTTAGTACAACTTATCCATTTTAGTTTACTCCTCTGTTTATGTGTTAAACTTAGTTGTCTTCAGTATTTCTTGTGCTTCTCTTATACACATTCACAAATTTTTAATTTATTTTGAACTTTCTGTATCTATTTATTTTTCTGGAAAATACACTATGCGGTAGTTTTTTTGTTGTTCTCTTGAGTACGAAGACTGGTTTGAAGCAACCCATCATTCTAGTTTTTGCTATGCAAGTCGCTTCATATATGCGTACCTACTGCAACCTGCGTCAGTTTGACTCTACTTACTGTATTCAAGCTTTGGTCTACTTCAGCATTTTTTTAACCTCCTGCACTTCCCTCCGTTATGAAATCAATCATTTCATGATTCCTCAGATTATATCCTTTAAACCTAGGCTGTATTACAGGTAAAGTGTGTCACAAATTCATTTCTCCTCGATGTGATTCAGTTGGTTATTCGATCTACCCATCTGATCTAAAGCATTCTTTTGTAACTCCAGATTTCTCTTGTTATCGATACTGCAGACGGAGGAAATTTACAAATGTGAAACGTCAGAAAAATAATTAATACCTCTTACACCTACAACCTCGACCATTAAAGAGCGATTAAAACCATAGGAAATAGATGGCTACTTCATTTGGTGCCAAGTATACAGGGTGAGTCACTAACTATTGCCACCTAGAATAACTCCGAAAGTATGATAGTAGCTTAAAAATTTGTGGGACAAATGTTGCATGGGACAACGGGGGCCATAATATGACATTGGTTATTTGTTGCTAGGTGGGGTCGCGTCAGAGATATGAAGGTCAACTTTGTTTTTTTTAGATGCAATCCTATAGTTTGGTACTTATTTTATGATAGCGGCTATCGAGACGAATCCAATTATGAGTAACAGTAAGGCCTTTGAAGCCCACCCGGTTAGCCGTGCGGTCTAAAAACACTGCTTTCCGGGCGGGAAGGCCTGCCGGTCCCCGTCACGAACCCACCCGGCGGATTAGTGTTGAGGTCTGGTGTGCCGACCAATCTATGGATGGATTTTAAGGCGGTTTTCCATCTGCCTCAGCGAATGCGGGCTGGTTCCCTTTATTCCGCCTCAGTTACACTATGTCGGTGATAACTGTCGAAACCTGTCTCCACATACGCGTACACCATAATTACTTTGCCACGCAAACATTTGGGGTTACAATCGTCTGGTGTGAGACGTTCCCAGGGGGATCCACTGAGGGCCAAACCCCACAATAACCCTGGGTTCGGTGTGGGGCGGCGGTTGAGTGATTGGACTGCTGTAGCCTATCGTGGGGTTGTGAAACACTGAGGGCTACGGCAGGGACTAAGCCTCTCCGTCGTTTCTAGGTCCCCATGTCAGTACAATACAAGGTCTTTGAAGGTCAACGAAGATCAAAAAGGTGGCATGAACGTCCATTTACGAAAGGTGTTCGAAGTGATGAACATTGGTGTCAATGCAGTGCTTGCAATCTTCTTATCATGGATAGAATGGTATTCTTTATCACTTCGGCGCTTATTGAAGCACTTTCTGTGACAATTCTCTCTCGTGTATCGTGCAAATAGTAAATATTCGCCGAATACGGTGTATCCATCTAATGTGCCATTGACATGTAAACACCATTCGACGGTTTCGCAATAGGACACTAATAGGTTCAAAAATGGCTCTGAGCACTATGGGACTTAACAGCTGTGGTCATCAGTCCCCTAGAACTTAGAACTACTTAAACCTAACTAACCTAAGGACATCACACACATCCATGCCCGAGGCAGGATTCGAACCTGCGACCGTAGCAATCGCGCGGTTCCGGACTGCGCGCCTAGAACCGCGAGACCACCGCGGCCGGCACACTAATAGGAACTGTAAGACTAGTATTGTCGAATCAAGTGAATGTGAATGATGTATTCATTCGAAGAACAGGTCGATATGCTTCTCATTTACGGAGAATGCCAACGAAATTCAGTGAGAGCTAGAGACTTATACGCGGAAAGATATCTTCAACTTACGAACCCTACACGTCGTACATGTAAATATGTGTATGATAAATTGAGAACAACTGGATCTCTAACGCATCGGCAACATATCCGGCAAAGGAAAGTTACTAACGAGGAAACAGAAATTGGTACTCTTGCCACTGTGGTTCGAGATCGTTGTGTTAGTTCGCGTCAAATCGCAAGGGAATCTGGCATGAGCCAGAGTATTGTTGTTCGTGTACTACATCGCCACAAATATCATCCTTACCACATCAGTCTCCACCAAGAGTTAACTGGTACGGATTGTATGCAGGCCGGGGTGGCCGAGTGGCTCTAGGCGCTTCAGTCTTTCAGTCTGGAACAGCGCGACCGCTACGGTCGCAGGTTAGAATCCTGCCTCGGGCATGGATGTGTGTGATGTCCTTAGGTTAGTTAGGTTTAAGTAGTTCTAAGTTCTAGGGGACTGATGACGTCGGATGTTAAGTCCCATAGTGCTGAGAGCCATTTGAACAATTTGAACGGATTGTATGCGTCGCATTGAATCCTGTCGCTGGGATGACACATTTAAAAATTTTATTTTATTTACTGACGAGGCTACTTTCGCGAACCATGGAAATGTTAATTTGCATAACATGCATTATTGGGCAACTGAAAATCCCTGTTGGCTGCGGTAAGTTGCACACCAAAAACCGTGTTCGGTGAATGTATGGTGTGGGATTCTGGAGGACAAAATTATAGGCCCCTATTTCATCGAAGGAATTCTTAATGGTAGGAAATATACCACATTCCTGCAAGAAACATTAGGTCTGTTATTGGAAGACATCCCTTTAGGAACAAGGAACAGAATGTAGCATCAACACGATGGGTGTACGGCACATTTTTCGCTGATAGCTAGGAATGAGTTGCAGAGACAATTCCCAAATCGTTGGATTGGACGCGGAAGAGATGTGTCGTGGCCGGCTCGTTCGCAAGACTTGGCGCCTCTGGATTTTTCTTCGTGGGGATTCGTAAAATACATTGTTTATAAAGGCGTTCCAACTACTCCTGAAGATATGCGAGATAGAATTGCTGGAGCATGTGCTTAAATGTTGAAATGTGTGTGAAGTCTTATGGGACTTAACTGCTAAGGTCATCAGTCCCTACGCTTACACACTACTTAGCCTAAATTATCCTAAGGACAAACACACACCCCCATGACCGAGGGAGGACTCGAACCTCCGCCGGGACCAGCTGCACAGTCCATGACTGCAGCGCCCTAGACCGCTCGGCTAATCCCGCGCGGCAGCATGTGCTTAGATAAGTACCAATGTAATAAGATCGGTTCAAATGGCTCTGAGCACTATGGGACTTAACTTCTGAGGTCATCAGTCCCATAGAACTTAGAACTACTTAAACCTAACTAACCTAAGGACATCACACACATCCATGCCCGAGGCAGGATTCGAACCTGCGACCGTGGCGGTCGCGCGGTTCCAGACTGTAGCGCCTAGAGCTGCTCGGCCACATATAATAAGAAATACCACTCTATCCATGATAAGAAGATTGCAGCGCTGTATTGATACCAATAGTCACCACTTCGAACACCTTCAAGATGGACGTTCATGCCACCTTCTTGACCTTCGTTGACCTTCAAAGACCTTACTGTTACACATCACTGGATTTGTCTCGATATCGATAACCACTGTCAGAAAATAACTACCAGACAATAGCATTCCATTAAAAAAAAAAGTTTCCATTCATATCTCTGACGCGACCCCACTTACGAACAAAAGACCAACGTCATATTATGGCCCCCGTTGTCCCAAGCAACTTTTGTGCCACAAACTTTCCAGCTCCTATCATACTTTCGGAGCTATTCTTGGTCGCAATAGTTAGTGAGTCACCCTGTATATTGAACAGTGGACGTACCCTCAGGACGTAAAAAAAAGATATTAACGTCACCACCACATATACTCATTCAAAAAACATTCAACAGGCAGAAACGTACGTAGATCATGAAATTCACTGCGTGATTAAAAAGTGAAGTACCCAGAAGATACGGTCGGATATCACTGTAAATTTGTCGTACACGTACATATATCCTGTGGCAAGTGGAACGTACACCAGAGAGCATAAGTGACGTTCATGTTCAGTGTTGATACCAGCCCTGGTAGGTTATGGAATGACCGTAAACGGCGTCAGATGTTGAGTGATCACTGTCAAGGGCGCGGAGATGCCGCGTACTCGCGTACAACGTTATCAGCGCCTGTCATAGTTTGAAAGGGTCTTCATTGTGGGTCACCGTTTGGCCGACTGGTCAAATTGTGGAGTATCCTGATTCCTGAGGCATCGGATATGAGAGTGACCCGATGTTGGACTTCATGGGAAAGTGAGGACAGGCATACTCTTCGTAAAGGTTCCGGTCGACCATGTTTGACCAACACAATTAAGGATGGCCTTTGCGTGCACCAACCACACCTTAACTTTCTCGCATCTTCTCCTGCCAGCCAAGAAGTTCTCGCAAAACATAAACATTACTGTCATCCCGAAATCCAATAATTCTTGTATAATAATTTGAGACAAACGACGGTTACTTCGATTGCATCTTTAGAAACTTTTCCAAAACACCTTTGAATGACTTTTCAATTTTGTGGTACTGATGTTTTGCGTTCTTTGTAGCCAATTGTCACCAAAACAAAAATTTTTCCACAATCTATATTCGTGGTTATGAGACAATTTTCTAATGCAACGAATTAAAAGCAGTCGTGTTCTGACTGTACTCTGTTTAAGTACAAAAACAAACAGGCTTACATGTAAAAAGAATGATATATTCAAGCACTACAAAGCAAAGAAACTAAACGGTGTCGGTATTGGGTTAAATGAGCAACATAGAAACTCCCAACTGCAAACACCTGACCCTACTTCCTCAAAACATTGTGTAGAAGGCAGAAAAAAATACGTAATAATGGGAGAACCTGTACTCAGGACACAAAAGACTTCAGTGCAGAGAACTAGCAATTCTGCTGCTTAACAAAGCACAATGAAGATTTCACTGGACTGGCACTAATCCAGCAAATCCAGTGTTTTTACTCATCACCACTGTTGGGCGAATTGCGATTGCACGATAAATCCGTACTGCCTTTGGCAGAATCTACATCTACATAAATGCTCCGTTATCCACCAAGCGGTGTGTGGCGGAAGGCACTATTCGCACCAAAGTCATATCCCCCCCCCCCCTCTCTCTGTTCAACTCGTGGATCGCGCGAGGGAAAAACAACTGTCTAAACGCCTCAGTACGACCTCTAATTTCCCTTATCTTTGAATGGGGCGACATGAAAGTTGGTGGTAATAATATACGAGTATGCTCTTCATCCCCGGCGAAGATTGGATTTTGGAATTTAGTGAGCAGCCCCTTCCGTTTAGCGCGTCGTGTATCTGCAAGTGTGTCCCACTTCAAACTTTCTATGAAGTCTGTAAAGCTCTCGCGATGGCTAAATGTACCAGTCACAGATCTTGCCGCTCTTCTTTGGACCTTCTCAAGCTCTTGAATCAGACCCAACTGGTAAGGGTCCCATACAGACCAACAATCTCTAAGACTGGACGAAATAAAGTTTTGTAAGGCCGGCCGAAGTGGCCGTGCGGTTAAAGGCGCTGCAGTCTGGAACCGCAAGACCGCTACGGTCGCAGGTTCGAATCCTGCCTCGGGCATGGATGTTTGTGATGTCCTTAGGTTAGTTAAGTTTAACTAGTTCTAAGTTCTAGGGGACTAATGACCTCAGCAGTTGAGTCCCATAGTGCTCAGTGCCATTTGAACCTTTTTTGAAAGTTTTGTAAGCAGTTTCCTTTGTCGAAGGAATGCATCGCTTCGGGATTCTACCAATGAACCGAAATCTAGAGTTCGCTTTACCCGTTACTTGTGTAATCTGATCGTTCCATTTGAGATCATTTCGAATAGTCTCACCCAGATACTTGACGGATGTTACCGCTTCCAAGGACTGGGCATTTATTTTGTACTCGTACATTAATGGGGATTTTCGTCTTGTTATACGCAATATACGCTAATATTGAGAGATAACTGTCAATCATTACACCATGCATTTATTTTCTGCAAATACTCATTGATTTGACACAACTTTCGTGTGATACTACTTTCCTGTAGATTACGGCATCATCGGCAAACAATCTAATGCCGCTGTCAGAACCATCAACCAGATCGTTTACGTAAAGCGTACAAAGCAGCGGACCTATTAAGCTACGGTCGGCCGTTGTGACCGAGCGGTTACAGGGGCCTCAGTCAGGAACCGCGCGACTGCTATGGGCGCAGGTTCGAATCCTGCCTCGGGAATGGATGTGTGGTGTGATGTCCTTGGGTTAGTTAGATTTAAGTAGTTCTAAATTCTAGGGTACTGATGACCTCAGATGTTAAGTCCCTTAGTGCTCATTTGAACCATTTATTACGCTGCCCTGGGGCACACACGATATTACACTTGTTTCTGTTGAAGTCTCCCCATTCAAGACGACATACTGATCTCTGTTAGAAAACTTTCTATCCAACCGGATATGTCACCGGATAGACCGTAAGGGCGCACTTTTTGGAGCGAGCGACATTGCGTAACTGAGTCAAACGCCTTTGGAAAGTCGAGGAATATGGCATCAACCTGGGAGCCGGTATCTAGAGCCTGTTGTATATCATGCACAAAGAGGGCCAGCTGTGCCTCGCATGACCGCTGTTTCTTAAAACCGTGCTGGTTTCTGCAGATTAGCTTCTCAGAGTCTAGAAAGATCATTATGTCTGAACATAAAATATGTTCCATGATTCTACAACAAATCTACGTCAGTAGAATTGGCCGGTAATTATATACATCCGATTTTCTACCCTTTTTATAGATTGCTATGACCTGGGCCTTCTTCCAGCCCCGTGGAACTTTTCGCTGTTCGATTGATCTCTGATAGATGATGGATAAGAATGGTGCTGTACTTGTAGCATAGTCAACATAAAATCTTACGGAGATATCGTCTGGGCCGGATGCCTTCCTGACGTCTAAGGATCTTAACTGTTTTACAGTCCCAGACGCACTAAACACTGTGTCAGCTATCCTTGTGTTTGTTCGATAATTGGAAGGGGGAATGGTGCTGCAGTCCTCTACCGTAAATGAGTTTTTGAAAGCTAGGTTTAGAATTTCTGGCTTCTGTTTATCTTCATCCGGTACATTATCCCTACTGTCAGCAATAGAAGGTACTGAATTATAAATGAACAATGGATTACCTCTGTTTTTCTAACGCAGATGTGTGCCACACTGATCTTGGTGCTTAATTTGTGCTTGGTTTCAGGGTCTATGAGTTTTCCACACACTAGGTAGCAACAACATCTACCCTTTTTTTGTTATTGAACAAAAAAATGGCATCATATTCCCACAAGTGTGTCAACAGGACAGATATTTTTAACGATTACATTGATACGACCAATACAAATTCTCTAAAGCGATCATACTGATAAATGTTAGGTTTGGTTACTCACCTATACGTGTATTGATTCGAAATTTCTTTATGAAGACATCAGATAGGAGTTATTGGCTGTAGATTATCGTGATATGGCAATGACAAGGAATGCTGTTTGCGAAAGATTTTGTGCGGCCTTTAGCGGTAAATTTGCGACATGGAAGTATGCAGAGCAGGATGTCCATCTGGAAGAGCGAACAAAAAGGCATGCGGAGCGGAGCGGGTGTCCACATGAATATTCAGGTCTACAGCCTACCGGCCACTCCGCTACCTGCGCGGCAGCGGGCCGCCACGACGTCAAAATTCGCAGTTAGGCTCACCCGCACTTTGGACGGCAGCCACTTTTCTTCCCCTTTTTTCTTATTTAAACGAGAAGTCGACGATTCTCACCTTCTACAGAGCTCAACGTTCGGACCTCCTATCTACACAGCAAACACACATTGATGCACACATACAAACACGTATTTCAAAAACTGCTTTACTGAAACGATGTAATAATGAGCGATTTGCAAAATATATTGGCTACCTTGTTCTGAAAGTGACATGAATGTCATTTGAGCAGTCCTGATCGAAATGGTATCATACGATTCGCATGAGCACTATACATAGAAATGTCATGCATTAATTCACAGCTCTACTTGCGGCCACGCAGGTGATATGTGAAATTTCCACGGTCAGTGATCGACAGGACGACCACAGAAAATGTGGATAATAACTTACGTGTTACGACCGGAAAGACTCAGATACCCGAGAACAAAGAACGACGCTGTAATCTGTATGCGTGCGTATACTAAAATATCTATAACATATCGCCGAGCAGCAACGTATTACGACTACTCAAAACGAACACTGTAAAATCACGACACATGTCAAAAATACGGAAAGCTTTGGCAGCGTGCTACAATTAATGACCGCACCGTAATTACAAGGAGAAGAAGAGGAAGAAGAAGAAGAAGTAAAAGAAGAAAATCGTGACGAACTGCTACTTGTGATGATGCTCTTTTTTTTAAAGAGAAAAAGCTTTTTAATCTTTCGAATAGCAAAGATGTTTTTTGTGTGTGGATTGATGAGAATGTGCCTGTATTAAATTAACAATCTATACATTTACTATTTAAAAAATGGAAAACATGAGCAATCAGGTCATTTATATTCATGATACTGGTCAGTATTCTTCATCAGCTGCTAATTCAATGCTGTTAGTCTTGTAGATACAAATAACGAATTTTGTTACTGAATTTTATTTTTCGTTTCACCTAAATCTTTTAGATATCGTCAGTGGTCTACAAAAGAAATGACTGTTATAATTATCATTTCCTTAACTATAAATTTTTTACTTACATTCGTTTTGATTTAGATATGTGGTATTTTATGGCAACAGTTAAATCATTACTTATATTAGTTATAAGTATAGCATGAGGTAGACTTAAGGTAAATAATCAGTCTACATTCTAAATTTATAACTGATAAATAATTATTTAAATGGTCCTGACAGTCCTCGAAAGTATTCAAACCAAAAAAGTAAAAGAAAATGAGTGCGTGAAAACTTAAGCGTGCAAATCACACGTGGTTTACTAAAATTGCCTGTTCATTCGTCACTTTCGTATCTTCCCACTATATTGTGCTTTTAATAATCACTACCATTATTTTTGAAGTACTTCACGAGTGTCTACTAGGATCAGTTTCGATCAAGTGACATTAGCACTATGGTTAAATTCTTTGGATGTTTACTATTTCGATTTCATTTCTTTAGGGTTAGTTTGTTTTTGGACAAGTGGCAAGTTTTCGCAGCTTACAAGACGCGAGACTAGTTTTGTTTTAAAGAATATAGGTCATTATGGTCTGTTCTGAATTCGGTGCTGCTGTGGTTCGAATGTTAATTCATCGGGCCGTGTTTGGAAAGCAGATTGCCTTTGTCTGGTGGCGATTTGTTTTGTGTGGAGATTCTACAATGAATAAGGAATAGGCGCGACCATTTCAGTTACTCTTCATAGTGAAGCTTAGTTAAAATGTTTAGGTCGTATTGGGATCGCTTGGTCGCGATTATTCTGTGTAGGAACGGGGTAGTATTCTCGTACGTGGTAAAATGGAAACTTGTATGCTGTTCATATTTGATGGAAAGAAGCTGATTGTAGTGAATTATGTTTCTTTTTTACTTAGTCGTGCTGTAAATTCAAAGTTGTCACTCTCTACTCAGATATGAAACAGTTTTTGCTTTGTTTAAGATTCTGAACCTGATGTTCCGACTACTTGTCAAGTTGAGTCTATGCACCCATTGTTTTGAGAATCAATGTGGGATTTTAACTCGCTTACTTGTGTTCAGCAACAATATAATCGTTTATCAATCTACTTCTTTCGGGATTATTTCTATATGTACCTCATTATTCTTTGTTGTTAATGCATAATGTGCTGTCAAGTTGCGAGTCGGCCATCTTGTATATTGTAGGTTCGCGTCAAGACCTATGAAGATTATTCTACCGCATCGGAAACCATATATTGAGTCGCCGTCATAAAGCCAGTAGTAATTAGTATTTTATCTATGGATGATGTCAGTTTGCAGGTGCAGATAAGGTAGGTCGACGGGGAAGGAATACATTGTCACAATAACGTTGACCGGTTAGTGTACTTTAATCAAAGATTTGGAGGTCAGTACGCCCATGCAACATTATGCCACTCCACACGATAACACAAGGACCACAGAAACCATCATGTTCGACAATTTGGTGTATTACTTGTTCCTTCCACACGCCAAATGAGGGAACGTCCAGAATTGCAACGCAGACTCAGTCTGCTGGTATTCGAGAAGAGTACGCGACACCACTCCTCTTTGGCCCAGTCTCGATGCTCTTGTCACCATCGCAAATCTTTGAACACAGTACAGTCACCGGTCAACGCTGTTGTGAAACTGTACTTAGGATATTCGGCGAATGGATTGGCCTTCCAGTTTCTCCGACTTAAACACCTTCGCGCACGTATGGGATGCGTTGGGGAGACGCACTGAGGCATGTCGACATGTACACCACTGGCCATTAAAATTGCTACACCACGAAGATGACGTGCTACAGGCGCGAAATTTAACCGACAGGAAGAAGATGCTGTGATACGCAAATGATTAGCTTTTCAGAGCATTCACACAAGGTTGGCGCCGGTGGCGACACCTACAACGTGCTGACATGAGGACAGTTTCCAACCGATTTCTCATACACGAACAGCAGTTGACCGGCGTTGCCTGATGTAACGTTGCTGTGATGCCTCGTGTATAGAGGAGAAATGTGTACCACCACGTTTCCGACTTTGATAAAGGTCGAATTAAAGCCATCGCGATTGCGGTTTATCGTATCGCGACATTGCTACTCGCGTTGGTCGAGATCCAATGACTGTTATCAGAATATGAAATCGGTGGGTTCAGGAGGGTAATACGGAACGCCGTGCTGGATCCCAACGGCCTCGTATCACTAGCAGTCGAGATGACAGGCATCTTATCCGCATGGCTGTAACGGATCGTGCAGCCGCGTCTCGATCCCTGAGTCAACAGATGGGGACGTTTGTAAGACAACAACCACCAGCACGAATAGTTCGACAACGTTTGCAGCAGCAAGGACTATCAGCTCGGAGACCATGGCTGTGGTTACCCTTGACGCTGCATCACAGACAGGAGCGTCTGCGATGGTGTACTCAACGACAAATCTGGGTGCACGAATGGCAAAACGTCAATTTTTCGGATGAATGCGGGTTCTGTTTACAGCATCATGATAGTCGCATCCGTGTTTGGCGACATAGCGGTGAACGCACACTGGAAGCGTGTATTCGTCATCGCCATACTGTCGTATCACCCTGCGTGATGGTATGGGGTGCCATTGGTTACATGTCTCGGTCACCTATTGTTCGCATTGACGGCACTTTGAACAGTGGACGTTACATTTCAAATGTGTTACGACCCGTGGCTCTACCCTTCATTCGATCCCTGCGAAACCCTACATTTCAGCAGGATAATGCACGACCACATGTTGCAGGTCCTGTATGGGCCTTTCTGGATACAAAAAATGTTCGACTGCTGCCCTGGCCAGCACATTCTCCAGATCTCTCACCAATTGAAAACGTCTGGTCAATGGTGGCCGAGCAACTGGCTCGTCACAATACGCCAGTCACTACTCTTGATGAACTGTGGTATCGTGTTGAAGCTGCATGGGCAGCTGTACCTGTACACGCCATCCAAGCTCTGTTTGACTCAATGCCCAGGCGTATCAAGGCCGTTATTACGGCCAGAGGTAGTTGTTCTGGGTACTGATTTCTCAAGGTCGAAGCACCCAAATCGCTTGAAAATGTTATCACATGTCAGTTCTAGTATAATATATTAGTCCAATGTATACCCGTTTATCATCTGCATTTCTTCTTGGTGTAGCAATTTTAATGGCCAGTAGTGTATACAACGACCATGCTGCACTTGTCAACCGTAGTGGTGGAGAAGTGGAACGTGCTACCATAAGGACTCCTTACCAACATTGTGGCCAGCAGGGAAGCGCTTTTCACAGCACGCACTATTATCCGTGGTGATCACACACCCATTTAAGGATCAAGTCCCGCCTTTTGTAATGCCCAGGGGACCATCATAAATTACGGCGACTTCAGTGCAATCATTGTCTTTGAATTAAAGCTTCAATTCTGTTCGTCTCATTGCGTATTTCTTTCAGTTATCATCTGTACTGTATTGAAACAGTTTTTTCTATGTACGATCCAAGTGGCATTTAGCTATGTTACTTGGAAGGGGCACGTCATGCGGAAGTTACTTTCGTCTTCTAGTTTTGCACTCCAACTTAGTAAACTCTACAAGTCAGATAGCGTTACCAAATTATATTCAGGGGCATAATAATTATATTTATTGCATAGCTCGGAGGTTTGAAGTCGTAACTATCATTACTCTTGGAAGTAGTAATTGATTTTTAGCACAACACATGTCTTTCAATTTTTCTACTGACTCCCAAATTAGCTGTGCACTCGCACTGTCTGGTAAACACTAACCGCTCTCCTCCTCTGAAATGTTGGAACCCTCCTGCACAGAATTTGCAGGGTTTCAAGTTCCTCCTCTTCCGAAGGCGTCAGCAATAAATAAATGCTGAAAAACTAAAAATCAATGGTTCATCAGGATTACGTCCGGATGGAATTGCCAACTACCTTTATCACAACTTTCTCTGTGGAGAGATCGGAACTGCACGCACCAAATGCTTCCGACTGTGAGTAATTACATCCTTAATGAATTTTTTTAGTCGAAATCCTCCCGATTAGCACCAACATTAACATTTACGTATTCTCAATGAATGACTTACAAAATGAAATGAATACACGAGTTAACACATATTGCGTTAAGGTTGTACGTATTACGAATGTAGATTGCAAACATTTTGATCTGTGAGAGATATTTTAGAGGCTCATTTGTGGCAGAGCTGAGTGCTTTCCTTTGTGGTGCTTGACGACCCGTGGAGAAGCCAGGGAGGAAAGCACGCGCCATAAACCACATGCACCGGCGGAAAAACTTCCAGACACGCTGCTGGTACTTTAAAGCAACAGCTGCAAACTTCTGCTAGAAAAAAGACGACCGTGCTTATTGGATGGGTCATCAGCAATGGATTTACCTCAATAAGATGTCATTAAAGTACCAAAACTGAATCACTTTCTTAATCTGAACTAAGTATAATGAAAGAATAGTCCTGTCCATCACAATTTAGCAGCTCTTTGATACGTAGCCCTTGCTTTCTCAAAACTTAACGTGTTCCGTAATTAATGGTCAATGACTGCTTTGGGCAGGTGATTAGTATGCAACGTATTAAAGTGGTCAACACTTGTTCATGGCACAGGCAGCAAACAATCAAGGAGAGAAGTAGACTGGATCACCCTACACTTGATAAATGTACGTTTAACATCAGTTTATAGCTGGTGACATAATTAGCCTCGCGACAGCCACCCGCATCTTCATGCAGTTCGAAACGTGAAACAAATAAAACAAAACGTTCGATTTTTTATGAACCATCTACATTAAAAATATTCAGACCGAGGAATTATGGAGAGCTACACGATAGCATTGAATTCCCTGTTGGGTTTAGTATACTTTTATTTAAGGCTGTCATTTCAATAAGGAAGAACTCAGATGATACAGAAACACTCAGATGATACAGAAAATAAAAGCTCTTGTGTAAATTTTTAGGCTGTGTGTACCAAGATCCAAAATGGCGCATCTGTCTTTGCACTTTAATTACTTAAGTACTGCTAATTACGAGTTTATAAAATAAAACTTTCTGATGTTATAGCGTGATTCTAATATATGGCAGGTCTACGGGAAACACAAACCTGGGCATATTATCACGACGTCACTGATGGTGACCACATTCTGAATGACACATGTGGTTCGTGCTAGCTGCTCACTGTTACTGTGCGAGATTTTTGTTCGGTATAGTTCAGTGACGTTTGTTATGCAGTAAATAACGAAATGATTCAACGCTTGGAACAAGAGTTTTATAGCGAAAAATGTGAAAATATAATATGGATGCGTATTTATAACCACATGATTTCACTTAGCCATTGTTTGTTTTCCAGTGAGTGTTAGCAAATACACCGTGTCTATAAGCTACTCGTATAGCAATTGTCCAAATTTGCACGTGGATTGTCCGCAGCTCGTGGTCGTAAGGTAGCGTTCTCGCTTCCCGCGCCCGGGTTCCCGGGTTCGATTCCCGGCGGGGTCAGGGATTTTCTCTGCCTCGTGATGACTGGGTGTTGTGTGATGTCCTTAGGTTAGTTAGGTTTAAGTAGTGCTAAGTTCTAGGGGACTGATGACCATAGATGTTAAGTCCCATAGTGCTCAGACCCATTTGAACATTTTTTTGCACGTGGATTAACGGTTCTTATTTTTGTAAATAATTCAGTAAAAATGTTTATTCATTTACGTCTCCACGATATGTAATGTTTAAATTCTATATATGGAGAGTTCTCCTGTTACATTGTGCGTTGGTGTATTGAAATCTGGTCGTCATTCAGACAGATACTACTGTATAATATGTTAATGGATAATTCGTTTTATTTCTAGATTTTTTTTAAATTTTCGAAGTGTCCTGGAAGTGGTGTCTTTGGAAGCAGATCGAACTGAGAATCAGAAACCAACGGAAACAAAAATCATAGTTTCTAAACAAATGATGAAAATTTCTTGATGCAATAATATACCAATAGCCGTATGTATTGTAGAAATTTATTTTATGAATTTTTTATGTGCTACCTGTTCCGGCATTACATTGATGCCGAAACTGGTAGCACATAAGAAGTTCATAAAATAAATTTCTACAATAAATACGGCTGTTGGTATATTATTACATCAAGAAATACATGCCAGCCGTTGTCCCACAGTCCATAACGGGTCAACAAAGATCAATGATCGTCGCAGAATACTATTTTGACACATACAAATGCACTTTTTGAACTAAGAAAAACAGATTTATGTTTAAAGGATATTTTTGAGGCATGTGTAATTCGAGTGACAGAATTCTAGAGAACTTAGAACTACATCTATATCTACATACATACTCCGCAATCCACCATACGGTGCGTGGCGGAGGTTACCTCGTACCACAACTAGCATCTTCTCTCCCTGTTCCACTCCCAAACAGAACGAGGGAAAAATGACTGCCTATATGCCTCTGTACGAGCCCTAATCTCTCTTATCTTATCTTTGTGGTCTTTCTGCGAAATATACGTTGGCGGCAGTAAAATTGTACTGCAGTCAGCCTCAAATGCTGGTTCTCTACATTTCCTCAGTAGCCATTCACGAAAAGAACGCCTCCTTTCCTATAGAGACTCCCACCAGAGTTCCTGAAGCATTTCCGTAACACTCGCGTGATGATCAAACCTACCAGTAACAAATCTAGCAGCCCGCCTCTCAATTGCTTCTATGTCCTCCCTCAATCCGACCTGACAGGGATCCCAAACGCTCGAGCAGTACTCAAGAATGGGATCGTATTAGTGTTTTATAAGCGGTCTCCTTTACAGATGACCTACATCTTCCCAAAATTTTACCAATGAACCGAAGACGACTATCCGCCTTCCCCACAACTGTCATTACATGCTTGTCCCACTTCTTATCACTCTGCAATGTTACGCCCAAATATTTAAACGACGTGACTGTGTAAAGCGCTACAATAATAATGGAGTATTCAAACATTACGGGATTCTTTTTCATATTCATCTGCATTAGTTTACATTTATCTATATTTAGAGTTAGCTGTCATTATTTACATCAATCACAAATCCTGTCCAAGTCATCTTGTATCTTCCTACAGTCACTCAACGACGACACCTTCCCGTACACCACAGCATCATCTGGAAACAGCCGCACATTGCTATCCACCCTATCCAAAAGATCATTCATGTAGATAGAAAACAACAGCGGACCTACCACACTTCCCTGGGGCACTCCAGATGATACCCTCACCTCCGATGAACACTCACCATGGGGGACAACGTACTGGGTTCTATTACTTAAGAAGTCTTCGAGCCACTCACATATTTGGGAACCAATCCCATATGCTCGTACCTTAGTTAGGAGTCTGCAGTGGGGCACCGAGTCAAACGCTTTCCGGAAGTCTAGGAATATGGCATCCGTCTGATACCCTACATCTATGGTTCGCAAGATATCATGTAAAAAAAGGGCGAGTTGCGTTTCGCAGGAGCGATGCTTTCTAAAGCCGTGCTGATGCATGGACAGTAACTTCTCTGTCTCAAGGAAATTCATTATATTCGAACTGAAAATATGTTCGAGAATCCTGCAACAAACCGATGTTAAGGATATTGGTCTGTAATTTTGAGGATCCGTCCTTCTACCCTTCTTATATACAGGCGTCACCTGCGCTTTTTTCCAGTCGCTCGGGACTTTACGTTGGGCAAGAGATTTGCGATAAATGCAAGCTAAGTAAGGAGCCAATGCAGTAGAGTACTCTCTGTAAAACCGAATTGGAATCCCATCAGGACCTGGCGATTTATTTATTTTCAACCCATTTAGCTGCTTCACAACCCCAGGGATGTCTATCACTATGTCCTCTGTGGTGTCACCGCCAGACACCACACTTGCTAGGTGGTAGCTTAAATCGGCCGCGGTCCATTTAGTACATGTCGGACCCGCGTGTCGCCACTGTGTGATCGCAGACCTAGCGCCACCACAAGGCAGGTCTCGAGAGACGATATAGCACTCGCCCCAGTTGTACGAGGAGATTGCTAGCGACCATACGGACGAAGCCTTCCTCTCATTTGCCGAGAGCCAGTTAGAATAGCCTTCTGCTAAGTCCATGGCTACGACCTAGCAAGGCGCCATTAGCCTTACCTACTTTGAGAGTTATAGTATAAATGTCTCAAGAAGAATGCTGTAGTCATCAAATAATAAAGTTAAGTATAAAGCAGCTACGTACTTTTCTTGCTACCATTCAATAGTTATCCTGTTCGAGAATTGACGCCCGTCGGCGTGAGTGTGTACGCGTGCCTTTCTATCGGCTACCCGTCACTGTGGACTGGCTGCCTTGTCAGTCCACTTCATCCTCCATACAAGAATCTGTACGAGACTCGAACGGTGGTATGTTTGTACGATCCTCCTGCGTGAAAGATTTCTTAAATGCTAAATTTAAAATTTCAGCTTTCGTTTTGCTATCTTCCGTAGCCAGGCCAGACTGATCAGTGAGTGACTGGATGGAACTAAAAGTGTTTTCGAGGTTATTATCAAAACTAACGTAAGACCCTATGCCAACGATTTTTCCATAGTAGATATAACTGTTTCAAATTCATTAGGGGAGTGACACATGCTGATGTTATGGAACAAGACCATTTGTGAAAAGTTATTCGATGTAGTGTTTTCTAAATAGCGACGTTTAACTGGGCTCACTTAAAAATGTATGTGTCATACGCTCAGTTTTAGAAAACAGAAAAATTTACTGTAACAATTTGTCTGTGATAACGATAAACTCTTTTACTTGATATTTAACCTTGTGTAGCTTTAAAACAGACTGCAGAAGGTTCATTCAGTTATGGTTATACACCCCTGGGTCAACGCATTAGCACAAACATGACATACCAATAATATTAACATTCATGAGTCTTTCCAGGAATTTCGCAAGAGCCAATTGTTCGATTCGGGCTAGCGTTTAATGTGGTGACAGCCAGGAACACGATATTGCCATCACTTATTAACAGAGAGACTGGCCGTCATAGGCACCTCCATCACGATGTGGAGTGGTATTATGGTATCTGGGAAAAAAGATTCACAGTCACTTCTGACACGTCATGCTAAATTTGACAAAAACGCAGAATACCACGGAGCATAACGTTTTGTTAAATATGGATCTGGAATAATACACAGGAGTTGGACAAAAATATGGAAACACCACAAGAAATGCTTGCTTCAACATATGCTGTCGTTTTTGACCAAGAACGACACTTTTGAAATGCCTTCAAAACGTTACAAACGTCAGTCATGGTAAGAACAGTGTTCTGTGCATCTGTTGAGTGCATTATGTCGGATCTAAATGAATTCTAACTCTGACAAATTGTTGGCGCTCCGATACTGCGCACTTCCGTAAGTATTTCGTGTTCCAAGAGGCACAGTGTTGAAGATTTATACAGCACTCAAGGAAACCGCAAAATTGATTCGCTAAGTCACAAAGCGGACAAAGGTATGAGTTCAGTAATTGGGACAGACGATCATTGAAGAGGACTGTGACGGAAAATAAACAAGATAACAGCTGCGTAAGTCCCTGCAGAACCAAAACAACATGAAAAGAGCTCCTTAAACAGAGAATTATAGGGCGAGTTGTATTCCAAAACTACTCATCGGTAATGCTAACGCTCATAACAGGAAAGCGTGATGCCAGTGCCATAAATGATGCAACGGGAGAATGCCAGTTGGTTGTATGAGTCTTGTTTCACACTGATTACAACTTTTGTCCGAGTTCATGTCTCAAGAGAGAGAGAAATGGAGGAGGTTGGCTGATGATTTGAGCTGCCGTATCGTTATGTTCCACGGGTGCCATGGTTGTTCTACCAGGTCGCATTGAGAGAACCAACGAGCTCGTCAGATTTTCACATTGACCAATCTGATTCCGTAGCTGTATCGATCAGATCATCCTCAGAATCCAGTGCTGATTAATAAAATTGCGCAACGGAAATTAAAGAATGCGATAGGTTATGGGGTCCTGAATACTGCATGCTGAGTGGGGCGCAAATAACTTTCTATTACTTTTGCCTTTCATTAACTATGAAAGGAAAATCAAAGGGAAAAATAAATTTTTAATTTATTCCATACTAGGCATGTTAAATATTATGGGAATAAAACTTTCGTTATAAACAGTTCTCAGTCAGATAGTACATACATAGGTGGTCAGATTAATGGCAAGATCCAATTGTTGGCAGAGTTCAGAGGTGGATGGGTGCAGAAGTTTGAATATGCCAATTTCCTATTGTCATTTTGCTATCACGCAGCTAAACAGCAAGTATGTAGTGATTGCAAGACAAGAGGATGACTGTAAGCCGAGTGGTGATAGCGTCATCTCAATGGGGCCCTCTCCCTCTCCTGAGCCTGGATTTCAAATCTTGTCTCTCCCCATCTGTGGAGCCAAGGTGTCCTCTATCATCTTTGCACCTGAAGTCCATCTTCTCCCATCTACACCGGTTGTCTTCCCTCCAGACTCCGAACAACGCAACTGCTCTTGCCCTGGTGGTTGTTTGTTGCGTGCCATAAATTTTCCAACCAATCAGCAAATTTACCTCTGACATTGGCCAATAGCATATTTTTGTAATTTTTTTCCACCTCCGTCCGGTATCTCCATAAAACTATTCTCCGTATCAACTGTGTTACCACAATTCTCCGTCAAAAAAGTGGCACTCAGAACCTACGGTGCAGGCTATCTACCAGTGAAGATGATGATGACGATGGTTGGTTTGTGGGGCGCTCAACTGCGCGGTTATCAGAGCCTATACAAATTCCCAACCTTTGCTCAGCCCAATCTCGCCACTTTCATGAATGATGATGAAATGATGAGGACAACACAAACACCCAGTCATCTCGAGGCAGGTGAAAATCCCGGACCCCTCCGGTAATCGAACCCGGGACCCCGTGCTCGAGAAGCGATAACGCGACCGCGAGACCACGAGCTGCGGACGCTACCAGCCAAGAATCGTACTATTCTCGCGGGCGCGTTTTCGCTACTGTGAGAAATCAATAAACAAATAAAAGTTCTACCCTCATGGCGTTGGCTAGGCGGAACACCGGCCATGCAATTAAGTCAAACTCAGTTTTGTTTTCGTACGCTCTCTGAAGACGTTATCTGCAGCCGGAGCCTATGGTTTTGCAAAATCAGAGATGGCGACAGCACTTCTCTGAAATTCCTCTTCCGGCCGGAGTGGCAGAGCGGTTCTAGGCGCTTCAGTCTGGAATCGCGCGACCGGTACGGTCGTAGGTTCGAATCCTGCTTCGGGCATGGATGTGTGTGATGTCCTTAGGTTAGTTAGGTTTAAGTAGTTCTAAGTTCTAGGGGACTGATGATCTCAGAAGTCAAGTCCCACAGTGCTCAGAGCCATTTGAACCATTTTTTTGAAGTGCCTCTCACCACTGGGAAAGTTTTTCTCGTGAACCTGTGGGCTCGTGGAATGACTCGCAATTAGACTGATATAACTGGTGGAGGGGGGGGGGGGTTGTTGCAGCTTAACATTGCGGCACTGATGATCCGTGGCCTGGCGCCTGCCCATCTGTTCCCATGAGGCACCGTTCTTCAGCTCTGTTCTGGCCGTGAGTTCACTGTCCACCTCGAAAGGCCACCGTCTTCAATGCCCAAAGGTATGATCCCCAGTGAGCCCCTAGATCTCTCTGCAGTGCTCGCTCTCCATTGATAGCATCTTGTCCACCTCTACGTATCACTACAATAGCATACAGGAAATCCAGTCGTAATATAAAAGCACAGACTTAGCGCTACCACAACAGTTACTGTCTTACAGGCATGAGATGTGGTTAGCTGGAATGGTCAGTTACATCTCAGCATTACTACCGACGATTATCTGACCATTTGAGCTGATCATGCCCATCCCATGAGAGAATGTTTATAACCCAATGGTGATTCCGTGTTCGAAGAGGAGAATACCCCTGTTCACAGATGAAAGTCTGACTGTGTGAGATCCGCACTGTATGGTGGATGCTGGAGCACCTGCTACCCAAATTTGGCGATTTTCTCACGAACAGGAGCAGGAACATGGATCGAGCATTACCATGAAGAAGTATGATCCCGTTAGCATTTATGTTGTGGGGTTTGTAACGAAGGGCACGATGCTATTTAACCGACGTTTTAATGAAAGATGCAGCGTTCACAGTGGTCCCATGTTCAGCAAAGTCCACCAGTAACACACCATGCATATCCCAGTACACTGTCACAAGCACTTTCCTAGCAGATTGAGTAACTCTAAATTTTTTTTCGTACTGGGGAACAATGATGTTTCCACTTCATGGAGACCTGCTTGGTTTCGGGTGTGTAGTGGTACGCCCACGACTCATCACCAGTGAAGATTCCTTTCAGAAAGCCATGCCCTTCTGCGGCGTAACGCATTAAATTATCCAAGCTTGTCATCATTCGCTGGCCGTTGTGGCTGTTAATCAGCTTCTTAGGCACCGAGCGAGCATTCACTCTACGAAACTTCAACGTTTCATGAACAATATCGTCCATCGGACCATATGAAATGTTGAACTGCTGCGATGACGTTCGCAGTTGCACACGCCGGTCGTTCAAAATTGCTGCCTCAATGGCCCCGACATTCTACGATGATGTAGCTGTTACCGGTCGGCCGGAGCGTGCAAGAATGCACACCGCATGGAGACATTGCTACGGTCCAGACAGTCGTCTACATACATGCCACGCACGTCTCTCTGAATTTCACTCGGTTTGTGCCTTTTGGCTCACAAATATCGAAATACACTTCGCTGCTCTTCAAAAGTTGACGACAGTGACATGCGCGCCATGTTTTTTTTTTTAATTCAGGCTTCTGTCGCTAGAGCTGCAGATGAAAATAAAATGTCCTCTGTAGCGCAAACGTCAGACTCTATCGTCGTGAAATTTCAACATTCCAGCTGCAGTACCAGAGAAGAAAAAATTACTGCTCGCTACTTTCTGATGGCCGGCCGGAGTGGCCGTGCGGTTCTAGGCGCTACAGTCTAGAGCCGAGAGACCGCTACGGTCGCAGGTTCGAATCCTGCCTCGGGCATGGATGTGTGTGATGTCCTTAGGTTAGTTAGGTTTAAGTAGTTCTAAGTTCTAGGCGACTGATAACCTCAGAAGTTAAGTCGCATGGTGCTCAGAGCCATTTGAACCATTTTTACTTTCTGATCCTCCCTCGTATTACCTATAAAAAATCCTGGAAACCAAATGGATCAATGTAGACGTTTGAGTACCATCTGCTATGAGACAGCTTCCAAATAGACGCTGTTCTGCTGCGTTTTCCTTGGGGATCTACAAGCCATAATATGTAATTACCGGTTATCAGCTGGTGTTTTTTACGCCGGAAACCACTACGAGACATATGTTCAACGTTTTCATATCTAACGATAGTGCCTCAACATTCTAATGACGTCGTTAGTGTGTACGCCAGTTCGGTAGGCATCTACCTAACCTAACAAGGTATAAGAACAGTGGTCGTAGAAAGATCCTAATCGAGCGGACCGGAGACGAGTGTCCTGTCTTCAGAATAGCAGTCGGTTTCAAATTCGACGGTAATTGCTACTCTCAATGAAAGTATGTTCATCGCACCAAGTTTCGGAACTAATATTGGGAAGGAAAGTGAATTTAAGGGATATTTGGAGTCAGGCACGTTACAAATGGCCTTTGCTGCCAGCGGCACACAAATCCACACATATTCAATGAAACAAACAACACCAAACAACAAAGAAACAAGACAGTGCTCTCTAAAAGCCTGTAGTGTATTTGGAGGAGTTGCGATTTTGTCTCTGCTGAAATGATAAAAGACATCGAGTGCACCGACGACCCAATCATGCGCTTAACCGCCGTGTGCAGTGGGTGTAGCTCTTACTGGAGATGGTTCTGTGTTATTTTACGGGCATATATAGTGCACTGATTTGGGACCCCTCATTTAGCCTACTGTGAACATGGAATAGGAAGTTATTTTGAACATTATCGATGACCAAGTGTCGCCCTTTCATCTAGAGGTTCATGTTGAATAATCTATGGGCACTCCCTTCTTCCAAAACAAAAACAACAGTGTTCACAGGGCTGCATGCATATATTACTGTTTTGACGAAGACTTAGGTACCTAATCAAACCTCGGCTGACCGACTAAATCTCTCGAGGTTTAATCAATAGACAGTATCTGGGTATATTTGGGATGGTGGCTGAAACGTAGCAATCAACATCGGCGCAGTTTGGTAGCTCCATGGGTTTAAAATTCAATGAAACGAAATGTGGTGTGCCTAGGGCCTCCCGTCGGGTAGGCCGGTCGCCTGGTGCAATTACTTTTAGTTGTCGCCACTTCGGCGACTTGCGTGTCGATTAAAAATCAATGACTGGCTTCTACTGGAGGAAGAAGTACGTGGGCTCTCATACTCTCCGAATTAAGAGGTGGTGTTACATGGTATTAGCGTAATGTCTGCTACAATGATTAAGTTTTTGTTCGTCTTTCGTCCGGTGTACAATGGTGATACACTGAACGTATTTGATTTCTATATAGTTTTCCACTATAATCTAACGCTGAAGGGCATTGTTTAAGGTATATAGTTACTTATGGCGTTCTTTTGTTATACGTTATTTGCTTATAGGTAACCTCTTGGCGACTGAGTGATACAGTATTTCTAGTGGAGTAATACAACTTTTGTATTGAATCGTAAGGTAATGAAAGCTTACTACCAACGAATGCAAATCAGACAGCACGTCATAAAACATTATGGATGCATAAGTAAAAACCATCAACCTTTAATCTGCATTCCGACCAGTTCCTTTAATTAATACATTTGATTTTGGAGCCATCTCTGAAGGCACCTAAAACAAGTAAAATATAAGTTAAGTTATTCTTAACGGATGTTGTGGACGTTGTGTTGTGGTTTCTACTTGCAGCGCTCACGTGTTACTTGGAAGCATTACTGAAACTCAAGAAGGTGTGCCAAAGCCGCGCAGGAAGTTTCTTGGCGAGGACTGCGGGTCGAGTGTCGTGACCACGCCCTGCTGCCGTCGTCAGCAGCTTCTGTCTTCTGGCCTTTCTCTCTAGCTTTCCTAAGACACGCACACTTTATTTGGAAAGGTCACAGCTTAACAATTAGAGGGATATAATTTTTTTATTCCAAAAAATTTTGTTCTTGATAGAAGTATCCGATAAGGCATATAAATGGCCATCATCTCACAGTTTCTGAAAAAAATATACTCTTTCTGTACGATGAACTTGCTTCAATACAAAGAAGTACTAGTCATCGGTCATATTTAGCTTTCTCCAGAGAACGAGTTCCACTGCTTTTACATCATATAATATTTCTCTTGCTGTTCGTCCTCATGTCAAAGAAGTTTTGAACGAAGCACATACGCATGGTCAGCTGACTACCAAACGCAATAAGATTAATTAGAATTTTGGTGTTGCAATACACAAGCGATTTACTTAAAGTTAAGAGTTGATTATGTGTTAAAGGCACTAGACTCGTATTCTGAAGGACAGCGGTTCAATTTCTTCGAAAAGTTCATAGACTATTTCCTTTTCTATTCTTGCCCAATCAAATGCTGCTCTCTGTCTCTAATGATCTCATCGTCGACGTGATGATAATCTCAAATCTTTCTCTCGTATTCAGGAAAAATTTGTAAATAAAAAATACTCGAAATTGTATTAAAGAAACGTGTACGGGAGGATATTTTCATTATAGGAATGGAACTGCTATTGTGTCCATGTAGTACTCTTATCTTTAGTCTCCTGTTTTGTTCAGAATAGTTGTGACTCACTCATCATTCTCTAATCGATGAGAAAAATGATTTGTTGGGGATAATGCTAGTGTAATATTAACTCTTAACAACAGAAAGATAATATAAACAATGATTTTAAAATTATTTATTCCGTTGTTACCCGCAAAAGAGACTGTCACTTGTCGTTTGAGACACATAGCATATTAAGTCATACTAATTAAAGAATTTAACCCTGCCAATAAACGTAATGCACGTTTATGAATGTGTAAATAATAAAGAATCTTTTAAATTTGTGTTGAATAAACTGAAGGTAGAACAGAGTATGATCGAGATGACAGGTTGTCAACTTTTTAAACATACAATTGTGATACATGTTACGTTTAAAATCACAGCCAGTTTTGAGGACAGGTAACGAATAAATTAACCCAATATACCGATTTCCACTCATTACTATAATATCGTTTGGCATTTGAAACCGATAATAAAACTGTTGCATAAAAGCGTGCAGTAATAATGTCACATGGCGTCGATGCGCGATCATCTGGTTGGCACTTATTGAATTAAATAGTATTATTCGCAACAGTTGTACAATAGAGCTACTGTGTAGCGAATGTTAGATGTAAAATCTACCTTGAAAGAAACAACAATGTTTTAATTAAATTAGGAACCACCATAGTAGGAAGTAACAAAGAGTTATTTCACTTCTGAACACTCAGAACAAGCTGGCGCACTGCTACGACACTCGCATTAGGGGAGACATCGGTTAAAATCTCCGTCCTGCCATCCCGTTATATCTTTTTCGCCGTTTCCCTAAATTACTTGAGACAGATACCGGGATGGTTCCTGTGAAAAGGAGATGAGCTGTACCTTTCCTCGTCGTTCCCTAACTCGAGTGTGTGCTCCGTCTCTAGTTGACTCATCGTCAATGAGACTTCAAAAACTCAGCTTCATTTTTACCTTTTTATTCTGAAAAGTGTATACCATGTCACTCAGCTCGTAACGCAAACTTCTACAATTGTGACATTATAATTTATAATTAAAATAGCCTTAGAGTTATTGCTATAGATAACGCCAAGTCATTGACGTTGGAGCAGAAGAATCGAATCCACTGCAAAACGTTGAGGAATATACGAAGTTTTAGTACTCGAGTCATATTCTTGCTCAACATCTGAGAGTTTAAAGCAATATGCTACTTCCTACTGCCCTCAAGAACCTGACGAAACTGAAATCAAATAAATGTATTTTGCCCTAATTCCAAAACATTTTAGTTTATTTAGCAATACGCTGTGGTTCAATAAAAAGTGTTCGTTAAATTACAAGACATATCCAGTCGCCGCACTTTTATTACCAGCAGCTTCCACTATCTTGTGTACCAGTAATATGTCGCCTAGTCAACTGAAGATACATTTTTACAAACGAACTACGATACTGTAGAGGTATTGCGCACACATAAACAAGCAACCACTCTATTATATATCGCCAGTTCGAAGACATAAATAGTAATAATATTAATCTGTTGTTATCAATATCATCTATATTCCCTACCTCCCGCTGAGCTCTCATAGTTTAATATTAAAGCTCTCCTGGGAGAAGACTTCACCTTCTGTGATTGCCTTAAAAATTATTACGTTAGAAAATAGGGTAAATTTCTACTCCAAGTAAGCCTATTTTTTATTTCTTATTCGCAGAGGTTTCTTTTTTCGAGTTACGACTCTTCTCCCAGGATCTCACCAATCACGTTCAGGTCTCCAGTTATAAGCTGAAAAAATTCCAACAGTTCAAGTTGTATTTGAAATAATATTACATGATATAGACTCAAAGATATATCTTAAAGATTACACGAGGCTTATGGGCTTAATTTTCAGTGCTAAGCGTATATGGTAAACACTGTCTGATCAAAAGTAGAGGGCACCTATTAGCTAACACTAAAGTGGGGTGTATCCACCTTCGCACTTATGATTCCTGGAACACTGCTTGGCATACATTCAATGAGACGTCTGAATGTCTGTGGAGGAATAGCAGCGCATTCTTAAGAGCCAGCACTAGAGAAGATAGTGAAGTTGGGCGCTAGGTTCTGGAGCGAAGCTGACAGTCTAACTCACCTCAGAGGTGTTCCATTCGATTCAGGTTGGGATTGTGGGCAGGTCAGTCCATTTCAGGAACGTTCTTTTCCACATGCCATTGCCTCAGAGATGCCGCTTTATGGCAGGGTCATTGTTATGCTGATACAAACAATCATCGTCTCCGAACTGTCCCTCTACTACATGCAGTATGCAGTACTGTAAAATGTGTCCATATAGTTCTGCATTTATTGTTTTCTTAAGCACAGTAAGGGGACTACATCCTAATCACGAGCCTCAAAACAGTTACACCACTTCCTCCGTACTTTATTACTGGCACTACACGTGATGGCAACTAACGTTCTCCAGGCATGCACCCAACACAAATTAATCCATTGAGTTATCACTGGGTACAGCGTGATTCATAGCTCCAAATCACCCATTTCCAGTCACCCACTGTCCAGTGGCTTTGCTTTTCACACCACCTCAAGCGTCGCTTAGCACTGACTACAGAAATGTGCGGCTTACGAGGAGCTGCTCGACTATTGCCTCCCATTCTTTTTAACTCGCTACACAGTCACTGGGCTAGCTGGATTGCTGGTAGCATTTGGAGCAATTCCTTCCGCTGATTTCATGCTATTTTTTACAACCACCCTCCATTGTATTGTATTGTGTTAATTGTATTAAACTGGGGACCTAGAAACGATGGAGAGGCTTCGTCCCGCCGTAGCCCTCAGTGGTTCACAACCTCACAACAGGCCACAGCAGTCCACCCACTCCACCGCCGTCCCACACCGACACACCGAACCCAGGGTTATTGTGCGGTTCGGCCCCCGGTGGACCCCCACCCCTCCCCCTCGTACCAGACGAGTGTCCAAATGTTTGCGTGGTAAAGTAATTATGGTGTACGTGTACGAGGAAATGTTGTTTGTGCAGCAATCGCCGACACAGTGCGAGTAACTGAGGTGGAATAAGAGGAACCAGCCCGCATTCACCGAGGTAGATGGAAAATCGCCTTAAAAACCATCCACAGGCTGGCCAGCACACCAGACCAGCACACAGGGGACCAGCACGCCTTCTCGCTCGGGAAGCCGCGCGTTACACCGCACCCTCCATAATGCTCGATGGTTTCTGTTCGTCGGTAAATGAGGTTTTCTTGGTCCTGGTTTAGCTGTGATGGTTCCTTCGCGTTTACACTTCACAACCGCATCACCAATCTGCCTTAGAAGGGTTAAATGTCCTTGATGGATCTGTTACTCAGGTGACTTCCAATGATTAGTCTACGTTCGAAGTCAATGAGATCTCCTGACAGATCCATTCTACTGTTCCACTGCCGTACTGATAACACATTTGTCACTGCCTCCTTTTATACTGACAGGTCTGCCTCTAATGACATCTAGTGGTTAATTCAACATTACACAGGGGGTGTTCGGATACATTTCATCAAAAGTTGTACATAATCCTGTGGCTCTAGAGCAGATGACAGATGATCCAGGACAGAGATTTATTATCCGCTTCGATTCCGTAAGTGGCCTCCGTGGATGTACACTGCGGAGGAAAATGACTGATAGATTAAGATGTACAAACCTATCGATTGTGTCATTAGAAACAGAGCACAAACTCTGCGTAGATAAAAATGGGGAAGAAAATCGCCCGTACACTTTTAAATGTGGATGTCCAGATGGGTATTGGGACCCCACTTGTGCCGCCTTCGAGTACACTAAATTAGCCTGCTCGGCTAGCCACGCGGTCTAACACACTGCTTCCCGAGTGGGAAGGCGTGCCGGTCCGCGGCATGTATCCGCCCGGCGGACTAGTGTCGAGGTCTGGTGTGCCGGCCAGCCTGTGGATGGTTTTTAAGGTGGTTTTCCATCTACCTCGGCGAATGCGGGCTGGTGCCCTTATTCTGCCTCAGTTACATTATGTCGGCGATTGACGCGCTAACATTGTCTCCACGTGCGAGTACACCATATTTACTCTACCACGTAAACATTTGGGGTTACACTCGTCTGGTATGAGACGTTCCCGGGGTTTGGTTGGGGGGGGGGGGGGGGGCACTGGTGGGACGAACCGCACAATAACCCTGGATTCGGTGTGGGGCGGTGGTGGGGTGGGGTGGACTGCTGTGGCTTGTTGTGGGTTGTGAACCACTGAGCGCTACGGCGGGATAAAGCCTCTCCGTCGTTTCTAGGTCCCAGGTTTAAATACACAATACATTGAATGAACAAATGCGCCACCTCATCAGTTCCAGCCGAACAAATGATTCAGATTATACTCAGTTTCCTTCCTGTGCTTCAAAAATATACCAGTAGGATGTATCACTCTAAAGAGTACCAGGGCACCTTGCGATATCGAGAAACTAACAGGCAGGCTTAGCAGCGAAGGTTTGTTGCAGGCATTGTGCATCAATGTGCTGTTACGTATGAGCTGTTGATGAGTCAGATCATGCGAAGATCTAAAGTGTCCCGCAGTGATGCACAAGATCAGCTAGTGGGAGAAAGTAATTGGTTGTGGCATTTATTCTTCTTGACACGCAAATGAAACTAACTGGCTCTGACGTGCATCTGTATAGAACATTGTGCTCTCACCCATTACAAATTATTGCTGCGAGAGGACTCTCTTCTTATTGGATACTGTGCTTCCACTTCAGCTGACATTCAGAAGCAGCTGACTCGCCCCTTACAGTTTTGCCCAATGCTGGGGTTCCCGACAAAACTACAGCATGGAAATTTTAGCCTGTTGTGGTGTGGCTGGTCTATAGACTTCAATGAGCATTATGTTTTTTGTACAGTCTCTTAGTTTGACCTCTGGTGGTCAGTGATCTAATATTTTACCATACATTTAATATCTAAGGAAAAACCAAGAGGAATAACGCTCCACTGATGACGAGATTTGAGAAGGATTGCTTGTTTGTACGGAATAAGGATGAGGAAGGAAAACGTCAGTAGCTATGTCGAAAGAACTATCACGACGTTCAAATTAAGAGATCAAGAGAAACCATGAAAGAATCTGAATGGGTAGAAGGAGATTTCAACTGAGCCCGCCCGGAATACGAGTCAGTTGTGCTAATAATTATGTCACACCATTTGATTTTTAAGAATTGATGCGGCACATAGTGTTGTTTCGTGTGTGTATGTGTAAAGGAGTATGTATGTGTGTGTGTGTGTGTGTGTGTGTGTGTGTGTGTGTGTGTGTGGGTGGGTGTGGGTGTTTGTGTATGTGTGTGTGAGTTAAGTGTGTATGTGTGTGTGTTTTAGGGAGGCTTTTCATACTTATTTTTGTAAATACGCAAGGAAAGCCATGCATTAAGACTTCAACAAATTCTAAAGTAAAATTCTGTCAACAGACTTCATAACACTGCACTGCATCGCATATTATGTCAACATACAATGCGTATTACCAAATATGGTATTACGATGCAGTAAATGTTACCCTCTGGGAGGATTTAAGTAAAACTGACCGTGAGTTACCTAATGGGTTTGGCTTATCGAACCTGAATTCAGTGCTACAGAAGAAACCAGAAAGCTAAAGATTGAAATTTGGAAAATGTTTTAAGTAACCAAGTTTACTTAAATGAAATAAAAAAAACTGTAGACAGCCTAATCAGGCATAGTAATGTGAAACATTACTTTTATGTAACATGTATATAGTTATGATAAAGGAAAGCTACCATTGCTTCTTTTTCAAAGTAGTGCAATGAACTTTACCATAATCAGACAAGTGGTACAGTAATGCTAGCAGTTAAAATAGCATATGCAAGTTCTCACAGGAACATTTAACAGCTTTATCTCTTCTCAACAGTAATACTTTGTCGTATATAAATTGTCTCGTCATCAAATGTTGTGAAAGACACTACTAAACCCAAAATGAACATGGACATAGTCCTGTTTCAACAGTTACTTTTCAGATAGTACAAATATAATTAAACGTCACTTGCAATCGGATTTTTATTCTCATTTAGAAGTAATATTGTTTCTATTTTTATGGATAAGAGCAATTACGGTAACTTTATCTTCAATAAGCAAAATTGTTGGTGGGGGTTCTCAAACTGACTTTCCAATTTTCATCAAACAAAGTAAACAAAACTCAAAATTTACTTCAGCTGCAATAAATATGTTCATTATTCAAGCAGATTTATTCATGTTAAGCACCTCAAAATTGGGGACTCTTAAACTCTTCATTACCATAAAGCAAACTAAACACACTTTTTTGAGACAGTTTGTAAGGTGCAAATTTTCGTATTATTCTTTTATTCATTTCACTCACCTTGAATAGCTTTTAAAATAGTTAATGCTGGCAATTTTCTCTATATAATTTTAACTAAGACTTCAAGTGCATTTACACTCTAACTAACTTCAAGACAACGTGCTGTCTTATTACCATCAATACAACCAGTAATTTTCACTAGCAGAATTTAATGCAGTTTATCTTTAAAGCACGAACACTTTGAAATAAAGCAAATCAATCACTATGTAGGTTTTCATAAACGCAACACTAACTTCCTCCCTTAACTTCAATTGAAACCAGAGTATCTCTAGATATCGTTTTGCATTCGGAATTATGCAAATAAACAGTTATTCATTTTTTCTCGGATGTCAGTATTTATGTGGAGTGGATTCTAAGTGGTATCATGAGAGTAACCAAATCAGGGATCGGACACAAGTTTCACAGAATTTGCCTTATTATTGCAAAATTAAACAACGCTTAAATGTACTGGTTCATACTTTGACATAAATCTGACATCTTAGATTTGCTGAAGTGATGGCGGTGGTGAGTACATAGTGGCTACCTGGTCTTTCCTGTGAATGTAATTTCCTCTGTTATCTTCTTCTTGGCGACGATACTTCCAACATTAGAGCCTTTTTCAGTAATGGAGCACCATTTTATAGTCGTACACACATCCGAGGCCTTTCCATATTACTCCAGGTACTGGATGCCACCCTCGGCACTTGCACTGTTCACTCACTTGCTGCTCAGACCAGACTGTCCAATCACTGTGGACTGACTCCTGTTCCACCTTTTAGCCCACGCCAACCACATTTTGGCGCGCACCAGCTCACTTCCGTTGCAAATGGGAAGTACTGTTGCTTTTCATTTTATACAATGCAAGTCCCTAGGTATGAACCAGCTTATATATAGTTGTAAACAAACATCTTTACAAAAATCTTAATATTTAAATATATTAATATGTCGACACAAAAGTCACGTAATTATATAACGTTTTCCTCCATTTAATACAAAGAATTTAAATAGTAAAGAGAAAATATTTTACACAACATTCCAATTCATTACAATAGGTCGAAGACATTAAATAGTGAAAAATACATGCTTGAAATTGAACAGAAATAATCAGTATAAAATATTTACAGTATTAATTATGGTGTTACAACTTGTCAGAAAATCCTAAAAAAGTTTTGGCCTTACGTTAAATCAGTAAACGGATCGAAGTCATCTTTCTAGACACTCTCTAACCATAATAGCATTGAAAGGGAGGACGACTCAGAAAAGGCCTAAATACTAAACGTGTTGTTCCTAAACTTTTTCACAGATGAAGATCGGGCTGTAGAGCTCCCTCTGAGTCGTCGCACGAATGAAACAATGGCTGATGTGTAAATAAGAGATCGTGGGGTAGAAAAGCAACTGAAATCTCTCAACACAGACAAGACCACTGGACCTAATGGGGTACCAGTATGATTCTAAATAGGTGAAAGAGTAGCAGCAGTGTACCGTAGGTCTTTAGAGGAGCAACGTATTCCTTATGATTGGAAAAGAGCACAGGTCACTACCAGGTAGGACTGACAGAGGAAATAGACATAACCCGAAGAAGAGCATTGCGTTTCGTTATAGGTTCATTTAGCAAGCACGAAAGCGTCAAAGAATCGTTCTTCCCGCGATTTGCGAATGGAACAGGAAAGCGGTGGGGAAGTGACAATGGTACAAAAAGTACCCTCCGCTAAACGCTGCAAAGTGACTTTCGGAATATAGATATAGATGTAGATGTACGAATATATTGAAATGTCTCAATTCAGGAGGAACATCATATTGTTTCAACGATATACAGGTGTCCAAAAGTACTGCAACGAATTTCTGGGGGAGGTAGGGCACACCATAAGAACTGAGATTTGCATGGCAACTCATGGCTGCAAAAGTCAGGGTATGTGGTAGCAAATGTCGAAGATTGAATGGAAACAAAAGAGTGATTCATTTGAAACATTTATGGAACATAATGACTACACGTAATGTACAACATGAGTATAGTTCTAATGTTACAACAGATGCTCGAAGTTAGCACCATCACGATCCACGCATGCCTGACACCACGGATCACTGACTACCGGACACGCTGGAACACACAAGGAGTTTCTTTGGTTGTAGCTGCACAGACGAATTTTGAGACGAGATCTATTTCACACTCAAGGGGCTCGTGACACATGAGAGATTTCATGGCTCCCCACAGAAAGAAATCAAGGCCCAATAAATCCGGTGCACGTGAGGGTCAGGGAACCGGTCCGCCACGCCCAACCCATCGAGGTGTGAATGATCTGTTCAAATGCCTATGAACAGAAGGTCCAAAATGAACAGGCACCCAGTCATGTTGGAACCACATGCTGCGCCTCGCATTTAGTGGAACATCTTAAAGCAAGCTGGGAAGAACCTGTTTCAGAGTGGTCTGACAACCCGTGGCTGTCAAGTGGGATGGTCAGAACTATGAAGTGACGCTGTGCTACGTAGTGTCGCACACCATGAGAGTTTTCTGGCGTTAACAAACGTTCGTTGTGGTGATTCAATACACCATCCATAATGAATGTGGCCTCATTAAGGAACAACACGTAAGCTGGGAAATGCACATATCGGTCACTTCGTTGCACAAAACACTTTGCGGAACGCACATATGCAGGACAGTCATCGGGGCGCTAAACTGCACCCTTGGGAGATAAAAGGCGTGTGAGGACGGCATTGAAAACACGATGGACACTGCTACGAAACGTTCTACGTCCTAGGCAACGGTATGTGTGCTGATGCTTGGATTAGTCTCCACGTCATGCAACACACTCTTTTTCCTAGCGACTAAACGCTCCGATAGTAGCCTGCTGTCACTATCCCTGCTATTTATTAACGACCAGAAATCGCACAAATTTCAATGCAGACTGCAAACAAATTATGGTGCGGTTGAAGCGTTCTCGATAAATGCGTCCAGCAACTCGTCCATTGCACTCAGCTATTCCGTACATTAAGTGTATGTCTGCAGGCTTACCGTTCGGATACAGTTCCACGCTCCTCGTATGCTGGCTAGCGCTCGACTGAGGAAATCCTTACGTTCCCTCCAGTACTCTCGTGTACAGCACCACCTATCGGCGTCCCTCCAGTACTCTTGTATACGGTACCGCCTGGCGGAGCACGACGACGTTTGTGGCCATAAATTGCTATGCAGTTATCAATCCTTATGATGTGGCCCACCTCCTCTAGAAGTTTGTCGCAACATTCCTGGGATACCCTGAAGATGGGAATTTACACGGTAGTGTGGTGTTATGAATGTGATGGATTGGGACATGTAGTAGGTCAGAGTCGGCTAGGATCTTCCTGGATGGTACCGTCGGTTTCACACAGAATTCTGAAACACAATTTTTGCTCATGTAGTATAACATTTACGAAGGACAGAAAACGCTCTTCCCTCCTACGATTATAATTCTCAGCCAAGTATCGTAGATAGAGCTCATTATGTACGTCCGCGATGTACACAATGCTACGGATAAGGCCGTTCACAAGAAAGCGATGTCTTTAGAATACACAAGAATTTTTGATATTACTTCGTTCCGCCTCTCAATAACTAAGCATACTTTTCTCTTCATGACAGCTTGTACTACAAGAGAAGAGTTAGGAGCCGGCCGGTGTGGCCGAACGGTTCTACGTGCATCAGTCCGGAACCGCGCAGCCAATACGGTCGCAGGTTCGAATCCTGCCTCGGGCACGGATGTGTGTGGTGTCCTTAGGTTAGTTAGGTTTAGTAGTTCTAAGTTCTAGGGGACTGACGGCCTCAGATGTTAAGTCCCATAGAGCTCAGAGCCATATGAACCATTTTTAGAATTAGGAAATTCTACAAGACTGGCTTGATTTGAAGACCTGTGTGCTTGACAAATAAAAAAAAAATCCTAACGTGATGTGCTTGTGCATACACTTGGTTTGTTAATCTGTGGTTCTGTGTTCAGGGAAAATTAAAGCACATATCAGTCTTGAAATGTCTGTAATACTTTTATTTCGGATGGAGTTTATAAAACAGCTAACAAACACTAAATTCGTGTAGAAGTATTTTTAGTAGTTGGGGACCCGCATCTTGTAGATAGGTGCAGAAAGTCATGTAGGCCAACAGTCAGCTCCTATAAAATAGAGTTTAATATGTCATCCATGTCGAGGCAATAAAATAAGATACTGTTCCCTATTCGACGAGGACGGAAAGAAGAACTGGCAATACTCCTGTTTAACGAAAATTTCTGATATTTGCCAAAGTGATTTAGGAAAACCGAGGAAAACTAATAAACATCAAGGTGGCCAGACGGGATTTGAATCCAGTTCCTCCTGTAACCGAGTCCAGAAGCATAAGTACTCGCTAGTTTCACCCAAGATAAAAAAATCTTAGCGGTTAGATGACACATTGTACGACAAAAATAAGAAATAAATAGTGGCAAGCTGTTTTTCTGCTGCAGGAAGTACATGTAAAACATGAAAAAGTCGCCCAGTGATTTGCATTCCACCTTAAAATGTATGACGCCCTTCTCTTTATAATGGACTGAGTCAGTCTGTGGGCTGTTTCTACATTACCAGAGCTGCCAGTGTGCAGCTGTGGATAGTTCTAAATGAGATAGCGTTGATAAATATCAACTTACGCTAGCCATGGTGTATAAATAGCCTCTGATAATGATGAGCGAGAGGTATCGTTAAAGGCTCCTTCCCTTATAGAGTACAGGCGGGCCACTAACGATGTATCACAAGTTTATAACTTAGGCCATACTGATTGTAACTATAAGATTCTAAAGGATCCTTTTAATTCACCTGTGCCCAAAGTTTGGTTTGTTACAGGTGCATACAAGATTTGTCGTCTTCGAGACCTGGGTGATCTTGCAGAAACTCAATCGAAATTTGCTATGTGAGAAGGTAATACCCTAGCATTAGACAAAATTTTAAATAAAGTAGGTTAAATTTGAATGCTTTTAACCCTTTCTAAGAAATTGCCCCAAAATTTGTTAAGATTAATTTAGTGAACTTCATAGGACTAAATTCGAAAGATAGTATTCACGATAGTAAATAACCTCTTTTGAAAAATGTTCAAAAATTAGAACTGATCAAAGATCTCTAGTAGGGGCACGATCACACAGAGCACAGTCCTAAAAATTCCGTTAAGATAGCATTATACTTCTACCGTACCTCATCTGCAAGGATGATGTTCAGCTGTCGGTCCACATGTTTTTATGTGCAAACTGCTGCGCGAAAGCCGACGAGGGATGTGGGTTAATTGACGGTGTGCCCCGATTATTTCACTCGCGTCGGTCTAATGACGGCGCTTAATGAAGCTGCTCCTCCAGGGGGCCGGGAACGACGTAATAACGAAAGAACGCCAATCCCTGGCCCATACCTTGTAATTGCTTGTACTGAAAACGCATGTGCATGCGTTACATTACAAGTTATCTCGCCGTAAACCTCTGAAACTGAAACGATTACCAGTGTGTGGGCAGCTTTGTAGTCGGATTCGCTTTCTCTTCTGAGGACAAGTTGACAGCTACGGAGATAATCAAAACACCATAATGGGTACGATGCCACAAGTAGTCCATTGTCCTGCCACCATCTGTTGTATACGAATCTTTTTTAAGTTCCTATTGACCACCTGGAGTTACGGAAAAACCGCAGTTCCTCTCCTTTTTTTTGTTGTTTCCTATTCTTACAGTACTCTTTGATCGCTTCGTATGTTGATTTTTTTTTCTCGTGACCATGTTGTTTCTTTCTTCACTGAAAGACTCCTAACTTTGGTATTTTATTCTTAAAATGCTTCTTCCCGTTGTTTTCGAGTGTTTCATACTTTTTCTCTCTAATTCTATTCTTATTTCTGCAATTCGTAATGTTGTTGACTTTCTTTAAGATAATATAATTTTTTTTATTTTATTAGGCACTTATTCGGGAAAGGTCTCCAAAGATATTTGAAATGTTCTTTTTATGTTTCAAATTATATCTGTCATTTCTTTTCTTTGTTCTTTACATGTTATCCTTTTCTGGTAACATTCCCATTTTTCCCACTTCTAACGTGTTGGTTCTAGTACTTTTTCGATATTATATATCGATATAGATTCTGCAGCCTTTTATTATCTTTACTTGTAAGTGTAATTGACAATTCGTAAAGGTAGATAGCTCATATTCTTGCATTTAATTTTGAACAGGGACATACTTGCAGATTTTGGCTTAACATCTGTTGTATTATCTATGAGTTTTGTTCCAAACATCAAAATATTAGCCATTATTCTTACCGTTGGTACCCCATCATCAGTTCTGTGACGTTGTATGTTAGCTAAATAATGGCCTAAGAATCTCGTTTCTCGCATTGCTGAAATGTGGATATCGTTTTTTCATAGAAGAGCATCTCATTCAATCTACTTTCCAATTATCGTAAGTGAATTTACAGTTTTCGAAAATTACTTTCTGCTGAACTTACACTTTGAAAATGTTTTAGCACTCTTCCACACCGCAGATGTTGGAAGTCCCCATCATCCTCGATCCCAATGAATTACATGATGTAATGGTGGATTCCTCATCTGAGTTACCACCTGATGTAGTGTATTTATTTTGTGATTTCCAGTTGTGAAATGTAAGAACAGGAAGTGTACTCTTGTAAAACTGCTTTTAGATTAATTACTTGAAACAGAACAATGTATCATCTATTCAGTCGCTCAGAGTTTATGTTGGCATCGATATAGAAGATGGCAGAGAGAACGCCGAAATACGGAATCCAATCTTCTGAAACAGTTTCACGGCGTAAGATCGTATTACAGTTACTCCATTTAGTTCAAATGGCTCTGAGCACTATTGGACTTAACTTCTGAGATCATCAGTCCCCTAGAACTTAGAACTACGTAAACCTAACTAACCTAAGGACATCACACACATCCATGCCTGAGGCAAGATTGCCGGAACTCCTTTTAGTCATCGGACGAACGCTGAAATGGCGATAATGATACAGTGATAGCTGAAAGTCGATAAGAGTCTAACAGTGTGGGTATGTTCTCTTGGGAAATGTCTCGTGATGTAACTCTTGGGCCTGAGAGACATTACTGTCCGCAAAAAGCAACTGATATGCATATCCACATACTCCTTCTTCGCAAGTCGTTCGATTCACGTAATCGTCTATCCCTCTCTAAATGTTTCTAACAATGATGTGACCCAAGTGCTTCATTCACTCTTACCATGTAGCACATGTCAGTTCGTGCTCATATGTGCAACTCAAAGCTTACTAGGTAACGCATAGGCTTAGAATAGTGTTTTTATCCTGGGCGCCAGCTTATGACTTCGAAGTCACCGTGTTTCTCCAGTAACTACAGGCGTCTGTGCTGGGCCCCAAAACATATATTATGAGTTACGTTACTATAATATGATACGGTGTTTGTTGCCATTTAAATTTGGAGCATAGATGGCACGATATTTTCACTGAAGTGACACCACAGTATCTGCCACAGTCAGCAAATACACCTAAACAGTCCTGAAAAGTCCACAAAAAAAAGGTCTATGCTTACCTACAGCCGGCCGCGGTGGTCTCGCGGTTCTAGGCGCGCAGTCCGGAACCGAGCGGCTGCTACGGTCGCAGGTTCGAATCCTGCCTCGGGCATGGATGTGTGTGATGTCCTTAGGTTAGTTAGGTTTAAGTAGTTCTAAGTTCTAGGGGACTGATGACCACAGCTGTTAAGTCCCATTGTGCTCAGAGCCATTTGAACCATTTTTTTGCTTACCTACACTAAGGTGACAAAAGTCATGGGATTCCAACTAATGTCGTGTCGGACCTTCTTTTGCCCAGCGTTGTGTGCAACTCGACCTGGGATAGATTCAACAAGTCATTGGAAGTCCCATGCTGAAATATTGTGCCATGCTGCCACTATAGCCGTCCATAATCGTGAAAGCTTTGAAGGTGCAGGATTTTGCGCACGAGCTGACCTCTCTATTGTGACCTATAAATGTTCGATGGGACTCATGTCGAGGGATCTGGGTGGCAAAACCATTCTCTCGAACTGTCCAGGATGTTCTTCAAACCAATTAAGAACAATTGAGGATCGGAGACATAGCACATTGTCATCCATAAAAAATCCATCGTTGATTGGAAACATGAATTCCACGAGTGGTTGAAAGTGGTCTCCAAATAGTCAAACACAACGCTTTCCAGTGAATGATAGGTTCAGTTGGACCAGACGACCCAGTTCATTCCATTTAAGAACAGCTCGTACCATTATTGAGCCGCCACAACCTTGCTCAGTGCCTTATTGACAACTTGGGTCCATCCATGACTTCGTGAGGCTGCGCAGCACTCTAACCGTATCGTCAGCTCTTACCAACTGAAAGTGTGACTTACCTGACCAGGTCACGGTTTTCCAAGCTTGTAGGATCCAACCGATGCTGTCACTAGCCCAGGAGCGGCGCTGTAGGCGATGACGTGCTGTTAGCAAAGGCCCTCGCGTCGGTCGTCTGCTGCCATAGCCCATTAGCGCCACTGTCCTAACGGATACGTTCGTCGTACGTCCCACATTGATTTCTGCGCTTATTTCACGCATTGTTGTTTATCTGTTAGCACTGACAACTCTACGCAAACGCCGCTACTCTCGGTCGTAGCGATGGTGTATGCGACGTCGTGCTTGCTAAATTCGGTTAAAACATGTACGCCCTAGCACCTTTCAAAGTGCAAAACCACTAGAATTTTCACATTTTGAAGGAGCAACCTTTATTATAATTCTTCTCGATTCGCACCATATTCCTCAATATCTGTTTTGAGAATATACATAGAAACTCAATAGGTAAAAATAAGCGGGAGATTAAAACGTTTCCACTGGAAGGTCTTACAGTCTAGAATCGGTATGCTAATCAGGCAAAATCGCCGTGAAATTGAGGCAATCGTCCCACCGACACACCGGGCTGAAGATACGCGCTTGGTAAAATACCGTCTCCTGCTGTGTGACGAAGTCCGTAACTAACTGCTGCAGATCCTCGTCCGACAGCCGCGCTTGGTAGCCGAGCGTTTGGTAGCCGGGCGGTCTTAGGCGCCTTGACGCGGTTCGAGCGGCTCCCCCCGTCGGAGGTTCGAGTCCTCCCTCGGACACGGGTGTGTGTGTGTTGTCCTTAGCGTAAGTTAGTTTAAGTTAGATTAAGTAGTGTGTAAGCTTAGGGACCGATGACCTCAGCAGCTTGGTCCCATAAGAACGTACCACAAATTCCCAAAATTTCCTCGTCCGACAGGAATCATCGACCCTTCGAGTCCTCTTTTAGGGGTCCGAAGGGGTGATAAGCGCATGAGGAGAGATCATGACCGTAGGGTGAGTGCTCGAGTATTTCCCACTTGACTTGGTGTATGGATGAGGCTGGCCTCCCAGATGGACCGGCGTCTTGTGCTGAACTTGGCGCCCCATTCCACAACGGTGGTTTTCGACAGAGATGCTGCCTCATACACTTTCTTCATTCTCCGATAGATGTCTGCCGTGTTTGTCCTGCAGCCAAGAAAATAGTAACAGCATGATGTACCTGTTTGAACGCATTTGGTAATAACGGTGCCTTAGTTCACGTTTCCGCATCTACCGTAGGCACATTGGAAAGACATGAACGCCACACTAATCCGTTGGCTACATGTCGGTGCTTACATACCCGCATCGTAGTCGCGCTACGTTGCACATACGCCGCAGCAACGCCCTCAAACGGAAAGTTTTTGAACGCTTGTTTTTGTGTTAGATTTTTCAGTGGATTTGGAGTTGCAGATATCAGAATTTTGCGTATAGAAGTCAAATTATGAAAGTAATTATGCGTACACAATTTGCGACATTGCTGACATTCTTTATGGAGGCTGCGACTCTAGTAATGTAACCGGCCAATTCTTCCAGTTTACCTTTGGTCTATCGACATAGCATACAATCTCGGTAACAGAATATTCTGCGGAACAGTTCCGAGGAAGTGCAATCCCAGTAAACTGATTATAGATAACACGTCATCATGTACTCACAACGAGGGAATGCTGGGATTGCACCTCACCAATAGCATTTGGATTTTTGTGATACTACTAACATGAATTACTGAAGTTTTTAATGCCGAATAATCCTAGATAAATCAACACCGACAGACTTTATTGTTGGATATTACTACGTTGTCTGTTAACTTCTTGAAGCGTAGTGGCTGACCACCATTCTCCATTGTAGCAGTTGTTAATTAAACGTGGCATGCCAAGCTCACAAGATTTTTACTACACTTCTCTTTGTTGAGTAGGACATTCTTCACAAACGGTTCAAGTGCCTGTCATGGTAATATATTGTGTATATCAATCTTCATTTTGTTATTTGAAGACTGGAAACGGAAAACGTTCTGAGTGCCATTTTTTTTCACAAAACGAATTTTTCGTGCTATTGTGTTCTCGATAATCTGTTGCATGTCCATAGACTTGCTCCAAGTGCTAAATCACGAAGAAAATGTTTCAGGCATTCTTTACTAGATCGCGCATGGTCTTTGTGCCAAGTAGTGCTTCCGTCAGGAGCCGAAGTGCCATATGCCGAGATCTCCTGCATTTCACATGAGATGATGTGAAGAGATACCATAGAAGTTTTGGTGAGTGGTCACAGCTTTTTGAGCCGCAACGTAAATTTCGCAATTATAGAGAAACGAAAAAAGATAACAAGGCCATTGTTCCACAAGATGTGCACAAGACTGTTGAGTCAGCTAAATCTATGGACCCATTCCAAGTAATTCCAAAGCGTACAACTGACTTATTTGATTTTAAAGATGCTGCTGAAATGCTGTTGTCAATGCATGCGTGTAAGATTTCCAAATGTGTGATCAGATTATCTTATAGTCATCCATCTCAAATAGCTGAATAAAATTTCTCACTCTGAAACATCAGAATGGAAAAATATCAAAGTAATCGAAAGAGGCAAGACCATGGCATACGTATACCATGGCGTACTTCGTCTGAAAGACTATTCGTGTTTATAGACAGCAAAAAAGAAAACCTTTTGACGACGTTGCCATTTCTCCCTCAACAGCTCAGTGAGTTTTACAGTAAAGTTTGCCAAATCTGGTCCGAAGAGTGCAGTTATGTAAGAAACAGAAGTCAGTACTTCGAGATTTTTTCTTGAATTTAATTTTGATATTCTGCTGCAAAAAAACTGAAAGAAATGAAAAATGGTTTTTATTGAGTATAGTTCTACGAGAAGTAGTTAAAATGTTACTGTTGTGTTACTGTATTTGTATTTTCAGAAATAAAACACAATGCCTGTGTATTAATGGCACTTAAAACAGACACCTCCTTATTGGCACTTAGAACGAGTCAGTTTCCTCTTACGGCTCATAGCACGTTCTCAACAAATTATCTATTTTCTAATTTGTCTCATTATTTTTTGCAGTGATAAGGTAGGCAGCATAGTTCTGTGATACCAGAATACCTACTAAAAGATTTGGATACCAATAACTTACGTACAAAAACAGGTACGTTGTATTTTGATTCTCCTGAAAAACGTGGATTTCAGACTTAGAACCTCTCCCATTTCCATTCTTAATTTGTGACTGAAAGGAACACTGCAACAATTTCAAATACTCATTGTGGACTGTAGACGTAGTACCACTTATGCTGTTTCACAGTGTTATGACCACCATGTAGTATCATTTCTGAGTTTCAAGCAAGCACGCAAGATTACAATTTTAGGTCTGGCCCTCATCGAAGTATTAAATGTTGAATTCTGCTTAAAGCGGAGAATAACAGGGGAGCAAATCGAAAATAATCAGTCCAAGATACTATCACGGTATTTCCTGATAGGATTTTAAGAAAGCTACGAAAAAGTAAATAAAGAAACCTGACGTGGGTTTGACCCTCGCTGCCCCGAATCTTAACCATTCTGTTGCGTCGTGGCCGTTATTAGTTTTCGACTAGTTGTCTCGTATCGTGTAACATTCACATTACAACTCTGAAACGTTTTATAATATGAAAAGGTTTTCTTTATTTGGTCTATCAACAGTAATAATCGTGCGCGATAAATAAATAAGGTACACTCGAAATCGTGACCATTTTACCGATTTTAATTTGTTCTTCAGTATAATATATACTGTGTAAAATACTGTCATGGACGCTGTCAGCGTGCTGACCATGTTATAAGGCGTATGTGCTGAGCACTGCTCATTGTCAATACAATAATTTTATGATTTTGATCCAAGCGGTTACTTAATGATAAATATTGAAGTTCTACAGAAGTTCCGTTTTTACAGAAAATTGAAATTCTGAATGTCGGCTCCTTAGCTTATAAAATTGTAAACCAAATTCAAAAGCTAGGAAAGCTACACTTAATGTTACGTGGGTGTCCATAAATTGCTACATGGCAACGCACTCTGCACCTGTCTAAAGTACACAGTGTACCCATAAATCCTGCAGCGTAGGAAAAAAATTCTGAGTCAATAAACGAAGTGACATCGTATGTCTTTTACTCTAATTTTTCTTTCTCTCCCTTCTCTTTTCCTTAGTGTGTATGTGTGTGTGTGTGGGAGAGGGGGACTGAGAGGGAGATATGGAGTGAGGGGTGGGAGAGGAAGAGAGAGAGAGAGAGAGAGAGAGAGAGGAGGGGATGGAAGAGGGGGCGCAGGTAGGAAGGGAGACACATAACGCATTTTTGTTTGTTTAGCTAGGGGGGCTGATTGAATTTCATTAAAGAATAATAGCAGGAACACTGCTGGTAGACAACACGTCGCTATAGAAGGGAAATCAGAACAAAAATCTGTCCAAAATACACCGGTCTATTGGTGGTACCTGTAAACAAATTATTAGACGTTTGTTGTCAGAAGATATTATTAGGATTTAGTAGGTCCAAGGTATTTTCTTATTTGTTAAGCATTTTGTTTGCCTGGATCGGTGACGTACTAAAATCAGTACCCAGTTGCACACAACCTCATTGTCTTAAATATAACAGCAGCAGATTTATTCCTTTGGTTTGCCAAAAGTGAAAGCTTCTCCGCGAAAAATAACATACGTATGGTGGCTTTTGTATTTAAATATGTCACTTCCCTCCTGCGTGCTGTCATTCTCCCTCACCTGTCTACCCTGTCGGTTCAAAAAGTTTCGAGACTGGATTAATAAAGATATAGAGAGAATTTAAGACGGTTGTTTTGATGTTTTAGATGTTCTACATAGCCTCCCCTACCTGAGTACAACACACGGAACCGAGCGGTTCTAGGTGCTTCAGTGCGGAACCGCGTGGCTGCTACGGTCGCAGGTTCGAATCCTGCCTCGGGCATGGATGTGTGTGATGTCCTTAGGTTAGGTAGGCTTAAGTAGTTCTAAGTCTAGAGGACTGATGACCTCAGATGTTAAGTCCCATAGTGCAGGTTAATATAAGCACCTGAAACTGCCAGAACCATCTTTCTTCTGGATGTTGTTCTACTCGAGTCTCACATCGGTTGGAACATCGGTTATGTCGATGAAGTTTTGACCCTTTATGTGAATTTCTTGACTCTGTCATTTTATGATAGGTTCCTATTGATAACACCAAGTCTCGTCACGTGTGATGATTAATTATCTGCATTTTTCACTTCAATCAAGTTGCGGCAGTCATCCACGCGTGGTTGTTATTGTTCGTAGGTCAAGGTGTGCAACGTCTTCAATACTTCGTTTATTTTTTGTGTCCATTTATTTGCCTTCGGGCCGCGCCCATTCTGCTATCTCAATAGTAACGCCAATTACGACGATGCAAAAGTTAGGACAAAGCAACACTAAGTCCCTGAGAGGAGAAAATTCTCCGACCCGGACAAGAATCGAACCCAGCTCCCCCTCGCTTAGCAATCCGACTCTCTGACAGCGGAGCTACCGAGGCATACAACATATGACTTACAGATGTTGCTCTTCTGCGATATGTGACACAACAACTGACTGGTCGAATGCATGTCTGTTGTTCATAGTCGTTAGGTCCAGCTGTCACGGTTGATGCTGCGCTGCCGTCGCTCATACTCCAGGAATAAAATTAGTCTCGAAAGTTTTTGGATGGATGGTGTACACTCATGACAGACTGACTGAAGAGTACTGGAAAAAGACTTCAACCTCTGGCACACAATCTATACGTTTTACCACGTGATTTTCATAAGCGTCTGCCCAACATCACTAAATATCAAGTGATTTCTGAACGAGTTACTTAAAATTACAACGACCAGTTTCGTGCCCCATTTTTGTCATATCCGAGTTCATAACCTGCCTCCGCTGACCTGGACGTAGAAGGCACATATAACCTCAAGTTTGCCTTTTTAGTAAAAGAGAAAAAATTACAAGCGCAGTTGTGGGTAGGGGATATTTGCAGAAGACGAAAGATTTTGTGAACAGATGCTACTATTGTGTGATTAGAGAAACACTCGATCGAGGACCACTGATGTACAAGTACAGAATGCACATTCAGATACCACCTCATACAACATCGTACATTATTTTTTAATCCTAAATAAAGTTATTTGTGGTCTATCGTGCAAATAGTACTGTAAATATAGAAAAATACATGTAAATGGGTAAATGTTCACCACTACGAAACTGCATGACGGTTCTACAAGTAGTAGCAAGTTCCTTACTGGTAAAGACGATACTGGTACCACAAGACAGTAGCTTTTAGCGTATGAAGTCAGAAGACGTGGAAGGAACATGAAAATGATCTAGGTAAATATATAGAAAGACTGCAGGGTCACGAACATGTTCAGCAGACAAATGGATATGCTAGAAAATGTCAGTGCAGTAAAAACAAGGAGAGTTACATTTCTGATAACCCCATGCAATAAATGGATTCTCATAACGCTGGTAAATTATGATAATTACCGTCGAATTATGAAAGCCGTGTTCAATTAAAACATGGAGAAAATTGCTCTGAGCACTATGGGACTTAACATCTGTGGTCACCAGTCCCCTAGAACTTAGAACTACTTAAACATAACTAACCTAAGGACATCACACACATCCATGCCCGAGGCAGGATTCGAACTTGCGACCGTAGCAGCCGCGCGGTTCCGGACTGCGCGCCTAGAACCGCTAGACCACCGCGGCCGGCTAAAACATGGAGAAATGCATGGCAACTGACTAAGACTTTTGAATTTAAATGTTTGGCAGGTCTTTCAAATGATGGAAGTATTTTTGTAATTAATTAAGCCAGTTAAGTTTTTTATTTTTCGTTGGCAGTAAAGGACAATAGGGAGTAATTTTTTTTCTTTTTGTGCTTCAGTGGTCGACGCTACACGAGAGATGTTGTACATGAAGGAGTAGTTTACCGCTGAAATTTCGAGAATTTGTGTTGCAAGATTGAGCCGAGCGACATATTACTTTTCTCACATACGTCAGGCAAAATGAACACGACGAGCAAATCGGAGGAATTAGATCATACAAAGAGGTTTGCTTACAGTCTTTCAGTCTTTCGTTGTACGAAGTATTCGCAAATGGAGCAGGCAAGGGGGGGAGGGGGGAGGGGAGAAGTGATTGTCGTTCTGGAAGAACTCTCCACCATACATTGTAAGGTGGCCTATTGGTTATACATATACAAGTAGATAGCTTACACGTATCTCGATCTTTCTGACTTTTTGCATGGAATATCTTCCTAGGAATATTCTTAATAGCATTTCGTGTATCATATACTATCTGCTGTGTTCTTATCTGTTCCTGTACTGCTATTTAATGGCAGTTAGAGATTATTTTCTGTTACTTGTATTGTGTGTGATCTTTGTTGCAACCATCCAAATGTTCCGCATTTACGTTTCTTTAAAATTACATGGTTTCCTTCTTCTCAAATTGTCGCTGTATGTTTCTTTCCTCAGATAAGTAAGTGACTTATTTAAGCCTCTGGTACCATCTAAAAGTCTCTTTATAGCGCAATAGTGTTTTGGAACCTTGAATTTATGGTAGAAAAAATTATATTGCAAGTTCTAAAAAACAACCGAAACCATAAAATGCTAAGGCCTTTTTCCTGTTGATTAAGCTTTTGATACAATAGTTAAACAACTTCAAAGATGTGCATATCTGAATATGTGAAGTTTTCTCCCATATTCTGGAATGAATATTTTAAGACACTAACTGAGTTGCTATTAAACAAATCTGTTGTGACAATACAGGAGCACAGGTCAATAAGTAAGCAAAATTAAGAAACGCAATGTTTAATCTAATTCCGAACACAGAAGAAAATATCGCTAAACCCACGGGCAGATTGTGTCCATCTGAAAAATGGGAACAGTTCCACATGAAAAGAGGAAGTACATGAAGGAGAGTCACCCAGTTATATTCCGTTGTAAAGCAGCTTTCAACGAGAGGGAGAAGATAAGAAATACGTGATAACACTGGAAGTGCATAAAATGTCCAGGGAGATGACAGTATTCATGAACCTAAGACAAACCAGCCATATTGGCTTAAGAGTCACTATAATTAACTATATATCCATCTGGGAAAGAAAACAGGGCTGCATGATACAGATGGCAGAATTACATAAAATTAAAACTTATATGGTTATTCCGTTCCTATACCTCTTTACATCTGATGGTTTTCACACAGTTTTAGGCTAGCTACGATATTTTATTTGCTAATATTTCCTGGGTGTCAATTTAACCATTATGAAAGAGCAGTTAGCTTCCATGAGCAGCTGCTTTTGTTAGCTGTGTGACTCTGTTGTCGCAAACACACACTGTAACGGTGCCCTGCTGCATTGCCAGCCTCTTTTGTTGTACACAAAACAAACGCTATCGTCCGCGATGCACCTTCGCGTCCGTTAATAGGTGAGGCAACAGAACTAATGTGCTAGTGGAAACTAACAGCTATGTTTCCACTATCTAATGAAATACCTGACGCTTTACGTATTGCAATAAGACAGAGAAATACCAACGTCTCATCTTTGCGCCTCAGTTATGATAACATTTTAGAAGAAATGAGACGTTGACCCTTCTTTTCAATAACAGCTCTCAGGAATATCTTGTGATTTTGCTCGCTGTATCAAATGTATCAACTTTAAATAATAAATAAAAGTCTCAGTGCATGATACACAGTGAGTAATGACGCTACGCAATGATAAGTCCATGTCGAAAACATGTAAGATGTAATGTATTTTCTTCACTTCCAGTATTATTGCAGTAACACAGGAAACTCAGTTCGCCATTCATATTCAATAATTTTGACATGAGATACGTCACTGAGATTGCTGTTTCATTACTTTCTGAAACACGAAACATTTTATTCTGAGTCGACCTTTTCAGGAATCATTCATCTCAGTACTATTTACAAAATTAGAATAAAGATTGACGCCCGTCCTTGCGCAATCGATAAATTATGAATTCCTGTTTCCGTAGCTCAGAAGCGTTCAGGTTCAGTGTTGGTGCTTTTATTCCGTTCCCATACGTAACGTAATTTCTTCCCCTGTCAACAATGATTGGATCTAAACTGCACATAATCGTAAATTGTTGGATGAGCTTGTTCATAAGAGAACAGGAAGGAAAGGTACAAATCCTTTAACAAGAAGGGAGAAACATTAATGTTCAATGTCTCATTGACGACAAAGTAATTACGGATGTGGCTCAAAAGGGAATTGGACCATTATGGGCAAGAAAATCAGCCTTTAACTTTTAGTGGAACTATGAGGGAGGACAAAAAAAAAAAAAAAGTAGAGCGGAATAACGTTGTCGATTGCCGTGGGCAGTGTAGTAAACATTTCTACCGCTAGGCGAGTATAGCGCAACACATTGCCAGTTCAGTGCCGCCGGTGTTGTCGACCTGGCTGGTTCTGATCATATGCAGTGATTGTTTTTGCTAGTGTTGTTTTGTTCTTGTTTCTTTTCTTAGGATGGAAAGTTTAAGAGGACAACGTAGAGTTGTGAAGTTCTGTTTTCTACTCGGTAAAAATGTTGCTGAAACTGTTTTAATGTGTTAAACAACTTACCAAGCTGACTCTATGGGAAAACTCAAGTGTACGAGTGGTTTGCACGATTTCAAAATGGCGACTTGTCGATTGATGACAAACCTCTTTCTGACGGCTGTCAACTGCCAGAATCGACGAAAATATTGCAAAAAAAAAAAAAAAAAAAAAAAAGTTGAGATCTTGAGCTCACAGACCGTCAACAGAGAATTGATCAACTGTCAGAGATTAGTGGATTATCTTGGAGCAGGCCGGAGTGGCCGAGCGGCTCTAGGCGCTACAGTCTGGAACCGAGCGACCGCTACGGTCGTAGGTTCGAATCCTGCCTCGGGCATGGATGTGGGTGATGTCCTTAGGTTAGTTAGGTTTAAGTAGGTCTACGTTCTAGGGGACTGATGACCTCAGAAGTTAAGTCCCATAGTGCTCAGAGCCATTTGATCCATTTTTGATTATCTTGGAGCTCGGTTCAGTGAATTTTAACGAAAGATTTGGGAATGAAAAGGGTTGCTGCCAAGTTTGTTCCTCGGGTTCTGAGTGAGAATCAAAAGGAACGTCGAGTTGAGACATGTTGTTCTTTGAAACAGCGGCTTGAAACTGATCCAGATTCTCTGTCAAAGGTCTTTGCTGGCGATAAGTCATGGTGTATGGTTACGACCGAGAAACAAAGCAACAGTGAAGTCAATGGAAGACATCATCGGCACCCCGTCCAAAAAAGTGTTCAAGTCAAATCTAACATCAAAAAGCATTGGCATCTTTGATGCCAATGGCATAGTTCATTCAGAGTTTGTTCCCCCAGGTCAGGGCATCAATCAAACTTTTTATTTCAAAGTTTTAAGAAAATTGCGCAACAGTGTTCGTCAAAAAAGACCCAATTTGTGGCAGACAGGAGACTGGTTCTTCCACCACGACAACGCACCTGCACACACAGCCATCTATGTTGAACAGTTTTTGGCTAAAAATGGTACGGTTTCGCTGCTCCGCATACTCTACTAGCCTGACCTGGCTCCGTGTGACATTTACTTATTTCTGCGTATGAAAAGGGGCACAAAAAGGCACCGACTTGACAACATTGAAGAAGTCACGAAAAAAACGAGGGAGGAGCTGTCAGCCATTTCTAAAGATGACAACAAAACATGTTTCGAACAGTGGAAGCACCAATGGGACAAATGGATTAGTTATAATAGAGAGTATTTTGAAGAGGTAAGATTGTTTTGTAAACATATAACTTTTAAAAAATAATTCCTTTTTTTTTTGGTACCCTGCCGTATCGCAGTATTTGTCTTATACGATTTAGAGGAGCCAAAGAAAATCCAGGTCTGGATGGCCAAACAGAGACTGGAACTGCAGACATTCAGTAAAAGCATGGGTCGCAAAACACTAAGATGGCTAATCCAGGTTTGCGTTCATGGAGATTTTGTTTCAACCGGAGCACCATGCAAAGAAACAAATGTTCTCACTTCTCATTAGGTGGATATTGTACATTTCAAGCGATGAAAATTTCACTGGGCAAACACAGTGAGCAGATGAAACTTCCTGGCAGATTAAAAATGCGTGCCGGACCGAGGCTTGAACTCGGGGCCTTTGCCTTTCGCGGGCAAATGCTCTACCAACTTTTTTTTTTTAATCTGATTTTGTTCGTTATAGTTCGTTGCAATTGTTCGTGGCGGACGTCCCCAGACGCCCGTTGAAGTTCGTTATTGATCCATTCACTCAGTTTTTTTGTTGTAGAGGACAGCTAACCCTCTGGCCGAACACGCTGAGCTACCGTGCCGGCTGTGCCAACTGAGCTACGCAAGCACGACTCACGCCCCGTCCTCACAGCTTTACTTCTGCCGGTATCTCGTCTCCTACCTTCCAAACTTTACAGAAGCTGTGAGGACGGGGCGTGAGTCGTGCTTGGGTAGCTCAGTTGGTAGAGCACTTGCTCGCGAAAGGCAAAGGTCCCGAGTTCGAGTCTCGGTCCGGCACACAGTTTTAATCTGCCAGGAAGTTTCATATCAGCGCACACTCCGCTGCAGAGTGAAAATCTCATTACAGTGAGCAGATGTTTACAACAATTCGTGTTGAATTATCTAACAGACCATCCTGAACTTTGTCCCTGTGCTTGAATGAACACAAACTCCTAGAAAATGTTCATTTTCTAGGAAATTCTACTCGATGAATGGCAAATGTGCGAAAAGCAGATATTAAGAAGTAAAATTGTGGCTACTTGGTACTCATTACACATGCAACTGACACAACAATGTATCCCAAAATTTAAAAACATGCCTGCAGTATGAAACATTTTCTCTACCAACAGGCCACTCTTTCTTGAAAATTTCAGCTTCATACAATTTGTTTTTCTTCTCGCCATTTATTAAACTGCACTCTGTTTTACACATTAGCGCCGAAATAATGAGAGAAGACCGTAACGTAATTTAAGATGTACCTCTGTGAACTTACCCTTCATTCAAAATCTATAAAAGAAATGACACGGTTTGCCTTCTCGTCGACGTCATTGCTATTAGCGCGGGCGCTCATGCTCAGCAGGACAAGGCTGGGGAAGGAGATCGACCTTGATCTATTCGGAGACGTCATTCCAGCATCCGCCTGAAATGATTCGAAAAACGTAAATACTAAATACTGAGAGATGAGGCTGGACTCTGAGGCTTGGTACTCTAGTAGCCTAATCACCTCACCAATGTGTTGGCTGCAAAATGGGAAAAACTGAAGTAACTGTAAATATAGTAACATTTGAATTCTGAACAGTAAACTGTAGGGAGAATTTCTTGAGGTTTCTGCGGCATGCGATACCATGGCTCCACATAAACAGTCACTTTTGGAGCAAGACACTGCAATATCTGTCAATCTGAATATTAACAGACTAATGTTGATCGTGTTAGGACAGCAACCAGCCACAAATATGTCATCATATGACAAAATTGCATTAACAGACTAGTTCGCTTCGTTTTTGTTTTTGCATATCGGACGCGAATTGTTAGGTTATGGAAGAGACTCATGTCGCTAGCAGTTCATGAATGGGAGCCGACTACGAATCAATTACATTCTTTCCTTTTACGTAAAACTGAAAGGATATATATCCTTACATATTATAAAAATGGAATGACGTAAATATCTAGGCTATGAATATATGTATTATGTATGAATGTTCCACATCTTCTCCTAAACCAATGGACCGGTTTCAACCAAACTTTACACACATATCACTTGCTGTCTGAAATCATTGCTGTGGAGGTAATAACCACTTTTCTATCTAAGGGGTCGGGGTGGAAATGAAAAAGTGGCCCACGACATGCGAATTACTTTAGTCGTCCAGTATTTAAGAACAAAGAACACAGTAACTTGCAGCAATATTTACGCATAATTTCAACCCGTTGGGAAACTTTTACTCACTGACGACCCCCACGAAATGATGAAAGGAAATAAGTTTATCGCTTTCTACATTTTCGCTGTTCATGCAGCAAAACTGCCGCATGAAGCATGGCGTTTTAATGTATTACTTCTCTACTACACACTTTATTTGTGGCACCGTTTGCAGACAGAATACAGATATACCAGTGAGCATACCAGAAAAATTATATCATTGTACGACTCACAGTTCAGGAGATATGACATCATAAACACTGAGATGCGTGAAAAACTGCCACGTCATGCAAGACGTTTAAATTTCTTACTTCATTGTTACTATCTCTACTCGCAACACTTTTCGCAGACAGTATCGCAACTGCCGCTTCCGCTGAATGTAACAACAAAAGTATGACACTGTACGACACATATTTTAGGAGATATGACGTCGAATATTGAGATGCGTGAAAAACTGCAGCATCAGGCATGATGTTTTAATTTATTGCTTCTTTACTACTCTCTCCATTCGCAACACTTTTCGCAGACAGCGTCCTCATCTGTTGCTGAATGGTTCAATATGGTTCAAATAGCTCTGAGCGCTATGGGACTTAACAGCTGAGGTCATCAGTCCCCTAGAACTTAAAACTACTTACACCCAACTAACCTAAGGACATCACACACATCCATGCTCGAGGCAGGATTCGAACCTGCGACCGTAGCAGTCGCGCGGTTCCGGACTGAAGCGCCTAGAACCGCTCGGCCACCGCGGCCGGCGTCGCTGAATGTACTTACAAAAATTGTCACTGTACGATACATAGTTTAGGAGATATGACGCCATATACTGACATGCGTGAAGAACCACGGCATCATGTGTGACGTTTTAATTTATTAATTCTTTATGCTAACTCTGTTGCCGGCCGGAGTGGCCGAGCGGCTCTAGGCGCTACAGACTGGAACCGCACGACCGCTACGGTCGCAGGTTCGAATCCTGCCTCGGTCATGGATGTGTGTGATGTCCTTTGGTTAGTTCGGTTTAAGTAGTTCTAGGTTCTAGGGGACTGATGACCTTAGAAGTTAAGTCCCATAGTGCTCAGAGCCGTTTGAACCATTTGAACTAACTCTGTTCACAACAAATTTGACTGACAGTAGCCACACATTCAACTGGATGTACCCGGATAATTGTGTCATTGTATAGCACATAGTTATGAGATACGACGTCCTAAATATTGAGCTGCATGAGAATGAAATTGCAGGACGAAATTCGCTAGATATACACAGTGTACAAATATGTGTAAAATGTGTTTAACATGTGTGAAATATATGTAACATGTGCGTACGCAGGCAAAGCCACGGGCAAAAGCTCATCTTAAACACCTGGAATGAATTCAACCAAATTTGGTAAAAATATTATTCAGAATTTAGAAAGAAACTAAGAAGTAAGTACCACAAGTCTCTTACTGAGGCGAACATCTAATGTAGTGAGAGAGGGGGGGAGGAGGAGATAGCCGGACGGAGTGGCCGTGCGGTTCTAGGCGCTTCAGTTTGGAACCGCGTTACCGCTACGGTCGCAGGTTCGAATCCTGCCTCGGGCATGGATGTGTGTGATGTCTGTAGGTTAGTTAGGTTTAAGTAGTTCTAAGTTCTAGTGGACTGATGACCTCAGAAGTTAAGTCCCATAGTGCTCAGAGCCATTTGAACCATGTTTTTTCTTCTTTTTTTATTTTATTTTATTTATTTATTTATTTTTTTTTTTTTGAGGAGGAAGAGATGGACAGACGCCGAGGGGGAAGGAGGAGATGGGCGCAGATAGAATGGAAGAGGAGCTACATAGATATAAGGGAAGGGAAAACGGATAGAGAGAGGGGGAAGACGGACGGGGGGGGGGGAGGTGAGGAGATGGATAAAGAAAGGAAAGAGGAGGAGATGGGCAGGGACAGGAGGAAGAGGAAGAGATAAGTACTGAGAGGAGATGAACAGAGAGAGGTGGAGAAGCAAATGGACAGAGAGTGGGTAATTGAGGCGCTGCAAAGAGAGCGGGTGGAGGAGATGGACAGAGAGAGGGAGAAGGGCGGGATGGGCTAATAGAGGGTGGAACAAATTTATACCCGAGAAACGTCGGGTACTCAGCTACTTAGCAAATAAAGAACGACATTACATTTACTGCTACGGTTTTTGTGCCTCAGAAGCTACAGCCAGAGTAAATGTTAAGATCCGAGAAACTTCAGAATTGCTAATCCAAGCTCTCCAACGAACTGAGTTCGTTCTCGTAAAGGTGTCGTGGCAGGAAAAAGCACGAGAGATGGGCGCAGCTAATTGCGCGCCACGAGAGTGTGTGCCGTCGCTTTGTGGAAGTGGCCGCCTGTTGATCCGGCGCGGGCACCGCCACCCCACAAACAGAAAGCGGACACCGACACCGACACCCGACACCGCCGCCAAGCCGCCACCAGCCGCATTTTCCAAATAACCTCACACTCTGCCCCTCCTCCATTGTTGTTTGTTTGTTTCGTGTTCGGTTCGCGTCACTCGCACAGCTCGTATATATTACAGACAGAGGCCGTCAGGTGTTCCGTTGTCCTAGAGCACTCGTTCCAACTACTGATGTTCATATCTTCCAGGAAATTCTTAGAAAATGTCCAAATGCTTCTATAAGTCATGGACGAGCTTTTTATTCAAAAATAGTTACTCCATCTCAGCATTCTGAAAAAAAAATCTTGTTTCGTGTGTCACGCAAGTACGCAGTGTTGTGAGCGACCAACAAACGTCTGTAAATACTCGTATTTCAGGACTGAAGTATTCCAGATGGACGTTTGAACGTAACGGCCTTTCAGTTTTTTATGTCATTAGAGATGGAGCGTGATACTCATAGCCTCACCGAAAGAATCTCCGTCCCATTCGTCTTAAGTGAGCTAGGATAAATATGGGATATATAAATCAGTATGGTCTGACGCGAATAAGAGCTCTGCTGTCCCAAAATATGAGCCCACTGCCTCAACTATTATATCACTTCGCTCGGTTTTCCCAGATTTTGCTATTTCGTGTCCTGGTGATGAAAGAAATGTTCATGGGACGAATTTAGCACATAGCCACGGACAGTGTGTCAATGTCCTTTGGTAAAGAGCAGCTTCTCAGAAACGTCTCAGGTTGACCACTGAAAGTAATATTTGCCAGTTTTGTTGTGTCAGTTAGGTGCAAGAGTAGACACATAAGGTAATGTCAATCAGAGTACTTGATGCCCACAGTTTTACTTTCTGTACAGAAGCTATTAGTGTCATTTGGCAGCATATTGTATGACTAGTCGCGGTTAACAAGGTATTTCTATAAGCACATAAGTAGCTGTAATATAGACTTGCATACTGTATGTAAGCATTACTATACGACATAAGCTTCGTAATTTTGGGCGTATGGTTTGAGAATAGGCGTGTCAACCTGAAGCCGGTAACCACTGCAGCAAAAATTGTATACTAATGCAACTGAGATGGGCAAAACAGGTAAAAAAATTATCTAATTTCCTCAGTATTGAACTGTTGCAGACCTACCATCCCATGGCAGCATGCCTCGAATCAGCACGTAAATGATATGACTTTAAACTGCTTGGGGTTTGCTGATGGTCCTGCTCTCCTAGCCAACGATCTTCCAGAAAGCAGACAAGAAGTTAAATCACTAGAAGAAATAGCACAAAAACTCACCCTTGGAGTATCATTGGAAAAAAACAGAGATTATCCAAACTGATCCACCACCTGGAAACAAAATTATAGTAGAAGAACAGGAAACCAAAATTGTTGATAAATTCAAATATTTAGGTGAAATCAATATATACAATCTAAATGGGAAACTGCCCTGGCGAAATAGAAAAAAAAACCTGAACAAAGCAAATTACATTACCAAAAGCGCATACAATAAAAAAGTCTGTCTACACCTGCAACTTAAAACAGTGTATATGTGGCTTAAGCAATCTTAAAAACAACTAACACAGCATGAAATGGCAAAATACCTAATATAGGAAGAAGAATAATTAGGACATACACAAATAAACAATATCGAGTAAATGGGCAACGGAGAATAGCTACAAATAAAACAGTAAACAATAAAATAGAACCAATAACGGGCAAGATCGGGAAGAAACAGATCTCACCTTGTGGATGTCGGCTGAGAACACCAGAAAGTGAGAGAATTTCCATTAATAGGTACTTCAGATACATTGGTCAACAATAATATCTTGATTAGATTGCCTGGCCGCGGTGGTCTCGTGGTTCTAGGCGCGCAGTCCGGAACCGTGCGACTGCTACGGTCGCAGGTTCGAATCCTGCCTCGGGCATGGATGTGTGTGATGTCCTTAGGTTAGTTAGGTTCAAGTAGTTCTAAGTTCTAGGGGACTGGGTTATCAGCAGTTGAGTCCCATAGTGCTCAGAGCCATTTGAACCATTAGATTGCCATACGGTGCAGGAGATCAGTTGGCATTAAAAGCAGCTTCCAGTCGTCTCGGAATGGATGAATATAGGTCCTTCACGGTTTTAAAATGAACCTTATATCATTCTTCCTGCAAAATAATGGTATGTTCAGTTAACGATGATGGAGGTGGATACCGATCACGTGCCTCTCTCTCCAAACTGGGCCACAAAAGGTCAACAGGACTGAGATCTAGTGACTACGATGGCCTGGGGAGATGCAGCAGTTGATCCTCGTACTCACAAAACCGGTATGGACCATCAGAGCTATGGGAATAAGGGTACTGTCGTCTTGGAACGCAGAATCACCAATGGGGAACAAATATTATACCATCGGATACACCTGATCAGCCAAAATGGTCACATAATCCTCGGCAGTAATGCTACTGGCAGAGTAGCTATGGGGCCCAGTGAATCCCACCATATGGCTGCCCAGATCATCACCATACTCCCGCCGTGTTTATCTCTCGCGACGTGAACTCATCCAGAAGTTACAAACAGTGTGAAGCAATACTCATCCGACAATATTAATTTCTTCCATTGCTCCATTGCCCTGATTTTATGGCTTCGGCACCATGTTTTCATTTTATAGGTATTTACGTCACTGATGATTTGCTTTAGAATTTCAGTTTGCCAATCAGTTTCCAGATTATGGAACTCACTTCGAGTTGTTTTAGAGCTGATACGGTTCGCAAGTGTTACATTCAGTTCTGCAGTGACTTTTGCAGCTTTAATCCTCATATTGTCCGTCGCAATACTGTGCAGTGACTGTGTGTCACGATTACTCAACGCACATTTTTGTCCGCGTTGTAACTTAACGGAATGTTTTTCCGGTTTCCCCGTATGCGGTACAAATCTTCAATACGGTGTCTCTCGAAACACGAAACAACTCTGCTGCCTTGGTTACAGAAGCACCCACTATAAGAGCACCAGCAATTTTCCTACGTTCAAATTCACTTAGCTCCGACATAATCCACTCACAACTACACACAACACTGTTCTGACCACTACTGACACCTGCAACGTATTGAGGCCGTCGCACAGGTGCCGTTCGTGGTCAAGTGCAATAGCAAGTATGCATTTCTCGCAGTGTTTCCATATTTTTGTCCAACCCCTGTATAGAATATTAATGAGTAACAATAGTACACATTATTAACAGGATGTGGTTTCCTTATGGTTCAAAGCTAATTAATTTTCAGAGTTTTTTCATTGACACTTTTCTTCCAGACTGTTCACATTTATTGTTATTCGAAAACAGCTGTTAAAGCCACAGAGCAAATTTGCACTCGAATGGTCAGTGAAATTTCATGCCGAAATTCGATTGCCACCCGTGCAATATTTTTACCACTTCTTCATTAACTCAAACCTTGTTCGTTCAGTTTATTAATTCACTAATTCACTACCGCACAAGTGTCTTGTTTTACACCGATAATGTCGTACCTACACGTGTACAGGGAACTCAAGTTTACACGAGATAACACACTGGTGACCACCTGCCGGGCATTGTCATTCTTCAAGTTTTTGATGGTGGACTAGCCACACGCCGGCCGCAGTGGCCGATCGGTTCTAGGCGCTTAAGTCCGGAACCGCGCTGCTGCTATGGTCGCAGGTTCGAATCCTGCCTCGTGCATGGATGTGTTTGATGTCCTTAGGTTAGTTAGGTTCAAGTAGTTCTAAGTCTAGTGGTCTGATGACCTCAGATGTTAAGTACCATAGTGCTTCGAGCCATTTGAACCATTTTTGAACTAGCCACACGAAGTATCTGGCCAACGGATTACTTATTCCACGCTAGTGATTTTATTAGAATGAGAGCTCCGAAAACATCCCAAGAGAAGCTGTGAAAGTAAAGGTCGATATATGCTGATGAGTCAATACATTATCACCACTGCCTACCGCGAGACTGAATGCGGGTACGTGGGACAGTCAGGAAAGTATGCTGTGTGGCCAGAAACAGATGGAAAAGCCTGTAAGGATGTAGCAAGATAGGCTGTGCTGAAAATAATTGTTAAAAAAATGGAGACATTGAGCCATTTCTACGTTGATTAGCATTGAAGTTGGCCAGCCAGGCCGTTGCGAACGCAGTTTCAAGCGGACCGACAGAGACAGTGCCGCGAAACGTGTTCATCGTTTGGATTCCTAAAACCGAACACGAGAGCGATACAAAAACTGTACATGGGACAGTAGTAAGGACTGAACCAAAGCCAAAGGCTGAGCAGTATCGTACGTTTTCAGCTAGGCTATGAGAACAACTGACAGTAACTGTACCTGACGGGCCGCTTGGATTTGCTCGCGTAATGGCCTGATTGGCTAACTTCAGTGTCAATTAACTCGGAAATGGCGCGACGTATCGAATTTTCTTAACAATTATTTCCCAGTACAGCCTATCCAACAACAACCTTACACGTTTTTCAGGCTGTTTCTGACCATTCTGTATAGGTGGTGCATGGTGTTTCATTGTATGGACGATACAGGTCGCAAATGGGAAGATCCGCTGACAAGGGGCAGACTGTTATGGCCCGGCGAGCGTGGGAACTAACATCTAGGAAACGTTGAAGCTGGTAGTTTGTTCGCGTGATACTATCGTGAGCATCCAAGTCTTTGAAGGACAGTGGAATCAGGAGTAGGCGGCAAGTTCGACATCCACTCCTCATCGCAGAACGTGGAGGTAAGAGGATTTCTCGCTTTGTAAAACTGGATAGGCATCTATGTGTGGCACATATAACGAGAACCTACAATGCTGGTGCAGGAGCAAGGTATTTGGAGCACACTGTTCAAAAAAGAAAGAAAAAACAGAAAAAAATTAAAAAAAATGGGAATGTGGAAATGTGTGGTAATGATTATGGGTCAAAACTGCTGAGATCATCGGTCCCTGGGGTTATACACTACTTAATCTAACTTAAACTAACTTACGCAAAGGTCGTGTCCAGATACGCGTATTCCAGGCGAACGGTTGCTCGAAACATGCTCTGCAGCACGGACACTGGCCGATGGGAGAAGTATTATATTGTGGGGGGTATTCACCTGGGATTCCATGGAACCTATGGCAGTAATCAAAGGCACCATGACATCTGTGGACTACGTGGACATTATTGCGGTCTACCTAAATCCCAATGTTTGATCTTTTCCCCAACAGCGATACCATCTTCCAACAAGATAACAGTCAGGTTAACAAGGCCACAGACGTACTACAGTGGTCTTAGGAGTAAGGTAGTGAACTCACGTTGATGTCTTGACCACAAAATTCACCTAATAAGAAACTGATGGGACACATCTGGGACGCTATCGGGCCCCAGCACCGCACCCATGAACCATCGGAAATCTCATGACATGTGCGTAGACATCTGGTGCCTCATACTTCTGGAAATGTACCAACATCCTGTGGAATCTACGCCACGTAGAATCGGTATATTGCGTTCCAGAAGCGGGTCAACACGTTACTAAGTAGGTGGTCATTAAATTTTTGGCTCATCAGTGCTCTGGGTGCTACACCTCCTCTGAAAAGATATGAGGGCGTGCTGAAAAGTAGTGCCCTCGAATTTTTTATGTCACAAATGTTAAAGTTTTTAAATAAAACAAACATTATTAACATTATACATCTTGATTACGTATGTCTACATATTTATTTCCCAACACCCTAACGACGAATAGAATTCTTGCAACGAGAGACCAGTTTGTTGATACCGTCACTGTAGAATGTTTGACTTTGTTCACGGTGCCAAAACGATCATTTCAGCTCGCACCGCTTCAAAGTGAAGTCCCGGAAGGTGTTCTTTAAGTTTTGGAAACGGATGACAACCGGATGGGGCCAACTCGAGACCGTACGGATGAAGATCGATGACAGTGAACCCAGAGCGTCGGACTGCTGCAGACGTTGTAGCCCTCGTGTGTGTTCCGACTCTGTCATGCTGAAAGAGAGGGTTCTTCACGTGTGGGGGAATTCTTCGAATTCGAACAGCACGCTGTTTCTCACACACAGACAGTTACGTTACGCACCACCATGTTAGGCGCTACAATTCGGAGACCTTTAGCGGCAGATGGCATATTGTTTTATGTAAAAAGCTTTAAGAATTTTCACATTAAAAATTGGGAGACAGTACTTTCCAACACACTCTCTAGCATAACCATCGCATGATACAACTAAGATGTGGAAATATGTCGCAGACTTTCTATATCTCAGGAGCCTACCATTTTTCTGTAGAGGGTTGCACTGTCTTCACAGTGTGGGCTGTTGAACAAGTGCAACATTCCCTTTGACAAATATGTTTCACGATCGTGTCGACAGGTAGTTACTGTAATGCTTGAGTCATGTCTGGAGGTGATCGCAAAGAGGTTCGAGAACTCTGGGTTCACCAAATTAGCAACCATAAAAGGTTAGACGAGTTTCTTGAACTGCTCACAATTTGTTAAGACGTGTATCCTAACCCCAAGAAAAAAAAAAATCGTCCCTTGGCCCATTATGTAGCGTAGTGATTATTCATATCTATGTGATGGCATCAGTGAACTAATTCCATCAGGCATCGGACATCAGATGTCTTCATCATAAGAATCAGCGGTGGGGAACGCTGTATAGATTCCAGAATTAGATCTAAGGTATAATCCACGCAGGTCATGTATTAAAAGCGGCAGAGGTTCTTTATACACTGTTAACATACATATTGCGTAACAGACTACAGTTTAGGATGGCTACTCATTTTATTCTAATTATTAATGCAATTAGGTTAAAGGAATGGTGTAAAATTATTTATTATTTAAAATCCAAATCGATAATTTATTAAATGTGTTTCGAGAAATATCTGTCTCGGATAATAAAGTGAAAAAGTAATATTCAGTAAATAATGGTGGTAAATTATGAAAATGACTCCACACTGAGCGCCAAAAATGTGGTAATTGTGTTAATGTGGGGACCGTTGAACGCTAAAATGTGCTTCCTGGGAATTTAATGGGGTATACGAAAAAAATTATTCAATGTCTGGTTTGCTCGGTGCCAGGCATGATCACAGTAAGTCAGACCTAAACATTTCTTCACTGGGCGTGTGCAAGATAACGGAATGGCCGATTGGTGAACATAGGTAGTAATACCAAAAAATTATTCAAACGAGAAATGTGTCTCACGGTGCTTTGTATGGCAGACACGATGCAGGAGCTAGTTTTCCAGATCACACCAAAGTCTTGTATCGGCTGTTGGCAGTGCAGATTTGGCTGTCAGCAGGCGTAGATTACGGGTGGATCTTCATCTTTGCGAGTCGGCAGTGTGTGGCGGCGATTGAATGGCCTGTTCCCTTTCTGTAGGCCGAGAGGAATTAGTGTTCATGAGGCTAGTGCGTTCACCTTCCAGGTAGTTGCGTCATAAGGGTTCGGCTCTCTCATCGGCGTGAAGTTTTGCATGTGACCGGATTACAGAGGCGGTACTCTAGGATTGAAATTTTAACCAGCTGACGATGACCATGAGAATGACTCGTTCGTAGCAGAGTCTAGATTCAGATTAGCATTGGAATGAAACTGAAAAGAGCAACATCAGGTGAGAGTCGAAAGAATGGCTTCAGAAATGGAAAAAAGTCGCATGCTTGTGACAATAAGCATCAACCTGTTGTGAAATCAGGTTAACACTAGAATAGGAATCAGAGAAACATGGGTGGAGTAGACAAGTCATGATGGGTTCAGATCAGCAGGTCAAGTCCTGAGTACCAATTCTTGCTATGAAGTCACAACACGAGTCTCTTGAAAGATTAATCACGGATTCTTGCTTCTCATTCTGACGGAAAGGAAGGTCCCTTCACTCTCCAGCTCGTTGGTTTTCATCCGGATCTCCACTCTCCTTTACTTAAAGAGCACTGAGAATGTGTCGCTACATCTTATCATTAGCTGACGATATATCATAGCCAGCCAATAAACGATTACTCGTGTGCAGTTTTCCTCTTCTTGACTCCGCTTTCCAGGATGACAACTTTCCGATGTTGTGAACGGGCTTTCATGTCTACGCGTCCAGCAAGCTTTCTCACGGTCTTGTCCCGCAGGATAGCGTCTCGCTGCTTGTCGCAAACAACCTAACTCCTCGAGGAGTCTTCAGGTGGATTCAGGGTAATCGCACACCGGCAAGAAGGTTAGCCCCACCGTTCCGTTTCTGACAGAGTCGCAGGTTTAGCGGAAGAATGCGTTTTATTAACGTAGAAAGCCGTTTGGCGACGAATCCTTTCAGTCACTCATAAGCCTGTCACAGCAAGGTCTTTGCAGTAGGAAACAGTACTCTCGGCACGTCCGCGCTGCTCGCGTTTTGAGGAAGGTTTCCGGCATACCACCAAACAAGGGCTCAGCGATTCCTTATGTTTTTAAGGCCCATCCATCTCAGTCACATGCTGTCTGCTTTACTTTGACATTCCCTACACAATATTGTTAGCAGGAGTCATATGTGAATTTGATTATGCTAAACTGGGACATGTTGAGGGACGTTCCTAGGAAAGAACACAGATTTAAGTGACAGTGTGGAAATAGAGTTCGTTCCTCTAACAAATCACTACAATGCTTGATAGAATTTTCACGTGGTGTATGACTGTCCCTCGCTCCCGGCTACTTGACTGAGGTTATACTTCTTTCGGTGACTTGTAGCGGGCGACGCGGCGGAGCCTAAGTGAAGCTTTGATTCAATCATCAGAAGCAAAGAAACGCTTCACACTCATTACTTACTTCGTAGTTTTTGAGAGACGCTGTCGAGCAAGAGGAAATAGCCTACATTTGCTTTTCATGAAGGAAATCTCGAGTTTATACACCAATCTTGAAGTTCGGTTTTATGACACTGCCGTGGAAAACGCGGAAGTTCTCGGTGGTTTTTTTGCTGTGATGGAAGTCAGCCTCTCATTGAGGCAAGGCACCTGAGACCGCGCGGCTGCCCCGCACGGCAAAAGTGATAAACACTTGATGAAGCTGACTACCCCACTTTACCAAATTCATTTGTTCATTAAGCCATCTTGCATACTCCCACCTTTCCGTAAACAAAAGGAATCACTCAACAGTAAAGGACCTGTAGGATTCTACAAGCGTGGCGATTCTATGGAGCCCATGACTTTCCGTCCAAAGAAAATAAATCTACCCAGAAAAGAACATATTCGCGTTTGAAGGTCTGTTCACATGTATTATGCTACACGCCAGTGAACCGACTACATCGCAAAAGTAATGGAGCAGTTATAGAGGCCACTGTCTCAGCATGACCTTTCACACACATTAATTTTGTCGCTTATGTCGGAAGAGGCATCATATCTTTTTGAATATGTGTACTGGAATATAAAGACCTTACAAAAACTACCCACTTTTTCAGAATTAAGTTTTACTCTGCCGCGGAGTGTGTGTTGATTTGAAACCTCGTGTCAGATTAAAATGCTGCATCGAACCGGGGGACTCGAAACTCAGACATTTGCATTTCGCTGATAAGTGCTCTATTGCCACAGCTGTCTAAGCACGGTCTACGAGCTCACACTCTCGATATGTCTCCCAGTTTGTATTAATCTAAGATCATCCTTTAAAACAAGCAGTTAACAATAACAGTTAATAAACTTACTTGTCTGAAACACAAAACCTTCTCTCAACGCTACTTTAGCATAGCGGATAGTTAGAAAGTTGGAACTTCCACAATGAAATAACGCACTTCGTAGACTGCGGTGGGAACAACTGCTGAGGTCATCGGTCCCTAGGCTTACTACCTATTTAATCTAACTTAAACTAACTTACGCTAAGGACAATACACACACCCATGCCCGAGCGAGGACTCGAACCTCCGACGGGGGTAGCCGCGCGAACCATGGCAAGGCACCTGAGACCGCGCGGCTACCCCGCACGGCAAACGTATTATTAATACATCTCGGAAACACATGGACATTCTTCTGCCACTTCAGAAAGCACTGCGCGTTCTCGTCATTGTACAAAGGCGATATCTGTGTCGACGGCATGTTGGTATTCCATATAATTTTGCGTCTTAACATCGGCGTCCGCCCCGATAGCTGAGTGGTCAGCGTGATGGATTGTCGTCCTACGGGCCCGGGCTCGATTCCCGGCTGGGTCGGGGATTTTCTCCGCTCAGGGACTGGGTGTTGTGTTGTCTTCATCATCATTTCATCCCCATCCGGAGCGCAGGTCGCCTTATGTGGCATCGAATGTAATAATACCTGCGCCAAGGCGGCCGGATCTTGCCCGCAAGGGACCTTCCGCCAATGACGCCAAACGCTTATTTCCATTTCATCTTAACATAGGCGACAAAGTTTACTGTGGTGACTGATAAATCCTACATGGGATCGGTAGTAAGATGTGTTTATTCTTCGATATCATATCGACATAAGTGAACTTCAGATGTCTGTAAGTCCGCCTTGTTTTATGAAGTCAGCATTATACGCCTCTGTTTTCATATTTCCATTTCAGTGATCTAACCTAAAATGTGGTACTTCTTCTTAAATCTGTGGCGAATGCCTGTTTATCTGTTTTTAATAATCTCCACTTTCACCGTAGTTTATTTTCTAACTTCCACATGTTGTCTAGAGTTTTTATAGGTAAGAGTTTTTTCCGTTCTTTATTCCGTGTTTTCGGTTGACTCGTCATGATCGTCAAAGAATCGTGTCCTGGAGTAATTTTTAGGATAAAACTTCTGTTACGAACTATTCTTTTTGGTTGTCAGCATCCATTACGCAACCCCGAGGCGTCACGACAGTTTTCAGCTGACCTTGCTGTCACTCACTATTCTTTCCTTTGATATATTCGGAAAACGGATGTTGCACTTTATCCTACTTCCCGTTGGACATTCATTTGGTTCATGCATGGCGGTTTTTATACCTTCATTAAATGAGGATGTCGTTGTTTTGCGCGTTAAGTTATTCGTATTTGCAGAGAATTTCACTTCGAGTTCAAGGTATTACTTTCACTTTATCATGCCTGTAATACACACATTTAGCTGTTTACTCGCGTAAGTCAGTCTACATGACTTTAATCAGTATAAGGCCGAGAGCGGGGTTTTGTGTGCTAGTTTGGCACGGATGGACATACCATTTTCAAATGGTTCGTAGACCCTTCGAGTAGCGTAGACGCGCGGCTGGTCGTCATATACATATTACCAGGTCTTAATAATTTCACTTGCCCATCTCCGTAGTCGATGTCCCTAACGTATGCTAATGAAGTCGCCCTCGACTCAGAGGTAAGCCGGTTCAAATCTTGGTGTTGAGAAATTGTCACTAACCAGGATTTGGTCGGAAAGGGAGTAGACGTGGTGGCGCCAATGTGGTAGCCTCTGGCAGTGTCTCATGAAGTGAGGGCATGTAACACTGTTGATAGTGATACGTCGAATGAGGACGTTAAGTTTGATGGTCCTCCTGGTGCTGTTAGAGAGAAGTAAGCTATATGCCGGCACAGGGTTTCATCCTCTCCCCCAACTTCATCCATAAAAACATTTTACAAGCACACATCACAGACATCCATACGACACAGATACGCAGTTGACACTCCATAACAGGCCGGAGGAAAGCAACGGTAAAGCACCTCCAACAGGACTTTGCCACGAGCGGCGATGCAGTATTCTAGCATCTCCTCGACCTCACTCATTTCCTAAATATGGGAACAATTTGACTTTTGAATACTTTTAATTAAAAACAAGACGGGAGACGTTTCTTTAAATAATTTTTTACCCCTTTTTTCTTAAATATTTGCAACACCGTGCTGTAACCGGTGTTTTTAGAATGTGGTCTGCTGTTATCTGGAAAATGATACTGAACCCTCTCACTCTCTGCTCCGTCTACAGACCCAGAACTGCACCTTGCTGATCTCGCTGTTCGTGTGTATTATATATGGATCTCTCTCAAGTTTATTCGTGACGCGTAGGCTAGTTTCGTTGTTACTGCACTTCCACAGCGACGGCTGCGGATTCGTACTACAACCATAGTACTTCATTATTTTGTAGGCCAGACATCAATATATTTAGTCGGCAGGTGCACTGCGGGAGCTGGTAAAATTATCCTCCCTAGGCGTCGCCCACAGAGGGACTAAAGTTTTTATGGCTATCCGAGCAGGTCTCCAAACTGACCTTAGCATTCCACGTCACTTTCATTTTTCTCCTTTTTTCGGGAAACCTGTCAGAGATTCTTCCTTAGGGAACAACACCAGTGACGGAATGAGTACGATGGAAGGTCGAGCCAGTCAGTCAGTGCGGATATGCATCAATATAATATAATACACTGTTATGGATTAAATGAAATCAGTGAAATTGAATGACCTGAGATGATATCGCTGAAATATCCCTTGGTTTCGTTCATTTTATTTCAGTGAATTTTATTTAATTCGTGCACATCCCTATGACAATGTAACCCACCGTTCTAAATCATACCTGTTCCTCTAATGATTTTATTTCTGAAAGGAGAACCTCTAGTTGTTTGTCCGGAATAATGTGAGGAAAATACAAGTAACATCGAATATTGAGATCGTTTTTTGACCTATGCGTAGAAAATCTATCTATTTGAGACAACTGCTCTTGATGAATACAAATCACAGTTCTGGCTAAAATTTTTGTTACTCAAGACATAGTGAAGCAATATTACGTGACGATGGGACGTCAACCACCTACTACATTAAGCAGGAGCTGTCAAATAGAACCTGTGTGTTAACTATTCTTTCAGACATGCCACACAACCCCGCGACCAGTTGTCTTGTGACAGCCAGAGTGAGAGCACCAGCAGCAGCGAGTACTGTTTGTATAAAGCGTTTATTTTGCATTTTGTTTACGACCTTCCACTAAGGAAGGGATTCTATTTGTGTTTATCTGCTCTGCATAGTAACTAACAGTTCTTGATAAAACTTTACGTAGTTTTCGTGTTAGATTTCTTAGTGTTTTCTTGATCGTTTAGAACAGAAAGCGCCCTAAAACCGTCTTTTGTTTGTTTCGCGGCCGTTAGCCACTAGTCACTTGAATCAGCAGTTGTCTTGTGACAGCCAGAGCGAGAGCACCAGCAGCAGCGAGTACTGTTTGTATAAAGCGTTTATTTTGCATTTTGTTTACGACCTTCCACTAAGGAAGGGATTCTATTTGTGTTTCTCTGCTCTGCATAGTAACTAACAGTTCTTGATAAAACTTTACGTAATTTTTGGTGTTAGATTTCTTAGTGTTTTCTTGATCGTTTAGAACAGAAAGCGCCCTAAAACCGTCTTTTGTTTGTTTCGCGGCCGTTAGCCACTAGTCACTTGAATCAGCAGTTGTCTTGTGACAGCCAGAGCGAGAGCACCAGCAGCAGCGAGTACTGTTTGTATAAAGCGTTTATTTTGCATTTTGTTTACGACCTTCCACTAAGGAAGGGATTCTATTTGTGTTTATCTGCTCTGCATAGTAACTAACAGTTCTTGATAAAACTTTACGTAGTTTTCGTGTTAGATTTCTTAGTGTTTTCTTGATCGTTTAGAACAGAAAGCGCCCTAAAACCGTCTTTTGTTTGTTTCGCGGCCGTTAGCCACTAGTCACTTGAATCAGCAGTTGTCTTGTGACAGCCAGAGCGAGAGCACCAGCAGCAGCGAGTACTGTTTGTATAAAGCGTTTTTGTACTTATTTGCTGCGCTTAGCTTTTAAATAGTTTTTCTGGGAAAACCTAGCGTAGTTTTCGCGTCTCGTATTTCAGTGAGTGTTTCTTGATTATCAGAGTAGCTCATCAGAAGATTATCTTGGGAATTTGTCACCGTATAGAGTAGGGTAAACATAGTCATGTGTAGGGACTGTGGTTGTTGTGAGCGGACGCAAGGAGAATTGGCCACTCTTCGGGGGCAGGTGGAGGCTTTGTTTGTTAGGCTCATCGAGCTCGAGGCGCAGGCGTCGGCTCGTAGTGGCGTTGGGGCAACTGTGGTGAGACCTATGCCTACTTCGGTGGCCTTGGAATCACATGGAACCCCTGATGTCTCTGCGTCTTCAGGCAGTGAGCATCTTACCGGTCAGCCATCACTCCAGGGTGAATGGCGGACAGTGGTGGGCTCGCGCGTGCCTGGCCGAAAGGCGAAGGTGGGATCTGGCCGCGTGGCAGCTGCCTTACCCCTTTCCAACAGGTACGGGGTGCTTCCTAGTGGTGATGACATCGTTTCCGAGCCACCACAGGGTGCCTCGCCTGTTGGGCCAGTGGCCGATTCTCCGGCAAGGTCCCGACAGTCACAGAGGGCGGGCCTATTAGTTATAGGGAGCTCCAACGTTAGGCGGGTTATGGAGCCCCTCAGGAAAATAGCGGGTAGGTCGGGGAAGAATGCCAGTGTGCACTCGGTGTGCTTGCCGGGGGGTCTCGTCCGTAATGTGGAGGAGGCCCTTCCGGCAGCTATTGAACGCACTGGGTGTGACCGGCTGCAGATAGTAGCACATGTCGGAACGAATGACGCCTGCCGCTTGGGTTGTGAGGCCATCCTTGGTTCCTTCCGGCGGCTGGCTGATTTGGTGAAGACAACCAGCATCGCACGCGGAGTGCAAGCTGAGCTTAATATCTGCAGCATAGTGCCCAGAGTCGATCGCGGTCCTCTGGTTTGGAGCCGTGTGGAGGGTCTAAACCAGAGGCTCAGACGACTCTGCGACTATAATGGTTGCAAATTCATCGACCTCCGTTATTGGGTGGAGAACTGTAGGGCCCCCCTAGACAGGTCAGGCGTGCACTACACACCGGAAGCAGCTACTAGGGCGCAGAGTACGTGTGGCGTGCACACGGGGGTTTTTTAGGTTAGAGGGACCCCCCCTTGGGCGAAACGATAAAATACCTGACAGCTTACCAGAGAGGACATTATCATCGTTGATAAAGAACGTCCGTCCTCAGAGACCAAAAACAGGAAAAGTTAACGTAATATTGGTAAACTGCAGGAGTATCCAGGGCAAGGTTCCTGAATTAGTATCTCTTATTGAAGGAAATAGTGCGCATATAGTATTAGGAACGGAAAGTTGGTTAAAACCGGAAGTGAACAGTAACGAAATCCTAGACACAGAATGGAATATATACCGCAAGGATAGGATAAACGCCAATGGTGGAGGAGTATTTATAGCAGTAAAGAATTCAATAATATCCAGTGAAGTTATTAGCGAATGCGAATGTGAAATAATCTGGGTTAAGTTAAGTATCAAAGGTGGGTCAGATATGATAGTCGGATGCTTCTAATAGACCACCTGCATCAGCAACCGTAGTAGTTGAGCGCCTCAGAGAGAACCTGCAGAACGTCGTGAAGAAGTTTCGTGATCATACTATTGTAATAGGGGGAGACTTCAATCTACCAGGTATAGAATGGGATAGTCACACAATCAGAACTGGAGCCAGGGACAGAGACTCTTGTGACATTATCCTGACTGCCTTGTCCGAGAATTACTTCGAGCAGATAGTTAGAGAACCAACTCGTGAAGCTAACGTTTTAGACCTCATAGCAACAAATAGACCGGAACTTTTCGACTCCGTGAATGTAGAAGAGGGTATCAGTGATCATAAGTCAGTGGTTGCATCAATGACTACAAGTGTAATAAGAAATGCCAAGAAAGGAAGGAAAATATATTTGCTTAACAAGAGTGATAGGGCACAAATCGCAGAATATCTGAGTGACCACCATCAAACGTTCATTTCTGAGGAAGAGGATGTGGAACAAAAATGGAAAAAATTCAGAAACATCGTCCAGTACGCCTTAGATAAGTTTGTACCGACTAAGGTCCAAAGCGAGGGGAAAGATCCACCGTGGTATAACAATCATGTACGAAAGGTACTACGGAAACAAAGAAAGCTTCATCATAGGTTTAAGAGTAGTCGAATCATAGCTGATAAGGAAAAGCTGAACGAAGCGAAAAAGAGCGTAAAGAGAGCAATGAGAGAAGCATTCAACGAATTCGAACATAAAACATTGGCAAACAATCTAAACAAGAACCCTAAAAAGTTTTGGTCATATGTAAAATCGGTAAGCGGATCTAAATCCCCTATTAAGTCACTCGTTGACCACGATGGCACCGAAACAGAGGACGACCGAAGAAAGGCAGAAATACTGAATTCAGTGTTCCGAAACTGTTTCACTGCGGAAAATCGTAACACGGTCCCTGACTTCAGCCGTCGCACGGACGCCAAAATGGAAAATATTGAAATAAACGATATCGGAATTGAAAAACAACTGCTATCACTTAGTAGCGGAAAAGCATCCGGACCAGACGAGATACCCTTAAGATTCTACAGTGATTATGCTAAAGAACTTGCCCCCTTTCTATCAGCAATTTATCGTAGATCGCTGGAAGAACGTAAAGTACCTAGCGACTGGAAGAAAGCGCAGGTCGTTCCCATTTTCAAGAAGGGTCATAAATCAGATGCGAATAATTATAGGCCTATTTCGCTTACGTCAATCTGTTGTAGAATAATGGAACATGTTTTGTGTTCTCGTATTATGACGTTCTTAGATAATACAAATCTCCTTCATCATAACCAACATGGATTCCGCAAACAGAGATCATGTGAAACTCAGCTCGCCCTATTTGCCCAAGAAATTCACAGTGCCGTAGACACTGGCGAGCAGATTGATGCCGTATTCCTGGACTTCAGGAAGGCATTTGATACGGTTCCGCACTTACGTTTAGTGAAAAAAATACGAGCTTACGGAATATCGGACCAGGTTTGTGATTGGATTCAGGATTTCCTAGAAGAAAGAACACAACATGTCATTCTTAACGGTTCAAAATCTGCAGATGTAGAGGTAATTTCGGGAGTACCGCAGGGAAGCGTGATAGGACCTTTATTGTTTACAATATACATAAATGACTTAGTTGACAACATCGGTAGCTCCGTGAGGCTATTTGCAGATGACACGGTTGTCTACAAGAAAGTAGCAACATCAGAAGACTCGTACGTACTCCAGGAGGACCTGCAGAGGATTAATGCATGGTGCGACAGCTGGCAGCTTTCCCTAAACGTAGATAAATGTAATATAATGCGCATACATAGGGGCAGAAATCCATTCCAGTACGATTATGCCATAGGTGGTAAATCATTGGAAGCGGTAACGACCGTAAAATACTTAGGAGTTACTATCCGGAGCGATCTGAAGTGGAATGATCACATAAAACAAATAGTGGGAAAAGCAGGCGCCAGGTTGAGATTCATAGGAAGAATTCTAAGAAAATGTGACTCATCGACGAAAGAAGTAGCGTACAAAACGCTTGTTCGTCCGATTCTTGAGTATTGCTCATCAGTATGGGACCCTTAACAGGTTGGATTAATAGAAGAGATAGACATTATCCAGCGAAAAGCAGCGCGATTCGTCATGGGGACATTTAGTCAGCGCGAGAGCGTTACGGAGATGCTGAACAAGCTCCAGTGGCGGACACTTCAAGAAAGGCGTTACGCAATACGGAGAGGTTTATTATCGAAATTACGAGAGAGCACATTCCAGGAAGAGATGGGCAACATATTACTACCTCCCACATATATCTCGCGTAATGATCACAACGAAAAGATCCGAGAAATTAGAGCAAATACGGAGACTTACAAGCAGTCGTTCTTCCCACGCACAATTCGTGAATGGAACAGGGAAGGGGGGATCAGATAGTGGTACAATAAGTACCCTCCGCCACACACCGTAAGGTGGCTCGCGGAGTATAGATGTAGACCAGTACGGTAGCAGGTTCGAATCCTGCCTCGGGCACGCGTGGGAACCATACACACAAATTTGAAGTATGAACCGTGATACGTTTATCGTCAGCTTTTCGTCTAAATTGCTCACAGGGCCACTTTCTGAAAAACATGTTTTCCTTCTGGGACAAAAAATGGTTCAAATATCTCTGAACACTACGGGACTTAACTTCTGAGGTCATCAGTCGCCTAGAACTTAGAACTACTTAAACCTAACTAACCTAAGGACATCATACACATCCATGCCCGAGGCAGGATTCGAACCTGCGACCGTAGCGGTCACGCGGTTCCTGACTGTAGCGCCTAGAACCGCTGGGCCACCCCGGCCGGCCTTCTGGGACATACTTATAATATTCAATCCGTTTACAGACGCTAGATTTCAGTACCCACTAACTGCCTTCAAAAAAGTTTAAGAAGTGGAAATACATATTGTCCTTACTGAAACAAAGTAGCATGTTACTGCAGCAGCGTAATCCAAATTAATGAGAAACATTTCTTCTTTAACTTTGACTAAGAAGGTCGAGGACCTCTGGAGGGAGTGAGCTCCAGAACTGTAAGAAGCGCCATAGTCTATCAGATTTTGTACTATGAATGAAACTGTTAGAGGTGCACCGAATTTACACTGTCTACTAAGAGATACTTTCGGTTGAGCCTACCTACTTGCTGCTTTCTTCAGTCCTATGTCACATACTTATTTGACCAAGTCAATTTAATAGAGTGAACATTAGATACCTTGTGAATAGATGGAATTGAGGTTCAGCTCATCACATGGTTAACTTCACCTATGAAACGCCAAGTAAGCAATAACTTTCTACGGAACCGAAATTAAGGTGCAAATATTCACTAATGAGGTCTGACGTTATTAGGTTCCCGATATTACTTGACACTGTCGCGGACCGAGAATAAGGCCGTAGGAAGCGGAGTGATGGAACGAGGAAAGCAGTGAGGTGAAACTGCGGCGCAGACAAGGCGCGCCTTGCGAACGTATTCGGTCGCGACGCGAAGAGTTGGTCGCGTCACAGCCGCCAGCATATCGCACGCAATTCGATTTACGTCGCTCGGACGCACTAAATGTAATTGCGATGAGCTGCGTCCCCTCGCTGGCCTACTGAAATTATTGCTAAACGCGTTTACCGCTACACTGGTCGGCGCTGTCACATTTTTACTGCGTCGTTTCGGTTTCTGTATTCAAGGGCGATTGCTGTTTTCCGTCAGCCTTGGGAAAAAAAATAAAATAAAAAATAAAAAAATTACATTTTGACTTGGGAACAGAGCATATCACTTCAAGATTCCGATCGAACTAAGTCTTAATAACTGTGAAGATGTTGCTGTTGTAAGTTGTACGAAATAATGTACTGCAAAACAATAAAGATAGAAGGAACTTTAGATTACATTCGCGTTCATCTATATACATGCACGTATCTACCTCTACATCTATATCCACACTCCACAAGCAGCCGTATGGTGCACGGCAGAGGGTGCCTTGTATCACTTCCTTTCCTATTCCACTCGCAAACGGAGCGAGGGCAAAACAACAGTCGAAATGGCTCCGGACGAGCCACAATTTCTCTTACCCTTCCTTCGCAGTCCTTAAGGATCCATTCTCCTCAGTCAGCCTATAATGTAAGCGGTTTTTACGATTCTTTGGAAAAACTAATGAAGCAATCAACGTAAATCTTTTTGAACATTATTTCCTCTTTTCTGCTTTTTTAAGAAATTCTATCATCATTTTGCCCCCCATCTGAGGACTTAAACTTGCTCTGTACACAATGAGGCGTGTCCATGACGGAACTCCTGAAGTCTGCAGATCTTATTTCAAATAAAAAACAAACGATTTTTGTTAATCTGTACATGGAGTAAGAGCACAGTTATTCGAAATTTGACAAAATAGTAAAATGGCGAACGTTTGAAACAAAGATGTAATTTTGTCGTGTGTTTTTGGTCATGTTTTTTGAGATAAGTAATGAATAAATTAAAATGAAAAAGGTCCTATTACTCCTTGCGGACATGTCCGAGGAGTAATTCAGCCATATTTCAGAAACATATCTTCATTAGTTTGTCCGCCAGCCATTTCGTCTGCTTAAAATACAGTGTATTTCAACCTGACGCAATGGATTGTCAAATTAAAACGAAAAAATTCTGTAATTACTCAGTGCAGAGTGTACTATACATTTAGAAAATTATTTTTTTGATTTCAGATAAGATTTGCAGACTGCAAGAGTTCCCTCATGAACACACCTCGTTTTGGACAGCGGAACTTTAATTCTTCGGATGGTGGGCTTAATGATGACTGCATGTCATTAAAAAAGCCAGAAAATATCGTCTAAGAATCAATAAATAATGTAAAAAAGGGTTTATGTTGATTGCTTCATTAGTTTTTCTAAAAATATCGTAAAAATCATTTATTTTCGTAGGCTGACTGAGGAGAATGTACCCTTAAGCGATACGTATGTTGACGGCAGTAGAATCTTCCTGAAGACAGCTGCAAACGAAAAGAACGTCTCTTCCTGCAGGGATTCCCATTTGAGTTCACGAAGCTTCTCCGTAATACTCACATGTTGATAAAATGTACAGGTAACACAATTTTTAATGCATAATTCGAATTCCTCGCAATGTACAAAAAATCAGTGCAGATCGCAGATGGTGTTTATTTTTGTGGTATGGTAACCGGTTTCATTCGTACATAGACAATCTGCAGAACAGACCTGGTGGCATGTGGAGTCAGTGCGCGAAACCGTTGTAAGTGCAAGAAGCACCTGTTGTCAACTGCTATGTTCGACTGAAAGCGATTCCCATACTATAAAAATGAACACCCTTGTACACTGATCGTTTTCGTTACATTCTCGGTAACGGATCAGGCAGTACTTCTTTGAATTGCTTCGGCGTTTTGCTACAGTTACACCTAGTGGGGATCTACGAGACTGGAGCAGTACTCAGGAATGGGTCGCACCAGTGTTATGTACTCGATCTACTTTATGGATGAGCTAGACATTCATAAAACTCTCCCGAAAACCGAACACGACGACTCGCCTTTCCCACTATCGTCCCTACGAGTTCGTTCCATTTCATATCGCTTTGCTGCGTTACGCCTAGACATTTAATCGATGTGACTGAGTCAAGCAGCATACCAATAGTACTGTATCCGAATAACACAGGTTTGTTTTTAATACTCACCTATAGTAACTTACATTTTTCTACGTTTAGAGGAAGCTGCCACTCACCACATTAAATAGAAACACTGCATAAGTCTTTTGTGAATGGAAACATGGTCCAAGTAAGCCCCATTATTTTTTTTTATTGTCCATGCGATTAGCCAGTTTCGTGCTTGAAAATGACCAAAGGTCGAAATTGACCAGTCGCATAGGTAATAAAAAGATAATGTAGCCAACGTGGATCATATTTTCAGTCACACGTTGAGGCTGTGGATCCCCACGAAAATAAAACTTTAAACTGTGTAGGTCATCGTGTACCTACAATCACCCGAAGACCATACTTCTCCGTGTACTACAACGTCGTCAGCGAACAGTCACAGGTTGCTGCTCACCCGTCTGTCAGTTCATTTGTATTGATAGAGAGCAAGAGCGGTCCAGTTACACTTCTCTGTGGTACGCCTGACGAGATCCTTGTCTCTGATGAACACTCACCGTCTTGGACAAAGTACAGGGTTCTATTACTTAAAAAAAGTCGTCGAGCCTCTCACTCACGTGGGAAGCTATTCCTCATGCTCGGACCTTCTTTAACAATGAAAAATGGGCAGCATGTCAAAGGTTTCCTGAAATCTATGAAAATGGAATCTGCCTATTGCGCTTCATCCATGGTTCACAGGAATCATGTGAGGAAAGGCCAATCTGAGTTTCCCACGAGCGGTGCTTTTTAAATCCGTTCTGATTTGTCGACAGAAGTTTTTCTGTCTCAAGGAAAATTATTATATTCGAACTTAGAATATACTCAAGAATTTTGCAGCCAACCGATGTTAAAGATATTAGTCTGTATGTTCAAATGTGTGTGAAATCTTATGGGACTTAACTGATGACCTTATCAGTCCCTAAGCTTACACACTACTTGTGGTTCAACAACAAAGTTAGGAAACTACTTCGAACGCAAGGAGAGCTTCACTGCATGTTTAAACGCGGCCAAAACCTCTCAGACAGAAGCTAAACGATGTCAAAGTTAAGATAAGGAGGGATATGAGTGAAGCGTTCAGTGAATTCGAAAGTAAAATTTTATGTACCGACTTGACAGAAAATCCTAGGAAGTTCTGGTCTTACGTTAAATCAGTAAGTGGCTCGAAACAGCATATCCAGACACTTTGGGATGATGATGGCATTGAAACAGAGGATGACACGCATAAAGCTGAAATACTAAATACCTTTTTCCAAAGCTTTTTCACAGAGGAAGACCGCACTGCAGTTCCTTCTCTAAATCCTCGCACAAACGAAAAAATGGCTGACATCGAAATAAGTGTCCAAGGAATAGAAAAGCAACTGAAATCACTCAGCAGAGGAAAGTCCACTGGACCTGACGGGATACCAATTCGATTCTACACAGAGTACGCGAAAGAACTTGCCCCCCTTCTAACAGCCGTGTACCGCAAGTCTCTAGAGGAACGGAAGGTTGCAAATGATTGGAAAAGAGCACAGGTAGTCCCAGTCTTCAAGAAGGGTCGTCGAGCAGATGCGCAAAACTATAGACCTATATCTATGACGTCGATCTGTTGTAGAATTTTAGAACGTTTTTGCTCACGTATCATGTCATTTCTGGAAATCCAGAATCTACTCTGTAGGAATCAACATGGATTCCGGAAACAGCGATCGTGTACGACTCAACTCGCTTTATTTGTTCATGAGACCCAGAAAATATTAGATACAGGCTCCCAGGTAGATGCTATTTTTCTTGACTTCCGGAAGGCGTTCGATACAGTTCCGCACTGTCGCCTGATAAACAAAGTAAGAGCCTACGGAATATCAGACCAGCTGTGTGGCTGGATTGAAGAGTTTTTAGCAAACAGAACACAGCATGTTGTTCTCAATGGAGAGACGTCTACAGACGTTAAAGTAACCTTCGGCGTGCCACAGGGGAGTGTTATGGGACCATTGATTTTCACACTATATATAAATGACCTAGTAGATAGAGTCGAAAGTTCCATGCGGCTTTTCGCGGATGATGCTGTAGTATACAGAGAAGTTGCAGCATTAGAAAATTGCAGTGAAATGCAGGAAGATCTGCAGCGGATAGGCACTTGGTGCAGGGAGTGGCAACTGACCCTTAGCATAGACAAATGTAATGTATTGCAAATACATAGAAAGAAGGATCCTTTATTGTATGATTATATGATAGCGGAACAAACACTGGTAGCAGTTACTTCTGTAAGATATATGGGAGTATGCGGGCGGAACGATTTGAAGTGGAATGATCATATAAAATTAATTGTTGGTAAGGCGGGTGCCAGGTTGAGATTCAGGTCGGGTTGACAGAGGAGATAGAGAAGATCCAAAGAAGAGCGGCACGTTTTGTCACAGGGTTATTTGGTAAGCGTGATAGCGTTACGTAGATGTTTAGCAAACTCAAGTGGCAGACTCTGCAAGAGAGGCGCTCTGCGTCGCGGTGTAGCTTGCTGTCCAGGTTTCGAGAGGGTGCGTTTCTGGATGAGGTATCGAATATATTGCTTTCCCCTACTTATACCTCCCGAGGAGATCACGAATGTAAGATTAGAGAGATTCGAGCGCGCGCGGTGGCTTTCCGGCAGTCGTTCTTCCCGCGAACCATACGCGACTGGAACAGGAAAGGGAGGTAATGACAGTGGCACGTAAAGTGCCCTACGTCACACACCGTTGGGTGGCTTGCGGAGTATAGATGTAGATGTAGATCCTAAGGATAAATACACACACCCATGCCCGAGGGAGATCTCGAACCTCCGCCGGGACCAGCCGCACAGTCCACGACTGCAGCGACTCAGACCGCTCGGTTAATTCCACGCGGCATTAGTCTGTAATTTTGAGGTTCTATTCCTTACGCTACTTATTTATTGGGGTCACCTGCACTTGTTCCAATTGCTTAGGACTTTACGCTATGCGAGATATTCGTGATAAATGGAAGTAAAGTTAGGGTCAGTGTCATCTAGTACTCTCTCCAAAACCGAACTGAGAGCCCAGACGATTTTGTCCTATTATTAGGCAAGGACCTGCATCAGTCTACTTGTCAGCGGTTTCACAGTAAAGCCACGAGCTCACGAGGCCCATCGATTCATGTTAGGTTGCCGCGGGACTACACTCGCCGTCAATTCATCGTGATTAGTTTCCTGTGGTTCCTTAAATGCTACCACCAGAAAGCTATGACAGTTTGTTCAGCAAGGAGAGGGCCAGTTTGATCTTTTAAGCTTGTCAAATGCGCTAGTGTACTCTCTTTGATAGTCTCAACGTTTACTTAATACTCTCTCCATTCTTCTTTAGAATACTATTTTTGCCGAGAACTATTCTTGCAGTCCTACAGGCGCCGGCACGAAGTATTTAAAAGCTTATGTTTACTGTGAAGAACGACATCTGAACATACTCGTTCGCGAGAGCGAACCACAAAACGCAGCAAGTGAATATATAAGTAAGAACAGTTGATAGCGAACAGATAATAAAAATAGATTACGAAACATTTCTACCTAAATCATTTCTTTCTCTGATGTCGCACATCTTGGCACAGAAGTGAACTGTCTGAAACAGTATCCACTATTCACTATTCATCCCTGAACCACTATTTCCACTTTGAACTCCTTAAGTGCAAGAGGCAGTAACTCTTTCTTAAGTTTATCCGTTAGCTGTTACCTGCAAGATTAGACGAAATTTAGTGTTTCAGCAGCGGTGTAAAATGTCATGTTGGTTTGCACGATCAGTTTCCAGATCAAGACATTTAGTCTGAAATGCTTAGAGATTTTGTTTTTGTCTCTTTTGGAGTAATAGCCACCATACGAACATCATGTCTGTACTGGAACTAGATCACGAGCTGAAATTGACAGTATTTTAATTTCGTCTGACCTATGCCGCTACTCCAGAACTTACGCTTGAAATTATGAATTACGTGCGACACATGCACAAGCTATCATGCAGCAATACGCAGTGGTGCAATGCGAGATTTGCACGCGCCCTATCCATCGTTGAAGCAGCACGATGTTAAGAAATGCTTTTACCGACAGACGTCAGCACAGCGGTGTTCCGTTCCGTTGAAAAATGAAAGTTTCGGTATCTTCTCGCACTTGTGGAAAAAGTCATATCTGCGACATATCATGGTGCGTGATTCCTGTAACCGTCCTTTCCCCGAAAGAGAGCGGGCCGTAAATTTTATCTCGGCGCAAAGCACAAGAAGCTTTGTAGAGTCTCTCTCGTGCTCGACTGTGGTACATCGCTATTGTGTTACTCATATCTTTACGTTGTGGGGATCCATTTTATAACTTAAATGCAGCCTAACGTTATCACTGAACACTATACATGAAACTAAACTGATATCTTCGATCTGCACACCCAGAATGCGTTCACAAAATATACACCTTGCTGTTTATCATGAAGAGCTTGTAGTAACTAAATTCTTTATAGTTTGAAACATAAACGCCATCATCGAGTGATCTGAGCAGTAGGAAGAATCACGCTACTCAGATTTAACTGAATTGCACATGTCAAGACGGAGAACGCTAACCGTCTTTTCTCACTTTTTTATCTCTATTAGACTCGACCTACAATGGGTAATGAACGACCGTGCAGGTTGCACTGCACCAGGGAGGCACCTAGCGGCAACGACATTGACCTGTAACTTCCACCTGGTTTAAAGGCAGTCTTTAGTTTCTCATGCCTAAGTAGAAACGTACCTTAAGCTCCTGTATTCATTCGTTTAGATGCTATAGTCTACGAAACACATTGTAAGAGAGTGCGCTGAAAAGTAATGCCTCCGAATTTCTTATGTGAAAACTCTCAAAGATTTTTAATTAAAAACATTATTAACATTCTAGTACTTTATTATTCATGTGTACATATTTATTTCTCAACATAGTCGCTCTTGAAAAGATCACATTTCTATCAGTGAAAGATCAGCTTATTGATACCATCACTGTAGAATGTTCGACTTCCTTGACGGGGCCACAACCTCATCCCTGCTTGCATTACTTCATCGCTAAAAAGTTAAGTCCGCGAAGGTGTTCCTTAAGTTTTGGAAACAGATGAAAATCGGGTAGGGCCAAGTCGGAATTGTATGGAGGATGATCGATGACAGTGAACGCAAGGCGTCGTATTGCTGCAGATGTCGCATCGCTTGTGTGTGGTCTAGCATTGCCATGTTGAAAGAGTGGGTGTTCCGTGTGTGGGAGAAGTATTCGAATTCGAAACTCGATTACAGCACGCTGTTTTTGATGCATCGACATAGTTAAGTTGCACATGATACGATACACGCTACAATGCGGAGCCCTCTAGCGGCAGAGGTTTCCAACTTGCGTCAGAGAAGGGTAAAAGTCGACCGAGTAATATGCATGACGTGCAATACCTCACTCGATACTGAGAACAGAACAAAAAATTCGGAGGCATTATTTTTCAGCACGCCCTCGTACTTAGATCCCTCAGGTCTACAAACGTCATTCTCAGTGCACATTTCATATCGTTCCTCACCATTCCGTGAAACCTCTCTCCACTGTTGCGTAGGTAACTGGCAGCGTACTTTCTTACACCCCCTTGAAGAGCATGATGAGGCCAATTATTGCCTAGTCTAATACTAGAGGCTCTAGCTTTTCGGTCCGCCTTAAGAAATGACATACTAGGTTAAGGAAATATATACGTGAATTAAGATTAGATTCTAGGTCGTCTTGTACATTTTGAATGTAGTCTTCTTTTTTTATTTTTTAAAATGTATTATTATCACCGAAATGACGATTAATAACATAAAGTAAATGAGATATGATTTGACAAGTCTTTGTTGCTGGTAACATGTCCAGTACGTCAGTCGCCATTTCACCCACACTAAGCAGTGTAGTTTCTGTTCGCTTTTGTTCTAGTGACCAGTGGCTTCTCGGTAGCTACACGACCGTGGTACATGGATCATATCGCCTTCAAACAGATCCGTCAATCACTGATTCCTGCCCCCCTCCACCCTCGCCACTCAGTCCACTCCATCGCACTCGTGAGGGCGAGATTCCCCTTCTCGCTGTAACGACTCCGGTGTCACCGTCGCGGTTGGTATTCTGTGGCACATGTGTTCTGTTGTCACCAGCGCACGCCCGTTGCAACATAAATGGAATTAGGTATTCCAAAGGTAACTGACAGAATGTGGTTTCACTGAAAAGAATAAATATGTAAATAGCGCAACCGACTGAATCGACTGTTGCCATTCGGAGGCTCCTATTGACTGGTTCCAGTCAAAAGAATGAATGAATAATTCAACTGATACCAAAAACTACAACAGAACGAGTCGACTGTTTTCCAAAAACCGAAAGAATCGATAGTTTCCATTTGGTTGTTCCCATCACTAGCGGGCGGTGATGCTTTGGAAGCTCACTTTTGTCCGTTTTTCTTGTACAACTCGAAAACCGCGACCTGTAGCGAAAACGTATTCCAGTACAAAATTTAACTGAATTATATTTCCTACAAACTGATCCTGTTAGTTTCTCTGTAGGATTAATAGAGTTCTCGTAGCGAGTCAGAGAATGTGAAAATCTCGTGTGTGTATTATGAAGGCCAGATATAACATTGCGGGTTGCAAAAACGACATCAGTAGGGTAGGGTGAATCAACCTGTATGTACTCCCCAATGCAAAGTTTGATGTCACTCGCAGTGCATTATTCGCAATCACCAAACGTACAGCATTATCAACGACTGTGAACAGCGCTGGCTGCTTCATTATCTTGACTGACGCTGATCAGTAACAGTTCTCTGAAGTAGTCAACAGACTACATTTACGTTATACGTTAATGCGTGGGATGCAAGACTTGCATCAAATATGAGTGTAAAATGAGGCCATACAGGGTTTTTGACGATGGGGTCATATTTTTCTCGAGCATTTTTAAATTTAAAATCTCCGTTATGCCATCCTGATATGTCTTCCGTGTTATTTTTGAACAGCTTCAAATGAATGTTGCGTACGTTTCTGCAAGAAGTTCACATCCGATTACTTTTACAAATCCTAGGTCATTAGACTTCAGTTGTTATCGCTATTGGGAGAATAATGAACAATAGCAAGATATGAGAAACAAATGCTGATTGGGCCAGTTGTTTGGTCGTATGGTAGCACAGTAACCAAAGCCTCGTAATACTGATTCTTCTTAAGTCAAAGTATGTGCACCAGCGTCACACTATACTTGATTTTGAAATGCGCGCATCCTGATAGTCAGTTAGATTACAAAAACATAAGAGGAATGTAACATATCTGAAACTCATTGTATAAATCGTGCTCTTAAATAGCCTGACAACTTATTTACGTTGAACCAGACGTTGGATGCGCTGTCTTAGGTTTCAGCAAGAGAAATACCACGCCGATAGCAGCAACTACCGAGATTTTCCTGCCTATTTATGGTATCCACCGAGAGATTAGTGATCAAACCCGCATGCCTAGAGTTTTAATACTTTTTATGCTGCAGTTTTTGTTGAATTCACGCCAATAAATACTACCTTTAATTAACTACTCCAACAAAACGTAGAAAATTTAACAAATCAAACAACTACCTCCTAATAAAATGAAACACCATTGAGATTGGTTGTGTTGTTGTTGTGTTGTTTTGGGGGAAGAGACCAAACTGCGAGGTCATCGGTCTCATCGGTTTAGGGAACGACGGGGAAGGAAGGCGGCCGTGCCCTTTCAAAGGAACCATCCCGGCATTTGCGTGGAGCGATTTAGGGAAATCACGGAAAACCTAAATCAGGATGGCCGGACGCGGGATTGAACCGTCGTCCTTCAGAATGTGAGTCCAGAGTGCTAACCACTGCGCCACCTTTTCTTTTTTTTAAGACGCTACCCCCCTTTTTTTAACAATATATAATCACTCCCAAAAAAGTGATGAAAACATAAGAGTTTGTCACATAAACTGAAACTAAAAAAATTAAACTTTTCACTTTTTTTAATCAAGCGCCTAGAACCTCTTTTTTTAATTTTTTTAATTTATTTAAAAAAAACGCTAAGTGCCACCGCCACTTTTCATCCTATAAAAAAAATCTGGTCCACTTCAGGCGTTGGCTCCTGACTAAACCTACTCCAGAGAGCTACCTATATACCAGGGGAAATATGGGAAATCAAGGTTAGGGCTATCCTTACAAACAAAACAAAATCTTCCTTATTCTGAATTTTATTTTTATTTTTTTTGTTTTTATTTTTCTTTTATTTTTTCTTTTCCTTTCTTTTTCTTTTTGTTGTGTAATTGATCAGAGGCCTTCTGCGCCTCGCTGGTAATATGTTGAGTCACGTCTTCTCGAAATTGTTGTGTTCCGTTAAATTGTTCAGAAATGTTCATTGGTTCAAACAGAAAAACTTCTTCTCTCTTGGCTTAACACATTCCAGCTGCGAGGCGGGTCGTGGAAAGCACTCCCAAGGAAGTCTTAGAAAAATTGTCTGTATTTTGGGTGACGGACAACGACATAATGACGGTCATTGAGGTATGTCCAAAAATCGAGTTCAGAGTCGACAGTTTGTCCAAGTAGGTAGTGAATGGCATGTCCGCGAATCCAATTCACAGCATTGGTCTTTGTCCGAGGAAAATAGTCACGTTCCGGAAATAAGAATGAAAGGGGAATAATCTGATCCGGAATGTCCCGCGTTAGAAAAGCCACAGTACGACGAACCAAGTGCCAAACCTCCGCCGCCGGTCCGCAAACAAACCGATGTTCATCATTGTCTGGCACTCCACACGTGGAACATAGAGGTGATTGGGCGAGGTGGATACGATGAAGGTGAAATTGGTTGATTTGCTTACCATTGACATTTAGGTACCAGACAGATTGAACATTCGCGTCAAGGTAACAGGCGAACACCGCGCGCCATACATGACGCCAGTCAACCTGGGGGAACTTTTGTTCACTCGGGTTAGGTGGACGACCTAATTGGAGGACATTGTATACTGCCTGTGTCTTGAGTAAAAGTTGTCTTGATAATGCCACCTCGCTCGGTCATTGAAATTGGTCTCGTGAGTATTCGATGTATCTATCGTTTCAAATTTTATTTAATGTACGACAGGTCAAAATTAGTTAAAAGTTAGACCAATTAATAGTAGAAAGACGTAAGGGGAAGCACTTAAATACGCATTTGTGGTTCATCCTACGTCTCAAACATAAGGCTGCAAAAAAGTGAGCCACACATATTTTAAATTCTCTTTCTGCGGCAAGAAAAAAATAAACATGTTCCTCAAGCAGTTGAATGAGATTCTGAAAATTCAATGACGACGGTAATGAACCTGACAAGGACACGAGAGACACAATGCTTTGTGGCGGTATTATAAGTTTGGTCGTCACATTAACATGAAAAAAAGAGACCGTGATGATAAAAAAAAATATAGTAGAAGACGAAACGATAATATTAATTCTAGAATTCATACAACAGTAATTCTCGAAGGGAACGACCGTAAATAAGGAAATAACAAATTCGTAATGACTGACGTAATTTCTGTCTTATTGTGTCCACAGTATAATACTTTTACTATGTCTGATAATGAATATAAACATATTTTTGGTTATAAGCACTTGTTTAGAAAATTTGATCACATCAAATACGATCTTGTGGTTATCGAAAAAACTTAATCTAGATGTCAAGATAAACTATTTAACAAGATCTTTACTGACTCCTTCCATCTCTCTCTAGTGACCTAGACGCAGAGTCGAATATCAGTTCTGTGTTTCGTATTTTAGACTCCTCTGTATGCGTTGAGCATTCGTCACGTTATCACTAATTTGAAGTATTAGACTTTTTATTTCTTGATAAGCGATATAAATTCAGGCGGAAGATGAAGTCAGTGAGTTTGGTTTTATGGGAAAACACTTGAGAATCAGTATTATTCCACATATGTTTGTATTTATTGCCAAATTGAAACATTTCTTTTTTTACGTGAAATGAGCTCATTCACACAAAGAGCTCAGAGAATTGTAGCATTCTAACAATGACTCTGCCTGTGTCGGTCGCTGGAAGCCCCCAAGACGCTTCTTGTCCAGATGAGCATCACAGCGGTGCACTCATTTCCGATCAGATTTTGCCGGGTTTCGCGTTCTCGTTTTTCCTTTCAGAGGAACGCTTGTCTCGTTCCGGAGGATTGGAGGACTTCTTCCTTATCCTAACCGCAGTGCTTCCGCAACGACTTCCTCCTCCCCTCACGCACAAAGTGGAATCCTTTCGATGGCGGACCTCTTACAAACTTGCTGTAGGGAGAAGACTGCGGGATCGTCGATTTGAGTAGAATGCATTTCATTTCATTCCTCTAAAAGACACGTGCGCCAAACGAAAAATTAGAGCTGGACCCAGCTACTGGTCGGTTAGTCGTACAAATAGCTAATCAGGATTTCGGATGCGTGTCTATTGACAAACGGGCGGTTACGGACGAAACAGATCTGTTTACATTCTTTTGATTCTCTAACGAGTAGGAGACGATGAAACACTAAAATAGCGGAAGCTACTCGGACAAGTATGTTTGTTTTTAAAATGTTACAAAACGACTTTTTCTTTATTATTTGGGCTACTGGGAATTAATTCCAATTGAGACCCGCGATGACAGCAATTGTGGAAGCTCTGTAGCCACACCATACCCTGAGACGTCACTTTCATTTCTGCTAAGTTAAACGGCAGTGTAGGTAAATCAGCACAATTGTGTTACGTGAAAATTACTGGTATAATGCATGATAACTGTAATAATCCATGTGTGATAATATAAAAATACGAGAAATTAGAATTTATTGGGAAATAAGAAAGGCCGGCCGAAGTGGCCTTGCGGTTAAAGGCGCTGCAGTCTGGAACCGCAAGACCGCTACGGTCGCAGGTTCGAATCCTGCCTCGGGCATGGATGATTGTGATGTCCTTAGGTTAGTTAGGTTTAACTAGTTCTAAGTTCTAGGGGACTAATGACCTCAGCAGTTAAGTCCCATAGTGCTCAGAGCCATTTTTGGAAATAAGAAAAACATAAGTCAATTTCGCCAGTTTAAACCGGAGGGAAATGTAGTAGGCCGAGTGCTCTGTGTTTAAAAAAGTAAAATTTCGAAATTGTGAAGCAGTTTACGTTTCATATGAAAACATGGCGGGAAATACAAGCTAAGAAACATCAAAAATGCACTGCAGTCGTGGTGGTTCAGGTGTCCTCTCATCCGATTAATCATTTTCACGGTATTTGTCCGTTCACAACAGCGTACCAGTCACCACAAATCAAATGCCAGCGACAGCCAACGAAATGTAGTTTTTGATCTTTGGAATGCCAGTTCGTACCATTCGTAATATCTGAAATTCCTCAATACCGTAGGAGTAATGTGGCTTTATACACCAGTGAATGGTGCAAACAATGACATAATTCTATGGAAGCAGCGGATATATTCAATAGTGGCTCTTAATTGGAAGATGTGATACTGAACAATGCAATATACAGTACAGTGACATTTGCGACAGTGAAAATCGATGACACACAGGGCACCAAGCGTCAATTCCAGGAACATGTTTGCAGTCCTACTGATAGACACAATCACATTCAGTAGTTCACAGATGGACGATTTCGATCATCACTCGTAGTTTTCAGATCTAGTGGAAGGAAAACGAAAATAATTAACATTATCAAAGCATTGTCTCCAGCTGTTTATAAAGAAAAATATTGTAGCGCACGGTGAAATACCTAATGAACAGCATACTGTATCATCTTGTGTATGCAAAAGTCATGAACTATCGCAATAAGTAGAAGGTTACTGCTAGTCTTTCTCTATAAGCACATAAAGTGCCAGCTGCAAGTGAGACAGCTACCTGACGTTTTTATATCCTGACAAAGTTACACACTATGGTAGCGTATTCAATTAAATCAAGTTAAAAAAAAAACAGAACATTCTTGTGTAAAGTTTTGAATATTATTTAAATGTTAATAATAATTAACAATAATAATCACTATATTGAATCCTACATTACAATAACTGTGTGCTGTAGGTTATTATTAGCTGGGAGCGACAACACTCTCGAAAACATTAAACTCTCTAGTGGATTATCTGTCTGAAAGAACAACTTACAAAAAATGCTAACATAATTCATATATTTAATCTTGATAATTCTATGTGAAAAGGTTTTATTTGAAATCATAACAACGTGGGCAGGATTTCTCAACTAATGGAAGAAATCTACGTTGTAGAAATGATACAGAAAAGATCGCTGTAAAATCTAGATGTTCTTCAGCACATTAAAGGTATTAACTTTAGAAAATTCGAGGTATATTCAAACTTGACCCTCTACAGGGAACAATGTGGCCAGGCGTTGAATAAAGGGATTATAAATCTAGAATAATCACCAGAAGCCCAACATATATGAGGTTGGAGAATCCAGCACTTTGTCACTCTTTGCAAACATAAGCAACCACATTCGGCAGACGAGTCTGGACATGCCACTGACTGCCCATCCAGTTGACAAGAGTGTTGAGTCCTGGTTGGGTAGGCTGCAGTATGCTTTGGTAACTAGCTCTTTGAGTCAGCAGGAAGGAACACATCTAGAAATAAAAGTCTGAATTTTTGCAGCTATTATCTGTTAATGCATCAGAACCACATATTATACCAAGTGATGTCCATTAACCCTAAACAACTACCGACGACATCCATTCATTTAATCAATTAGTTTTAGTGATGGATGGAAAGCGATTGCTTTGATAGGACTTCAGACATGTTATGTCATCCAGGACTGTAGGCTCCACCTGACAGATAATAACAACAACAAGAATTTTGATATACGACATGGGTCGTACGTTATAATAAAATAAATCGATAATTTAGGCAATGCCGTGAATTAGAAAGGCCAATGTAATATCATTAAACGAGAAATTGCAACGACGTCAGAAACTGTCGACTTTCAGAAAGATAACTTAGTTGGATCACTGTTAAGATTCTGAAACCAGCATGTTTTGAGTACTGATACGAATAAATTTTAAGAACGTGATAACTCAACACTGAATTTAATAGTATCGAATACAGTATTGATACGATCATATTTCTGGAAAGTCTGTCGTTTCATGTAATTCAATATTTTTTTAAAAACTCTGTTGGCTTTAGTTTTAAAATTGTTGAAGTCTCAACAGTGTAAATGTTATACTATGTTGTATTAAGTGCTATGAACAAACGTAACAGTCATAATTTTCTAGTTGGCTTCCATGGTGAGTTAACGTAGTATCATTTTACCTATAAGAGCAGAAAGACGCCACAGTTCAGAGATGACATTTAAAACTGGAAGCCATAACCTGAAATCCATCCGTTCATGAAGGAACCAGCACGTGATGTTACTGAATAACCGCCAGTTTCTGTAATCGTTGGGTTTAAAAGTATTATTTTAAGCATATAAAACTGAAATCGCTCGATTTCACTGCTCTCTTCATATCCAGTGTAGGTACATGCATTACTAGTGTTTCTTACACAGACAACTTCCATTACAAGTTTTTAACACTTATTAATAAGAGTAGTATTCCCATTCAGTTTTAGTGATATTTAAAAGTTTCATGCAATCATTTCTTTTACGCAGACACTCGATTTTTTCACGCTCGTGAGGCAATGCAATTCATTAAAATTTTCTATTCAAAACTTCTGTGTGAAATGGATGATACAGAAACTAATTAGACTCGAAATATTGGAATTGCATCAACTCTTAAGACGAGTGTTTTAAATCAGAGTTGAATGTCTGACAGAACTCAGTGAGTACATTCCGCTAAATCAGATAAAATGGTACTTGCGATATTAAACGCATTTTTGATAACGTCTGTCAGGAAATGATTCTGTTATGGAGCATACACAGAACAATCTTTATAGAAGTAAATTTGTAATTGACAAACTTAGTCGGAAAATGTCCCATGCTTCTGTGACTGCCAAAGAACTGCTAAAACTGTTGCGGCTTTACACTCAAACTAAATACTCGCTCGCACGAGCTAGTAAAGTACCTTGTACTACCAAGTGCATCTCGTCAAACGTGGGCAGTAAATACGTCAGCACAGCATCATTCTTGTACTCCCGATGGTAAAGAAAACAGAACCAGATTGAGATTTGTGTGCGTTCTATAGGTTACAAAAAATGAAAATAAAAGGTTCTTGCTGCTGTATCTGTACACGAAAGATACTTCCACTCTACAACGAACAAGGAAAAAGAAAAGCGGTTCAGGCAACTGCTTGATCATTTCTAAGCATTTTAAATATGAATTGTAGTCATTCGATATTTCACTCCTATTGAAGTGTTTGAATAAAGCTTGACTGATATACGTCTTGATATTGAATTTACGTAAAATTTTTGTCTCCCTAAACAGTAAGTGCACTACTTTTGTAAGACAAAATACTTAATTATGCACTTCTGACGAGACTTCAAATATGCGTTACTAACGCTCTGTTATCCCAAGACATCAACTTCAGTTAACGACGACAATCTAAACTGATGCTCATATTCATCACATGAAAGGGCCTTGTGGCAAATTAATGTTAAAGGAAACTGTTTTCATTTTCATCGATGCACACGGAAGTTTTATATCAAAGTCAGTACACCTACGTGCGGTTCTAGGCTCTCCAGTAGGGAGCCGCGCTGCTGCTACGGTCGCAGGTTCGAATCCTGCCTCTGGTATGGATGTGTGTGATGTCCTTAGGTTAGTTAGGTTTAAGTAGTTCTAATTTCTAGGGGACTGATGACCACAGCAGTTGAGTCCAATAGTGCTCAGAGCCATTTGAACCATTTTTTTTTCAGTACACCTACATTGTCCCATGAATGGTTTATGTTGTTGAAGTTCCATTAAGGAATAGTTTAAAATTAAGCCGAAGTATTTCATGGGATGAGACAAGGATATCGTACGGTGGCACTGTACTTTACATGTGCTTTACACTAGTGTTTTTCAACCTGTGGGTCGCGATCCTCTAGGGGTGGGGGTGGGGGGGGGGGGCGCAAAACCTTGCTCAGGGGGTCACGGTCGCAGGAGAAAGTAGTTGCAGCGTGGTTGGTAACGTATGTTTCATGACGATCATCTTCTATGGTATATATGTCACACGGAAGTGACAAGGTTTTGTAAAAGCACCTTGCAAATTTGCTCACGTTCAGAGATGTTACTTATTTATAATAATGAATATGAATTTAATTTAAACCTGTTGAAGAGTTCAAATACGCAAACACATGCAGCAGTGAGAAGCAACTCGATGTCTATCAATCTCTTCCCACTTCTGCGGAATGGAACTAGGATGGCTAGAGTCACTAAGTCTTGTACAGATAGTATTTACCTCTGCAACGTTTGCAGGGAGAGGGAAAGGACCAAATCAACTTCAGGGCTGGAACGGCGGTGTAGTAGCAGCGTCTTGTGTATTACTGACAACTTACTTTAATTGGCAATCATCTGCTGCGGGAAAAATATCACGCGGAACGAGAACAATTTATGAAAACGCATTTAAAAGATGCTCAGGTTCAAATGTGATACAAAATGGCTGCAACAACATGCACACAGCTCACGTGCAAGATTTGGCACCACGGTTACTAGAATGCACTTCAGTAATGAGCTTCGAACCAGACAATAGATCGCTAGTGAGACAAGGCACGAAATACAGCAATTTCTACCGACCGGGTCTAGGATGCCTGAGCTCAACACAGACTTTAATTCACACACTGCATGTTAACGTTGTTTCTATTTTCCTAGTTCTGTGGCTTTATCAGGATTCCCACAAAATCGTCGTTGCTGGTCACCTGGTTAATTTCTCATTTCTTTCCTGTAATTAATTGTGGTGATTACCGTGAAGCGAATCATTGTTTTTTTTATAGTGTTTTATAAAAGAGTTGAAAAAATCTTACAAAAAAACTTGTTCCATGATTGGTAAAAATATGTACTACATGTTATCGCAAGTAATTAAAAGGATCTGTTGTGTTCTTTTCAAACTAAATGAAAGTAAATGAAATAACCATCCTGAAACATGCCTCAAAACTAGGGGTTTTGTAATACAAAAATATGGGCCTATGAAAAATGGTATTTATTTTTTATTAAAATTACGTATTTCCTTGTTTAACACTGATTCTGAATTGAGCATAATGTATATTGTTTTATAATAAATACACTCTGTGAACGATAAATAAACGCAAAACGGACCTCCTCTAACGAAGGTAATGCACTTCTTAGTCTTACCTGCATTGCGAAACACTCGTTATGCGAAACACATTTTTCTGTCGGAATTCACGTAAAAAAGGGAAAATGCATTTCATTCAAAAAAATTACTAAAACAGTTTATAAAATGTACATCCTTTTTTACAAGAAGTCGTCTAAAGACATTTGTTTATACCTTCTCTTCAAAATGAGTCATAAACGCAGAAGATGGCTAGCTGAATGAAACATTTCCGTAAGTATTGGTTAATGCGCAGCTTTATTGAATTCGTGTTAGTTAACGATGACATATCTATAATGGAATTCATGTAGAGGTATTTCAAGTCCACGAAGTAACATGAGTCTTGCTTGCAACACCGTCACAGAGGAATTGGCAACATCGTCCAGGAGACTCGAGCGGAGGTATCGGTTACAATAACACTAGTTAACAAATTTAGACTTTTTTTCTGGATCTGGTTTGTAAATGGGTGGATTTACTTAATTTTGGGGTGCTGAATACACTGGTAAAATCAGCTTTTCTCTATGACGTCACATTTTCTAGGTAAACAGCAGAATAAAAGATGGTAACAGTGAAAATTGACAGAATTAAGTCAAACAAAAATACACATTCAGAACGTTTTAAATCAATACTGTTTTGTATGTATATATGGGCATGATGCCAATAAAATGTTTCAATTAGTTCAGAAGATATTTTCACCTTTAATCGTCTTTGGTTTTTTGGAGAAATGCGATGACGGAGCTGTTCTTTTGTTTGCCGTTTCATCACTCTCCCTAACAAGTCCCTAGCAGTAGTCACCTATCATCGAAGGGTTCCAATGGCCTTGGTAACGGTGTCCCATGGTAAGAATGTCTTGGTGAAAGCTTTCACCATGCTCTTCGCTTACGGTTCCCAAATTTTCCGGGAAGAAATCAAGGTGAGAATGTAAAAAGTTAATTGTAAGCGACATTCTACACCCCATGCTCTTATAGTTGTCCAACAGATCATTCAAAATGGTGAAAAAGTTATTGTATTTTCTGTTACCCAAAAAGCCCTTCACAATTGCTTTAAAAGAAAACCAAGCAGCTAATTTGATATCTGCGAGTTTGGTATCAATGGTTGGCTCTTCCAGCAGTTTTCTTATTTTTGGTCCAAGAAATATACCATCTTTCAGCTTTGCTTCGCTTAATCGGGGAAAATTTTCTTTTAAGTGATTGAAGGCCTCACCTTGTTGATCCAGAGCTTTTATAAAGTTCTTGATAAGGCCAAACTTCATATGACGGGGAGGCAAAATGATTTTATCGGGCTCAACAATGAGGTATTGTTCACATCTATGTTTCCAGGACCATATGACTTCCTTATAGGCCATTCCTTGACTGTATAGTCGTTCTTGGTGTCACGGCTGTCCCAAAGGCAGAAAAAGCAGCAGTATTTCGTGAATCTAGCCTGTAAACCTGTAAGGAGTGCAACAATTTTTAAATCACAGCAAATCTGCGATTCGTGATCCTTATATTTCATTGCCTCTGGCAGCAGACCCATGGATCTCATAAGTATCTTTCATGTCTATTGCGTAAGCCAAAGACAGCGATGGAAATGCATTACCATTATGCAGTAGTACTGATTTCAAGCTGGTTTTACTGGAGTCAATAAGTAGTTGCCACTCCTGTGGATTATGTTGTACACCTAGCTGCGTCATCAGACCATTGACATCTCTACGTACACACATTGAATTCTGCATATGGAAATATTGAGGGAAGGAAGCACTTCTTGATCTGAAACGGGAAATTTTTGTCCCTGGAGATAGAAGGTTCCGTTGTTGCAGTCTCGACCCCAAGAGCTCAGCTTGCTGTTTCGAAAGTTTTAGATCGCGAACCAAATCTTCAATTCTTTTTTATTAAAGAGCTGAGGCGAAGTGTCATGATGCTGAGCGCAGTAATCTTCTATATCTTCAGTACTTTCTGATTCACTTGGCATGGTGTCTGGTTCCATGGCTTTCAAGTTACAAACAGGAACAGGCAACCCCTCATCATGGGGCACAGGCAGATTCACTGAAGATACATTTGGATACTTTATTTTATGTGTAGTTTTGCTTGAATGTCCCGAAATATTTGTAAGACAGTAGTAACACTCTGAATAATAGTCATTAGGCCCACACCACACCATCGGAACAGCGAATGACGTGGCTCGGCATTTTCCTTTCAACCACTCGGGTATGGTTGTAGTACAGGTTATGCAGGCAATATGAGGTGCAAAATTTTTGTCTTGGTCACCAACAGGACAATCAAAATACAATTTATATGCCCTCTTAACCAAATCAGTGATTGGTTTTCTTTGGGCTTTCGGAGTGAATTTCCCACACACATAACAAAAGTTGTCGGGATGGTTTAGACAGCAACGGGATTTACTATTTGCCATTTTTGTTAGTGTAAGTTTTAAACACGAAAAGTTTGCACTGTCTTTCACAGGAAACACTAACTGAGGATCTCTTTCACACCACTGGATTACCACGCCAGCCATTTGCTGACGGTTTGTAGATCTTCTAGCTCTCCTCTGCAAATCAAAAACAAATAGCTGAACAGCAAAACAGAAGAACAGCAAAAAGCGAAATACTGAATACAAAAAATAAAAATCCTTTAAAACCTCAAAAATGGTACGTGCTAGAACGTTTTGAAAGCTATATTCGGATTCTACACACCAAAATACATTCTATTTGATTTATCACATCCCAGGTGCAAAATGGCTGTTGACTAGTGTAATAGGAGTGTTGCTACCAGTACGGATGAATAATATATTGCCGGCGGCGTTGTCCTTGTCGGAGCGTCTAATCTACTTTGTTCGTCGTAATAATAGTAATAATAATAATAATAACACTGATGTAAAACATTACGCTCTTTTTTCCTGCACGTTTTCTGTTGTTTGCATTGTCATTTCTTTCCCGCGGAGCGTAAGCCATACCGTCAAGAGTAAAGTCGATAACAATAACGGTACGATCCAGCGATTATACGCAAATGCACAGCGTTTTATCGGCACAACTGCAATTTGATGCCTGACGACTAATGTTTCTCATTTGTATTATTATAAAGCATACTTGACATTTATTAAGATTTTATTGTTTTGAACAGTTTTTATTCATAGGGCGACACCAGCGATATCTGCCACGGGTGCCACTTAGCCAGACGAAAATAAGCAAGGGTTATAGGTCCCAGACTACAATAACAATACAACAGTTTCAATGAAAAGGCTGCGCCTGTTTAATTATTAATAATTTGTCAAATCGTGGTTCTATTTTTGAGACACATATCACCAAATCATTTTCTAGTTGAAGTCTATTTCCATTTTAATTTTTATGTTCACCATTAAAGAGGACGCTAATTCACAAAGATAGCAAGTAGCGAATGGCACTAATAATTTCAAAGCTTCCTTTTCCAGCTGTGGATACCGTTCTTCTCTCTTCATCCAGAAGATGTCAATCTTTTGCGAATTAAATTCCATTTTAAGCGTCCCGTCAGCTGCTAAATCTATAAGTGTTTCTTTCATCATCATGCTCAGATCAACCAGTTGCACTGACATATCTAAAAAAGGATTTAATATCCATCTATGATCGTTGTCAGCGTCAGAGTTCAGCTCTGGACAGTAACTTAACAGTTTCTCTTCCAAATTATGCAAGCTCTGTATCATGCAAAGAATGCGAGAACTTAGTACCACCGACTGGTCCATTGCAATTTCTTCGACAATCGTCATAATACAAGGGAAAGACTCAAACATCATCTTTTGTAAAAACTTTGACCACAAACTAAGTTTTGCGAGGAATCCTTGGATTTTAACCTTCGCTGTTATAATGTTTTCTTCTTTCCCTTGGAGGCTTCTGTTTAAAATATTTAGGTGGTTAAAAAGATCCACAAGAAATGCTAATTTTAATAGCCAAACAGAGTCACAAAAGTAATTCGCATATCCAGATTTAGAATCTTGTATGAAATTAACAATCCACCATTCAGTTCTAAAATTCGTGTCAATACCTTTCCTTTGGAAAACCACCTGACCACTGTGTGATAAAGGAGATTTTGATGGAGCGAACCCACGTCTTCACAAATGATCCTAAACAGTCGAGTTTGCAACGCATTACCTTTAATAGAGTTTACAACTTTAATCACCTCTTTAAGCACATCGTTTAAATCAGAAGTTAAAATCGTGGCTGCCAGAGCTTGTCTATGACGAAAGCAGTGTGTCCACGAGAAATATGGCATTATTGATTTTAATTTCGCGACAAGCCCAATTTTACTGCCAGTCATAGCTTTAGCACCATCGCTACAAATGGCGATACATTTTGTCCAATCAATCTCGTAGTTGCGAGTGCTTTCTAAAAACATGTCATACAAATACTGACCAGCAGTATTCGCAGGGAGTAATTTGCAAAATAAAGTGTCTTTCATGATACTTTCATCTGATTCAAAGCGTACAAATACTATATATTGAGCACTATCTGAAAGATCAGCAGATTCATCAAACTGCAAAGCAAAATGTGGGCTCTTCTTTAATTTTTCGATTAGCTTTTCTCGAATGTCACCGGTCATATCGTTTATTCTGCGTTCAATGATATTATCAGAAAGTGGTATACTTTTTAGCTTGTTTACCTCTTGCTTACCTAATATAATACAAACCATATGCAGGGCTGCCGGCAAAATAAGATTTTCTGCATCTGTATGCAACTTCCCTGCTTTAGCGATTCGGAATGCGACTCGGTAGCTAGCTGGTAACGCTTTCTCGTTAACACCGGATACGTGAAATCAGATAAAAAATATTGTTAAATCTGAAAAACGAATAAAAAATCAGAAACATTAATACTATTTTAAATCAACAAATACCATTACTATTGTATTACCTGAATCATAGTACGTAGTTTGCTGCTGGTTAAGTGTTTTCAGTTTCCTTTCGAAGAAATTCAAAGGTTTATCAGCTTCCTTGGAATGTTTAGTTGAGAGGTGACGCAGAAGCTTTGATGGTCTCATACTCTCACGTGACAGTACTTCGCCACAAATTACACATTGAGGTTTGTTGCTCATGACAGTAAAACTATACTTCAGATAACAGTCGCCATAAATTCTATCTTTTTCGATTTTGATTCGCTTCCGCCACTGCCACTTGTACCAGACACGGAGGGCTGCACAGATCTTTTAAGAAACTTATCCATTTTATTCTCGCTCAGAGCGAAGCGCGAAGACAATAATCACGTCCGTACTTGCTGGCGTACTCGGACAACTGATTGTAGTGTCCGACCTACCTCGTGCATGGATGTGTGTGATGTCCTTAGTTTAGTTAGGTCTAAGTAGCTCTAAGTTCTAAGGGACTGATGACCTCAGATGTTAAGTCCCACAGTGCTCAGAGCCATTTGAACCATTTTGTGGTGTCCGAAAACGCGCGACTATGCCCCCGCTGACCCCTTATCACCCCCACGCCTCTACCGTGGCAAAGAATATAATTATATCTCTGCCCGCAGAGCACTGCGACCTCTTTTCACATTGCACCTGATTTCTCGATCAGTATAGTATCGATACAAAGAAAATTAAATACGTTGCCTTTGAACTCGCTGACATACTTTTATTATGGTTCTGGGGGTCGCCCGAATATTTTTACTTGGAAAGGGGTTGCGTACTTAAAAAGGTTTAAAAACACTGCTTTAGACGACGCCAAACATAAAGTGTACGGTAAAGGTAAAGCCAATGGAAAATTCACTTGAACTCAATATGTATTTCTGCGTGCTAGAAACATATACTTTGTAAATCAAGGCTATCTATAAATACTTTATTTGAAGAATCAGAAGATGATGGCGAGGATGTTAAAAACGTCTATAAAAAAACCTCGACCTCAGGATGTGCTGTTTCCCAATTGGGTGGATGGCTGTTGAAGCGGAACAGTTGTTAGGGGGTAATATATGGATAGCCTTCTTCAATTCGTTTCTATGAAGTGTATTCAGAAAAGGGGGTCTCTGGCTAAGTCGACACGTATATCTCTAGCAGTTAGTTGGATTTCATGGAATCCATCATCCGACCACTAAATATACTGGTAGAAAAAAAAATCGCAACACCAAGAAGGAGTTCTGCTTCAAATGTGAAAGTTGGTAGGCGAGTTTCTGCACCTGAAAGATGATGTCTATTCAGATTTCGAGCAAGCAGCATGAGAGTGGCGCATGTAGTGCCACTCTGAGGATGCAAATCACATTTGCTTTAAATACACGCTGTAACGGTCGTAAGCGATACTACTATTTTAGATTGGGCGTGGTGGGTTGATGTTGGTCAAGAATGCCTTTAAGGCGATGAAGACGCTACTATCAACACCTCACTGAGCTTTAACGACGTCTTGTAATATGGCTACAAGAAGCTCCAGCTTCCTTCTGCGATATTGCAGAAATACACTCATGCTCATAAATTAAGGATAATGCTGATGCATGGTGAAACAACGCTCTGGTGGGTAGTTTGTGGTTTTAAATCATCTCGGAGTATCACCATGCGGTGCATTTGACCTGCGGTCGTCGCACGGTGGCGCTGGCAGCAGTCCACATACGCAGAGGTGTGTTGGTGCATGTCAGAGTACAGTGCAACGAGTAAGTGTGCAGACGTTTTTAGACGTGCTAATGGTGACTGTGTGTTGAAAATGACTCAAAGAACACATATTGATGACGTTATGAGGGCTAGAATACTGGGGCGACTGGAGGCTGGTCAAACACAGTAGGTCGTAGCATGTGTCCTCCGTGTGCCACAAAGTGTGATCTCAAGATTATGGCAACGATTACAGCAGACAGGAAACGTGTCCAGACGCTGCATTACGGGACGTCCACAATGTACAACACCACAAGAAGACCGATATCTCACCATCAGTGACCGCAGACGGCCACGGAGTACTCCAGATAGCTTTGCTCGGGACATTACCGCAGCCACTGGAACAGTTGACACACAGTCTACAGACGACTGAACAGACATGGTTTATTCTCCCGGAGACCTGCAAGGTGCATTCCACTGACCCCTGGTCACAGGAGAGCCCGTAAAGCCTGGTGACAAGAACACAGTACATGGTCATTGGAACAGTGGTCCCAGGCTATGTTCACGGACGAGTCTGAACAGTGATTATCCCCGGGTTTTCATCTGGTGTGAACCAGGAACCAGATACCGACCCCTTAATGTCCTTGAAAGGGACCTGTATGGAGGTCGTGGTTTGATGGTGTGGGGTGGAATTACGATTGGTGCACGTACACCCCTGCATGTCTTTGACAGAGGAGCTGTAACAGGTCAGGTGTATCAGGACGTCATTTTGCACCAGTATGTCCGTCTTTTCAGGGGTGCAGTGGGTCCCACCTTCCTCCTGATGGATGATGAAGCACAGCCCCACTGAGCTGCCATCGTGGAGGAGTACCTTGAAACAGAAGATATCAGGCGAATGGAGTGGCCTGCCTGTTCTCCGCACCTAAACCCCATCGAGCACGTCTGGGACGCTCGCAGTCGACATATCGCTGCATGTCTTCAAGCCCCTAGGACACTTCAGGAGCTCCGACAGGCACTTGTGCAAGAATGGGAGGCTATACCCCAGCAGCTGCTAGACCACCTGATCCAGAGTATGCCAACCCGTTGTGCGGCCTGTGTATGTGTGCATGGTGACCATATCCCATATTGATGTTGGGGTACATGCGCAGGAAACAGCGGCGTTTTGTAGCACCTGTGTTTCGGGACGGTTTTCTCATCACCAATACCGTGGACTTACAGTTGTGTGTCATGTGTGTTCCCTATGCTCTTAGCGCCAGTTTTGTGTAGTGCCACGTTGTGTGGCACCACATTCTGCAATTATCCTTAATTTATGAGCATGAATGTACTTGGCAGAAATGTAGTTGCTGTACATGAGTTCTACCAGCGGTGGTCACGAGAACGTACGGTCGCAAGAAGACCAGGCACCAGACGGCCAACATGGCTTTACCGACAGGGAAGATCATCATGTTCGGCATATGGCTCTGGCTCATCGTACTGCATCAGCAGAAACAATTTTAGCAGCCGTTGGCGCCACAGTGGCACAAAAAACTGTTACAAATAGGTTACTTCAGGGACATCACCGAGGCAGACGTCCTGTAGCTTGCACTCCGCTGTCCTCAAACCACCGCTATTTGCAGCTTCAGTGGTGTCAAACCAGTGCTCGTTGGGGGGTTAGGGTGGGCAGGGTGGAGGCATCTTGTTTATTCTGATGAAAGCTTGTGCTGTCTCGGTGCTAGGATGGCCGTGTGTTTGTTCGAAGGAGGCCAGTTGAGGGCCTGGAACCAACGTGTCTGCATGCTCGGCGTACTGGACCTACAACTAGAGTTATGGCCTGAGGCGTGATTTGATGTGTCAGCAGGAACACTCCTGATTATCCCACGCTCCTGACTGCAAATGCGTACTTGAATATGGTGATGTGTCGTGTTGTGTTTCCTTTCGTGAACAGCATGTGTGTGTTTTCCAACAGGATAATGCTCGCTCCCATACCGCTGTTGTAATCCAACATCCTATACGATCGGGCGACAACTCAAGTGTCATCAAAAGATAGCATTATCCGTCCATTCACTGATCGACCAGATGCAACAGACATGGAACTCCATCCCACAAACTGACATACGATACCTGTACAACACAACGCATGCACTTTTGAATGCTTGCATTCAGTATTGTGGCGGCTAGACTGGTTATTAATATACCAGCATTTCACGTTTGCAATATCTTATATGGCGCTTATATTAACCTGTGATCTTGTAAAGTTAAGCACTTAAAAATGTTACCTAGAAAAATGTATTCTATTAATTTTAATAATCTACAGGAATTATTTGTTGGTGTTGTGCCTTTTTTCCGTCAGTGTATTTCCAGCTGGTTGGGTGGACCTCCAGGAAGTATTAACACCCAGTCAATCAAGGGATCTCGAAGGGGAGGTCTTCTTGGTCAAAGCTCAAATAAAATAAAAAGTCTTAAGAGGGCACTAATCTCTCATAACCAGTTCATTTCCAGAATGAATTTTCCACCCTGCAGCGGAGTGGAATGTAAAGCTCCCGGATTCCAGTCCCGGTCCGGCACACAGTTTTAATTTGCTACGAAATTTCAGTCAGTTTATTTTGTAGAGAGAAAATGAAGTATCCTTTCAAGAAGAAAGACAATAATTACGGTTTAGCTTCCTGATAACGATACTGCCATAACCGATGGGATAGACGCTCTGATTGGGTGAGGGAATCTGTCATGTCTCTCCCAAAGAGACCATCCCAGCTGTTTCCTTCAGCGAAATAGGTAATACACGGAAAACCTGAGGCTGGATGGGATGACGTAGCACTGAACCGCTATCCTCCGTAATGTGAGTCCACTGTCTGCAGAATCTCTCTCGGTGGTACGTTAGAGGTGATATACCCACTTTACACTCAAAAAGTGTTGTACGGCTAGTAGGCACTGTGAAAAAGCTGTGTAATGGTACTCTCATGGAGGAGACTTCCACTGCACAAAAAGCAGCAAAATAAGTCAAGGCAGAGAAAGTGATGACTGTATTGGTTGTGAACTGTACCCTCAACTTTTTCAACGTTGGTGTGACTTGTCATGATAACATGAACGATGACCTGAAAGAGTTACAGGACGAGTGGTCATAAATAGGAGTAACGGAAGTCAAAAAAATAACAAAGAAAATAAACGGTATGTTAGAATAATCGTCAATGTCCATTTCAACTTTCAGTACAGCTACACTTCCGTAATATATAAATACTGGATACATGATCCTTAAAATATGGTCTTTTATATCAAACCCAGTGTGGTGTTTCAAATGTCAGAGGCATAGTTCAGTGTAAAGTATATCGTATGCTCAGGAGATGCGGTCGAGTTGCCATTAGATAGAACTGCTGCGTTCATCCGCACGAGTGTGCGTTACTGTCATGGTATCCTTCAGGGGTGGACGAATGAATGCGAAGTACACACCGCAGATCGCAAAATTCAAGAACTTAAACTAACAAGTAAAATCTCTGTCAGTAAATCGAAACAAGTGTTTAATTCGATTCAATTCGTTCTTGGAGCTTTTCAGCCACATAACCAATACCACTGAAGAAATTGATATTTAAGCTGACTCTGCTACTCGGATTGAGACTGCTGATATGTCCATCAATAAATGTATCCACAAATGTACTTATGAGGGATAAGTACTACATTGTCCATAACTTGCCAAAATCGATGGTTAGTCCAAGAGAAAGTGAATCACTACAGTACCACAAGGGCACGGTACTAAATCATCGCCGTACATTCCAAAAACGCATCATACAAGAAGGGAGGAATGCTCACGAAAGATCAGGGAAAAGCAAAGACATCCTCCGTAAATTCATCAGTTCTCAAAGCGCTCTCGCTATTAAACAGCGAAAACATTTTATAGTTATAGATGTTTACGTGGACGAACCAACGTCTCCTAATAACGGCCGGTGCACTTGACAAAAGCAGGAAAAACAGTGGGAAGAAACCCTTCGTTGATAATTGGCTCCAATTCTCCAGTAGAACAGGAAAATAGAGAAGGCGAGGATCTCAGCGCTGGATAGACCAATAGACCTATGCCTAAAAGAAATGCACTTCAAGAGACACTGAAAGAGCGACGACCGTGGTGACGAGAAAGCAAAAGGGAGCATGGCTGTGTTTATCGCTGTGATGTACTGTAGTGCTATCACCTCCCACACACTTCCAAGTAGCATACTTTGAGTCTTTACTAATGACGCTGTACGACACATTTTAACTTTTTGTCTGCCCTCTGGATCAATTAATTGTTTTTTACTTGCCATGACCAGGGGAAATAAGGATCTGAAAGTAAAAATTTCCAGTCACATACCGTTTTCCAAAAGTAGTGGTTTTATTACTTATGAAAAATACATCATTTTCACACCATGGAATGGCAAATATTTCACCCAAGGATAAAATGAGAAGGACAGTTTTGGTCGTTTTCTTTTGTATTCATGTTCTGCAGTGTCTCTAACTAAGGACCAACAATATTCTGCAACATGCTGCTGTTTCAACGCCCCACTAACCGCTTTTCCATTACTACAACGTGCGGGCAGAAACGTTCTCCGTGTTCATCACTTGAATCGCCCAAATTCTTAAAGAACGAGTCAAGATGACAATAAAGGAAGTGTAACTCTGCTGTCATATGACACTTCATATGACGCAAATATCTCATCATGTTATTCAGAGTCTCTTTGTAGTCCTTAGATTTGTGATTTCCAAGAAAGTGCGCACACGCTGACTTGAAGGTATTCCATGCATTTTTTCAGTCTCTCAGAATGGGTTGGTGTAAGCTATATCTTGTATAAGCTGTCGTATTTGGAGGTCGATAAACACTGCCCCTTCAGTATTTGCTTTGCTGATACTGGGAAACTGTCTTCAGGAGTACCACAGTTTCCTCTTCCCTGTTCAGCGCTTTTACAGATGTCTTCGTTAACCCCATTTTAATATGCACGGATGGGAAATACACATCTTCAGGATCTACTAGAGGCTCATAAGACACTCTCGTTTTACCTGGGACGTAGGCGTTTCGCCTAGGCCACTCTACATATACAGGGTGGTCCATTGATAGTGACCGGGCCACATATCACACGAAATAAGCGTCAAGCTAAAAAAACTACAAAAGAACGAAACTCATCTAGCCTGAAGGTGGAAACCAGATGGCGCTATGGTTGGCGCGCTAGATGGCGCTGCCATAGGTCAAACGGATATCAACTGCGTTTTTTAAAATAGGAACCCCCATTTTTTATTAAATATTCGTGTAGTACGTAAAGAAATATGAATGTTTTTGTTGGACCACTTTTTTCGCTTTGTGATAGATGGCGCTGTAATAGTCACAAACATATGGCTCTCAATTTTAGACGAACAGTTGGTAACAGGTAGGTTTTTTAAATTAAAATACAGAACGTAGGTACGTTTGAACATTTTATTTCGGTTGTTAGAATGTGATACATGTACCTTCCTGAACTTATTATTTCTGAGAACGCATGCTGTTACAGTGTGATTACTTGTAAATACCACAATAATGCAGTAAAAGCTCAAAATGATGTCCGTCAACCTCAATGCATTTGGCAACACGTGTAACGACATTCCTCTCAACAGCGAGTAGTTTGCCGTCCGTAATGTTCGTACATGCACTGACAATGCGCTGACGCATGTTGTCACGCGTTGTCGGTGGATCACGATAGCAGATTCCTTGAAGTTTCCCCACAGAAAGAAAACCTATCTGTTACCAACAGTTCGTCTAAAATTGTGATCCATATGTTTGTGACTATTACAGCACCATCTATCACAAAGCGAAAGAAGTGGTCCAACTAAAATATTCATATTTCTTTACGGACTACACGAATATGTACTAAAATATGGGGGTTCCTATTTAAGAAAGCGCAGTTGATATCCGTTTGATCTATGGCAGCGCCATCTAGCGGGCCAACCACAGCTCCGTCTGGTTCGCCCTTCAAGATAGACAAGTTTCGTTCTTTGTAGTTTTTTCGTTTGACGCGTATTTCGTGAGATATTTGGCCCGGTCACGATCAATGGACCACCCTGTATAATGTTCTTTCTTGTTGCGACTGTCCCTCTCGCACATAGCGCAGCTGTACTTCGTGTAACCTGATTGCATGCCAGTCAATAGCCGTATTACTTTGAGATCTCCACAAAGTTTCTGGTTATACACATCATACTGTAAGTAAGTGAGCAAATCTTACATAGTTTTTAAGCCTATTTCTTGTTAAGTCAATATCAGACTGGAACTGACAGATATTTATACCGTTATGATGGAGAACGACCTTTAAATTTAATTTCGAAAATCAATAAATAGTATCCATTTCATGATCATGACGCAATTGCTCCAAACATACCATTGATATCACAGAAGTACAAAAAACTCGTTGTAGGAAGATGATTTAATTGGCTCTGAGCACTATGGGACTTAACTTCTGAGGTCATCAGTCCCCTAGAACTTAGAACTACCTAAACCTAACTAACCTAAGGACAGCACACACATCCATGCCCGAGGCAAGATTCGAACCTGCGACCGTAGCGGTCGCGCCGTTGTAGGAAGAGAAAAATGTTTCATACTAACTCTGGCACCTCCTACATGAGGCCACTTTAACACCCAGAGCGAGAAATCCTCATCCTTGCAATCACGAAGCAGTAACTCAGATTGTACCTGTGACGTATTCAAGCCCCTCTCCCTCCATAATGCGATGAGATGATGTTGATAGTGGTGGAAAATATTCCGGATCCGGACGAACACGTGCTATGCTGTTTGCTGGTGCTGTTTCGTTCCCACTGCTGTCACATAGCATCTCTGTACGTTGATCATCAATGTTCCAATCAATTGTAGATTTATCAGATGGAGAAGATATGAGGAACTTTCCCCATGGCTGAGGGCAGGTTTGGATATTGAATGGCATGTTTTGATTTTGCAGAATACCCTTTCTCTTTGGTCAAATAGCAGTCAGTGGCACGTTCCTTCCGTTCGCGGCACGCGACATATACCATAAATGGCGCTGATGGTCGAGAACCCCGTAGGCACTTACGCAAGGTACTTACGCATGTGCCGCAGCAAAGAGCTTAACTTGGCCCCCAACTCTGCAGCTAAAACACACCTCGTATGCCTTCTTAACTGCAGTAACAATATTTTACTTTTCGGTTTTCACTGTATGTTCCCCACATATCTAACAAAACATGTTGGGATTATTTACACATTGTCTGGACATTTTGTACATGTATTATGACAGTATTAATTCGTATATCACAAACATCACATAAGCAAAACACACCATACAGTAGGAACTGCCATTACAGTATAGCACAAATACCGTTTCTTCGAAACTGCATGAAAACTCATCGGGTGGTAACACAAGAGAGAATTGTAACTTCTGTTTATGACAGCTGACAGTACATGGATAACAGCCCAAGAGAGAGTTGTAACTTATTTTTATGATAGCTGACAATATATGGACAATCACAGAGATTAAAATACACATAGAGAAGAAAGCTCTCCTGGTACATGTGAATTGAAACTTATTTCGACTAAATTAAAGCATATTTCCGTAACAGAGAATAAACTGATATCCAGAAAAAACTGTACGCGACAGAGGAAAACTAAAATCAAATCTGAATTCAACATACGAAAGCTAGTAATAACCTGTTTTCAAGCAGAGGGCAAAAAATGTGTTGTGCAGTGTACGTCAGTATTTATCGCCTAAGACCATTATACGATCGGTGTATCTACCGCCATGTTGCCCACTTGACAAAGAAGCTCTCAGTGAATTGATTAGAGGAAAAAAGCCTGTCAATTAATCCTCATACTAGATTTTAACTGCCACCATTGTCTGTGGGAATCCACAAACACCTGCTCCAGAGGTCGTGTATCAGTGAATATAATCTTTTAAGAAGACTTACGCATTTTGGACAGAAATCAAGAAAAGCACTTCAGATCGGCAACGTGGTCCTTTTCTACACTACTGGCCATTAAAATTGCTACACCAAGAAGACATGCAGATGATAAACGGGTATTCATTGGACAAATATATTACACTAGAACTGACATGTGACTACATTTTCACTCAATTTGGGTGCATAGATCCCGGGAAATCAGTACCCAGAACAACCACCTCTGGCCGTAATAACGGCCTTGTTACGCCTGGGCATTGAGTCAAACAGAGCTTGGATGGCGTGTACAGGTACAGCTTCCCATGCAGCTTCAACACGATACCACAGTTCATCAAGAGTAGTGACTGGCGTATTGTGACGAGCCAGTTGCTCGGCCACCATCGACCAGACGTTTTCAGTTGGTGAGAGATCTGGAGAATGTGCTGGCCAGAACAGCAGTCGAACATTTTCTGTATCCAGAAAGGCACGTACAGGACCTGCAACTGCGATCGTGCATTATCCTGCTGAAATGTAGGGTTTCGCAGGGATCGAATGAAGGGTAGAGCCACGGATCTTAACACATCTGAAATGTAACGTCCATTGTTCAAAGTGCCGTCAATGCGAACAAGAGGTGACCGAGAAGTGTAACCAATGACACCCCATACCATCACGCCGGGGGATACGCGAGAATGGCGATGACTAATACACGCTTCCAATGTGCGTTCACCGCAATGTCGCCAAACACGGATGCGACCATCATGATGCTGTAAACAGAACCTGGATTCATCCGAAAATACGATGTTTTGCCATTCGTGCACCCAGGTTCGTCGTTGAGTACACCATCGCAGGCGCTCCTGTCTGTGATGCAGCGTCAAGGGTAACCGCAGCCATGGTCTCCGAGCTGATATGGTAGTCCATGCTGCTGCAAACGTCGTTGAACTGATCGTGCAGATGGTTGTTGTCTTGCAAACGTCCCCATATGTTGCCCTTGCGGATAATAAGCCTGTCATCTTGACTGATAGAAATACGAGGCTGTTGGGATCCAGCACGGCGTTTCGTATTACCCTCCTGAACCCACCGATTCCATATTCTGCTAAAAGCCATTGGATCTCGACCAACGCGAGCAGCAATGTCGCAATACAATAAACCGCAATCGCGATAGGTTACAATCCGACCTCTATCAAAGTCGGAAACGTGATGATACGCATTTCTCCTCCTTACACGAGGCATCACAACGACGTCTCACCAGGCAGCGCCGGTCAACTGCTGTTTGTGTATGAGAAATCGGTTGGAAACTTTCCTCATGTCAGCACGTTGTAGGTGTCGCCACCGGCGCCAACCTTGTGCGAATGCTCTGGAAAAGCTAATCATTTGCATATCACATCATCTTCTTCCTGTCAGTTAAATTTCGTGTCTGTAGCGTGTCATCTTCGTGGTGTAGCAATTTTAATGGACAGTAGCGTAATATCGACTTTTTGTTCTGCTCACTTGTTTTGCATACATTATGACTGGGAAGATGATGCCGAACTCGATTCTAGTGATAAGTTCCAAAATGCATCCTTGGAACGGCAGTCCCCTAAAAAGTAGGTCGAACCGGTACTCAGGAGAGCAAACTGGACACTGTAGTGTGAGCTAACGATATTTGAACATCGATACAGCATCCGTGAGGAGTGTACCAAATCTCAAGCGTAATCACCGCGCAGCTGATGCGCCCATTCCACAGACCCCGGGGAAACAAATGGGGGAGCCTGTCCGCTTTTGTAATGACGTACCGTAATCAGAGACATTCATGTTATATTGCAAAGATTAAGGTCGAGATCATCGGGAACGAACTTAGCTCCCTTTCGGATGGCGAGTACAAAGTTTATATTAATAATTTGAAAAAGTAGAAAGAGATCATTACAATAATTTTTGAGTTCGACAATTCGTTTCACTGCGGCCAAAAGAGAACTGGGATCAATCTGGAGGATTTCGGCAATGGACAGGACAAATGCAGAACCTTCCATGCAGCGAAACGTTGTTCTTAGAGCAACAACACACCTTATTGCACAGACTATGAAAGAATGTTTTATGGAATAGCTTGTAGTGTGCAAAAAAAATCCAGTTTCTGGCAACATCGAGAAACTTTGGAAAGGGAAAGACTGAATTTTCAGTCCGCCAATGCGGACACATGCAACTGCCCATTCACGTGTGGGAGCTCTGCCATGAATATAGCTCAAGGCTCTGACAGCATTCATTATACCAGGCTTCTGCAAGTAAATGTACGATCAAAGGAAGCTCTTTCGGAACTTTTTAGAAAAATCAGGTCAGAAGGACGGTATTCTTTCTCCTGGAGGGAATATATTCTGGCCTCTCTCCTGAAAGAGTCACTCTTACTTGGTTTGTAGTAAAATGACTTGAGTGAAAGAAATATAATCGCCACGAATGGATTCTGGTGGAAGGAATCTTTTGAGTCGCTACAAGTGTGGTTCCATGAAGTGCATTTGCGCGAACTTATCCAACTGAAGGGAGCTCTAAAGGAGTCTTCCCTTCGGAAACGACCCTTCATGGGTATATTTTTTGACATAGGCAGAGCGTATAACACTACTTGGAAGTACAATTCCTTCTGTCAGCTACACAACTGGGGCCTCTGTTGGTGTCTGTTTTACTACGATATCGTTTTATTCTACAGAACTGTGTCCCTCAGTAAAGTATTTTAAGTGTTCGAGTTTTCATGGTTGCATTTAATAGCACATATTGAACTGTGAAAAATCCTGTTGAGTATTCTTGGTACGTGGATGATTTTTAGTATTCTATTCGTCCTTTTCTCTTGCAGCCACATGCCGTCAGCTTTAGATGAAAATCTGAAGATTGGAGGTATTGGCAAAAAATATCACCTGTTTTAAGTTTTCCGCAGATAAAACTGTCAGAGTATATTTACTGTCCTGATTTTTACGTAACTAGCACACATCTGAGTGGCAGTCCATTAGCATTTAAGAATTAAAAGAAATTTCAAGGCCTTACTTCTGAAAAGAGTTACTTTATTTTCACATATGGGAGATCTCTGCATGAAAGCGACTTAGTGCATTGGGCATATTGGAGTGTCGCAACGTCAAATATTTGGGAGCGTACACAGTATACTTGCTACAGTTTTATAGAAGCTCCGAGCTTCGATCTACACAGTCTCCGTACTTGATGATAGTAGAAGTAGTGTATTATGAGGACATTTGATTGACTGCTGGTGCTTACAGTACCAGTTCTGTAGCCAACCTCTGCTTTGAGGCTGAGACATTATGAGTCGAACAGAAGTTCATCATCATGCAATATAGACACAAATTTCTTTCGTCCTGCAGTCGTCTGCATAACACTCATTTACCAGACCTTCTTTGTAGTATTTACATGCACGGCGTCCAAACGCTACAAGACCACTCGGGCTTCGAAAGAAGATGGACTTATAGGTGAAACAGAAATAACGGTCTTCTTTAGGGGTTTAAGTAAGTATCCACACGGAGTGTTGGATTAACCCAGGTAGATTTTACATTTGACGCGTTATGGTAAATCACTTACCCTAAATCATACTTTCAAACTTAAATTTATGCGATAATACGAGACAGGTATGATTTAAAGTTATGTGCAGAAACGAGTCTAGGCTGCGTATAATATTGGCTGTGTAATCTGTTCCCCTGATCTTGTCTTAAGAGTCCGTCTCCCAACGATTGACACAGAGCGTCATGCAATTATGAAGGCACTGGAGGAAACGAGACTGGATCAAAGCAAGAACTATTTCGCCTATTTCGATTGCCTAAGTGCAGTGCAGACCATTCAGCACCTGTACGTAGCAGACAAAGCCATCTAGAATATCCAGAAAAATGTTTAACAGCCAAGTAGGGAATTTACAATGACAAAGACTGCCGTCCACCTCTGCGCAGTTCCCGCACAGTTGAATTAGTGAGCCATGAGCCTGTGGAATACCACGTGGCTGGTTCAAAACGGTTCAAATGGCTCTGAGCTCTATGGGACTTAATTGCTGAGGTCACCAGTCCCCTACAACTTAGAACTACTTAAACCTAACTAACCTAAGGACATCACACACATCCATCCCCGAGGCAGGATTCGAACCTGTGAACGTAGCGGTCGCGTGGTTCCAGATTGAAGCGCCTAGAACCGCTCGGCCACACCGGCCGGCCCACGTGGCTGGTTTCAAGTGACAACAAGCTTCGAGACGTGAAGCCCACAACAGTAACACGTTCTACGTCCATCAACACACAAAGAAGAAATGAAGACGTTCTAAGACGATTATGCATTGTCGAGAATATCCCACATGACTCACAGTGAAACATATTTTAACTGATTGTGTATTAGAAGCCGGCAAAAAGGTGCAACGATAGATCGAGTGTAGTTGTGTTGTTGATTGGTCTTTATTACGAGGCCTGAACTGATGCAGTTCTCCATGTTATTCTACACTGTACCAGTTCGTTTCAGCAGCTCTTCGTTAGTGATCCTATTTATCTCTCTAACCTTCGGCGTTCTTCCGTAACACCACATTTAAAACCTTCTATTCCATTGTTATACGAACCGCTTATCGTTCGCATTTAATTCAATACAACGCAACACTCCAGACAAACACATTAAGCTTCCTGACAATTAAATTTGTATTAGAGGTTAACAAGTTTTCCTTTTCCAGAAATGATTTTCTTGCTATTAATAATCTGAATTTTATTTGTTCTCAGTTTTTGTTATCATCAGTTGTTTTGTTCTCCAAATAGTGAAACTCATTGACTACCTTCCTTACACATTTCCTAATGCAATTGCCTCAACATCGTATGATTTAGTTCGACAACATTTCATTACCCTTGAGTTGCGTTTGTTGATCTTAATCAATAAGTGCTATGAATGTAGGTTTGCTTTTCTTCAACCTATCTTCTAAGGTAAGCCGTATGGTCAGTAATGCCACGCACGTTACATTTCTCCAGAACCCAAACTGAACTTCTCCGAGGTCGTCTTCCATCAGGCTTTCTATTCTTCTGTAAACAGTTTTTTCAGTATTTTCAAACCAGTGTTTATTTAGTGGATGGTTATGTAATACTCGTATTTGTTAGTACCTGCCGCCTTCTGCATTGGAATTATTACCTTCATCTTCAAATCTGGACCTATTTCACCTGTCTCGCTTATCTTGCAAATCAGGTAGAACAGATTTGTCATGAAATAGTCTTCCAAGGATCTCAATAATTTTGAGGAAATGTTGCCTACTCCTGGTGTCTTCCTGCGACATAGATCCTTCGTTGCTTTGTGAAACACTTTTCGCAGTATCCTATTTCCCCATCCTACCTTTCTCTATTTCCTCTCCTCTTCTTATAATATTGTCTTCCGATTCATTCCTCTTGTTTAGTAATTCATATGTTCATTTTATCTTACAGCTTTCCCTTCTTTTAGTATTAGCTTGCCGTCTGAAATCTTGATAATCGTACATGTGCTTTTATTTTCTGCACTTCTCCAGGTCATACACGATTTTACAACTTTGCATTTCTCTTTTAGCCATTTCTACTCTGCCATTTTGTGCTTTCTGTCAATATCATTTTTAGAAATCCATATTCCCTTTTCTCCGCTTAAATTGCAGTTTTCTTGTATTTTCTCCTTCAGTGATTTAAAGAAGTATCTCGTGTGTTATCCAAGAATATTTCACTGGGCCTTCTCTCTTTCTCTACTTATTCCCCTACAGCATTCAATATTTCGTATTTCAAAGTGGTCTATTCGTCTTCTGTTGCATTCCATTCCTATGTTTCAATCAGTCTTTTCTTAATGCTGAGTCTGGTATATACAATAATCAGTGGTTCTTTCAATTTATCCAGGCACCATCTTCATTTCCTACCTCTCCGTAATTTATTGTTTTAATGGACAATGAATGGTGGTCAGTCCTCATCCGTCCGTACGGTTGCTGATAGTCTAGATGTCGAGTACCTGTAATCCAATCACCGACAAAAACAACAGTAGTTTCCATATTAATTGCGTGAAGAAACTGGAAGATTAAACATATGTAATAGGAAATTGAAACGGAGTAGGTTTACGTTATAATTTTACGTAAATACATTTTTTCTTTCGTGATATACACATCTGCCTTAAATTGTTGGAGCCTGCTGCTGCAGAAAATTCTATCGTGCCAGTATTAACACCATAATTGCTACTAACTGAGCAAACACGTAACTTCACATTCTAACCAAACTGCTTATCGACGAGACGTGACTGAGGAACAGCAACATTTCTGAAATATATAGCAATGAAAGGGCCCTAGATCCATCATACTTCAATGTACCCACACACATTTTAAAAACAGTATGGTTCATGTTCTCAGAGAGACAGAAACGGAAGCGAAAGCAGTGTTACTTTCTGTGAAGCACTGGGTTTCTGTTTGTTTGTTCACCTATTCGTTACCAACAAAGAAACGTTCAGAATGAAAGAGAGTTTTCTTACTACATCAGTCTTACAGTTTTGATTGATTTTTGTTGCTCAGATCCTTAAGGTATGCGAAAAATGTATAATAGATACAGATGCGTCCACTTCACTGACAGTGCCCAAATTATCGTCTCTCTTAGGCCAAATTTAATTTTAGAAAATGTCAGAATTAATTGGCCAATTAGAGGTTTGTGGCTTTGAATTAAGGCCAGCGTGTCGCATTTAATTATTAGACCAGCTGCCAGAGCGCCTTCTCTTTCCTTGTAGCTGAAGGTGTGTAATCACGTAATCACATCACTAATGCACAAAGGTTTTGCTAACTAAGTTACTCTTCCACTTTCAGCAACTTCTTGGTGCGAACAAGTGCTAAAGTCTAAGACTTCACACAGTGAATGTATAATGTTTTTCCATGTCTGAAGACTTCTTACATTGCGTTAATTTCAACAACTACACACTCTGTGACGTGTCAGAGGACACCTTATTATTCAATAAATGATGATTTCTCACTGTTCTAGTAAAATAAATGTGAGATGTATGTGTTATATTCCTCTGTTCACACAACAGTTTGACTCCAATCGAAATGAGGCAGAGGTTAGCTACTGGACTCGTATTCGAAAGGTCGGGGCTCCAAATCCGTGTCCAGCCATCCACTTCCGGGTTTTACGCGATTTTTGTATATTCACTTCAGCTGTAAATCTTACGATGAATTCCACATGAAATTAGTTTGCTAAACTGACATCGGTAACTTTCCCAAACAAAGGTTCCCTATGGTAATAACACAGTAGAGACACCTGGTTACCTTTGATCATGTCATTGTAGTATAATTTCTAAAGAATGATATAGTGCTACTCATTCAGTTATGAAGGCATCATCTTGATATTTTTAATAAATGCTATACGCTTCTGAATCTTCGGTCGTCTGCTACATCCTTAGACTCGGTAGGCAGTTAGATGATTTCGTTTGTAGCTCATTGCGATCAGCAATATAATCTGCGCACTGCAGCAAATCGATTGCTATTGTGATCGTATTTCATGACATCTGTTACTATTATGTATATCTGTATTTTGGACATCACTCGGAACGTTCAATACTTTCGGCCAGGCCTCTTCTTCCTCCAGACCGAGCGAGAAACCACAGTGATTTAGACAGTTTACACGCTTTAGTGTGGGACAGTGGGTCAAATACCTGTTCGGCCATCAAGTCTTACGTTTTCTGTGGTGTTCCTCAAGCGTAAATCACTTAAGACAAATGCTGCGATAGTTTCTTTAAAGAGACCCAGCCGATTTCCATCCCCATCAGAATTTGTGCTCTGTCTCTGATCATGTCGTCGTCCATTGGATATAAGGCACCAGTCTTCATCATCCAGAGGAAGCCCTTCTATAACACCATCAACTGAGTGTTACAAATACTTGTGGGATATTTGTGTTAATACATATATATTTGTTTACAGTGTTGGTCTTATGCACGATAGACTCATTTATCATTTATTTGTCGAACCGTGGCTCATTAATGTATATTTCAAATATTTCACTTGTCATGTTGAAGCAGGACAAGCTCTTATTAACGAAAATCAAGCGGAAACAGGAGATTTATTTCTTTACTTTGCATTGTCGTTAGTCACATAAGACGTCTCAGTAGAATCCGTAAATATTTAAGAATATCCTGGTATGATTGATTTCAAGCGGGGAAAAAATTAATTAATTATGTGTCGAATTCTCATTGTGTATGGGCTATAGGTTTTTGATAGTTCGTTGTGATACATAACTTTGACAATAATAATAACAACAAAGAATAGTTTCTGATGCTGAATTCGTAGGATATTCTAATCAATTGAGTACTATGATTCATTTTTCAAAGTCATTACTACTATTTTCATTGCGACGATATGCAATGAAACAATTTGTTTATTTTCAGTCTATAGACCAAGTTTCTAATGCAACCTCATTTACAAATATTTAGTAAAGTAAGATTCGGTGATCTCTGTCACCTGAAAATTTGACCAGTGTAGCCAGTGACCCGTATAGTGGAATTGTACATGTGGTAGTCGCTTCAAATCACTGTTAAAACCCGGAGAAGCGCTGTCATCCTAACACCTACTCAAAGTGAGCGCTTCAATAACGTATGTTCACATACATAAGTTCTGTAAGACGTATTACTTACGCATAAGAAAAGGTTAGCTAACAGTTCACACTATAACACAAGTTTGTAGAGAAGCGAATATTTACCTGGACAGCAACATGCCAGTTTATGTGTTAGTAAATTAATGTGTCGTTGGCTTGCTTTAGAATTGTAAGAGAAAAATGCAAGGGAGAAGCGTTAGCGACTTTTCTCTCGAACAGCAGCTGATAGGGTTGATGGGGGGCGGGGAGAGGGAGGGGGGAGTAACAGTAGGCATTCTTGATTTTACTAAATACTAAAAAAAAGACTTGCAGCACTATTATATCAATTACGCCTACAGCGCCTAGTTTGATATCTTGGTAACAAATTGTAAAAGTTTCATTGTTATCCTATTATTATTACAGAAGTAATAAAAGTTTTCGCAAAAGGTAATTTTGCGTAATTTTATCCCATGCTGTGGGGTAAATATCGCTAGTATCTGAGAGTAAGGTTAAAAAAAACGTTGATCTAGGGAAACAAAAAATGGTTCAAATGGCTCTGAGCACTATGGGACTTAACATCTGTGGTCATCAGTCCCCTAGAACTTAGAACTACTTAAACCCAACTAACCTAAGGACATCACACACATCCATGCCCGAGGCAGGATTCGAACCTGCGGCCGTAGCGGTCACGCGGTTCCAGACTGAAGCGCCCAGAACCGCACGGCCACACCGGCCGGCTCTAGGGAAACGCAGTTCTGCATTATCGCTTGTTCTTCTTCCAGTGAAAATGTTTTTGTGAATCGGCCGAGGTACTTACTAGCTTTGCCGGCATTAAGACGTTTTCTTAACGCAGCCTCTGAAAAACCTTTGCTTTGGATGCTTGCCATATTGCACTCCAATGTTCAATAAAACCAAGTGTTGATGATAGAGCAGCTCTGTTAATGGTTGTCAAATTGTTCTCGATCGGTTCCTGGAAAAAACTGCCACTATGGAAGAGGTGATTATATTCGTTGTGTGTTTGAGAGGTAGCAATGTTTGAAAAAACCCCTACCTCAAGAAAGAAAAACTGCAGGAAAGAGAAGTTTATGTAAGCTCTCTAAGACGAATAGTGAGATATATAAGCTAAATAAACACCAACAAAACGAAAGACCAGAAGTTAAAGTGAAGGTTATTGGGGAAAAGTCCGGAAATAGTTTCTTGATGGCGTAAAAGTACGTCCAGCGAACTTCTGCCCTATTAGACCTGCGTACTTTTACACAGTTCCGCTATTTTCCTTGTTGTATCCTCCCTACTCGTCGAATATGGGGTGACCAGGAAACCTGCTTTCTCGGATCGCTAGACAACAATTCAAGCAAATCATATTAATAAAGTTCATTACGAAAGGAAATGACTACAGTACGTAACTTTGTGAAATACAGATGCGTCCCAGGCAAAGGGCGACAGACAAAATAAGAAACCTCTTCAGTATAGACAGCGCTACATGGCAGAAGCGAAATAACAAGTCTTGGTGCTATTCTTGGACTCGCTGCTGTAAAACTCGGGCTGCCTGGCCAGGCGGCGCGGCTCTTATGTCCTCTTCGTGTAGAGGGCGCTGCCGTCGCGTTGTCATCCTGGAGAGGAGTCTGTCAGCATGCAATTGGCTGACGCCGTCTCACAGCCCTCTCTGCTCTAACGTTCCCGCCTGGCGTGCCGGCGCTTGACTTGACGCCGGAACGTTCTTTTTCGACAATCTGCAGATATAGCAGGCACCTAAAGTCGTAGAGATCAGGGAGGATATTGGAAGCCTATAGCCGCCTATTCCGGTACCGAGTTTATGTAATTTTCAAATAGATTTAGGTTAACCTAATACTCAATCAAAACTACACAAATTTTACATCGAAAATGTACAAAAGTGGCTTACCACACTTTCTCCAACTTCAGCCGTCCAACTCTCACGAGGTTCCAGAACAGAACTGAAGAAATGATGAATTATGCGCTGCCTGGTAGAAGAATGGTGAACTACTGCTTTACGGACTTGAAAACTTGATGCGAACTCTTTCCCCACGTCTAGCTTTACCCTCGAACTACGGTACGTGATTCTATCAGCTGTTTTACTAATAACTTTCTGTACATCTGTCTCTTCAAACAATTTGTTACCCCTAAAAACGCTCTACTTGCGCAGAACCCAATCTACAGGTTGTTTCGAAAATATTCAACCGATTTTATAAAATTATATTTTCTGCATTAATTATTATAAAAACTTTGGCCAAATTTAACTTACATATCGAAGCTAAATGTTTGCCTCAGCGTCAAAGTAAGTTAACATTTCACGTGTTTCCTGTAGAGGTCTCCCTGGTGTAGCTTGTTAGTTCATTCCCAAATGTTCGTCGTGTTGAGACAACAAAGCAACAAAAGGCAGTTTTTGTTCTCCATTTAAACAGGTGCAAATCAATTACATCTCTACGAAGTGGTTTCGCATTCGCCCGTCGGCCTTCGAGGTCGCCTGAACAGCGGTTTTTTTGTGGTGGTTTGTGAAAAACTCTGTATATGTACCCTCCCTTCCAACAGTTTTGAGTGTACTGCGACGCGGCATAGCATCAACAGAGAATGCAGTAACTCGTGCAATGCTCTAAGAAGTAAGGGTCGAGTTTAATTATCGTCTGGATGTATGCCATCTGTCCCGTGGTGGGCACATTGTATGTTTGTGAAGGGTAACTGAAAACTTTGATCCTATCCGTCATTGTAAAAATAAGCCAATGCTTGTATTGACAATGCATTCGAAATATATACCCTTGTAAAACAGGAAGGTCGTTTTGAAAATTAAACTCTGTTGTCAAATGCATAAGCTGATATTCACGCGAATTTTCTCTGTTCATTCGTGTGGAAGATACAGTCCTCTGAAATCGGACAAATCTATTTGAAACAAAAATGTGCGTGAAGTCTTATGGAACTCAACTGCTAAGGGCATCAGTCCCTAAGCTTACACACTACTAACCTAAATTATCCTAAGGACAAACACACACACACCCATGCCCGAGGGAGGACTCGAACGTCCGCCGGGATCAGCCGCACAGTCCATGACTGCAGCGCCTCATACCGCTCGGCTAATCCCGCGCGGCCTTTTTGAAACACTCTGTATAATTCACGTGGCAGCTGAGTCCGGGCAACTATCTTCAGGTTAGCGGCTGATTTGGGGAAATCATCTCGTAATTACCACCGGTTCCAAAATGATTCACGAACAACGCAGGCTACGGTCGTCTGAGAGCTGACTGGGGGCGATGCTGTGCGCCGTGGAATCGCTGTAAATCGGTCGCAAGTACTGGCGCGGAGTGCAGAGGGCGCCGTGCGGACACTTGGGGCGAGGCGCGGCGCGAGACAAAGCCTCATCACAAGTGAGAAGTAATCCAGCCAGATTCTGCGCCCTTTATTGCGAGCCGCTAAGCTGACGCGAAACAATTGGACAGCTTCTTCATACATTGTGAAGCAGGCGGCCTCGATCCCCTCGAAGCACACGGTCGCCCCCAAGCCTGCTGCTCCGCCATGAGGGTAGCCGATGGCAGCTCCAGACTTCAGCTGCAGGAATCTTCAGCACATTTTGTAGTTACGCTCCGCACGCCATCCTCTTTCTAACCGACCCCTATGAATGTCGCCGCATATTTATTGTCTTCAGTTACCTTGGGGTTTAACTTTCGAAGACCTTGCTTCTAAGTCCATATCGTAGTTTTTTTCTCGTTTGTTCAAAAAGTCCAAATGTGTGTGAATTCCTAAGGGACCAAACAGCTGAGGTCATCGGTCCCTTGACTTACGCACAACTTACGCTAACTTATGCTAAGAGCAACACACATGTATCCATGCCCGAGGAAGGACTCGAACCTCCGGCGGGAGAGGCTCCGCAATCCGTGACACGGTGCCTCGAACTGCGCGGCCACTCCGCGTAGCTCATCGTTTGTGTTCATACGCAAAGTGAGGCAGTATGGCATTTAAATGCTGAATTCATGAACCGGAAACGGTTATTTGGATTTGCATGATTATATCCATTTACTGACCGAGTGTACAAAAGCATGTGTAAGAAACTTTAGCAATTTATTCTTCACGTGGAAGCAACAACAAAGAAAGTTCATCTGAACCGGAGCCCGAAAAGCCTTAGTTAGGAAGGTATGAACGGATATGTTATACATGGCACAAAAATTATAAATTTACCATACACATTAACATGTATGAAAAGATTTCTTGTTCGTGGCATCAAAATGACGCATTTGCCAAACACATTTACATTTACAAAAGCTGCTCGACATGACCAGCCCCCCTCCTCCATGCAACCCCTGAGCCAGTGTTCCATACATTGCCGTAAATTGCCGAACATTCCTGGTGGGTTCCGCATTTGGTCAAAGCCATTGTGGATACGCTTCCTCAAAACACAGACACTGGTTACGCAATTTGAATACAACAAGGATTTTTGGTGTCCCACAAGGGAAAAATCCGTTACAATCTAATCTGGCGATCGGTTAGGCCATGCAATGGATCCTCCTCGACCAATCCTCCTGTCTGGAACCTTATTACCCAGATACTGACGAAATATCCTTGTAAAATTAGGAGAAGCATTAAGATGCATAGTCGACAGTCGTCGGAAGAGGTCCAGAGCTACATTATGAAGTACATAAAGCAACTCATGTCTGAGAAATTCTAGATAAGTTTCTCCAGTAAGACGTCGTGGTAAGAAGTAAGGGGCCAATGAGGTCTTCACGAATGATTCCCTCTCACACGATGACGCTGAAACTCACCTCACTTTACACAGATAATTCACCAATATCTCAATAACTAGTTTCCTAAAAAGTGGATTGATTTGAGGGGGATCTCTTGCATGCCCTGCCCGAGCGCCAAATTCGAAACCAATGGATGTTTTCCTTTGGGCACATTTAAAAACCTTAATGTATTCAACTCCAATATCCAGTGTTAACGTTCTGAAGAAGGGTATCCAAAATTGATTTGACCAAATATGGAAAATATCTGGAGTTTTCCGCAAATTACGGCTAACGCACGCTCAGGGGATACATGGAAACAGGAGGTAGCTACTTTGAGTAATTTTTGTAAATGTAAATGTGTTTGGTAAGTGTATCTTTTTGTGTCATGAATAATAAATCCTTTCATGCACGTAAACGAGTTTAGTAAATTTGTCATTTTTGTGCCACGAATAATAAATCTTGTCTTACCTCCATAACGAAGGATTTTGGATCCAGGTTCGTATTACTTTATATAATGTTTTGTTTCCAAAAAGAATTCCATAAATTTTCTGACAAACGTTTTTGGGCACCATGTATAAGTATCTTTACAATTCTATGCTGAACATTTGTAAGAACTTCGATAACTGTATACCTGTACCGGTGACGTCGACTTGTTTTAGAATATAAACACACAGCAAGATGGTATACAAGATACACATCAACATTAAAGAAAAAGACAACAAAAATAACAATAGTCCGGATGTTCTAACACATCAGTTTATATCCGATAGAAACAGAGGTCACATGAAATTATAAGTCACAGAATATCACTCCAAAAAAAAGTCACTTTTCCTTCGACGATTTCCATTTAAGGACTCAGGTGCTTCTGTATCGACTGAAGCGGTTGGCTACAAATCCAACAATACGTCTCTGAGTCATTTCAGTCCCTTCCTTTAGGCCAATCTGGTGAGCGCTACGATGACTTCATGCATTACTCATGAAAAGATCGTACGATAGAATGGCACGCAGGCATACTTGCAGTTACGATACACTTTCGTAAGTTATAGATGGCGCACAAGCTCGGATTAGGACAGGATGGGAAAGGAAATCGAAAATCCCGCCATTAAAGTGAGATGCAATTTGCTATAGAACGTAAAAATTTTATTTTCTCAATTTTGAATTTTCTAACGGCAACACAAGCGTGACTTTGATCTACATACATCAAAATCATGGTAAAATCTGGTGGTCCCTTTCTACTATCTCATACAAGTATTATATACACTGATGAGCCAAAATATTGTAACCACTTTCTCAGTTTCGTATTGGTCCACCTTTAGAACGCAATACGGCAGCGATTCTGTGTGGCATGCATTCGACAAGTCCTTGCTAGGTTTTAAGAGGTATAAAGTGCCAGACGTCTACACACAGACTGCGCCTTTCTCATAAATTACGGGTCTCTTGTTTGTGGGTGTGGAGCTAGCACTTTATAGCGTCTCAGATGTGATCCATCGAGTTGAGATGAGGGGCATATGATGGACAAGACATCAACGTGAATCATGCTTTTCAAACCACCACAGCTGTTAAGGTGTCTTCGACTACTGCCACCGGTCGCATGGAAGGCGACGTGAATGTCACGCATGGAGTAATACTTTCCCCATCGGTATCTGCGTTCTTGAAACAGCACAGTCATTCGCCTGTATGATGGTGTACACTGCACAACTATTGATCTACGCCCCTCTGTCCAATTTCGATATTTAGTCCTACTACAATCGTAACTGGAACACGAATGGGTTGTATGTTGCTGAACCTCATGTTCAAAAATGTGTACTGCACGGTGTGCTCTGAAACACTTGTGTCTGTACCTGCACTGTACTCTGTCGTTATATTTCCCACACATCGCCGCCTATTATACTTTACAGAGTGGACAAGATATGCGATGAGACCTGGACGTCCAAGAGTTTTTTGCTTACTGCAGTCAAGCCTTGGTCTCCTTCCACAATTTCTATCCCCCAAGATACCCTAATTTATCAAATAAACTATTCCATGCTATATGAGGATGTGTTCCATCAAATGGAAGCAAGCAAAATGGAAAACAGACGTCTGAACATGAAACTGACAGAAGATGCAAAATGGTAAAGCAGATGTGAATAGAAGACAAATACAAAACTAGAAAAATGCATGAATACAGATACTGCAAATAGAAGAATTAAATAAATCTCTGGAGAAAAGGGAAGCAGGTGTATGAATATAAATAACTCAGCTCGTTAGCCAGTACTTGGCAAGAAGAAAAGATAGAAGTGGAAAGCATATTTAGAATGTTTAACCAAAAGAAACAAATTTCAAGACAGTATTATGGAAATGGAAGAGGAAGTGGATGAAGATGCACTCGGGATTCAATACAGAGTAAATGATTTCACTTCACTTTAAATAAGGCATTTCGAGTAGATAACATTCCCTCAGAATCATTGAGATTCTTGTCAGATTATTCCATGAAAGAAATGTTCCGTCTGTTGAGCAGTAGACAGGCTAAATACCCTCGCACTTAATGAGGAATCTACTAAACCAAATTCCAAGAAAGGCAGGTGGGAGCAGTTGTGAAGTACCGGTACTATCGAACCATCGGTCTGCTACGGCATAAAGAAATACAAGACAATACTGACCCTACGATTTATCTTACAAGGGGAACACGTCAAGGTTGCTCCCTGATAGAGTCGAAACTTGCCAGGATGACAGAAAATGGTGAAACTGAAGACACAGCTACTCTGAATGAGGTGCCAGCACCCAATGGATTCGGAGAAAATGAAAGCTTCGACGCGACTTCATCGGGTTACTCGCGCAGCGTAAAGCGAAATGCGTTGGTAGCGGAGTGGCTCAGTACCGTTTCTAAATTTTGCACCTCTTGGTCGTGAAATGCAGTGGAATTAGTGGCAGAAGAAGTAAAGATTTCAAATATTAATAAAGATGTATTTTATCGTCATAATAAACACCTTCCAGAAAACTGCTACCAACAGTTTTCATTCGTTTCTAAGAACTTAGTAACAAGTCTGGTCCTCGAGTCCATTAAGACGTAAACCAATTAGTGGAATGACATCAGAATGTCCTCGTAACAGCCACAAAATCTGGAAAGTTCACATGAGAGACTTGTCATCAGTTTCTGGACAAAGTTTTGGAAATTTACGTAAAAATGGAGCCGTATCTATACATTACTAGCTATTGGGTGGACGAAACGATCCCTCTTTATGTGATAGGCAGTTTGTCGATGACATTTCTATTAAAAGTAATTCCACCAAACTATAGGCCGTTATGTAATCCCTGTGATGTAGATTGCTACTAACAGTTGAAGAATTACATTCTGCGGTTAGAGATGTGCCCTACTCTCATCGCACAGAAAAAGGAAAATCGTAAGTAGAAGCGATGCAGTTAAAATACACACCTTGATCCATAATCAAATGCAGGCTCCAGCTCTCGAGAAAATGCTTCGATACGCTTGGTTTACCGTGAAATTATCGGCAGGTAGCAACGTTGTTTCTCTAATGATGTTGGCATAAAATATGTGAATGTAGTCTACGTGTCTTCGTACGTAGTTCGTCGTGCTCCGAATTTTTATGAATTCAATGTTTTTTTTCATTTGTTTTCTTGAAGATTATTTTATGTTTTAATTTTCTATGATTGTTAATTATTTAAGATTATCTAATATTGGTGATGATACGATCTAATTTCAATAAGATTTTAACTGCCTTTTTTTTGTCAATAATTCCACTGTATTTTACGCTGTCACTAAACATATTGATATGATATACTGTCATAAGATCTAAAGAAAAACAAAACATAAGACTGGGTTTGAACATGGGTCACGAATTTAGAAACTGTGCTCTTAGTCACTGCACTGCCAACTGAATTTCGCGATGCGCGAATGGGCTGATGAAGTCATTTCGGAAGTCTGACTGTCATTTTCTCGAAAACTATTGAGTTTGTGCACCTAAGGCGAAATAGTTAACCCTTTATTTTCATGCTTTTTTTGTCATTGCAAGTTTCGACTGTATCAGGGAGAGACGTATAGTGGGTTCTCCCTGTCAGATCAGAGACTGAAGTAAAACAAGTCTACATTTATGGCATTTGACATTACCGGCTGGAATACAGTCTTTGAGTCATCGGGAAAAAATGCAAGATATGAAATGTTGTCAGATTCCTGATAAACGATATGAAATGCAGACGTCACACACGAAAAGCAGTTAGTAGATGGAAATGCTTATATTCCTACTTGCTGGCTGACATCTTATTCCTATAAGGGTTTCCTTTATGGTTTAGAAAGCTTTTACAGGGGAAAACAGCTTTAATATGCTTCTGAAAACTCTACTGTTGTCTACTTCTTTTGTTGGACAATCCTTAAACAGTCTTGTAACTGTGTGATTGACACCAATGAGTGTCTAAATTTGATTCACTTCAGTAAAAAAAGGCTCCTGTTCTAACGAGGCTTTAAAGTTACGTCTGAGATGTTATTTGGCTATCATAGTGATTGGCATCTTTGCGACTTTCTCCTGACTTCCCGAAACATGTAACAGTGGACAAGGAATACACATTTACATGTCTTTGTCGTTACTTATTCAGCCAGAATCACAAATATGTTAATATATTTTCAGTTTACGAATTGAGTATTTGTACAGATTTCATATTATTACACTTGTTGGAGTCACCCATATACATTAAAGTTGCAGTTGAATTAACCACTGTGTTGGGGAGAGAGTATTCCTGTCGACATAACGAACAAAATAGTTCAGCGTGACACGAGATTAGGAAATCGCCAGACGTTGTACGAGTAGTCTCATTATTCTACATCGACGAACACCTTGAACAAGACATGCACATCCCACCGTTACCAGATTGTGTAAAAATTATTTGAATACAGCTCCTTGTGCATGAGAGTACTTGGGTGGCCTCGTATATAACCTCACTTCCATCCTTTCGAACATATCTTCTGTGATGTAGTCCGAAAAACGAGGTACCGTGGTAAGATTGGTACCTTGCGACGGTATCACAAGTAAGCATTGTCACCGCCAGAAGCAACATTGAATGAGAAACGGTGGCGTAGACACGCCCAGAAGAATTTCCACACGCCACTGCATCAGCTCGCTTACTTACATCTGACAAGGGAAGTCTCTCGGCTCGAATAAGAATGCGGAGTTCCTATTGTATTTAGAAGCTTTACATACCACAGTGATTAGAATGGTGAAAGAATTCGACTGTATTACTCTTACTTTGCCCAGTACAGGACTTTAAAAATGAACGTGAGGCTCCTCAACAAAATGCATGAAACAATACGCAGCTCCATATGCGGAAGTATTGTACGCAACCACTTTCCATGAATACTGAAGCATGGGCTGATACACTGAAGCAGACAGTTGGTTATGAATAATAGAAAACATTTTCATTATGAAAATTCAGTTTTCTGATTTAGTAACGAAGTCACTGCAGAGAGTCCTTACAGAGCCTGTTTTCCGTCCTGCATGTACACTCCTGGAAATGGAAAAAAGAACACATTGACACCGGTGTGTCAGACCCACCATACTTGCTCCGGACACTGCGAGAGGGCTGTACAAGCAATGATCACACGCACGGCACAGCGGACACACCAGGAACCGCGGTGTTCGCCGTCGAATGGCGCTAGCTGCGCAGCATTTATGCACCACCGCCGTCAGTGTCAGCCAGTTTGCCGTGGCATACGGAGCTCCATCGCAGTCTTTAACACTGGTAGCATGCCGCGACAGCGTGGACGTGAACCGTATGTGCAGTTGACGGACTTTGAGCGAGGGCGTATAGTGGGCATGCGGGAGGCCGGGTGGACGTACCGCCGAATTGCTCAACACGTGGGGCGTGAGGTCTCCACAGTACATCGATGTCGTCGCCAGTGGTCGGCGGAAGGTGCACGTGCCCGTCGACGTGGGACCGGACCGCAGCGACGCACGGATGCACGCCAAGACCGTAGGATCCTACGCAGTGCCGTAGGGGACCGCACCGCCACTTCCCAGCAAATTAGGGACACTGTTGCTCCTGGGGTATCGGCGAGGACCATTCGCAACCGTCTCCATGAAGCTGGGCTACGGTCCCGCACACCGTTAGGCCGTCTTCCGCTCACGCCCCAACATCGTGCAGCCCGCCTCCAGTGGTGTCGCGACAGGCGTGAATGGAGGGCCGAATGGAGACTTGTCGTCTTCAGCGATGAGAGTCGCTTCTACCTTGGTGCCAATGATGGTCGTATGCGTGTTTGGCGCCGTGCAGGTGAGCGCCACAATCAGGACTGCATACGACCGAGGCACACAGGGCCAACACCCGTCATCATGGTGTGGGGAGCGATCTCCTACACTGGCCGTACACCACTGGTGATCGTCGAGGGGACACTGAATAGTGCACGGTACATCCAAACCGTCATCGAACCCATCGTTCTACCATTCCTAGACCGGCAAGGGAACTTGCTGTTCCAACAGGACAATGCACGTCCGCATGTATCCCGTGCCACCCAACGTGCTCTAGAAGGTGTAAGTCAACTACCCTGGCCAGCAAGATCTCCGGATCTGTTCCCCATTGAGCATGTTTGGGACTGGATGAGGCGTCGTCTCACGCGGTCTGCACGTCCAGCACGAACGCTGGTCCAACTGAGGCGCCAGGTGGAAATGGCATGGCAAGCCGTTCCACAGGCCTACATCCAGCATCTCTACGATCGTCTCCATGGGAGAATAGCAGCCTGCATTGCTGCGAAAGGTGGATATACACTGTACTAGTGCCGACATTGTGCATGCTCTGTTGCCTGTGTCTATGTGCCTGTGGTTCTGTCAGTGTGATCATGTGATGTATCTGACCCCAGGAATGTGTCAATAAAGTTTCCCCTTCCTGGGACAATGAATTCACGGTGTTCTTATTTCAATTTCCAGGAGTGTATTTTATATTGTCAGAAGAAACATACATCTAAAGGCTGTATATATTTTGTTGCTTTTGACAGAATTATCATGGATTCATCGTCTTTATCCGCATATACATCATTTACTATTGTTATTTCCTTGTGAGCACTCCAAGAGTCACAAAACAGTATACACTTATGATTGCTTGTGACATTGTGATTAACGTTATTCACAAGAAAGTATTTTAAATGGTCTTTTACATTTTTCGAGTTGAGCTCGCCTCCAAACGTATGTTTGCTGGGAGGTTGTCTTCAACAGGCTTTTTAACTTTCGGGGCGAAAGTTATTGGCGAAGAAAAATATAGCATTTTGTTACGTGTCCACCCACTGAAAGGCCAAGATCTACTGTATAACTATGAGTCGCATTATGTTCAGACTGTTGATCTTTCCCCTGTTTTTCATGGTGTCGCACCAGAAGTCAGTTCATAATTAAATCCACTTTAATTGTCGTTCTAAACGCAGTGTGGCTCTATCTGGAAACCTGCAGTTTTTTGTTATTTATTCGACAAAAGGACCCCACACTGGTGAATATCATGGTCTTCTTGTACGTCTTTGGCTGACATGACAGCAGTGATGTTTCTACGGCACGTTCTATATATTTTCTTCTGACATGTTATGAAAGATGCAGAACGGTTAAACTTCGTGTGTCTAATTTATCTTGATTTTTGCAGTGCCCAAAATTTCGGGTGCCTGCAATGGACACATATTCCTTCATTCTTTGCCATCCCAAATTGGAATAGAATGTGTTGTTTTACCTCCAGTTCTTTAATTGCCTTCTTTCCTCGAAATGGATATTCATTACATCTTTTTTATCCAGCTAATCAAATATTACTTTGATGTTCGATGTGCTTTTTATATATAGATGTCTCTTCGATAACGGGCTACAGGTCGTAACTTTACGTGGAGATGTATGATACTCGTCATAAATACGTCAAGATGCCCTTTCGAAAATTTTGTTAAAATAACAACAGTATTTGATTTCCTTTCTGGCGAAGGCTCATAGCCACCAGAACTATTTCCTTCTCTTTGAGGAGTACTGTCTCCGCCACTGCCACTAGCGCTATAGTCTTGAAGACTATTAATAGCGTCATCTTCTGTAAGTTGTTCTCTTCATCCGCTGCCATGTCAAGTGTAACTTAAGCTTAGTAGTCAAATGTATATTCACACTTCTGAATAATCAGTTCCATAAAAAACATCGCGGGAGTGTGATCATCCTATCCTACACCGTCTTCGGTTGGATAACGCCATCTTCACTTTGATGCCACAATATTTAAAACGCTGCGAACATTAATGGTTTTGTTCATTTTTGCTGTACATGTATGACAGTACTGACAAACGTATAATAAACATGTCAACAATTTGCTGGTGTAACTGTCATGGATTGTAACAAAGTTAAGTACTTCGCATAGTTCATGTTGTAATAACATGATGTAATATTTTATATCTTGTAGTGCTACAGACGAATGTTGAAAATCTACATCTACATTTACATCCATATTCCGCAAGCCACCTGACGATGTGTGGTGGAGGGTACCTTGAGTACCTCTATCGGTTCTCCCTTATATTCCAGTCTCATATAGTTCGTGGAAAGAAAGATTGTCGGTATGCCTCTGTGTGGGCTCTAATTTCTCTGATTTTATCCTCATGGTCTCTTCGCGAGATATACGTTGGAGGGAGCAATATACTGCTTGACTCCTCGGTGAAAGTGTGTTCGCGAAACTTTAATAAACGCCCGTACCGAGCTACTGAGCGTGGACTTATAAGGTAAGGAAAGAGGAGTTTCTGCGCAGAATTGGAGAAGAAAGGATAGTGTGGAAAACATTGATAAGAAGAAGGGGCAGAATGATAGGTCATCTGTTAAGACATAGAGGTTGACACAGGAAAGGAATTCGTGGCGGGCCGCATCAAACCACACAAAAGACTCAAAAAAAAAAAAAAAAAAAAGTGTAACCTCGGTCCCTCCAGGAGAAAACCTAAGAACCCATCACTGTACCTAGGAGAGTACAGTGTCTTCCATTTCATTGAGCGAAATGAACGCGCCTCTTACCCAGTTTAGTCCATTCTCTGATACTTCAGATGTCTGTTGAACAGTTATTCATCAGGTTGCCTTTCCAGTGCATTTAGTGACCTGTGACGTCCAAGATACGACTTGGGCAATCATTATCAGGGAGGAACTGGGGTGCTAGAAGTAACTGTCTTAAATTAAATTTCTCATGCGAGAATAATAATATTAGTGTGAGGTCGAACCACTTAGACCGAAGAAGCTCAACGTGAACTGCCTTTGCGTTTTTGTCGTGCGCCTTAAATTACATATTTACTTTTTCCAGCCTTTAAATCCTTAGTTAATTACCAGTTTACGTCACGTACACATACTACTGCTTTTTAAAATTTCAGTATTATTTATGTGTCTTAATAAGTGAATTAAAATTAGTCCCCTATGGCAGTTATGTACAAAACACGATTATACTTATGTGCCATAAACAATGTTACATATCCAAAATCAGCCTATGGTGATGTAAACAGACTCCGTAGAGTTCCTAAAAATCGTAGTTTACAGTGAAAGAGACTTAGAACGTTCACTCAAGAATTGTATTCCACAAAGCAACTTGCAAAGTCCGATGTTGAGAAGGATCTTCTATTGTACCAACACCAGAAGAGAGTCATCAGTCGACGAACTGTGAGGAATGTTCTGTGGGTTACATATCAGCTGGATGGACGAATCAGTGAAGAAATGGTATGTGTTAGGCAAAGAGGTCAATGTTCATAACAAACTGACGTGCTTGTTCCTGATGGACCGTTAGAACTGGTGCTGTGGTTAAGGCAATTGACTCGGGTTCGGAAAAAATTGGGTTCAAAGCCCCTTACAGCCATCAAGAATTAGAATTTTTGTGGTTTCCCTAAATCGATTAAGGCAAATGCGCTGATGGATGCTTTTAGAAGGACACAGCCCATTAATCTTTGTCCTATCAGAGCTTGTCCGAGGACTATTTGGCATGTAAGTTTGGATCGGTAGTGAAATGGAAACCACAGTGAAAAATCAAAAATATTTTATTTGCAGTAGTTAGCTACACATATTAGCTACTTCTCTACATAGTCGCTGCTCCGACTGAAACATCTGTCATAACATTGCACCAACTTTCCAATACCCTCGTCATGGAAGGCAGCCACCTGTGCTTTTTTGTGCCAGTTATCTACACTTATGTGCAGCTTGTTGTCCGTGTCAAAATGTTGCCTTCGTAGCCAGCGGTTCATGTGAGCAGAGATGAAAATCACAGAGCGCCAGGTAGGGGCTGTGTGGTGGATGATCAATAATTCCCCATCGGAAACGCTGCAGGATCGTCCTCATTACCTTGCAGTATGCGGACGAGAATTGTTGTGAAGAAGGAAATGCATGACAGTTACCTTGTGTGGACTACATGAAATCAGGCGAAATCTCTCACGGTCACTCATACTTGGCGGGAGACACTATTTTCTAGGCACTTTTAAGTGCTCACTGTGCTCTCAGAACTGAGAAGACCGACGTGACGTGATAGACGAGCGTACCAGAGACACTCTCCAACACATGTATGCAAAGCTTCATCGGATTTTCAGTGTCGTTTCCATTTCTATATCTAACGGACATTACTTTCCGAACAGCCCTCGGGCTTCATCTCTAATGACCTCCTCGAGGACGGGATTTTCAACTATAATATTTCCTTTCCTCAGACATTGTTTGCAAACAAAGAACAACAATATATGACTTTCATTTTATTCTTTCATTCCTTGGATAAACGATTAACATAGCCATTCAGGGCGCCCAAGCCATTCTCGCATTATCTCTCAATAAATTAAATTATTTGGATATCATAGCACGGTTTGAATGTAACATGTTCGACCTTGTTTACAGATTTCCTTCATCTTGCAGCAAAGTCCACTAACAGTCATGCATGTGATACTCACATTACTGTACTGTGGAGGACACATAAGACAGTATGGCAGTATTTGTGTTCCCATTTTCTTTTAATTTCGGGTATGGAAACATAACGAAATGTACGCGCTAAAACACCTTTCACCTGATTTTTACACCATTATGCGAAGAATACAAGACGGGCCGCAAGACTGTTCCAAAAGCTGTCTTCTCTCAATAAATTCTACTTCACTTCGCAGGATCAAAGACGCAATTTTTTCAACGATAGGGATTTGAAATTTCCCAACAACTTCATAACAATTTCGTGTTCATTAACGCAATCATTTACAACTTTAATAAAAACGTCTCTTAATTGCTTCCTATTTCTTATGTTTGAATAGTTGTCGGATTTGTGTTGTTGGTACTCATTTGAAAAATGTTTCTAACATCTTGAACCACAGAATCAGTTTGGTTTCCTAGACTCATTCCTTGTAAAGAAACGTAAGTGCATATCGCTAACTGAATTTCGCATAACCGATATTGTTTAAATCTTTCTTAGTAACATCGATCAGCCTATTTGTTGTAAGATATATAATTAAACACGAAGCTCTAATCCTCTACAATTTTATTCTTTTATTTATTATCAGGCTAGCAGATAACCGCTTCGGTAACATACGGACGTCTTTTTAGAACTGTTTAATTTTGCATCAACTAGATTTTGGTTGTCTTCTTTCAGCGTCGCGCCTAGAAATCAGAATGACAACCACGGAAATTTTGGCAGACTAGTCTGTCCTGGCCTGGTGAAACCTTTCGCACTCTGCGTGCTGCTATACAAATTACTGCGCACGCCCTCATTACGAAACGCAAAGCGCGAGAACAGCCTTTTGCACCAATGTGGCGAGCTTAAAACCTGAAGAGCTCACTTATCTTTAAAGCCAGTCTGTTTACGAAAGTCGGTTTTTTTAATGGAGCTCTTTAAGTACGTGTGCTATCACTCGTGTCTTTCGCATTGATCTCTACAATAGCGAGGAAGCTGCGCTGCCTAACCGCATTATAGTATGAATACAAACTTAATAACCCGGGTTATAAAACTTCCGCAAACAGCCACAAGTTGCGGCAAGTGCAGTTTACACAAGCAAGCAGCTTTCGGGAGTTGCTGAGGATATTAGCTACAATTCGCAGCGGCCCATGCTTCCAAAAGTTTCATGTTTATGGAAACGAAGGCGTTTCGTCGAACGTTCTCGTAATTCTTGTACCGTCTGCTCATCAGAGACGGCTCCGATATGCAATGGCCTTTTACAAGAAACACTCAAAATAGAAAGCGTCTTATAGTGTTGTTGTAAAGTTGCATCTGAAGAAAAATTAAGGATGTTGGAGAAAAGAGAAGAAATAAGTGAAAAAAAATAGCCTTCTGAAAAATATACTGAATTTACCCGGTTACCTCGATCCGTGGATTGTACATTAAAACGGATTAGCTCTCCATTTTTTTGTGTTCACAGGAACCATTTAACGAAGAAACCAATACATATTATATTACAGGTATTCTTCGCTAGTGTTTATGCACTCTTGTCGTCGTTCTGGGAGCTTGCGTACTTTCGTAGCAAACCATTCTTTGGGGGTATCTCGGCGCTAGTGGGCAGCTGCACGTAGTTCGTCATTGGTGGTGAACTTCTTACCCCACATGACCTCTTTCATTGCGTCGAATAGGGCGTAATCACTACGACCCAGATCCGGTGAACATGCTGGAGGTGGCAGCATAGTAAGCCCTAGTTCACACAAGTTGGTAGTGATCTGGCGACTGACATGTGACCGCGCATTGTCGTTTAGGAGCAGAACGCCACGGAAAATGGGGCAGAGTTAGTGCACTGAACTGCAGTACCAATCACTGTTGAGGGTCGTATTGGGAGGGAGCCAATTGACCACCAGTATCCGTTCCTCATTCAAGAACACAGTCGCCATTTATTTCTGCACGAATAGTCCTGTCCGTGATTGCTTGGGACGAGGGCTCCCAGTATGCTTCCAGTGTATGGGGTGGTGTGTCTTTGCCAGAGTGTGGTGGAAGAACAGTGACTCATCGACGGTGACCAGACTCTCAGAGAGGTCCGCTGAAATTGCGCTGCACTGTTGCACAATCTCTTGGCATATCTCCATATGCTACTGTTTCTATGCAGACCCATTGTCACCTATTGTGCACTCACCTATGCCTTCAAATCCTCATGGATGATGGTGCGGAGGGTTCCCCTTGATAGACCTGTTGTCCCTTGTAACTCATCAAATGTGATATGACTGTGCCTCGTTATCAAGTCATTGACACGCTAGGCATTGTTTGGTGAGCTTGCAGACTCGTGACGCGTTTTTCAGCAGTGTTCCTGTCCTCTCTGGACTCCGATACCAAACGAAACACGGATTTGCGCCATGGTGCTGTTTCCCCAAATATACATGATAAAATTTTGTGAGCGCCACCTGTAGAAAGCAACAACACCGTCTTTGCGTTATCAATCTTGGATTACATCTCAACAATTTTCTGTTCTATTGGTGACTTCATTCAAGACGAAGAATTATTGAAGGGAAGGAGAACGATCGGTGGTATTCAGCAGAGGCGTATGTGACGACGTACAAGGTGGTAATCCAAATGGACCAATCTCTTAAATCAGTTGATCAGGAGAGGGTTTCGAGCCCGATCCTTGTGATTACGAGCAGTTCTTAAGCCGCTGCCCAAACTGGTTAACAGATTCTTGTAAGAAAGAAATACAGCAAGCACTTCAGAATTCTTCATTGACTTATACGTGTCATATGTCCGACAAAAGTATTCCTGTAAATGATGGTTAATGAATACCGTGCAAGTCCGCCCCCGGTAGCTCAGTGGTCAGCGCGACAGAATGTCAATCCTAAGAGTCCGGGTTCGATACCCGGCTGGGTCGGAGATTTTCTCCGCTCAGGGACTGGCTGTTGTGTTGTCTTAATCATCATCATTTCATCCTCATCGACGCGCAAGTCGCCGACGTGGCGTCAAGTCGAAAGACTTGCAGTTGGTGAACGGTCTACCCGACAGGAGGCCCTAACCACACGACATTTTTTTTCAGTGCCAGCATGGCTCCATGCCAATGTATTCCCTCTGTGCCTTTTACTTAAGGTCAGCTAGCTAAATTATGGTGGTCGATGCTCCCATCACAAAACTTAAGGAGCAGAAAAGAACTGCTTATAAGAGATTTACAGATCTGAGATAAATACCTAGAAGTAACAATATTTATAGAAAAATGAAGTGAAAGTATCACCCTAGTTCAGCTGTGGGTAAAGAAAATGGATAGAGTTATTTGTGGGACACTGAGAATATAAAGTCTGTCTACGAGAGCGATAGCTAACGGAACAGTTCTATGGCGTACTCTGGAAAATTTCTCAAGTGTGTGTGAATCGTATCATGTTGGATAAGCTGCCGACATTGAGTGAATACGTAAAAAATGTGTGTGAATTCTTAAGGGACCAAACTGCTGAGGTCTTCGGTACCTAGACTTACACGCTACTTAAACTAACTTACGCTAGGAACATCACACAAACACACTCATGCCTGAGGGAGGATTCGAACCTCTGGTGGGAGGGGCCGCCCAATCCGCGACATGGCGCCTCAAACCACGCGGTCATGTATACGTAAATTATCACCGTGTATTATCATAAGCGAGATTGGATGGAGGGAGAGAGTAATAAAGAACATGAAAAAACTGAAATTGGCAGTCAACGAACGAAATAAAAAAAACTTATTGAAATTACAAAAAAACCGTGTTTGGACCTAGACTTCTGATACGACGGTTGTCCAGAAAGTAAGTCCCGATCGGTCGCAAAATGGAAACCACAGTGAAAACCAGAAACCTTTTATTTTCAACAACTAGGTACACCTTCCACCTACTTCTCTCCATAGTCACCGCTCCAACTTCGAGTGTTGTCGCAGTGTTGTATCAACTTTCCAATATCCTCGTCATAGAAAGCAGCCGCCTGTGCTTTCGGACAGTCATCTGCGCTGGTCTGCAGCTCGTTGTCTGTGGAAAAATTTTGTCTTCATAGCCAGCGGTTCTTGTGAAGAGAGATGAGACTCAAGGGGAGCCAATTACGGACTGTATTGTGGGTGATCATACACTTCTCATCGGAAACGCTGTAGGAGCGTCTTCATTGCCCCTGCAGTGTGCGGCCGAGAATTGGCATGAAGAAGGAACAGCTTGACAGTTGTGTTATGTGGGCTGCATGACACAGACGACATCTCTGACCAGGCCCTCTTACTTGGCAGGAGACGCTACTCCCTACGCATCTGTACATGCTCACTGTTCACACAAAACAAAAAAGAGCGATGCGACATGATCGACGGGTATGCTAGAGACACTGCCGAACACATCTGTGCAAAGCTTTACCGGATTTCCCCAGTGGTTTCCATTTCGCGAGCGATCGGAACTTACTTTCTGGACAACCCTTGTATAGGGGGATATTCTCAAACTTGTTACACACAGCTTCTTTCCGGATGGAGAGGATTTATATATTCACAGAGTCATCTATGAAGTCGTTTTCCTGGAGCTCCATTAGTGAGTAGAAGAGGCAGGAATAGGATTTAACATCTCGCCAACAATTAGTTCTTTAGAAATGGGAACGAGAAATATCTTTGAGGTATAGCATAATAAATGCACACTTTACTACATATTTATGGAAGTTTTCAGTGCACATACCCCGTGAGTTGAAAAAGTTTCAAGACTAGATTAAAACAGAGGAATGTTAAGATGGTGGTTTTAAGGTTTCGTGTGTTCTACATAGTCTCTCACATCTGAGTACAAAGCACAGAACGTTCATACAACTCTGTGAACCTGTCGCTTGAGCCTTTTTTGTGGATTTTGTTCAACTCACGCACCACGTTCGCACCTTTTTCGGTCTAGGCGAAGCATCAAGAGACAAAGGCCATGTCCTACGTGAGCGACAGAAGCGACCGACAGCGAGCGATTTCCGGATACGCGAAACTCCAGTGACAAGCAGCAGCATCGGGCGAAAAGCTCGGGTGTCCTGCGTGCGAGCGACTATGTCGCTCTACAGGATGGCTGCTTAGAGCCAACCAGCTGTTTCTATGAAACGGCGCCCCTAAACTGTAGAATACTGTAGATGGACAGTAAGGCTACAAAATTAGGTTTAATTAAGAAAATAAAGCAAAAAGGAATGCTGTGGATGAAATTTATGAAGGGAGGAATCTCAATGGAAAATCTCATAAATATCATCAACTACGAAGATCAGCAGATAAATTCTTTGAATACACGTGAATAAGCAGAGGAGCATTCGACTATCTCATCAATAAATTAAATACGAATATTTTCTACATGATCAAGAACTTTTAAGAGCCAATAAATGCAGAAGAATGACTGACCACCTGACTGACTTTGTAAATACACACCTTGATAATGTCAATCAGTAGCTAGTTGTGGTGTAGTAGTTGGGTTACAGTACGTGATTACATGCATCTGGAAGGTCATGAGTTCAATTCCGGGTTCTTGTTATATTTTTAACTCACTCAGTTACAATTCTGTATACTAAGTTTTATGTGTACTGTTTACACTGCATCGCTAAGTATATTTTCAAGGTCTTGCCAAAGAACTTAATCCTTAACTGTATACGGCCGGCCGGAGTGGTCGAGCGGTTCTAGGCGCTACAATCTGGAACCGCGCGACCGCTACGATATCAGGTTCGAAATCTGCCTCCGGCATGGATGTGTGTAATGTCCTTAGGTTAGTTAGGTATAAGTAGTTCTAAGTTCTAGTTGACTGATGACCTCAGACGTTCAGAGCCATTTGAACCATTTAACTGTATACACACCTATCCCAGTATATCACACACATTAAATTCCTAATAAATTACAATGAACAATGAAATTTTACATATATTTGATGTTTTGAACGTAATTCATCAGCAGTCAGTGTTAATACCAAGCATTTCAATTAAACTAAACAGTTTGTAAAAGTAAAGTATACAAAATTTTTTGAAAGAAAGCCAAACGTTTTGTGTAATGATTTGTCTAAAAGTATGAAATAAGAAATATTCACGAAACGTTTGGTGCACCTAATTTTCTGTTCATGATTTCGAGTATCATTCAAAGGCACGTAGAACGTTTCTCTGATCTACTTATTTTTTTTACACAAATCATTTCATAAAATATTTGACTGATTTCTTTCATTTTTTATTCTCAAGTTTTATTGAGAAAGCATGATCTTACTGACTCCTTATTTGCCTGCCTAACATATTGATTCAAAGGAAGCCTTTTTGACGCTTAAATACCGCACCAATGTATCTTTTTATGTGCAGAACAGCTAGACCTTGAACAGATGAAATTTTTGACATTTCATTTACAGAGCTTGGCAGCAGCTTTTCGTGAAATATTTCAATTTTTCCTCAACTCATTAATTAAATTTTCGTTAATTAACTTGATTACTTTCAAGCACTTAAATATTTTCATGCCTAACTAGGCCTCATGCTGGTCACTTTGTTACCCCGTTTACCTGTTTCTCTCCCTTTGTTTGGCTATGAAAATTCGGACAAAACCTCATGGTGTAATTTATAGGCAGTCTTGTTTTCGCTCTGCTCACACGTTTACAAAAACGTATCGAGTGTTAATCATACGATAAAATATTCCTTTTTGCGTGCTGTCAGTTCCAAAAATCGTCGTTTCGATATCTTGAACCGTTTATGAGATACGACGATTTTTACGACCACTTGATTCCAGAAGCGCAAGAAACGCTCGGACGTGCCGCGAGCGACCCGTTCGCGGATATAACAACCAATATCTCAAGAATGAAAAGAGATATCATTCCGGCCTCAACTTTAAATACAATTGAGATATATTGGATACATTTCATACACAATAATGTACAGTCTTAAATGAACTATACGGAAAATCTAAGCAATGTGATTTTACCTCTGCAAATTCTTAAAAATTTCGTGCAGCCATGTACCCAATTCCTGCAGCACAGTAACTATGACGAATAACGAAAATAAATTAAGATCTTTATCATTTAAAGATTTCAAGCTATAGGATACGGAAGAATCAAATTTTTTCACCGAAAAGTTTTCTTAAAATCGTATGATAAGTATTTCATAGCTGCCGTCGCGTCCACTCCACTGCTTTGCCGAGAAGACACGTGGCTGTCGCTCTCTGTCGAGCGTGCTGAAGCGACAAGATTCGAACACCTTTGAATTCAAACGTTGCCAGTTGCAGCGGGAGATAGGCAGCGACACATGTCTCTCAGGTAGGACACTGCCGTAATTATACCTGCAGTTGGGTTTTGTCGCCTGAAGCTGTCGCTCGCTGCCGGTCGCTTCTGTCGCTCACGCAGGATGCAGCCTAATCTACACATTGTCTTTTTTTGGTAGGTACATACTGGTAACATAAAGCTTCGTCACCCACGGTGATTTTTTCCGGAGAAGAGCTATCTGCGTTTCTCATTTCGATCAAGTTGCGGCAGGCGTCCACGCGTCATTGTTTTCCGTTTGGGAGTCAACGTGTGCGGAACAAACTTTGCACACACCTTTCCCTTCTTCAAAACATCGTGGAGAGCGTCTGAAGCACTGGATTTAGAGATGTTCAGTTTATTCTTCCACTGTGATTTGTGATACAAAAGCGCTGACACACTGCGGCCGTACTTCCAACACTTAACACTACCTTACAACCGATTAGTCGAATGTACAGTTAGCTGTTTGTTAAAGCTGCCACTGTTGTTTTTTAACTGACGTTGTTTAAACGCCAGGAATAAAATTAGTGTCGGAACTTTTTGGACTGACAGTGTATGTGAATACCAATTGAAGTGACATATCACACACAGGTGTCCAAAATTAAGGTAACAAATGGAAATTGTAAAAGATTGTGTTTATTTTGCCACAGAACAGAATAAACAGGTTATAGTAAAATAGAAACCATGTAAAGAATACTGAACGTAAACAACTGCAACATGCATAAAGCAGACAAAAATGTCCTTTGGCTATTTCCAACTTAACGGATTTGCCCACACATTCTGAAAACTGGTTAGTGCGCTCAGTATGGGATGTGACCACCTCTGGCAGAAATACAGACCTAACAACGACGGGGCATTAATCTCATGTTGAGGCAATAACGCCCATTCTCCCTGGAGAGCTGCTCGCAAGTCTTGGAGAGTGATTGATGGATGCTGACATGATGAAATCTGTCTCCCTAGTGCATCCCACACATGCTCTATGGGATTCAAATCGGGAGAGCGAGCAGGACACGCCATGCGTGCAATACCTCCCGTTTCCAAGAAAACATCAACTGCTCTTGTTCTGTGAGGTTAAGCATTATCGTCCATCAATACTAAGTCTGGGCTTGCACCACCTCGCAACAACCGCTCATGAGGTACCAAGATTTCGTCACTATACCTGACAGCAGTTAAACCTTGCCGATCCACCTATACAGTTTCATGAAGAGATGTCCATGTGATCAACATAATCCCTGTCCACAACATTACGGATCCTCCTCGATATCGGTTTCGTCCCATAATGTTAGCATTCCGGAATCGTGTTCCACGTTCCCTCCAGATTCGAATGCATCGAGAATTACTCTCCAGACCAAGTCGGGACTCATCTATTCGACCTCCCTGGTGGCAGGTTGACGACTCCACTCTAAACGTTCCCTTCTGTGAAGACGCATCAGAGGTACACAATACAGCATGCCCCACTCAGCCGAAGCCTTCTGTACACCGTTGGCCTCGATGCAACACATCAGTAGATGCTGCCAAGTCTGATGCCAGGTGCCTTGCAGTAGTAAGGCGGTACTGTCGTGTTCTTACATCCCAATGACGGTCCTCTCTTTCTGATATCACACGTGGTCGGCCCTGTCCTGGCATTTGGGGTACTGATCTGGTCTCTATAAATTGTTGCCACATCCGAGAAGCAAAAGAACGATTCACATTGAACCATCGGGCCTCATCAGTTTGCAACTGTCCTGCTTCCATTCTTCTTATGGCCCTCCGTCGCAGAGAGTCTGGTAGGCGTCTTCTCTATGTGTATACACAGCGATTGTGGATGTGGGCTACCCGTCAAATAGCACCCCCTTAAATAGGTGCCCTGATGTCACCGTCGACGTGGTTGTCCGTTGACCGGAATGCCTGTTTCCGTTCAAGACACTATTGTACAGACGTCTGTTTACAGTTTGTATTATTATGCCGTGAATTAGAAACAAGACAGCGAAATAGCGGTTCGCTGCTTTAGTGTTGGACACCAGTGTAGATGGTATCGTGGAAGGAAGGTGTTCTCATTAGAAAACTTTTGCACAGGATCTGCTCCTAGATTGAAGGTTAAGTGAAGATAGGCTTCATTGCTGTTCTATGAGAGGGAGCCTCAGAAAGAACTGTAGATGTAAGTTAAACTTTGCATGTGCATTATTGTGCTTATATACTACCCGAAAGCTACATGCAAGGTAGTGGGTGGTCAGGATGTCGGACGCCCGTGGAATGTGTCGAAGGGTAGCGTGCTAGCAGCTGATGAGCGTCGTAATTGCGTTGAAGGCGGCGGATATGAAAGACAGCAGCCGGAGATTCGCTGCCTGTGCCTCACTCATTAGCCTGCCCTCTCTGCCAAAATTCCTTCTGATGTAAAACTAATTCGTCATTTTTGGTGGACTGAAAAATGTAATGAAAACTTTTTGTGCGCTCACCAATACATTCCTCTAACACTTATCATCGCTGCTCATTTCATCACGCACACAGTGAAAGAGAATTTAATATTTTAGCTCATTCAAAAATGTACTTAGCAACTGGAAAAATACTTCATTAAACTACTCATCTCCTTCAGTTAAGGTACTTCGAGATTGTATAAAAAGATTTTGAAGTTGTGCAATATTTATTAAGGTAAAGCGAAGCCTATTAACACTTATTATGAGGACAGAGGGAATCCAACTGCATAACTTTGAACAGTTAATAATTGTCATGAATGTTTCTGACCCTTACGAAATAGTACGACGAATGTTAGTACGGTTCACTTTACTGTTTTGATTTAATGGATAATTTTAGGATAAAATAAAGAAGAGGCTTTTGATAAAAAAAACTCTTTTCTTTCAAACATCACTAAAGCAAGTAGCGTTTGCAACAAATCCCAGAAGTTACGTTGTCTCTAAGATGTAGCTGTTCAAACAAAATACTAGGAATTAAGAGTTACTTGAAAGCCCAAGTAAAGAATTGGGGCGTATTCAATAATGCATGGACAATAAATCAGATAGATTAGAATCACAATAAGCTGCAGTTTTATAATAACAAGCAAAAAGACTTAGGTCACTTGAAGTCGATAATAGCTCCGACTGCGAATATCTCACTGATAATTGAAGATCTCGGTTGTGAACAGTGGTAAGGGTCAGTCGATAAGAAACAGATTTATTGCAATAAAACATCGTACGTGGTGAGCTTTATTCATATTAGTTGATGCTTCCACGAAAATCGAGAAATCTTCTGGGAATTAACATCTATGGTCATCAGTCCCCTAGAACTTAGAACTACTTAAACCTAACTAACCTAAGGACATCACACACATCCATGCCCGAGGCAGGATTCGAACCTGCGACCGTAGCAGTCGCGCGGCTCCGGACTGAGCGCCTAGAACCGCTAGACCACCGCGGCCGGCGGTAATACGTATTACACTTGTCGGCCCCTGCCTTATTTGGGACTGGAATTATTGTCTTGGAAGACTGAGGGTATTTAGCCAGTCTCATGTACCTTGTATGCGAAGTGAAATCATTCTGTGATGACTGGTTCTCCCGTGGGTCTCAATAATTCAGAGGGAATGTTGTCTACACGAGGGTCATCATTTTGACTTAGGACTTCCAGTGTTCTATTGAATTTCGGCACTATCATACACTTCTCGCCGGCCAGAGTGGCTGAGCGGTTCTAGGCGCTTCTGTCCGGAACCGCGCGACCGCTACGGTCGCAGGTTCGAATCATGCCTCGGACATGGATGTGTGTGATGTCCTTAGGTTAGTTAGGTTTAAGTAGTTCTAAGTTCTAGGGGACGGATGACCTCAGATGTTAAGTTCCATAGTGCTCAGAGCCATTTGAACCATACACTTCTCGTCTTTATCTACTTCCTCTTCCTCTTTCATAATATTATCGTCAGGTTCCTTTTCCTTCTACATATTCTTTCCAACTTTCGGCTTAGTACTGTTTTGGCATCTGAGGTTTTGATATTCATACAGATCAGTGAGAATATCGTACACAGGTTGGTAGTGCCCCACCTTTTCTGCAGTCAGGGGTACGTGTTTGGAATCCTGATTTGGAGGGCATGGCATCAGATATCGAAGAATTCAGGGACGTGGAGCTAGGATCGCAGAGGTCTATATAGCCGATACGAAATACTCTGTAATACAAATAACTTGACCGAATGGGGCGAAAACCGGTAGATGTGATGCGCATGTACAGACAAACAAATGATTACAGTTTCAAAAAAATTGCATGTTTTCTTCAAGAGAAAGAGTTCCAAAAATTGAGTAAGTCAATTACGTGTTGGGCCACCTCTAGTCCTTACGCAAGCAGTTATTTGGCTTGGCAGTCATTTATAGAGACATTCGATATCCTCTTGAAGGATATCGTGCCAGATTCTCTCCATTAGCACGTTAGATTGTCAATATACCGAGCTAGTTAGAGGACCCAACTCATAATGCTCCAGAAACCTTCAGAAAGATCTGGCGGTCTTCGTGGCCAAAGTAGTATTTGGCAAGCTTGAGGACAAGCAGTAAAAACTGTCGCTGTGTGTGGGAGGGCATAATGATTGCTGAAATGTAAACCTCACAATGGATTGTCATGAAGGGAAACAAAACAGGGCGTAGAGTATTTTCGATGTACCGCTGTGCTGTCAAGGTGCCGTTGATAACAATATAATGGGTCCTGCTATGAACGAAGTGGCTCCTCAGACCATCTCTCCTGCCTGTCGGTCCGTATGACTGGCGACAGTAAGACTGGTATCCCACCACTGTCCCGGGCCTCTCCGGACATGTACGTCGGTAAGTCGGCAATATTCTAGGCCGCGTTTGGTTGCCATTCATGGCAAGCCATTCTGTGCTTCCATTTCAGCAAGATTATGCCCGCTCGCACACGTTAAGAGTTTCAACTGCTTCTCTTCTAGCCAGCCAAATACTACCTTGGCCAGCAAGGTCCCCGCACAGCTTCCCGACTGACAACGTTTGGAGCATTATGAACAAGGCCCTCCAATCATCTCGGGATTCTGGCGATCTAACACACCAATTTGACAGATAGTGGCACGATATCCCTCAGGAGGACATCCAACAACACTATCAACCAACGCCAAGCCGAATAACTGCTTGCGTAAGCGCCAGATGTGGACCGACGCGTTCCTGACTTGCTCAAGTTGTGAAGCTCTTTCTCTTAAATAAATAACCCAGTTATTTCTGAAATTATAATCAGTTCTGTGTCTGTACACGTATAGTACATCTACCGATTTCCGTCTCATTCGGATAATTTCTTCTCGATGTGTCGTAATTTTTGTCTTAGAGTCTATTAACAGATGTGATCAGGTAAGGTAAATGACTAGAGGGCAAAGGAAATGCTTTAGAAGCATGAATGACTTGGAGAAAGAGAGACGTGGGCTACAGGAAAATTAGAGAGGGGTTTGAAGGAAAGACAACCATCTGTATGAATATCAAAACCTCAGATGCCAAAACAGTACTAAGCCGAAAGTTGGAAAGAATATGTAGAAGGAAAAGGAACCTGACGATAATATTATGAAAGAGGAAGAGGAAGTAGATAAAGACGAGAAGTGTATGGTTCAAATGGCTCTGAGCACTATGGAACTTAACATCTGAGGTCATCAGTCCCCTAGAACTTAGAACTACTTAAACCTAACTAACCTAAGGACATCACACACATCCATGTCCGAGGCATGATTCGAACCTGCGACCGTAGCGGTCGCGCGGTTCCGGACAGAAGCGCCTAGAACCGCTCAGCCACTCTGGCCGGCGAGAAGTGTATGATAGTGCCGAAATTCAATAGAACACTGGAAGTCCTAAGTCAAAATGATGACCCTCGTGTAGACAACATTCCCTCTGAATTATTGAGACCCACGGGAGAGCCAGTCATCACAGAATGATTTCACTTCGCATACAAGGTACATGAGACTGGCTAAATACCCTCAGTCTTCCAAGACAATAATTCCAGTCCCAAATAAGGCAGGGGCCGACAAGTGTAATACGTATTACCGCCGGCCGCGGTGGTCTAGCGGTTCTAGGCGCTCAGTCCGGAGCCGCGCGACTGCTACGGTCGCAGGTTCGAATCCTGCCTCGGGCATGGATGTGTGTGATGTCCTTAGGTTAGTTAGGTTTAAGTAGTTCTAAGTTCTAGGGGACTGATGACCATAGATGTTAATTCCCATAGTGCTCAGAACCATTTGAACCATTTTTGAACGTATTACCGCTTTATCAGTTTAGTAAGACGTGATTGCAAAATACTGACACGAATTGTTTGAAGAAGAATGGAAAACTGGTAGAAGCCGACCTCGCGGAAGATCAGTTTGGGATCCAGAGATATGTAGGAACACGCGAGGAAATATTGACGCTACGACTTGTGTTGGAAGATACAGGTAAATGAAAGAAAATCAAACATACGTTTATAGCAGTTGTAGATTTCAGGATGAATTTTGATACTGTTGAGTGAAATAGGCTCCTTGAAGTTCTGGAGGTGCCGAGGATAATACACAGAGGGAAAATGTTATCTACAACTCGAACAACATCCAGATTGCAGTTATTAGAGTATAACCACAAATTACTTACGAATTTCGTCATGTATTCTTGCTACTGAACTTCATATGCACAAAAAGTAAAATTTCGTTATTTGCTCTCCTTCCTGAGGTAGTAGTTTTAATGATCGGCAATGTATGTACTCCACAAGTAACAGCAGTGCACAGCGGTTGGTTTCAGTATTAGTTCATTTCTGTTTATTTCTGTTCCACTATGCTTCTGTGTACGGTTTTATCTTTCGTACCTTACTGTGATCATCCCTACGTGATATGTACGATGAAGCTAATGAATTGTGACTTCCTCGAAAACCGACCTCTACGTTTCGTTTTGTAAACTCCCATGTACGTTTTAGTTGTGGTCTTTAGTTTGAAGAATGGTTTTATGCAGCTATCCACGCAAGTCTTTCACGAGCAAGCATCTTCATATCTGCTGAGCTATTGTAACTTACATCTATGCGATCTGCTTACTTTATTTAATCCTTTGTCTTCCTCTGCCATTATTAAACAACAGTTCCATCCATTGCCAAATTATTGACGATTCCGTGACACCTCAGGATGTGTCCCATCAACTGAACCCTACTTTTACGTAGGCTGTACAATGACTTTCCTCTTTCCTTCAATAGTTTCAGAACCTCCTCATTACTTGTTCGATATAACCGTCTAACATTCAGCAGTCGTTTGGTGCACCGCGTTTAACAAGCTTCTATTCACCACCCGTCTGGTCTGTTTATCGTCCACGTTTCATTTCCATGCAAGGCTACACTTGAGACAAATACTTCCTGAAAATTCGTCCTTACACTTATATTTATGTTATATATTAACAAATTTACTTTTATTCGGCAACGATGTTCTTTCTATTGGCAGTCTACATTCAACTTCGGGTATGATTAAATATTTTTATATCCAAAATAACAGAACTCATCTACCACTTTTTGTCTCTCACGTCCTAAACTAATTCCATCTGCATCACCTAATTTAAGTCAACTACGATGGAGTGCTGAAAAGCATTGCTTCCGAACTTTTTATTCTGTTGTCAGTATCGATTGTGGTATTATATGTCATGCATACTCTTCGATCGACTTTCCTGCTTCTCCGATGTAAGTGAGAACTCTCTGCCGCTATATGGCTCCGAATTGTAGCATGTAACATGGCGGTGTGTAACGTAACTAAGTCAATACTTGCGAAATAGCGTGTTGTAATGAAGTTCCTGCAAACACGAATTCGAAAAGTTCGTTCACACATGGAGCACAACATCCTTCAGCATGACAGTGGCAGATTGCACATAGGTATTGCGATACATGCAACAATCTGAGGCCTTCTGTTCACTGTCATCTGTCATCCTCCATCCTGCCATCCAGCCAAGTCTAGTACATATAGCTGTCACCCCTGTCACCAACGATGTATCTAACTAGCTGGGCATCGAGTCGAACTGAGATTGGATGACAGTTGCGGGTACTTCAAGCCATACCGCTTGTGCTCACTGCAAGAGTTCATCGATCTTAGTATCTGGCGAGTCGTTGCGTTCCTGTAACTTGTGGTCAGATGTTCACAGTGAGTAAGATACATGGAGAACACGCTGGCCATGGCAACAGACGAGCGTCCTGTGTATCGAGGTAGGTTAGGGCAATACGGACAACAACCAGGCTAGCAATACCTTGGCGAAAGATAATTTCATGGACTCCTGGAAGGTAGGGCACAGCTATTGGTCTTAACATATCAGAAATGTAATGGGTGATTTCTAAATTATCGGCTGTGGGAGTCATAAGTGATCGTATTGTGTATCCATTTGTACCTTATACCATAAGGATTCAATTTGGCAGCTTTCGCTCTCGTCGAAGCCTCGACACATGGATACGTCCATCATAATGCTTTACATAGATTCGAGACGCGACTGAAAATACATGTTGTTATTCTTTTTTTTTTTTACTGTTGGAAACACCAACATCAGTGCTCCTGTCTCTGGTGCCGCCTGAAGGAATTTCGCAACAATGTTCGCCGTTCTGACAGCCCCTGGCGTGCCAGGTGCTCTCAGATGTTGTCGCTCCGCCTTTGTGGATTCTTTTCTTGTTGCAAACAAGTCCAAACAAACAATGTGACTCTACGATCGTGCACGGCAGAGGGAACAATTTGTTGTCCTCTTAGGTGCTAGTGGTTGGGCCCTTTGAGGTCCTGTATGGCGATGACAACCCAGTATGTTGCTCTCGACAGCGAGTGTTCATTAGAGACAAGTGTACCTACCGTAGGAGTTCCCCGGGTATTTGTGATGGGATGGCTCTGAGCACTATGGGACTTAACATCTGAGGTCATCAGTCCCCTAGAACTTAGAACTACTTAAACCTAACTAACCTAAGGACATCACACACAGCCATGCCGAGGCAGGATTCGAACCTGCGACCGTAGCGGTCACGCGATTCCAGACTGAAGCGCCTAGAACCGCTCGGCTACAACGGCCGGCGTGTGATAGGACCTCTATTATGGTCTATATACATAAATGATCTGTCGAACCTGTCTGCGGTGTGCTGATGGTGCTGTGGTGTACGGGCAGGTGTCGAAGTTGAGTGATAGTAGGAAAAGTGCGGCTGGTCCCGACGGAGGTTCGAGTCCCCCCTCGGGCATGGATGTGTGTGTTTGTCCTTAGGATAATTTAGGTTAAGTAGTGTGTAAGCTTAGGGACTGATGAACTTAGCAGTTAAGTCCCATAAGATTTCACACACATTTGAACAAATTTTTGAACAGTAGGAAAATATAAAATTTGTAATTCATGTGATGAATGGCAGCTAGCTCTAAATGTTGAAAAATGTAAGTTAATGAGGATACAGAATTAGTAGCGTCCTGCGTCACAGTCACGTCCTGGGTATAATGTTGCAGAGCGATATGACATGGAAGAAGCATCTGAGGACTGTGGTAGGAAAGGCAAATAGTCGACTTCGGTTTATTGGGAGAATTTTAGGAAATTATGATTCATCTGTAAAGGAGGCCGCAGATGGTACTCAAGTGCGATATTTCTTGAGTACAGCTTGAGTGCCTTGGATATACACCGGCTCGGATTAAAGGAAGACATCGAATGAATTCTGAGGCGGGCTGCTAGATTTGTTACCAGTATTTTCGAAAAACATGCAAATATTGTAGATATGCTTCGGGACCTCAAATGGGAACTGGAGGATAGGCCGACGTTCTTTTCGATGCGCACTATTTACATAGTTCAGCAAAGCGGCATTTGAAGCTGACTGCAGAACGATTCTACTACTGCCAACATACATTCCGCTTAAGGACCACGAGGATAAGAGAAATTAGGGCTCATACGGAGGCATATAGACAGTCGTTTTCCCCTCGCTCCGTTTACGAATGGAACAGCAAAGGAAATGACAGTACTGCTACTGGGTTCCCTCCACCACGCGCCGTACTGAGGTTTACAGAGTATGGATGTAGGTGCAGATGTAAAATATTGCCCCTAAGAACTCATCAGTTGCATGTTTGTACGGTGGTCGTGGGATGACCACCAACGTGAGCAATAATATCAGGGTATGACATACCCACAGCCTGGTTGGGGCCACGATTCTGCCGCTCTCGAATTCCTGTCGTGCTGATAGACGTTTGTCCTTCTTACACGAGGCATAACACGATCTTCTCACAAACAACCGTGTTGATGTTACTCTAACTATTTTGTGCAATTGTTCTTAAATGGCAATCATTTGCATACATGTTCTACATTTCCTTCCAGTTTGACGTTTGTTGCGTGTTGTTCTCGAGGTGTTGCAGTTTAAATGGCCTGAAGTGTATGTATGTAGATGCAGATGGGGAACTCTACTCTGAATGTGGGAGACGCGAGTCAGCCTGTGGCCGCAGCTGCTTGTCCGTTCGTCGAAAAACTATCAAGCTACGTGCTGGAAGAAGGACGATTTTCACCTATTGCTATCCACTCTACCTAGGCTGAAATCATTGCTCCAGCTCAATAATAATATCTAAAAGTCACAGTTACCTTTTATCTGAGACAGCATATGTTCTCCTGTGTGGCTTACCTCTTTACTGAAAAACAGTGAAACTTTTCTTCTTAGAATTCTCAACATTCACTAGATGGGGAAAAACTGTATAAAGCAGCATAAATGGCTAATCAGACGGAGTTGGTAAGGTTGTGAAGTGTTCTGAAACCAATTAATTAACATTTATTATGAAAGTGATGAATTCTCTCTCTCTCTTCAGTTGGATTTTGGGGGAAGTATGGAAACTTCACAACGCGAACGAACCTAGTGCTAAATATTGCCATATGCACGAAATTTATTCTGTTTGTTCCACGATAAGAGGCACGAAGGTTGTCGCTGTACTTACTAATGACGTACCACTTAAATTTCATCCCTATCGTAAAAAAATCCTAGGGGCTGGAAATTTGTTTCATAACGTATTTTGGCGCCCTGAATGAAGTGGACAAATCCAATTTGCTAAACAAAAATTTTTTTCATTCTTTAAGAGTTTTGAATTTTGAAAAAAATATCGTTGTTTTTTCAATCTCACGGTTATCACAGTATGTAGTCACAAATAAAGTTTGAGGCAAAAATGTTTAAAATTAGCGGAGAAGTAACATTTTTTCTTTTCGGCCGTTTTGATTTCTTTTTCAAAGACATTGTAGTATTGTCTTTTTAACACTATATACGTACGAAAAGTGTAGATAGTTTACAAAAGTTCTGATTTTACACTGAAAAGCCAAAGAAACTGGTCCATCTACCTAATATCGTGCAGGGTTCCGGCGAGCACGCAGAAGTACCACAGCAGGGCTGTGGCATGGACTCGACTGATGTCGAAGTAGTGCTGGAGGGAATTGGCACCATGAATCCTGCAGAGCCGTCCATAAATCCGTAAGAGTGCGTGGGGGATCTCTTGTGAACAGCACGTTGCAAAGCAACCCAGATATATGGTCAATAATCTTGATGTCTGGGGAGTTTGGTGGCCAGCGAAAGTGTTTAAACTCAGAAGACTGTTCCTGGAGCCACTCTGTAGGAATTTTGGACGTGTGGGGTGTTGTATTATCCTGCTGGAATTGCTCAAGTCCGTCGGAATGCACAATGGACATGAATGTATGCAGGTGATCAGACAGGATGCTTACGTACTTGTCACCTGTCAGAGTCGTATCTAGACGTATCATGGGTCCCGTTTTACTCCAACTGCACACGCCCCACACCATTACAAAGCCTCTACCAGCTTGAACAGTCCCCTCTTGACATGGAAGGCTCATGGGTTCATGAGGCTGTCTCCATACCCGTGCACGTCCATCCGCTCGATACAATTTGAAACGAGACTCGTCCGACCAGGCGACATGTTTCCAGTCATCAACAGTCCAATGTCGGTGTTGACGGCCCATGTGAGGCGTGTTGATGGCCCAGCATTGAAATCTGCTGCAATTTGTGGAAGGGTTGCACTTCTGTCACGTTGGACGTTTGTTGTCAGTCGCAGTCTGTCACGTTCTAGCAGAATCTTTTTCTGGCCACAACCATGTAGGGGATTTGACTTGTTGCCGGATTCCTGATACTCACGGTACACTTGTGAAATGGTGGTACGGGAAAATCTCCACTTCATTGTTAACTCGGAGATGCTGTGGCGCATCGCTCATGCGCCGACTATAACACCACGTTCAAACCACCTTAAATCTTGACAACCTGCCATTGTAGCAGGAGTAAGCGATCTAACAACTGCGCTAGACACTTTTTGTCTTACATAGGCGTAGCCTACCGCAGCGTCGTATTCTGCCTGTTTATATATCTCTGTATTTGAATGCGCATGCCTATATCAGTTTCTTTGGCGCTTCAGTGTATAATACGTGAAAATAGCTTAACGTAAAATAGAACAATTACGAAATTATACAATGTTTGTCCCAGCATGAAAAAAAAAGACGACTTGATACGTTTGAAAATTGTTATCTTCATTTTCACTTCACGTGTTACATCAAAAGCGCACAGTATATGTGTGAATTATACACAGTTACATCAAAAGATCATGGCATCTTAGGTTACATCATCATGTTCGAATACAGCTTCTTCTCTTTGATGTTTGGCAAAACCAATTTTTCGGTGAACTTATTTGTATTTTTTAGAATTACCACTTCAACCTGCTGCAATCGCTACTTTGTCATTTTTTGCTGATGATTGTGCTATTCGATACGCATATTCGAGTCCTAATTTCGTCATTATTTCTGAAATAACTACGTGAGAGCCAACATTACACTCACAAATCCTGATAGAAGCCGCTACTATTACTCTCATTGCAGAAACGTACGTCTCTTTGGGACTATTCCATACAATGCTGTGCAAACTCTCATTAGCCTTTTGTGTTAGACACCAAGCACATCACGTTAGTAGTTATTCATCAGTCAGGCGAGTATAAAGAGGCAGTATTTTATCCAAAAAATTAATGATTTTTTTGTATTAGAAGCATGAGATCCACGCTCTGTTTCTTTTCCCAGTGCTGACTGATAAAAACACCATGATGACGCTCCATTCGGGCAGTAAGGATGCTGCGGATTTTTGTTAGTAGCAACGCAATGCTTCGTTGATGCATATATTACATCTTTCATATTCTATAAAAAAATTAATTAGTTTACACTATTGTAGCTGTAAAATGTCATTCATATCTAAAAGAGTGTTTATACGTGCTTTCACGTTTCCTTTATTTCTATATATTGCTTTTTTGCAATAATCTGCTAGTTCTTTTATCGTAGTCTCCTTCAGCTGTCCATGACACTTGCCACCCAACGTAACTTCTCTGCTCGTTTCACAATTTGTGTAATACCTGCATAGAATCTGCAAAAAGTATGTGTTGTAAATGTATCCTTTCAGAATTTTGCTGTATAAATATTGAAACTAAAATGGCTGTGTACAGGTGTTTGTACGTACAAGAGATTTTGTGTAGACATACTAACATAAAATACCTGCTTGTAGCATCTATATCTAAAACCACTGCGAGGTGCATGGCAGAGAGTACGTCCCATTGTACCAATTATTTGGGGTTCTTCCTGTTCCATTCACGTTTGAAGCGCGGGAAGGGTTGTAGTACATCCCTCAATCATTTAAATCCGGTTCCTGAAACTTCGTTAATAGACTTCCTTGAGATAATTCACGTCTGTGTTCAAGAGTCTACCAGTACAGTTCCTTCAGTATCTCTGTGACACCTTCCCTCGTATTGAATAAACCTGTGCCCATTCATGCTGCCTTTTTCTGAATACGTCAATATCCCCCGTTAGTCCTATCTGATACGGGTGCAACACACTTCAACAATATTCTAGGCTCGGTCGCACGAGTGATTTGTAAGCAACCTCTTTTGTAGTCTGATTGAACTTCCACGGTATTCTACCAATAAACGGAATTCTACCGCCTGTTTTACTCACGAGTGTACCTATGTGATCATTCCATTTCATATCCCTACGAAGTGTTACACCTAGGTATTTGCATGAGTTGGCTGATTCTAACAGGGACTCATTGATATTTTGGCCATACGATACTACAGTTTTTAGTTTTGTGAAGTGAGCAATTTTACATTTCTGAACATTTAGAGCACATTGCCAATCTCTGAACCACGTTGAAATCTTATCACGATCTGACAGAATGTTTATGCAGTTTCTCTTAGATAGTACTTCATTGCAGATAAACGCATCACCCGCAAATAGCCTGATTTTACTATTAATATTGTCTGCAAGGTCATTAATATACAATATGAACAGCAAGGTCCCCAACACACTTCCTTGGGGCACACCCGAAGTTATTCCTTCATCTGACGATGGCTCTCCATCAAAGATAACATGCTGTGTCGTCCCTACCAAAAAGTCGTCAATACAGTCACAAATTTCACTTGATACCCCACACGATTGTACTTTTGACAATAAGCGTAGGTGCGGTACCCAGTCAAATGCACTGCATCTCTCTGGATGCCTTTATCCAAAGCTTTCAGTACCGGTATGTCAAGTGAGAAAAGTGCTAGATGGGTTTCACATGATCGAAGTTTTAATAATCCTTGCTGATTGACAGTGAGGAGGTCATTTTGTTCAAGATACCTCATTATGTTTGGCCTCAAAACATGGTTTAAGATTCTACAACAAATCGATGTCAAGGATATTGATGGTAGTTTTGTGGATCACTTCTACTATCCTTCTTGTAGATGGGTTTGACCTGTGACTATTTCCAAGAACTGGGAGCAGTCTTTGTTCGAGGGATCTGCGACAGGTTCAAATGGCTCTGAGCACTACGGCACTTGACATCTGAGGTCATCAGTCCCCTAGAACTTAGAGCTACTTAAACCTAACTAACCTAAGGACATCACACACATCCATGCCCGAGGCAGGATTCGAAACTGCGACTGTAGAGGTCGCGAGGTTCCAGAGTGTAGCGCCTAGAACCGCTCGGCCACAACGGCCGGCCAGCGACAGGTTATAGTTAAAAGAGGGACTAACTCAGCCGCAAATTCAGTATAGAATCTGACGGGGATTCCATCGAGGACTGGAGCTTTGATCAATTTTAACGATCTCAGCTGTCTCTTAACACCACTATAACTTATTTCATTCATCTTTTCTGTGGTACGAAGATTAAATTGGGGCAATTGCCCTGGGTTTTTCTTTGTAAAGAAACATTTGAAAATGGAGTCAAGCATTTCAGCTTTTGCTTTGGTACCCTCAGTTTCAGTTCTTGTCTCATTCGCTAGGGACTGGACACTAACTTTGGTGCCACTAATAGCTTTTACATACGACCTGAATTTCTTTCGATTTTGTGAAATATCATTTGACAATATTATGCTACGGTAGTCATTGAAGGTATCACGCATTTGTCTCTTGACAGCCAAAAGCATTTCATTCAGCATCCCTGTATCTATAGCCCTACGCTTTGTTTTAGACCTATTATGCTTATTTAGAAGTTTCTTTACCATAGAGGTTCCCCCCATTATGAACTGTTGTATTGGGTACATATCTATCCATTGCGAGGTCAATTATTATTTTAAACTTGAGCCAGAGTTCCTCTACATGCTCCTGACTTGTGCTGATGGTTTCAAGTTCCTCATTGAGATATGACACTACTGAATTTTTATCTTTTATGTTGAACATATATACCTTTCTGCTTGTTTTAGTTGTTATTTGTACTTTGGTAATCATTGCTCCGATAGCCGCGCCATGGCCACAGATCCCAGTTTCGATGTGAACATCCTCAAAGGGGCCAGATCTATTTGTTGCCATTAGATCCAATATATTTACATCCTGAGTGGTGTTCCTAACTATCTGTTCCAGGTAGTTTTCAGAGAAGACATTTAGTAAAGTTTCACAGTATGTCTTATCACGCCCACCACCGAGAAAACTGTAATTTCCCCAATTAATTGTTGGATGATTAAAGCCTCCACTGATGATTACAGTATGATTGTGGAACTTACGTAGAAGTGAACTGCGGTTTTCTCTGAAGTTTTCGATTACATCAGGAGATACGTCTGGTGGGCTACAGAAGGATCCAATTACCATTTTATAAATACCCCTGATACTGAGTCTTGCCCATACAATCTCATATTCAGCTTCAGTTTCTATCTTGGTGATTTTGAGTATCTTGTCTACTGCAACAAATACACCACCTCCACCATTTCCCTATTGCCTATCCTTTCGATATACTCTTCAACTTTCCAATGTACAGTCAGTTACCTGACTAGCAGACTCTGATGTGTAGTGCAGATTGAGCACATTGACCTATTTAAGGGGACCCTACAGTTGTCAGCACTATGGCGGAAGTGCAGGATGTCGCACCCTAGCTTCTCACAGAAACTTCGCAGTCTCTGGTTCAGTCCTTCCACACGACTCAGAACCAAACGGCCACGAACAGTTCTGGGGACAATGCTGCAAATTGTGAGCCTCGTTGGAACTCCACACTCAAGGCTGATAACAGTGAAAAATCAAGTAGAATATCCTCATATTCATCTGTCTTTCCTTAATCGTTTTTTTCATCACTAGTACTAGCAACATTGTTTTTCTCAACGTTATTCCTCACAATACTGTCAAATTTCATTTGTGTACTCACGTTTTCCTCGTACGATATATTTTAATTGACACTTTAGTTTTATTCGCTTTTCATGTTTTCCCATCTCTTCTTCATTATTTCACTACAATTTACCGAGTGTGTCTTACGTCGAAACATGTTTGATAATATTAGTTATTGGTATTTCATCACATCAAAGAACTTGAAAGAGAGCGAAAAGCAACGCGGAAAGCACGTTATCGTCTCCGCTGCTTTCGCACAGGCGCGTCGTTAGCCACGGCTATAGCTGGCCACGCGGAATAAAATTGGACCTTTCCTGGCCGCTAGACGTCGTGCTGTCATCACTCACCGGGCTTCCGCGTCGTGTTAGTGTTGGTAGACTGCAAGGGGGTTGACCGCTACAGTGGTGTCAATAAAGTTATGTAAAGTAACTGTACTGTGTTCGAATGTTGATCACCTGCTCGCCCTAAGAGCCTTACACCCCACCGCCTTCCATCCACGACCATAAAACTCTATAAATATTTACATTTCAATTCACAACTGAGTTCGCCACGAACGTAAATCGGCATGTCTGGAATTTGCAAAGCAAGTGTAAATTATAGTTGCACTTTTTTATTTACGTTGATTTCGGATGTAAATATAGATTAGGGACATATACATACACGATTACGGATGCACGTACGGATTGTGTACATATACAGATATGTTCACAGAAAATTAATGTTTCAATTACATTTCTGCACTCTCCATATCAATCTAGTAATAGAAAACTAACTACACTTAAACTTGTTTTAAAAAATCAAAATGGCCACAACGAAAAGTTGTTATTCCTCCGACAATTTTAAACATACATTCCGTGATAACCAGCAACTCCACGTATGGGTCTAAAAAACAACGAGTTTTTCAATTGGATTTATCCACTTAATTCAGCACGTCGAGATTTGTTATGAAATAAATTTTTAGCCATCTGTGATTTTTTTTTTTACGATAGGGTTGAAATTTCACCAGTCCCTCCCCTTAAAGGAATGGTGGATGTAGCATCATCGTGGTGTGACCACATGTAACGAGATACTTCAACTGCTTAACAGTACAGAATGAATATGACTGCGAATTTTCATTCACTCTCGCACCTGTAACTTATTTGACCTCTAGTTAGCTGTCCAAATGCGCAAACACGAACTCAGTCACGGTCTACTGAATCACAAACCATCGAATTTCAGGTTATCGGATTAGGACGGCTAAGTTCCAGTAGCAGTAAAATCAGGCACTGCATTTGGCGACATTATTGGTACATGAGACCCAACAAATGTCATTTCAGAATATTAATTACAGTCAATGTTCAATGCTGCGGCAGCTATTTCATTGCCGTCATGTTGTGTGAGGTAACATAGTGGTCAGTCAACGCTAATATTATCTCACCAAGAAGAAATGTAGTAATTAATAACAGAGAAGAACGCTACAGGTAAGTTAGTTAGTCAGGAACATATTTGTTTTAGTGCACATAACCGCATAAAAATTGGTCGGCGGAAATCACAGCCACACACTGTTTCCTCTACAGCACTGTCACGAATGAAATACAACACGTCAGTTTTTTCAGGCTATGGAGGTAAGACTCTGGAGAGAAGATATTATTCGAAATTGGTTGTGTCAGTATTCTAGAGCTACAGCGCGATTATAATTAAAGTTGAACTTTCAAAACGCTGTAGAAATAACATCACTGGTCACAATAACGTCAAATTGTAACGGAATGAGGGCCGCTGTGGCCGAGCTGTTCTAAGCGCTTCAGTCTGGAACCGCGCGACCGCTATGGTTGCAGGTTCGAATCATGCCTCGGGCATGGATGTGTGTTATGTCCTTAGGTTAGTTATGTTTAAGTAGTTCTAATTTCTAGGGGACTGATGACCTCAGATGTTAAGTCCCATAGTCCTCAGAGCCATTTGAACCATTTTGTAACGGAATTTTATCGTAGAAGGGGGAAAAAGTATTGTATAAGAAAAAAAAAAAAACACAGTGTGAAAATTGATCAATAGATGGCGCTGTATGTGTCAGAATACGTAAATGGTTCAAATGGCTCTGAGCACTATGCGACTTAACTTCTCAGGTCATCAGTCGCCTAGGACTTAGAACTAATTAAACCTAACTAACCTAAGGACATCACACACATCCATGCCCGAGGCAGGATTCCAACCTGCGACCGTAGCGGTCGCGCCGTTCCAGACTGTAGCGCCTAGAACCGCTCGGCCACAACGGCCGGCCGAAACCCACTTCCATCTGACAGGATATGTCAATACACAGAGTTGTCGAATATGGGCAACGGAAAATCCACACACAAATCAACCAGTAACACTTCATCCTGAAAAGTCACTGTGTGGTGCGAGTTTACGGCACCGTTTATCATAGGGCCATATTTTTTTCGGAGAGACGATTGCTTCCGGTCCTGTTACTTGTACCGTCACTGGTAAGCGCTATGAGTGTCTTTTGCGCAACCACGTCATTCCAGCTCTCAAAGAGAGTGGATGTGTGGATGGGATCATTTTTATGCAAGATGGCTCACCTCCGTACATTGCAAATGCAGTTAAGCAGCTGCTGAAGCACCATTTCCGGAAATGCTAGAATTATCAGACGCCATTTCCCTACAGTCTGGCCGTCCCGATGACCTGATCTTAGCCGGCCGGTGTGGCCGTGCGGTTCTAGGTGCTACAGTCTGGAACCGCAAGACCGCTACGGTCGCAGGTTCGAATCCTGCTTCGGGCATGGATGTATGTGATGTCCTTAGGTTAGTTAGGTTTAAGTAGTTCTGAGTTCTAGGGGACTGATGACCTCAGAAGTTGAGTCCCATAGTGCTCAGAGCCATTTGCACTTGATCTTAATCCGTGTGCTTCTGGCTGTGGGGCTGTCTGAAAGATGTTGTGTTCAGTGTCCCGATTGCAAACTTAGCTGCATTGCAGGCACACATTGCGCAGCACGTTCTGAACATGACCCCGGGAACACTTCGATCAGTTGTGGAACATGCTGTTTCTCGATTTCAGCTAGTTGCAGAAAACGGTGGGCAGCATGTTGAACATGCTTTGCGCTGGTCACACGAAAATTAATAATCCGATTTAATTTTTATTTATGCTTTTTATGTGGTTTGTGGCCTCAGGACTATTAAAAACCAATGTGAGTGGTTTTTGGCCTCAATACATTTAAAAACCGATGTGATTGATGCTTTTTATGCAGTTTTTGGCCTCAGAACAACTAAAAACCGATGTGAGTGATACTTTTTATGCGGTATTTGTCCTCTGGATAATTAAAAACAGATTTTTCCCATCCGATGTGAGGACTACAGTTTGTTTAACTTCAAACGTACACCTTAGACATTGTTGTGTGATTTATTTGTCATTTGTAGTTGACCAGTATTAAATTATGATGCTTACAGCGGCCGGCCGCGGAGGTCTAGCGGTTCTAGGCGCTCAGTCCGGAACCGCGCGACTGCTACGGTCGCAGGTTCGAATCCTGCCTCGGGCATGGATGTGTGTGATGTCCTTAGGTTAGTTAGGTTTAAGTAGTTCTAAGTTCTAGGGGACTGATGACCACAGATGTTAAGTCCCATAGTGCTCAGAGCCATTTGAACCATTTGAACCAGCTTACAGCGCCATCTATTGCTACATTTTGTAACTATTTATTTTTATTTTGCCATATGTTTTCCGTCTTCTCCGATAATATTCCGTTGCAATTAGACGTCATTCTGACCAGTGGTGTTATTTCTAAAGTGGTTTGAAAGTTTAACTTTAATTATAATCACCCTGTACATTAAAATATTTGGAAACATTCTTATAAATCGAATAACAGTCATTGAAGGAACTGATTAGGAAAAAGTTAACTGATGATTTTTAATACATTGTTTTAGTGATTTTTATCAATAATTATTAAAAAAAGGACATGTAGCTTTCTGTGGAGGTTGTTGCATCCTAATCTATAATCTCTACAACTTAAATTCGAAGTATCCTGCACGATTGGAAGGTAATGCTTCATTATCACATATATGGCTTCTACTACAGTGAGTCAATAAGTAGGGTTGAGTCAGTTAGAGCGCGAAACGCTGGTAGCGCTCCACAATTTAGGCCATTTCTTTGAAGTGATGTTCCGTTGTCGTGTAAACATTAGGAAGTATTGAACCTGGTCATCGATGTCTGCAGACGTTGAAATTAGCCGGCCGGTGTGGACGAGTGGTTCTAGGCGCTTCAGTCTGGAACCGCGCGACCGCTACGGTCGCAGGCTCGAATCCTGCCTCGGGCATGGATGTGTGTGATGTTAGGGGACTGATGACCTCAGGTGTTAAGTCCCATAGTGCTCGAACCTGCGACCGTAGCGGTCGCGCGGTTCCGGACTGAAGCGCCTAGAACCGATCGGCCACCGGCGCCAGCCTCTAACGAATGATTTGGACCCCAAATCGCCCAACGTAAATCCCATCGAATATCGTTGGGACATAATAGAGAGACCAGATTTATTTATTTATTTACACTTCAAGCTCCGTAGGACCAAATTGAGGAGCAAATCTCGAAGGTCACGGAACGTGCCAGTACATAAAATTACAAGGTAAAAGTAATAAAAGATAAAAATGAATTGGTTTATGAACCCGAAAAAAGTCAAGCCATAAGTTTCAGTAAACGCAGTCAACAATATACCGTAAGAATCACTTTAAATTATGAAGGAACTCCTCAACAGAATGGAAGGAGTGACCCATGAGGAAACTATCTAGTTTCGATTTGATAGCGTGTGGATTACTGCTAAGATTTATGAATTTTTGTGGTAGCTTATTGGAAATGGAGCACCAATATACTGCACACCTTTCAGCATAAAAATTAAGGAAGTTCGATCCAAATGTAAGTTGGATTTATGCCGAGTATTAACTGAGTGAAAGCTGCTTATTCTTGGGAGTAAGCTGATATTGTTAACAAGAAACGACAGTTTTTTTTGTGCACTATGGGACTTAACATCTATGGTCATCAGTCCCCTAGAACTTAGAACTACTTAAACCTAACCAAAGGACATCACACAACACCCAAAACGACAGTAATGAATATATATTTTGAGAGGCCAATGTCAAAATACCCAGACTAGTGAACAGGGGTGGACAGGACGTTCGTTAACTCACATCACTTATTACCTTAACTGCTCGTTTCTGAGTCAAAAATATAGTTTCAGTGTGGGAAGAGTTACACCAAAATATAGTACCATACAACATAAGCGAATGAAAATATGCAAAGTAGACTAATTTTCGTGTCGAACGATCACTCACTTCAAATACCGCATTAAATCTTTGAACAAGATTCGGAACGTGGGCTTTCCATGACAGTTTACTATCCATCTGAACACCTAGAAATTTGAACTGTTCGGTTTCACTAATCATATGCGCATTTTGTGAAATTAAACGTCGGGTTTTGTCGAATTGTGTGTTAGAAATTGTAAAAACTGAGTCTTACTGTGATTTAGCATTAGTTTATTTTCTACATGACGTGAACTTATGTCGTGAACTACACTATTCACTATTTGAAACCGAGATAATGTTACACACAACATCCTTTACTACCAAGCTAGTGTCATCAGCAAATAGAAATATTTTAGAGTTACCTGTAATACTAGATGGCATGTCATTTATATAAATAAGGAACAGGAATGACCCCAACACTGATCCCTGGGGCTTCCCCCTCCCCCCTCCCCCCCCCCCCACCACACACACACACCACGGCCACTCCCTACACTGTGAGTCCATTCAGTACCTCACAGAGACAAGAGAATATAGGACATTCAGTTGTTAAACGAGTTCTAAAGCCGAACTGTACATTTGATAGCAAATTATGTGATATAAAATGATCAGTTATCCTTACATTCACAGCCTTTTCAATAACTTTAGCAAACACTGATGCCATATAAATAGGTCTAAAACTGCTTACATTATCCATTTCTCCCTTTTTATAAAGCGGCTTTACTAATGAGTACCTTAATTGTTCAGGAAACTCACCATTTCTAAAGGAAAAATTAAAAATATGGTTAAGTACAGGGCTAACATGTGTAGCACAGTACTTTAATACTCTGCTAGGCACTCCATCATATCCATGAGAGTCCTTAGTCTTCAGTGATTTAATTATTGATTCAGTCTCCCCCTTGTCAGTATCACAGAGGAGTATTTCAAACATTACTATCGGAAAGGCATTTTCCAAGAGACTTATGAGGATGATGATGATGACGTTTGGTATGTGGGGCGGTTATCAGCGCCCGTACAAATTCCCAACTTTTGGTCATCCCAGTCTCGCCAATTTCATGAATGTTGATGAAATGATGAGGACAACACAAACACTCTCGAGCCAGGTGAAAATCACTGACCCCACCGTGAATCGAACCCGAGACCCCATGCTCGGGAAGCGAGAACGCAACCGCGAGACCACGAGCTGCCGACTTCCAAGAGAGGTATATGATTCCCTGTGGAAACTAAATTTTTATTTAATTTACCAGAAATGCTCAGAAAATGATTGTTAAATACTGTACATATAGAGTACTGGCCATTAAAATTGCTACACCAAGAAGAAAAGCAGATAATAAACGGATATTCATTGGACAAATAAATTATACTAGAATTGACATGTGATTACATTTTCACGCAATTTGGGTGCATAGATCCTGAGAAATCAGTACCCAGAACAACCACTTCTGGCCGTAATAACGACCTTGATACGCATGGGCATTGAGTCAAACAGAGCTTGGATGGCGTGTACAGGTACAGCTGCCCATGCAGCTTCAACACGATACCACAGTTCATCAAGAGTAGTGACTGGCGTATTGTGACGAGCCAGTTGCTCGGCCACCATCGACCAGACGTTTTCAGTTGGTGAGAGATCTGGAGAATGTGCTGGCCAGAACAGCAGTCGAACATTTTCTGTATCCAGAAAGGCCCGTACAGGACCTGCAACTGCGATCGTGCATTATCCTGCTGAAATGTAGGGTTTCGCAGGGATCGAATGAAGGGTAGAGCCACGGATCGTAACACATCTGAAATGTAACGTCCATTGTTCAAAGTGCCGTGAATGCGAACAAGAGGGTGACCGAGACGTGTAACCAGTGGCACCCCATACCATCACGCCGGGTGATACGCCAGTATGGCGATGACGAATACACGCTTCCAATGTGCGTTCACCGCAATGACGCTAAACACGGATGCGACCATCATGATGCTGTAAACAGAACCTGGATTCATCCGAAAAAATTACGTTTTGCCATTCGTGCACCCAGGTTCGTCGTTGAGTACACCATCGCAGGCGCTCCTGTCTGTAATGCAGCGTCAAGGGTAACCACAGCCATGGTCTCCGAGCTTATAGTCCATGCTGCTGCAAACGTCGTCGAACTGTTCGTGCAGATGGTTGTTGTCTTGCAAACGTCCCCATCTGTTGACTCAGGGATCGAGAAGTGGCTGCACGATCCGTTACAGCCATGCGGATAAGATGGCTGTCATCTCGACTGCTAGTGATACGAGGCCGTTGGCATCCAGCACGGCGTTCCGTATTACCCTCCTGAACCCACCGATTCCATATTCTGCTAACAGTCATTGGACCTCGACCAACGCGAGAAGCAATGTCGCGATACGATAAACCGCAATCGCGATAGACTACAATCCGACCTCTATCAAAGTCGGAAACGTGATGGTACGCATTGCCCCTCCTTACACGAGGCATCACAACAACGTTTCACCAGGCAACGCCAGTCAACTGCTGTTTGTGTATGAGAAATCGGTTGAAAACTTTCCTCATGTCAGCACGTTGTAGGTGTCGCCACCGGCGCCAACCTTGTCTGAATACTCTGAAAAGCTAATCATTTGCATATCACAGCATCTTCTTCCTGTCGGTTAAATTTCGCGTCTGTAGCACATCATCTTCGTGGGGTAGCAATTTTAATGGCCAGTAGTGTATGTGATTTTTCAGTAAGAGAAATATTTTTACTATGATTTGACTCTATATCGTCGACCTTGTGCTGCTGAACAGACACTTTCTTCAAAACTGACCATATGGTTTTAATTTTATCCTGTGAATTAGTTATCTTATTTGCGCACCACATACTCTTAGGCTTCCTAATAACATTTTTAAGGCTTACAAGGCTTTGTAATGGCCAACTGTAGCTTGATTGTGACTACTTCCAACACTGCACTGGCAACACGTTTGCAAATATGACTGCTGTAGCCGGCCGAAGTGGCCGTGCGGTTAAAGGCGCTGCAGTCTGGAGCCGCAAGACAGCTACGGTCGCAGGTTCGAATCCTGCCTCGGGCATGGATGTTTGTGATGTCCTTAGGTTAGTTAGGTTTAACTAGTTCTAAGTTCTAGGGGACTAATGACCTCAGCAGTTGAGTCCCATAGTGCTCAGAGCCATTTGACTGCTGTAGAGAAGCATCGCTCAGTATTTCTGCAGGAGACTTCCAACGACTTGAATCCATGTCGCGTCGAGTTGCTGCACTATGCTGGGCCGAAGGAGGTCGGACACCATATTAGGAGGTATCCCATGACTCTCGTCACCTCAGTGTACAGCGTACTATGCGGATGAGTTGTCAGACATCCTGTTCATCTACTACCTACTGCGGGTGACTTCCGCCGCAGATTAGGTGCAGGGGCCAGTAACAGAAATAGTCGACGAGAGATGATAAGATTATTTTTATTAGTTGGTCGTGACAATGCCAGGATGCCAATCCTCACAAGAAGAAGTGAGCGATGGTGGTTCAAATCGTGCAAACAGCGGCGTTAATGATCAGTTGGTGTGTCCTGGTACATCACGTGGTGATCAGATTTCTGTATGTGTGCCAGTGTGGCTACTTAGTAAACGGTAGTTCCGTGATTATTTGTGTCAATAGTGGAATTCGATCATCATTGTTATACAGTAAGTGATCGTTTGTTTTCCATTTGGGCCACGAACCATTATTCCCAGGTGAGAGAAAAATAAACAAACTCCAGAAGCTACCCAAAGTTTGATAACTGACTGCCATTTGACCGTTTCAGTGAGCGTTACAGTGTTGCTGTCCAAGCTGAAGTGACCATTACATCATCAGCTGGATGGGTTCTTTAGAGAGAACTTCTAAAAGGACCAGAAGCTCGTGGAAAACGTTAACCATACAGTAAACATAGGCTGCCTCAAGATCTAGTTACCCATGAACGTGACCCCACCAATTACTTTTGTTGCAGGAAGAGTGGAAATATGTTACACATCAAGTTCTTTAGAACGGAGTAGAAAGGTTATCCCGAAAACAAAACCCTGTAACAGCAAAAAATGCATATCACACATGCAGTTGACTACTCGACTAACATTAATAGACGTGAATGACTTTCCAAACTTTCATAAAAGCAGATAAAAATTCACTTGACGCCCTCCTGAGAGACAATCTCCTCTCCTTCCAAATTAACAAGATACGTGTAGACCAGAAGGGGCTTGAATTCAAAGAAATAGTATCGGCAGAAATTGAGAGATTTATGCCAGATAAATTAACAAACGACGGAGATGATCCCCCATGGAACGCAAAACGGGTCGAAACATTGTTGCAGAAACAACGACAAAAATATGCCAAATTTAAGCAGACGCAAGATCTCCAAGATCGGCCATCTTTTCAGAAGCTCGGAATCTAGGGCGCACTTCAATGCGAGATGCTTATAACGCTTGCCACAACAAACTTTGTCTCCAAACCTGGCAGAAAATCCCAAGAGATTCTGGTCGTATGTGAAGTATGTTAGCGGCAAAGACACAAACAATGCGTTCTTTGCGCGATAGCAATGGGGATACTATCGAAGACAGTGCTACGAAAGCAGAGTTACTAAAAACAGCCTTCCGGAATTCCTTCACCAAAGAAGACGAAGTAAATATTCCAGAACTCTAATCAAGAACAGCTGCCAATATGAGTAACAGAGACGTAGATATCCTCGGAGTAGTGAAGCAACTTAAATCTCTTAATAAAAGCAAGTCTTCTGGTCCAGACTGTATATCAATTTGGCTCCTTTCAGACTATGCTGATTGCAATAGCTCCATAATTAACAATCATGTACAACCTTCGCTCGACGAAAGATCCATACCCAAAGACTGGAAAGTTGCACAGGTCACACCAATATCCAGGAAAGGTAGTAGGAGTAATGAACTAAATTACAGACCCATATCATTCACGTCGATATGCAGAAGGGTTTTGGAACATATATTGTGTTCAAACATTATGAATTATCTCGAAGAGAACGGTCTATTGACACATAGTCAACACAGAAGTAGAAAACATTGTTCTTATGAGAAACAACTAGCTCTTTACTCGCACAAAGTGTTGAGTCCTGTTGACAAGGGATTAAAAATGGATTCCGTATTTCTGGATTTCCGGAAGGCTTTTGACACTGTACACCACAAGCGGCTTGTAGTGAAATTGCGTGCTTATGGAATATCGTCTCAGTTATGTGACTGGATTCGTTACTTCCTTTCAGAGAGGTCACAGTTCGTAGTATTTGACGGAAAGTCATCGAGTAAAACGGAAGTGATTTTTGGCGTTCACTAAGGTAGTGTTACAGGCCCCTTGCTGTTCCTTAGTTAAGTAAACGACTTGGAAGACAATATGAGCAGCCGTTTTAGGTTGTTTGTAGATGACGCTGCCATTTACCGATTAGTGAAGTCATCAGAAGATCAAAACAAACTTCAAAACTATTTAGAAAAGATATCTGTATGGTGCGAAAATTGGCAGTTGACCGTATATAACGAAAAGTGTGAGGTCATCCACATGAGTGCTAAAAGGAATCCGTTGAACTTCAGTTACGCCATTAAAAAGTCAAATCTAAAGACCGTAAATTCAAGAAAACACCTAGGAATTACAATTACGAAGAACTTAAATTGGAAGGAGAACATAGAAAATGTTGTGGGGAAGGCAAACCAAATACTACGTTTTATTGGCAAGAGGCTTACAAAATGTTACAGACGTACCAAAGAGTTTGCATACACTACGCTTGTCCCTCCTCTTTTAGGATACTGCTGCGTGGTGTGGGATCCTTACCAAATAGAATTGACGGAGTACATCAAAATGGTTCAAATGGCTCTGAGCACTATAACACTTAACATATGAGGTCATCAGTCCCCTAGAACTTAGAACTACTTAAACCTAACTAACCTAAGACATCACACACATCCATGTCCGCGGCAGGATTCGAACCTGCGACCGTAGCGGTCGCGCGGTTCCAGACTGTAGTGCCTAGAACCGCTCGGCCACTATGACCGGCACGGAGTACATAAAAAAAGTTCAAAGAAGGGTAGCACATTTTGTATTATCGCGAAATAGGGTAGAGAGTGTTCCTGAAATGATACAGGATTTGGGATGAACATCATTAAAACAAAGGCGTTTTTCGTTGCGGATGAATCTCCTCACGAAATTCCAATCACTAACTTTCTCCTTCGAATGCGAAAATATTTTGTTGACGCCGACCTACATAGAGATAAACAATCACCATGATAAAATAAGGGAAATCAGAGCTTGCACGGAAAGATATAGGTGTTCGTTCTTTCCGCGCGCTACACGAGACTGAAACAATAGAGAATGGTGAAGGTGGTTCGATGAACCCTCCGCCAGGCACTTAAATGTGAATTGCAGAGTATGCATGTAGATTTAGATGTAGATGTAGAGCCCTCTAGCCAAAAAATATGCATGCCTGGCTGTAATTTCATGGTTAGCGTTTTCTCAGCATTCTTAAGTCAAATGAAAGACTGTAGTGTGTTGTCGTAATTGCAAGACACCATAGTATGTTCTATGAGTAATATGTAAAAGATATTTCACTGTTATAACTGAAATATGAGCGACTGGCTCGATTTTCATAAAGAATGTAGTTTATTCTCTTGGAGACAAGCCTGTCAAAGCATGTGCTCTCTGAATTTATGGCTCTTCGCAAATGCACTTACGTCCTATTTCATCTCATGTCCTGTTTCCGTTGTTTTGTTAAGTGGCACAGAATAATCTTATTGGAATATGATGGAACGAAACAGACGGGAAGCAGGCTATTTGGCGAATCCGTACAATATTTACGGACTCGATAACTCGTTTATGAGCAGCGTTCCGATGAACTCTCACTCACGAGTTCAAATGCACTGCTTTTGTTTTCGAGATCAACCACAGAATTTGCTTATTACAAACCACGCTGAAAACGAACTTGTCCGTAATATCCTCAGTTATACGTCTTTCTGTGTGCTAATTGTGAAGGAAAGAATTACACAAAATCACTAAACTGAGATACTTTTGCTGCGTCGGATTTAGATTATAAACCAAGCTAACGAATTGACGTTCATAATATAAAAGTCTTTCATCATTAAAGAAAGATATTCTGGAGGAAAACATAGCCGTACGTATCAAAACTTATTAAATTATTCCTATTGAGTCCCATTGTGTGGGTTATTACAGATACATTACCTTTATTACACACTGCGTAATTCCAGTATTTTCTTTCACATGACTTTGTAAACAGAAATTCTGCCCTTAGCTGAAGTAAACTACGGCGTAACATTTACAGGTTTTTCTCCCATTTTTAAATATGAGGGTATTTTACCATGACAAAACGGTAACATCCTCTTTTATTCTGTCTCTCTTTCTTCCTTCCTTTCTCTACTCTAGTTGTTCTCATTTCACTGACATTTACGTTATCTAATAATTAATATTTTCCCACTGCCGGATACCATTCCTGTTTCTCCAGAACAATTTTAACCCAATGAGCGATGAAATAACATGTGCTAGATCTCTGTGCCAATCAAATAACATTCTATTCTCCTTGGTTGCATATTTTAGCAGTTATTATGCCAAGTTTCTAAAGCAAGTATGGGTAACCAGGCTAGCTGGCATTTGCCAATAAAGTTGTGAGAAAACGTTTAAAAATCACTCTAATGCTGGCAGGTTGGCATTACCCTGATGGGAGGTTTGATTACCATGTGACTCTCATCTTTGTCTCTCGTGCTGATAAGCCATTCGAGAACGTAAAAATTTAAGGATAACTTTCTCAACAACAAAAATTGTATTAAAAACCAGAATAATATACGGAAACCGTGTCAATCAAACTCCTACTGAGATACAATAACTTAGGTTTTTCTTTGTTTTCCAAAACCACTGCTTGTCACCATTGCAGATACGTACTCGGCTGCTTATAATTCGATATACCACGCATCATTCTCGAAATCTTAGTAATCTAATCCATGTGTAAGGCTATTGCTACGTTTCCATTCACATTGATTGTTTGAAACGTCTATTAGCAACTTGAGACTGTTACAAAAGTTACACAAGCAATTTCGAAATGATTATCATCTATAAACCACATTCTTCAATTTTTTATCGTTTTTACGTTTGAATCTTATTGCTCAGAGTGCATATTTTCCGGTAAAATTATTTGCACTATCCGTTCAGAAAAGGAAGAGTCTTCCCTTCTCTAGGCACTTGTAACACTTACAAAAATCAATCAGCAACATCATTGTAAGAAAATAACGCAAATACAAGTGCCGGAACATCCACGACTAACAAGTAAATGGAAAATTAACAATTATAAAAACGTTAACAAGAGTGCCAACTAATTTTTACTGTAAGTTTGTGTATATTATTAATGAAAACATGTTCTTTGTTCAAAATGGTTCAAGTGGCTCTGAGCACTATGGGACTTAACATCTGTGGTCATCAGTCCCCTAGAACTTAGAACTATTTAAACCTAACTAACCTAAAGACATCACACACATCCATGCCCGAGGCAGGATTCGAACCTGCGACCGTAGCAGTCGCGCGGTTCCGGACTGAGCGCCTAGAACCGCTAGACCACAGCGGCCGGCCTGTTGTTTGTATAGCTATAATTTTCGCCGTGAACTTTCTACTGTGATCTAATGTTATGTAGTGTGTATAATAGCTTTGTACAGATCTCAACACAGCTGAAAAGCACAAACTTTTTATGTAACGGCCATGACTAACGAAATAAAATGTCAATCAGAGGACAGCACAATGCGCAACATTAAAAAAAGGAATGATTTTGGCCACATAGCCATACATTTAGAACATGACTGTTTCATTTATTCAGGGAATACTTATCACAGGGTTGTATTCACATGTCAATACCCAGTTCACATCCATCATGCATTCACCGAACACACTAAATTCATTTCTCGCAAATAATAATATTTTTTTTAATTTCATATTCTACATCTACAGGAAACTTGCGCAGTAATGACACATTTGAAAGTCTCAGGTAAGTGTGTGGCGGCGAGGGTACGGGTGGAGAGATCACGTACCTATGATCTTGGTTTTATCAGCAGAGTACTACAACAAGACCACACAGCACTGAAAAGGGTATAAATTTTTATTGCTGACACATGCTAACACACAACGTATATCAACGTGTCCAATAACGTTGGATGACATTTCTTCTTTTATTCGAATTGTTTTTTTATGTATACCTGTGGCTCTTCTGGATGATCTTAAGTGGATATCATATAGGCATGTGTTAAATTCCAATCTTCAGTCAATTTCAGGTATTCTACATTACATACGTGTTGTACGGCATTATGCTTTCGTTCCACAGTCAGAAGAAAAATTTCTTACCAGCCATTGTCCGGTTCAAACAGACCGACTCTCATACGAATCAACCCCATCTGTTTCAAAAACCATGCGTTTTTGTTTTTAAAATCGTTTGCAGTAGAATTTCTTCATCCGTAGGCCTACGATCTGATTGATAATATTTTTCTGACAACAACTTAGTTGACGAATTTAGCTATTCGCTGATTCGCTAAGGATCCAAACACACACAATACCTCCGAACCGTGAAACAAAAGCCCTACACACAGTGTCGAATTACGCGAGCCATATGTTGTGACTGCTCAAATTACACCGCTTGGAAGAAAATATGAAGCATCCAGAAGATATGGTCGTTTGTCAACGTGATTTTTTACATGCACAAATCTTCGACATATGTGAAATGAACCGACCTACAATTCTCTGAGACAGAAAAAACGGCCGTCTGAGTGCTTTAGCGTTGTTCGCGTGTAGTGTTGTTAGAAGACCTAGTAGGGTGTACACTAATCAGCCAGAACATTTTGAACACCGACCTACTATCGATATAAAACCACTCAAGCTACAGCTACGTCACCTGGCGAGGAATAGCTGCTAGTCAGACACACATACGGAGCATGTACTATCAGCCAGCGACCTGTCTGAGTGTAGAATGGGAAAGGCATGCGATCTATGTGACATGAGTCTGATGGACAGCAGATTGTGATGACTCGGAGGCTCGGCTCGAGCATTTCGGAAACTGCACGACTTGTCCGGTGTTTGAGGAACGCTGAGGTCAGTGTCTTCAACACGTGGCGAAACCAAGGTGAAACCACGTCCAGACGTCGTGGGGTTGGGCGCCCACCCCTCATTACAAATGTCGGATGTCGTAGGTTAGTCAGACTTGTAAAACAGGACAGGTAGCGAATTGCGGTGGAACTAACACGATAATTTAATGCTAGGCAGAGTACAAGTGAATCTGAACACAGTGCATCGAACAGTCCTGATGATTGGCCTCCACAGCTGACGACCTAGGCATGTGTCAATGTTAAGGTCACGACGTCGGCAACTACGACTGAAATGGGCATGTGACAATCGGCACTGGACGTTCGTAGAGTGGAATAGCTTTGCATGGTCTGATGAATCTCAATACTGCCGATATTAGAGTGCGAATCCTTCGTATTCCAGGGTAATAGCTCCTTGACACCTGTACCGTGGGACGGAGCCAAGCTGGCGGGGGCTCCATTATGTTCTGTGGAAGATTCACATGGGCATCCATGGGTCCAATGGAGCTCGTGAAAGGCACCATGACGACCAAGGAGTATCGTACACAGGTTGCAGACCAGGTACACCCCTTCATGACGACCATGTTTCCCGTCATCAGCGGCACTTTTCAACAAAATAGTGTGTCATGTCACAAGGCCAGTAGAGTGGTTCGAGGAATAGACTGTCGAGTTACAATTGATGTCTGCCCCCTCCCCACCTCTCCTCCAACTCAACCATATCTGAAACCAATCGAATATGTCTGGGAAGTGATTGAACGTGGCATCGTGGCACAAGTGATGGACGCCCTGCAACATTCTGTGTTATCTTGCATTATTGGTCGGAGACTAGCAGCAGCCAGACAAAGGAATCACCAACCCATGCGTAGGTTGCCGTTAACATCACAGCACAAGCCGCTGCGTTTGGAGTGGTGCGCGGAACAGGAATATTGGACTGCTACTGAATGCCATCGCATTATGTTCAGCGATGTATCGCACTTCTGCACAATCCTGACGATCATCATCGGCGAGCATGGTTGCGACCTGGGGAGAGGTCCAATCCTTCCCATGTTTCGGAAAGGGATAGCTGTGTTACTCCTGGCGTTACTGTATGCGAAGACATCGGTTATGAGTTCTGGTTAAGGCTGGTAATGACTGAGGGAACTCTTACGGCACAACGGTACATCACGGCTATCCTTGTGTTACCTTTCATGTGACAATATCATAGTTTCCTTTTCAACAGGACAAGCTTTGTGCACATACCGAGGCCGGCCGACGTAGCCGTGCGGTTAAAGGCGCTGCAGTCTGGAACCGCAAGACCGCTACGGTCGCAGGTTCGAATCCTGCCTCGGGCATGGATGTTTGTGATGTCCTTAGGTTAGTTAGGTTTAACTAGTTCTAAGTTCTAGGGGACTAATGACCTCAGCAGTTGAGTCCCATAGTGCTCAGAGCCATTTGAACCATTTTTTTGCACATACCGCACCTGTTTCTAGGAACGATGTGCGTGATGGTGAGGCACTCTCATGGCGAGCAACGTTCCCACATCTGCCCCGATACAACAAGTGTGAGAGCAGCTCGGACGGTAACTCTACCGCAGTTCCAATACCCAGTATATCAAGGACAGTTGTGGGCTAGCTTGCCTCAGCAAAGCTACACCCTCCGCAACCGAATCAGTTCATGCATCCGGGTCAGAAGGGGTGCAACGTTATCCTGATAAGTAGGCTCAAACTACGAAGTTATTTGTAAATTTGACTAGATATTGGTCGTTCTATTTGTAACAGGGAATTCTCCTTCTTACGGTGCCTTCTCGTGACAGAGATTGGCGGTCCAGATCTGGAAGTGACATTGCGCCATGGAAGGCATCTTCTGACGTGCAGCTGTACCATCCTCGAATGCCCTTCAATCACGAATTCCTTCGTCTTCCAACAGATATTTCCTATTGATTTTTCCTTCACTGGTGAGTTGTAATAAAAACCGGTAACTTTCGCCTCTTATAACGTGTTCTAGAAACTGAGTTTTCGTCTGTTTTATAATGAGCAATAGGTATTTTTTTTAATTCGACGAAGGACTTTTTCGTTTGATGTTTTTAGCACTCACGTTATGCGTATGAGTAGGCAATACAGATGCAATTCAAAAGCATCAATTATTTTCTATAGATATTGGTCGTCGGTGCATCTTTCGCTTCGATAAAACAAAATGGAGAATACGTAGCAATGAATCACTCTTATTCTCAGTTGCCGATATTAGGAAAAGTTTTTTCGTGCAAATAAATTGTCTGCTGGTCTCTTTCTTGCAGTCGCACTGCTCGTCCATCACAGTTGCCAGGTACTTCAGTGAGGATACTTGCTCAATGTTATTTCCTTTTATTGACAAGTTTTATTGGATTCTTCTCTTACAGAAGGCTTCAACTTTGGTCTTCGAGGCGTTGACAAATAGGCCAAACTCTTCACTGCGCTGGACTAATTTGTCTATAATGTGTCTTCGAACGCAGGTGGATCATTTGTTATGACAACAGCGTCGCGTGCGTACCTAATATTACTGATTGTCTTTCCTTTTATAATCATTCCGTTGATTTTTCCACCAATACTTCTGTGAAAATTTCTTCGGAGTAAATGTTAAATGAGAGAGGAGTTTGTATACAGCCCTGACGAACGTCTTTACTAATTGTTGTCGCTTCTGATGTTCCTTGGTCAGTTTTTACATCCGCGGTCTGATTCCAATACAGCGCGCTGATGGTGCGTAAATACTTTTGATCAATACCAGTTGACCTCAAAATCTCCACCAATTGCATACGTCTCACGCAGTCAAAATACTTTCTATAGTGTATGAAACAAGCGTAAATATCGACATTGATATATCTGCACCTTCGCAATAGTGCATTTAAGGATAAGAGTGCTTCATGAGTTGTAACACTATTTCGTAAGCCAAACTGGATCACGTCCATTTGGGATTCACAATTCTTGTAAATCCATTTGCGCATATGATTCGCAGAAATAATTTGACCTAAAGCAAATTGTACGATAGTCGTCGCATTGTGAGACGTTTGTCTTCTTCGCCGGTGTAATAAACGTTGATCTCAGCCAGTCATAGGGCGTCCTTCATGATGCACGGACAACAATGAACAATGATGTTAGAAGACTGAGGCCAATCGACACCTCTTCAGCTACAACTTTAATAACTTCAGGGTAAACTCCATCGGGTCCGTTGGCTTTCCCATTCCTCTGCAGTTTAGTGCATGCACTACATCACTGTTTGTGATTTCAAAACTGACTTCATTGACAGGATGTAGAGTAACAACCGTTACCAGTCACAATAGAAGGTGATTTTATTTAACACGAAGCATTTCTGAGAAAGAGAAATTTGTTAACATCGAATATGAATTTAAATGTTGTACATTCTTTCCTGCATATATGTATTTGGAGTGTAGCGTTGTCCTAAAGTGAAACTTGGACAACAGATAACCTAAAGAAAAAGAGAATTGAAGCTATTGGAGTGTGTTAGTACAGAATAATGTTGAAGATAACATGACTAAAGAAATAATGAGGGGGTAGTGAACCGAACTGGAGAGGGAAGGAATTTAAGGAACAACTTCATTAAGAGAAGGAATCAGTTGATACTACTCACCCTGATGCATTAAGGATTCGCCACTTTGGTTTCAGAGGGAAGTGCGGTGGTGGGTGGAGTGATTATTTTACAGGGAGGCCAAGGCTTGGCTCTTGTAATCGGGTACAAATAGATGAAGTTGCAGTAATTATGCACAGCTGAAGAGGCTTTGCCCAGGACAGACTATTATCTACATGCTACTCGTGCAGTCATACTCTGCATATCACTGTGAAGTGAACACAGTAACTATTTAAATGCCTCTATACGTGTTGTAATTAATCTAATCTTGCCTTAACGATCCCTTAGGGAGCGAAACGTATTCGTTTGTATTATATTCATAAATTCATCATTTAATTCTGGTTCTTGAAACTTTGCAAGTACGCTCTCTCGGGATAGTTTGGTTTGCGCCATTCTCCAACTGTCTGCCAGTTCAGATTCATCAGCATCCCCGTGACACTGTCACACAGGTCAAACAAACTGTGATCATTCGTGTTCTCCTCAGTATACGTTCAACAGCCCCTGTTAGCCTTATATGGTAAGGACCCCACATACTACAAAAACATTCCATGACTGGTTGTACGAGCGATTTTCAGAAAACCTCGTTTGTGGACTTATTACATTGCCCTAGTATTCTACCAATGAACCTAAGTGTGCCACTTGCTTTGACTACGACTGATTGTATGTGACTGTTCCATTGAATATCCCTACAAGCTGCTACATTCAGTTATTTGTATGACTTGACTGATTCCAAGTATGACTCGTTGATACTTTAGTCATAGGATGCTATGTTTTCACAGTTCTGTACCTAAATCTGTAAAAACTGAAACCTTACAGGATCACTTGGTTGTTCGTCCGTTTGTCTGTATGTCCGACCGTTAAGACCCTTTTTCTCAAGAACGGGTAGAGCTATCAAGTTGAATCTTATGTCGCCTATAATGGTCTACGGTCCCTTGATAGTGCAAAAAATGCAGTCAGTGCAATCAAAAGATACGATCATTTTTGGACAGTCGCAGACTCACTCATCAAAACATATAGGGTACTCTCCGTTGACTTAGAACCATGAAGTTTAGAGAGAGGCAAGATTTCACTGTACTAATAAAGAAATATCTAGAAATTTTTAATTTGTAATTATATCACAGAAGAGACAAATTTGTCTTGCCATTACAATCTTACATTGCATTCGTCATCAGTCAACAGTCTGAGAAACTACTGTAGGGAGTTTGATCTGATTTTCGGTAATAGGTAGAGCGATTCATGAGGATGTTTTTCTTGTATAATTTACAACTATATTGCACTGACTGGCTGAGCTACGATCAAGTTGAGTTCCCTGCCGCTCTGAGATCGATGCTTTTACATCTAGTGGTGATAGACGTAAGCGTGTCCGACGACCACGCCACTCCCCCAGTGGCACCGCAGTTCTTTTATGAACTGCACATTCTACATACAGACGTCCCCTGACACCCTATGCCTATGACGTATGCAGCCTCTGTAATGTTACAAAACAGTGCTCGTAAATAATGCTGGTGCACTTTAGTTGTTTAGGAAGAGGTTCCAATAACGCATAAAATGTCCATTGAAAGATTCCACAGAATGATTCAACATTTGCATCACAACGATAGTCCTGTGGTTAGCTTTACCGTTTTCCTCTCTGGAGGCTTCTATCAAGTTTTATCAGAAATCACAACAGGGACGAAAGTACACGAAGAAATAGTTCAGCAGTCACCAATTAGCACAGCATGTTAATATAACTCCAAAATTAAAGAGATAGATACAAAATTACTAAAACATTCTCGAATGTCTTTGAATTCCCCGGACTGACATCTTGCCAGTATCAGTATCAATAACAGGCAAAAATTGGACCCTCAGTGCATGAGTCCTACTCACACTTGCCTAGTTTTCATTTCGTTTTATGAAGTGTACAGTTTTACATTTCTAAACATTTAAAGCAAGTCACCAAGCTTTGCAATACCTTCAACTCTTATCAAGGTGCAATTGAATATTTTTTCAGGTTTTGTCAAATAGTATTTCATTACGGATCGCTACATGAACTGTGGTAAGTCTCTATTTTCTCGTAATATTATCCGCAAGATCATTAACATACAACATGAACAACATGGGTCCCAATACAGTTCCCTCGAGCACACCCGAAGTTATTTCTACATCTGTCAATGACTCTTGACCTAATATAATACCCTGCGTCATCCCCGCTGAGAAACCCTAAATCCAGTCACAAATTTCGTTTGATACCCGATACGATCGTAGGTTTTATAATAACCGTAGGTACGGTGCTGAGTCAAGTGTTTTTCGAAAATACTGCATACGTCTGACTTCCTTGATCCATTATTTTCAGGATGTTCAAAAATGGTTCAAATGGCTCTGAGCACTACGGGACTTAACATCTGAGGTCATCAGTCCCCTAGAACTTAGAACTACTTAAGCCTATCTAACCTAAGGACATCACATACATCAATGCCCGAGGCAGGATTCGAACCTGCGATCGTAGCGGTCGCTCGGTTCCAGACTGAAGCGTCTAGAACCGCTCGGCCACCACGGCCGGCCTATTTTCAGGATGTCATGCGAGAAAAGTGTGATTTTGGTTTCACCGCAATCCATGCAGGTTCGCTTGTAGGAGGTAATTTTTTTGGGGATATCTCATTACGTTTGAGCTCAGAATATGGATTTTAGGGATGCTGGACGGTAGTGTTGTGGATTACTTTTGCTACCCTTCTCGCAGACGGGTGTAACCTGTGCTTTATTCCAACGACTGTGCACGACTTTTTTGTAAATTTATTGTAGATTATGGTTAAAAGGGGGCTAACTCAGTGCCAAATTCGGTTTCGAATCCGGTAGTAATTCTATCGGGCTGTGGAGTTCTGCTCATTTGTAGAGACTGCAGCTGATTCTTAATACCGCTGTCGGTAATATCTACAAAGCCTGACCAAGAGTATCCGGACGCCTATTAATGGACTTTAATATGGGGTGTGTCTACCCTTCGTATTTATAACGGCTTGAATTCTGATTGGGACATTTTCAGTGAGAAGACTGAATGCCTGTGGATGGCAACCCATTATTACACAGGAGCCGAAACCAAAGAGGGCAATGATACTGGACGCAAGGGTCTGGAGTAAAGTCAACGTTATAACGTATCCCAAATGTATTCCCTTGGATTCAATTGGGAACTCTGAACAGACCATCCCATTTCAGAGAGTTTATGGTTCACAGATCATTGCCTCACAGATGCTGCTTTATGACAGAGTGCACTGTTAAGCTGATACAAACCGTCTTCGTGTCCGAACTGTCCCTCTACTGCACGTAGTGCACAATGCTCTAAAATGAGTTATCCATCGTGTTTAACGTTTTCTTAAGCTCAATAAGCGGACCGCATTATGACAATGTAAAATACCCTATACTGCAACATTAACTCGTCCATATTTCGTTGCTGGCACTACATATGATGGCTGGTTTCGTTCTCCAGTTATTCGTCAAACCAGATTCTTCGATAAATGGAAATGCCGTGTGGCTAGGGCCTCACGCCTGGTAGACCGTTCCCCTGGTGCAAGTCTTTCGAGTTGACGCCTCTTCGGGGACTTGGGTGTCGATGGGGATCAAATGATGATGATTAGGACAACACAACACCCAGTCCCTGAGCGGAGAAAATCTCCGACCCAGCCGGGAATCGAACCTGGGCAGTTAGGTATGATATTCCGTCGTGCTGACCACTCAGCTACCAGGGGCGGACAATTCTTCCATAGGATAGTCACAGGGTGTAGCGTGATTTATTTCCACAAATCACTCGTTTAAAGTCATCCTCTGTCAGTTGCACCACTGCTTCATAAGCTGACGATTGTAACCCATTTCCAACCAAGTGGACTACTGTCATCAAGAACTGATGCCTGAAGCTTTAGAGAGACGATACGGAGAGAAGCCAGCAAGGCGGTCTTTCACAACAAGCATTAAGCAGGCTAGGTTCTGACACAGCAAGAATCACCCGCCGGACCTCACAGTGAAACAAGTTATTGCGTATTCAGTGGCTCTGAGCACTATGGGACTCAACTGCTGAGGTCATAAGTCCCCGGCCGGCTATTGCATATTCAGTCTCGACGCCACTGTCGGAGCTGCAGCGCCGCTGACACAGGTGAAGAACGGAAGCCAAACTATAGCAGTGATGACCTGGCTGACCACCCGTCCTTGCTCAGTACTGCGCCACTTTCTTGGCCTGTATGGCGATGAGTGATAGCATAGCAAAAGAGTGCTTGGTCGTGGCGTCATAAATACTACCCGTTTCGGCTAAGGAGTGTCTGTCATTGCTTGTAGCCAGCTTATAGAGGTAGTCCACGACAATCATCGACCTGGAAAGGGTCATTCAGCTGCTGTCACTAGACGCCATTTCCACTAGCTGCGGAACTACAGGCTGCACCTATGTCTGATGCAGTCAGGAGCTGAACTTGTGCCTTCCAGAAGCGGGACTATCTACTGGCCGGCCCCTGCAGACCTCACTGCACCTACTCGGAGCCTGACCGACTGCTGAGCCGCCGCCTGCCCTGTGTGGACAGTTACTACTACTTCAGGCTTGTCTCTGCGAGCATCCTAACCTAGGGTGGGGGGTTTCACCACAGATTTTTACGGTGCTTCCAGCAAATAGCTGTACCTCTGTGCCAGCTAACGTGAGTGAATTCTGCGGAGACTGTATCAGCTGCGTGGTTGTCGTCTGCCTGCGTCCTCACGCTGCGCATCTCCGCCCGCCCGGGTGATGACAGTGTGACTCCACTCCACTGCCGCCTACTTGACAGGACGATGTTGTGACCGCCGGCGTCTTTGAAGGTCATGGACTAAGTCCAGCACGGCCGCCATACTCCAGGCCTATCGTCCGTCCCTGGATGCTGACCGCAGCAAGACAACAATACAACCGCTCCACCCTACGCACAAAACAAGTAGTCTACATTATACTGCTTTTATGATTTATCAGCGGACATCCACCTGCGTCCATGAACCTCATGCCCAGTTAATCAACTCACCACTCCAGCATAGCCTATAGCGGGGAACTGATTTACACCCGCCATCTTGATCCCCGCTACAGTACAGTGGCGTACCTCTTTACACCACACCAAGCGTTGCTTAGCAGTGACTACAGAAACGCGTTGTCACTAGGTGCTGCTCGATCACTGTACTCCTTTGTTCCTAACGGAAAGTCTTTGTGACAGCTAGACTGCTGGTAGCATTTCGGAACTCGTAAGTGATTCTTTCGATTTCATGCCAGTTTTTATAAACTCCTTTCGCAATGATGGACTTCACATTCATATCACGAAAAGTCGACTTGGACTGTTTTATAAGCGCGTTGAAATAACGCTGACTGATTTTTTATTCAAGAAAATAGTCTACGTTTGGACTCACACAGAGCTCTTGACGGACTCATTCTGCTTCTGCCGCTTCTGTTCTAACAACAGAATACTCCCCGTCTCCTTTTATACTGACGGGGGTCCACCTCTCGTAACATTTAGTGGTCATTTTTGCATTACACAGACGCGTTCGGAAACTTTTAATCCTACAGTTTTATCACCCATCTACATCTACATGGATAATCTGAAAATCACATTTAAGTGCCTGGCGGAGAGCTCATCGAATCACTCTCACAATAATTGTCCATTGTTGCAATCTCGTATAGCGCGCGTTAAAAACGAACACCTATATCTTTCCGTGAGAGCTCTGGTTTCCCTTATTTCATTATGATGATCGTTTCTCCCTACGTAGGTCAGCGTCAACAAAATATTTTCACATTCAGAGGAGAAAGTTCCTGATTGAAATTTCGTGAGAAGGTTTCACCGCAACGGAAAACGCCTTTGCTTTAATGATGTCCACCCCAAATCATGTGTCATTTCAGTGACACTCTCTGCCCTATTGCGCGATAATACAAAACGTGCTGCCCTTCTTTGAACTTTCTCGATGTAATCCGTCAGTCTTATCTTTGCACAGTTATTAAACTAGAAGTAAACAAGTAGATTATAATTTCTAAACCGTGAGGAACAGAAGCAAATCATTCATCCCGCTGAAGACCACAACAACAACAAAGGTATGATTTCAAAATTGCTATTATCCTTGACTTACGTACATGAGATGAGATTTTGCGTCCGATAGGCGTGCTCAGGAGTCATTCCTTGAGTAGCAGAACCTCTGAGCTGCCATGAAATAACGTCAAACATCGCTCACCCTCAGTCTTCATCGCATCTGAATATCCAGCCGTAAGTTTAAGCATGATCACCTTTACGCACTTAAATGCAGTGATTATTCTGTTGTTTCACGCCGGAAAATTTCCTGATAGTGTAGACGCTGGTAAAAAGATCAATAAAAGCTAGAGCAGAACGCCACAAGGAGGCTGTGAATAAACTCCACACTCAATTAAGCAATATTCCTTCGCTGTATGTTTCGCTAATTCTTTTTAATGCAAAATTGTATTTTACCCTGTCTTTATTGACCACCCTGCATGATGTGATCTCTAATTCTACTGTGCTACATCCAAATTTTCGTGTTACGGGCGTTGCATGCCACTAATTGTACAAAACTTGATGGATCTAGGGTAGGTGCACGATGCGGCTGCGGGACTTGATGACGGCTGCGGCGTCGCTGTCGCTGCTATCGCTGCTGGCGTCATACCGCCTGACGACACCGCAGCGGCGCCCACCCATGCACTCCGCTGACGCCGACGCCGAACACTTGTCCGCCGACCACACGGAGCGCATCGCGCGTCTTCTACACCAAGTAAGTAGGAGCTGTCCGTACGTTACCATGAGCATGCTTTAAGCGAATTTATACAAGAAAACCTTTCCACTATATCGACAGCCTTTACTCCAATGCATACTGGTGGCCATTGACTATTCAGTACAAGTACAGTGACGGCAGCATGCAACAAACATCAATTCATGTGAAGTATAACGCATGATTGCATAAGCAAATGATTAACATTTTAGTAGAGTCACATCAAGTAGGTACGAGTAATGCCATCTACATACTGTGTATAAAAGGAAATACTTTCTAAGAGAAAAAAAAAGATGTGGTGTACATGTACAGGAAGATAAATGAGTACAATTTCCGAAAAATTGAACCATTTATTCAAGAGGAAGAACTTCAGAAACTGAGTAAGTCAATAATGGTCCACTTCTGGCCATTATGCAAGCAGTTATTCGGCTTGGCATGGATTGATGGAGTTTTTGGATGACCTCCTGAGAGATATCATGCCACATCCTGTCCCACTGGTGCGTTATTTCGTCAAAATCCAGAGCTGTTTGGAAGGCCCAACCCATAATGCTTAAAACGTTTTCAACTGGGGAGAGATACGGCGACCTGCCTCGCCAAGGTGTGGTTTGGTAAGCAAAAAGACAAGATGGAGTGTAGAATATCGCCGACGTACCGCTTAGCTGTAAGGGTGCCACGAATGACATCCTATGGGCTCCAGTCCTTCACTCCTGTTTGTCGGGCCGTATGTTGGACGACGGTCAGGTTGGTATCCAGTCACTGTCCAGGGCGTCGCCAGACATGTCTTCGCTGGTCAGTGGGGCTCAGTTCGAACTGGGAATCATCACTGAAGATATTTCTTCTCTAGTCAGTGAGATTACAGGCCGAAGACGTGTCTGGAGACGCCCTGGACAGCGGTGGGACAACAACGTGACTGTCGCCCGCCATACGGCGCCACATTCAGGCATCAAGAAGTGATGGTCTGGAGTGCCTTTTAATTTCATAGCAGGACTACCCTTTTTTTTTTTTTTTAAAAAAAAGAAATTTCAGCCATTTGATGTTAATTGTTCATTTTGTACACAATCATGATTTCGGCTTTGTAGCCATTCTGTGACTTGTCACAGATGGGTCAGACATATTTTAAGATTTCAACTTGCGCTTGAGAATGGCTACAAAGCCGGAATCACGATTGTGTACAATAAATGAACAACTAACACTCAAGTGGCGGAAATTTCTTTCAAAAATTTTACATGACTGTGGTCCCCCACGAAGGAGAGATCCCTTTGTTTGTTATCCGCGGCGCCCTTACAGCACAGCGGTACGTCGGCGATATTGTACGCCTCGTTTTGTTGTCTTCATGCAAGCCATCATGGGCTTTTCAGCTATATAATGCCCACCCGCACATGGCGAGAGTTTCTACTGCTTATCTTCGTGCTTGCCAGCTACATCGCCGAGTCTCTCCCCAATTGAGAATGGCTGGAGTCTTATGAACAGGGCCCTTCAACCATCTAGGGATTCTGACGATCTAAGGCGCCGTTCGACATAATATGGCACGATACCTCTTAGGAGGCTATCCATCAACTGCATCAATCAGTGCCAAGCCGAATAACTAACTGCATAAGGGCCAGAGATGGACCATCATGTTATTGACTAGCACGGTTTCTGAAGCTCGTTCTCTTGAATAAATCATACAGTTTTTCTAAAACTGTAATAATTTGATTGTCTGTACATGTACACCCCTTCTACCACTTTCCGTCCTATTCTGATAACTCCTCCGGGGTTCGTGGTTTTTTTCCCTTGGAGTGTACTACGGAACGGATTTCTCATGTAAAAATTGCATTTGAATGTCGTTTGTTTGTGAGAATGTGATGTTATGCATCGTGTAAGGAGAAACGTCTGTCATCACGTGACGGAATATGACAGCAACAGGTTTGTGGCGTGTATAGATTGTGATTTCTCGTTGCGCGATAATGCTATTCCCGTTGGTGGGTATCCTACGTCTGTCATGTGGTTATGGGGTTTATGGATTCTAGGGGGGCCATGCACAACGCCATGCAGGATCTCAACGGCGCGACGCCACTAGCGTCAGATAGGACAACATATCGCTCCTCGACCATGCAGGGTCATATAACCAGCTCAAGAACATTATTCAGGAAAGAAACATGTCTGTAGCAGATAACTATCTAGATGGATGCTGCTACGACGCCTGTAACAGCGTAATCTCTTAGCACAGCGGGCGTTATTGTGAGACAGGCACGCCGACGGTGGTGTTCCTAACAAAATTTCATCCTTGCAGACGAGTCTCAGTTATACGTACAGCAACACGGTGGTCGTATCCGTGTGTGGAGGCTCCGAGGAGAAAGACTGTAACTAGCCTGTATTCTTAATCACCGTACGGGCCCAGCACCCGGCCTGGTGGTATGTGGTGCTATTGGGTACACAATAATAAAGCTTCTGGTTCTCATTAATGGTAATCTGAACACCACGTATTATGTTTCTGAAGCTTTAAGACCGGCGACTTTGCCTATCTACGACGTTTCAGTAACGTTATTCCAACAAGGTAATACAAGAGCCGGCCGAAGTGGCCGTGCGGTTAAAGGCGCTGCAGTCTGGAACCGCAAGACCGCTACGGTCGCAGGTTCGAATCCTGCCTCGGGCATGGATGTTTGTGATGTCCTTAGGTTAGTTAGGTTTAACTAGTTCTACGTTCTAGGGGACTAATGTCCTCAGCAGTTGAGTCCCATAGTGCTCAGAGCCATTTGAACCATTTGTAATACAAGACCGCACGTTGCCCGTGCTGTTTTGAAATACCGACCTACTATCGACAGAAACCCAGCAACGTCACCTGGCGAGAAATGACTGCTAGTACACGCGTGGTGTACGTTGTATCAGTGTGCGTGCTGTCAGTGTGTAAAATGGGGAATTCGCGCGATCTATCTGACTTTGACCGATGGCAGATTGTGACAACCCGGATGGTTAGGCACGAACATTTCGGAAACTTCACGGCTTGTCAGGTATTCAAGAAGTGCTGTGTTGATGACTTCAACACGTGGCTAAACCAAAGTGAAATTATATCCAGACGTCGTGGCGTTGGGCGGCCATCCCCATTACAAATGTCGAACGTCATAGGCTGCGCATACTGGTAAAGAAGGACAGGCGTCGAGCTCTGCTGGAACTAACATCAGACTTTAATGTTGGACACAGTGTAAGTGTGTCTGAACACATAGTGCACCGAAAACTCCTAACGATGGACCTCCGCAACCGACGATCTCTGAATGTGCCAATGATAGCCGGCCGAAGTGGCCGTGCGGTTAAAGGCGCTACAGTCTGGAACCGCAAGACCGCTACGCTCGCAGGTTCGAATCCTGCTTCGGGCATGGATATTTGTGATGTCCTTAGGTTAGTTAGGTTTAACTAGTTCTAAGTTCTAGGGGACTAATGACCTCAGCAGTTGAGTCCCATAGTGCTCAGAGCCATTTGAACAATTTTTTTGCCAATGATAACACCGCTACAATGAGAAATATGACTGAAATGGGAACGTGACCATTGGCACTGGACGTTGGCTCAGTGGTATAGCGCTGCATTGTCTGATGAATCCCGATGCCTTCTTCATCATTCCGATAGGAGGGCGCGAATCCGTCGTCTTGCGGGGTAATAGTTCCTTGACACGTGCACGGCGGTACGGAGACAAGCTGGTGGCGTTTTCATTATACTCTGCGAAACATTCTCGTGGCATCTATGGATCCAGTGGAGCTCGTACAAGGTACCATGACGGCTAACTAGTATCGTACACAGGTTGCAGACCACGTATACCTTTCCATGGCCATCATGTTTCCCAACAGCCGTGTCACAGGGTCTGGAGTGTGGTGGAGTGGTTCGAGGAAGACAATGGTGCGCTCCAGTTGATGTGCTGGCCCCAAATCGCCAAATGTGAACCAGATCGAACATACCTGGGATGTGACTGAACGTGGCGTCGGAGCTCATCGGCACTCTCCTCGGAATTTGCGGGAAATGGGTGACTTGTGTGTGCAGATGTGGTGCCAGCTCTCTCCAGCGACCTACCAAGGCCTTTCAAGTTCCATGCCAAGACGCGTCGCCGTTATTATCCCTGCCTAAGGTGGACATACCGGCTATTAGATAGGTTGATTGGCGACTCCATGGAGTGTTCTGTGCACCACGACCAGATATTGGATATAATTGGAAGGAGAAACAGCCTTGGTCGTATTTTTTTGTTTTATTATCCGCAAAATCGATTTTCGGTCACTTAGTGACCATCCTCAGTGCTGTAAGATACAATTAAAATTGTTAGGCATTGGTATTAACAAGCTTAGAGCGAGCACTGAGGACCAAGGCTGTTTTTCCCTCCAATTATATTAGGTAGGTGGTCATACTGTTCTGGCTGATCAGTGTATGTGAGACACATACCATATACGACTAACAGGGAATATTAAACGTATACAGAGAAGGCAGCACGTATGATAAAGATTTGCTTGACCCTAGGAAAGTGTCACGGAAATGCTGAAGAAACTGAACTGGTAGACACCTGAAGGTGCACACAAACTATCTCAAGAAAATATTTTTAGAGAAATCAGGACTTCAGCCGCCTACAGGCTCTGAAATAAATCAGTAGCAAAGGATGAAAATTTGCGACAGACAAGGACTCGAACCCGAATGCTCCGCTCCACTAAAACGGTTCCCTTAACCACCTCTGCCATCCAGACACGCTTCTCGTCCAACCCAAATTCTCAGCTTGTCCTCACTCGCTTATATGTATCGATGGTAGACAATGGAAATCTCATAATAAAGGGTAATGGGCGCTACTTGCGCGTGGCAGCTTGAGAATTTAGGTTGGAGGGGAAACGTGTCCGGATGGCCGAGGCAGTTAAGGCAACAGTTCTAGAGAAGTGGAGCATCTGACTGGCCCGCCACAAATTTTTCAGCCTTCACTATCGATTTATTTCAATGCCTGTTGGCAGCTGAAGTCCTGATTTCTCGTAATACAATTTCTCTACGACCGCTGTATAGGCAGTGGTGTCTGTTTTACCGGACGTGTCAGACACAAGAGACACCACATATCTGTACATACCAGGAAAGCCAATATACATATTTCCAAGGACCGCTTTAAAATCCGACTTTATTAATTTACTTATTAATTTACTGCAAACGCCCACGTATCGCTGCGGTAGGTATCGTGAAGATAATTTTATATTAATTACAGCGCATTTAAACAGTCATTCTTCCTGCACTCCATACGCTAATCTAACGAAAAGAAGCCCTGATAACTAGTACACTGGGAAGAGCCATCTGCGATGCACTTCCCAATGGTTTGGTGAGTAATGATGCAGATGTAAATGACCGAGATGTTACTTCAGTATCGCTTCTCATAACTGCTACAATTCCAGAGTCAATGTTGTGTCGACTGCTTTCAAAAACAATGAATTTTAGTCCCAGTCCAGACTAGACCTTACAGAACATACGTGATTCCTCACAGAGAAATTAGTTTGTAAGCTGTGTATCGTCGTACGCCCCATCACTTAGGGAAGGCTGCTGCGCTATAGAAGTCGGCTCATTCGTCGCTGTGTGGAGAAGATCATAGTGATGAAAGTTTTGCTGTGGCGGTAATAAGTAATTAATTGTCAGTGCATGTACGAATATGTCATGAAGTGGGACAGGCGACGCAATCTATATTTATTTTCAAACATTTCCTGTGGTAAATTATTTATATTCGTCAGTACCAGCCGACGAGTAGACTACGCCATTTGTATCGAAATTTGAATTGAACCTTAAGTATTGATCTCGGAAATATGGTAGTGTGCGATGTATAACGATTGCGAATTTATTATCGTGATATGTGTAGTTAAGCTGAGTCGTTATCGTGACGAACAAAATGCTGTTAAGTTCTCAAGAAATCAGTCGCAAGACTTGTGCTATGTTGCTCTAGTAGAGACTGAAATGTGTATGTAACATTAGTATATGAACAATGCAGCCAAATAAAGTAATATTTCAGAATAGAAATCAAGTTCTCTTAGAACTGTTCTTCTTTGCATAGTAAAGTAATGCCCACACCTTTTGCATTGGAATGATACCTAGTACTTACAGAATTTCAGGAATCGGTAGTCCCACGGAGGATGAAGCATCTCGCCACAAAACTAGAGATATCTAACATAGGCCGCTGTAGATGAACGTTTCAGTTATCTGCCTGCGCAGTTCAGAATGAGAGGATTATTAACTTTGCATGTACACCATCTGATCTAAAGTATCCGGATACCTATTAATGGACGCTTTCAGTCAGGTGTCTGAATGTCTGTGGAGGAATCGCAGCCCATTCTTTCTCAAGAGCCGAAGGCGGGTAAGATAGTTACGTTCAATGTCGGGATCTGGAAAAGAAGTCGATGTTCTCACTCATCCCAAAGGTTTCCACTGGGTTCAGGTCGGGGTTTCTGGTAACCAGCGCATTTCAGGTATTTTACAGTCCATTGCCTCACGGATGCTGCTTTTGACAGCGTGTGTTGTCATGCTAAAGAAGCCATCATCGTCTTAGAATTGTTCCTCTACTGTATGCCGTACACAACACTGTAAAACGTGCATATACTTCTGCATTTACTCTTTTTTTAAGCGCACTAAATGGACCACACCTTAACCACGAAAAACAATACCGTACTCTTAACCCACCTTTGTCTTCACTGTTGGCACCACACATCCTGGCAGGTGACCTTCTCCAGCCATTCGCCAAACCCAGGTCCTTCCATCGAATTTCCACAGGGTGGGGCACGATTCATCACTCCAAAGCACTCCTTTCCACTCGTCCACTCTCCAGTGGCGTCGCACTTTACAACACCGCCGCTTAGTACTGACCGTAGATGAGGATGGTGTTTGGATTGTGGGACGCTCAAGTGAGCTGTCATCAGCGCCCATACAAAGTCCCAATTTGTGCACAGTCTAACTTTTTTCGCAGTCCAATCTAGCCACTGTCACAAATGATGATTATGATGACGAAATGATGAGGACAACACAAACACCCAGTCCTCGAGCACAAAAAAAATCCCCAACCCGACCGGGAATCGAACCCGGGACCCCGTGATCCAGAGGCAGAAACTGGACCACGAGCTGCGCACTGACAGTAGAGATAAAATATATGCTTTATAAGGACATGCTCGACTATGGTACTCCATTCAATTTAAATCCATGTGCAGAATCATGGCGTTTTGGAACTCACCAGTAATTCCTTCCGCTGGTTTCGTGCGACCTTTTAAAACCAGCTTCCGCAATGTTCAACGGTTACTGTCCGTCAGTACGTAATTTTTACCTGGTCTTGGTGTCACCTTGGTTTTCCTTCGTGTTTCCACTTCACAATCACATCAGCAACAGTCAGCTTGGAGAGCTTTCTAAGGGTTGAAATGTCGTGTATGAATCTGTTGCTTACTTGGCATCCAACCATTAACCCACGTTCGAAGTCATCGAGATCTCCTGATCGAGCCATTCTGCTTTTACTACTTCTCTACTGACAAACAATTACTCACTGCCTCCATTTATGTACGTGCGTTCGTCTCTCATGAAATCAAGCGATCAATTCCGAATTACATAAGTGTTTCCGGACGCTTGTCATCGGATAATGAATAACGCCGTTTATGTTTCCGCAGACCGGCTGTCACCAATCGCAGAATTCATGAAGTCCATTTGATTAAGAGTAACGTTGTCACTCTCATGTTCCTCAATAATTGTTTCAATATAACTGAGACAGATACGTCCCTCCCTTCGTCTACTTCTGAGGTTTTATTGGTTTACCATACCTCTAAGCAACAATGCTTTGCATCTTTCTTAGGACCAATACGCATCCAATTGTGTATATTCTGGTATTGACCTTGACCTGAATTGAGCTGCTCCATTGCTCTAATGGCTTGGCTTACTGCCTCATGGGGGTTCCAACAGTGGCACACGATAAAATACAGATTCCTAATTTATTACTTTATAACAGAACGTAATACAATTAAATTTTCATGGCCGTTATAAGAATTATCTTATACATTGTCAGATTATTTTTCTTGACTCTCTCCTTCTTTTCTGTTTTAGCAATTCATTCTTTTGTATGGCTTTCTCTAACGCTTCAACGATATTAAATTCGTTTCCAATAATCGCTGATCCTGTGAGTCAGAGAATTAACTACTTATTCCTGAGCTCATTCTAAACCTAACAACTCTCACATACTTTTTGTGCTCTACCTACGATATTAACAATTGTGCTATTGATATTTCATCAAATATCGATATCTTTCTCCAAGAGGTATCGAAATGTATAGGCGATATCACTTTCACCGATATATCGATAAATCGATATCAAAATGGCGATACCGTGTACCGATATTATATTTTATATATTTTTTTTCACAATTTTCGATAAATATTCGAAGTTGCCCTTTTGATACTCTAGTACAGCGTAATTTTACTTTCACTGTGTGAAAGAGTTTCAATACTTTTTGAGCTGTCATCACATCTACTCTTTCACTTTGATTGTGTGAAGCAAATATAGATGGCACAAAGGAGAAATGTGATTGCACTGGGGGTGGTGGTGTGATAGGAATAACAAGATATCCTATGTGAAGAAATAGCACTAGTGTGCTCTTTCTTCATGTTGGCATTCTTAAAAAACTGGTGCTGAAACTGATGACAAGATTGGTCTTTGCAGTGGGTGGAGACGAGTGGGGCAAAATACTGAAGTAATCGGCGCCCAGCGCGACCAACAGAAAGTGCAACGTTTAACTTCACCACGCAATTTTGATAATACAACTGCTAGGTCGCTGGCGTTTACAGGACTGAAAAAAGAGGGAGGTCGACATGAAGTATTACAGACAAATTCGATATGTTACGAAACCGAACGACGGACCCATCGTCCACCTTTTGTTGTGACATATACCAGCAGTATCTATTGTTAGCAAAGTGGTTATCGCGAAGTGCGGACGTGCATCGTTTTCCTTTCAGTTCTTGCTTTGAGGGGGATAAGCAGGCTTCTAGTTTGTTGAGGTACAGAATATCTAATAATAAACCAGTACTTAAATAAACAGATCTAAAGCTGGCAGTGTATTTACAATGTGCAGCCGATATTTTTTCCGTCAATATATCGGTAATTTTTTTCAATGTATCGACGGCCGATAATGAGATTTTTTTAAAATATCAATCTTTCGGATTCCCGATATTTTAAAAAATATCAACTGTCTTAATTAACAGCTACCTTTCCTTGTGTAAATAAGTCTATAGTTCTCGTTTCACATTCTGTCTTAGCTAATCTGTAATGCCCATTCACTCACCTTTAGTCTCTAATGCCACTGCCTCACAGTGTGATGACCTTGCAGACCGAAAACAGATTAACTAAATAAATTAATGCTGTAGAATATACACATCACTGTGATTTTTATTTATAACTGTGTTGTTTCTACCAAACAAACGACGGAAGACTAAGTTCACATGATAAAATATGCCACGTTATGCACTGTTATCTGTCTTTTCGAGTAGACTATTTGGACAAAAAGTATAGTCAACACCACACGTTTGGTTTAGCAAACAGTATTTGCAAGACAAAATTACACCAAATTTTATTATAGTAAGGCGAGAGGAATATCTTCCGTTGCTAATAAAGCCACTGAGGTCGCAAGGTATACGTATGTGGACAACGGAAGAAATGAAGCAGTGGTATTGTATTCGAGACCACATGTCTACTCATCTGGAAGTGGTACACACGACTATCACATCGAAGTTGCATCCACGTGAGTTTGATGTTATTGATAGCGAATTTCGTGACTGTGTGAGTGGTCTCATTCACGATATATTCTGCGCACAGAGAAGAAATTAGCTATGATTAGTAACGCGAGTGCAGTTCCATCCCCAACTGCAAATAAAGGTTTTCACAGCGTGTCATTAAGCTGTCGGACTTGCTCGTTTCGACAAATGAACAAAATGTGCTTGAGAAAAATTTTAAACACGCTACCTCCCATCCTCCATAATGTAAAGAACTAGATATAATGAAGGTGGATGCTGAATACTTTTCAGCTAGACACTAATGCAAAGCATAGCTAAAGATACTATCGCAAAACATCCATTATAGAAAGGAACAACACGTGAGTGTATAGGTCCACAGAGTAAGGATTTTCACATCCTCAAGATCTTCAAAAAGAAATTTCATCAGTGAGATAATACTGCCACAAAATCAGATTAAGGCAACACCACTTTTGAACTAGCGTGATTATTTGTAAAAAGTAAATTGTCTCCCGAGTCCCACATGCTTCGAATACATTTCTGAAGTTCCTATCAAGAAATTCAAAGAAGAAACTGAATGTGCAATTAAATCTTGCAAAATCATGGTTTATGATTTTGAAGCAAAACTGTTTACTAACATGAATTCAGTACCTCCTAGACTATATGGGCTCCCAAAACTACAGGAACATGTTCTACCCATCCGTTCAGTTATGATCATTTACTACTCCATCTTACAAACTGGCTAGTATACTGGACACTTTCATTAAAAGTAATACAGAGTTGAAATCAAAGCAAGGCATCTTAAACTAAGTGGATTTTGTAAATAAGATTAAAGATCTATCTATCTCACACAGTGCTAGATTAGTATCATTTGGTGGCTGCAGTTTGTTTTCCAACATACCAGTAGATGAATGTGATGATGTTCTGAGTGTGTTCATGAACATATCTAATGTCATCCCTGTGGAACTGTATGGCCTGAGACTAACCAATGAGACATGCTAAACACAAAATAATTTTGAGTTCCAACGGATTCAGCTAGCTGGCTAATCTGTGGGATCCCCCCTTAGTCCACTTTCGGCTGAAATATTGATGAATTACTTGGAACAATTGTTTATGAATAAACAACCTTCGAGTGCAAATGTAAAATAGTAGATCAGATATGTCAATGTTGTTTGGTGTGTGTAGACAGGGACTACAAGACAGCTCAATACATATTTTAGTAACTTAAAGTCAGTATAAAAAAATCAGTTCACAACCGAGGTTGGCAATAGATCCATAAACTTCCTAGATCTAACCATTGACTTTAGTAGATAAACACATTGCCTCGAAGTTCATAGAAATACAACAACTACATACACATTAATACCTTCTTGCTCCCAACAATGAGTAATACACAGAGATGCAGTTTTGCACTGAATGGTGAACCGTTTCGTATCTGTTCCTTTGTCCAACGAACATTTCAAAGCAGAGTTTGACACAAAGAAATGTATTACATTAATCAATGGCTACTGTTCTTTCATGACTGGCCACATATTGCACAGGAAATAAAAAGTGAAGATTTTACAGGAAATAAAAAGTGAAGATTGTAAATCAAAAAACATCCAACTCACAGTCCCGATTTACGAGTAATCTTAAATGACGAAACACGGGTCAGTACTTCCCCTCGTCTAAAATTAATTTAATCCACACAGTTTTCCAATGCTTCCCACACGCTCTTCCTTCTTGTTCCTCTACTTTCCGGTACTTATTTATTTTATTGTGGTTCTCTATGTACCGGTACTTCTTACATTCTGTTGCTACTGTTGCTTCGAGCTAATTTTAGTTCTCCGGTCACATTGGTTACTAATCTTATTTTACTAGGACAGTTAAATAATTTGAATTATTATATAGGCAGTGTTTACGATTTTAGTGTTAATGTTTTTCCTGGTTTGCTCCATTTATATTTGTTTACCATTCAACTTTGTCCTTTTTAATTGTATTCCCTCCGCACTATTATAGATGACATTTAGTGTGTGTTCGTGCCTCAGTCTAGATGAGTAACGTCTTTTCCAATGTTGTTTCAAAATGCTGTAACTTTTTTGATGACGATAGGCAGTTAAAGAGTGCTGATGGCTTTGTAAGCCGAAAACTGGTTAACTAAATAAATTAAACATGTAGGACATACACAATATTATGGTTTTCATTTATAGTTATATTGTTCTACCTCGAAGAGACGTAAGAATCACTTAACAAGATAAATTCTCTCTTCAACAAGTCTGTCATTGCCTTCTTTTCTATTAATCAGGCTCCTGCCATTATCTAACCTTCCCCATTATTTCTTTGTGTTCCTCCTCTTTATCCTGTATGATGGAACCAAAACACCTCCTCACATTAGTATAACTTTCACATCACTGCATGACTGATGAATTCTCTTATAAAGTCGCTCAGATATTGCTGTAACTTCTGATTCCCTACGTATATATATCAATGCATCCATAGCATCAGTTTCCACTCTTATCTGGAAATGTTTCGTAGCAGACTTGATTTGATTTTGACGTCCATCACTGTCTTCATCCTGTTCTCTTGACGTAAATCGTCAAAATTTCCAACGCACTGACCGTTCGCTCAACCTGCTTTGCTGAATCTCATTTTAGTAACTTAATTTTCACATTTTTCCATGTGCTGTTATTTACGTATCTCAGCAATACACTATTTGTTTAAGACAATGAATTGTAGTTATCTAACGTGGCTGATGTAGTATCTATTTGTAGTTTCTGAAACGAACGTCTCAGCTTCTTCTGTCTTCTTGGTAATTTGATCGCCTTCTGTGTCATCTCAAACATGTCTCACAATTTCCGCAAGGCTACTACTCGCACATATTCTTTTTGCGCCATTCCAGTCCCATGTCGCTATACGAACGCTAGTGGTGTCGGACGGTTGAGGGTATGGTGTAGAGTATGGCTCTCCTGACTTCTTGGATTTCATATTCGCGGGATACTCGAGACACGATCAACTTGAGCAATAATATCGCGGTTTCCATAGTTCACGATCCTGCCGCTCTCGAATACTGACACGTGCTGACGGACGTTTCCCTTTATTACGCGAGGCACTTCTCGCAAATAACCAATGATTCAAATGCAGTTTCTTAATGAGAAGCCTACTGCCTAATCTTTCCCTATATTCTAAATATAGATGGTGATGCTCATACGTACTTTGTGTAGTTGTTCTGAGATGCTAATTATTTTCGTATCCAGGTCTGTAGTGGGCTTTATGCCAACTTGACGTTTGTTGCATACAGTCTTCAAGATGCTGCTATTCTGATGACTAGTAGCGTATCTCTGAAGAATGTCACAAGCCGGTGTAGTGTATAGCTGCAGCCATCCTCGGTCTTTCTTTTAATTTATTGGAAAACTATTTCAGTAAATTTAGTGTTTCTGCTTGTGAAGTGCTCTGTTATCCTATGGCGGACAAAGCCAGTCGGAGGCGTGGGGCGGCAAAACTAAATGAGAGCCCTGTTCTGCTTAGATATTGACGTATTTTTAGTGCGCATTTTGTAAGAAAATGAATAATATAGATATAATAGTTGAAAAAAGTCAGATATTTGTAATGTGTGTTGTGTATTATACCGAGGACCTAGAAACGACGGAGAGGCTTCGTCCCGCCGTAGCCCTCAGTGGTTCACAATCCCACAACAAGCCATAGCAGTCCACCCTCCTTACCGCCACCCCACACTGAACCCAGCGGTATTGTGCGGTTCAGCCCCCAGTGGACCCTCACCCCCGCCCCCTTCCTCTTGGGAATGTCTCATACCAGACGAGTGTAGCCCCAACTGTTTGCGTGGTAGAGTAATTTTGGTGTACGCGTACATGGAGACAGTGTTTGCGCAGCAATCGCCGACACAGTGTAACTGAGGCGGAATAAAGGAAACCATCCCGCATTCGCCGAGGTAGATGGAAAACCGCCTTAAAAACCATTCACAGGCTGGCCGACACACCAGACCTCGACACTAATCCGCCGGGCGGATTCGTGCCGGGGACCGGCACCCCTTCCCGCTCGGGAAGCAGCGGGCTAGACCGCGCGGGCTGTAATGTGTATACTCTACGCTCTGGTAATTGCAATACACACACTTAAAGATACATGTGAGAAGAGGAGAATACGAATCACTATTCATCACAGCAACCATCAGGTAGAATGCAAAGAAATAATAAAGAAAAGAATAAGAAAAGTGTCTTTTATTTTATACGAGGGTGAGTCAAATGAAAACATTTAATATTTTTTTAAATATTATTTATTGTGCAGAAGTGGTACAAAGCTGTATCACTTTTCAACATAATCTCCCCCACGCTCAATCCAAGTCCTCCAGCGCTTACAAAGTGCATAAATTCCTTTAGAAAAAAAAAATCTTTTGGTAGTTCGGACAAACACTCATGCACCGCGTGGCGTACCTCTTCATCAGAACGGAACTTCTTTCCTCCCATTGCGTCTCTGAGTGGCTCAAACACATGGAAACCACTTCGTGGTGAGGAATGTCGCCATTCCTTGCTCGCTCTCTTCGTTTCCAGTTGGTGGAAGTGAACCAAGGTTCCGTCCCCAGTAACGATACTTGCAAGAAAGCCATCACCTTCTCGTTCAAAGCGCCGAAGAAGTTCTTCACAAGCATCAATACGTCGCTCTCTCATTTAAGGAGTCAGCTGCCGTGGCACCCATCTTGCAGACATTTTGTGAAACTGGAGGACACCATGCACAATGTGGCGTGCTGACCCATGACTAATCTGTAAATATGCTGTAATGTTTCCTTCACTATGGCTTCAACTGCTGCAGTGTTCTTCGGAGTCACAACTCGTTGTGCCTGACCTGGACGAGGAGTAGCTTCCACTGAAGCCACACCATTTGCGAACTTCCAACTCCATTCGTAGACTTGCTGCTGTGACAAAAACGCATCACCGTACTGAACCTTCATTGGTCGATGAATTTCAAAAGGTTTCACACCTTCACTACGCAAAAACCGAGTAACAGAACGCTGCTCTTCCCTGCTGAAAGTCGAAAGTGGGGCGGCCATCTTTATACTGATACTGCGACGGAATCTGCATTATGCTGCCACCTACAGGCCATTCTGCACGCCGTTTGTAGCACGCTTACCAACTTACAGGATAACGGCGCGAAATTTCGATTTGTTATTACAAATTTAAGGTTTTCACTTGACTCACCCTCGCATATCTTGAAAAAATGCTTGTGCGGTTATAGTATTAGTTTCGTCAACTTGGTATGAGATGGCAGCTACCATAAATATTATTGTAGTACATGTTTCCGTGTTGAAATTTTACTGAAATCCTCAGTAACATTGTTGAAATCTATAACATCTAACTTTTCTTTCACTTGATAAAAAGGACAGATTGACCAGTCGTTCCTGATTCATCGTAAAAAGAAAATAATTTTTTATTATTTTAAATTTTCAGAAACTTTTGTCGCATGATGCGACTGAAACACAAACTGTAAAGAAGTACTTGATTATAAGTAAAGTACAGGGTAATGGTTTGCTGAAGTTCCATTTATTTATAAATTGAAGGATTTCTTGGGCTGTCCATCTAGCAGCAACGTCAACACTCGTATAGGTTGCACATAGGTGCCTACGATAAAATTTTATTTCTTGCTGCAACTGCTCCTTGTCAAACTTACCGTAAATATGTACGAGATTCTCTAGTCCTACAGTCATAGCGTCATCGGAAGTTTCAGAAATAAATTTTGTTTCAACAATCTTGGAAGTTTTGGTGGTTTCCTTCATGGCCGTGTTTCGTTGTGACAATTCTTGAATAAACTGGCCAATGCATTTAAACATTTATCGACGAATTTCTTTTCGAATCGACAATCCAGCTTATGAACTATCTTGTCCAGAATTCTTTTAGTCAGCTTCCTACTTCGTCGTCAGTTATGCCATATCACTGCATGTTTAGTTCCAAAAATAACAATATTGTCTATAATTGTAGTTCGTTCCGTCACTAACAACTCATTCAGAGCTTTTAATTTGGCGAGTCCTTTATGCAGAGTCATTTTTAGAGATTGCATATGTTGTTGTACTAAGTTAATTCCTCAGTGTCATGCACCGAAAGTTAATGTTGGTCAAAAGAGTAAATTCACATATAGTTGGAAGGAGCAAGCTTGCTGTAGCTCTAGTATTCTCGGACCAAGGTTTGTCCTGGATAATGGTTTCAAACTTTACCTAATTGTAGAAGACGAGAAGAATGAAAGTAACTTTTCTGCAGTTCCAACGCAATTGACACTAGAGGAAACACATGAAAATGCATGAACTACAGTAAGTAATGATTATCACAAGGACTGAACAGTGGTTCGGGAGGGTCTTCTCGAATTTTTGTTGACTTCTCCTTGTACAACTGACACTAACGGGCATTGACATAACTCTGAGCCCTGCACAACGAAATATCTAGCACGTCTTTTTCACCTACAGCGGAATATCTTTTGACACATTCTCTGCAGGCTTTCCCGACATAAATAAAAACATTAAAAAACGTTTTTCTAAGGTTAATTTTGGCACATAAGATCTAAATGATTCTGGTGTTTATCTTGAAGACTGCAGTTGGTATAAACCGTTGCTTAAATCTATATGACTCAGCTCCAATTCATCTAGTTGGATTTTCATATTATAAAATAAACTACATAATAATTTCGTATAAACTATGAAAAAATAATTTTTAATGTGTATTACTTTAGTTATAGAACAAATAAATCACTGGTAAGCTCTTCAATGAAGTGCATATTTTTAACTGTACTTATAGTACACATGGCATAGATGGCAGACGAGTACATATCAAAAAATGTTTCATGTAAAATAATTGCATCTAGCAGAGGACTGGTTATCATTCTACAGTTTTTAAGCTTCAAGCACCATTTCATAAAAATTCTAAAAGTTCTAAACACATCCACTGGCAGATTCCATGGCACGATGTGAGGTAATTAGGTACGGATGTTTATACCTTGAATACGTATGGGGCCTCGGACTCAAACTGACTGTTATTTACTGAATATAATGTGGCCTTGAAACTTCCTGGCAGGTTGAAATTGTGTGTCGGACCCAGACTCGATCTCGCGACCTTTGCCTTTCGGAGGATAATGCTGCGGGATGAAAACTGCGTTCTTTAAACATCCCTCAGGCTGTGGCTAAGCCATGTCTCGACAATATTTTTTCTTCCTAGTCCTGCAAGTTTCGCACGAGAAGTTCTGTGAAGTTTGGAAGGAAGGAGATGAGCTATTAGAGGAAGAAAAACTGCGACGATGGGTCGTGAGTCGTGCTTACGTACCTCAGTCGGCAGAGCACTAGCCTGCGAAAGGATAGGCAAAGGTCCCGAGTTCGAGTCTCAGTACGGCACACAGTTTCAGTCTGCCAGAAAGTTTCGTATCAACGTACATACCGCTGCACTGTGAAAATTTCATTCTGGCATTGTTTGAGAATTGATTAAAAGTTATCTGATCCTGGAGAGCCTCCAAACCTCAAGGGCCTAAAGTTGTGGAGACCTCCCAGGACCAGAGGTCTTGGGCAGGCCGCCCTCTCCACCACATCCGCACCACTCTTTGTCCGCCACTGAGGTTATTAAAAATGGTTCAAATGGCTCTGAGCACTATGGGACTTAACTACTGAGGTCATCAGTCTCCTAGAACTTAGAACTACTTAATCCTAACTAACCTAAGGACATCACACACATCCATGCCCGAGGCAGGATTCGTACCTGCGACCGTAGAGGTAGCGCGGTTCCAGACTGCAGCGCCTAGAAGCGCTTGGCCACTTCGGCCGACACTGCGGTTCTCACTTCGATGTTAAAAGCTGTCATATTGGTGTGCATCGTGAAACTTCGTGAAGCAGAAATGTTGGAAAAGTCTATCTCTGTAGGAGCAAGCTAGCTATATTGAGTGCAGACAAAACGGTCAATATTGACTATACCACTGACGGCGACAATCATGTATTTGGAGATACCGCGTTGTGTTGGACAGGTTAAAACCTGGAGTACAAAAGTAACGCGAATCATTCAGAAACGGATGTAAACAAGGCACGTGAGTACTTGGACGTGGTATTTCTTGCATTATTCCTGTTCAGTATATTACAAACCGTGAGACATAGCCCTTAGAACGGGTGGTTGTGTGACTCGTCAATGTCGGAAGTGACATATCGGTTAGCAATGGTTCGTAAATATTTCTTATTGTTGCGGCGGAGACAGATGCATCCAGAAAGACTTCGGCTGCTACGATGAGTGGGTAACGAGCCGAGAAGTGCGCAGTGCTTGCCTGCCACGGTCTGGCCACTGTCAGAAGGGCGAGAGGCAAGAGATAAGTACCTTGTGCGCATGCGCACGCGAGTAGCAAGGTACTTGTGGCAAACGTCATCCTTTATCGTCTTAGCATGGAGTCTGCTCTCTTAGCTGAGTGGTAAGCGCATCTGACTGCCGTTCCGAAGGCCCAGGTTCGACTGCCGACCGGATTGGAGATTTTCTCCGCTCGGGGACTGGACTGGGTGTTGTGTTTTGTAGTGCTTATCACTGTTTCATCATCACTGACACGCAAGTCATCCATCTAAAAAGACTTGCATGTAGTCCGCCGAATTTCCACAGGTGGGGGCTGCCGGTCATTAATGTCATAAGATCATTTCATTTCGTCTTAGCGTGGTAAGAAGTGGTGGGAACAAGTGAACGAAAACTATAGATTCAGTGAATTGTTGCAAAACCATCGATTCTGTTGTAACTCTACATATCGGTCGAAATATTCATTCGATTTTTGCACGGAAACCAGTCTATGGGAGCAACCGAATGGAAACAGTCGATTCAGTAGGTTGGGCTACTCATTCATTCTTTTGAGTGAAACCAAGCTGTGGGAGGAACCGAATCAAAACAACCGAATCAGTCTCTTGGATTTGTGCGTATCAGTTGGATTATTATGTACTCATTTGTTCTGAGTGAAAGCATTCTGTGTGAGCAACCGAATGAAAACAAGCGACCCAGTCCGTTGTAGTTTTCCATATTGACTGATTTTATTACTCATTCTTTCTTTTCAAGCGAAATCAGTATGTAGTTTTCTGTCGGTTGAACCATAAATACATGTTCTTTCAACTGAAATCACTCTTTACTGCATTTTAGTTGGCTTTCATTAGTTGAACTACAGTGGTATACAACCGGCGTACACATATCCCGGAGGGTAGCCCTAACCCATGGGTACGTGAAGACATCTCTGGGGGTAAGCCAAAGTTAAAATAAACATTGTATATGTTATTAACAGAATCTTCCGTCGGTTCTTGGTAGAACAACATTATAATAATAAATGAAAAGCACCAGTTTGCTTTTGGTGCTTTTCATTTATTATTGTATATGTTGGTGCTGTAATTGTTTTGGTCTTCGGTCTGAATACCTGTTTCTTCTGTCCTGCGTAAGCCTCTTCATCTCTGAATAACTACTGCAACCGTATTATACGTTTTTATTTAATTATGTACTGAATAGGCTGATTCATATTTAATCATTTAAAACTGATTAATATATTGCTGTGGATTAAGTGGTTCCAGATGCAATTAACACATAACTAACAAAGGTGATATATCGTTGGGGCTACAAAATATAGCATAAAAGTTCCTTCCTTAGCAGTATGTGAAAGAGGAAGGAACATTGCCAGATTTTAGAGGCTACCCCGCACGGCATGACTGATGAAGATCGACTCGACTCCAACTTTAAGCACAACCTGAGAGATCACATTGAGCAGAAAATATAACGTATGAGATCATATTGAACTTTACGGCTGACGCAAGAGACGTACTTTCCTTCTTTCTTTCGCTTGTGCCTTTTTTTCCCGCAATGACGCAGGGTAGGCATGGTTAATCGGAATTGGCAAGGTTAATTTAAGGGGTGGCCGTATGCCCTTCCTGCCGCCACCCCGTACACCCTGGCACGGAATTAGTGTACCCCAACTGTCTGTGTCTAGCGTAATCCATGGAATAGTGCGAATGTGTTCAGATGTCTGCGAGCCGTGTAACTGGGGCGGAACGTGGCGACCAGCCCGGTATTCACCTGGTGGGATGTGGAAAACCGCCTAAAAACCACATCCAGGCTGGCCGGCACACCGGCTTCCGTCGTTAAGCCGCTGGGTGGGTTCGATCCGGGGCCGACGCGCCTACCCGAGTCCGGGAAGCAGCGCTCTCGTCTAACATGGCGGGTACGCAAGAGATGTACTTACCATATCATATTTCGAATGCAATACGAGGCGTGAAGGACCTGATACTTCCAAAACCAAGGTCTGAATACCAATGCTTATTTAGTATTTCAGAAATACTATGAATACTTCGATCTGGACACAGAAATAATTTCTACAGAGATGTAAATTATTTCTTCTCACATTGTAGGGATGTAGGACGTCAGCGAAAAGAATGCGAGAAACATGCAGAAAAATTTCAAAGCATGTGCATGTGCAAGGTCTGAGGGAGAGCTAGATACAATGTGCGTTAAGTGCTAAGAGTACCTGTGGCCGCACTGAACCGGATTTGCAACTGTATGTAGACGCATCAGGAGACCGGAGACCCAAATACAAATGCTGATAAGGCATACAGTAACTGCCGTCGTGAAATAGCATTACAACCGTATCTTTGTATCTCAGCTGAGTACAACAATAGTACCTTGTCACATTACGTGAAAACCTTATACCCAACACACACTCTTGTTGCTGTTGATGTTGTTGTGGTCTTTACTCTGAAGACTGATTTGATACAGCTCTCCACGCTAGTCTATCCTGCGTAATCCTCTTCATTTATGGATAACTAATGCAGTCTACATTCATTTGAATCTGCTTACCTTATTCAAACATTGGTGTTCCTCTACAGTTTCTATCCATCACACCTTTCTCCATTACCAAACATACAATTCCTTGATCTCTCAGAATGTATCGTATCACATTATCCGTTCCATTCCTGAAGTTGTGCCATAAATTTTTCTTCTCATCTCAGTCAGATTCAGCACCTCATCATCAGTAATTCGATACAACTATCCTCCAGCGTTCTTCTGTAGCAGTACATTTCAAAAGCTTCTATTCTTTTCAAGGCTGAACTGTTTGTCGTCCACGTTTTACCCTTGTAAAAGGGCACACACCAGACAAATGCCTTCAGAAAAGACTTTCCAACATTTAAATTTATATTGATTGACACCAGATTTCTCTTTTTCAGAAACATTTTTCTCATTATTGTCAGTTTGCATTTTACATCCTCTCAAATTTGGCAATGATCAGTTATTTTTCTGCACAAATAGCAAAACTCATCCATCCTTTGTAGTGTCTCAGTTTCTAATCCATGTCTCCCAAAATCTTCTATTTAATTCTGCTATATTTCATCACCTTGTTTTAATTTTGGTGATTTTCATCTTATAATTACTTTTCAAGACACATTCCTTTCATCTGTTCTTCGATGTGCCTTGCCTTCTGTGAGAGAATTGCTATATCATCCACCTATCTCAAAGTTTTTGTTTCTTCTCCCTGAACTTCAATTCCTGTTCCCAATTTTTTTGTGGTATCTTTTTTTCTGTTTCCTGTGTATACGGGCTGAATAATATCGGGAATGAACTACAAACCCGTGTCATTCCCTTTCTCAGCCACAGCTTCCATTTCATGTCCTTCCATTCTTATACTTGCAGTCTATCGTCTGTACAAGTTGTAGATAATCTTTCAATACCACTGTCGTATCCCTGTTACCTTCAGAATTTTAAAAAGTGTATTCCAGTCAACATTTTCGAATGCTTTCCCTAAATATACAAATGCTACGAACGTAGGTATGCCTTTCTGCAGCCAGTCTCCTAAGATAAGTCGTAGGACCACTATTGTCTAGCGTCAGCTTATATTTCTCATCAGAAAATCCAAATGCAACTGAATCAAGCTATTTATATAATATTAAACTTAGATGTATTAGGCTACAACTTCACCTATATTTTACAGTCAATTAGGTAAAATTTATTGTTGGTAGGAAAGGAATGATCTTTTTAAAGATCATCAAGTAATCGGTCGGCGTACGGTTGAAATATACCCCGGCTCCTCATTTATATTTTGTGTGATTTCCTTAAACTCAAGCGAATACCGAAATGATTTCTTCGAATATGCACCGGCGGAAGTACCTCCCCATTATGTTCAACTGCGCTAGGGGTCCTTCCCTAATTACTAGGGCTTCGGCGCAATATTGAGTTTTAAATTTCCATCTTTTTCTTGTGTAGCTGGAATGTGATTGTCACGATTAAATTCGGTTCATTATTTTTTCGAATGACAGTAAACGTGTGACGTTGTGGTTGAGGCCAGCTGTCTTGCCAGTCGCTTCACATCGGCAGAGCCAGAAGCTTTCAGCAGTCACCAACTGCTGTGAGTGACGCACGGAAATTGCTGGATCACGGTTCTACACAGATGACGTGCAGAGATAAAACACCAAAACGAAATTTATACTCTTTTTACTAAAGTTTCCGAATTTCCCTCATTGCTGTTCTTTAGGAAATGATAAAGCACACATGAACAGCGACAAAGAAACATTCCTTATAGAGAGTTCCTGCATGTAACAGGTCGTGTTTTATAGAAAGTAGTGAAATGTTACAGAAGGAAACCAAAAACAATGAATGTCGACGCTAAGATATAGTAGATCTGCAGAAAAACACTACATCACGAACTTCACAGAAGGAGTTTATCTTCACTTATAATTTATTGTGAACACAATTAAAACTAAAATGCACAGATAACATTCATCTAAAAGAATAGAACGCAAGAGAAGACAAGAGATCTAGCACTGCTAGACAAATAAATGAACGCAATGCCAACAACTGCTAGAATAAATTTACATTTGGCGTACGTAGACATTTCATAGCTTATATACGAAACTGCGAAAAAATGCATAGCAAAAAGCACCAAAACAATATATTCGAAATACAAAAACACAAAAACTATGCTATCTATGAATTTTGAAAGTCAGGGGTCGCGATATTACTCTTCAACTTCACTGCGTCATTTTACCGCCGATGAAAATACACTCCTGGAAATTGAAATAAGAACACCGTGAATTCATTGTCCCAGGAAGGGGAAACTTTAATGACATATTCCTGGGGTCAGATACATCACATGATCACACTGACAGAACCACAGGCACATAGACACAGGCAACAGAGCATGCACAATGTCGGCACTAGTACAGTGTATATCCACCTTTCGCAGCAATGCAGGCTGCTATTCTCCCATGGAGACGATCGTAGAGATGCTGGATGTAGTCCTGTGGAACGGCTTGCCATGCCATTTCCACCTGGCGCCTCAGTTGGACCAGCGTTCGTGCTGGACGTGCAGACCGCGTGAGACGACGCTTCATCCAGTCCCAAACATGCTCAATGGGGGACAGATCCGGAGATCTTGCTGGCCAGGGTAGTTGACTTACACCTTCTAGAGCACGTTGGGTGGCACGGGATACATGCGGACGTGCATTGTCCTGTTGGAACAGCAAGTTCCCTTGCCGGTCTAGGAATGGTAGAACGATGGGTTCGATGACGGTTTGGATGTACCGTGCACTATTCAGTGTCCCCTCGACGATCACCAGTGGTGTACGGCCAGTGTAGGAGATCGCTCCCCACACCATGATGCCAGGTGTTGGCCCTGTGTGCCTCGGTCGTATGCAGTCCTGATTGTGGCGCTCACCTGCACGGCGCCAAACACGCATACGACCGTCATTGGCACCAAGGCAGAAGCGACTCTCATCGCTGAAGACGACACGTCTCCATTCGTCCCTCCATTCACGCCTGTCGCGACACCACTGGAGGCGGGATGCACGATGTTGGGGCGTGAGCGGAAGACGGCCTAACGGTGTGCGGGACCGTAGCCCAGCTTCATGGAGACGGTTGCGAATGGTCCTCGCCGATACCCCAGGAGCAACAGTGTCCCTAATTTGCTGGGAAGTGGCGGTGCGGTCCCCTACGGCACTGCGTAGGATCCTACAGTCTTGGCGTGCATCCGTGCGTCGCTGCGGTCCGGTCCCAGGTCGACGGGCACGTGCACCTTCCGCCGACCACTGGCGACAACATCGATGTACTGTGGAGACCTCACGCCCCACGTGTTGAGCAATTCGGCGGTACGTCCACCCGGCCTCCCGCATGCCCACTATACGCCCTCGCTCAAAGTCCGTCAACTGCACATACGGTTCACGTCCACGCTGTCGCGGCATGCTACCAGTGTTAAAGACTGCGATGGAGCTCCGTATGCCACGGCAAACTGGCTGACACTGACGGCGGCGGTGCACAAATGCTGCGCAGCTAGCGCCATTCGACGGCCAACACCGCGGTTCCTGGTGTGTCCGCTGTGCCGTGCGTGTGATCATTGCTTGTACAGCCCTCTCGCAGTGTCCGGAGCAAGTATGGTGGGTCTGACACACCGGTGTCAATGTGTTCTTTTTTCCATTTCCAGGAGTGTATTTCATTCTTGATGGATTGGTTCCATGTCCCGTTGGAAGTCTTCCCAATTAAAAAGTGGTATCATTTGACAAGATATGTTACCATTTCCCCTGCATCACCACTCCAACAATTTGGAAGTGAAATGCACTTCAGCGGATGCCTTCTGTTTGCTTCAATAACTTCACGTAAGCATGTATATGGTTTACAGGTTGAGAATGGTAGTTCCATGGATATTTTAGTGCCAAAAGCGTGCTATGAATGTTTTGTATGTTGGACACATGTGTTACCGACGCGATCTCCAATGTAAGGACAATGGAACAACGTCTGTCATATCCATTGGTTGACATCAGTTTATGCTAGTCCTACGTTATTAAAATTAATGAGATAGTTTTATAGTTGTATTAATCTGAAGAATGAAACATTTTCCAAGAGCAGATTTAGATGGTATTTTTCCTTAGACATTGTTGCATACTCTTTACTGGCTCTGTAGACATCTTTATTGGGATTGTGTAGTGTGATATACTGAAAGATAGTCAATGCAATGTGTTGAATTTTCGAGGCTCGTTATTGCCATGCACGTCTCTTGCGAAAGAACATAGTCCATGTATTTTTTCTTCATACTAGTTAAATCATTCCTTTCTTTTTTAAATCCTCACCTCGATTTCTGAAAAGGAACATTTGGGGTTAAAATACACTTTTCTCTGTAATTAATTATAATTAATATTCTAGGTTTTGAAGGAATGGTTTGCTTCTTAGAACAAAGTCAGGTACACTATCACTTAAAACGTGTATGCGTCTTCCACAGAAGCAGTTGCGTTATTTGAAGTCACGTAAGACAGTCTAAGCGATTCTGTGGTTTGACAAGTTACGCACGTTACGCAGTGTACGACACTTACGTGCGTTAATGGCTAGCCAAATGTATATTATATTTTGATTCTGAAAGGTGGAAATATTCACTCCAAGTTTCGAACACTGCGGGCAAGGCCATGAACGCTCAAAGAACGCCATCCTACAGAACTCTCTTAAAAAAGATAAAGAAGATCAGTTACCTACAATGAATGTCAATAAGTAAAAGGTAACAGTCTGATCAGTCCTTTTATATTTTCATTGTCATCATTTAGAGGTTATATCAGCACTTCTTGAGATTGTGCGAAAACTTTCTACAGATAGCTAGATTTCAAAGCAATTCTATGTCCATTTTGTCTAAAGCTAAAAATCAAAATGTATATCAATATCTCTTCTTTCTCGGTGCGACCACATTGGCCAAAACAACTGAACGGTAGCACCCTCACATATATAATAAGCTCCCTTTGCTTTGCGCTATCCACTGTATCATCTGACACACATATACTGCGAACAACGTCAAAGAGGTTATTAATATACAGAGACGTTATATAAAGTAACGTCAGCGTTATCCTAGTAATTGCTTCCTTCGTACAAGATAAACCTAACGTGTCTCCGCAAACTGTCTTTACGTTGTATGTTCGTATTCTTCGGTACCACTAAAGCTCTGCTGGTGTATTTCTTTAGTAGCCGAATGTTCGCTCGAAGTATTATTGGATATATAGCTATTTCGAAGGAGAGCTGCATAGCTTGTAAGCGTAGTGCTTGCTCAGTGCAACAACTCCAGCGCAAAATTTTTTAACGATACGTTCCTGCTCTTCTAACGAGTGAGTTGACCCAGTAAGCCGGCCGCGGTGGTCTAGCGATTCTAGGCGCGCAGTCCGGATCCGCGCGACTGCTACGGTCGCAGGTTCGAATCCTGCCTCGGGCATGGGTTTGTGTGATGTCCTTAGGTTAGTTAGGTTTAAGTAGTTCTAAGTTCTAGGGGACTGATGACCACAGTAGTTAGGTCCCATAGTGCTCAGAGCCATTTGAACCATTTTGACCCAGTAATATAAATATTAGACTCACATTCGCTATGCGTAGTGCTGACATAACTGACCGTACTATCCAGATAATATTTACGTGTTTTTCCATAATCACTTGAAGTGAATAATGGGATAGTGTCTTTGAACAAGACACGACAGAACTTCTTTCTCTTACTTGTCCACTCTGAACGTGTTCTCCGTCCCCTAGAGCACATCAGCTTAATAAAACACATCGACCAGTTTTAATGCCCTTCGATTTAGACAAAGCTACTACGGCGTTGGAGCCTTTAATTCAAGTTACAAAACCATACATTTCCAATTATCTGTGAAAATCACCCTAAATCCTCTCTCTCCAATCTCTCAATCTTTGTAACCATGATCAGTTTCGGTTCCTGTGTCGTAATTCACGCTGAAGGCTTGGCCAATGTCTTTATTCACTTCGCACTCCTGTTCGACTTCCATACAACCAGCACGCAAAAACATTCTAGCAAAACAGATTTCCTTGTCAGCTACGCTGTCGTACAGTAATCCCAACTATCTCTCTAGCTTTAGCTTGTATCTCGGCGTAGATAGTATCTTCCTAAAATAAATGCCTCCGTTAATCAGACAGCGGTAATAAGATGAACCACACGTACTTCTTCCATCTCCGTCGCTTCCACTCCAGCAGGCTATATCTTACCATTTGATACACCCCTGTGCTATTAACTATCACACTAAAATGGCTCTGAGTGCTATGGGACTTAACAGCTATGGTCATCAGTCCCCTAGAACTAAGAACTACTTAAACCTAACTAACCTAAGGACATCACACAACACCCAGTCATCACGAGGCAGAGAAAATCCCTGACCCCGAACTAACACATTAAAGTACATTGAATTAAACGTGGAATACAAGTCACGAAACCTTGTATTTACTAATTATTACACAAAAAGTACACAATAAACTAAAGTTACTAACCAGCCACATGAAATTTCAGCCTAACAACACCTTCCCCCCAGCCTGGAAAACTTTAACCCACTCATTCTCTGTTTTGTATGTGTCACCTAAACTTATGAATCATTAAAGTGTTTTAACCTCTCCGACTCTCTGAATGCCACATAATCGTCTTTGTTTTCGGTATCCGCTTAGTCTCTCCAACATATATTCACCACCTTACCTCGTTCCTTTAACTGATAACTAAAACTGAAAAAATACATATTTCCAGTACATAATGCAAACACAGTTTCAACGACTGAACCTGCTCCCTTATCCCCCCCCCCCCCCCCCCGCCCACACACCCACACAGGGAATTCCTCATCTTGGAATGTTGGCGCATAAATGCAACCACATCCTCCAACTCTATGTTCACACGCGTACACATTCACACGCACTCCCAGTGGAACTTCAATTGGCTTCCACTTCCATGCTAAAACAGGTCTAAGCGGCTCACAACCAACTTCCAATGCAGCCCCCTCCCAACCAATTCCATACGTTTACAATTACTGTAGCTCAAAGGTCTCTTTCTAAGAACTTACTCTTCATATTACACTAGTTAGACATCGCAGTCAACGTGTTGTATTGCTGCAACGTTCCTACCCCAACGAGAACCAACTCAAAACTTCATTTTTTAAATAATGCTTCTTCTTGCAGGTATTTAGTGATCAGTGTAGGACATCGTTTAATTCGTTAAACGCTCCATCGATATCGCCTTAAAGAGACGATTTAGACATCCTGAAGTGTATAATATCATGAATCATACCAATTCTATATGTTTATGAAGCATGTACGTAGGTACTGTTTCTCACGTATCTTAAATCCATAACATTTTTAAAGTTAATCAATTTAATCAGGTTCCATAGTCGCAGCTGTAGCGCTGGTAGCATACTATATGTCGTGATTCTGACGCAATGAAATTACAGCAAGAGAAAAAGAAAAGAAGTTCTTGTTTTGAAAGTAACCGTTGTAGTAACTCCACGGAAGTTTTCTGCGATAGACTGTCTGTTCGTAGGGCCGGGCACCGCTCTTCGGTGAAACTCTTACAGAGGGAATTAATGTTCTTTTTCTGTTGATGACGTTCTCGATAGATTTTTAACTACAAAATTTTAAAATTAGATGTCATATTCTTGGTGGAGACATAATATTTTTTAGTTTGTATCAATGATGTAATATAAATGATAAATAACAGCTTATCGGGATGAAATATACCTCTAATTTTTAAAAATGCCCAGATATATGTTTATAACTTGTACATAATCTTGAATATTTTAGTGCCTAGTAAACCAGAAGACAGCATATTTAATGAAAAGAATAGTTATGCTCAGTAAATACAACTGATGTTAAGATGTAGCGTTCTAAAATTAAATCAACGGTGTTCAAAGCGAAGAAGTAAACGCACAATCTGCTCCATAAGTAAATAGATGTAATGCGTAGTATACTGTGGTTACGGTTTCGTTTATTTATAAAACTCTAGAAATAAGAAAATGTGATTAACGATCAATTCCGAAGAAGTGCGTGCCGTAATGACGATCTTCCCTAGTTAATATACGTTATAATCCCTGATCCGAATTACACAGGGTATTGCACGTTGTGAATTTTACAGCTTAAATGTCTCTATCCAGCGCATTGAAAACTTTTTATAACTCTTCCAAGTCTGTTTTTACACGGTTAAGGAACCACCCCCTATTATTCGTGAAGCTTAGAAGCACTGATTGTGTTTTCAACCAATTTGCCTTCTTGACATCAACGTTTACTGCAAGTAACCTGCGTGTTATTTCGCTGAAGGTCCTTTCCTCTTGTGCTGACAAGCAGCACACGTGTATAGTTACTCGGGTGTAATGCTACAGTCAAGATCTTATGCCTATCACTTTGTACTAAACTACCTCGCAGCGATGCTCTACATCTGTATTAACTGTGCAATTGTGCTATTATAAGAGGATGTATGGTTTCTTCAAGTTCGTCTTTTGAGGTGCTCATTTACACTGAATGACAGAGGTCATGGGATAGCAGTATCTACAAATGCAGATGGCCCTAATAATACTTACACACGTTGTAAAAGGGAAGTGAATTGGCGTAAATGTCATTTGTACTCAGGTGATTAATGTGTAACGGTTTCCGATGCGATTATGGCCGCACGACTGGAATTAACAGACTTTGAGCTAGACGTATGGCACATCCCATTTCGGAAATCGTTAGGGAATTCAGTATTCCGAGGTCCAGAGTGTCAAGAGAGTGCCAAGAACACCAAATTTCAGGCACTAGCCCTCAAAAATGGTTCAAATGGCTCTAAACACTATGGGACTTAACATCTGAGGTCATCAGTCTCCTGGACTTACGACTACTTAAACCTAACAAACCTAAGGACATCACACACATCCATGCCCGAGGCAGGATTCGAACCTGTGACCGCAGCAGCAGCGGGGTTGTGGACTGAAGCGCCTATAACCGCTCGGCCACAGCGACCGGCCATTAGCCCTCACCATGAACAACGCATTGGCTCCACTGCCTTTACTTAACGACCGAGAGCAGTGGCGTTTGCGTAGAGTTTTCAGTGGTAACATACAAGCAGCACCGCGTGAAATAACTGTAGAAATTAATGTGGCGTTTGCGTAGCGCTGTTAGTGCTAACAGACAAGCAGCACTGCGTGAAATAACCACAGAATTTAACGTGGGACGTTCGATGAACGTACCCGTTGTGATATTGCGATGAAGTTTGGCGTTAACGGGCTACGGCAGCAGACGATCGACATGAATTCCTTTGCTAACAGCAGCGCCGCTCTTTGGCTCGTGTCCTAGACTACTAGAAAGTTTTGGCCTGGTCAGATGAGTTCCAATTTCAGTTGGTAAGAGATGGTAGGTTTCGAGCGGCCCACAGACCCTCGAAGCTATGAAATCAGGTTGACAACGAGGCAGTGTGAAATCTGGTGGTGGCTCCATAATGGTGTGGGCTGTGTTTACGTGGAATTGACTGTGTTCCAGGGTCCAGCTGCACCGGACGTTGATTAGAAATGGTTATGTACAGCTACTTGGGGTTCATTTCCAGCCATTCATGGACTTCAAATTTTCAAAGAACGGTGGAATTCTTATGGATCCCAATGCGTGATGTCACCGGGCCACTATTGTTCGCGAGTGGTTTGAAGAACGTTGTGGACAATTCGAGCTAATTATTTGGGCACCCAGATCGCCTGACTTGAATCACATCGAACATTTACAGGACATAATCGAGAGGTCAGTTCGAGAACAAAATCCTGCAGTGGCAATACTTTCGCAGTTATGGACAGCTGAAGAGGCAGCATGGCTCAGTATTTCCGCAGGGGACTTCCAACGACGCTTTGAGTCCATTCCACGTCGAGTTGCTGCACTAAGCGGGAAAAACGAGGTCCGACACAATACTAGGAGGTATTCAATAACTTTATTTCACCTCGGAGCAAATGCACGCAAAGAAAGAACGTGAGGTCATTGCACGGTAAGGACACTGTTGGGCCCCTCGTTATTACCCCTGCCGGGTACGCTTCCCCTCTATCTTAACGGCATTCGGCGTAGAATACATCGAGGCGAGAGCAGGAGCAGCATGAGCTTCAGCTATTGTTCACAGAGGCTACCCACAGTGGCTGGATTACCTTGCCACGACCATCAAGAGCACGAGCCAGATACAACGATGACATCACTCCGCTTGAATCATCAGCTACCTATCACGTGTAAGCATCCCCACGACGATAAAGTTCACAGCCAGATAGTCAGCAAGACTGTTTTCCGCCATCAGTTGTTTAGGAGTCATTCGACAGAGTTCCCCTGGAGTTAGCAGCTGAAATACTCCGTACTGTAAACAGTCCGCAAGGACTGGAACCACCGTAGCCCATAGCGCAGCAACGTGGCTACGGACTGTCTGTGGCCAGGTGTTTACTCATGAAACTGTCTGTCACTTACGTAACTCAGTTCTCAGTCTTTACAGATTAACTATGTAATTGAAGCTGGATGTTAAGGTATTTGTGAATTACAATAAACACGAGTTCTTGCACGTGGACTTATTGTTTCGTGTAGCGGTTGCAAAACTCTTACACTGGCGCAGTCACTGGAACCCATCCAAATTCGTTGTTCGATCGATAGTGTGACCGTTACAACAAATACGTCTCAGCACACAACGCATCACTGATCTCAAAATTTGGTGACATTTGTCTTGAACGAAAGACTTATCCACTTTTTCGACTGTCGTATGCATTGTGAATGTCTGAATAGCTTCATGAAAGGGTTATCTACTCGCTATAACAGCAGAACACAGACTGATGGGCTACAGGCGCAAAGGTAAACACACAATCCACATTATGCTGACGGAGCGACAGCGGTCTGTGGCGCTATTATATTGTAGCTATTTGATCGAGTGCCACAGATGTTATGTCGCTGAAGTCCTTTTCTAAGGCTCCTTCCAATGCCACAAAGGGGTAGGCCTACATTGTTCCGTTTAAGAAAAATAAAGTCAGAGTTATAATTCGGCACCTACAAATGTTTAAAGTTACATATGGACATCGGAAAATCCGCAACATGTCCAATATAATTTAGCGAAAATCGCACCTCGGTAAATTTGCCAAATGTGGATATATTCGGGATGGCTGGTTTTACCTTCTTCACTAAGTATAATATAAGATGAAAATTAGCTAACAATTGACATATACGTACTGCTCAGGAGGAATGGCCTTAAGTAAATGAAACTTTGAGCAAGCGTAGAACGCTGCAGAAATTTTAATTTGGTACAGCTGCCGAGACGTCGTGTATGTGTAGACTTAACGCAACCCCCTCCTTTGAGACCGGAGAGGTCAGTATTACGCTAAGCTTATAACGTGAAGAGGCCTAAGACGAAGTGGAGATGTGAAAGTAGATGCCACTACGCTTCAACCGCGACAAAGGAGGCGCAATACCAGAAGATGGGCGGCTTCAAACGGGGAGAAAGATCGGTCCTCAAGAAATGTAAGGGACAGCCAAATGAAAATGAGGCACATGGAAAAAAGTAATTAAACTGTTTATTATTTCAAAGTTAATCGCCGTAGTTACATAGTTATGGCCGCAAGTGTGTCACTCTACCACGGTGACTCCTCTCTGACAGCCTGCACTGGTGTGCAGCATGGCGGACAAATGCGAAGAGTTGCAGTTTCCTGAGTCCTTGGATACAACGTGTGATTTCGACTCCTATGTATTGGCGTTAACCTGAACACATCAGGTTAGCTCTGGATTCGTAGTAGTGCCGCTCCTTTCAAGCAGCTCCACAAGCTGTATTTCTGCAGGCAACTATTTTCTCAGATGTGGCAAGGAATGTGCCAGCCTTTTCCAAGGTCAAAAAGTGCCACTGCTCCCACGGGACGTGACCTTGTAAAGTTCTGATGTACATAATGTTTGAAAAATTCATGAAGCACTTTTAACACTAGACGGTCTTCTTATCCCTGTGTTTACCTATGGAAGAAGAAATAGTTGTGTTTGATGATGGCCTAGAAGGCGAAAGCCAGTTCTGAACGAAATATAAAATAAATGTTATTGTGTGTATTTCAGTATTTAAAATAAATACTACTAAAAAATCAACCATTAAGTAAGTTATAATGCGCTTAGTATATCTACAGATATGACTTGTTCCTACATCAGAATCACAAGTGTCACTGATGTATCCATTGTATGATACTTGAAAATGGCCTAAGGCCGAAATTCTGCAATCGTACATGAAATAAAGAGAATGGCAGATGAAGGCATCAAGAAATCTTTCAAAAAAAGAAAGAAATACAAAGTGCTTTGATTTATCATTACAAGTATTAACGCTTTTTCTGTCACTAGTAACTTCGATCAGTTGGAACACTGATTTGGTGCAACTGAACTCACGAGAGACTTCAATTTCAATGAATCATTAAACTCAAGCAAAAATCCACTTAGTTCCTGGATCTTACAAGTGTCAGTTTGTTTCTTGTGGTCCTTGGATTACTTCATAAGCACTCCGTCATCAGGCCACAAGTGGCCCATCGGGACCATCCGACCGCCGTGTCATTCTCAATGAGGATGCGGATAGGAGGGGAGTGTGGTCAACACACCGCTCTCCCGGTCGTTACGATGGTTTTCTTTGACCGGAGCCGCTACTATTCGGTCGAGTAGCTCCTCAGTTGGGATCACGAGGCTGAGTGCACCACGAAAAATGGCAACAGCACATGGCTGCCCGGATGGTCACCCATCCAAGTGCTGGCCACGCCAGACAGCGCTTAACTTAGGTGATCTGACGGGTGGATTACTTCATCACATCAAGGAAATGGAGGCTTCGCCTTTACTAGGTTTATCCGAAATATCATTTTTCATATTGCATTTATCTAAATATCATTTCTATCTACTTTATTTCTATCTCTACATTTTCCTCCAAACATTTGATGACGAATGGTCCCTGCTCTCGTGTCCCAGTACTTACATATTTTATCCCAATTCTTCCATTATTTGAAAGTCTTTTAAATCTCTATGTATAAAAGGCAAGGTCCACACTGACCGACACATTCACTGACTAATCATTGCCTAGTCCAAACCACTAAGGATAGAATCTTGAAATATGCAGAGGCTGTTGATCTAATACTGTAGACGTCTTTTAAGAAGGAATTTTGCGAAATTCATCTACTAAGGGGGAGGAATAGGGTATGAAATGTTTTTTTGGAAATATGTCGCTATTAACGCCATTTTGAGACTAGAACTATGAAAATTAGTATTTGGTTTCTCTGTCAGAAATAAAGAAATACGTGTTTCAGGACTTTTGGAAATTTAACCGCTAGTGGGGTGAAATGGTGGGTGAAATTTTTCTTTGAAAACAATTCGTTATTAAAGAACTACTAAAGCATTTTTAAATCTGCATCTACGAAAATTGGTATTAGGCCTCCCGGTTAGAAACAAAAAATACTTTTTCCAATGTTTTCGAAATCCAGTCCGTAAGGGGGTGAAATAGGGCTTGAATGATTCACTGACTCACCATCATCCATCCCAAACTACTAAGGACAGAAACTTGAAACTTCTAGAGGGTGCTCATCTTATACTGTAGGCATAGTTTAGCAAGGGATTGTTCGAAATTCCATCCATAAGGAGCTGAAGTAGGGGATGAAATGTTTTTTTGAAAATATGTCGCTATTAAAGCAATTTTGAAGAAGCTAGAGTTACAAAAATTGGCATTTGAAGTCTGTCAGACACTGAAGTACGTGCTTCAGTATTTTTGGCAATTCAATCACAAAGGGGAACAATAGTGATTGACAGCTTTTCTTGGGAAATAAATTACCACTTAACCCCTTATAAAGCACTTTTAAGGCTACGTCTACGAAAAGTGATGTTTGACTTCTCGGTTAGAAATAAAAAAATTCGTGTTTCACTGTTTTTGAAAATTCAGCACCTAAGGGGGTGAAATAGGGGACTGAAACTTTTATGGAAATATTTTATTCTGAAAGAATGTTTCAGTTAAATTTATGAAAATTTTTATTTGGCTTCTAAATAAATATGTGTCAGGGGATGATACCTTGTATGGAAATATCATCACAAGAACTGAAGAAGCAAGATTAACAATGACTCTGAATGCTAGAATCGCATTTTGGTCAGAAGTAAAAGGCTATACTTCTATGGGCTCAATTAGCTTGCAAAGTTTAGAAGATGTTGCAATTTGTGAACGACATAAAAGCTGGATTAAATGTAAGCAAAAAAAAAAAAAAATCTGTGCAGACCATACAGTAAACGCAAGCAAAGCAGCGGGCGCTAAGATAGGTATTAATAGATCTGAAGAGTAACCTATTTAAAAGAAGGTATTTTTCCACGTATTCTGTTTTTACTGAGATCACTTCGTCGCTACAAACGGACTCGAACACATATTGTGAAACGCTACCATTTTCACAAATATGACACCTCGATAATGGCTTAAAACGCCGAAATGTGAACGGTGGGAAAACACAGCCTTCATTTAAGACATTAATGGCTGTAGTGCCCACTATGAAGAAGGCAAAATATATTTCTCCAGTTAAATTCCTGTATCTGCAATTTCCGAATGGCATGTCATTTCATTGATGCTGATAAAACGTAAAAACTTCAGTAACCGTTTCGGAACCTGTGTCAGCATGTTCCATACGCTGGACAAGAAAGTAACTTAGTTACATGTTCCGTAGACTTTTAAGTCAAATATGTGTTACCGGACAGTAACATGGTATACTTGTGAGTAAGGTTACACGCTGACTATTTATAGCTTACTAAACAACATATTAGCATAAATTTAACAGAAGCTTACTTATTAGTCTTTCGTAGTACCCAGTAATGACACTCCTACTTTTTCTTAGGCTCCGAAAGTTTTGATCTTCTAGGCTAGAAATCCCATTACACAGTATGAAAGTGTGTAGCTGCAATATAAATTAATTTATGTGAAATATATTTGCTGATTCTGAAGCGGATATCACATCCAGTACACATTCTTCTTGCTGAAATGATAACGACATCAGTCATTCAATACGGCAGTCCTCATCTACTATTTATCGTGGGATAATATTCTCCGTTCGGCAGAAACCGGCCAGTACTGCTCATTTCTCTCCAATTTCAGACAGATTCGCCGAAGACTCTTATGTAGTCGGTGACCACGTTATGCGATTCGGAACGCAATTCCCCCATCTCTCGGGCTCATATTTTTTTGCAACCTAATTAGCGAGCGCCTCCGAATTACACGCAGAAATTTTTGAGGGTGTCGTGAGTAAATGTACGCTGTGGCCGGTGAATTACTGAAAGCGTCCGCTGCGGTGAGAGGATTTTAATTCAGGGGCGAGATTAGGCGCAGCGGGGCGCCGCCGGATGGCAGGGGGCGTGCCTGCGCCTGATTGAAAGCCACGCCGGACACACCGCAGCTGCAGTGCCGGGATCATTGTTCGTGTCCTTCCCAACACAGTGTGAAGCCGCCGACAATTTCAGACGGCATAATCGCTACCTCCTCGTGTTTTTCTTACGTGTACTTCAACTATTCCTAATCAAATACATTCTAAATATTACGCTTGCCCATTAAGTTCCCTTCCAGGACTAGTGTAGCTAGTGTACACATGGCTTATCGATTGCCTGGTTGATGCCACATACAACGGAAAACAATAATTTTAGGAGGTAAGACAGCGTTTACAACTATCCGTTTTATACGCTCCATTTTTTGGCACCAGTGTTCTATGCACACTGCACGATGTAGTCACAGCACGATCAAAATTGTGTAAGAGTGCGATCCAGACGTAAAGGTGCAGCACACATTCAATGGAGCAGTTACTGAAATGACTTGCTGTTATTGCTGTTTCTATGATCATTACTGCAGTCATAACATAAATCCAACAAACTGACTCCCTGGGTCTACCAAAAAATTAGTCACCCCTCAGGAAAAAGCACACTAATATCGTGTAATACAGCCTCTAGCCTTCATAAAGGCTTCGGTTCGGTGAGGTAGAACGTACTCAAGTTTATTCAGGTATTGCATGTCCAGCAGAAGGTTGTCGATGATAATTTGACTCCGTAAAGCAATCAGTTTGCGGAAAAGTTGATTACTACGGTTCACTCACTATTCCAAATAGTCTCAGATATCTCCTCCGTAATTAAGATTGTTGTACCGGACGAAATAACACTCGTCGATACAATGGTGGGTTCCTAGCTTTGCTCCTCAACAGGGCCGAGATGATACTATAACTAATATAATATCATATCACTTTCCTACTACTCGAACAAGATGAAATACGTAACTTTGTAACAATCCAAGTCCACAGGAGTGCTATGAGTAATTATGACTGTGAATGAACATTATGTTAGCACTTGACACAGATCAAGATACTAGACTTCTCTCACAGAGTAAAATTGACGTTAAACATTTATGAAGTGTTCTTTCTAATACAATTATCACACTGGTGTCCGGTAGAGAAACGATTCTGTAGTCTTGGGCGATGGTTGCTGATTGGACTGAGTGACACTGCGCTCAAACGTAAGGAAGGGAGTTGATGCAGTGACACAGGGAAACTCTTCTAGGCGCGTCTTTCATTCCTCATTGCCTCTGGCAGTGACTATGTCCACTTGCTGTTCCGCCGCGAAATACAAGCCTTTCCTTTGGCACCTTGCTCATTGGGCAACACCACGAAGATCAAGTGATTTATCGGGCCTGCGAACCGCGACAGGGTGTCTAAATATTGGTCGAACTAGGAAAGTATACGCGCCACAATCTGAAGTGGTGAAGACGGGGGTCTGTTGTCTCCTTCGAAGAGAGGAATGTCTGCAGAATACTCAAAATAAATATGTAGAAGAAAACGCAACACCTTATCATCGAAAATGTTGAAATAAACATTCTGATTATTGTTCACGGTCATAATACGAAAAATACCCTCAAAACATTACAAAACCACCTTTCAGCTTTAATGATGGCCACTATGTGGTAAAGCCATTACAAACATTGCCATTAGGTTTTCATTTTGCCATATAATATTTGGTAAGTACTTACTATTATCTTTTAAGCGCTGTCGGGTTTGGCTAGCACTTGGATGGGTGACCGTTCGGTCTGCTGATCGCTGGGAAAACTGCCTCTCCATATTCGCATCCAGGGACGCCGTGGGCTGAGGATGACATGGCGGCCGATCGGTACCCTTCGGCCGTCAGGGTCTGTCCAGACGGAATTTCGTTTTATTTTATCGGCTTGAACCTACTGTAACTCTGATTTTAAAATTTTATATAAATAAAATTACTTTTCCAAGTTATAAATTACAATAATTGTGGTCATTTTTCTTCTAACAAAGATACAAAAGTGGGCGGTAGGTAAGGAAAGTTGACTACCCATGAGTTCCATGGTTCCGAGTGATACGCCACTCCTTGTAGACACGTTGGACAGTACGCACTGATAAACCAACAAATCGGGCTACTTCATTCACGGTGTGGTCATGGGCAAATTCAAACACGATAGCTCCTATCTCCCATTCTGTGACGTTTCCACTTCGATACATCTGATTTCACGCAACCGAGTGGCACATACACACCAATCCACTGCCACAACTTACGTCAGAAGATCTGGGTCGAAAGACAGTCTGTTACCAGTTAAATACCCTTTACAACGACCCAACGCGACCAGTGCGCTCGTTGAAAGGGGTGACTAATAATTTGTTTGGTGAGATTTTCGCCCAGTTTCCCTTTCACGACCTCTTCTGGTGTTTCTGTTAATGAATAATGGAAGACGAATAATTTATTACAAGCTTCCTTGTAGAGGGTTTTGAAAATTTTCAGGGTCTTCTAAAGACATATATATTTTTTCTATGCGACTGAATGTGGATTTCAGTTTCATGAAGAGTGGTATCGTTCGATGACAAGGACTGGTATCCGACAGTAATTGTGGTCATTTCCAATTATTTGTGTAGGTAATCCACTTTCCGCTTCAGTCTTCCTACAAGGATTCGGCAGGTATTACATCATTAAATCTGTTGCTGTTACATATGATAGCAAACCTGTATGAGATAAATTTGTTGACATAAGAACTTTTGAGGATTGACGGGAAAGTATGGAGTAAAAGTATATTGAATCTTTGTGCTGTTGTTGCGACCGTTCGAATGGCGTGCCACACGGAAGACTACGTCACTCTCCAAGGTTACGCGAGCTGGGAAACCAAGAAATTTATGTGGTTGAATCACGGGCATCTTTTTTTTTATCAGATGCTGATGATAGTGGTAACATTTTTAAAATGGCACTTACTGTAATAGATCTGAGTTTAAAAATGTTAACGAACTGTCTCGCCTCTAATAAGTTGTTTCTTGATATACGTAGTATGGTGGTATTTGTTTACATCTGGAATTATTGCCACACGGGGCGGTAATCCATGGTGGTCACTTGTGGTAACCATTTTGTCTAGTGGGAAGAACGTACCGAAAAGTGTAAAGAGGACTTGCAAAAAGTTACGTTGTGTGGGCTGCATGCAAATAGGGCAGAACGCAATTCACATAGTTCGGTTACTTTTGAGGATGAAAGAAAAATTATTTTTAATGCTTAATACCAAACTACTGTTACTTTGTTATGTCCCATCTCTCGTGCTGCAGATGCATTTTCTGGCTTGGGAGTAGACAACGTAGTGTGCCTATAACCAAGTCCTGGCCAGCTAGACATCATTCTGTGTCAAATCTATGTGGTAAACCATTTCTTTCTATTATCTGATAGGCTAATGATATGACAACGTGGCGGTTCATCTTTGGACTGAAACGATTGTCTTCAGGTGTGCTATCAGTTAGCCTTTTTGTTCTGCAGTGACCACATTTTAAATTTTTCCGATTTGTTAACACTGGCGTATCTTTCGAACGTTGATTTGGGTTCATTATAGTGCTTAAATGATTTTAACACCACCATTTCAGAAATAAAACGGCTGGAACTGCCATTTCCAACGATTTAATATTGATTTACTGTCTGTCATTTTTTGTAATGTAAGTTCGCACCATCTGCAAAAGCAAAGAAAAGGAAATATGCAGGTTGAACTCCACTTGCTCAAAAAAATTAAGGGACAGACGGGACACTATCGCATTCTGTCCCGTTACTTTCGCCGGCCGAAGTGGCCGAGCGGTTCTAGGCGCTACAGTCTGGAGCCGCGCGACCGCTACGGTCGCAGGTTCCAATCCTGCCTCGGCCATGGATGTGTGTGATGTCCTTATGTTAGTTAGGTTTAAGTAGTTGTAAGTTCTAGGGGACTGATGACCTCAGAAGTTAAGTCCCATAGTGCTCAGAGCCAATTTTAACCCGTTCCTTTCCGCCCCAAGAGTACATTTCAGGTTAACAATTTTTATGAACCGTAGTAACTGATGATTTTAAACGTATTACTTATGTACAGCTGATGGGATGCACTTTAAGATTAAATGTAATTTAAGTATATACAATAAAGAATTGAGGGCTTATATTGCGTCTGAATTCACTAAGATTTATACAAACATGGCTGGAAACGTGAAGGATAAGAATTCATTTACAAGTCTCACTTCAAACCAAGGCTAAATGGCTGTCACATGTTCCCTTCGATTGATTTTCACGACAATGCAAATGGGATGCAGTAATCGCCTGCCTCGAAAACATCACAATCCTGTTGTGTCCCGCAGTCCTGTTGTACCCAGAGTTCCTCTACGTGCAGTAACGGTTCGAAACTAATGTAACCACTTTACCACTGCCAAAATGAATAGCTGAAACTTCAGAACTTAAGAATCACTTATTTCTGTATTTGTCGTGTTTAGAGTTCTGTCACAGATTAAAGCAAAAAGTAATGGCAGCCTACTCGTTGGACGATAATTCCCTAGTTCAGCTGTTGCTGGTCTCCGAACACTAGTGCGGGATGACTCAGAATCTTTTGTGGAGACCATTATTTGTTCTAGGAAGACAGGCGGAGATGAGAAGGGGTGACAATGTGCTTGGTGCACAATATTATGATCCTCCCCTGTGGTGGTCAGATGTGGTCGAAAGTAGCCTGACAACGTGTATGCTTGCTCTCACGTTCCCATATAGTGCAACATCGGGCCAATGTCACATCCGAATACCCCACAAATATTGATATTGCTCGAGGCAACCGATGGGCCTAATGGAAGCTGCTGATAGCGCTGTTTCACACGACCATACTGCATCTCTGTGTGTTTCACAGTGATGGCTCAACACCTAACGTTGCTCACGCCTCTTATATACCGTAAGAACAACATGGCGGCAGTTGTACCTGTCACATAGAACTGCTGCTCTAATAAATTACATACTCATCGTTACTGTATATGTGTACCATCGACATTTGACCATGTCTTCTGGCTGCAAAACTTTTTTTCAGGCAGTGTATGTAATGATAAAACAGTGTATTTGTATTTGCAACTGAAAGGCTGTGACGAAAAGATTAAGTAAAGAGAATTCTTCTGTTTGGGGTATTTATTACTCTCTTCTTCGCATATATTTGGAGTTTAATGTATCCAACTAGATACTCAGTTTTTATATATAATATGAGAGGTCCAAAACTATTTTTGAAGTGCTTTTAGTCACTGTCTAACAAACCAATTGACGAAAAGAAATCATAACTCTCGAGTGATCCTGTGCTACCAACCCACATGAAGTATACTTCCAGTGTGTTTTCATGTTCCGTGATGAACTTAGTGACTTTGCGCATTACACCAAGCATTGGAAAGTGCCAAAACAATGACAGTGAAGGCACCACGATCCTTAATCAGAGCCAGAAGAAGAAGGGAAGTTGTTTCATGTTAAACTCTGATCTTCGATTACAACATCTTAACACAATGCTCCGTTCCCAATTATCATGGAATACCACAAAATCTTATAAAGAAATAATATACCAATTAAAGTAATTCCTGCTATCGAGCCGGAGTTCGAGTTTTGGTTAACTGCTAATAGGCCAGCGAGATCTTTTTTTTCAAAACTCGCCGTCGGTTTGATTTGTATTTGGCCTGGGAAAAAGTTAAATTATGATGCGAGTGTTAAAACAAAAATGTATACATACTTATTGTACTGAAATGACAAAGCCAAGAGGACTCTCTGAGCTTCCATCTGGAACCCAGCAAGCGAAACGTTAAGAGTAGTTGCTGCATAACATCTGGCTCCGCGAAGCAGTGCTTTTGAGATAACTGGGCAGCGTCGAAGGCGGGCATTAACTGTTTTTGTGCGGCCCACTGTAGCTGTATGTTGGTACTATTTTATCTTATGATTGCTAACAACTCACGCTCAGCGTGCAGAGCCGTTTCAAAGGACACCAGATGGTTACTTCTTTGAAACTGCAGGAAGTGGTCTGGTCTAGATGATGCAAATGTGTTTCTGTCTGGTGGTAAAGTGCTTACTGAGAAGGACAGAGAAGACCACTTCTGCTATCACCCTGCAACAGCGTGCTATTTCTGTCGGTCTGATTTATGCACTTCACGTTTATCTCCAGGGGAGCAACTGCCCAGCGAATATATTTAGTTTGATGACTGATGAGTCAAAGAAGAGAGCAACATGTCAAAGAATCCTATAATTTCGGGTATGCAACGCTCCATGGCGTTACACTACTTCAGCTTAGTCGTTTTCGCGATATACGTGACTATTCAGTCTCATAAAAACTTCAGAGCTTCATTTTTCGTCGAAAATGCGATGAATTGTCGTTGATATGCGTAAACAGCGAACTGTTTCTCAAAAATAAGATTTGATGGAGGACACATGTAAAAACTGCTGAAGATGGTTTGTCTTTTATGATTTTTACGTAATTTTATCGAGTTTTGTGGTTCACTTTAAATTGAGATACAGCACTTATTCTTCCAATTTTGCCGTTCGCTTAACAATTACGTCGCTAAAAGTTTCGCAGTGCTGCCGGAACTCATTAACACTTAATGTAAAGATCATACACCTACCACTACGACTGAAAGAAATGTGAGTTAACACGCTGACGGAAAAATTGCAACTCCAAGAAATACTGTAGAGCAATGAAATTTCGGGAATACATTTGTCTAGGTAACATATTTAAGTGATTAGTATTGCAAGATCACAGGTTAAATAAAGCGTGAGATAAGCCATTGCAAAGTTGAGATGCTGATACGTTAATAACCGGTTTAGCCGCCAGGATGTTGAAAGCATCCAGGAGTGCTTGCGTCATGTTATACAGGCGCTGGATGTCAGTTGTGGGATGGAGTTCCATGCCTGCTGCACTTCGTCGGTCAGTACATAGATGGTTAATGATGTTTACGGATGACTCTGGCGATGTCGTCCGACGATGTCCCATACGTGCTCCACTGGAGACAAATCTGGCGATCGAGCAGGCCAGGGCAACATGTCAAAACTCTACAGAGCTTGTTAGGTTACAACAGCGGTGTGTGGGAGAGCGTTGACGTGTTGGAAAACACCTCTTGGAATGCTGTCACCAAATTGACGTACAAATTTGCAGTCAGGGCAGGCGAGATAAACAAAACAGTGTTCCTGCTGTCGTACAAAATTGTACATCACACCCCTGACCATAACTCTAGGTGCATGTCTAATTCTTTTCTCGCATTTTAGTATATTATACAGTAATTTGAATTTCCACATTAACAAAGCTGAAATTACATTGTTGGCACCTATTACACCAAACTACGTCCGATCACATCAGAGGCAAGTTTACGCCTCTCACACTCTATGGAAATAACAATATTCCAAAGGGTTTACAATTTTTCTTAACAAATGAATTTCAACTGGTTTCTCTCAGTGTATTACCGCACTATTCTTTCAGTCGTAATGGTTAATTTATGATTTTTTACATGAATTATTAATGAGTTCCGGCAGCACTGTGAAGCTTTCAGCGACGTAATTGTCAAGCGAACTTGAAAACTGGAAGAATAAGTGATGTATCTCACTTCAAAGTCAACCACAAAACTCGATAAATTACGTAAGAGTCATAAATGACAAACCATCTTCAGCAGCTTTTACATGTGTCCTCCATCCAGTACGCACACAAGTGGTTTCTGGCCCTTAACTGGCTCCCTTCTAATCAACACACGGCCATGACTGGCACCAAAGCGGAACCAGCTCTCATATGAAAATACAACAGACCACCACCCTGCGCCACAATGAGCTCTCGCTCGACACCACTGAAGACTCGAGCGGCTATGGGTTGGGGCCAATGGAAAGAACGCTACAGGGCATCTGGCTCGGAGCTGTCCTTGAAGTAATCTATTTTTAACCGTTCGTTGTGTCACTTGTAACGGGACATCCTTCTCCAGCATTGCTTTTTCTCTACAGTAATTATCGATAGCAGTGCTTTTCGAATTTTGGACAGGTCAGTATTATCTCAGTTGCTTTTCTGAAAACTTTCATATAGTTTTATACACAGTATGTTATACGTCAAGCAAAAATTTACGAAGAGGAATTAATTTATAAAATATTTTAGTTTCGATGTTACAATCGATAAGTATTAATTCTGAACGTTGTTGTTGTGGTCTTCAGTCCTGAGACTGGTTTGATGCAGCTCTCCATGCTACTCTATCCTGTGCAAGCTTCTTCATCTCCCAGTACCTACTGCAACCTACATCCTTCTGAATCTGCTTAGTGTATTCATCTCTTGGTCTCCCTCTACGATTTTTACCCTCCACGCTGCCCTCCAATACTAAATTGGTGATCCCTTGATGCCTCAGAACATGTCCTACCAACCGATCCCTTCTTCTAGTCAAGTTGTGCCACAAACTTCTCTTCTCCCCAATCCTATTCAATACTTCCTCATTAGTTATGTGATCTACCCATCTAATCTTCAGCATTCTTCTGTAGCACCACATTTCGAAAGCTTCTATTCTCTTCTTGTCCAAACTATTTATCGTCCATGTTTCACTTCCATACATGGCTACACTCCATACGAATACTTTCAGAAATGACTTCCTGACACTTAAATCTATACTGGATGTTAACAAATTTCTCTTCTTCAGAAACGCTTTCCTTGCCATTGCCAGCCTACATTTTATATCCTCTCTACAATTCTGAACGTACAGTTAAAATTTTTTTTTAGGAACATTTGGAATTACGAGTTATTTGCACACTTTATATTTCCATGATTAATTACACATTTCTGTACTGTTCACTATGTTTATTTCGTGATTCATTTATTAAACAATAATCGAAATTAAGAATGTAACGAAAAATAGTAGGAATTTGTTGAGAAAAATTGTAAACCCTTTGGAATATTGTTATTTCCGCAGAATGTGAGAGTCGTAAGCTTGCTTCTGATGTGATCGGACGTACTTTGGTATAATATGTGCCGAGCAATGTAATTTCGGCTTTGTAAACGTGAAACTTCAAAATACTCTATGATATACTAAAATGGGAGAAAATTAATAGCTAGTATATTCACGTAAAAAGAATTCTGCAACAACGATCTTCCAATTTATTAAGTTCAAACCAAACACGAGGACCTGATGTTAGATTTTTAGCTTCAAGAATCAGACTCCTAGACAAGAAGAACTGGAGACATCTCAACATGGCAAACAAAGTAAAGGCCAAAGTTTGCTGTAATCTTCGCTCCTCTCAAATCTTCATACAAAACTTGATTTATTAATTACTTGGACTGGGTATTGTTTAATGTATAGATGGGAGAAGAAAGGAGGGCGGAGGCTACACACTGCGGTGTCAACTGCTGCTCAAATTACTACCACAGTTGCAGTACCATGCACCAGAGCTATATGCCGAAAATGATGGTCCTCCCTCTCGGTAGTGCCACGTGGCCGTCCGGAGTCCGGTATTCCTGCGACCGTACGTTCCCGTGACCAGCGCTGCAAGCAATCGTGTACAGTGGCTACATTCCCTCCAAATCTTTCTGTAGTATTGCAGAAGAAACATTCAGCTTCTTGTAGTCCTATTACACGACCTCGTTCAAACCCAGTGAGGTGTTCATAATGGCGTCTTTATCGCCTTAAAGGCATTCTTGAATAACATCAACTCACCGTGTCCAGTCTCAAAGTAAGTAATGCTCACGACAGTACGTATGTAACGCATACTTGATTTGCATTCTCATAGTGGCACTACTAGCGTCGCTCTTATGAGACGGGCACGAAATTTCGATAGACATCATCTTTAAGATGCAGAAACACGCCTATCAACTTAGGTCCTGTTGTACAATTGCTTCTTGATGGTGCGAATTTTTTTTTTCGGTCAGTGTAAAATCTTTGACAGGAGGCCACTGACATTTTGGCTGTGGAAAGAATGATATGCATAGCAACGGTACTTCTGGTACAGCGAGTCTAAAAGAGAAACTGAGTGTCAAGAAAGACTCACATCGTTTCTTCCGTAGAAAATCTGCAAAAGCTTCAGAGGCAAAATAGTAAAAAGCTGTTACTGAAATAGTAGGCTACAGAGTAGGGTGCGAAGGCTGTGAACCGGAAAGGTTTACAAGCGTATATGGAGGACGTGTTCGTACGCAAAGCGTCGAAATTTTCCGTATTATTGTCTACTGAAAATAAACGTCGATCTTGTTGTTAATACCGTATCAAAATAGTCGAAATAGTGCAGCTGCGTCAGGTCACTGAATCGCTGAGGGAAGAAAATATCAAGATAAATAGAAAGGAAGAAATTGAAAAATGATATTCATGGCCCAAAATAGTTAAACTTCGTAGATGTAATCTCAATTACAACGACTATGTGAACCGCTATGTTGGAGAATCGTTTGTTCTTGAGGATATCACACACTGCTGTCATCTTAAATCGTAAATTCAAGAAGTCCTCGTGGAATCTGCCACAACTCAAATCTCAATCATTAACTTGCGTGCAGCCACTATACTTTCTCTCTACATTACCTTACGAACAGGGACACGTATCATAAAGATTCGACGAAACTGACAAGTTGAAGAGTGCACTAGAGAAATTAGCTTAATTCTTAGAAACGTAATTTTGTGAAATGTGTCGAAGAGAGATTTTCTTCACGATATTAAAACTTCTTGTCTAACGATGGTTGCACATTAATGACATGAAGCGGTAGGGGCACATTTGCAGAACGAGGTAGTGATTCAGATCGGTATAACGGCGCTTTTCTACGTCTACGTCTATATGACTAAAGTTCACAATTAAGTGTCTGGCAGAGGGTTCATCCAACCACGTTCAAGCTATTTCTCTACCGTTCCTCTCTCGAACACCGCTCGGGAAAAACGAACGCTTAAATCTCTTCGTGCGAAATCTGATTTCTCTTATTTTGTTACAGTGTTCATTTCTCCCTATGTAGATGGTCGTCAACAAAATATTTTTGCATTTTAAAGAGAAAGTTGGGGATTAAGGCTTCAGGAGAAGATACGTCCTCCATCAATCCTATTTGATAAGGATCCTACACCACACACCAATACTGCAGAAAAGGATGTGTAGGCAGCCTCTTGAGGAGTCTTGTTGCATTTTCTAAGTGTTCTGTCAGTAAATCGCTGTCTCTGGTTCGCTTACCCCTCAACATTATCTATCTGATCGTTCCAGTTTAAGTTATTCCTAATTGTAATGCCCAAGTAATTAGTTTAATTCACAGCCTTCAGATTTGTGTGATTTATCGTGTAACCGAAATTTACCAGATTCCTTCCAGTACTCATGTGGAAGATATGATGCTTTAGATTATTTGGAGTCAACAGCTACTTATCGCACACAGATATCGTGCGTAACTCATTTTGCGATTGGTTACAAGTCGGTAAATGACAGCATCATCTGCAAACAATCCAAGGGGGTCTGCTCAAATTGTGTCCCTCATCGCACAAACGTCTAAATACGTTCCTGATTTTAAGTAACCCTGGTTTCTTAAGGGTTACCAGCTACGTTTAAATGACCATTTTGTACTTACACTGATGATGAAATGAAGTAGAAATCTACCTAGCGTGGTACAGAAATTCCTTGAGACTTGATAACGGCTACGAAGCGTTGTGGAATGGACTCAATGAGACGCAGAAATCCATGACTGGTCAGCCCATCTCTGAAAATCAAGTAGATTGACTGCAGCTGGGTCGACGATCCGTACATCTTACTTCGTGTCGTCTCTGATATCTTCAGTAAGATAGAGATGAGGTTACTTCGATGGTCACACAAGCGCCATTATGTCCTTGGAATATTTCTCGAAGCATTCTAAATCTGTTCAGGAGTGCTTTCTGATGGTACATGATTTGCGTAATGCACTCGTTCAGACTGAAGGCTGGTGTACCGTTCACTCATGAAGGGCTGTGGCAGACGCTACGTTACGTTTCATCCTTAGTTGGTAACAAAGGAGAAGTTGGCGCTAAGGATAGCAACCGTCTGGGAGACTAGTATGTTCAAATTTTGTATTTAATGTCCCTTTTAATGAATATCGAAAATAAATAACAATTTAAAAGCTTGATGAAATATTAACAGTCACATGGTTATTGTGTTTAAATCATGTTGCAATAAAATGTGGAAAAATTACGAAATGAGATGTTAGTTTTTCACATGAAATGGTTTATGAAGTTGATTATCCATCTGCAAAAGTCACAAAATTTAATATTAGTTTTCCAAATGAAATATTTTCTTACGTTGCCATGTGAGATACATACATAAGCAAACAAACGAAAAAATTACAAACTTTCTACACGTTTTATGTGTTTTCATGGAGCACAATGAGCAATTGGGTATCTCATATTTTGTGCACTCGTATGCCATCTTTCTGTTCGGTGTGTAAGGACAGTAAGACATCTTTTTCACTTTTGGATCATCATCTCTTTCCACGCCAAAGACACCAGAAAAGACGCACTGCGAAGGAATTATTCAAATGGGACGGAATGTGGTAAATGTGGTATGCAAACGATTACAATTTCAGAAAAATTGGATGGTTCATTCAAGAGGAAGAGCTTCACAAATTCAGCTGGTCCATAAAGCATTGGCCCAAAATGGTTCAAATGACTCTCAGCACTATGGGACTTAACTGCTGCCGCGCGGGATTAGCCGAGCGGTCTCGGGCGCTGCAGTCATGGACTGTGCGGCTGGTCCCGTCGGAGGTTCGAGTCCTCCCCCGGGCATGGGTGTGCGTGTTCGTCCTTAGGATAATTTCGGTTAAAGTAGTGTGTAAGCTTAGGGACTGATGACCTTAGCAGTTAAGTCCCATAAGATTTCACACACATTTGAAAAGTTTCTGGACTTAACTGCTGAGGTCATCAGTCCCCTAGAACTTAGAACTACTTAAATCTAACTAACCTAAGGACATCACACACCAGGATTCGAATCTGCGACCGTAGCGGTCACGCGGTTCCAGACTGTAGCGCCTAGAACCGCTCGGCCACAATGGCCGCCTCATTGGCCCACCTCTGGCCCTTATGCAAGCAGTTATTCGGCTTGGCATTGATTGACGTAGTTGTTGGATGACCCCCTGAGGGACATCGTGCCAAATTCTGTCCAATTGGTGCGTTAGATCATCAAATCCCGAACTGGTTGGAGGGCCCTGCCTGTAATGTTCCAAATGTTCCCAGTTGGGAGAGATCCGGCGACCTTGCTGGCCAACGTAGGATTTGGCAAGGGTGAAGACAAGCAGTAGAAACTCGCCGTGTGTGGGCGGGCATTATCCTCCTGAAATGTAAGGCCAGGATTGCCTGCCATGTAGGACCACACAACGCGGTGTAGAATATCGTCGACCTACTACCGTGCTGTAAGAATGCTGCAGAAGACAACCAAAGGGGTCCTGTTATGAGATGAAATGGCATCCCAGAACTGGTTGTCTGGCCGTATGGCGTGGGACAGCCAGAAGGTGTCCCACTGCTGCCCAGGACGACTCGAGACACGTCGTCGTTGGTCATCGGAGATCAAATCGAATCGGGATGCACCACCGAAGACAATTCTACTCCAGTCAGTGAGATTTCAGAACAACGTGTTATTGACTTGCTCAAACCGCGAAGCTTCTTCCCTTGAATAAATTATTTAATTTTTCTGAAACTGTAATCATTTATTTGTTTGTACGTATACATCACATCAAGCGATTTCCATCCCATTCGGACAACTGCTTCGTGGTGCTGCGTCTTTTTTTTATTTTTATTTTTTATTCTGAGTGTGTTTGAAATAGTTTTCCTGAGCTCTTCGGGTAAGTTTTGAATCTGGAGTTCTCATTCCCGTGCTCTACAAGAACTGAGATCTTGACATGTCGTCATTATGCACACACATGAGATAGGCACTTGCGCAGCACACCGATATTAGAAATTAAAATACTGCGAGTGGCCATCTCATTCGTTGCTTAGCTGAGCAGTTGCTACCCTTCGCGTCCAGAGTGTGTACGCCGGATTTTGTGGCGTTATAGAAATTTATAATTTCTAGTTTGTTGCTTTTTTCGTCGGTACGCGCAGTTTGGTGCACTGAAGCTGTATAACTGCCCTACATTTTCTGGAACAAAAAACAGCAGCATGAGATCCTTACTAACATCTTAAATACGGGACTATTTCCTTTTCGCTGGGAAGAAACTCTTGTGTATCTTCACACTACGTTAGATGTTAGAGTTCTTACATATATCAATCTGTTTTCAGCATTGTGATTTAAATAATGAAAACTTATTTTTTGCTTCTTAGCATAACGCGCTTTGAGAATTTATTCTTATTCTCAAGTGCATTGGTCATTTGTGCACATGTAAACAAATACCCAAGTGCACTTGAAAATGGGAATAGCTTCTCGAAACGTGCTGGGCTAAGGAGCAAAAATAAGTAACTGGTACAGTTTTAGTTATTTGAATCATGATGTTCCTCTGTGTTCCATATATACGTTTGGAAAGTCAAATCACAGACTGAGTTGGCTTTTGAAACTTTTTCTCTTCCTCAGGTATTGTTGCTTCTTCGCTATCTTTCCCCACATAAATACAAAACTAATAAAGATATGATGAGGTACATGACTTTTGTGCCACGTTTAGCTGGTTTCCAGGGCATAATTATTTTGAGGCTGCATCTGCGTCTAAAAGAGATTAGACTCTCATTAGCGCAATTATGTGCCCCAATTGAATATACCTTCTGACAGTTACAAATAAAGATGTTGAAAATGCTACTGCTGCAGGATAATCACCGTTTATTTTTTCGCGAGTAGATGCATCATGAATTGTGAGAGCCACCAGGTATTCGAATCAAAGGCATATTTCACGATAAACTGGACGTCCCGCACAGCCATTTGCAAACATTGATGCTAAGTTTTCATGTGTATACTTGACAATGGTACATACAGCCATCAAACCAATCAGGGCCTCAATTTCAGTTTTCTATATCATTATAATTGGAGGAGAGAGGATTCCATAATTTATTCCATATGAGTTGCAGTTCTGAGTTGGTCTACATTCCAATCTCATCGAATATCTCACTGTTGAACAACAAATGCCGTATTTCTTCTGCGTCAGGATCATAACCCAAGTGATTGGCAGGCTCAACCATGGATAGAAAATAATTTTTCTTATATTTTTGTACGGTGTCTTAGAACAACTAGGCACTCGGGAACTCCAAGATAAACCATGATAAGCTGTATCGATTTCAGTGTCATCATTTCCCCTCTTCAGAACAGAGTAGTCATCACCTTGTTCATTCTCGGACGAGTTGAGAATATCATTCACATCTCTTTCAGAATCACAGTCATCGTCAGAATCTGACACGTGATATTCAGGAACATAAGAATAGTCTGAATTATAGTCATCATCTCTTTTGTCGAACTGCTCTAAAGCCAGCTGCTGCCTTTTTTTGCTTCGTTCGGACACGTGAGCTATCCCTGAAGTAGAAGCAGTCTATAAATAATTAAATATTTGAAACGAAAGAAGCCTAACACAAAATAACTGCCACGTTTAAAGTTGTATTCGTCTATCAGACGGAGGAAAAATCCTGTCTTTAGAGTAATATGTGACTGTGGGTCAGTATGGGTGACCTGTGTCCACGAGTAAAACAAAACTTTCGCGTAAATGAAACAATGACGTCTACACAATTTAAGTTCAACTCAAAAATGAATTGTAGCTGACATAGCAGATCAATAATGCACATGTGTCAACTATATATTAAGAAATTTTATACCCACCTATGTGACGGATGTTACCAACCGAAGGTTAACATTCCTCACATGAGTATACGTCTGCCAATTCCATGTAGTCGTAAAGGGATGCATCAGCCCACGGAAACTTTAACCGTATTTAGATCGCCCACGCTGTGGACATTCAGATCTCTATTTACTGTACTGTGCGGTGAGCAGATATATACAACAGAGCCGGTGGGTACTGCACCACACAGCAATGAGATGGATTTGGGTGGTATGGCTGCTATCCAACTGTTGATGTTCAGGACTAACTTATAAAGAGATCTGTTACGCTGTGGCCCATGTATCCGCTCTTTCAGTCCACAAAAATTGTCGACCACGCACGTCATCATCTTTTTGCTGCTCACTGCTGTTCACACTAGTAGCGGTTGTTTTTCCTTAATCGAGTTATCATCCTTGACACTATAGCAAATCAAAAACACAGTGCCTGTGTGACCTCGGAGACGAAGTGTGCCGTGCGTCTTACATCCACGATGTGAGTGCGTCAAAACGCAATAACAGCGTGCGACTCGCCCATGCTGCACCCAGAGTTTACGTTGACTACCAGAACAAGCTCTGACAACATCCTAGTCACGAGAAACGCCGAGCTATTCTGTTCGCCGGGCTGACAGTAGCTCCATCCCTCTCTCTCTCTCTCTCTCTCCCTCTCTCTCTCTCTGTCTCTCTCCACCTCTCTACAACACATCAGATATTTTTAATTTAGTCAAAGAATGTGTTTCAAGTGCGTAATACAAAATCTAACACATTCGTGTTTCCACGCGCGTTGCACCTACAAAAGTTTATATTTTTGTCTTTTTATTCTAAATATTCGATACACTGAAATATTTTGTTACGCACTAGAATTTATGGTACGCTTTGATAAATTACTTGTGACAGGTAATTAAAGCTGGCTTTTATACGAAACTTTAAATTTTCTGTCACACACATAGTCAGGTGTTGTAGCGGCATGAAAAGCTAGCTGGGCCTGTTACTGTGCAGTGAATGTCAGTCAGTCGTTTGGCAAAGTTAAAGAGGTGCTGGAGTTGATCACAGCGTTTTATTGAAGCCAATGTCACTGCCAGTCACAGGCGAGCAAATTACGGGTGAACTTTCTCTCTATATAGCTGCCGTACTCTTATGTTCTTTCGAGCCATTTTTTCTCTAAACGTGTTTGTTCCACGCATTCTGTTGCATGACCGGTTCGATAACTGTGTATCAAAATGATGAAAAATCTTTTGCGAATACTTTCAGTGCATAGTTGGCGGTAATTATCAAGAGAGTACGAAGAAATACCCTTAAAACCTTTCTGCTACATTTGAAAACCTTCAGGCAACGTTACTGAAGGGTTTTCATGCACTGATAATTTACTGAATGTCAGCGACAAACAAAAGTGACAGTTGCTAGTACTTAAAAAAATACTGAGAAAACACAGCAGAGTAGCAGGAAAAAGAAATTAGTAATTTATTGAACTCATTTATCATTCGTAGAACATGATAATCATTCAAAAACGTTTCCTTGAGCACAGTAACTTTTACTAAACAGCGTTAAACTAGATGGGAAAAATCTTCTATTTCGAGGCTTCGTCATAATTCGAGACGCTATTGATGCTCTTTCGGCACAGTGTGGGTAGTTCTCAGGAAAACATTCTGGTACTGTTTCTGGTTCACATTCAAACTCGGCTTCCGTTTAATTGTTATTTTTTCAGGCTGCATACGTTACATTTTCTCGAGTCACTTTGAGTTAAGAATATTTTACGTCTCTCAGCAGGCTACCATTTACTTCTGTATCAAGCAAGTAAATGAAATATAAACGAGTATCATTCATTTCCCTTGTTTCATCATATTTTTTCTATTAATCTACAGTTTTACAGTGATGATTTTTAAGTTTACAGTAATTTCAACATTTTCCTCCTGCTAATCAATCTACGAGTAACCAATCAATCGAAAAAGGGTAATGAACATTCAGAATATTTCTATATTAAATACAATTTCGAACGTCCATCAGTAAAGATAGTATGATAGAAGAAGAATTACTGTTGCAATCTAACAATGTATATATATCTTGATATCATCCATGTCAGTTCCTTTACCCTAGACGCTGTTTACCCATGTTAGCTACAAGCAAAACTTTTCTTACTTACTGACAAACATTTGATGTCACAAAATTATCGAGGTAAGATTGTGAAAATTACTTTTTACGTAATTACACTCCTCTGAGAAATATGTGTGTAGGAGTATTCGATTCAATATATTTTACATTTAAAAGTTTTCAAAGAAACAACAGTCTAAGGACGGTTACATCATCACTGAATTGGACTACTTATTGTCGCTTTCATCTACTCGTTGAATAAGCAAGAAAACTCAATAGATGTATGTTTTATTGGATGCCGAAAAATGCCCTTATATCGAGACTGATGAAAATGTGCAACAAGCAGACCAAAAACTGCGATGTGAGGCACCACTGTTTTCACGACTGTCACGGAATAGGTCGGATATTGCAAATTCTGTGCGAGATAGTAACCGAAAATGCTTACTGACCAACACAAGAGCGAAGCATCTCTAGTAGACGACTGTGGACCACTGTCAGCAAAATTGAGGCTATTTGTTTTCCCATGTCGTTACGGATAACGGGACGTGGTGATTCTACACTAATGCAGAATCGAAATAACTTTTGGCAAAAGCCAAAGAACTTAAACAGTCCGCGTACTAAGTCTTTATATAAAGGCTACCGTTATCTAGGACGGAAACGGTGTTCTGTTCAACGTGGGACATTCTTTCCGACTGGGGTGAACTATGAAGCGCTCACAAAACGGAGAGACAGCATCCGAGATAGAAGGCTTGGGAAAGTGTCGTCCAAGATAGTCATCTTCTACAACACGGCGAGACCACACACGGTTAGCTTTACTAAAGATGAGGGTAATGATGATGATGATGATGATGATGATGATGTTTGGTTTGTGGGGCGCTCAAAAAGATGGGGTTAAGCATTTCCCCACCCATCCTGCAGGCTCGATATCGGACTTGGCGAGTAGTACTTCTTCTTGCTCTTGAAACAATGGATTCGTGGACAACGGTTGTGAAAAGAAACTTGAAAAGTGAAGTAGGTTTGTAGGATTTCTAACCAACTATCCCGGAATTTTTCACACTAGTGAATCATTTCCAGAGGTAAAAGAAACGGCAAGTACCAGAAAAAAATCGCAAGCCTGACTAAGTTTTGAGCTCTGTTTATACCAAGCGGATAAGTATGGTACCGTACAGGGAAGTGAAGAAAAATCGGGGAAAAACATTGTAGGAAAGTGGAGGACGATTAACAGATAACACATTACTATTTACAAAAACTGCCAAATTGCCAAATGGAAGGGGGAATACTGATAAAAATACAAAGACTGGAACACAAGTGTACTACACCATGAAAGTTTCTCATCGTGTGTTTTCTGATACGAAGAGATTGATCAGAAACAGCGAAACATGAACTGAAGTTATTCCGTTCAGCGAGCTTTAGCAGACTGTTTGTCTGTTGTCTGTCGAGACTTAAAATCCCATCCACTTTCTAGAGTCAGAAAACAGCATGAAACAAGTCATGCAATGGCATCCTGTCGAAATGTCTGTGTACCTCTGTTGTAGCAGAGGAAATTCTTCGACTGTGACAGGTAAATATCTCTGCCCACAGAGGACTGATAAAAACAACAGACTGCCATACCGCTGTGTTGTCCATTTTGTCGTAAGTGTCTACGGGCCCTACTGACATGAGAGACATCATTGTGAGTGTTTTGATGTTTATAGTCTTGTTTCGTATCGTTTTAGTTGATTTAAAGAGATGTTACTAATGCAATAAGTGAATAACCTGGTCAGATACGATGAATATATCCTGACAGAACTCTGAATTTTGACTTCTGTTTTGTACACAAATTAAAACAAACAATATATTACAATGCACTCCTTTGTTTTCAGTTGCTTTAATAATATTCTGCCCAGTTATATAATCCTGTGATACAGTTTTTCACAATTTGGGCAGGAAAGGGAGACTGAATAACATTCGTGAGGACTTGTATGCTTGCAATAGAGAGTAGGGCTTTCGCCGGTGGAAGTGATCTTAACATGACTGTGCAGTACGCAGAGAACGTGCTGTATCCACGGAGTACGAATAGCTTAGGCGCTTCTCATAGCAAGCATTTCGCAATTCGGCTGTGAGAGTCATTTTATATTCCACCTGTCTGCGTGGGTATCGATGGGGGAGGGAATAAATGGTTTAATACGTTAATGGGCAAATATGAATCTTTCATATAGCTGGTGTGTTAATTGAGAATGGTACATCTGCGCAAGAGTTTGCTAAACGGTGGCTACAAATTTATTGGAACGTGGATATAATGGACTTCCAAAATCATCGCCCTTCTAGAGCGTTCTTTATCGGCGATGATACGTAGACTTTTCTGCTGCGTTCGTAAATTTCAGTTTTCTGTAGCTCTAACTGACACTCTTCTTTTACAGTCGTCAGATGCCTTATTAGGTTCGACAACACCAGATTTTCCACCTCCACTTTGACTTGCGGTATTTACGCACCACTTGCTAGATTTTTAATAGAACATGTAGACTGAGATATAGTTGCGGTGACATCAGCAAATGACAAATCCAAGAGACAAAATGAGCCAGCTAATGACACAGTTTTTATTCACTTCATGCACATGTGCAACTTTCTTTCCCAGATCTAGAGTTTAGTTTATGAAGTGTAATTGTCTTGTTTGATGATAGTAGTTTGTGTTGTCAGTGGCGTCGAGGGAGAAAGGGAGAGCGTGAAGTGCAATGCTAGTGTGTTGTTTACTCTTATAAAAGCAATAATAGTGTCACCGAAACTGTTATCGACAATGAAGTGCAGACTCTCGACTTACATTATAAAATGCCCTCATTCCATGAGATATTACAGAAAATTTTGGAATTTAACTCATGTCATTGGCGCACAGTCCGGCGATCAGCAACTATACACTAATGTACCAGATCGGTCTGACGGAGGAGATAGAGAAGATCCAAAGAAGAGCGGCGCGTTTCGTCACAGGGTTATTTGGTAACCGTGATAGCGTTACGGAGATGTTTAATAAACTCAAGTGGCAGACTCTGCAAGAGAGGCACTCTGCATCGCGGTGTAGCTTGCTGTCCAGGTTTCGAGAGGGTGCGTTTCTGGATGAGGTATCGAATATATTGCTTCCCCCTACTTATACCTCCCGAGGAGATCACGAATGTAAAATTAGAGAGATTAGAGCGCGCACGGAGGCTTTCAGACAGTCGTTCTTCCCCCGAACCATACGCGACTGGAACAGGAGAGGGAGGTAATGACAGTGGCACGTAAAGTGCCCTCCGCCACACACCGTTGGGTGGCTTGCGGAGTATAAATGTAGATGTAGATGTAATGTTTCTTCTCCCATGACACAGCAAACACTGCTGATGCTACCACCGACACAACTCCATATTATTGGCGCTACGTAGATCGAGACTACAAAGGTACAGAATAGCGACCTGGCCTAAGGAGGCAGCTTTCAGGTTGTGGGTGACGGCGAAGAATACTAAAGAAGCTCCAGAGGTCATTTAATATTATGCTCTAAATTATTGCTTTCATAAGAAATCTGAAAGATTTCTTATATAAGTATAAAGGGTGTATCAGGAAGACGTTCTCAAAATTTTGGAGACTGTAGAAAATCAAATTTTGAACTTTATGGTATCTGTAGCCGGAAATGTGAAATAAAGTTTCTACAGCACTGTGTACTCCTACGCTTTCGGAAACCGAAATGAAACACCATAATTCAGTGATATGGGAAACTGTTGTTTACAGTAGAGTACAGTCAGTTACTGTAAACCGAATCTGTGGCTCCACTACGGTGGAGTATCCGCCTCCGTAGCCGAGGCTCAGAGCTTCCGATACCTTGGCATCGTCTTTACACCCACCACCCTTCGCAACGCAGCGCTGAACTTCCTGTGCGCCCTCCAGCTCACCCGTGGAATATCTGAATGTACATGTAGTTTCCAAGCTAGTGCACATAGCACAGGTCCTTCCAATGTCGCCGACGACTGGTTGCAGTCTGCAGGCCGTGTTGAGTTAATTCTTGACTGCTGGTAGCATCTTTAAGTTCTCCCCTGGTAAGCCGGAGGACTCGGACTCATCAACGTCCGGAGACGTGCGGCGCCCATATATCTGAACACTACGAAAAAACAGTGGTCATGCACAGCGGTGTGGCCCAACTTTCATCAGCCGTACATCTCGGCATCAGTCCGAGCGACATGGTATCACGTCGCATGTGGAAAATTCGCCACTAACCAGCGGTTAAATGCTGATGGTTTAATGGACGCTCGTTTATGCACCAATTATCACTCGGTGGAAGAAGATGCCCTTCGCCTTACATACGTCGGTGTTCGTGAAGTTTGAACACTGGGGCGACAAATGGTCGTCTGTTTCCTCCGCGCCCCTACATCCGTGGTCGAACCGTACGCTTTTATTCTCCCGGAGGACGAGTGTTTCTCTGTAGCCCAGACTTACGCGATAGTCTGGATCAGAGGATGGACAGTCGTCTAGTTTTATGACGACGGGGACAAATAGCGGCTTGATATTAGGACCCTCCTACAGAATGAAAATGCGGTGATTGAATGACGTCCACGGTACCGCGCCTATTTCGCCAATTACCTCCGTGGGGTACTGCGCGATTGCCCTCTCAGCTGGAATCTGCCTGGAAGGTTAGATCGACAGCTGACGAGGTTCACTACTAACATACACTCACTTCATTTGAAGCCCCCGGCGGGCGCAGCACCTGATACCACTCAATCCTTGTTTTCCATTCTCGTCTCCCCTACCTACCACGACTGTGCCACACGATGAAATTTCATGGTTACTATTAAGTATTTCCTTCCTTGACTGTCCTTTCTTGTCGACTTCGGTTGGTCGGTGGTGATGGGGAGGCCGTGGCCATGCCACGAGTTATCGACCCCTGCGCACTCCACCACCGCTCTGCCATCGAGCCGAAGGCGGCCTACACGTACTCTTAACTCATCACCCCTACCTTCCGTCTGTTTACAAGGAACAGCCAGTTTTCCCCATTTGTATTTTCTGACGTTATCTGTTCATTTGGTGTATTGTTTGTTGATAGAAGAATAAATAAAATTAAATTAAAATAAACAAAAACAACGGTCGCTAACGCACGCTTTGACGGTGGCGCTCGATTTGGGGGTAAGCTGGTTGGAACCCGGTTGGTGGAAACAATTATCACTGACAGTATTGGCCGGCAATGGGAGGAGAAGTGGTGGCGATAAAGTTCGTGATCACCAGACACTGCGCCAATGTCCTGGTTTAAATTAACCTAACCGCAGCGACTCATGAAGTGAGGGCATGTGACACTGTTGATGGTGATCCTTCCGTCGGATGGGTGGCCACCTTGGCGCTATTCGCGAGGAGTAGGCTATGTGGCGGCACCGAGTTTCACCCTCTCCCTTCTCTCATCATCATCATCATTTTACAAGGCAAACATTACACTGTACTCCACACACACACACACACACACACACACACACACACACACACACACACACACATATGCACACACACGCAGTACCTACATGTAGTAATACAACAATGTAATGGAGCATGTTATAAATAAATAAAGAAATAAATCAAAAACAGAGTAAATTTTTGATGTGACGACCATCAACTTCTTTACATAATGTGCAACGACGAACCATGTTTTGTCTGATTCTCTGTAAGACTCTGTGCTCTCATCTGATGGAAACTAACGCTATAAAGATGCGCTTAGTAACTTCAGGTACTTTTCCTACTAGTGTGGGTACACAGGGGCTGTACTTAACTCCGGAGAAAAAGTCAAGAGGGGTGAGGTCAGCCGACTGCGCAGGCCAAGGGACTGTCCATCCCCTTCCTATTACTCTCTGCAACAAATTGTCTGTGAAATAAGCCATTCCCACACGAATAGAGTGCACTAGAACATCCTTCTCCAACCACAGAGTAGAGCTCAATGAACGTTCTACGGAAGTCCAGGCGAGGCACTGTCCACAAATGTCAAATACCATGCACCATTCAAACGATGTGGTAAGATGTGTGGACCAAGAAGGTAATCTCCTAGAGTTTCAGCCCAAACGTTCAACAAGAATCTCACCTGGTAAGTTCTCGTTAAGGTAGTGCTTGAATTTTCAACCGCCCCTGGTGCCTGTAGAAATTATATTCTATACTTCCGGCTCTAGCTTCCTTGTATGGAAACGATCAAAATTTCATCCTCTACAGTCTCCCAGATTTTTAACACGTCATTCCGTTACACCCTGTATGCAATGTTACACGAGGTCACCTCTGATTACTCCATCAGTGAGCACTGAAACTGTCAATCTTTATTATGTTTCGCGAAGTTAAGGTTGTCATTTATCAAGTAAATATAATGCAGTGAGCATGGAAGTCAGATCCTGGAAGAGGTAAGGACTCGATTTGTTGACCAACGCCTGGCTGCTTCTTTTGGTATTGTGACTGATAATTTACGACTAACTGTAAAACAAAGTATAATTGGTTCATATTCTTCATGGAAGTCATACACCGTAGAGATTAATGTCAAGTGTCGGCAGAATATTGGCACATGTGAAATTCTGTTGCGGCACTATTATGTGACGTCTAACCAAAGAAGCGGTCTAACGCTCTGCTTTCCGGGCGGGAAGGCGTGCCGGTCCCCAACACGAATCCGCCCGGCGGATTAGTGTCGAGGTCCGGTGTGCAGGCCAGTCTGTGGATGGTTTTTAAGTTGGTTTTCCATCTGCCTCGGCGAATGCGGGCTGGTTCCCCTTATTCCGCCTCAGTTACACTATGTCGATGGTCGCGGCCCAAACACTTTCTCCACGTACGCGTACACCATAATTACTCTACCACGCAAACATTGGGGTTACACTCGTCTGGTGTGAAACGTTCTCGGGATCGTCCACTGGGGGCTGAACCGCACAATAACCCTGGGTTCGGTGTGGGGCAGCGGTGGGGTGAGTGGACTGCTGTGGGCTGTTGTGGGGTTGTGAGCCACTGAGGGCTACGGCGGGAACGAAGCCTTTCCATCGTTTCTATATCCAAAGTTCCATGCAATACAATACAATCAAAGAGTAGTGCGACTTGTAGGTTTTATTTGGTTTCGGCTACAGCACCATTCATTCAGGCAAGCTTGTTTTTTTTTTTTTGTGTATCCACTCAATAAGCATCATCATACACACATAAGTGAATATTGTTGTTACTGTTGTAGCAACTAGTGAAAGTAGACACTGGAAACGTTCACCAATGACAGAGAATGGCTTCGAATAAATTGTCTCCGCTTTGCGAGGTAGTTACGCTGCCCCATGCCCACGGATATCGGATTTAATAGCCATGACAATATGAACATTGAAATAACTGTTGACAGCAAATCGGTTTTTTCAGTCAGTATTTCATACACTCCTAGTTGCGGATGTTCCAAACAGTTACCGCTACAGTTTTTTTGTCTACCTGTGTGCTGCACAGTTGCGTTCACTGATTTAGTGCTTTTATAGCAACTTGCGCTTTTTGTTTTGTGATTAATTATTAGTACCGTCTTTAACGCCGCCTAAAAGACACCAGGGCAAGTTTTAGTTTTCTTGCATATATTTCTCAGTGTATCGTAGTTTTAGTCGTGCAGTGCGCAGTCGAGTAGTTCGAACATTTTGAGCAGCCAATTACTAGCCTCATTTCGTTGTCTGATTGTGTGATGTGCAGTTGTGTTCAGTGATTTCGTGTTTATATAACAGCTTGAGTTCCAGAAAGCCCACAAGTACGTAATTTTGTCTCTTTCGGGGTTTGTTTGTACTTTTCAGTTATTCCTCACTGCTTTGCTCGAGCCGACCGGAGTGGCCGTGCGGTTCTAGGCGCTACAGTCTGGAACCGAGCGACCGCTACGGTCGCAGGTTCGAATCTTGCCTAGGGCATGGATGTGTGTGATGTCCTTAGGTTAGTTAGGTTTAATTAGTTCTAAGTTCTAGGCGACTGATGACCTCAGAAGTTAAGTCGCATAGTGCTCAAAGCCATTTGAACCATTTTGCTTTGTTCGAATTTTTTTTATATCTTATTCAGTTTTTTACATAGTGTGATATGTATACGGACTGTGCTTGTTCTGAGCGGACGTAAGGAGAACTACGTACTGTCCGTAAACAACCGGAGGCTGCGTTGGGAGTGGTCGACAGGCCTCTGGCTACTGCTCAAAGCTACAGCGACATAGGGGCGCCCGTGACGAGACCTACCACGCCCTTGGTGCCGTTGGAAACCGTTGCTGACCTGGTTGTCGCCGCGTCTTGTGATACACAAGATCTGATGACCGCTTGTCATCACTCGAGAGTCAGCGGCGGAGAGTAGTGGTTTCCCGTATCTGTTGGCAGAAGGAATACGAGGTGCTACGCAGTGGTGACATTACTACTGATCCAGCAGGTGATGCCTCTCTAATGGACCAGCTGCCGATTTCCTGCCCAGATTGGAGACGTGCAGAGGGCGAGGAATGCCAGTCATTGGGAATTCCAACGTTGGGCTGGTAATGGAGCCTCCATGGAAGTAGCATATTGGGAGGGAAAGAATTGCAGTGAGCACTGGGTCTGTCGCCGAGGGTGTTATCTCGCCCGTGACGTGGAGGAGGCTCTGCCGGAGGATACCGAACACACTGGGTGCAACCTGCTGCAAATAGTGGCACATGTCGGCACTAATGACGCCTGGCACCTGAGTCCTCACGCCTTCTTCGGTTCCTTTCAACTGATAGCTGATTTGATGAAGGTATCTAGCATCGCAAGCGGGGTGCAGGCAAAGCTGACCAAGTGTAGCGTCGTCCCTAGGGTCGATCGTCGTCCTGTGGTTTTGAACAGAGCGAAGAGTCTAAACTAGAGACTCAGACGGCTTTGGGGCGGTATCGGATGCGAATTTCTCGACCTCCGCTATCAGGTGGAGAATTGTAGGGTTTTCCTTATTAGGTCATGTGTGCGTTACATGCAGGAAGCGGCTACTGGTGTAGCGGAGTACATGTAGCGTGGACATGGGGTTTTTTAGTTTAGAGAAATTCCCCCTTGGGATCAGAGACGAATTGCCTGCCAAAATCGAAGTTATATGAGACAAAATGATCTAAGGAAATGCTAGTCCTCGCAGATCGGATATTGATAGGTTAACATGATATCAGTAAATTTCAGGAGAGTCCTAGAAAATGTTCTAGAATTGGTGTTGCTCAGATAGTATCAGGAATAGAGCGTTGGTCGAGATTAGAAATGAATAGCAACGAAATCTTAAGTTCAGATTGGAATATTTATCGTAAGGGTATGTTTGTCGCCAATGGTGGTGGCGTATTTATTGCAGTAAAAGCTCAATAATATCTAGCGAGGTTATCATGGATTCCGAATGTGAATTAATCTGGGTGAAGTTAAGCATCAAAGGTCAGTCAAAAATGGTAATCGGATACTTAGTCTGAATATCTTGCCCGAAATTAGTTCCAGCAGGTAATTAAAGAACCAATTCGTGAAGGTAACGTCTTGGACCTGCCAGCAACAAACAGACCTGAACTTGTCGAATCAATTAACGTAGAGGAAGGTATCTGTAATCATGAGGCTGTGATAGCAACTGTTACCGCGGGCTTTACAAGGAATGTTAAAAATGGAAAGAAAATATTTTTGCGTAGCAAGAGTGACAGGACACATATTACAGAGTATATGGGTAGTCAACGTCAAATATTGACTCCCGAGAATGAAGATTTGGAGCACAAATGATAAAAATTGAAAAGCATATGCCTTAGACAAGTACGTTCCGAGCAAGGTCTGAAGAGATGTAAAGGCCGTGCTAGAAAACTTTTACATGAACGGAAAGAGAACTTCATCACAGATTCAACAAAAGTCAAAACCTAGCTGACTCACGAAAGCTGAACGATGAAATAATGAGCGTAAGGAGAGCAATGACAGAAGCATTCAATGACTTTGAAAGTACAGTTTTGTGAATCGATCCGAACAAAACCCTAACAGACTTCGGTCTTACGTAAAATTAGTAAGCGGCTAGAAATCGTATATTAATTCACTAAGTGACCGTACTGGCACCGATACGGAAGATAAGAGAGAGAAGGTGGAAATACTGCATCTGTTCTTCCGAAATTGATTCACCGCGGAAGATCGTAACACGGACCTTCGTTTCAATCATCGTAAGAACATTTAAGTGAGAGATATTGAGATAACTATGAAGCCGGAGAGTTAATTCATTAGAATCGCTTGGTAGTGGAAAGGCGTTAGAATCAGGTGATATACCTATAAGATACTACGAAGATTATGACAAAGAACTGGCTCCGCTCCTAGAAGTAGTTTATTGTAGATCGATGGAACAACGGAGGCACATAGCGACTGCAAAAAGTGCAGGTCATTCCCGTTTACAAGAAGTGTCGTAGGAGAGATGCACATAATTATAGGCCTAAATCATTGACGTAATTATTTTGTAGAATTATGGAACATAAATTGTGTTCACGCATTAAGACGTTTCTGGACAACGAAAACCTCTACTATAAAAGTCGACTTGGATTCCGAAAACAGAGATATAGCGAAAGCCATCTCGATTTGTTCCTCCATGAGATCCATAGCGCAGCAGGCGACGACGCTGACTGAGGTCGATGCCGTGTTCCTTGACTCCAGGAAGACATTTGACACCGTCCCGCACGACGTTTAGTGAAAAAATACTATCTTACCGAGCATCGGACCAGATCTGCGACTGGATACGATAGTTCGTTACAGATAGGACTAATCACATCACTCTTAACGAAACAAAATCGACAGATGCAAAGGTAATTTACGGAGTACCCCAAGAAAGTGCCTCAGGACCGTTAATGTTTTAAACATTAATGGTAATTTATATAAATTGCCTAGTAGAAAGCGTCGGAAGCTCTTTAAGACTATTCTTAGATGATACTTTTTCTGTATAGGAAAGTAGCAACGCCAAAAGACACAGTCGAATTGCAGAATAACGTGGAGAAGTTTGATGAATGGTGCATCCTCTATCAGTTAACCCTGAACGTAAGTAAATGTAACATATTGCGCATAAATAGGAAAACAAATCCACTTTTTAAAAACAGTACTGTTGATGACAAATTACTGGAAACAGTATATACCGTAAAACACGTAGGGGTAGTTATCCTGAGCGATCTTAAGTGGAATGACCAGATAAAACAAAGAGTAGGAAAAACAGATGTCAGACTGAGATTCGTAGGAAGAATCTTAAGGAAATGTAACTCATTGACGAAAGAACTGGTTTACAAGGCGTTTGTTCAACCAATTCTTGAGTACTGTTCATCAGTCGAGGATATTTACCAGATAAGACTGAAAAAAGAGACAATAGATGCAACGAAGAGCAGTGCGTGACGTCAAGGGATCATTTAGTCGGCGCGAAAGCGTTACAGAGATTCGCAACGAATTCCAGTGGCAGACGCGACAAGAAAGGCGTTGTGAATTACAGAGATGTTTACTATTGAAATTTCGGGGGAACATTTCCAGGGAAGAGTCGGACAACATATTACTTCCTCCTACATACATCTCGCGAGATGATTACGACGAGAAAATTCGAGAAATTAGCGCCAGCATAGAGGCTTACCGAAAATCATTCCTCCAACGCGCTATTCGCGAGTGGAAGAGGGAAAGAGGGATCAGTTAGTGGTACCAGAATTACTCTCCGCCACACACCGGTATGTGGATTTAAGATTGTGATTTGGATGTATTTGTACAGAAGAGGAGTTCTTAAGTTGTAAATTGTAACAATTTTTCAGCGAATCAGGGAACTGTCTGTCAACGACTGCCTACATCTTAATAGGAATTTTCGAGCTGTTAGATGACTGCTCAGTCATCTGAAATGTCCCTCGACGATCCGGTATTTATGCAGTCGGTGACTATTTCGTAACGCCTCTTCCTGTAAGCAATTCGGCAGAATTTGGTGTCAGATAGGACCTATTTGTTAATCGATAGGTCAGCTATATCATCAAGGAGTAATCTGTTTGGCGACGGAGTGAATTTTAGGTGGTAAAAACTGTAAAGAGAGACCAAAGGCTTGAAAACAGTAAGTTGATGCTAGTGGAAGTAGGCTGCAACAGTTAGTGTATGTAGGAGTGAAGATACAGAATGACATTTATTGAACTATATGAAACAAAATCGTCATAACTTCTGAACGCATTGCGTTACGACGTTGAAATTGCACGGTTGGCCGCGGGACATGATGACAATTAGTATGCGTTTTGTTGTTGTCGGCCACATTCGTTTGGGCGGGTTCGTCAATAAGCAAAACTGGCTCATTTAGGGGACTGAGAATCCACATTTCACGATCGAGAAGTCTTTTCACTTTCAACGGGTGTCTGTGTGGTGTGCAATGTCCAGTCACGAAATAATCGGTTCGATATTCCTTGATGGCACGGTGACTACCAAACCGTACGTAAAGATTTTGGAAGATGATTTCATTCCCATTATCCAAATCGACCCTGATTTCGACAAGACGTGGTTCTTGCAAGACGAACCTCGATCCCATCGAAGCAGGAGTGTGTTTGATGTCCTGAAGGAGCACTTTGGGGACCGAAATCTGGCCTTGTGGTACCCAGAGGCATGGGCCTCGATTGCCACCATATTCTCCGGATCTGAGCACGTGCGACTGCTTTTTCTGGGACTGAATTAAAGACAAAGTGTATAGCAATAACCCTAAAACCATTGCTGAACTGAAAACAGACATTCAGGAAGTCATCGGCAGCATCGATGTTCCTACCTTCAGCGCGTCGTGCAGAATTTCGCTATTCGTCTGCGCCACATCATCTCCAATGATGGCAGACATATCAAAAATGTCATAACCTACATCACAATATCTATAAGGACGTTTACATGTTGAATAAAGTGTGTGCACGCCGTAGTTCGTAGCTAATTTACATTTTTTTTCATATAGTTCAATAATTATCACTCTGTAGTTGCACAAAATAGATTAACGTTGACAGCTACAGAAAGCCATTTGTCGGACCGAAGACTACAACAACACAACCACAAGGATATTCGCGTGTGTTTAAAAATTAGAAGTGAGCAATTATCTGTGATTGTTCGTAGCATGTCAAATGGATACTTAGCCTGGTGCCGTTCTGCAAGTTACTCGCTTCACTGAAGAAACGACCACTGTAGCTTAAAAACCTGTCGATGTCGTCATCTCCATTATGCACGGAGCGAAAGCTCGACGGAACGTGGCTGTCGAGAGGAATCTTGGTAGATTTGGCGAAGATACGTTCAGTCATTCGCCAGAATTGATTTAGGGAAACTGCAAGAAACTTAAGTTACAATATTACTGATCAGAAATTTTAACTCTCTTCTCTAACATGAGCTCAACTTTTCAGCAAATTTTTGCTTCGTTCTGTTCTATCATTAATGTAAAAAAATGTGTGCTGCAAAGTTAGCAGAACATTCAACATACTGAGGCACGTATATCACAATCTTTTTAAACAAGTGTTGAGTTATAACACGTGTCTCGCTGAGATGTGAATCATTTATTGCATTGTTTTCGGTTGTTTCATATTTTACTATTCTCTTGCGGTTTATTCATTTGATGAAAGAAAACGACAAATACTTTCGCATTAGTAAACTGAAAAGCCAGTGCGTAGCGGCAGCCGCCGAGCCGAGAGGACGCGCAGCAGAGCAGCAGCAGCAGCAGTTTTTGATTTTTGTTCACGTGCTTCCGCAAATAAGTGAGCTGTACGTGTGTATTTTACTGTATAGAGTAGTGGTTAGAAAATTAATCGTGGTCTTTGTTTTTGCGTAAGTCTTGTGAATATCCTTGTGTAGGGCGGCTTCCTAGTGTGAATTTTCCGTGTAGGGAAATTTATTTCTGTTTAATAGCTTGCGGTCTCACAGTTCAGTGAGAAATCTGCACGCCAACTTTTAGTGTTACTTTCTTCTCCTTTGGTATATTTTCAAAGTCAGTAGCGCCATTTGAGACCTTATATCTATTTTATACACCGTACGATAGGATTGGGGACTGTGCTTGTTGTAAACGGACACAAGGAGGGTTGGCTGCTGTCCGTAAACAGCTGCAAGCTGCGTTGATTACCGTCGACAAGCTTCTAGCTAGTGCTCGAACTTGCGGTGACGTCGTTGCGCCAGTAACGAGACCTGCGACAGCTTTGGTGCCACTGGAATCCCCTGGTGGCCCGGACGTCGCTGCGGCTTCCGATACGCAACATCTGACCGGTCCGTCTTCACTCCAGAGTGAGTGGCAGACAGTGGTGGGTTCGCGAGTCACTGGGCGGAAGGCGAAAGAGGGAGCAGGCTGGTTGTCTACGTCTTAGCAACAGGTACGAGGTGCTTCCCAGAGCTGATGATACCTCTGAGCCAGTACAGGATGGCTCTCCTGTAGGGCCAGCTGTCAATTTTCCTGCCCAGTCAGGACAAGTACAGAGGGTGCGTATGCTAATCATTGGGAGCTCCAATGTTAGGCGTGTGATGGAGCCCCTCAGGGAGATACCAGGCAAGGCGGGAAAAAATTCCAATGTGCATTCTGTACGTTTGCCGGGAGGTCTCATCCGTGATGTGGAGGAGGCCCTGCCGGCGGCTATCGAATGCACTGGGTGCAACCGACTGCATGTAGTGGCACATGTCAGAATGAATGACCCCTGCCGCTTGGGTTCTGAGGCCATCTTCGGCTCATTTCGGCGGCTGGCTGATTTGGTGAAGGCAACTAGCAACGTATGCGGAGTGCAGGCTAAGCTGTCTATTTTTAGCGTCGTAACCAGGGTTCATCGCGGTCCTCTGGTCTGGAGCAGAGGCTCAGACGGCTCTGCGAAGGTATCGGATGAGAATTTCTCAACGTCCGCTACCGGGTGCAGAATTGTAGAGCTCCCCTTAATAGGCCAGGCTTGCCCTACACTCAGGAAGCGGCTACTAGAGTAACGGAGTACGTGAGGCATGTACATGGCTTTTTTTAGGTTAGAGGCCGTAACTTGGGAGCAAACACGATTTGCCTGTTAAATCAGCCACAGCGACCTCAGAGAGTCTTGGTTCTCGCAGATCAGAGATAGGAAAGATAAATATGTTTTTAGTAAACTGCAGGAGCATCCAAGGAACGGTCCCAGAACTAGTATCGCTTATTGAAGGTTATAATGACAGATAGTATTGGAAACAGAAAGCTGGTTGAAGCCAGACGTCAATGACAACGAAATCCTAAGTTCAGATGGGAATGTTTATCGTAATGATAGGTTAGTCGCCAACTGTAGCGGCTTGTTTATTACAGTAAAAATTTCGATAATCTAGCGAGGTTATCTTGTATTCCAACTGTGAAGTAATCTGGGTGAAATTTAGTATCAAAGAACGGTCAAAAATGGTTATCGGATGCTTTTATAGACTACCTGAGTCAGAATCTGTAGCTGTAGAGCGCTTCAGACAGAGCTTGCAGAATATCATTAGTAATTTTCCTGAACATGCCATTGTAATAGGGGGTGACTTCAACTTGCCAGGTATAGATTGGGAGTGTTATGCCATCAAAACTGGTGCCAGAGAGAGGGAATCGTGTGGAATTGTTCTGGATTCTTGTCCGAAAATAACCTTGAGCAAATAGTTAGAGAGCCAACTCGTGAGGGTAACGTCTTAGACCTCCCGGCAACAAACAGACCTGAACTTATCGAATCGGTTAATGTAGAGGAAGGTATCAGTGGTCATACGGCTGTGACAGCATCTATTATGACGAGTCCTACGAGGAATGGTAAGAAAGGTAGGAAGATATATTTGCTCAGCAAGGGTGACAGGAATACAAATTTCAGTATATCTCAGCAGCCAACATCAAATATTCGGCGATGAGGACTAAGATGTGGAGAACAAATGGAAAAAATTGAAAGGCAACGTTCAATATGCTCTAGACAAGTACGTTCCTAGTAAGGTTTTAAGGGATGGGAAAGATCCACCACGGTTTAATAGCCGTGTTAGAAAGGCGCTGCGTAGACAAAGAGGTACTTCATCTCAGATTCAACAGAAGTAAAAACCTAACTGACAAACAAAAGCTGCACGAAGCGAGAATGAGCGTAAGAGGAACAATGAGAGAAACGTTCACTGATTTCGAAAGTAAGACGTTGTCAACCGACCTGAGTAAAAATTTTAAGAGATTTTGGTCGTATGTAAAATCAGTAACTGGGTCAAAATCATCTATTCATTCTCTCAGCGACCACACTGGCACCGAAACGAAAGATAACAGAGAGAAGACCGAAATACTGAATTTGGTCCTTCACCGTGGAAGATCGTAGCGCTGTCCCTGCTTTCAATCGTCGTGCGAACGTCGAAACGCCAGATACAGAGATAACCGATCGCGGAACTGAAAAGCAGCTACAATCGCTTAGCAGTGGAAAGGCTTCACGACCAGATGAGATAACTATAAGATTCTATAAAGATAATGCGAAAGAAGTTGCTCCCCTTCTAGCAGTAATTTATCGTAGATCTCCTGAGCAACGAAAGTTACCCAACGACAGGAAAAAAGCGCAGGTCATTCCCGTTTTTAAGAAAGGCCGTAAGCCAGATCCACAAAATTATAGATCTATATCGTTGACGTCAATCTGTTGTAGAATTATGGAACATGTTTTATGCTCAAGAATTATGACGTTCTTGGAAAATGAACAGCGCCTCTATAAAAATTAACATGGATTCAGCAAACAGAGATCCTGCGAAACTCAGCTCGCTCTGTTCCTCCATGAGGTCCACAGCGCTGCGGACAACGGAGCTCAGCTGATGCCGTGTTCCTTGATTTCAGTAAGGAGATTGACACCGTCCCGCATTGCCGTTTAATGAAAAATATATGAGCTGCGATTGGATTCAAGACTTTCTTGCAAACACGTCGCTCTTAACGGAACTAAATCGACGGATGTAAAAGTAATATCCGGAGTACCACCGGGAAGTGTGATAGGACGGTTGCTGTACACTATATATATATAAATGAGCTAGTAGAAAGCGTCGGATCCTCTCTAAGGCTATTCGCAGATGATGCAGTCGTTTGTACCAAAGTAGCAACGCCAAAAGATAGTAAGGATCTGCAGAACGATCTGCAGAGAATTGATGAATGGTGCAGACTCTGACATTTGACCCTGAACGTAAATAAATGTAACATATTGCGCATACTTAGGAAAAGAAATCCACTACTGTATATGATGAACAGCTGGAGACAGCGTGTGCCGTAAAATATCTAGGAGTAACTATCCAGTGCGGCCTTAAGTGGAATGACCATATGAAACAGATAGCGGGAAAAGCAGACACCAGACTCAGTTTCATCGGAAGAATCTTAAGGAAATGTAACTCATCCACGAATGAAGTGGCCTTGGCTTGAGGGTTTTTCATCTATCTGAGATTCCTATCAGGTAGCACTGATAGAGCAGATAGAGGAGACACAACGAAGAGCGGCGCGTTTCATCACGGGATCGTTTAGCTGGCGAGAGAGCGTTACGGAGATGCCAAACAAACTCCACTTTCAGACGTTACAAGAGAGACGTTGTGCATCAAGGAAAGATTACTGTTGAAATTTACGGACAGCACTTTTCAGGAGGAGTCAGACAACATATTACTTCTCCCCACATCCATCTCGCATATTGACCACGAGGAGAAAATTCGAGAAATAAGAGCCAATACAGAGGCTTACCGACAATCGTTCTTCCCACGCACTATTCGCGAGCGGAACAGGGTTGAAGGGATGAGATAGTGGTACCGAAAGTACCCTCAGCCACACACCATTAGGTGGCTCGCGGAGTAAGATGTAGATGTAGCGCCAAAGCCGTTTCCGTACATTATAGATTACATCCCAAAATATCACAATTACTGGTATAGATGCTGCCCCAAACCTTTACGTTCAAATCTATGCAGGTGACAGGAGATCCTAAGGAGAGTACTGTTACACAAGTACTTTGACCAAAATGAGTAGTTAGCTTTTTGTCGACATAAACAACTGATATGTACCAGAACCTCTACGAAATCACAATCGACAGATTGATGAGTGTTTACTGATGAAGTTTCTCGCACACGATCAAAGAAACACCACCTACCGAAATTCTGCTGTGCGGAAAACCATTACTGTTGCTGTTGTGGTCTTCAGCCCGAAGACTGGTTTGATATAGCTCTCCATGCTATTGTATCCTGTTCGAGCCACTTCATCTCCAAATAACTACTACAACCTACATCTTTCTGAATCAGCTTACTGTATTCATCTCCTCGTCTCCTACGATTTTTACCCTCACACACTTCCCTCCAGTACTAAATTGGTTATCCCTTGATGTCTCAGAACGTGTCCTATCAATCGATCTTTTCTTAAGATCAAGCTGTGCTACAAATTTCTTGTCTCCCCGATTCTAGTCAGTACCTCCTCAGTTACGTGATCTACGCATCCAATCTTTAGCATTCTTCTGTAGCACCACATTTCAAAAGCGTCTGTTCTCTTCTTGTCTAAATTTTTTATCGTCCATGTTTCACTTCCATACATGGCTACATTCAGTACAAATACTTTCAGAAAATACTTCATTACACTTAAATCATTACTTGATATTAACAAATTTCAGAGACGGTTTTGTTGCCATTGCCAGTCTACATTTTATATCCTCTCTACTTCGGCACTCATCAGTTATTTTGCTGCCCAAACAGTAAAACTCATCTACTGCTTTAAGTGGCTCGTTTTCTAATCTAACTCCCACTGCATCACCTGAATTAATTCGACTACATTCCATTATTCTTGTTTTGCTTTTGTTGATGTTTACCTTATATCCTCCTTTCAAGACATTGTCCATTCCGTTCAACTGCTCTTATTACAAAGCTTGAATTTTTGTAAACGTGTTTAAGAAAGCAATAACAACGTCTACACCGGCCGCAGTGGTCGAGAGGTTCTAGGCGCTTCAGTCTAGAACCGCGCGACCGCTACGGTAGCAGGTTCGAATCCTGCCTCGGGTATGGATGTGTGTGATGTCCATAGGTTAGTTAGGTTTAAGTAGTTCTAAGTTCTAGATGACTAATGACCTCAGATGTGAAGTCCCATAGTGCTTAGAGCCATTTAAACCAAAAACGTCTACAATGACATAAATCGGACGTTTAAATTGATTGCTTCCAACTGTGTACTTTTTCCTGTGAATGCGCTGTCCTGTTGTGCAATGGTCTGAGCATGATACGAAACGTGTTAACATACGTTTTGAAGTCCCTTTGTATAACAGCCTAGCTTCCTGTCAACAGGACACTATTTTCAACTCGAATGTTTTGGTATAATATCACAGATTTTCAACCGAGATTTTATACAGTTAGCGTAAATAGACTTTCAACAGTTGAACACCAAGTAGCGTAGTTTATGTATCTGTCTCACAAGCTTTCCAGCACAGCAAACTAAGCCATGTGCAAAGGAATAAATTCACTAATGTTGACATGTAAATATATAAACACGGACTGTGAAGCTTAGTCTTGAAATGGAATTTAGCTGTAGAAGAGAGTTTAGGAGCTACAGTGAATGCACAGGGTATCTATGCGGCCTTTATTGTTGAATGGTTCAATAATGGAAAGCAGTAGAGTTATAAATAGGACCCAGGGCTCTAACGGGTTAATTATAGCCATGGTTAATTTCCTATAACTTGAATGACTCAGTTTTTAGTAAGTTTCTATCCACAGAGGGAAAATCATCGAATTATGATGACACCTATTGTGAACATTTTAATGTACTTAGTGATATCCGATCACACATCCAGCAGTAGCAAACATTAAGTGCGTTCCTGCGAGTAACGAGGACGAGTAATGCTCCGTATTTGAGAATCAGTAATTAACGGTATATTGTATAGTGAGTGAATTGTGTATTGTTTTTCAAGTTAACACCATTAACATCAATGCCGCTGGCAGTTGGTTAAAACGAAGCAAATGCAGTTTGCAAACACATACTTGAAATGCATTGCTTATTCGGGACCTCAAACCAGCTGCAATATTCATTTCCAGCCTCCATCGCGATACTCAGTTTAGGATCGTCTGTATCTATTGCCTATATAATGTTGAACTTGAAGTTTTGGGATCGTCTGAATCCGGAAATACGTTCCGCCACTTTTCTCTCTACCTTACACACACTCTAAGAACTCCTCTATTTTACTGACGAGAAGTTAATCTGCAGACTGCTCAAATTAATTGTGAAATCGTTAGTAGAAAGAGAGTTAACCACGTTAACTGGGTAACGCTTACCTGTCCACACAATTGAAACTTAGAAAGATGCGTCGACCGTTTTACTGCACGCACAGATATTCATTTCTGCTGCTGGTGTTCGTGACAGAATCTCATTTCACCGTATTATCCTCATGATTCAAGGTATCTTTTAGCATAATGAATTCTACTAAAAGGTTGCTTCCTACCGTGTAAGCCTCCCGTTGCTGTATGTACATAAGAACCTACGAATTTTTTTGATCTTTTTTCTTTTTTATTACAGGAGGTAGTACCAGAAGGAAAGGAGGAAGGAAGGAAGCCATTTTGGTTGTTGTTTCCTCTGCTAGCGTGGGAGCCCCTTCGCAACTCTGACTAGAGCTGTGTGCACGGCGTGGCGTGTTCCCCGTAATTTACGACATTTAAGCTGCACCGATATTTCAAGATGTCGTGACAGCGTTGCTTCCGTGATGCGGAAAGCTAGATTTCCGGGGTTCTTCGTCGGATCACGCTGTCCCATGCAAACGATAAAAAGCTACGTACCTCAACTCCCTCCACTGCTCTTGGACTAAGATGGATCATCGCAAATTACCAGCAACAGAATTTTTATGGCGACAGTTGACGAAACAAGTTGACCGCTGTACACGGACGATAATCTAAGGCTTATATCTCAAAACACTATACTTGCACCGGAAAATGGGAATTTTAAATTCTAGCATTGATTTAAAACGCATAGAAGCTTTGACCCGTTCGTTGCTGTTCCTACCCCATTTACGGGTGCTACGAGAGCGTGATGAAAAGTAATGCCTCAGAATATATCGTGTGAAATCTGTTAAAGCTTTTAAATAAAACTAGTTTTTAGCATGCTAAGTCTTTATTCTTCATGTCTAGGTATTTACAGCCCTCTGCGGCTAGAGAACTCCGAATTGTAGCGTGGAACACTACGGTTTCTAACGTAACTACGTATGTCGACACCTGCTAAACAGCGTACTATAATCGAGCTTAGAATTCGAAGAGTTCTTTCACACCTGAAGCTCATTCTCCTTCATCATGACAACGTCAGATTACACACGATCGCTGCAACATCTGCAACAATCCTACGCCTTGCGTTCTCTGTCATCCATTTTCCCCCATACGGTCGCGACCTGTCGTCGTTTGTTCACAAAATTTCAAGAATACCTTCGAGGACTTCACTTCGATAGTAATGAAGCATTTTAAACAGAGGTGAGGTTATCGCTCCGTTAACACAGTCAAACATTCTACAGTGACGTTATCAACAAACTCATCTCTCGTTAGGAGTAATGGGTCTGTCGCCAGGATGACTCTGTTGAGATATAAATATGTATACATGAAGAATAAAGATGTAGAATGTTATTAACGATTCTTTTATGTAAAAAAAACTTTAAGCGTTTTACACAAAAAATTCGTAGTTATTACTGTCAACACTCCCTTCTATAAGGGAAGAATGATAGAGTTTACAATTTTATATTTCTTCCAGTTTCTTAATTTATGCCGGACTGTGTGCCACTGAAAACACCAGTAACATAAGAAGTTGTGAACCTCAATTCTTGGACTCTCATGGTAGACTTTCGCGAGAGCATAAGGCCTGCCTCGTGACGTCAGCGAAGTGGTGGTAATCTCGTGCTTGGCAGACGCGAGTTTCGGAGTCTATCAGGGAGTCCGTGTAAAGATTCTCTATTATTATCTAAATGATGGGAGTTTCCTTGGAACAAATCTGTAAGAAATTTCTTCTACAGCTGTCGCCACAGCCTACAGGTGCACTGCAACAATGCTGTTCTTTTCTATAGTAGCAAAGACCAACCAAAAAGGAATGTTCATCGTTAATGACACAGTGGCAATATTTTGATTGAAATCTACCCATTTAGACATACTAGGTCCGTAGCGATAGCTGTAACAGGCTTGTCTGGTTGAGACTGACTCTGATGAATCAAAGCATAAAGACCATCGGCTTATTTGTGTGTTGGTCCACCTTTGGAACGCAATACAGCAGCTGGAAGATGCCATCGTCATGGGGGAAGCCGTAAAGTATGAAGGGATGCGGGTGGTCCGCAATAACGTTTATGTAGTCGACAGCTGTTATAGTGTCTTCAAATACTACCACAGGTCCCGTGGAAGCCCAGGTGAATGCGCCCCGTAGCATAATACTGTCGCCACCACTCTGCGATCGCGGCGTGGTGTATGTTTCTAGGAGCGGTTCGCCTGGATGACGGCGTATCTACAGACGATCACCGACTTGGTGTAAAAAACGAGATTCATCTGAATGGGTGACACGTTTCCATTGATCCACGGTCCAGTCTCTATGATTCCTGGTTCACTTCAATCGTAATTTAGAATGTCACCTGGGTCAACATGGGAACACGTATGTGTCGTCTGCTGTGTAGCCTCTTCTGCAATAATGTGCGCTGAACAATGTGTTCCTGCACTAGCATTCTACTCTGTCGTCACATCTCCCACAGATCACTGCCTATCTAGTTTTGCAGAGTGCGCAAGCCTCCGACCTCCACATTCTGTGATGAGAGTGGACGACCAACATTTTGTCTCCTATTCGTGGAACCACCGTCCTTCAACCACTGTCTATAGCTGCTTACTATTGCACCACCGAACTACCGACTAGCTTCGCGGTTTTCACTGCCAGGCGTCGGGCGATAAAAATAGGCCCCTTACCAAAGTCGCTGATATCAGTGGTCTTCCCCAATTGCGGGCCATATTACCGTTAGAATGATTCAGAAATCGTCTCTGCTCTACTTGTATGCCTTCCGCACTGCGTTACGTCCCTTTAACGCCATCAGGCCGCATTGAATCTCTCTGTGGACAGTGGTCACATCATTCTGGCTCATCAGTATATTTATAAATTTTAAATGCAGATATGCAGTTAGCAAACGATTTTGAAATAAATAGAGAGGTTGTTTATTACATTATTGTTCTTGCAATTTCATATTCTACGCGTTTATGGACCAAGAATGAATTGATTGTGTATATGTACCGATATCAGTCACGATCTACCTCACCTACTTCCAATGATGCTTGCCTCTATTTGATTTATACAAAACTATCGAGGAGATTTGATGGTTGGTTGGTGGTTAATTTATTACGTTTTTCGGTTTTGCTTATAATGGTGATGAAATATTGAACATTTTGGAAGCTACTAACTGTTGTCATATTTTAGCACCTGGAACAGAATAAAATGGAATTCAAGCAACCAATGTAATTGCCCTGTAACTATTTTCGCACCTGTACAGCTTTGATGACATATTCCCTACTGCTGGTGGACTCTTGAAGAAGTGAAAGGAATTGGTCAAAAACCGTTGTCAGCAATAAAATTCCAGTGTCTCTTGTCAAAGACGCTACAACTTATTGCGTTTGGAAGTGCCATTCAGTCAGTAGCGTAGCTTCTTACGTTGTATACAAGAACTAGTTTTATTCTTCCAGAAAACCACGAACTTAAAGCAACTATAGTACTGAATTTTCATTTTACGTTGAAAGATTTTACCGTTTACTGGATCATTAGTCTTCGGAGCTGCACTGAAAAGTGTGACCTAATCATCATCATATCACAATCATCATCTACCATTTTCATTATTAAATGATGTATTCTCTCCATGTACTGAGCTCAGATATATTAGCAATTTCTTCTCTGTGAGAAACGATTTTGTTCAGCCAGTTGACTCCAGCGATCTTCCACAGTTCTTTGGCCAGTCGATTTGGTGGTCTTTCCCGTGGTCTGTTCCTGTCTCTGGGACTCCTCACCAGCACCGTCTTTGTCCACCGGTCGTCATTTCAATTGGCAACATGGCCGGCCTCTTAGCATTTCATAATGACTGTTCTCTCAAGGATGTGCTTGACATCGGTAAATGGCCTCATGTCATCTGTCTCCCTTTTTCTGCCTTTCCTTGTAAATCTAAATATTTTCATGCCTCGCTGTGCAGTTCCATGTTTCTGTGTTGAATATTAATGTAGTGTTCAGGTCTCACAGCCGTAAGTCAAAACCTGGAGGACCGACTAATTAAAAACTTTATTTTTCAGTTTTATTACCATGTTTGACGTGAAGAGCTGTATGTCTTTCAAATCTTATTAACCTAGCTTGAATAAAATTTTAGCAACCTAGCTTGAATCGTTGAAAGATTCCTGATCACATTTACGAGCTGGAAAAAGTATATCTTATATCTCACAATGTCCAGTAGGGTGTTTATGAGTTGTAGGTTTCACACTGCACTCCATTTAGTAGAATAAACATTTGTCTTGGGAAGTTTTGAGTTGAGTCCCACAGCAGGACGTTCCGAGGTGAAATGCGACAACATCGTCTATATTTTTGGCAATTGTAGAATGTGATCTGCAAATCACAGGGGGTGAAGTATCTACATCGACGTACATATTCCGGAAGCCACCGTATTGTGCATAGCGGAGATTAGCTTGGGCCACGACTAGTCATTCCCTTTCCTGTTCCACTCGCAAATACAGCGAGAGAGGAGCGATTGTCTATATGCCTCCATGCGACCACTAACGTCTCTTATCTTATCTTCGAGATCCTTACGCTAATCGTACCTTGGCGGCAGCAGAATATTTCTTATTCAGCTTCAAATGCCGGTTCTCTAAAATTTCTCAGTAGTGTTACTCAAAATGAACGTCGCCTTCATTTCATGGATTCTCATTTGAGTTCACGAAGCATCTCTACGATATTCACGTGTTGACCGGACCTACCGACGAGAAGTCTACATGGGTTGCAGCAGTGTTCTATAAGCGGTCTCCTTTACAGAAGAAACACACTTTTCTAAAATGTTTCCAATAGATTGTAGTCGACTTTCGCCTTCCCTACTACCGCCCTTACGTGCTTGTTCTATATTTAATCGATGTAACTGTGTCAAGCAGTACACAACTAATGCTGTGTTCGAGCATTATGGGATTGTTATCCATATGCAGTTGCGTTAACTTACATTTTTCTACATTCAGAGTGTAACACACAATTAAGTGCAAGGGCTGGGGGTGCGGTGGCAGGCGTAATACAACAGTTCTAAGCATAATATTATTGTAACTAACCATCCAGTAAAATCCACTGATACTCTTAAAACCAAACTTAAAAAAAACACAAAATAATTGATTTAAAACAATATGTCAAAAAACTTTACACTGAATACTTTAACTTAATTTAATGTAGTATCTTGGCCAAGAAAAACTTTGCAACCAGAAATGAATATAACACATGCGCTCATCCTATAAAAACTACTGCTGTTCCTCATTCGTCTCTTTGCTCAATGCAAACAGTTACAAAAGAAAATACAACTATCAGAATTTGTCTCTGGAAGGGACACGAAAATAACCATCTGAATATAGTACATATGAGTAGCATGACAAGTTTTCAGACTCACCCTCTCGCAGACTTCTCTTAGTTAAATATACGCCACAGCTGAGACACATAGAACACGACCGGTATTCATACCCCTGGGCGACGACCGGTCCAATCATCACAGCTCACTATAACTCAAGAAGGTTAATGATCGGTACTATCCACCGAGGGCGTCTTCTGTCCAGAAAACGTCGTGTAGCAGGTTGACGCAGTCCGTGGCTCCGCTCTTCCGTCTCGCTCCCTGGTTGCAACCGTTCTCCATATAGCTGGACGTCCCTCATGACAGTCGGCAGCGGGAGACACCTGAGTGGCGCTGGTCGCTCAGACTGTAGTACCGGCGTGGGAAGGTTTCGCGCGGCAGTCAGAGGCGTCGAACACATGTCGATGATACCAGCGGCACACAGAGAAAGCTGCCATTCAGCACACCATCTAGAAAACTGTCTAACTAATCTCGTATCCTCCTACTGTCACTAAACGGCTAAATCTTCGCGTACACCACAGCATCACCAGCAACCAGCTACAGATGCTGTTCACGTTGTCCGTCAGACCATTTATGTATATAGAGAATAAGTGCGGTCCTATTGCACTCCCCTGGGGAACTACTGACGGTACCCGTGTCTCTGATGTACACTCGCCGTCGAGGACAACGTACTGCGTTCTGTTACTTAAGAAGTTTTAGATCCGCTCACATATCTGAGAAGCTATCCCTCTCTCTATACTGATACCATCAATAAGGTCAGGCCTGTTTGAAATTAGAAGGTCTAAAATACTTCCGTTACATGTGGGCTGTCAAACTAGCTGCTCAAGAGTGTTTTAGAAAAACGTGTTAAAAAATAATTCACTGCCTGTTCGTATCACCTACAGTAAATCTATAGGCGTCCCAGTCTGTACTCTGTTGGTTAAACTCGTCTGCAGCGAATATTTCATGGCATACGTATTTCCACGCTTATGAGGGATAAGCCATTATAGAATAAGACTAAATCTGTTGAGGCGGAGTCGTGTGGACAGTAAAAACATCCGATAATTAACTTGAGTTCACCTAGACGCCGGCCGGAGTGGCCGAGCGGTTCTAGGCGCTTCAGTCTGTAACCGTGAGACCGCAACGGTCGCAGGTTCGAATCCTGCCTCGGGCATGGATGTGTGATGCCCTTAGGTTAGTTACGTTTAAGTAGTTCTAAGTTCTTGGGGACTGATGACCTCAGATGTTAAGCCCCATAGTGCTCGGAGCAACCTGAACCATTTTTTTTTCACCTAGACGTGTTAGACGCTTCTAGATAACCTCACAGTCACACTCGAATGTGACCTCTAGAGACACTACAGTTCTGTCGACTGCAACGGACACTCCCCCTCCTGTGGCGCCTAATCTCTTTTCGATATACGTTCATGCCTCGCTAAATATTCCAGAGCTTACAAAATTGTTCAAATGGCTCTAAGCACTATGGGACTTAACATCTGAGGTCATCAGTCCCATTGGCTTAGAACTACTTTAACCTAACTAATCTAAGGACATCACACAAATCCATACCCGAGGCACGATTCGAACCTGCGAAAGTAGCAGTCGTGCGGTTCCGGACCCAGAGCTTACATTTCGGGTTTCAGTCAGCACTCAGTTACGAGAATAATTTGAGCGTGACAACTTTCCAGGAGGCCAGTAAATTCAGGAACTTTGTTAGCATTAGACAATTCACTGTTAAAATTATGACAGTCGAAGTGTGTTTGCTTTGTAGACGGTCTGATTGCGCTCTCTGAATACTGACTGACGAGTATTCATCATGAGGCCTCAGACTATCACCTGCTCCAGAAAACACCCATGTGCACTCCACATTTACTCTGCTACCCGAGTAGCTGCTTCCTTTTTGTAATGTACCATTGACCTATCAAGGCGAGTCCTATAATTCTCCATTCCATAACACAGCTGGAAAAATCTGCAGAAAAGACCGTCGCAGAATCGACGGATACTTCGATTGAGACCCCCCACTAGACCCCAAGTCAAAGAACACTCAGCAATTTTGGAAATTATGATGTAAATTGAGAGCTCTGCTTTCATCCCATGCACAAGGCCAGCAGTCTTCACCACTACCGCTAGATACGTGCATGAACTGAGGATGGCCTCAGAACTCAAGCGACAGACATCACTGGTGCCAATGTGAGCCACAATCTACGGACGACTGCACCCTGCATGCGCGATAGCTGCAAGCAGGGCCTCCTCCACATCTTGAATGAGGCAGACATAGTGAGCCCACACTGAATTTCTTTCCGTACTTGGACGCTATTTCCCTAGGGTCCTCAATAAAGTGCCTAATATTGGAGCTACCAGTTACTAACAAACCCTTCCCCTCGTGTGCCTTATCAGACCCTGCTTGCAAAAGTGGCCATATGACATCTAGTTCACCATAAATAAGGTCTAATACCGTAGGTACGGTTGAGGAGGCAAAGGAATAATACAACAGTTGTACACATGTCACGATTTTTGTTTGTGGTCATCGAGATACAATAATATCCAACAAACAATGTTGCATGCATAAACATTATGTACCTATCTGATATGTTTGTTTACCTATTAGCCGACGGACGTCGCATTTGGTGCACCTGTGTTGTTCCCTGTCGTGATGTGATTTATTCAGCGAACGGCAAACATTGCTACGATACCTAACATGTGTTTCCTGCATGTCAGTTCATTCGTGACACTGAAGTGTGAACACCGCTAGTATGGCTCCACGAGTGGAGATATCCATAGGAAAACGTGCCGCAATTGCAGCACTTAGCCAAGCAAATTTATCTATTTGCCAAATTGCGAAACAGTGTAGGGTGTCCGTAGGTGGAGTGCAATACACCATTCACCGCCAGAAGACAACAGGTAGCAATAAGGACATCCCACGAACCGAAAGAGGTGGCGCAGCGGTTAGCACACTGCACTCGCATTCGGGAGGACGACGGTTCAATCCTGCGTCACACCATCCTGATTTAGGTTTTCCGTGATTTCCCTTAATCACTTCAGGCAAATGCCGACTTCCTTCCCTAATCCAATGAGACCGATGGCCTCGCTGTTTGGTATCTTCCACCAACACCCCCCCCCCCCCCCTTTTCCTCTCCGATTCTGCGCGCAAATACCACGACCAGGACGACCTAGTAAAATAACTAAAGTAATGATGAATATATCAGGATTACCAGTAAGAGAACTATATTAAAACAGCGCCCCGAATCCGTGCCGAAGTGGTAGAAATGAACACGGCAACAATATGTGTCGCAACAGTAAAAGAAACCGTGGTGACTATGTGTCAGTAAATCGTTTTGTTGGAGGTACTTCATAATGTTCGAATAAAGTATATGTTCGAATACAGTATATGTTCCAAAACCCTACTGCAAATCGACGTTAGTGATACAGGCCTGTAATTCAGCGGATTACTCCTACTTCCCTTTTTGGATATTGGTGTGACTTGAGCAATTTTCCGGTCTTTAGGTACGGATCTTTCTGTGAGCGAGTGGTTGTATATAATTGCTAAATATGGAGCTATTTTATCAGTTTACTCTGAGAGAAACCTGACTGATGTACAATCTGTACCGGAGGCCTTGCCTTTATTAAGTGATTTTAGCTGTTTCGTTACTCCGAGGATATCTACTTCTATGTTTCTCTTCTTGGCAGTTGTTCTTGATTGGAATTCAGGAATATTTACTTCGTCTTCTTTGGTGAAGGAGTTTTGGAAAACCGTGTTTAATAACTCTGCTTTAGTGGCACTGTCATCAGTGACTTCACCGTTGTTATCACGCAGTGAAGGTATTGATTGCGTCTTGCCACTGGTGTGCTTTATGTATGACCAGAATCTCTTCGGGTTTTTTGCCAGATTTCGATATCATTTCGTTGTGGAAATTACTAGAAGCATCTCGCATTGAAGTACGCGCCATATTTCGAACTTCTGTACAACTTTGCCAATCTTGGGGATTTTGCGTTCTTTTAAATTTGGCGTGCTTTGTTCGTTGCTTCTGCAACAACGATCTGATCCGTTTTGTGTACCATGGGGGATCAGTACCATCACTCATTAATTAATGTGGTATATATCTCTCAATTGCTATCGATACTATCTCTTTGAAAACATTCCATAACTTTTCTACACTTACATGATCAGATCGGAAGTAGTGAAGACTGTCTCTTAAAAAGGCGTTAAGAGCATTTTTATCAGCGATCCAATTAATAGTTTAGTCCGATTGTCTGGTATAACATATAACATCTACCCATACTATTTCACACGAACTATCTACTTCAATTTCGCTACAAGACAAACTACCTCTGACAGCAATAAAAACTCCACCACCAAATGTATTTAATCCATCCTTTCCGAACTCCGTTAGATCGGTTGAAAAAATCAAGGCTGAACTTTTTTCCGGCTTTAGCCAGCTCTCTGTACCTACAACTATTTGAGCTTCAGTGCTTTCTATTAGGGCTTGGAGCCCTGGTTCTTTCCCAACACAGCTACGACAGTTTACAGCAAAAATACCAATCGTTTCTACAACTACCTTATTGTATTTTACCTGCCCACTTCTAGACGGACGTCCCTTCTGTGGTTCCCTGAGACCCTATAACCTAAAAAACCGCCCAGTCCCTTCCACACAGCCCTCGCTACCCGTGTAGCCGACTCCTGTGAGTAGTGGACTTCTGACCTATTAAGCGGAACCCGGAAACCCACCACCCGATAGAGCAAGTCAAGGAATCTCCTGCCTACACGGTCACAGAACCGCCTGAGCCTCTGATTCAGACCCTCCACTCGGCCCTGAAATAGAGTACCACATTCGATTCTATCGATGATGCTGCGGATGGTCAGCTCCGCCTTAATCTCGGAAGCAAGCCTGGCAGTCTTTACCATTTCCGCTAGCCGCCCGAAACCAGACATAATATGCCCTGATCCAAAGCGACACACGTCATTGGTACCGACATGAGCCACCACCTGCAGTTGGCTGCACCTTGTGAGCGAAGGGTCACCAACCCATCTCGCATCTGTACACAACAGTCACAGTTCCTACCCTTTACGGCAGTCGCTCCTGTTCGAAGCTCGTAAAAATATGTACAAGCGAACGGTGTACTCGCCTTATTAGTAGCAGGAACTAGCGGTGCTACTCTCGCTGAGGGTCTAATCGACCCGTGATTATGGCCTCACGACGGGAATTAACAGAGTCTTGATGGAATCAATTATTCCGAGATCCACCGTGTAAAGAGTGTGCCGAAAATACCAAATTCAGGCATTACCTCTCACGACAGACAATGCAGTAGACGACAGCCTTCACTTAACCGCGGAGAGCAGCTGCATTTGTGTACAGTTGTCAGTGGAAAAAGACAAGCAACACTGCGTGAAATAATCGAAGAAATCAATGTGAGACGTATCACGAACGTATCTGTTAGGACAGTGACAAGAAATTTGGTGTTAATAGGCTATAACAGCAGACGACCGACACGAGTGCCTTTTTAACAACACGACATCGGCTACAGAGCCTCTCTTGACCTCGTGACCATATCGGTTGGTCCCTAGACGACCGGAGAATCGCAGCATAGTCAGATGAGTTCCAATTTCAGTTGATAAGAACTGATGGTAGGGTTCGAGTGGGGCACAGACCCCACAAAGCGATGGACCCTGGTTGTCAACAAGTCACTGTACAAGCTGCTGGTGCCTCCATAATGCTGTCGGCTGTATTTATAAGGAATGGACTGGGTGCTCTGGTCCAGCTGAACCAATCATTGAATGAAAGTGGCTATGTTCGGCTACTCGGAGACCATCTGCAGCCATTCATAGAAACCTTGTTTCAAAATAACTATGGAATTTTTATGGATGACAATGCGCCATGCCACGGGACAACAATTGTTCGTGACTGGTTTGAAGAACATTCTGAACAATGCGGGCGAATTATTTGGCCACACAGATCTCCCGACATGAATTCAATCGTACATTCATGGGACATGATCGAAAGGGCGTGCACCACATGCTGCACAGGCAACATTTCCGCAATTATGGACGGCTACACAGGCAGCTTGGCTCCGTATTTCTGCAGGGTACTTCCAATGACTTTCTGAGTCCATGCCACGTCGGTAAATTGCAGTACGCAGGGCCAAAGGATGTGCGACACAATATGAGTAGGTATCTCATGACTTTTGTCATGTAAGTGTATATACGAGTAAATGATCAATTAGAATACGTCGGAGGCTATTTAAGACTGTTCACAGATGATGCGGTTGTATATAGGAAAGTATTAACGTCAGAAGGCAATATCAGTTTCCTGAATAACCTACAGGGGTTTGATGAATGGTGCAGGCTCTTTCAGTTGACCTTGAACATAATAAATGTAACATATTGCGCATTCATAGGTAATGTAATACAATAATGTACGATTACACTATTGATGACAAATAGCTGGAAACAGTATGTACCGTAAGATACCTCGGAGAGCGAATAAGTGGAATAACCACACAGAAAAAGTAGGAGGAAAAATCAGACTGAGATTCATGCTAAGAAGCTCAAGGAAATGTAATTCATCCATGTAAGAAGTGGCTTAGAAGGCGCTTGTTCCACCGATCCTTGAGTGTTGTTTATCTGTCTGGGACCCTCAGAAGATAAAACTGACAGAAGAGAGATGGAGAGAGAAAGAGATAGAGAGAGAGATAGAGAGAGAGAAAGAGAGAGAGAGAGAGAGAGAGAGAGAGAGAGAGAGAGGAGAGAGAAGATCCAACGAAGAGGGGCACGATTCGTCACAGGTTCGTTTAATCGGGGCGAGAGCATTACGGAGATGCCCAACAAACTCGAGTGGTAGACGCTACAGGAGAGGGGTTACCCATCACGAAGAGGTGGTGTACTATTTAAGTTTCGAAAGAGTACTTCCCGGGAAGAGTCGGACAACATATTACTTCCTCTCACAAACAATTCGTTAAATGACCACGTCGAGAAAATTCAAGAAATTAGAACTAATACAGAAGTTTACCGGCAATCATTCTTCACACGCGCCATTCGCGAGTTGAGCAGGGAAGGAGGCATCAGTTAATGGTATCAGAAGTATCCTCCGCCGCACACCGTCAGGTGGTTTGCGAAGTACTAATGCAGACGCAGAGGTCACCTCCGATTCTAATTCAACGAGTGGGGTGTCTATTTGAAGGGAGACTGAAAATTTTTCTTGAGCTCTTCAGCAACTATATCATGTGAGCCGGAGGACGATGAGCGGTGGAGGGAGGGGGGAGGGGGGCAGGTGGGATTGGTGAAAGGAACTGATTATTATGAGGGGCTTTCGATAAGTAATGCAACACATTGTGTTTCTGAAGGCAGGTTGATTTTATTCAGGATTCCAATATACCATTTTATTCCCTGCTCTTTTAGCAGTAAAATCTTTCTTTTTTTTCAACAAATCTCCGTCCAGAGCCGGCTGCAGTGGCCGACTGGTTCTAGGTGCTTCAGTTTGGAACCGCGCTGCTGCTATGGTCGCAGGTTCGAATCCTGCCTCGGGCATGGATATGTGTGTTGTCCTGAGGTTAGTTAGGTTTAAATAGTTCTAAGTCTAGGGGACTGATGACCTCAGATATTAAGTCTCATAGAGCTTAGAGCCATTTGAACCATCTCCGTCCAGTCGACGGCCTTAAGCTGCCTTACTGGGAGGGCCTATATGCCCGTGGGGTACCCCTGTACTGATCGACGTTGGAGCGCACGTCTTGCTGCGTCAGTAACCTCCACATCATCCACGTACTACTACCCACGGAATGCAATTCCGCATATATGGTCACTCGTTGGTCTTTATGGTCTTCTGTTAGGCGGCGAGAAAACCAGCGGGCACACACATTTGTATACTAAGATGGTATCTGTTCTTTCGGAAATGTCCGAAAGAACAGATACCATCTTAGTATATATATATAGTTAAGGCTCACCGGCCACTTGACCATCTTCTTCTTCTGTGCGAATGCACAAACAGTGCCCGAACTCTCACGGGAATCGGCTACGCGCCACGAGTAATGAGTACAATGGGCGGGGGCACTACGAATGTAGTGCGGAACAATACGTTGAGAATGTGGGTTTCGCGGGAGGCGTGCCAGAGATAAATCCCTGCAGTCCCACTATCCTCTGTGTCCTCGGTGGCTCAGATGGATAGAGCGTCTGCCACGTAAGCAGGAGATCCCGAGTTCTAGACTATGTACAGCGCCACCACCTGCCCAAATTTCATGGAACTATAGGGGCTAAAGTGGGAATATTGAACGATGTCCCATTACAAATTATGCATCTATTCAACTGAAACTGGCCGGAGAATGTATTTTGCACTACTCGTAATTTATTCCGGTTGCCGAATATAGCATCTACCCCTACTAACGAGTAGAAACTATCTACTTCGATTTTACTCCAAGGTAAACTGCTTTTGTACACCAACAAACGCGCCACCATAAACTAAATTTAATCTATCCTTTCTGTACACCATTAGGTTCGTGGTAAAAACTTCCGCTGAATCTTTCTACAGCTTCAGCCAGCTTTCGGTTCCTATAATGATTTCTTCTTCAGTGCTTGCTATGAGCGCTTAGGGCTCTGATTCTTTCCCAACATAGTTACGACAATTTACAATTACATGGTGGCTAGAAGTCGTCTGAAAAGCTTATAAGGGTATTGCAGGGTAGGTTCAAGCAACCCGCGAGAGACGGTGTTGCCTAACGTGTTCTCCGTTTGGCTTCCTAAAACCGCACAAGAGTGCTATATGAAAATTGGACATGTGATGGTAGTAAGGATCAAAACCGACCCACAGGCTGAGCAGTCTCGTGCGCTATCGTCTACGTCAGTGGTTCTCAAACTTTACGATAAGGCGGCCCCCTCTTTGTTCGGAAAGTGATCTGCGGACCCCTTTGCAATGTTGCGAACGGTGTACTCGCCTTATTAGTAGCAGGAACTAGCGGTGCTACTCTCGCTGAGGGTCTAATCGACCCGTGATTATGGCCTCACGACCGGAATTAACAGAGTCTTGATGGAATCAATTATTCCGAGATCCACTGTGTAAAGAGTGTGCCGAAAATACCAAATTCAGGCATTACCTCTCACGACAGACAATGCACTAGACGACAGCCTTCACTTAACCGAGGAGAGCAGCTGCATTTGTGTACAGTTGTCAGTGGTAAAAGACAAGCAACACTGCGTGAAATAATCGCAGAAATCAATGTGAGACGTACGACGAACGTATCTGTTAGGACAGTGACAAGAAATTTGGTGTTAATAGGCTATAACAGCAGACGACCGACACGAGTGCCTTTTTAACAACACGACATCGGCTACAGAGCCTCTCTTGACCTCGTGACCATATCGGTTGGGCCCTAGACGACCGGAGAATCGCAGCATAGTCAGATGAGTTCCAATTTCAGTTGATAAGAGCTGATGTTAGGGTTCGAGTGGGGCACAGACCCCACAAAGCGATGGACCCTGGTTGTCAACAAGTCACTGTACAAGCTGCTGGTGCCTCCATAATGCTGTGAAATTTCACATGGTATTAAAAAATGTACTAGTTAGCGTTACCATCTACAAGAAAAACATGAAGAAAAGTAATGCAGTAAGTAAGTTAATCTAAAGATGCATGATTGTTGCCTAGTGAACGAAATTTTAACTGAAAATACAATAACTTACAGTAATACAGTAACAGTACCGTAATACAGAAAATACAGTAATATAATACAGTACAGTGCGTACAGTAACTGGAAATCAATGTCTTTTCTTTTAAGAAAATCCACTTCACAGGCAACATTCTCAAATGTGGAATCACTAATGTGAGGAATGAAATTCTTTGCATTTTTACGCAATTCCACTGATATCTGGAATAAGCTTCGGCACATGCCGTCTTAGGCTAGACTCCACTTGAAATCGATTTTGCTTTAAGGTTTTAATAATGTCAAGAGCAGAAAAGGTCAACTCACACAAGTAAGTGGTAGGGAAAGGCACCAAATGTTGCAATGCCTTTTTAGACAACTCTTCATACACACGCAACAAGAAACCAACAAGTTCGTTTTCTTTGAAAAAGTTTTCCCATGAAATATCGAAGGTAGTTCCAGTAGCTGTTATTTTTCTGTGTCAGAGATATTCGTGCCTTGTGTATCATGGCTTTGTACATTAGTGAAAGGATTCTCAGTCCAACATTTATCAATTTATGGTACAGGGAAATATTCTCGAAAACTAGCAGCTAATGCTCCAATGTCCTAAAAGTGTTTTTTGCACTTCTGGAGAGAGTTTTTCAACTGAAAAATCAGTGAAGTCCTTAAGTACAGGAAATGATGAATAGTTGTTGTTCTGAACATGTACTGTCCACAGCTGCAGCTTCTTAATTTTAGCTTCAACTTTACTCTCAACCTTTTGTAATTGAAAAAATATTACATGTATAACAGCCTGAGTACCATTTGATTACAATAAATTTCAAGTTTTAGGCGTCGCGGACCCCCTGACTTTGAGAAACATTGGTCTACGCTATGTGAACAACTGGCACTTCTCATATGTGGCAGACCGCTTGAATTTGCGTGCGCAACGGCGTCATTGGCTAACTTCAATGCTAAGTACCTCATCAATGGCGTAACCTGTCGAATTTCATTCTTAACAATTATTTCTCAGTGCAACCTACCCTGCAACATCCTTACAAGCTTTTCAGTCTGTTTCTGACCACCCTCAATAATACAAATTTTCCCAGATATACCCTCTTCGCAACATCCTTACAAGCTTTTCAGTCTGTTTCTGACCACTATGTATAACACAAATTTTTCCTAGATATACCCTCTTCCTTGTGTATGACCTGCACCCTTTGTGACTGAGGCCCCGTTTTCACACGTCTGCAATATGTAACTTAAAAAACCGCATAGTCCACAAATCGTCCGCTACCCGTGTATCCGCCTCCCTTTGTGTAATACATCGCTGTTTTATTAAGCAGATACCGACATCCCTCCTCCCTGCGGTGCAAGTCAAGGAATTTGCAGCCTGCACAGTCGCATAACAGTCTGAGCATCTGTTTCAGACCCTCCACTCAACTCTGTACATATGGTGTAAATTCGCTCCTTTTAATGATACTACAGATGGTTAGGTCTGTCTTCATGCTGCATGTAAGACTGGATGTCTTTACCACTTCAGAGAGCCGCTAGAAACCAGATAAAATCACTTTTTATTCAAAATGACACACGTCTTTAGTCCAGCATAAGCTACCACCACTTGCGGTTGGCTGCAGCCTATGTTGTTTGTGGCATCCTCGAAGGACCCATTCCACACCTGGGATGACTACCCCCATTATGAACACAGAGTGCATACTGGACTTCCTCCCCTCCTTAGCGACCATATGCGTAAGGGATTCCATGAGCCACCTAACAATGAAGTTCCGAACTATCCATGATTCCACTCCCTGTGTATGCCGAGGCCACGGGCCCTATAGGCAGACAGTATTCTCATACGCAGGGCAAACGACTGCATCTGACTGAGGATCCGTTCATCCGCAAATAACGCCTGTAACCTGTTTCTCAAATAAATATGGAATACTTTCGATCAGTCCCCCAGAAGTTCTTTCACTGCCTGCCACACCTTTCAAGAACCTGCCATTCGTCTACTGGCGAGGGGTCAACTTCACTGCGTGCAGTAAATGGGCAAACCACTGAACTGATCAGGGTACACGTGAACATACTTGAGATTCCTTAGATCCCAAAGTCCTCTCCACCCCCCTCCCGCCTCACCCATTCGAGTTGATGCCCATTGTTAACAGCCTCAAGCTGCGTGACTGAAACCACTTGGAGCTCTGTGCGAAGGGTCACCCGCTCAGCTCGCATCCAAACATAGAATTATCAGTCCCTGTACAAATCAAAGACGGTGCACATGTATGCTGCACAGACGTATGAGAAATTTAAGAATTAAATTACAAAATCACACAGAAAAAACTAAGTAAGCAACTCGCACCCAGTTAGAAGCTCATAATACAAGAAGGAAACGAACGATCTACTCTCGTACTGCTATAGCAACTGCTGTTTCCAGTCTAATTAGTGTGCAAGCCCAGAAATTTTGAATCAGATTTACATATTTCCTCTCCTGTATTCTGTATTGATATTGATCATCTTCTGACTAGTGCAGAATGGAATGAACTGTGCTTTTCTAAGTTAAGTAATAAATTGCAAGGACTAGTAACTGCACACTAAACGGAAGAAGATTCACAGTAAGAGCTACGTGGGCTATCTAACGCGTCATCTCACTTCTTATGAGTTCATTATGATGTAAACCACTTACTCACTGTGGCCATAAACTAAGTTTTTGGGCAATAATGTTGATTTGTACATTCATATGCCTTACGCAGATCACAAACTACATTGATATGGGAAAACTATCATTCAGATGTTTTAATGCAAAGTCAGCTAAATAGAAGATGGCATGCTCCGTGGAGAAATACTTCTGAAATCCAAATCGTGACGAACTCCGAATTTTGTATTCGCAAATATGCTCAGCCAGTCTTAAATAAATCACCTTTTGTAGAACTTTGAAGAAGGAAATTAATAACTAAATGAGTTCATAGTTATTAACATATGACCGACAACCTTTCTTAACGAGGGCTCTGAAAACGGCATGCTTTAGTCTGTGTGGAAATATATTTTTGTGAAAATTGGTGTGTAATATACATGGCTGAGTACAACAGAAATTGTTTTAACGTTTTTCTGGAAATGTTATCAATCCCACAAGAATTTTGACTATTAAGACAATTTATTATTTCATTAATTTCTTGGAAGAAGTGGGAGTGATGTAGAAAAGACCGAATGCTTGTAAAACTGAATGTTACATGTGATGCAATGTCATCTTTCTTTTGGGTTTTTCAGTTACTTTTACAAGGTACAACCATTACTAAATGTGTGGTGTAATGGAAAATTTGGTCATTACTGTAACTATTAAATAATATTATTTGTTGATAGACATTCCATTTCCATTCTAACGTCGCTCCCTGTTGTTTTGATTTTATTTTCAGAATATGTAATTTGTGACGTAGCATGCAAGTTTCTGATCGTTAATAACTCTTCACAACATAAAACAACACTTTTTAGAATATGAAGGTTGTTGCACATCTGTGGTTGCACTGGCCAATTGTACATTTTTCTTTATTTGCTAACGATACTACAATTTTGGTAAACATTTTTGGAATACAGTGATCAATAGATTATTACATTTTAACTAAAGTTCAGTCTTGATCACAACACTTATGTCTCAAGAACATAAGGGACCGGTTTCGGTTATACAGGGTTATTACAAATGATTGAAGCGATATCACAGCTCTACAATAACTTTATTATTTGAGATATTTTCACAATGCTTTGCACATACATACAAAAACTCAAAAAGTTTTTTTAGTCATTCACAAATGTTCGATATGTGCCCCTTTAGTGATTCGGCAGACATCAAGCCGATAATCAAGTTCCTCCCAGACTCGGCGCAGCATGTCCCCATCAATGAGTTCGAAAGCATCGTTGATGCGAGCTCGCAGTTCTGGCACGTTTCTTGGTAGAGGAGGATTAAACACTGAATCTTTCACATAGCCCCACAGAAAGAAATCGCATGGGGTTAAGTCGGGAGAGCGTGGAGGCCATGACATGAATTACTGATCATGATCTCCACCACGACCTATCTATCGGTTTTCCAGTCTCCTGTTTAAGAAATGCCGAACATCATGATGGAAGTGCGGTGGAGCACCATCCTGTTGAAAGATCAAGTCGGCGCTGTCGGTCTTCAGTTGTGGCATGAGCCAATTTTCCAGCATGTTCAGATACACGTGTCCTGTAACGTTTTTTTCGCAGAAGAAAAAGGGGCTGTAAACTTTAAACCGTGAGATTGCACAAAACACGTTAACTTTTGGTGAATTGCGAATTTGCTGCATGAATGTGTGAGGATTCTCTACTGCCCAGATTCGCACATTGTGTCTGTTCACTTCACCATTAAGAAAAAATGTTGCTTCATCACTGAAAACAAGTTTCACACTGAACGCATCCTCTTCCATGAGCTGTTGCAACCGCGCCGAAAATTGAAAGCGTTTGACTTTGTCATCGGGTGTCAGGGCTTGTAGCAATTGTAAACGGTAAGGCTTCTGCTTTAGCCTTTTCCGTAAGATTTTCCAAACCGTCGGCTGTGGTACGTTTAGCTCCCTGCTTGCTTTACTCGTCGACTTCCGCGGGCTACGCGTGAAACTTGCCCGAACGCGTTCAACCATTTCTTCGCTCACTGCAGGCCGACCCGTTGGTTTCCCCTTACAGAGGCATCCAGAAGCCTTAAACTGCGCATACCGTCGCCGAACGGAGTTAACAGTTGGTGGATCTTTGTTGAACTTCGTCCTGAAGTGTCGTTGCACTGTTATGACTAACTGATGTGAGTGCATTTCAAGCACGACCTACGCTTTCTCGGCTCCCGTCGCCATTTTGTCTCACTGCGCTCTCGAGCGCTCTGGCGGCAGAAACCTGAAGTGCGGCTTCAGCCGAACAAAACTTTTGAGTTTTTCTACGTATCTGTGGTGTGTCGTGACCATATGTCAATGAATGGAGCTACAGTGAATTTATGAAATCGCTTCAGTCATTTGTAATAGCCCTGTATTTATACAACCATCTTCACACCTGTAAATTAATTTTAGAAAATACCAGAAACCAATCTTAAAATAACATGAAAAGTATCTAATGACGACTAATTTTAACAACATAAAATAAAATTTATTAACTACTTCACAACTGCCAGTCAGCGTTCATAATATGACGCTATCGTCAAAGTATAAATATACGAAATACACTAATAACATAAAACTGATTCATTTAAAATGTCTGATTAACAGATAGTATGTGTAGAATTTATTTGTATTTTAGATAAAAACGGTAAGCTACGATGTGTAATATCTGTGCCCTCTATGGGCAACATTAACACTATTAGAGCGTCAGTTAAATCAAAGATGTAAAAGTCCTTGGAATTGTGGTATATATCGATTATACCGAGTCGCCTACACCACAATTGCATCTTTGATGGATGTTGCAGAATCGTCTTACTTTAACTGTAGTTTGCATAGCAACATTCTTTATAACAGTAGGGTACCAGCCAGGAGTATGTTCTGCATTATGTTTGTCTGAATAACTGATGATACCGCTGATTAAATATTTAGAACTCATCGATCTAATAGTTTTTATAATAATCAATTTAAATTTAATAAATTTTTTATGTTATATAGCGTATTTTTGTACATAGCTTTTGCCATGGATATAAGTAATCTTATATTTTAAAACAAAAGAGTAGGTGCATCTTCATTATAAAATTTCGTCAAAAAGGTCGTAAAAATATTTTTCGTGAAAATCTAATTGTACATTGAGCATCATTGATGATTTGGTTTTCAAATGAGCATATATCTCGATTTCTTCTAAGATGTTCATAAGTAACCTTTATTTGCATAATGAAGAACTTGTAGATTCTGCTCTACCGTCCTCTCAGCATGATTATTGAATGTTATGTGATGGCCGAATACAGATTTTGTTCGTGAGGTACCCGGCGTATCTTCTTTGTACCTTACTGCAAAATTTCGACCTGTTTGGCCGATATATATTTTCTCACAGTCTCTACATTGGATCTTATACACTCCTGATCTGGTAAATTTTTCATTATCTTTACTTATGGTATGTCTTAATTTTTATTGTAAATTATTTGTCAGTTGTGAATGCTATTGTTATTCCAGAAATTTTGAATAAATTAGTAATTCTATCTGATATGTTTCCCATATATGTCATCTTCATATATTTTGGATTACCTATTAGTGGAGTACTTTGTGATTGTTGCACTTTATTAAAAATGATATCTACTTGTCGTGTACCGAAAGAGTTGGTTTTCGCTATTTGTTTTAGGATGGTTATTTCCTTTATGATGTCATTAGCTTCCAGCAGTAATTTTAGTATTCGGTGTATCATAGACTTAAAAAAATTGTTTTTTTATATTTGTCAGGATGACATGATGTGGCATTAACAATAACATCAGTGGTTGAAGGTTTTCTGTATATGCTGAAGAAATGTTTCCCGTTGTTATTAGTTGTTGTGAGATCTAGATTTTCGATTTTCATGCTCAACCGTAAATTGTAAATTGCATAGAGTTCAATTTTACAGAAAGCTTCTCAATTTCATCTCTTGAACCACTATAAAGCACTAATGTATATTCTACATATCGCTTGTAATATATGATTTAGTTTGCGATATCAGGGTTATTTTTCAGGAATTGCATCTCAATGTGCTTCACGAAAATGTCTGCAACTGTCCCAGCCAAACAATTGCCGATTGCTAAGCCATCTTTCTGACAATAGATTTTAGTATTAAAGGAGAAATAATTGTAACCTAAAGTGCATTCAAGCAGTTCTATAAATTCGATTATTTCATCATTAGTCATACTTTTGTATTGTACTAAGTTATCCCTAATTATGTTAATATTACAAGCGATATGTAGATGATACATTAGTGCTTTATAATAGTTCAAAAGATGAAATTGAGAAGCTTGCTGTAAACTTGAACTCTATGCATCCAAAGTTACAATTTACGGTTGAGCATGAAAATCGAAAATCTATTAACTATCTAGATCTCACTATAACTAATAACAACGGGAAACATTCCTTCAGCATATACAGAAAACCTACAACCACTAATGTTATTGTTAATGCCACATCATGTCATCCTGACAAATATAAAAAACCATTTTTTAAGTCTATGATACACCGAATACTAAAATTACCGCTGGAAGCTAATGAGATCAAAAAGGAAATGACCATCCTAAAACAGTCTGGCCCCGGCAGCTGAGTGGTCAGCGTGACGGAATGTCAGTCCTAAGGTCCCGGGTTCGATTCATGGCTGGGTCGGAGATTTTCTCCGCTCAGTGACTGGGTGTTGTGTTGTCCTAATCATCATCATTTCATCCCCATCGACGCGCGGATCGCCGAAGTGGCGTCAAATCGAAAGACCTGCACCAGGCGAACGGTCTACCCGACGGGGGGCCTTAGCCACACGACATTTCATTTCATCCTAAAACAAATAGCGAAAACCAACTCTTTCGGTACACGACAAGTAGATATCATTTTTAATAATGTGCAACAATCACAAAGTACTCCACTAATAGATAATCCAAGATATATGAAGATGACATATATGGGAAACATATCAGATAGAATTACTAATTTATTCAAAGATTCGGGAATAACAATAGCATTCACAACTGACAATACTTCACAACAAACATTAAGACATACCATAAGTAAAGATAATGGAAAATTTACCAGATCAGGAGTGTATAAGATCCAATGTAGAGACTGTGAGAAAATATATATCGGCCAAACAGGTCGAAATTTTGCAGTAGGGTACAAAGAACATACGCCGGGTACCTCACAAACAAAATCTGTATTCGGCCATCACATAACATTCAGTAATCATGCTGAGAGGACAGTAGAGCAGAATCTACAAGGTCATCATTATGCAAATAAAGGTTACTTATGAATATCTTAGAAGAAATCTAGATATACGCTCACTTGAAAACCAAATCATCAATGCTGCTAAATGAACAATTAGATTTTCGCGAAAAATATTTTTACGACCTTTTTGACGAAATTTTATAATGAACATGCACCTATTCTTTTGTTTTAAAATATAAGATTACTTATACCCATGGCAAAAGGTATGTATGAAAAATACGCTACATAACATTAAAAAAATTTATTAAATTTAAATTGATTATTATAAAAACTATTAGATCGATGAGTTCTAAATATTTAATCAGCGGTCTCATCAGTTATTCAGACAAACATAATGCAGGACATACTCCTGGCAGCTACCATACTGTTATAAAGAATGTTGCTATGCAAACTACAGTTAAAGTAAGACGATTCTGCAACATCCATCAAAGATGCATTTGTGATGTAGGCGACTCGGTATAATCGATATATACCACAATTGCAAGGACTTTTACATCTTTGATTTATCTGACGCTGTAATAGTACTAATGTTGCCCATAGAGGGCACAGCTATTACACATCGTAGTTTACCGTTTATATCTAAAATACAAATAAGTTCTACACATACTAATTATCTGTTAATCAGACATTTTAAATGAATCAATTTTATGTTATTAGAGTATTTCGTATATTTATACTTTGACGATAGCGTCATATTATGAACGCTGATTGGCAGTTGTGAAAAGTAGTGTGAGAGGAAGTAGGCAGAGCCTCTGCATATTTAAGCTGATGCTCAGCACTCATCATCAGTTGACTTCGTAGCAGCTGAGGAGAGCTCCGCCTATCATCCTCCAAGGAAGCCATGGGTATAATAAGCTTTATTTTATCTTGTTAAAATTTGTCGTCATTAGACACTTTTCATATTACTTTAAGATTGGTTTCTAGTATTTTCTAAAATTAATTGACAGGTCTGAAGACGATTATATAAATACAACCGAAACCTGTCACCTATGTTATTGAGACATAAGTGTTGTGATCATGACTGACCTTTATTTAAAATGTGCTAACGATACTTCAACGCTATTTCTTTATCCAAAGTTTTTTTATACACGGCTGGTGCCACATTTTCGTTAGGAAGCAGATTGCAAAGGCTCATAGAAATATACCTATTGAAATGCTTTCAATATAGATTTTAACTCTTTTGCCCACTATACCTTATTCCGGACAATGCTTCGAACGTTGCTTCTGATTATGATAGTTGAGAGTGTATCAGCTATTGTAATGGTTTTCCCCACTTGAATTAGATTGATTGTGATGAGTTCCTCCAATAACTGATTTAAAACTAGATGAACACTAATATTGTTGATTATATCCTCACATCCAAAAATGTTGTCCGTTAATATACTGCGTCTAGCAGTTTCTACTGGAAAAGCTCACATTTGAAATTGAGATTATATTGAAGCGTGAAGCTGAGTTTTTTCCTTTCCTAAACTGTGCCAAAACTTTATGTTGATATAACGTAACATCATTATTTGAACCCTTTTGTCACGCAGGTGACACAATAGTTTTCCAAATTTTTTTAACAACTTTTGAAAATTTCTCAGTTCGGAAATGTAAAGTAAAATAATTATAATCATTTTCGGCCATATGAATGCATTTGCACCTGCATTTGTGTGTTGTTTAACGCAGAATAACTTGTGTCGCAGTTTGGTGTATTTAAGGCATACGTGATACTTACCCCTTTCTCCATGTGTCTTTTTTTTTGCAACAGTAAGTTGGTAATTCGTAATCTTGAACATAAAAAATTTCTATTTCTGTATTGACTTGGTGTTGAGACAGACAAAGTACATCAAATAAACCTGCAATTTCTAGTTCATTTAGATCGTTAATAATATGGTTAACTTTCTATTTCTACATACAATTCTGTACACAGGGCAGCCACAGAAGACAAATTATATTGTTAATATTTAAGAATCTTCAAAATAGTTTCATACTAAAAAGATCTTATGAATTAATGAGATTCGTAGTGACTGAAGACTCCTCAAGTCGCCCTTGCTGTTTTGGAGATCTTTTCTGGGAACGTTACCTGTTTCGCGCCTCAGGTGATGCACTATTAATTAAAATGCGCTTTTAGAGTAAGATTTTATAAAAATGGAACTTTTTATAAAGTTTCTTAAAAATATTTAAAAAACATAAAGAAACTGAATTTTTTAAAATTAGAACAGTAATCACATGATTGCCCTTAACAGTCGGTAAGCTACGATATTCCATAGTTCAATTGTAAATCGAAAACGTTAATCCTTTATATGCTGTTGCAACGGTAAAACTGGCATCAAGCACCAGTGGGAGTTTTTATAACATTTACCATAGGTTTATCATAACTGTTGGCCAGGTATACTACAAGCTGTTCCTTGCCATAGGTTCATTAATTTTTATATTTTGTTCACAGGGTATTCCATGATTTATGGCATCAGACTCGAGATAAATGTTTGCTAATATGGGCTTCTAGCACAACGCCACCAGTTACCAGCCCGTAGCATTGATATAAAACACAGTCGCTGTTTTCACACTTACTTAATGGTGCGTGATCCTCAAATGCATTAGTACTTTCGGTAGGTGCTATTATGTACTTTCGTAGAACTCACAGGCATTACACACCGCGAACATCGATAAAATTTATTTTACACGCTGTAGCCACAAATTTTAATAAGTGTAATTATTTTTGTACTAGGTGTTATCACATATGTGTCCATTCTCAGATTCACGTACTGGTGCTTAATGCCAATTTTCCCGTTAACAACAGCCTATAAAGGATTAACATTTTCGATTTACAAATGAACTATGGGACATCGTAGCTTCTTGATTCGTTGACGGTCATCATGTGAGTAACTTTTTTAAAAAAAAGAACAGTTTGTGCACGTTTGACGAATATATTTAACAATATTTTTTCTCTTTTTATACAATCTTCTAAAAATTGCATTTTTACTAACAGTGCATCTGAGGATACACCTGTAACAGTGCGAAGCCGGTAGTGTTCGCAATAAAGGATTACAAAACAGCTAAAGCGGCTTGAAGAGTCTTCATTCACTGTGAATCTCATTGACTCATAACACCTTTTGTTTAGTAAAAAAACTGTTTTGAAAATTCTGAAATATCAACTTCCTAGTTTTATCCATGTTTGCTGTCGTTGATGTGACTGCATTCAGTACACAGCAAATATAAATAATTAAGCTTTCAGTCACAAAGATTAGTGTTTTATTAAACCAGCGATGCATTTCGAACCCTGTGGGCTCATCATCAGGGGCAAATAGTTTTAATACTTTACTTACTTCTGCTCTTAGGCGAACTGACACGAAATGTATGTGCCGACTGGCCCACAAAGACTAATTGCGATGCTTTAATGTCAGAAAAAACGGTATTAGTACACTAGCCTCTCGCTATCGACCACCTTTTAGAAGCGTTTCATTTTCCATGTATTCTTACAAAATGATATGGAATCGTGCCCAGCGCCAAATCGCCAATACTGCAACGGAGTACGCTCGATGTTTTCACACATTAATTATATCTATCTGCATATAACAGACACAGATAGACATGGCTTAGTGATTGTCGCTCTCGACTATTATGACAGAGCAACACTCAAACAGCCGTGCCAACAATTCTGATTTAGGCTTACTCTAAGCCGATTCAGAAGAGTGCTGGATGGTTTAAGTTGATAAAACCACCACCACTTCCCTTTCTCATTGTGCCTAATGGCCCCTCCACAGTAATGTATGTTATTTTTGCATAGTTAAAAGTTCAGTAAGCTGCAAACATTTGAAATCGTGTTCAGTTCATTACAGTTTTTATGTGGTTACTAAACAATGATATTTCACAATACTCAGCATTTTCTCTAAGAAACAATGCGACAGTTTTGGTCACATTGTTTTAGATATAGTTTACATGTATTGAGAATAAAAGAGACCATATCAATCCCTACGCTCCATCGTCGTTTGCTTAACCTGGTGATTCGCAGACTGCTGCACATAGCTTCTGATCAGAACAAAACATGTTAATCACTATAGGGTTCAGGGGATCCTTGTCATTTTAGGTTATGACGAGTTAGCATGGTACTGAAAGAGAGATCTAAAGAAAAATAAAGATCGTTTCAGTAAATAACTTACTATCCATTGAAGACAAAGCAGAAAATGTTGTATAAGACGGAAATATTTAATAACACCACAGCGTGATTTATCCTTAGGGAATATGAACTGAAAAATCTAACAGCCGATATATGTGTGTACAAGAGGCTAGAAGAAACTACAAAAGATGATCAAAATGACTATGGATAGACGGTAAGATATAGTCAAACAAGGTAACAATTCGTCTGTTGAGGTGGAGAATGGTGTTGTTCAAGCGATGCGGAAAGGTAGGTTTCCGAAGTTCTTCGACTGTTCAGGCTGTCAAATGCAAAACAAAACAAACTTCTATACCTCAACTCTGTCCAATACACCTGAACTGACATTGCACATCGTAAATTACTATCAACAGAAAATTTACACCAATGACTGATGAAAGAAGCTGACTCAAAATGACGCTTTCGTTGACTGAAGTGAATGAAATTTCTTAATTTCAAGTACAATATTTTACGAAAGAAATGTTCGCGAACCATTTAGATACAAAAATAATGTGCATGTGATAAATTAACAGGTCATAATAGGTACGTTACATAAGCGTTAATGGGGTAATTATACCCGGATACATTCAAGATATGCAGAATGTGTAATTTTAATGGCCCAGAAACTATTGGCAAATGCGATCTGACTCGTAACTTGAATAGAAAATGGTCTCACACCACACACCTTTCATAACTTTAGTGTAATGAAAGAAATGTGCGTGCTTATCTAATACTTGTATATTGTATAGTCGACTGGTTCGTAAAAGCAAGGAACATCCGACTTCCACAGAAAAGAACATCAGGACGTTGCCTTCATGCTGTACACTGTCTCGCGCTTCAAGGACCTGTAATCACAGAAAGAGTCGCCATTCTCCTAGTCGTAACTCTGGACAACTTGGTGAACAGGAAGCTATTTCTGCTCACGAGTGTTGGCCGTACGGCAGTTATTGTAAAGCCTCGTCGCCAGTTTTGTAAAGGCCTCGTCGCTACTGCTGGGGAGGCCGCTTTGCCGCTGTTGTAACTGTAGGCCGAGATTGTGAGTTCGTGAAACGACTCCTGGTGCAGTTCACCGCTACGACAATTTCTCCCTGCCACTATTACACAGCTATGTCCCATGGTCAGGTGACAGGATAGGAGAACGACGATTCTGCAATACTCCAGGATATTAGCAATAAAGTCACACAAATGAGTTAACAGATCTACTTATCTCTGTGAGTTGTTGAATGATAAAGGCTACAACACTGCTTATAATATAACGCAAGAAAAGGCCCTCACTGACTAAGTGCAAATAACCGTAGGTAAACTTCACAGTTCATAGCAAATGCAACTTACGACAACTGTCTGTTCACTTCTAAGAATTTCCTGGTTACGTTCCCTGTCAGCCCTTGACGATGATCTCTCTATAACCAAATGGGCAAGAGCTGCTTTTCTGTCTTTCGAGTAGGCTTCTGTCCGTTGTCGTCCGGTCATTGGTGAATTTTAGTCGGCCGGCAATCGGCCGAGGCGAAGTCGATATCTTCATCCTTAGTGCCGCCAGTGGCGCTGGTGGAACTCACGCAATCGGCGAGTTTCTATGGCACTGGCAACAGTTCGCATCTTTCCGCCTGTGGTGCTATTGCTCTGGCTGTTTTATTCGGAAGACACAGCAGCAGTGACCGAGGAGCTACTAAGACACAACCGAAGAATTGCCCAGTGCATTCTCTGCCAGGGAGAAAGGCATTTGGCTCACGACTGTTCCTTCCCAGACGCTTGCGTTAAGTGTGCGAGCAATCACATCAGCGAACTACACTGAAATGACAAAATTCATGTGATATCTCCTAACGTCGTGTCGGACCTCCTACTGCCGGGCGTAGTGCGTCAACTCGGCATGGCATGGATTCAACAAATCGTCGTAAGCCTTATGCAGAAATAATGAGCCTTGCACCTCTGTAGCCGTCCATAGTTGCGAGTGCATTACCGGTGCAGGATGTTGTGCACGTTCTTTCCTCTCGATTATATCTCATAAACGTTCAATGCGATTCATTTCGGGCGATCTGGGTGGCCTCTCTCGAACTGTCCAGAAAGTTCTAACATGGTGCATTGTCATCCATAAAAATTCCATAGTTCTTTGAGAGCATGAAGTTCATGAATGGCAGCAAATTTTCGACAAGTAGCTGAACATAACCATTTCCAGTCATTGATCGGTTCAGTTGCTCAAGAGGACCAAATCCATTCTATGCAAACTCAGCCCACACCGTTATGGATCCACCAGCAGCTTGCACAGTGACTTGTTGACAATCTGGGTCCATGGCTTCGTGGGATCTGTGCCCCACTAGAACCCTACCATCAGCTCTTACCAACTTAAATCGGAAGTCGTCTGACCAGGACACGGTTTTCGAATCGTCTAGGGTCCAACACATATGATCACGATTCTAGGAGAGGCGCTAGAGGTGATATCGTGCTGCTAGTAGAGGAACTCGCATCGATCGTCCGCTGCCATAGCCCTTTAACGCTAAATCTCGCCGCACTGTCCTAACGAACACGTTCGTCGTATGTCCAACATTGATTTCTGCGGTTATTTCACGCACTGTTGGTTGTATGTTTGTACTAACAACTCTACGCAAACTCCACTGCTCTCGGTCGTCAACTGAAGGCTGTTGGCCACTGCGTTGTCCGTGGTGAGATGTATGCCTTAAATTTGGTACTTTCGGCACGCTCTTTACACTATCTCAGAATATTCTATTCCTCAACGGTTCAAGAAATGGAATGTCCAATGCGTCTAGCTTCAACTACCATTCCACTTTAAATGTCTGTCAATTCCCATCGTGCTGCCGTAGTTACGTAGGACGCATTCTCACATGAATCACCTGAGTAAAAATGACAGTTCTGTAAATGCGCTGACTTTTACACTTTGCGCACGCGATACTATCGCTATCTGCATATGTAGATATAGCTATCCATGCCTTTTGTCACCTCAGTGTTTATCTGCTGCCAATGACCCACCAAAGTGCAAGAACTGTGGCAGTGTGGACTTGGCGAGTTACACGGCTGTGTATATTTGAGTTCTGCGGCGGTTCCACAACGCGGTGTGCCGTGCAAGCCGAGAATTGCCCGCTCCGAACGACGTCAGCGCCCAGGCGCGCGGTCAGTAGAGGAGTACCGACGCTACGAAAACTGTTGACACCACCTCTGCATCACGAAGCGGAAGAAAACGGCATCTGCGCGCCAGAAATGGCACTGATGTTAGTACGCCTGACGGCCTGCGAGTCGATCCGGAGAAAACTCGCAGGCAAACAGAAGACGCCAGCAGCACGGCATGCGACAGGAGCACGCGCGCTCCGCTGGACAGTCAGACTGATGCCGCACGTCTTCCCGCAGCGGCTGCTGCGCCTGGTGATGCCAGCTACATAAGCAGCCACATCAGCTGCCACTGCAACTGCGCCCTCCGACACCCGCGGCGAGGAGAAATGAAGACAGCACAACACCTTGCCGGCGCTGCTGGCAAAGAGAAGACAATACAATCTGGGAAAGAAGAGCAACTTGCTGACACAAAAGAAACGTGAAGAGATTGCACACAACGAGGAAGACATGGGAGGAACAGTAGATGGGCTTCACCTCCGTAACAACCAGCGATGAGGGAGGTCTTAAGTCGTGACTCTTTTTCCTACTTAAATTTGTAGTAGTGAAGGAGTTTTCGTAGGACAGTATTCTGTAAATAGCAGACAGCAATGCAGCACACGTCAAACTATCTTCATCACAATCTGTAACCTCATTGCACGGAGTGAATGACCGCTCTCTCCTGAAATTAAATATGAAGGTGAGTTTAAAAGTGCTGGTAAGTCGCATAAGTACTACAAATCCAGTTGGTACTGAATCCTTCATTGTGCTCATGTTGCACTTCAGGCATAGCCCATAATCGGATGACCTGGTGACAAATTAGAGAACTGGAAGTAGTGATATCATACAATACAGACTAAATAAAGTAACCCTCAAATAAAATTTGTTATACAAAGTTTTAGAGAACAAAGGTACATACCATCTAAGATCATTACGTGAACTGACAAAGACGTTGAATAATTTCTCTACAAAAGTCAAGTAAAACACGTGCTGTTGTATACAAAGAACAGACCTAACCAGTAGGTGACAACAGTTACAGTGTCAAGACACTGCTAGCGGAGGCCGGCAGAGATGCCACAAATCACCGATCACATATCATTCACAGAGCAGACAAGCCTCCGATCCCCACCTTCTGTAAAGAGTCGTGGATTACCAACCATTTAGCGTCTAGTTCACTGTCCTTCTGCCTCTTTTTGTAGATGTTCACAAAAGCAGCATGTGAGCATTCGACCAGCTTCGCCGTTTTCGAGATATTCGTTCACAGTATCTGCATTATAATAATTTTCCCTTTGTCAAAGTAGCTTATCTCAGTGGATTTCCCCATCTGCAGCCAGTAGCTTCGCTAGGGTGACCCCAGTCCTTACCTCCTCCGCTTAGATACTTTTGTTACCGCGTCACGTGCCCGCAACGCCATCCGGCGGCATCCAGCGTAGCCATGGATAGTGATCGTAATGTTTTGGCGTATCAGTGTATTGTTACTAATTACAAAAAGATAACTTCGTAGTGCTGTAAGTGTATTTCTACCTGAAATTTGTAGATCTGCATTCACAAGCAGAAGGAACATCGTCGTCGTATCACAAAATGCTAAGTGAATGAGCAACCTTCAGAAGAAGGTACTGTCTATAAATTTACAATATCACGAAGCAAAATAATGCATGTGAGACGCAATAACCAGCTTATGAACAGTTTCGCATTAGCAGCCTATGAGCACCTATTCCATTGCGAGCAACTACTCGCTCAATATCTATAAGCGGAGTGTTGTTGACTAAATCGTGCCACACTAACGTCGCCACGAAAACTTATTTCATTACAGCAAATAATCTGTATTGATCCCAAGCAATTCCCATGCATGGTTGCATCTATATCATAGTACGGTCCTCCATCAGAAAAAGGCAGTCTTCTTCTCAACATCAGAACACAACACAACGACTTACCAACTTCGAGCAGAACCACGTAGTGGTTTGAACAATCGAATGGAAATAATCGATACAGTCGGTTGCTGGAAAGCAATCGACCTATTCGGTTGTAGTTTTACATATCGGCTGAGTTATTCATTCGTTAGTTTTAGTGAAACCATCCTGTGGGAGCAACTGAATGAAAACACTCTAGTTTTTCGTACGACTGAATTATTCAGTCTTTCTTTTCAAGCGAAAACAGTCTCTACTTATTCTGTCGGTTGAACCATGCATTCGTTCATTCAACTGAAACAACTTTCTGATGTTGTACTTAATTGAACTATCCATTAATTCTTCTGAGTGATACCAGTCTGTATTACTTTCATTAGCTTGACTACTAAAGCAATGGTACACCACCCGGATACACATACTGCTCGAAAGTAGCCCTACTAGTCATGGGTAACGAGTAGACGGCGAGGACGAGGTGTTCCCCTCCCCCAACCCTCTCCCCCCACGACCTCGAGCTACAAAGTTGTTTTTTTTTTGTTTGAGTTTGAAGTTGCTCACTCAATTATTAGTTGCAATGAATATGAGATAAAATTTTGGCGTTTGAACGCTTCATAATAACTGTTAGACTAGCAGCCGTGAGAGGTAGCACGATGTAGAAAGTCGTCGATGCTAAGTTTTTATCGGTTCATGTCGGCACACTTCGTGTCGACTCTCTTATGTTTACGACTGCTGCCAACTCCAGTATCTAACTGCTGTAACACTAGAGTAGCGCGGTGAACTCGTGTTGTGTGGTCAACTAAAAAATACATAGCATAACGAGTGAACCTGAACATGGACAACTCTATAAAATACTTTCACACAATTTCTTTTCTTCCGTATGTAATTTGTTCCATAGCTGCTGATTACCTACACGTACTTACCTAAAGCAGCAACATTGTATAGCAGACAGATAACATTCCTCCTGTTACGTCCCGTTTTGGCCGAGCGGTTCTAGGCGCTTCAGTCTGGAACCGCACTGTTGCTACGGTCGCAGGTTCGAATCCTGCCTCGGGCGTGGATGTATGTGTTGTCCTTAAGTTAATTAGGTTAAAGTAGTCCTAACTCTAGGGGACTAATGACCTCAGATGTTAAGTCCCATAGTGCTTAGAGCCATTTGAACCATTTGAACCACAGGTGGATGGCGAACAGTCGTGAAGTACGATGGACAGCCTCGTAGGTGTCATCAGTCCCCTAGACTTAGAACTACTTAAACCTAACTAACCTAAGGACATCACGCACATCCATGCCCGAGGCAGGATTCGAACCTGCGACCGTAGCGGTCGCGCGGTTCCAGACTGTAGCGCCTAGAACCACTTGACCACTCAGGCCGGCACCACATAGGACTTGGTATTAGAAGATATCAGCGGTTTTTCTCTGTCGTGCTTGCTTAACGAGTTTGTTGTACACTGAAGAGCCAAAGAAGCCAAAAAGCCCATATCGATTATGTTTCGTTGAATAGTTCGCACGCTGACACTTGTTGACGGCCCAGCATTGAAATCTGCAGTAGTTTGCGGAAGGGTTGCATTTCTGTCACGTTGAACGATTCTCTTCAGTCGTCATTGGTCCCATTCTTGCATTATCTTTTTCCCGCCGTAACGATGTCGGAGATTTGACGTTTTACCGGATTCTGATATTCAAGGCACACTCGTGAAATGGTCGTACGGGAAAACCCCCCATTCATCGTTATCTCGGAGATGCTGTATCCCATCACTCATGCGCCGACTATTTGGTTGGTTTGTGGGATTACAGGGACCAGACTGCTTCGGTCATCGGTCCCTTGTTCCAAAACTTAAAAACACCCACACAGAGGAAAAACGAATAATGGAGACCACAGACGACACAGGACAAGACAGACTCAGACAAAACGAATTAAAATCACACAGAGTGTGGCCGACCATAGAGACAAAAAGGGAAAAGCCAACCAATGAAAGAAAAAACATACTAAAACTCAGACTAAAATCGTTGGCCAAATGCCAGAATCAATACAAAAGGACAAACACTTAGATTTAGTGATAAAAGCCCCCTGCCCGAATAAAACGAAAAAATTAAGCCTGCCATAGCATTGTCATCACTTAAAAGAGCAGGGAGCGTATCAGGCAGCGCAAACGTCTGCCTGAGCACACGCGGGGGTGTACGCAGAGGGGCCCGGAAAGGAGGTGGAAGAGGGAAAACCTCAAGCCCCGAGAGAAGCTCTCTGACTCGCACCGCGATCGTACAACCCGACCGGGGCCGACGTTCTGGGAGATGGACGACCGACCGTGGGAACAGAAGACGATAATATGTATGCCCGGGCAAGCTAAAAACATGGGCAGCATAAGCGGCCAGTAAACATTGGCGCCGGAACTGCAGTGGAGGGACACCTGCCTCCACAAGTAAGCTGTTCACAGGGCTGGTCCGGAAAGTACCAGTGGCAAGGCGCATCCCGCTGTGAAGGATTGGGTCCAGCACCCGCAACGCAGAAGGGGATGCTCAACCATAAGCCAGGCTTCCATAATCCAGACGGAACTGGATTAGCGCCTGGTCGAGCCGTAAGAGGGTAGATGGGTCGGCGCCCCAGCTGGTGCGGCTCAAGCATCGCAGTGCATTTAGATGCCGCCAACACATCTGTTTAAGCTGCCGAATATGAGGCAGCCAAGTCAACCGGGCATCAAAATCCACTCCCAAAAACCTATGTGTCTCCACCACAGCAAGAAGTTCGCCGGCAAGATAAAGCCGCGGCTCCGGGTGAACAGTGCGTCGCTAGCAGAAATGCATAACGCAGGTCTTGGCTGCCGAAAGCTGGAAGCCATGCGCTACAGCCCAAGACTGCGCCTTGCGGATAGCGCCCTGCAGCTGACGTTCAGAAGCTGCAATGCCAATAGAGCTATAGTAAAGGCAGAAGTCGTCAGCATACAAGGACGCTGAGACAGACGTTCCCACCGCCGCAGCGAGCCCGTTAATTGCTATTAAAAACAGGCAGACACCTTAAACAGATCCTTGTGGCACCCCGTTCTCCTGAACTCGGGAGGAACTATGGGAGGCCGCGACTTGCACGCGGAAAGTCCGATGCGACAGAAAACTTCGGATGAAAATCGGCAGTGGACCCCCAAGACCCCAACCATGAAGCGTAGAGAGGATGAATGACGCCATGTCGTATCGTACGTCTTCCGCATGTCAAAAAAGACAGCGACCAGGTGCTGACGCCGGGCGGAGGCTGTACGTATGGCTGACTCCAGGCTCACCAGATTGACGGCGGCGGAGCGGCCTTTACGGAACCCACCCTGAGACGGAGCCAGAAGGCCCCGAGACTCAAGTACCCAACTCAACCGCCGGCTCACCATCCGTTCAAGCAACTTGAAAAGAACGTTGGTGAGGCTAATGGGGCGGTAGCTGTCCACCTCCAAAGCGTTCTTGCCATGTTTCAAAACGGGGATAACAATGCTTTCCCGCCATTGGGGCGGAAACTCACCCTCGCCCCAAATTCGGTTGTAAAGGTCGAGGAGGCGTCGCTGGCAGTCCACTGAAAGGTGTTTCAGCATCTGACAGTGGATGCGATCGGGCCCAGGAGCTGTATCAGGGCAAGCGGCTAGGGCACTGCGAAATTCCCACTCACTGAATGGAACATTGTAGAATTCAGGATGGTGGGTGCGAAATGAAAGGCTCCGATGTTCCATCCGCTCTTTAATGGAGCGGAAGGCCAGTGGGTAATTCACAGATGCGGAACTGAGAGCAAAATGGTCTGCTAAGCGGTTGGCAATTATGTCAGAGTCAGTACAAATTGCCCCATTCAGTGAGAGCGCAGGGACGTTGACAGGGGTCCGATAGCCATAGAGGCGTCTAATCTCTGCCCAGACCTGCGATGGAGAGACATGGTGGAAACATGCCGTTCCCAGCACTCCTGCTTGTGTTGGCGAATGATGCGTCGGGCTCGCGCACGGAGCCGTTTAAAGGCGACGAGGTTTTCTAAAGATGGATGCCGCTTGTGACGCTGGAGCAACCGCCTGCGATCTTTAATCGCCTCAGCAATCTTAGGCGACCACCAAGGCACAGTCCGCCGCCGAGGGGACCCAGAAGAACGGAGAATGGCAGATTCTGCGACAGTAACGATGCCGGTGGTGACCGAGTGAACCACCGCTCAATGGCGTCATTAGAAAGAGGCTCAGTAGCGGCAATGGAGGAGAACAAGTACCAGTCAGCCTTATTCATAGCCCATCTGCAAGGGGGCCCAGAAGAGTGACGTTGCGGCAGTGACAGAAAGATCGGAAAGTGGTCACAGCCACACAGGTCGTCATGCACACTCCATTGGACAGACGGTAAGAGGCTAGGGCTGCAGATCGAAAGGTCGATGGCGGAGTACGTGCCATGCGCCACACTGAAATGTGTGAAGGCACCATCGTTTAAAAGGGAGAGGTCGAGCTGTGCCAATACATTCTCAACGGTGGTGCCTCGACCTGTTGCCACTGACCCACCCCACATAGTGTTATGGGCGTTGAAGTCGCCCAGTAACAAGAAAGGTGGTGGCAACTGGCCTATCAGCGCAGCCAGGACATGCTGTGGGAAATCACTGTGGGACATCACCATCCGGTGGAAGATACAGACTGCAGACAGTAACAGCCTGTGGCGTCCACACCCGAGCAGCGACAGCCTCTAAAGGTGTTTGTAGAGGGACAGACTCGCTGTGAAGAAAGTGAAGGACATAGATGCAGTCGCCACCAGACACCCTTTCATAAGCTGCCCGGTTCTTATAATAACCCCGATAGCCACGGAAGGCGGGGGTTCGCATCGCTGGAAACCTAGTTTCCTGAAGAGCAATGCAGAAGAAAGGGTGAAGGCTGATAAGTTGTTGGAGCTCAGCTATATGATGGAAGAAACCGCTGCAGTTCCACTGGAGGATGATATTGTCCATGGCTCAGAAAGGCGTGAAGGGACTGCGAAGGCAGTTTACGCCCCTTGTTCACTCGCTGCCGCCGATTCAGTACCCGCGCGAGTGACATCCATGGCGTCTGAGGGACCGGCGAGATCCAGGTCTTCAGCAGACGCCAGAATCTCGACCTCGTCCTCAGACGCTGAGCTTGTAGCAAGCGGTGGAACGGGTGCCACCGCAATGTCGGGATTCTTGGGAACCTTTTTTCTTTTTCACTTTCTCTCGCTGTGCCTTTGGTGGTTCAGGCTGGGAGGGCTTCACTGGGTCAGTCTCAGTGACGGATGACGACCGTGAGGTCCTACGACCAGCGACCGGTGGTTGTTTGAGCGACTGACGTACACTGAGGCTTAGCGGAAATTTGATCGGCTTCATCCGGTGCGCATGACGTCTTCTTATGCTGCCACTGTCACTCGTGTCCGTATAATAGCCAACTTACATGAAAATCCTCATGTTACTTGATGTAACATTATTTCTGAGTCAAAGAAGCTTGACCTTCAGAGGTTCATCTCAAAAAATTGAAGATCCAGGTAATGGAATATTAGAGTTCTTGAGTCACTACGATACAGTTCTTGCGAAACGCATATGCAAGGTCTGTGACGGATTAGAAGCTGAAAAGCGCTACAGGAGTTGCTATTGCACATCTAATTCTATCAATACCTGTGAAACTCTCAGTTCCCATCAGTGTATGCCTCAAACGAGTTTATTATAACAGAGGTAATACGAGAGAGTGTTATGAAGGAGTTTGGACATATTTTCGTAATTGGAATCCTCTTTCAAAATTCTCTCTGCGTGCTTGTCATAATCTTATGTGGTGTACACGCAGCTGAGAATTGTCATGAAGCAATACCTCTTTTCAGAGAGATTCAGTTTCCTTACAATCTGTTCGATGGCAGTCCTCAACGATGGGAAATTCTGAAGCAGTGTGTTGGAAGTTCTTTATATTGCGTGCCTAATAACCGTCAGAGTGCTCATGTTCACACTGTAAGGCCAGTTGCAGCTCACTCGGATAAGATTACCATTGCTGTTGAAACTCTCAGTATATGTAAGCTGTAAAACGTTCTGTAGTACGGATTTTTTGGATTACGGCAGATTTTTCAAGTGTACAATCATGACATCAATTTCACTAAAGGTGTCGACTACAGAATCAAACTACTACAAGCTCAAAATACTACTACTGGTATTGAGGTAAGACACCTTGAGAGCTTATTAAATAACTTAAAATATCTTCACGAAAACTGGGACACCATTCGTCCTGAATATTATGTTGTTACCAGTGCAATTAATACCGATTCCGAATTTCCGGAGACGCGAACTAAGAAGAGAAAATCATTTCATGATGAAACGAGTTATGAAGTGAAAGATGTAAATTGAGAACATGTATTCGAGATTCTTTTTTAAGTCATCACTGACAATCGAGTGTCTAACTTGAAAACATTACGTGAAACATTGAAGATTATAGACGAAACATTAAAATTTTTATGGAAATACGCAAAGGTTGATGACCAGGTCGCTCAGGCATGTAAATCATTTATCAATGAATACTAAAATGATGTCACAACAGATTTAGAATGAGAAATGAAATATTTGAAAACTATTCATATTTCAAACTTGGGGTACATTGCTTTGGAACAATTACCCTCTTGAATAAAATGCACGAGCTTAAAATTTCAAGCTTATTTCCAAATTTGTGTGTAGATTCGCATATCTTTTACACTCTGAAAGGTGAAGTAGAAATGTCATTCAGCACTCTGGCTCATGTTAAAAGCGATTTTATATCAACTAAGCATTAACAACGTTTCACAAATTTGTGGACCTTGGCAACTGCACATAATTTGGCAAGGCAACTAGACTTTGATGCTGTGATTCAAACGTTTACTGAACTAAAAGCTCGCAAAGCACCACTGACAGTTTTATAGGCAAGTAGCTTACAGTATGCTACCCCTGTCACGACTCACTGCGTTTCACATGTCAGTGCACTGATATTTGTTTACTGAAATATGTGGCGACTTCAGGGAATGAGCGAGACAGAACACTCCATGTCGCAGCGACTGGCACCAGAAATTCGTCAATGTGCAAAACGGTATAATACTTAGACTTTTGTTTCAAAGCAAAGTGAAAGTAAACTAAACGATTTAAAAAAATCAATGAAATAGAGAGTACATACATTTTACAATAATTCGTTATTGAGTAGTATATGAAGTTCGTCACTCGTATAAGTTTTCTCTCTAGCCGTTCAGGTCTTAGTCAATCTATCACCCAGTTCCCTAGCTGTGGTAGTCTTAGGTTGCTGATAACTGTCTTCATCGCTAATTTTCAAACCAATATTTATCAGTTCTCTTTCAGTCTCCAACTCCATGAAAGCATCACGGCGCTGGTATTCTTACTCGATATACTCGTATATAACCTTTGTGCACTTCTTCATGATTTATCTGATTTGTGTATTCTATCAAAGCTGCAGTGGAAAACTGGAGACATTGTTTACGATTGTTTCTGTTTTATTACATTCGTAATCATTCTGACTGTGATAGAACATTATAAAAGATATATCATAGTAACTATTTATAGTTTTCTGAAATAGTAGAGGACATGAAATTAAACATTTTTCTTAATAAAGCAATGTCCAGTATCGCATTGATTTGATCTTGTACTTGGATGAAACAAATTATATATTGTAGTAAAAGTATTGGCAGGACTTCATTGCCGAATGAGTGTGAAATTTAGAGAATGATCGTAGCAATGACAGATCATGCAAGTGTCATATAAAATGTTTTCTTTCTACGAAATTATTATAATTAAATACAATGAAAATTGTAAATACAGTTATAAATATTATTTAAACTTGTAGCTACCGCAGTCTATTCTAATTCTGAGTGATAATGTGTGTGGAAATCAGAAATTTGAATGCAGAAAACATGCTCTAAAAGAAAAAATATGTACTGGAGAGAGGAAATATAACATTTAGCGTTGTTTCTCTAATTAGTAAGCTTGTTTTTTCGCACTTTCAGAGAAACAAAGTTTGAATTTTAATACCCAAAACTAAGTAAACATACACTCCTTGGAAATGGAAAAAAGAACACATTGACACCGGTGTGTCAGACCCACCATACTTGCTCCGGACACTGCGAGAGGGCTGTACAAGCAGTGATCACACGCACGGCACAGCGGACACACCAGGAACCGCGGTGTTGGCCGTCGAATGGTGCTAGCTGCGCAGCATTTGTGCACCGCCGCCGTCAGTGTCAGCCAGTTTGCCGTGGCATACGGAGCTCCATCGCAGTCTTTAACACTGGTAGCATGCCGCGACAGCGTGGATGTGAACCGTATGTGCAGTTGACGGACTTTGAGCGAGGGCGTATAGTGGGCATGCGGGAGGCCGGGTGGACGTACCGCCGAATTGCTCAACACGTGGGGCGTGAGGTCTCCACAGTACATCGATGTTGTCGCCAGTGGTCGGCGGAAGGTGCACGTGCCCGTCGACCTGGGACCGGACCGCAGCGACGCACGGATGCACGCCAAGACCGTAGGATCCTACGCAGTGCCGTAGGGGACCGCACCGCCACTTCCCAGCAAATTAGGGACACTGTTGCTCCTGGGGTATCGGCGAGGACCATTCGCAACCGTCTCCATGAAGCTGGGCTACGGTCCCGCACACCGTTAGGCCGTCTTCCGCTCACGCCCCAACATCGTGCAGCCCGCCTCCAGTGGTGTCGCGACAGGCGTGAATGGAGGGACGAATGGAGACGTGTCGTCTTCAGCGATGAGAGTCGCTTCTGCCTTGGTGCCAATGATGGTCGTATGCGTGTTTGGCGCCGTGCAGGTGAGCGCCACAATCAGGACTGCATACGACCGAGGCACACAGGGCCAACACCCGGCATCATGGTGTGGGGAGCGATCTCCTACACTGGCCGTACACCACTGGTGATCGTCGAGGGGACACTGAATAGTGCACGGTACATCCAAACCGTCATCGAACCCATCGTTCTACCATTCCTAGACCGGCAAGGGAACTTGCTGTTCCAACAGGACAATGCACGTCCGCATGTATCCCGTGCCACCCAACGTGCTCTAGAAGGTGTAAGTCAACTACCCTGGCCAGCAAGATCTCCGGATCTGTCCCCCATTGAGCATGTTTGGGACTGGATGAAGCGTCGTCTCACGCGGTCTGCACGTCCAGCACGAACGCTGGTCCAACTGAGGCGCCAGGTGGAAATGGCATGGCAAGCCGTTCCACAGGACTACATCCAGCATCTCTACGATCGTCTCCATGGGAGAATAGCAGCCTGCATTGCTGCGAAAGGTGGATATACACTGTACTAGTGCCGACATTGTGCATGCTCTGTTGCCTGTGTCTATGTGCCTGTGGTTCTGTCAGTGTGATGTATCTGACCCCAGGAATGTGTCAATAAAGTTTCCCCTTCCTGGGACAATGAATTCACGGTGTTCTTATTTCAATTTCCAGGAGTGTATTTCACAGCAGAACTCCTGTGACTTATAATAAGGAACTAATTTCGGTAATTTATTGTTTCCATGGTAAGAATAACAGCTGAAACAAAGGCATCTAAAATCTGAGTGAGGAGCACTGACTTTTGTACAGAAAATGATGCATTTGCAGACAATTTATTAGTGATAATTAATGTTTATATTCATATTCTATACATAAGGATCAGTTACTCTGATACACCCATACATAATTTTTCTGCATTGCGTCGGAACAATCCACGCATTTCTTTGGGGCATCTGCTTTCTAAATACAGTGCAATGATTGTCGCCGTCTGTATAGTTTCTTCGAATTTTTACCGGCTCTGTAATACAGGATAACACTGCAACCAACTTAGTGCTGTTAACAGTGGCTAGATGATACATGTATATAATACTACGCGCTCTGATTTGATTTCTAAAGCCATGAACAACTGTTAGTTTGCTCCAATTTCACCGACAATATCTTGTGCAACGTATGGTGCCATTATATACTCGTATACATCAAATTTGTGAACATATGTTTAGTCTTAAAGAAGAAATTATATTTATTATACAGGATGGAGAAAAACTGTGTCATGAAATTTTAACCATGGATAGCTGAAGCCAGTAGGAGCCAAAATTACTAATGTTTTGTAGGTCGACAACGCACCATTTTTAAACTATGGGAACTTGGCACCATGCGCTCCGATTGGCCGTGGGATTGCCCTGTTGCCGTTCGTCAGTTGACGGGCAGTGGTACGTTTGTCGGTTCACACATACAAACGTGATAAGCATGCGTGTCGAATAGGTCTTGCTGTTTGTCTCTACCTCACGTCTGAGGCATTCACACACAAGCTTCGCTACGGAGCACAAACACGTCACCTGCGATTTAGTCATACAGTAATCATGGCGGAACAGTATTCGTCTGAAGAACAACGAGTATGGGTTTTGTTTATGGACTAGCCGACGGTAATGCGCATGAAGCTCGACGGTTGTATGAGGAACGGTACCCAGTAAGACGCCACCCACACTCTCAAACGTTTACAGCAATTCACCGGTGACTTGGGGAAACAGGCTTGCTAGCGGGATACTGGAAGATCTCGAACACGACTGGATGCTGCATTTGAAGAGACTGTTCCCGAGCGCTTCAAGGAAGCACCTACGACCAGTACTCGAACGATTGGACACGACATGGGGGTCACTCATAGGTTAGTCTGGGAGGTTTTGAGGGTTGACGGCCAGCATCCATTTAGTTTCCAACCTGTCCAAGATCTAAATTCTGTAGGATAGGGTTTTGCCGGTGGTTTCTGCAACGTGTTGCACGAAATTCCGACTTCCCCTCCATTGTGATGTTTACCGACAAGAGCATCTTCCATTGGGATGGCCTATATAACACTCGAAACGTTCATTACTGGACAAGGGGAAATCCTCATGTCACGTACGTCCACGGACACCAGGAACGATTTTCGCTTAACATATGGGAGGCATTGTGGGTGACCATTTGATTGGGCAGGTCCGTTTAGCTCCTTGACTTACTGGGGCAAATTACCTTCACTTTTTGCAAGAAACTATACCCGGCCTGCTGGAAGATGTTCTCCTGGACATTCAGCTACGCACGTACTTGCACATGATGGAGGGCCCGCACATAACAGTCGTGCTGTGCACGGATATTTAAATGAACTCTTCGACGGCCGGGTAATTGGTAGAGGTGCTCGTAGGACACGGCCCCACCCGATCACCAGACCTCACGCCACCGGACTTTATACTGTGGGGATCCTTCAATGTTCTAGTTCACCCACCTGGACGCGAACCACCTAGAAACGAAGAGGAATTAACGGATTGCATTCAACATGCCACCAATCACACCAAGGCAATGCCAGGAATCTTTGAAACAGTTCGGCGAAAAGCCGTTCGACGTTACCAAGCTTGTGTCGCGTCAGAGGGTCGCCAGTTCGAGCACCTGCTTTAAGTAACCAATGTCTTAGCTACAAAAAAGGCCCTTTTCGGGGCCGACACAATTTGTAAAAGACTTTCTGTAAACTAACAGCTGTTGACGGGTTTGTTCCCGGTACGTCTTACGATGAAATTAATGGATGTATCGGAACCCCGGCGGATTCGCTCCCAGAGTGGAGGGCTACCGCACCACCACTGAGAGTGCGGGCCGCCTTGGATACATCGCGATCTCCGGCAGGCAAAGCATTCGCGGTCACGCGTTGTCCAGAGCATCCGGGAACAGGGAAATACCGCGGCGAATCGGAGCGCGTGGCGCCAAGTTTCCGTAGTTTAGAAATTGTGCGTTGTCGACCTACACAACATTAGTAATTTTGCTTCCTACTGACATCAGCTATCCTGGGTCAAAATTTCGTGACACAATTTTTCTCCGCCCTGCATATTTCATCCTACTGAGTATTTCCAGTGCTCCCCAAATTGTGCTACGTTTAAGTCATGTCAAACATTCTTTAAAATAACAATAAAATCGGATTGCTACATTCGGAGATTCGACGCTATCACACATCCTGCAGTGGGCCCAGTCCTGGTTGTCAGCGGCCCTGAACTCACGAAGGACTAGAGTCGTTTACAAAATCTCTCAACATGATTCTTCGGTGTTGTTCAGGTATCTGGAATATTTGCCAATTACGGTATAGAGGAGGTTCAGCTGATTCGCACAAGAGCCGCGAAGCATGTCGCGCTCGTGTCTGTTCAGTATGAGGGAAGAAATTAGACGAACTAGATTTAACGTATCTTCAGCGATCAGGTATTTAGAGGCTAAAAACAGCTTGGTTAGGATGATGGGGAAGGTAATCAGCTGTATATTTCACAAAGCAATAGTTTCACCATCCACCTTAAATGAATGAGGGACACCACAGAAAACCTAAAAGTGAATGGTCTGGAATAGAATTTAACCCTATTTCTCCTGAATAGAGGTTCAGGGCTACTGCTCTGCATCTGCTTACACGGCTAGTTAGAACGATAGTGTAGCAGAAATGTTCCATGAACTCAAGCTAGATACATTACAACTCAGTTATTTAGAAGTACAAAATTAGTTTCTGTTAATTCATATCTACAGACTGGTGACAAAAGGGCACATTAAAATCCCCCTGTACGCGTATAAAGTAAGCGTTATTTCTAATGAAATAAAAGGACAACCAAAAACGGAAGCAGGTCTGTCGTTTCGTCCTCACATCAACCGTGAGGGAACTAGTGAATGGGAGAAAGCGGTACATTATTTTCACCAAACGTGGTTTCTGAGGGTGACAAATGCAGGTATAAAGAGGATCAATTAAAAATATAAGCAATTTCCAATAAAAAAGTATGTGCTGATAATTATGATGACGGAAAGATTATTAGCGTCATTACTAAATTTAATAAGGCATTTGTAGTTAAAATGAACAAAATAATTAAAATGCGAACTGTAAATAATAACATAAAGAACGTCCTAAAACACACACACACACACACACACACACACACACACACACACACACACACACACACACTCACACACAAGAACCAACAAGAATCACATTGTCGGATCCAAAACAGCGGAAAAAGGAAAAAAAGTTAGTGCAAAAAATTAAAATGAAATAGCAGATAGCTGTGGTTCGCTGATAGCTAGAATAAAAGGGATGAGCCAGCCACTATGCAACACACTAAACTGTCCAGCGTGAAAGCTTAGACCAGAGTCAGACACTTCACAAAACATCAAAACCTTCGTCACACTCGTCTCATTTTCAGTTAAATAACCGGGTTCTATTCCCGGCGGGGTCAGGGATTTTCTCCTGCCTCGAGATGACTGGGTGTTTGTGTTGTCCTCATCATTTCATCATCATTCATGAACGTTGCGACACTGGACTGAGCAAAGGTTGGCACTATGTACGGGCGCTGATAACCGCGCAGTTGAGCGCCCCACAAGCCGAACATCATCATCGTCATCATTCAGTTAAATAAGGAATAAGCTATGACAGTAGTATATAACAAATAACTGATTTGAGCTAAAGGTCTTTAATGAAGTACCTCATTAACCTTTCTGAAGGAAATAAACACTTTGTGGTCCTGCTCAGGCAACAAAGTAAACTTCGAATGTCCTCTGTGAGAAACCGTCTACGGGGTTTCGGAATCGGTGATTTATAGGGGAATACTGTCGTTGGAGGGTACACTTGTTGCGAAAGATTTCGTTGGGAGATGGTGAGATAGCAAGTTATATAAATCACATTGCGGAAGTTTCTTTATTGTTTCCGCCGGGACAGAGATTTATTTTGGGGGCAGGCAGGCGCCGTCATTACGTGAAAGTGGTGCGTTTTTATGCCCGGCTAACGTTGCCTCTCGAAATGTTTCCCCACATTTGACCATTGTCCTTCTCTACTACCTTAATGTGTTTCTGTCCTTTTCGGCCAACATGATGTGAACTGCAAGGCCAGAGTGCCTGCACTTCACGGAAGAGAGGCTCTTGGGCGAGTTACAAGAAAGGGTTACTTGTTCCTCATTTCCCGTAAATGATAATCTCTCATAAATGTACGAAAATATAATACGTCAAGTTTTGCATAAGGAAAGTTTCTTTGACGTCGATGGCAAACAAATTTTTCATTCACCGTATTTTAAACGTTTGTTTCGTCCCATTCCCGGAAATAACAAGAATTGAGTTCCTGGTTGCGTGCATCTTCATTTTCTCTCTTCATCGTAATCTTCATGAACCCAAAGGGACCCGTTTCTGAGGGGCTTAGGAATATTTCAGATCCCATACTGAATACAGTTCCTGAAATTTTTGTACGAAATTCTCATCTTTTTTTTCAAAGTCATTATTTCTGTGAATATATGGTCGGCCATTCTTCGTAATCAATAGACCCAGGTGTTATGGTTCCGCGCACTAGCCGAAGTAATCCTTTAAACAACCTACAAATTTTTTCTACGCCACTGAAATTTGTGTTAAAATTACTATTCAATAATCGTGAGTCAAAGCCTGCCTAATGATGTATTAATGGCTGAATTCATCCGATTGTCTTATGTTATGTCGACACGCTTTATTTCTGGGTGACATTTATGATATGTGTCCAGTGTTACTTATCATATGACCAAAAGACCTTTCACACACAAAATCCATTGCCATAGGTCATCGTCATCGTCTTACATACAGGGTTAGGCACATGCTTGAACCGTCGTCACAAAGCTTATGACCAACGTTCTCTTGGTCGACCTACTTCTCTCCTTTCTTTTGTGTTGTAGAGCAGGACTTCCTTGACTAATCTTTCATCATAGGTTACAATAAATATTAAGAAACATGAGGAACGATGTTCGAGGCTCCCTTTGGGTTTGTAATGTGATATTTAACGATTCATTTTCCTCTCCAGCCCATCTACTAACCTAAAGTTATTTCTCATATCAATCATTCATACTTAGATTTGCCATCCCAAGAACCACATCACCATTTCTCTACAGTGTCAGTGACACTGTCACTGCAAAGAATACGTTGCGGTAAGTCCACTAATGGGAAATATTATCGATTTCTTTGATCGTTCTCATATTGACGCCCATGAGTGCAGAATAATACTTCGGTTTCGCACGATGTTTTTGAAGAAGAAAGGATTATTTATTGAAACCACAATATTCACTTCAGAACTGAAAGACATGAAGATCGTGGAGACGTCTTTTTGCTGCAAGCTGATAACTGTTGTCACTTCGTACAGTTTGTTTTACGTACGTTTACAGCTGCAATTCTATATAGCATTATACCCTATACACCGGCCTTTAATAATTTTACATTGAATTAACTACTGGTTTTGAACAATCTTTCTTTCTATCCGCCGCCCTGTATCTTTTCATATCCTCTCCCCTTTTCTCTCGACTTCCTCTCCACCTATTTTTCGCAGCGTTTCTGTCTCTCACTTTCTCTTTTTCTCATCACTTCTTTCTTCTGTTTCCAGTCCATAATTCAGTCTAACAGCATGTTTCAAAACAAGCAAAATTTCCTAACGCAAGAATCTACATTTATTATGTTTAAGATATGTTTACTATGTCTCACCTACCAAAATATTACTGTCCTTCAACTTTGTTACGTTTTCTTTATTAAAGTCTGCACACTGGTTTTAAAGTCGAGCTCTAAGGTTCCACATTATCAAAATGTATTAAACATCCATTGCTGGATGAAGACCACCTCTAGACTTCTGCGCGTGTTTTATTGGGTGTTTAATATAGTCGTCTACCCATCATCAGAAGGTCCTCGTCTCAGTTTTCTTTTGTGTGTCGGTAATCTAGCAAAGAAGTTCCTCAGTCTGGCTATCATCGATTCGTCTAGCTACATGTCTCATCATCCCACGTCCCATTTTCATTACAACCATAATTACGTCTTATAATCCAGGATAAATTTATCGTTTTTTCTGCTCGTTGCTAGTTAAGTAATTGTGAGATTTTGAATGTCTCACTGTCATATTTCAAAAGTTGTAATACGTACAAATTATAAACTTTCCTTGTCACGCATATCAGAGCTAAGTTTTGAAAAACCTGCTTATTCTACCAAAAGCACTCTAGATTATTCTTACTCTTTCGCTTGATTTAACTTATTGCTCATCCAATCGCTGTCGTTAACTGCCCTAAGCACAACACCTCTGTAAATGGTTTTATAATTTCATCATTCATTTGTAATGTTTTGTTTTTGATATGTCAGTTATAAATTGTTTTGTCTTATTTCAAGTGATTTTCGGGCAATATCCAAAGTTGCTCTATTAAGCATTGCCATTCATTGTTGAAGTTTATCTGGGCTAAAGTCAATCAGTACAGTATCATCCACAAAAGGAAACTGGTTCAGATATTTTCCATTGGCATGTAATATTTCTTCGTATTTCCTAGTTTAAGGCTGCGAAAATTTCTTCTAGGATATCTGAGAAAAGCTTTGGTGAAATGGGATCTCCTAGCCATATCTTCATAGTTCTGACTTATCCGTTGTCTTTGTGGAGTTTACTGGAAATTTATCTGCCGAATGCATATCTTTCACCCTACTAACGTTGTTGAATCTCCACTCTGATTCCCAAGGGATGCTAGTACAGATTTTGTTGGAACTATGATTACCAGATAAAAGTGACAATTGATACTCTTTGTTTCTATCTACAATTTGGTTCAAGACTTGAAAATTGTCAATTGTACTATTCTAACGACAATTTGTTCCTTCACCTGATCAAAATCTAAGTTTTTTCACATGTGACTGACGAAAATTGCACAGAACATTTTCACCTTACGGTGATTAGATTGACAGATAGTTATGTAAGACTGTTCTTGTCGTTTCTTATGAAGAAGAATTATTTGCCTTATGTCAATTTTATGGAATTCTCTCCCTCTACATCAATTCTGTAAACATTTATAGCATTACCTGATCTTTTACTTTGGCTCCAGCTTGAAACATTTATATACACACAGCACCATCTCTAGATGCTTTTTTTTTTTCATCCTCCAATCTCTTCACATTTCATATAGCATTACCTCCAGAATTTAATTTTTTCGTTTATACCTCTCAGAGACTGAGATTCAGCTCTTTAAGTACATTCAGACTTACAGAAAACTTGGATAGCTTGTACTGTTTTATTTCTGTTGTTAGTTACTGAGACAGCTACCATTGTAACTAATTCGCAACATAAGTTTCTGTTTTGTCTTCTACATTTTTATTTCAATAGATTCTCTAGCCAAATTTTCATTCAGTCTTCTTTCATCCTTATGAAGACACTCCACAATCGTTTTCTCCCAACGGATATATCCTTTTTTAATAATCTTCATGTTCTGAGAGACTGTACTTCTCACTTAACTTGTTCTGGTTCAAATGGTTCTGAGCTGTATGGGACTTAACTTCTGAGGTCATCAGTCCCCTAGAACGTAGAACTACTTAAACCTAACTAACCTAAGGACATCACACACATCCATGCCCGAGGCAGGACTCGAATCTGCGACCGTAGCGGTCGCGCGGTTCCAGACTGTAGCGCCTAGAACCGCTCGGCCACTCCGGCCAGCTAACTTGTTCTGGTCTACCTCTCCAGTCTTAAAAAAATTGTCATAATAAGCAATTCTGATACCCAACCTCATGAGTATGTATTTTGCTTTTTTCTTCATTTATTTATTTACTTTTAAAAATTTTACTTTCCGTCGTACGAATCTAGGATTACTTCAAATTCTAAAACGAATTAATTCTGTCATATCCTGTACAATTCTTTTTTATTTTGTAAAATATACACATTTGGTCATTAAGGTTGTAAAGCTGTCATGAATGTACGTCCAGTATAGTTCCCGAAAGATACAAATTGTAGCTCTCAAATACAACACGGTGGGTTTCTGAATAATTATGATACTTTCGCCAAAAAGATGCGCCATGATCTACAAACAAGGTGGATTTTAATAAATAATGTCCGTGCTCAATTTCCCTATCACATCTGGAGGCAACTTGCATACCTCTTGTCATGTAAAGATGTTACGTAACTACTGTCCTGGTTGTTTCCTTCTCCACTGGCTGCAGATTCTAAAATGCATGCAGCAAACAGTGCATAACGAAATGACAATTGGAAAAGAATTCAAGGCAGTTAAAAATGAAATTATTCACTTTTGGGGTGATATTTGATTTTATATCTATTTATAGAACCAAAGAATCAAGAAAAAGCTTCTGAGATCCACTCTACTATATATGCTATGGGTAAAATTTCCAGATACTAGATATTTCTAGAGCACGGCAAAAATCCCAGTAGAAAGAACCGTACGAATTTAACGCAAGCTCGCATAATAACGTCATCCGAGTCAATGTTAATAAATTATTCCGTCTTAACCCGAGATCACATTGTGCACACAGAGTTTCGTACTGCCTCCTTCGGAAAAGGTATGACTATCTTAACGGATTGGCACCTGCCCGCTCAGGGCACGACAGTGACTGGTCCGTCGTTTTCACCAATAACTAGCAACGGTAACTGAGATTTGTATTTAGTGGACTGAAACTTATAGAAATTATTACTAACAAGCTATCAGTGCAAGTAACATCACAAACACGGCTGGAGATGTTTATTATTATTTAAACAGAAAATATAAGTGATGGAAGTTATGCTCCTTTGTGGAAAGCCTCGCAGGTTAATCCCTGCCTTCTGTATGAGTTCCAGCATGACACGGCTCTTGCCTATCCTGCGTTCTCACGCTTTGAAACTATTTGCCGCGTGACGTGGCATGTACACATCTCGCTACCGTAGCACATATGAAAAATAATGCTTTAGGTTTTGAGATACTTCGACATTAATATCCCCATTACCATTTCGTAGGTCCTTCTTTAAAATCATTTATCAGCTCTTGTAACTTTTCTTATAATCTTCTATCGCTCCTCCAGAATTTCAGTATATTGATAACGTTCCATATAAGACTGAAGCAAGAGGAATTATTTCTCTCCAATATGAACTAAAAACTGTTTACCTTGTATAAAATATATGATGTACTGCGTTAATGAACGATATAAAAATTACTACACTTTTCAGAGAAAAAAAAATGAATTGATCAAAATTAAGTATGCCCCAATTCTTGGTGACATTGCTGTTGTGGCTGATATTATCTCAGTATTGCTTTAATTTTCTTATTTTAAAGATAATGCCGTTTTAAAATTTCATTCAGCTGTCGTGAGACTTTACTAGATCGAGTAAGTCCGTTGAAATAAAAGGACGGGATATATGTTCATTATTGTAATTGAATAAGTTTTACACCAAACTGTTTAATCCGTCACTTCAGGTTTTAATGTGACATAAATACAGCATAAAGGAAGATGTAACGCTTATGCATCATCTTTCACATAGAATGAAGACTTCTGTTTCTTTTTTTTTTTTAAAAAAAAAAGAACGTAGTAAGTTACACGCTTTCACAGTGCTAAAGAGAATAGTCTTGGCGGTGCCTGGAAGTAAAATTTTTTCAGAGGCGTTTCCATAGCTGACCGCTTGCGTACTTTTTGAGCGATGGAGGAAGGCTTCTATAAATATGAATGACGTTCGGAGATTTCGGTCAATATCACATCTGCGACGATTCGCATGCCGCTTCCAGCATTTTCGTACTTTCATATGACACTGTCCCTTTCTGCGCTGTCAATGAAGAGTCCTCCTCGCGTTAACATAAGAATGTCTGAGACCCATTTGTAGCCTTATTTCCGGTTCCATCATTTTTTGTAAGAAATTCACTTGTAATTACTCATCTATGGTGTTATATAGTTTTTTTGTGTGTTTTCGGTATTGTCTTCTGTTTCTGTAACTTATGAAGCTGATCAGACAGTCGTAATGGAGAAGGACTTTGACGGCTGCCTGTTATTATTCGACGAAGAACAATCGTTATATTACTTTCTAAGTATGCCAAAATTTATTTCGGTTTTATAAAGAAAGCACTCCGTCTTCAGGCCACAAGAGCCTACCGGGACCATCCGACCGCCGTGTCATCCTCGGTGGAGGATGCGGATAGGAGGGGCGTGGGGTCAGCACACCGCTCTCGCGGTCGTAAGATGGTATTCTTGACCAAAGCCGCTACTATTCGGTAGAGTAGCTCTTCAATTGGCATCACGAGGCTGAGTGCACCGCGAAATATGGCAACAGCGCATGGCGGCCTGGATGGTCACCCATCCAAGTGCGGACCACGCCCGACAGCGCTGAACTTCGGTGATCTCTCGGGAACCGGTGTATCCACTGCCGTTGCACATTCGGTTTTTTTAGCTCGTGAAAATAGAAGGAAATATGACCTAATGTGGCCCTTTTAAAACTATTAAAATATTCCTTACTACTTTCCTGATTTCAGGATTACGTAAACTGGATTATCCCGAATACTGCTATATCGATATAGAGCATCAGCAAGAGAAGCATGTACATTCGTAAAAGTGAGCACTCTATCTGACGTGTACTTGTTTACTGTACGATTTATAATGGTTCAAATGGCTCTGAGCACTATGCGACTTAACTTCTGAGGTCATCAGTCGCCTAGAACTTAGAACTAATTAAACCTAACTAACCTAAGGACATCACACACATCCATGCCCGAGGCGGGATTCGAACCTGCGACCGTAGCGGTCGTTCGGCTCCAGACTGTAGCGCCCAGAACCGCACGGCCACTTCGGCCGGCTACGATTTATACAGACGCAACCTAAACATAAGTGTACTTAATATTGTATGACACATGTACATCGGGATTCAGTTTAGTAAACTGTTCCAGAAACATCAGCAAAGGATTTGGACATGACGCAGTAAGCGAAGAAACCGCGTGGCGAATATCTGGAAGAAACTGATCTAGCCAGACGATGGTTGAAAGTGAGTCACTTTGGGGTGGATCATCAGATGGTTCAAATGGCTCTGAATACTATGAGACTCAACTTCTGAGGTCATCAGTCCCCTAGAACTTAGAACTACTTAAACCTAACTAACCTAAGGACATCACACACATCCATGCCCGAGGCAGGATTCACACCTGTGACCGTAGCGGTAGCGCGGTCCCAGACTGTAGCGCCTAGAACCGCTCGGCCACCACGGCCGGCGATCATCAATAATTGAGAATGAAATGTGGGATTCTTAGTGGAAAGGAAAGAAGGACAGCTGAAATGTGATGGACCGTCCGACACAAGACGCTGTGCAGTAGCTCAGTTGAGTAAGGACGATATTATTGAAAGAACCATTCCGGCATTCAAAGGAAATTATTGCAAGAAATCATTGCAAGTATAAATAATGTTGGCAGCATGGGAATTTGAACGCTGCGTCTGTTTAGCGTAGTTAACCGCTGTGCCGATTCTGTGCAAGGTACCATAGGAGTCTTGAAGTAACAAACGACAGTTAAATGATAACAACATTGTTTGTCCCTATCATAATTTCCTTCTTGCATTTACAAGGACTTGGAGGTGTCAGTAGCTAGACTATTATATTTTTCAAAAATGGTTCAAATGGCTCTAAGCACTATCAGGAAATGCGTCTTCCTTCGCTCCCACGGAACATTACGATTCTTTCCACTTTCCCCATGGTAATGAGACCTGATGAAAAACGCGTTTTGTGAGCGTGTTCTGCACGGTTAATGAAGCTCAGAAAATAGTTAGAAAACGATAGTCAACAAGCATAGTGGCTGTGACGAGGCATGCTTCCGGAACGAATTCACATTCTAACGTGAAGGCCACCCAAAAGGCTAGTAAGCTTTTGCTCACTGCAAAGTTATCCATGGCTGTCAAAATAGCGAAGAAAATTGTTATAAGCCAACACACAAAAAAAGCAAAGACTTGGATTATTTTTTCAAGGCATTGGAATTAAATGTGGTCTCAAGAAATTGTAAGAAAGTATCCGGCCTTGATAACATATGCGTTAAACTCATACAGAAATTTGGGCCCTTTTGTAAAGGGTTGGCGTCTAAAGTTGTTAACCAACTATATCCTAGTCCGACGAATACAAAAACTATGGAAAAACGTTAGGGTCATAGCAGTTATGAAGACAGGCAGGGATAGAAATGTTCCGTATAAATATAGACCAAACTGTCTGATGTGTTTTCTTCACTAAGTGCTGGAGAGATTACATTTGTTGAGACAACAGTCTAGTAAGTGGCATATGCAGCAGTGAATGATGTGCATTTCTTAACTTCGAGAGTGTTTAATAATGCTGAGGGGTTTCTAGAGGAATGCGGTAGTAGACTAGGTGCATAACATACTGCAGAAGTGTTATTTGCTTTGTTGTTATTTATTTATTTTTATTTGCACGTCAAGTTCCGTAGGACCAAATTGAGGAGCAAATCTCCAAGGTCATGGAACGTGTCAGTACATGAAATTACAACATAAAAGTAATAACAGATAAAAATAAAATGTTTATGAAAAAAGTAAACGCAATCAACAATACAACAGGCACCAGCTTAACTTTTCAAGGAACTCCACGACAGAATAGACAGAGTGACCCATGAGGAAACTCTTCAGTTTACATTTGAAAGCGGATGGATTACTGCTAATTTTTTTGAATTCTAGTGTTAGTTTATTGAAAATGGATGCAGCAGTATGCTGCACACCTTTCTCCACAAGAGTTAAGGAAGTCCGATCCAAATGCAGGTTTGATTTCTGCAGACTATTAACTAACTGAAAGCTGCTTATTCTTGGGAATTAGCTAATATTGTTAACAAGAAATGACAGTAAGGAATATATATATATCGAGAGGCCAATGTCAAATTGTGGAATGTTCTACTCCGTATCACGTGTACCGGGTGAATTACAATGGGAAAAACAAGAGAGTGCAGTAGCAAGAGTAACGGGAGCGATGCAGCCATTACGGACGCGCCGTCGCTAGCGACGGGTAAGGCCTCACAGTCCGACAAACGATGAACAACATCCAGGAGCGATCGGGCGTAATAGAAACGAAATCCTATTTCTAAGGAAGTCTTTGGCTAGGAAATGAACTGTCTGTGTCCATTGACGAACTAGAGCAATACCATAGAAGATATAGCTTGCCCTTGTGCGGCGCTGCCGAAAGTGAACGTGAGATCATAGACGATATGTGCAACATTATGGCGCGTGAGAAGCTTGGAATGCAGGAAAACGTTAATTATATCGACAGAAACCATCGTGTAGGGCAAATCCTACAGCGTAGCATGAGACCAAGGCCCATAAGAAGGAATACAATGGGCTTCTGCACCACGGTTTATAAGCTTGCTGCCACAATGTCTTTGGTACCGTCCACGTGACATTTCACGCCCGCGTAGCCTACATGAAGGGGCAGGTTTGGTGGTGAGAGTAGCAGCGAGCGTAGGGGAGAGCTGGCATAAGCTCGCATGAGTGTGCACCCACCGCTGCCGGCAAAAAAAAAAAAAAGTAATACCTTCAAGGACAAGGTCCTTTTATTGACAAGCGAAGTGACAAGTTTTTCATCAATGTAGGAGTGTATGACAACAAATTCAGACCAAATGAAACACGCATGGATCGAAACAGCATATCCAGACACTCTGGGATGATAATGGCATTGAAACAGACGATGACACGCGTAAAGCTGAAATACTAAACACCATTTTCCAAAGCTGTTTCACAGAGGAAGACCACACTGCAGTTCCTTCTCTAAATCCTCACACGAACAAAAAAAAGGCTGACATCGAAATAAGTGTCCAACGAATAGAAGAGCTACTGAAATCACTCAACAGAGGGAAGTCCAGTGGACCTGACGGGATACCAATTCGATTCTACACAGAGTACGCGAAAGAACTTGCCCCCCTTCTAACAGCAGTGGACCGCAAGTCTCAAGAGGAACGGAAGGTTCCAAATGATTGGAAAAGAACACAGACAGTTCCAGTTTTCAAGAAGGGCCATCGAGCAGATGCGCAAAACTGTAGGCCTATATCTCTGACATCGATCTGTTGTAGAATTTTAGAACATGTTTTTTGCTCGGGTATCACGTCATTTCTGGAAACCCAGAATCTTCTCTGTAGGAATCAACATGGATTCCGGAAACAGCGGTCGTCTGAGACCTAACTCACTTTATTTGCTCATGAAACCCAGAAAATATTAGATACAGGCTCCCAGGTACATGCCATTTTCCTTGACTTCGGGAAGGCGTTATATACAGTTCCCCACTGTCGCCTGTTAAACAAAGAAAGAGCCTACGGAATATCAGACCAGCTCTGTGGCTGGATTGAAGAGCTTTTAGCAAACAGAACACAGCAATCTGTTGTCAATGGAGAGACGTCTACGGACGTTAAAGTAAACTCTGGCGTGCCACAGGGGAGTGTTATGGGACCATTGCTTTTCGCAATATATATAAATGACCTAGTAGATAGTTTCGGAAGTTCGATGCGGCTTTTCGCTGATGATGCTGTAGTATACAGAGAAGTTGCAGAATTATAAAATTGCAGCGAAATGCCGAAAGATCTGCAGCGGATAGACACTTGGTGCAGGGAGTGGCAACTGACCCTTAACATAGACAAATGTAATGTATTGCGAATACATAGAAAGAAGGATCCTTTATTGTATGATTATATGATAGCGGAACAAACACTGGTAGCCGTTACTTCTGTAAAATATCTTGGAATCTTGGAGTATGCGCACGGAACGATTTGAAGTGGAATGAACATATAAAATTAATTGTTGGTAAGGTGGGTGCCAGGTTGAGATTCATTGGGAGAGTCCTTAAAAATGTAGTCCATCAACAAAGGAGGTGGCTCACAAAACACTCGTTCGACCTATACTTGAGTATTGCTCATCAGTGTGGGACCCCTACCAGGTCGGGTTGACAGAGTAGATATAGAAGATTGCAAAGAAGAGCGGCCTGTTTCGTCACAGGGTTACTTGGTAAGCGTGATAGCGTTACAGAGATGTTTAGCAAACTCAAGTGGCAGACTCTGCAAGAGAAGCGCTCTGCATCGCGGTGTAGCTTGCTCGCCAGGTTTCGAGAGGGTGCGCTTCTGGATGAGGTATCGAATATATTGCTTCCCCCTACTTATACCCCCAGAGGACATCACGATTTTAAAATTAGAGAGATTCGAGCGCGCACGGAGGCTTTCCGGCAGTCGTTCTTCCCGCGAACCATACGCGACTGGAACAGGAAAGGGAGGTAATGACAGTGGCACGTAAAGTGCCCTCCGCCATACACCGTTGGGTGGCTTGCGGAGTATAAATGTAGATGTAGATGTCACTGTAATGGGTAACCAAACAGTAGCATCAATACACTATATACGTACTCCGCTCCGGCAGCAAAGCAGGTGTGTCTTCTCGCATGCGGCACTGAATGGCATCCAGCGATAGATTATCCTAAGGACCTTGGACGCTTCGTTGCACTTCTACAATGGTTCTTGCAAGCTCTAGAGAACGAGTAAGTTCCTAGTTCACCAGTTCCCATACGTCTTCAGTTGGTGAGATATCTGATGATCTAGCTGGTTTGGCCAGTTATAGTACACCAGAAGAGCATGTTGCGGTACTGTAGCCATGTGTGGATGTGCACTGCCCTGCTGCAAAAGCACATCACCTTCCTGTCGAATAAATGACAGTAACAGGAGGCTAACAACCTATGCAATGTAACGGATACTGATTAGTTTACGCTACACAAACATCAAATGTGATCTTGAGCTGTAACTGATCCCCTCCCCCGCCTCCCAACCACACCATGAAGCCTAAGTTGGGCGAATGCACTCAGTAATAGTCCGCTCAACAGGTCTACGACGTACACATGATCGTCGATCGCTCGCATACGCTGTTCCTCCGCCAGCAGCGGAGGGCACCACATAACAGGCAGTCTCAGCGTGAAGACACAAGTACGGCGCTCATACTTGGAGCTATTTTACGCTTCCTCACAAGTCATTCAAATAGGTCATTCATCTGCCAACAGTTACGTCGTCCACCACAGACAGTGGTAAAACCCGGATCTACTTGACTCATGCGCATGATGACATTCATACGCCGAGCGCTTGGTGTAAGTGACCACATGTGGCCAGTTCCGTCGCCCAGTTTTCGTGCAGTCAGGATCCAGCTCCAGTTCTTCAGATGTGCAGTTACCTACAAGTAATCTACAGTACTGACAGTCTAGTTGTCGGAAAGATTCCGCCGAGTGTCTGAAGTTATTCAAAGTGACAGTCAAAGTGTTTACTTATACTCCCTTCATACTGAACTTCAATTAGATTAGTTAATAATCATCTACTGTGCTCGGTTATCTAATGTGCTGAAGTTTACATCAGTGCCATCTCTTCTCCGTAAGCCGAACCTGAGTATACTTTGATGCACCTTATTTCAATAAACGATTGTTATTGTTTCTCATGTACAGCGTAGTTATTTTGTTTTAGAGATATACTGCCCCCCCCCCTCTTTCATTTAACCAAAATATTTTACAGCCTTTTCTTTGTCACTGAAAGCTATTATTGCACATGTTTTCTTTGGACGCAGAAGATACTCCATTTTTGTCCTCGACTTTATTTTGCACAACAATAATCCTTCGAGCCACAATTCACGGAATCGTCAAAGGTATTTCCTGATTCTTCTAATGTTTCCACAATTGATAACGAAATGTCGACATCATTCTACTGAATGCCCAATAAATTAACTAATAAGTAACGCATATGTAGGTCTTTAGAAGAAGCATGTTCGTTAGTTAGTTAGTTAGTGTCATGTTCTATGGATCATTCTGCACGATAGCTGGTAATGATGTGAAACGAGTAATTTTACATTCACATCACACATTAATTTGTACATGTGGTTAAATTCTGAAGATTTCTAAGTCTCTTTTTTCCAAAAATAAAATAAGATGTGCAGATATTTTTAGTTAATGAGTCCTACCCACCAACGTTTACACATTACAGTAACATAAATTCTGGTACTGAATAGGAGTTGCCAACGAGAAACTTTCTCAGTTTGTTTTAAAATTTTATTTTGTTATCTGTCAGATATTTTATCTCACTGGGTAAGAGATAAAAAATTTTTGTTGCAACACTCTGCACCCCTTTTTACTCTAAAAGAAAACCTTAATGAATGTCATTTTGCCTTTTGTTATTGTAGCTATGTACATCATTCTTCCTTCTGAACTGAATTTAAAAAAAAAATATTTATGAGGGAATAAATATACTGTGGAACAGTAGTCAGAATGACCGACTTCTTAAACAGATGTCTAAAAGATGATCGTGGGCGAATACCACGTACTATTCTTACAGCACGTTTTTCCGCTATGAAGACTTCCTTTCATAGAAATGAAGGTGATTTCAGCTGTACACCACGTTCTGCGTATTTCATCTTTGAAAGGTTGAAAATGTTAATTGGATTCCACGTTACTGTGATACTCCAGAACCTGCACAAAGAGAGATACTATTAGCAACCAATGCTAATTGTTACGAATATTAAATGAGTTATAAATTCGAGCGATCAGTAACTCTGAACAAGTGAGTCAGAGAAATTATCAACAGAAATTGAAATTCTCTTTACAAATTACTATCACGTTGTGCCATGTTATCTGTTTATCGATATCTCATTATCCAACACTATGCGCCCACCATATTGCTCTGATACGTAGAAGCCAGTTTTGTATTTCCTGATGACGACATACTCCTGAGTAATCCCTGTCCGGAGTTTCGACTGGAGGACTACTTTTGAAGTGGACTGACAAGGCAGCCAGTCCACAGTGACGGGTAGCCGATAGAAAGGCACGCGTACACACTCACGCCGACGGGCGTCAATTCTGGAACAGGATAACTATTGAATGGTAGCAAGAAAAGTACGTAGCTGCTTTATACTTAACTTTATTATTTGATGACTACAGCATTCTTCTTGAGACATTTATACTATAACTCTCAAAGTAGGTAAGGCTAATGGCGCCTTGCTAGGTCGTAGCCATGGACTTAGCAGAAGGCTATTCTAACTGGCTCTCGGCAAATGAGAGGAAGGCTTCGTCCGTATGGTCGCTAGCAATCTCCTCGTACAACTGGGGCGAGTGCTATATCGTCTCTCGAGACCTGCCTTGTGGTGGCGCTAGGTCTGCGATCACACAGTGGCGACACGCGGGTCCGACATGTACTAAATGGACCGCGGCCGATTTAAGCTACCACCTAGCAAGTGTGGTGTCTGGCGGTGACACCACAACTTTACCTACGGAATATTTTATCCAAGACGATACCATCAACATTTACACTGATAAGCCAAAACATTATGACCACTGACCACCGCTACGTTGGATGCTGCCTTGTGGCGTTGTGGGGCACGTGACGCAGTAACAAAGTCATGTAAGCAGAGCAGACACAGTCGGGGGATCACCTTAATGAAGATAGGGGCTACAAATGGGTAAGTCGACTGAGATGACCGACTTTGACAAAGGGAATATTATTATTACGCAGAGCCTATGAACGAATATCCTGAAAACGACGAAGCTGGTTGAATGTTCACATGCTACTATCGTGAGCATCTACGGAAAGAGGTAGCAGGATAGTGAAACTACCACTAGGTGCTAGATGGTTGGACGTCCACGACTGTTCACAGAACGTGGGGTTCGGCGGCTTGACTGCTCTGTAAAGTGGGATGGATAGTGATGTGTGGCATCTCTGCCAGAACAGCACAATGCTGGTGTTTCCAGGGCTCTCGGGTGTCCAACTGGGCCGGCCGTGGTGGCCGAGCGGTTCTAGACGCTACAGTCTGGAACCGCGCGACCACTACTAGTGGACTGATGACCTCAGAAGTTAAGTCCCATAGTGCTCAGAGCCATTTGAGCCATTTTGTCCAGCCGGATGTGATCGTTGAAGTCCCACGATATAACGACGAATAACATTTCCGCCATCATCTGATCTGATGGAATTCCATCAGAAACACCAGATGATGGCGGAAAGGTTATTCCCCGTTATATCGTGGAACTTCAACGATCACATTCGGCTGGACATCAGAGAACCCTGGGAACAACACATACGCTGGGAAAGCCTCAGATGACATAACACAGTGCTGGACCGATCACATTACACTGTTGAACATGGAGCTTCGTAGCTGACCACCCCTATGTGTTCACATGTTGACCCAACGACATTGCCAAAAATGGTTCAAATGGCTCTGAGCACTATGGGACTCAACTGCTGTGGTTATCAGTCCCCTAGAACATAGAACTACTTAAACCTAACTAACCTAAGGACATCACACACATCCATGCCCGAGGCAGGATTCGAACCTGCGACCGTAGCAGTCGCACGGTTCCGGACTGCGCGCCTAGAACCGCGAGACCACCGCGGCCGGCAACGACATTGTCGTCTCCTCAAAACTCCGTCATCGAGGTGAACGGTGGCTTGAAACGTGCAGCGCGCCACAGACGCAGGCTGGTGGGAGCAGTATGATGCTATGGGAGACATTCTTCTGTGCTTGCATGGGACCTATGATGGTAATCGAAAACACGCTGACAGCTGCGAACCAACTGCATTCCTTCATGTTTAATGTCTTCCCCGGCGGCTAAGTCACCTTTCACCAATGTAATTGTCCGTGTTTCAAAGCCAGAACCGTGCTACAGTGTTTTGAGGAACATTATAGTGAACTCACGTTGATTCTCGGCCACCAAATTCGCTTGATGTAAATCCTATGGAACACATCTGGGTCGCTATCTGTCACCATCCCCAAAGCTGTTTCACAGAGGAAGACTGCACTGTAGTTCCTTCTCTAGATTGTCGCGTAGATGACAAAATGGTAAATATCGAAATAGATGACAGAGGGATATAAATACAATTAAAATCGCTCAAAAAGAGGAAAGGCCACTGGACCGGATGGGATACCAGTTCGATTTTACACAGAGTACGCGAAGGAACTTGCCCCCCTTCTTGCAGCTGTGTACCGTAGGTCTCTAGAAGAACATAGCGTTCCAAAAGATTGGAAAAGGGCACAGGTCATTCCCGTTTTCAAGAAGGGACCTCGAACAGATGTGCAGAACTATAGATCAGTTGTAGAATTTTGGAACACGTTTTATGTTCGAGTATAATGACTTTTCTGGAGACTAGAAATCTACTCTGTAGGAATCATCATGGGTTTCGAAAAAGACGATCGCATGAAACGCAGCTCGCGCTATTCGTCCACGAGACTGACAGAGCCATAGACACGGGTTCGCAGGTAGATGCCGTGTTTCTTGACTTCGGCAAGGCGTTTGATACAGTTCCCCACAGTCGTTTAATGAACAAAGTAAGAGCAATGGACTATCCAATTGTGTGATTGGACTGAAGAGTTGCTAGATAACAGAACGCAGCATGTCATTCTCAATGGAGAGAAGTCTTCCGAAGTAAGAGTGATTTCAGGTGTGCCGCAGGGGAGTGTCGTAGGACCGTTGCTATTCACAATATATATAAATGACCTTGTGGATAATATCGGAAGTTCACTGAGGCTTTTTGCGGATGATGCTCTAGTATAACGAGATGTTGTAACAATGGGAAATTGTACTGAAATGAAGGAGGATCTGCAACGAATTGGCGCATGAAGCAGGGAATGGCAATTGAAACTCAATGTACACAAGTGTAATGTGCTGCGAATACACAGAAAGAAACATCTTTTATCATTTAGCTACAATATAGCAAGTCAGCAACTGGAAGCAGTTAATTCCATAAATTATCTGGGAGTAGGCATTAGGAGTGATTTAAAATGGAATGAACATATAAAATTAATCGTCGGAAAGGCAAATGCCAGATTCATTGTAAGAATCCTAAGGAAATGCAGTCAGAAAACACAGTTTGAATACTGCTCACCGGCGTTGGATCCCTACCAGATAGGGTTGATAGAGACGATCCAACGGAGGGCAGCGGGCTTCGTTACAGGATCAATTAGTAATCACGAAAGCGTTACAGAGATGACAGATAAACTCCAGTGGAAGACTCTGCAAGAGTGACGCTCAGCAGCTCGGTACGGTCTTTTGTTGAAGTTTCGAGAACATAACTTCACCGAAGTGTCAAGCAGTATATTGCTCCCTCCTACGTATATCTCGCGAAGAGACCATGAGTATAAAATCAGAGAGATTAGAGCCCACACAGAGGCATACCGACAATCTTTCTTTCCACGAACAGTACGAGAGGGGAATAGAAGGGCGAATCGATAGAGGTACTCAGGGTACCCTCCGCCACACACCGTCAAGTGGCTTGCGGAGTATGGATGTAGATGTAGATGTAGATACGCATCAGCGGCCCGTTATTTACCCGAGCTAAAAGACCTGTGAGTAGACATCTAATGCCACATACGTCCACAAACCTACCAACAATTCAGTAATGTATTTTGATTCAAAAACAGACAGGCTATTGCCCCTGCAACTATTGAAAAGGTTGCTGTCCCTCTTCAGAACCACACGTTTGTCTGGCCTCTCAACAGATAACTCCCCGCTCTGAATCACTGTGGCACGCAAGTCACCCCACCGACGGCGAGGTCCACTTCCACAATGTCAAAGATGCTATCTGTTGTACAGTTATTAATCGTCGCTCCCAGTTTTGTAATACCATGTACTTTAGCGAAGGAAGAAATAAAAGTTTCTTGTACAATCATATCAGGGCACTTTATCAAATCCATCAAATAGTTACTGATATCCTCGTTCACTTTAGGGCTTGTTATTTTAACATATAGATTTCAAAATGGTTCAAATGGCTCTGAGCACTAAGGGACTTAACATCTGTGGTCATCAGTCCCCTAGAACTCAGAACAACTTAAACCTAACTAACCTAAGGACATCACACACATCCATGCCCGAGGCAGGATTCTAACCTACGACCGTAGCAGTCGCGCGGTTCCGGACTGAGCGCCTAGAACCGCTAGACCACCGCGGCCGGCCATATAGATTTGTTACATGGGTCTCATTCGCATTAAACTGTCAATTACAAGTGTCTTATCATTGTTCACAATCATATTGTACTTTCCTTGGTAATCTTCTTGCACAAAGGAGCCATGTTTTGATGTTAGCGAACCACCCGATTAGACTTTGTTAAAAATCCCAGCAATATCTTGCATTATATCCAGCTCCATAAACTAAATGTCGTCTACACAGTGGCCAGTCATCCATTATTATAGCTATTTTAATGTCAGCCAGTACCACTTTAATTGGCTTGTATACCCACACATTCTTGTATTTCCTCGATAAAATTTCTAAAGCTTCCGTGCCGAATTTATCTATTATTATTCTTGCTATCACGTTAACATTGTTGTGTTGGAGAAATGGCAGTTTGCCTTGATTTCTCGTATCGCAGAGATGTCACACGTAACTTTAAGTCTCAACTTATCTGAGATCTTGTTGACCAAGTATGTGTACACACTTTAGCACAGCCCCTCCTGACATTAAATAAGTGAATCCTCCCTTCAATCCTCTCCAACTCCCTCCACACGTCCTCTGGGTTCCCAGCTTAAAATCTGTGTATAGTAGCAATGATGATGACCTACGAGTATGCATGTATCCAAAAATTCTCTCACTCACTCGAAATATACGCTGGAGAGCCAAATAAACTGGTACACCTGCCTAATATCCAGTAGGGCCCCGCGAGCACTCAGAGGTGCCGTAACACGACGTGGCATGGACTCGACTAATGTCTCAAGTAGTGCTGAAGGGAATTGACACCATGAATCCTGCAGAGCTGCCCATACATCCGTAAGAGTACGAGGGGGTGGAGATCTCTTCTGAACAGCACGTTGCAAGGCATCCCAGATATGCTCAATAACGTTCACGTCTCGGGAGTCTGGTGGCCAGCGGTAGTGTTTAAACTAAGAAAAGTGTTACTGGAGCCACTCTGTAGCAGTTCTGGACGTGTGGGGTGTTGCATTGTCCTGTTGGAATCGGACATGAATGGATGCAGGTGATCAGACAGGATGTTTACGTACGTGTCACCTGTCAGAGTCGTATTTAGACTTATCAGGTGTCCCATATCACTCAAACTGCACACGCCCAAACCATTACAGACCCTCCACCAACTTGAACAGTTCCTTGCTGACAAACAGGGTCCATGGATTCATGAGCTTGTCTCCATACCCACACACGTCCATCCGCTCGATGCAGTTTGAAACGAGACTCGTCCGACCAGTTAACGCTTCCAGTCATCAACAGTCCAATCTCGGTGTTGACGGGCCAAGCCGAGGCGTAAAGCTTCGTGTTACGCAGTCATCGAGTGTACACGAGAGGGTCTTCGGCTCGGAAAGCCCATATCGATGATGTTTCATTGAATGGTTCACACGCTGACACTTGCTGATGGCCCAGCATTGAAGTCTGATGCAGTTTGCTTAAGGGTTACACTTCCCTGACGTTGAACGATCGTCTTCCGTTGTAGTTGGTCCCGTTCTTGTAGGATCTTTTTACGGATGCAGTGATGACGGAGATTTAATGTTTTACCAGGTTCCTGGCATTCACGGTGCATTCGTGAAATGGTCCTACAGGAAATTCCCCACTTCATCGCTACTTCGGAGATGCTGTGTCCCATCGATCGTGCGCCGACTATAACACCACGTTCAAACTCACTTAGCAGCAGTAATCGATCTAAAAATTTTTCCAGACACTTGTTGTCTTATGTAGGCGTTGCCGACCGCAGCGCCGTATTCTGCGTGTTTACATTTCACTGTACTTGAATACGCATTCCTATACCAGTTTCTTTGTCGCTTCAATGTATTATCACTCCCGAACCTTGCAACTCGCATCATATTATAAACAAGCCATCACAAAACACGTGTATACTAGCTTCCAAATTTGAATACAACGCTGTATGCCGTTCTCAGATAATGTCAGCCAGTACCACTTTAATTGGCTTGTATACCCACACATTCTTGTATTTCCTCGATAAAATTTCTAAAGCTTCCGTGCCGAATTTATCTATTATTATTCTTGCTATCACGTTAACATTGTTGTGTTGGAGAAATGGCAGTTTGCCTTGATTTCTCGTATCGCAGAGATGTCACACGTAACTTTAAGTCTCAACTTATCTGAGATCTTGTTGACCAAGTATGTGTACACACTTTAGCACAGTTTTCTCTTCGGATTTTTTTGGATTAGGTGGTAGTTAGAAGTAGTTTCGGCTTGTATCACGGAGTGTTTTCTGGCTACCACTTGCTGTTCAGATGTTTCTTTCCGTGTATATTTGACTATTTTCGCCTTTTCCCACACACGCCTTTTTATGGTGGTTTGTAAATATGTTTCGAATAATGGTTAATGCAGTGAAGGAATGAGAAAATGAATGAGTACTCCTTTACATTTATGTTTTGGAACTGTTGCAGCGACAGTGTTATCGTAAATCGACAAATTTCGATACTACTACTGCAGTAGCATTTTATTTTAAATACGCAACAGGTACCATAATATTTTGGCAGCTCAGAGCCTGACCGCGTTTACCGGTCTCTTTTTAAGTACTATCTCCAACTGACTACGCTTGAACACTTGTTCATCAAATACCACCCATAGCATCTGAAGATGGCCTTTGAATGCCGAAACTGGTTACGATTGTTTAATAAATAAGTGACTGTGTCAAATATCAAAAAATATTATCTTACAATCAGTAATCACCGCTCCGCAAGTGGGATGTCTTTTTAATGACGAAGATCACCTTTTGCTCTGTAATTTTCTCAATCAAGGATGAATTTACCTACTCCTTGACGTCCACACGAAGGAAGTTTATCAACTTTCCGGCATCATTTTAGTCTGTCGTTTCTTCTGCGTACAATTTGGACAGATGTTCTCCTATTAGCGCCAGTATTTCTCCCTGGATCCTGATACTTCTTCCATCAGTTGTTTTTATTTCGGATATTATGTTTCTCTTCGGATTTTTTTGGATTAGGTGGTAGTTAGAAGTAGTTTCGGCTTGTATCACGGAGTGTTTTCTGGCTACCACTTGCTGTTCAGATGTTTCTTTCCGTGTATATTTGACTATTTTCGCCTTTAATTTTTTACTCTTTCCTGTATTTCGTTACACCGTTTTTCTTGTATCAGTCTCTTAGGGTGTGGACAGAAAATGTGTGCTGTTCTACCATTCGCTTATAGTTCTAGCTAAATGCATAAAGGTCCTTCTGACATTTATATTAGTGCATTTTATCTTCCATTGCTTTATATTTCTTGTGGATATCCATTTCCCTTCTGCGTTGTTCCCAATTACAGTGTACCTCAATGTTTACATGCTTTTATTTTAAGACAGATTTGCTTAGTTTCCACAAGCTTCGACCTCTATAAAAATACTGGTGATGTAGATCAATCTTACAGTGATAACCGCTGTGAGTAGCGAAACGTAGTGGCGAAATTTCTGATCCAGTCAGTTTACGTGGTACGTTATGGGTTACGTAAACGCGATCTAATCTGCTTGCTGATTGGTGTGTTAGGAATGGGACTCAAAGATGTCTTCGTGATCTACCTTCCAAGTAGCCCTCATATCGTGACTGCTAATTACGCAGCCAATTTTTTTGCTACGGTCTATGGACGAGGATGGTCAAGTGGGTAGACCACTGAAGTCCTACCCAGAAGATCGCGGTTTCAGTCCCAGGTAGATGCAGGACTTGTCCTGATTCCAGTCACTCCTGGATGGCTCCATGTCTACTGAGCCACCTATCAAACGAGTACCAGAGATATTTCTTGAAGGTGAAAGGCAACCTGGATGATGGGATCCTTGTGCCGTGGCGAAGAGAGGCTGCACTCTAACTCCAGTCAGGTCATTAGCCTGGTCACTGACTTGCTCCCACCTATAGTTCATTTTCGAAACAGTCCTTGACCTCACAAGTTAGTGACTTTTAGTAAAACCCACAAACAACTGCCAAAAGCTGAGATGCCAGTTGCTCCTCAATATTTTATAACACCAGAAAAATTCGTAAATCGTGCTTTATATAGGAATGGCTCATTCTAAAGCTTTTACATATGAGTTTGACAGTTTTCGTGAGACAATTATATTTTCATTGAAATCTAGACAAGGATATGGTTAAGATGTGATTTTACAGAATGATATCGGAATTTATTGACTGGCGATATAAGAAATGAAAAGCTCCTCTGCAGTCTAGGTGTTGAAAGGAATTCGTATAAAACATTAATTATATGAAATGACAGGATGACAGCTCTCGTCTTATGACATCGGGATTTGAGAGAGCTGAAGAGGGTAAGAGTTGAATGGGACCATACATATTGGGATACATGGATCCGTTAAGTGAAAACTTTGAGTGTAGCTGAAGAGGTTGGTGCAGGAGACGAAGTCGTAGCATACAGTGTCAAATCATTCAGAAGATTGGAGGAAAAAAATTCTTCGTTATCAAATCTTTTTGTTGTTGAGGTCTTCAGTCTGAAGACGGGTTTGATGCATCTCTCCACGTTAATCCATCCTGTGCACTTGTTAATCTTTACACGACGTCCGCAACATTATTTCCACCTGGACTTGCTTACTGAATTCAAGCTTTGGTCTTCCTCGACTGTTTCTCCGCCCTAGACTGCCTTCCATTACTAGATCGTCGGTTACCTGGTGCCTCAGATTCTTTCCTATCAAACGATGCTTTCTTTAGCCGAATTGTCACATAAGTTCCTTTTATTTCCAATTCGGCTCCATACCTCCCCATTAATCATTTTGCCTTTCTAATCTACAGCATTCTTCTATAGCACCACATTTCAAAATTTACTATTTTCGTCTTGTCTGAACCGTTTATCGACCACATTTCACTACCGTTTATCGATCATATTTCACTTCCATTCAAGGTTTCACTGCAGACAGATACCTTCTGAACATAATTTCTAATACTTAACGTTTTGCACGCTACATTTTATATCCTTCCTACGTTGGAATATTCACTTATTTTGCTGCCAAATAACAATACCAATCTATTATTTATGGTGTCCCATTTCTTCATCCACTAATTATCTCAGCATCAAATGGTTCGAATGGCTCTGAGCACTATGGGACTTAACATCTGAGGTCATCAGTCCTCTAGAACTTAGAACTACTTAAACCTAACTAACCTAAGGACATCACACACATCTATGCTCGAGGCAGGATTCGAACCTGCGACCGTAGCGGTCGCGCGGTTCCAGACTGAAGCGCCTAGAACCTCAGCATCGCCTGATTTAATTCGACTACATTTCATTACCTTTTTTCCTACTTTTGTTGATGTTCGTCTGTTTACATGACACTATCCATTCCGTTCAACAGATATTTCAAGTCTTTTGTCCTTACCATAAGCAAGAATATCATCACAAACCTCATTCTTTTTATTACTTCCGTCTGAACTATAATTTCATTTCCTTGTATTTATCACTTCCCTCTGAACTATAATTTCATTTCCAAATTTCCCCTTGGTTTCCCCAACTTCTTGCTTAATGCACAGATTGAGTAACATCGGGAAGACGCTACGACGCACATTGCCTCTCTTCTTAACAACTGCTTCCTTTCATGTCCATCGACTGCAATCTAGTTTCTATGCAAGTCTTCGCTCCCTGTGTTTTATCCCCGCTATCTTGAGATAACAGAACAATGGAGAGAGCAAAAAAATATCCACTAGCCAGCACCGGCCATCTATGTAGTTTGTGGGGTCCTGGTATATCAATGTAATAGAGGTGAGCAATTCTTTCTTTGTCATAAATAAAGCATGGGTTATAATGGCGCAACCAAGAGTTGCTGATGATTTGCGTCTGGCAAATGAACTTTTCAGTATGTATTAATCTTCAGAAATGATAAAAAAGGTAAATACAACAGCTACTGAAAAGGAAAGCCTGCACTTAATTTATTGTGTTAAGTTTGCAGTCGGTGAATCTTAATATTTTTCGTATATATGCTTTAGCTCCAATCCCTAGTTACAGGTAAACGAATAAAACTCAATTGCCTATTCATTTGATAGACTTGGAGGCTACTGACCCGTGTCTCAGAAACAAAAGGACAAGACACTCAAGAAAACAGCTCAGTTGTGGAAAAATATTCTGCCTGCCGGCAGCTTGATATGTGGTACATCATGAAAATTTTCTGTCAAATCTGCGATCATCAACTTACTTCCTGGAGGGGCTATGATCACCTGATTTTTTCTTGCCATTTAGATTAAATATTCTACATGATTCAAACTACGTAGTGAGCTTGAGATAGTAAATCTATGTTCATCTGTCCAGAAAGCTTGTTTTAAGCAGAAAGTGCTTCTATTTTCGTCTTTTACGTTCCAAATTATCCGCCTTACCCATGATGGGGAAATGAGGGAGCAGAGTCAGCCATAGTTGTTTTGTGGCTCAGTAGCAATCTCACCGCGAAGCGTACGGTGCACACCTGTCTGACAATGGGTAATCACTGAGGTTCACACGTGCTTTAATTATATTGGCAGAACTGTCACACCTTCGCTAAGTTAAAAGGCCTTACTTCGTGAAAGTTGTAAAAAGTAGAAAATTTCTGCTGCCAGTCATGCAGATACACTGTAGTTCAGCCTTGACGGAAACTATCAGCATCGACCTGCTTTATGAATGGATCAGATGATGATAATCGGTTTGTGGGGGCGCTCAACTGCGCGGTCATCAGCGCCCGTACAAACTCCCAGTTTTTTCACAGTCCAATTTTTTACACAGTCCAGTCTAGCCACTGTCACGAATGATGACGATAAGGATGAAATTATGAGGACAACAGAAACAACCAGTCCCCGGGCAGAGAAAATCCCCAACCTAGCTGGGAATCGAACCAAGGATCCCGTGATCCAGAGGCAGCAACACTAACCACTAGACCACGAGCTGCGGACATGAATGGCTCATTAGAATCGGAGGTATCTTGAATTCAGTTGGATTCTGTATTTAGTGTGTGTGTGTGTGTTAGACAGCTTAGACGTGATGACGATAGGGACAGTGGTGTAATTACACCGCATACTGGATATGATGTCAATAGTATTGAGATATATAAACTGCCTTTTGAATGTGCAAATTCTGAAATTAATCGAAAATTATGTGACTATTGTAATGTAATCAATGCGACAAATGATAAATGCTTCTCTAATATATTCTGCATCAACTTGAGTGCAAAAAACTTAACAATAGATTTGAGGAAGCACGCGTAATCCCTTTTTTGTCATAGGGGAACATCGGAGTTTTGTATCGTATAGCTGCCAGCCACAGACATTTTCTGATTGTGGAATTGTGGATCGTCCAATCATTAGCATATTTACTGGCGACGTAAACAGCCCGTACAGCTCCCAGACGGAAGTGCAAATACCTACTCCACTGCAGCTGTCGTGAGACCACGAACCGTTCTGTCCTTGAGTGTCTCTCCTAAGGTAACTGAGAAAGAAACCGTTTGCAGATTAATGCAGAAAGATCAAGCACTCACAGCAACGAATCTTAGACCCGTGGAAGCGTACACTTTGAACAAACTAATACAGGCACTGTCAGCACAGCACGAAACTCTAGAAAAATTGAACTCTAAAATCCTGAAAGTAAAGAGGCAACGAACATAGATGACAAATTACCTCCAAACACCGAGACATGTAACAAAGAATCCCCTAGCGAAGTCAGACGAAATGGATCAACGCCTCTTGGTAACCCCATGCAAAGTAAACAGAAAATTTCATGATGTTGAAACTTCATTCACAAGGGAGATGCGTCTCAGGGAAGCAACTAACAAAATATAAGATTTACTAGGGAAGGTGGAAAATGACAGAGAGAACTCTCCCTGAAAAAGAAACATCAAGTAACCCAAAAAGACGAAAGCATAATCAACCCCAAAGGACGATATATTCAGCGACAGATGGCAACTCCGGAAACATCTGAAGGAACTGTTTCCAGTCAGCAGCCTATCAGCTGAGTGGATGAAGGGACACAACATCGTTAGAGCCTTCTTCGGAAACATAAAACAAAGAAAAAAGAACCGTGTCGGACCTTATCTCACTCTCAAAGACAGACACGTTGAATATCGGCTCAGTAGCAGTATAGCTGTCACCAAATCGGATAATATGAACTAAAAGTACGTATACCCCTCTTTAATTTGCTCGTAATACTACTGTCTTGCCAGCAGATACAAGCTGCCCTTACAGACAAACGTATGGTATGTCAACGTAAACATCTGCAGAACGGAAATCGAATACAAAATAAAATGCATATAGGAATATTTACACGGTGTTACCAAAAGGTACGGCCAAACTTTCAGGAAACATTCTTCACACACAAATAAAGAAAAGATGTTATGTGGACATGTGTCCGGAAACGCTCATTTTAGTTTCGTCAGTATGTACTGCACTTCCTCGATCCACCGCCAGTTGGCCCAACTGAAGGAAGGTAATGTTGACTTCGGTGCTTGTGTTGACATGCGACTCATTGCTCTACAGTACTAGCATCAAGCACATCAGTACGTAGCATCAACAGGTTAGTGTTCATCACGAACGTGGTTTTGCAGTCAGTGTAATGTTTACAAATGCGGAGTTGACAGATGCCCATTTGATGTATGGATTAGCACGGGGCAATAGCCGTGGCGCGGTACGTTTGTATCGAGACAGATTTCCAGAACGAAGGTGTCCCGACAGGGAGCCGTTCGAAGCAATTGATCGGCGTCTTAGGGAGCACGGAACATTCCAGCCCATGACTCGCGACTGGGGAAGACCGAGAACGACGAGGACACCTGCAATGGCGAGGACATTCTTCGTGCAGTTGACGATAACCCTAATGTCAGCGTCAGAGAAGTTTCTGCTGTACAGGGTAACGTTGACCACGTCACTGTATGGAGAGTGCTACAGGAGAATCAGCTGTTTCCGTACCATGTACAGCGTGTGCAGGCACTATCAGCAGCTGATTGGCCTCCACGGGTACACTTCTGCGAATGGTTCATCCAACAATGTGTCAATCCTCATTTCATTGCAAATGTTCTCTTTACGGATGAGGCTTCATTCCAACGTGATCAAATTGTAAATTTTCACAATCAACATGTGTGGGCTGACGAGATTCCGCACGCAATTGTGCAATCACGTCATCTACACAGATTTTCTGTGAACGTTTCTGCAGGCATTGTTGGTGATGTCTTGATTGGGCCCCATGTTCTTCCACCTACGCTCAATAGAGCACGTTATCATGATTTCATACGGGATACTCTACCTGTGCTGCTAGAACATGTGCCTTTACAAGTACGACACATCATGTGGTTCATGCACGATGGACCTCCTGCACATTTCAGTCGAAGTGCGAAGTGTTCGTACGCTTATCAACAACACATTCGGTGACCGAAGGATTGGTAGAGGCGGACCAATTCCATGGCCTCCACGCTCTCCTGACGACAACCCTCTAGACTTTCATTTATGGGGGCATTTGAAAGCTCTTGTCTACGCACCCCCGGTACCAAATGTAGAGACTCTTCGTGCTCGTATTGTGGACGGCTGTGATACAATACGCCATTCTCCAGGGCTCCATGAGCGCATCAGGGATTCCATGCGACGGAGGGTGGATGCACGTATCCTCGCTAACGGAGGACATTTTGAACATTTCCTATAACAAAGTGTTTGAAGTCACGCTGGTACGTTCTGTTGCTGTGTGTTTCCATTCCATGATTAATGTGATTTGAAGAGAAGTAATAAAATGAGGTCTAACATGGAAAGTAAGCGTTTCCGGACACATGTCCACGTAACATAGTTTCTTTCTTTGTGTGTGAGGAATGTTTCCTGAAAGTTTGGCCGTACCTTTTTGTAACACCCTGTATACACAGTGGCGGTCAAAATGCATCAGGGATCACCTGGACGGAGACAGGCAGACGTCAGGTGGCTGATGGCTGGTGGCCATCGTCTGCTGTATTGACAGGGAAACCTCTTTCGTTTTCGATTAGACTGCTTTAAGGATTTCTTTGGTGCTACACAGTTATCTGTATATTTTTTTAGTTTGCTAATTTTTTCATGGTTATGAAACAAGATTATAAATGACCACAATAATACATTTTAGTGTTTGCGATCCTTAATATTATTAAAATTACGCATGCATTTTCCTTTGTGAAGGCAAAAATGTAGTGAACAGTATATCGAAGTCCAACAAAAGTACGACCGAGTGAGGTGGCGCAGTGGTTAGCACACTGGATTCGCATTCGGGAGGACGACGGTTCAATCCCGCCTCCAGCCATCCTGATTTAGGTTTTCCGTGATTTCCCTAAATCGTTTCAGGCAAATGCCGGGGTGGTTCCTTTGAAAGGGCACGGCCGATTTCCTTCCCCATCCTTCCCTAACCCGAGCTTGCGCTCCGTCTCTAATGACCTCGTTTTCGACGGGACGTTAGACACTAACCTCCTCCTCCTCCTCCTCCAACAAAAATGTGATAACGACAGGACGTGATCACCGACGTTTGTGTTTGTTGATCAATGTCATGTCAGCTGGTCAGTGTTAATAAATAAGTTTGTCTTTCTAGCAAAACTTAGTGCTTTGAGTTGTCATTTCAAATAAACTTACGTGTTATTATTAGTAACCAATATGGTGCAGCATGATTATCACCAATTATTTTATCGAAATGCTCATTTTGCATCAATTAGCCGCGGCTGTAAAGGTTTGTTCCTGATTATCATCATTTTTGCTGTTAATGTATGGGAATTGCAAACAAGCAGTGGGCTGAAGTTCGCCATTCTCACTTCAGAAATTAGAAAATTTGTGTCTCCGTTACCTACACTCTCTAGATGCGCTTTCTGTAATTCTGAAAACCACGATAATCTGTGGCTCAAAGGTACGATTACAGCTGTTGTTTCCACATCAATCAACAGCGTCCGGTAGGTTATTGTGTTATTAATGCATCTAGAAAGGAAACTGTCAACAATCACATCGGATGTAGTTTTTGTTTGTCTTACATTTACATTAATATTTGAGTTCCTACGTCTGCATTCTCCAATCTACTACATACACGGGATCACTCTAATCTGATCCTAAGCAAACAATAGAAAATGTGGGATGATAGGTATTCTGACTCTATTTTTAATTTCCTAGTTTCTGAACGTGATTGCTCTATAAAAAAGTGTATATCGACCATTTGCTGTGTATCTGTCATGGATGAATACTCAGTTGCTGTAACTATTAAAAATTTACCATAACTGCCGTTCGAAAGCATACCACGCAAAGCCAGTACCTACAGCAGTGCTGGGTATCGCTCCGATGCATTGCCAAAGAAACTTGCTCCGACCCGAGAACATCACGTTTCTTACGTCTGCACTACTTCTGCATTCAGATACCACACAGGCTATTTCCCTAACATCACCCATCAAAGCTATACCACTATGGAAGAGTGTAAGTTTCCCTCCCTCCTCAGAAATAGTCAGTGGGTACAGGCTCACTGCGGATCACACTCCTGACATTTTATAAGGGACCAGCTGAGTATCCAGCGTTGTCTGGATATTTATACAGGGTGATCCATTGACCGTGACCGGGCCAAATATCTCACGAAATAAGCTTCAAACGAAACAACTACAAAGAACGAAACTTGTCTAGATTGAAGGGGGAAACCAGATGGCAATATGGTTAGCCCGCTAGATGGCGCTGCCATAGGTCAAACGGATATCAACTGCGTTTTTTAAAATAGAAATCCCCATTTTATTACATATTCGTGTAGTACGTAAAAAAAATGTGAATGTTTTTGTTGGACCACTTTTTTCGCTTTGTGACTGCTGGAGCTGTAATAGTCACAAACGTATAAGTACGTGGTATCACGTAACATTCCGCCAGCGCGGACGGTATTTGCTTCGTGATACATTACCTGAAGTTTCATATTCACATAGCTCAATGTATATGACGTAGTATCTTCTGTCCAATAATATAATTCTGCAGGCACAGTCGTGGACAGCTTTAAAGTCTGCTACACAGCATAACAGGGAAGGCGACGAAGTGCTGCCAACATAGTATGCACAGGCGTGAAATTGACAAACTATCCGAACTTTGTCAGACTGTTTTCAGTCATGTGTGTTAAACACAGCACATAAATATAAGATATAAATGAAAGAAGAAACGCTAATTAGTATGAACTGTACTAATAAAAATGAATTTCAGCTTATCGAGATAGCATAACTGTTTTAGTAAGACAAAGTACCCCAAAACGTTACGAATTAGCAAAATATTATGCGCATTCGGCCGCGAAACGAACTGTGTCAACGTTCATACCAGTAATACTGGATTACCGTTCCTGACCTACCATGAAAGTGTGCAAATTTAGCAACGTGTGAAGATTCATAACGAAATTCAGTTAAAAATCATTCAGTGCCACACGTAAGTCAATTGACAGAAGCGGAAAAAGTAGGCAGTAACAAGTACGAAATTCTACAAGATTTTCATATTTACATCCGCAGGGTGCCAACGAAAATAGCTACGACAGTTACTGAAGACGAGGGCCACATAAATAATTCCATCTACTCTTTATTCGAAATGTTCTAGTTGCAGTCGATACATCAGCATATTACTCGTAGCTACGCTTTCGCTCCAAATCACGTTAACATTAATGCAAATAAAATCCATTTGCCTGTACACGTGGTAATTCATATCCCAGTATTAATGCCACGCCGTTTTAGAAGAGCGAGCATTCCCGTTGTTAGCTAGCTTAAGAAACACTTCGGCTAATGAACGTTTTCTGGCTGTGCCGAGTCTAATGGAGAATTCGAAACATTGTAGAATACGTTTGGCAGCTATGTAGCCGTTTATTTCCTGGGGTGGAGCAGAATTATCCTTCTAAATTTACTCACTAATAACAGTATTTTGTTATTTCGATAAATATCCCGAATGATTGTCACATAAGCGGTGTCATAAAGGTATAAAATTCATGTTTTTGAGTCCAGAAAGCACTATGCAACAGAAACTGCAGATCATTTTGCCATTTTCATTGCGAAATTGCCGGTTTATTCATGTCTGGCGTAATAATAGAGGGCTGTTTGCCTAGGTTGTCTGCTAGCATAGCGAAAGGTGTTTGCTACTGCAAGGGAAGTCTGGTTTGTTTTCGGTTCTAATCTCGATGGAGGTAGATAGACTATCAGTAAAGCAATTTTAGGAAATTCTCGCGCCTCCAATTCGTTTTATTGCTGCCTTTATTCTGCACAGGCGCCCTGTGGATGTAAATATGAAAATCTTGTAGAATTTCATACTTGTTACTGCCTACTTTTTCCGCTTCTGTCAGTAATTGAATTGACTTACGTGTGGCACTGAACGACTTTTAACTGAATTTCGTTATGAATATTCACGCATTGCTAAATTTGCACGCTTTCATGGTAGGTCAGGAACGGTAATCCAGTATGACTGGTCTGAACGTTGACACATTTCGTTTCGCTGCCGAATGCGCATAATATTTTGCTAATTCGTAACGATCTTGGGTACTTTGTCTTACTAAAACAGTTATGTTATCTCGAAATCTGAAATGCATTTTTATTAGTACAGTTCATACTAATTAGCGTTTCTTCTTTCATTTATATATTATATTTATGTGTTGTGTTTAACACACTAATCTGCATTAATATAGTCTTACACATATTGAAAACAGTCTGACAAAGTTCGGATGGTTTGTCAATTTGACGCCTGTGCATAGTATGTGTTGGCAGCACTTTGTCGCCTTGCCTGTTACGCTGTGTAGCAGACTTTAAAGATGTGCGGATCAGCATAACGAAAAGATGAGGGGTCTCACTCGTTTTGTCCACGACTGTACATCCAGAGTTTTATATGGTTTCTGAGAACTACCTTGTGAATAGAGTTAGTAGTAAAGAAGTGATAAATTAAAACGTCATGCATGACTGGGCAGTTTTTCACGCATCTCAGTGTTTCTGTCGGCGTATCTTCTGAACTATTTGTCGTATAATGATAGACGTTTCTAGGTACGTTAAGCGGAATATGTGGATACTGTCCGCGAAATATGTTTCGAACAGAGTTATCAGCATAGAAGCAATAAATTAAATGTCTTATATGATGACACATGTGCACCCATCTCATCATTTGACGTCAGAGGTCCACGAGAAAGTCAGGCCGCTGCGCATATATCACGAGGGTAGGCCTGCGCTCGCTCATCTCACCAAATTAACTGCGTTTCTGTACATGTTAAATAGCAACTGCGTGTTTTCTTACAAATTGAGTATTGCATCTTCTACTGGAATCTGCTATTATGGAGTCTACCTGATTACTAGTAGTAACAACGAAACATACAACTTTGCAGCATGCTGCAATCTACGATCTATGCTCGACATGACTGGTATAACTGCTTATTTATAGCATTCTGTCTCTTCTGTTTAACAGTCTCTGTTTCATGCAAGAGCCGATAATCCTTTTGGCATGATTTTAGTTTTATTTTAGTTAGTATAGCTGTAACAAATTAGTAGTAGGCCTATGGACTTCTGGTCATGGATTGGCCTATTAATCAGTAAGACTCCATAACAGCGGCTCCCAACAGAAGATGCGATTCTCGTTCGTACTTGAATAACCACTGATGAGAAGCTCTTCTGTCCGCGTTTGCTTACAAACGGATTTGTTTTTGGAGAGGGTCAGCCTTGAGCAAAATCAATTTCTTATTTTTCTTTCAATTCCCCATATATGTTTCGCTGAAGTTACATCATCATCAACGGGTTTTATGTTTTATTCTACATAACAGAGAAAATGCATTGTACTACAAGTACACTTATAAATTTGGGTTTACAGAGTCGGTATTTACATATTTAAAAAACGGACAAAATTTTGTAAATATACCTCGTTATGGATTTCTTGGATTTTATGTAATGCAGTGTAGTTGTTTTTTTCGCAGTTTGTCATCTGCAGCCCTATAGTAGGAGTCTTTGGATAAATCACGACGTATTAAAATTAATTTATGAAGGAAGAAAATATAAAAATGCAGCAACCGAACCAGGTTAACAGGGGCTCATAAGGAATGAAATTAATAGAAATAGGGAAATGCGATGTTATAGACTCATGTCTAGAGGAAAATTAAAGATACTTTTAGAGAAAAGGGAAACAGCTGTATAAACATCGAAAGGTCACAGAGCAAGTCAGTACTAAGTAAATAAAGGAAAGCTGAAAAGTGGAAGGAATATATAGATTGATAACATGATGATAGTATTTTGGAAAGGAAAGGGGAATTGGACTAATCATTGTGTCGAAGAAGAGCAAACTCGTCTAGTTCGGTTAATGCCGATACGCCACCTCTCAAGTATGAGGAACGGGCCAGAGTGCACATGGTTTTTAAGAAAACTGTCACTTATTCCTACGGGACATAGTACTGGCCAGGACTGTAAGAGAAATTCAAATAGTGATATGTCCGGAAACCAGGGTCTATTGTTATATGAGCTACTGAGGCTCTGCAGTTTACAATCAGAATTTTATCTGAAGATGATGCATGAGTCTCAAGAGATGGCATAGTAAATTACCACAAAACGCCCGTGTGGGCACGTTGAAATCATCGAGGAATTATGGGGGTGACGCATCAAGATCACTTCAGTATCAATGTACGGACAAATTATCTGTGGTAAACTCATAGATCCATGCAAACAGATTAGCAGGTGCTGTGTATCACCGATTTCAGAGCGACGAATTATCAGTGCTTTTGGAGAACGTTATCCGACAACGACTGTGATTTACGCAAGACGGGACACCACCCCATTTCAGACACGAGCGGGGTAGCGGAGTGGTTAACACTCTGGACTCGCATTCGTGAAGACAACAGATCAAACCCGCGTCCGGCCATCCTGATTTTGGTTTTCCGTGGTTTCCGTAAATAAACAGTAGTCTCCTCTTTCTGAAATTTCTACAGATATGCGACCGTACCTTAGCATAACATTTCATGTCTGATGGATTGGTCGAGGAGATCCGGTAGCCCAGCGTCCCTGTTCGCCGGATATGAATCTGTGGGAGGGATATTTAAATGCGTTGGTATATGAACAAACCATCGATAACGAGTTTACGATACGGGAGAGTGTGACCAATACATGTGCTGCCGTTCGAATGGAGCCAGGTGTATTTAAAATGCTGTGTGATTCAGTGAGAAAAAGAGTTGAAGCATGTGTGAGCATACGGTACTCACTTGTAGAACTGCTTGTACTGCCTAATTCTACATATTAGACAGGTGGGAATCAGAAGAAAGATAGACACATATCTCGATGGGTACTGGTTTCCGGGTATATCATTATCCGAACCATTCTTCCAGTTTGGGCCAATACTACGTCACGCAGAAATAAGTTACACTTTTTTTTAACACACTATATGTAGCGATCAGAGCCTCTCTCCCCTATATTGGTTCCCGCGCAACGCCATGCGCTGCGCTTGTGTCGAACTTGAAACACTCTTTATATACACACATCAAAAAAAGTTATGCATCATCTTGGTTCCGAGAGTTCCGTAACCTGTAAAGAAAATTGGAATAGAGATCAACATAAACATCATTGCCGCCCTTTTGATCGCTCATGAAAACCACACACTGCATGCTGTGCCACCATACTGCGAGACCTTCAGAGGTGGTGGTCCAGATTGCAGTACACAACGGTACCTCTAAGACCCGGTAGCGTGTCTTCTTGCATTGATGTGTTCCTGTATTCGTCATGGCATTCCATCCACAAGTTCATCAAGGCACTGTTGGTCCAGATTGTCCCACTCCTCGACGGCGATTCGGTGGAGATCCCTCAGAGCGGTTGATTGGTCACGTCGTCCATAAACAGCCCTTTTCAATCTATCCCAGACGTGTTCGATAGGATTCATCTCTGGAGAACATGTTGGCCACTCTAGTCGAGCGATCTCGTTATCTTGAAGGAAGTCATTCACAAGATGTGCACGTTGGGGGGCGAATTGTCGTCCATGCAGACGAATGCCTCGCCAATATGCTGCCGATATGGTTGTACTATTCGATCGGAGGATGGTATTCACATATCGTACAGCTGTTACGGCGCCTTCCATGACCACCAGCGCCGTACGTCGGCCCCACATAATGCCACTCCAAAACAGCAGGGAACCTCCACCTAGCTGCACTCGCTGGACAGTGTGTCTAAAGCGTCCAGCCTGACCCGGTTGCCTGCAAACATATCTCCGACGATTGTCTGGTTGAAGGCATATGCGACACTCTTCAGTGAAGAGAACGTGATGCCAGTCTGAGCGGTCCATTCGGCATTGTCTTGGGCCCATCTGTACCACGCTGCATAGTGTCGCGATTGCAAGGATGGATCTCGCCATGGACGTCGGGAGTGAAGTTGCGCGTCATGCAGCCTATTGCGCACAGTTTGCGTCGTAACATAACGTCCTGTGGCTGCACGAAAAGCATTAATCAACATGATGGCATTGCCTTCAGGGTTCCTCCAAGCCATAATCCGTAGGTAGCGGTCATCCCCGGCAAAAGTAGTTCTTGGGGGGCCTGAGCGAGGCATGTCATCGACAGTTCCTGTCCCTCTGTATTCCCCCCCCCCGCCCCCCCCCCCCTGGCTCAAAGTAACAATGCGGACGCGATCGAACAGCCGTAATGACTGTCTAGGCATGGTTGAACTAGAGACAAAACGAGCCGTGTACCTTCTTCCCGGTGGAATGACTAGAACCGGTCGGCTGTCGGACCGCCTCCGTCTAATAGGCACTGCTCATGCATGGTTGTCTACATATTTGGTCCGTAGAGGGAGACCAAGAGATGAATACACTAAGCAGATTCAGAACGATGTAGGTTGCAGGTACTGGGAGATGAAGAAGCTTGCACAGGATAGAGTAGCATGGAGAGCTGCATCAAACCAGTCTCAGGACTGAAGACCACAACAACACAACATTTTCCATATAAGTAAATGATCTTGCGGACAGGGTAAGCAAGAGTCTGCAGCTGTTTGCTGATGACGCTGTGGTGTATAGGTACGTGTCGTCATTGAGTGACTGTAGAAGGATACGAGATGATTTAGACAAAATTTCTAGTTGGTGTGATGAATTGCAGTTAGCTCTAAAAGTAGGAAAATCTAAGTTAATGCAGATGAGTAGGAAAAACGTACCCATATGTTTGAAAACACTATTATTAATGTGCTGCTTGAGACAGTCACGTGGTTTAAGTATCTAGGGGTAACGCTGCAAAGCAATGTGAAATGGAATAAGCATATGACTGTAGTGACATCTCTGAACAGTCAGAGGGACTGTGTCTGTGATACAATATCCACAGTCAACGTCTGTCTTCAGTAGTTATGGGAACCGGAGTGATGCAAAACTTTTTTTGATGTGTGTATGTTGCAATGCCACCAACTGCGTCTACGCAGATGTGACGTCGATGAAAATGCGTTCCTCAAAGATCAATGTTAGAAAAAACAAAATTTTCGTTTGAATTTTACGAACCAGATAAAGCAATCTACATAAAGCAAACATTGATTTACCCCACTAAAAGTTCCATATTACGAAACACTCACCATTATGTGCTCAACTAGGCCATAAGAATTCGTGAAGTCCCTGAGGTTAATTCTCAGGCACGACATCTACTTGCAGACCATCAGAACGTTCCAAACCTACTGGCGTTCACGCTCCATCGTAAGTAATACTTATCCGGACAGCATATTTTCCTTTACAAGCAGTGCTTTCCTGAGCAGTAATGTCTTGAAACAACAAATCGCTTTGGACAAGGGTGTCAATCCCTTGAAATAATTACCACAAAAACTCTCCAATATGTAACATCTTTTGACGTGTTAGGTATTAAATATAAGAGCTACAGACAAAAATTTGTCTTGTACATAAATGTTTGTCCAAGTCCACCTGAAACTGCGACATTGGACGAGCCCTAAAAATGGCACAGAGAAGTCTGTACTTTTCAGGCTACTCCCAGGCTTTTGGAATCTGTATTCTAATATCGAGTTAGTTTCCAAATGACGCTATTCCTCCTAATATCCTATCCCAGACATTCTGTTGAGCAAAGCAAATTCCAGAAGAACTGCGCAATTGTGGCGTTGGAGAAACTAATAATTTCGGCCCTGGTGGTACGACAGTACATGTTATATCTACATCTACATTTATATCTACATACATACTCCTCAAGACACACAAGATGCGTGGCTGATGGTACCCTGTACCACTACTAGTCATTTCCTTTTCTCTTCCACTCGCATATAGAGCGAGGGAGAAACGACTATCTATATGCTTCTGTACGAGCCCTAACATCTACAATCTTCTGTTCACAGTCCTAACGCAGAATTGAAGTTGGCGGCAGTAGAACCGCTCTGCAATCAACCTCGAAGGCCTGTTCTCTACTTTTTCTCACTAGTGCTCCTCGGCCGGAAAAGGAAGATCGCCTTCCCGTCAGTGATTTCAATTTGATTTCCAGAAGCATCTCCGTGGTAACTGCGTTTTGTTCGAGCCTACCGGTAGCAAATCTAGCAGCCCGCCTTTAATCCGACCCGATGCGGATCCTAAACACTCCAACAGCATACAACAATGGATCGCACTAGTGTCCTACACGCAGTTTCCTTTACAGATGAACGCCGGCCGAAGTGGCCGTGCGGTTAAAGGCGCTGCAGTCTGGAACCGCAAGACCGCTACGGTCGCAGGTTCGAATCCTGCCTCGGGCATGGATGTTTGTGATGTCCTTAGGTTAGTTAGGTTTAACTAGTTCTAAGTTCTAGGGGACTAATAACCTCAGCAGTTGAGTCCCATAGTGCTCAGAGCCATTTGAACCATTTTTACAGATGAACCAAACTTTCCTAAAATTGTCCCAACAAACCTAAGTCGACCATTCGCCTTCCATACTACAGTCATATGCTTATTCCATTTCACATTGCTTTGCAGCGTTACCCCTAGATACTTAAACCACGTGACTGTCTCAAGCAGCACATTAATAATAGTGTTTTCAAACATATGGGTACGTTTTTCCTACTCATCTGCATTAACTTAGATTTTCCTACTTTTAGAGCTAACTGCAATTCATCACACCAACTAGAAATTTTGTCTAAATCATCTCGTATCCTTCTACAGTCACTCAATGACGACACGTACCTATACACCACAGCGTCATCAGCAAACAGCTGCAGACTCTTGCTTACCCTGTCCGCAAGATCATTTACTTATATGGAAAATGTTGTGTTGTTGTGGTCTTCAGTCCTGAGACTGGTTTGATGCAGCTCTCCATGCTACTCTATCCTGTGCAAGCTTCTTCATCTCCCAGTACCCACTGCAACCTACATCGTTCTGAATCTGCTTAGTGTATTCATCTCTTGGTCTCCCTCTACGATTTTTACCCTCCACGCTGCCCTCCAATACTAAATTGGTGATCCCTTGATGCCTCAACACATGTCCTACCAACCGATCCCTTCTTCTAGTCAAGTTGTGCCACAAACGTCTCTTCTCGCCAATCCTATTTAGTACTTCCTCATTAATTATGTGATCTACCCATCTAATCTTCAGCATTCTTCTGTAGCACCACATTTCAAAAGCTTCTATTCTCTTCTTGTCCAAACTATTTATCGTCCAAGTTTCACTTCCATACATGGCTACACTCCATACAAATACTTTCAGAAACGACTTCCTGACACTTAAATCTATACTCGATGTTAACAAATTTGTCTTCTTCAGAAACGCTTTCCTTGCCATTGCCAGTCTACATTTTATATCCTCTCTACTTCGACCATCATCAGTTATTTTGCTCCCCAAATAGCAAAACTCCTTTACTACTTTAAGTGTCTCATTTCCTAATCTAATTCCCTCAGCATCACCCGACTTAATTTGACTACATTCCACTATCCTCGTTTTGTTTTTGTTGATGTTCATCTTATACCCTCCTTTCAAGACACTATCCATTCCATTCAACTGCTCTTCCAAGTCCTTGGCTGTCTCTGACAGAATTACAATGCCATCGGCGAACCTCAAAGATTATATTTCTTCTCCAGGGATTTTAATACGTACTCCGAATTTTTCTTTTGTTTCCTTTAGTACTTGCTCAATATACAGATTGAATAACATCGGGGATAGGCTACAACTGTGTCTCACTCCCTCCCCAACCACTGCTTCCCTTTCATGCCCCTCCACTCTTATAACTGCCATCTGGTTTCTGTACAAATTGTAAATACCCTTTCGCTCCCTGTATATGGAAAATAACAGTGGTCATATCACACTTTCCTGGGGCACTCTTCACGATACCTTTATCTCCGGTGAACTTTTACCATCCAGGACGACAGATTGGGTTCTGTTACTTAAGAAGTGTTCGAGCCACTCACATACCTGAGAACTTATACCGTGCCCTTGTACCTTCGTTAACAGCCGGCACTGTGGCACCATGTCGGATGCTTTAGCAATTCTAGGAACATGGAATACTCTTGTCGCCATTCTTCCATGCTTCGTAAGATCTCATGTGAGAAAAGGGTAAGCCGAGTTTCTCACGAACGGTCCTTTCTAAAACCGTGCTGATTTGTGGACAGAAGCTTTTCCCTCTCAAAGAAATTTATTATATCCGTATTGAGTATATGTTCGAGTATTCTACAGGAAACCGATGATAAAAATATTGGTCTATGATTTTACTGGTCCATTCTGTAACCCTTGCTATATAAAGGAGTCACCTGCGCGTTTTCCAGTCGCTTGGAACCCTCCACTGGGCGAGAGATTCGTGAGAAATGCAAGCTAAGTAAGGGGCTAGTGCAGTAGAGTACTCTTTGTAAAACCGAATTAGTACACCATGAGGACCTGGCAACTTACTTGCTTTCAACTCTTTCAGTTTTTTCTCTACACCACCAAAGCTTATACTATGTCCTTCACACTAGAAGCTGTGCGGTAGTCAAACGACGGTATCTTTGTCTAATTCTACTGCGGTAACGATTTCTTAAATGTGAAATTTAAAACTTTGGCTATACTTTTGCAGTCTTCTGCTTCTACACCAGACTGGTCAACGAGTGACTGGTTAGAAGCCTTATACCAACTTAACGATTTTAGGTAGGACCTGAATTTTCTTGGGTTCTCGCAAGATCTATTGCTTAAGGTATGACGGTGGAAGTAGTTGTAAGCTTCGAGCATCGATCTTCCTACAGACGCACGAATTTCTCTTAACTTTTGCCTGACGTCATTTGCGCGTCCTCTTTTGAACCGAGAGTGCAACAGCCTTTCTTACCTCAACATTTTTCGAATTTCTTAATTAAACCACGATGGGTGTTTTCCGTCCTTAATCCACTTATTGGGCACATCCTTCTCCAGAGTATGATTTACAATCCGTTTAATCTTTGCCAATAATCCCTCTACGTCCATCGCACTGGAACTAAATGATGTCAATTCATTGTGTAAGTGGTATGCTAACAACTGTCTGTGTGCTCTTTTTAGCAGAAATACTGTGCTAACCTTCCTGATTGACTTATTAACTGAAGTAACCAAAGTCGCTATGATGACAGCATGGTCACTCATCCCTGTCTCTAGACTGACGTCGTCGATTAGGTCAGTCCTGTCTGCAGCTGCAAAGTTTAAAATATTTCGATCATATGTATAATACTCACAGTTTCCATGACATAAATTATTTTTGCATTCTAACTAGTGTGAAATATGGTATGACGAATTTCAGTATTTTATTTTACTGTTCTCACACTTTCCTTTCTTAATCAGCTTAGCTTACTTCAATTACGTGGAAATCACAATTCCTTTTGAAATGAGTCAGAAAATTGTCAGCCTGTGCTATTATTCAGTTCAAAGTGCAAGTTCAGAATTCATTTTTTTTATGTTGTTTGTATTTCACGTTTTCTGTATAGTAGTGCGGGATGTAGAGATTTCCCAGAGGTAACGCAATATTAAAGCTACCTCGGTCTGTAATGTAAGAAGTTGCTGACCTGTTGGCACTTAGATGGATTCAACGCAACGGTTGTGAAGCAAGACAATCTGATACAAAAGCAGCCATACAAGTAAATTTTCGTCTTTCATGGCGTAGCGAACTACCTGAATACTTGAGACGCCAATTGCGAAGCCACACGATGAGTTTATCCACTTCCAAAGGATGTATTCAAACTAAGGCATGGGCAATGTTTAGCGCTCCTCACTAAAATAAACACGCATCTAATTTCAACGATTACAGATGCCGAAAATTAAGAAGCAAAATATTCACAACACAACAGCGTGCAAATACTAATGCGTAATATTTGCAGGGAAAGCTTGTTCTTTGTTACACATGAAACCCCGGAGAACGTAACAAATATCAGCATGTGGAAACCGCCATAAAACAGACGGCATTTTGTTACACATAAAATACAGTAGTGTAGAGAAGTGCTGATGAATCGATGTATGCTACATTCATCTGCTGTACAGTTCTAAGTGCGAGACACTTTTACAATCAATTGTCGTTCCTCGCAGTGAAATTTGTTCGTCTGGAATAATTAAGATCCAAAAAGGTGCGCTTAAAAGCCGCATCGTTGGATAGTTGTTTTCCAGGCAAAAAAATTGTCGGAATGCTTTGAACGTGTCTGTGTGGCAAGGAGACAGGTATACTTGGAAGAGTCCCATAGATTACGCCTTGTAGATCTTGTAATATTACTCCCATCACAGGAGGCTTCCAGGTATACGACGAAACCTCAGAAGTACATGTTGGCGGATTCAGTTAAGCAGATCACCTCAATGTTTAAGATACCGTAAGTTTTTTTGTACCCACATGAATTGTTAGAAAATTCTCACTGAACTATGTATAGTGTCTTTTTATAGTTATATTAGTTACAGAGATATTGGTATCAATTTCATACTTTCAAATACAACAATAGTAATTTTTTCTCTTAGTATCGTAATTCTGAAAGACATAAATCGAACGGCGTTACAGTCTTCAAAATCAGGTTACAAGTTTCTGAGAAATTACAACATTAGAGTTTCTGAGAGACTGCAACATTCAGAACTTAGGATGTCTCTGTTTTGAACATGAAGTCGATTGCTGTCTTATGTGGGCGTTTCTGTTCTTGTACAGAACTGTCATCTTAGACTGACGGGCTGCAGCTTGACGCATCTTCTTACTTATAGGTGCTTAGGAAAGACGAATAGTAGAGGAAAGTTAAATTTAAAACGCCTACTACATGCAGAATATTTATAACAACGTCTCTTTCCACCCGGAATATTTATTAACAGTTTAAACCGAACTGAAAATTAAAGGATGTCAGAAGAAAATTGATATCAACAAACTGAGTACACCAGCGGAGTGTTCATTATCAAAGGCTTGGATGATATTTGAATAACACTGTTTTGTTTGTTTGTCTGAACGCTAGGGGTGGTCGCAAATGCGCGCATCCCGACTCGTGGCGATAAATGTGTCCGAGACAAGTATGGAACTATGGTTGCGACATTCCATCTGCTAATACAAATTCATTCTCGTCTCTCAGAATTTAAGCAGCACAGAACCCATGAATAATCAAGAAGAGTAATAAATACTATCGCTATGGATAATTAAGGTTCCAAAAGTCGTGGGATAGCGATATGCACATATACAGATGGCGGCTGCATCGCGTACACAAGATATAAGAAGGCTGTCATTTGTACTCAGGCGATTCATGTGAATACGTTTCCGGCGGTATTCAATATTCCGAGATCTATAGTGTCAAGAAACCAAATTTCAGACATTACCTCTCACCACGGACAACTATGTCAGTGCTAACAGACAAGCAACACTGTGTGAAATAACCACAGAAGTCAAATATGAGACGTACGATGAACATATCCGTTAGGACATGGAACAGACTGGGTCCTCGGGTCCAATTAAACCGATAATTGACTGGAAATGGTTATGTTCGGCTGCATGGAGATCATTTCCATCCATTCGTGGATTTCGTGTTCCCAAAGAATTATAGAATTTTTATGGATGACAGTGCGCCATGTCAACAGGCCACAACTGTTCATTACTAGTTTGAAGAACATTGCGAACGATTCGACTGAATGACGTGGCCACCCACATTACCCAACATGGATCCTACTGAAAGTGTACGGGGCGTAATCGAGAGGTCAGTGGGTGCACAAAATTCTCCACCGGAAACGCATCCGCAATTATTGACGGCTGTAAAGGCAGCATGGCTCAGTATATCTGCAGGGGAGTTGCAACGACTTTTTGAGTACATGCCACATCGAGATACTGCACTACGCAGATCAAAATGAGGTCCGGCACGATGTTAAGTGGTATCCCATGACCTTTGTCACCTCAGTGTTTACACACAACCAGAAATAAGAGAAACGTGCAGAATAGAAATCGGTTCCTTTACATTTGGACTTGAAAACGCTATCAACAAAGACAAACAAACATAATGCACGTACATCAAAGTAAACAATTTTCAAGGCTGCCTCGGTGTAACAATAATAAAGGTTTTCTTCTTTTTACAAAATATACAACACATATTAAGACCAAAAATAACAATGCAAAGCTCTCACTCCCATATTCAATGTGAAACATGAAGGTAGTGTTTCGTAGGTATGAGACTCGTCTCTAAGACGAAGAGTTATTAAAAAGTAGAAAAACCACCTTTTGTCTAAATAAAAAAGGAGGACACTTAATAGACTCATATCACTTAGGACTTAGCATATGTAACTGGCAGGGGGGGCGGGTGGACGGGGTGGTTGAGCGGAAATTGGATTTTGTGCTCACGTAGTGGCCGTAGTGTTGACCTACTACTGCACTTGTGCACTTGTCTGTGAACTATATACACAGACAGAAATGGCTTTGACAGGGGTGAATCCCTTGCGTCGACTGGCTAGCGCCAGCAGGGTTTGTTCACGTCACGGTACCTCGACTGAGTTTCAGAGACTTGTGTAAATAGAAGCTGCCGTGAAAAGCCTGGTGGGCACTTGTAGTAATCCGGGCTGGCCGTGTGCGCTCGTGCTGTTACTTCTGCCAGTAGGCTGCCAAGGTCACCCAGTCACGTCATTGTAAACGTTCCAGATCAGATCTCATCGGTTCTCTTCTCGCGTCCCACCTACGATAAAAATTGCTTTCAATAGACAGCCACCGTGACTAACTCGAATTTCAGTAATGGTGAAAGTCGTCCTTAATAACTTCAAAAGTGTACAAAAGTCTTACTTTATCGTATTGTCCCTCAAAACTTTACAGATAATGTTGGCCAACCAGCTGATACGGCACCTTTATGTAATTTTGAATGCCTCAAGTATAAGACATTTACAATTACATACCATAAACCCGGGGAACTTTGTGACACAGGTATTACCTTTGGACAAAAGTGCACTTCAGTGTTTGGTTCGTAACTACCGTAAATTTGGTGAACCTTCAACATATAAGTCTGCTGCAGTGGCCGGCCGAAGTGGCCGTGCGGTTAAAGGCGCTGCAGTCTGGAACCGCAGGACCGCTACGGTCGCAGGTTCGAATCCTGCCTCGGGCATGGATGTTTGTGATGTCCTTAGGTTAGTTAGGTTTAACTAGTTCTAAGTTCTAGGGGACTAATGACCTCAGCAGTTGAGTCCCATAGTGCTCAGAGCCATTTGAACCATCTGCTGCAGTGTGTTTTCCATAGTGCTGCCATTATTTATGGAAGCTAGAAATACGTGCATTACATGTGATCGGGTGACAAATACATTTTGTTCCTAGGTGGAAAATTATGTATGTATATTTCTTGGGAACTTTCGGCTACTCAAATGGTTCAAATGGCTCGGAGCACTATGGGACTTAACATCTATGGTCATCAGTCCCCTAGAACTTAGAACTACTTAAATCTAAGTAACCTAAGGACAGCACACAACACCCAGCCATCACGAGGCAGAGAACATCCCCGACCCCGCCGGGAATCGAACCCGGGAACTCGGGCGTGGGAAGCGAGAACGCTACCGCACGACCACGAGATGCGGGCTCTTTCGGCTACTGACAGAATCTTAGAAAAGGTCACTTACTGAGGGTACGTCGATATAAACAGTTTGTATGTGCTGAGTATTCTGTTAATAGTTACATTTCACATAAATTTTCTTCAGCCATTGGAAAGCAAAAAGAGTTATGTTGGTAGAATATAGGGATAACTGTCTGAAATCGCACACAACTGCGGAAAATAGTGTAACTATTGAAACTGTAAAAACAAGTCTCAACCCTTAACTTGTCAGTGTGGTCATAGGGACAAAATTGTTGAATAGTTTTGATCTTTCTTTATTGTCAGCTCACAATTATTTTTAGTGGTGGCAATCATGTATTCTCGCCAGAGAGGATCTGAACTTTACGTTCATTGTTTTAACATTTCTTGTTACCATGCACATTGTGATGGTGGCAGCCTGTATTGAAGGTAGTGTTTTGACAACAGCAATGGAGCATATTGATGTGAAATAAGTAATGCTATATGAAGTACTTCTTTTTTCCAAAGTAAAATGTTCGTTGTAAACTTAAATATGTTTATTGAGATTTTCATTTTGAAGTTGTTATCCATAGAGTCACATTCTTTTCATTAACTTAGTATTTCAGACGAGAACATATGGACATGCTGGGCAGTTGCAGGGTCAAAAATTATTTAGATCCTTTTTTGCTTTTATTTCGTAACGGAAGTCTGGCGTAGTGCTTACAACCTGGTTTGACTATGCAGGATGTTTTAGGCATCCTGTTTGAAGAAACAAACACTCCTCACGGTGATGGGATATTTTACATCGCGCCCCCTGATCCAACAGTTCTCACGGATGAGGATTCGAGTGATGAAGATGAAGGGGAAATACCAGATTATCTTAACCCTCGACAACTCCGGGCTGAAGCCGAAATGAGATTGACAGATGCGCAAATAGAAACATATTTGAGAAAAACTGGTTACAGGAGCAGAAATAAGCAGAAAACCTGAGTTTATGGTGCAATAACTTCGAGTCTGAGCTCTTACTCTGCTTAAAGTTTTAACACATTCTTTGGTAAGTCTGCTTAGGAAATTTCCGAGCTATTTTTTGATGATGTTCTGATACAATTCCTAGTTGATGAGTCAAACAACTACACACTTTTTAGGAACTTTCCAAATCCTAACATAACTTGTGAATAAATGAGATGATTCCTAGACATACTCATTTTAAATAGTATAACCCTCTCCCCAGTAAGAATTTATACTGGGATTCCGACTTTATCACAAGGAGCTATGAGAAGAAATCGTTTTGAACAAATTCTTAGATGTCTGCACTGTAACGACAATAACAAATTTCATGAAAACGGCAAGCTGTTGAAAATTAGACCCTTCATTTATATACAAATGTGAAAAGCTTTTTGTTCCTCAGCAACAACTGTTTTATGAGGAATCAATGATGATATATTTTGGGAGACACACTTGCAAGCAATTTAAGCCGGGGAAAATCCATATCATTTGGATATAAGGCTTGGTGCATGTGCACCACTTCTCTATATCGTGTAAATTTTCCTGTTGTCAAGGAAAATCACCACATGCAAATACAGCATATGAAGAACAGTTTGGTAAGGCTACTGCTCCACAAGTTTTGATGATAGATAATTTAACAATGGAAGTAAAGCTACCACCACTTCATTTCTTCTTTGACAGCTTTTACAGGATTTGCTGTTCTGTCATTCCTAAGAAAAAAAAGGTTATGGAGGAACAGGCACTATTAGAGAAAACAGTGCTCCCAAATCCTGCCCCCTTTCTTCAAAGCAAGCTCTAGTTCGAAAAGACAGGGGATATTTTGAATCTTCACTTTGCAACGATGATGGCATAATTGTCACAAAGTGGATGGACAATTGAGTGGTTGCTATAGCTTCTGCCTGTGAAGGAGCTGAACATGTATCATTTCCAGAAAGATATTTCGCAAAGGAGAAGAAGACAGTTTAAGTACAGCGCCCTCAAATTATTGCGGCTTGTAATAAACACACGGGGCAGTGGATAGCACGAACGTAAACATTCCCATGCACAGATTAAATATTCGAAAAAAGAAATGGCACTGGGCATCATTTTCTTGGTTGACTGATATATCTGTAGATAATTCGTGGCACCTGAAGGCAGGAACAGGGACTAGGATTGCTCTGCTTGAATTCAGCAGATAAATTGTACAAGTTTACCTAAATACACATATGAATTCTGTAAAAGGACCGGACAGGCCCTCTATCAATCCTATATGCGGATATAAATCACGAGTTCCGAGTGATATAAGATACGATAATTTTAAACACTACATCAAGAAGCAAGAAGACCGAGAAAAAGGGAAGGTGTGTAGATTTGAACTGCAAACAGAAGTCATCAGCAGTTCGAACAAAATATGGGAAATGGGACTAGGACTGTGTCTGAAAACAGTAAATCAAATGATGGTGAATTAATTTGTGTTTATTGTTAAAAATCGGTTTCTAGGAATTATTTTGTTCAAACTTCGCCTTACTTGCATAAAAAATTTGCTTGATAAAAAACTTCTGTAGCTGAATTTCAGTGTCACGGAAAAATTTAAAACACGCATCTAAGTGCCCAGTTTGTAGATATGGACACGTAGATATGGAACTATCATCATTTTTTGGGAACATGAAGTGCATGAATGGCTGAAAATGATCTCCAAGTAGCCCAACATACCCATTTCCGGTCAATAATCGCTTGAGATGGATCAGAGGACCCAGTCCATTCGATGTAAAAAAAAGCCCGCATCATTATGGAGCCACCACCAGCTTGCACAATGCCTTGTTGACATCTTGGGTCCATGGCTTCACAGCGTCTGGGCCACGCTCGAATCCTACCATCACATCTTACCCGAAATCGAAACTCATCTGACCAGGCTACGGTTTTCCAATCGTCTAGGGCCCAACAGATATGGTCACTTGCCCAGGAGAGTCGCCCCTCTGTCTCAACGGATACGTACATTGTACGTCCCACATTGATTTCTACAGTTATTTTTCGCAATGTTGCTTGTCTGTTAGAATTGACTACTGTACTCCAACACCACTGCTCTCGGTCCTTAAGTGAAGGCGGTCGGCCACTGCGTTGTCCATGGTGAGAGATAGTGCCTGAAATTTGGTAATCTCGTCACAAACATGACACTGTGGATCTTGGAATACTGAATGTTCCATGCGTCTAGCTCCAACTGCCATTCCGCGTTAAACGTCTGTAATTCTCGTCGTGCTGCCACAATGACGTCGGAAACCTTTTCACATGAATTACCTGAGAACAACTGACAGCTCAGCCAATGCACTAACCTTCTTTACCTTATGCACGCGATGCTACCGCCATTTTTACATGTACACACCGCTTTGCCGTGACTTTTGTCACCGCAGTATATAAGAAATGAGCAAACTGAGAATAAAGTGAAAACTTCGGGCTGGTAAGGGCTAATGATAGTAGGGGCATCTGTGAATGGTTTAGTGGAAAGACAAAGATGTTTCTCTCATAATAACTTTCTTTTGAATTATAACATGCAGTTGCTCAGAATCTCTATCTGCATATAAACAGAAGTCGCCTCCTCGAGTCTATTGTACGTGCAGGCTAATCTCAGGAACTGCTGTAGGAATTCTGATTCAGTTTTGACTAATAAATACACTGATTCACGAGGAAAGTTTTTATATATAATTTGTAAATATTTCGTACAAACTGTCTGAATTATGGCAAATTAAATTTAATTTATGGAAACGGCGTCATTGTTACCTAATGGACAGCCATCATAACTTGAGAGAGTGGCAGTGCCTCAACAGGGCACAAGGCGCGACCAAACTCACAATCGATAAAAAAATTATTATTACTGAGATAAATCTGATTTTCAGTTTTGACTTATGGCTACGTATTTAACGCACACTCACAGCATCTCAGATGGTCCTTCTGAAGAAAACATTTTTAATGTCACCGAAACGTAAGTCAAGGAGTTTCCAAATAACCTTGTACATTATAGCAACTGACTGGGCTGTTTCTTCACCTTTTCCTCATAATCTTCATTTTACCTGAGCGAGTAACTGTTTGCTTGTATATATGTTTGTACTTTAAATTTCACATACCTAAGAGTACTGTGTTTGACAATTATGTTTATATCGATTGAGATGTTTTGTAATATTCATGTTACAAGATCATATTTGTCAAGAATTATATAAAAACTGTTATATTTCTACAATTGATATTGCTGTTTGACTTTACGGAACAGTAAACTAATACAGCAATGTTAATCAAAATGTCAATAACAAACACAGAAGAATTTACTGAATATTACTTAATATAGGTAGTTTCATAGAAATCAAATTCCCACAATAAAATAGTATTACTTTAAGCTGATTTTAGGATAATTAGTTGAAGTTGCAGTAAATGTAGTATGTGTCACTCTGATGCCACTCACTCCCATGTTACGATAGACGAGCTCTTCAGCAGGTCTCTTGCTTTTCAGATCGAGGAAGAGCAGCTGATGTCTTTAGACGATCGATGGCCATTCGTCATCAACGACACCGCTGAAACTGGTGAGTTCTCGAGACGGAGTGGTTCAAAAGAAGGAAGGTGCGAAACAAGTTTTGCACCATCCTCATGGTTGGTGTAGTATGAGTTCTTTTTTAAAAAAATACGGAAGCTGTTTATCAACACTTATTTGATCACAAGAAATGACTAAGTTGTGTAATGCAGGTAAAAGTAAACTTGGATTCTCGTGTCCTACAGTGAAAGGAACAATGCAGCGTTGTACACTGAACACATTCCTTGAATTCGTTTTAAGCTTAGGCTGTGCGCGAAATAACGCTTTACATCAAGAAAGTTGTCAGCACGGGAAGTAGCACTTCAAATTGTCGTAGACCACATTAATGACCATTCATCTACGATCGTGAGATACAACACACTGAAGTGGTCAAAGGATGTAGGACAAATTCTGCGCAGCGTTTGGTTGTGGTGGTGAGGCGAAGTCGCGGGAACAGACCCTTGGTAGCTCAGTCAAACGTTATCAAAAGGCAAAAATATTTATTATCACTCATTTGACTACACTGGTAGAGTTTCGGTGTAGGCGTTGGCCAGGTCCTCTCGGAAAAGTGTTGAGGGCGGCGCATGGTCGTGGCGAGTGGACGAATGCCGCACTGTGACAATAACGCCCAGCACTGTTGACTACAGTAGCTTACCTAGCAGTGTGCGACCCAGTAAGCGATACTCGGCCGAACGTTGTTGGAGCCAACGGTGCGGGAGAGTGCTAAATTACTTGCAGGGGATGTTAGCCTCCGGCGACACAACTCGCCTCAGCGGGTGACGCTACGTAACGCCTGAGAACCTGCAGCTGCACGGAAGGGTGGACGGTTTACTAGCCGCTGCCCACCAGGTCAGAAGTCTGGAAGCTGCTGAAGTGGGCCAGGAGGCATCCTACTGGCGGAGAAGTACTAAGTCCACGGAGGAAGACACAGCACTACCGGAAGGTGCGGCGGCGGAAGCTCGAATCTGTAGTGGCTATAGTACTGTCCCATGCCACCTGATAGTACGGCGTGGCCCTCCGGTCTCTGTGGAAGCTACTGGATTGTTGATCCCTGTGCTCAAATTAAGGATTATTTGTACTCGTTCCCAATGTACTTCTTGTGCCGAAGAGCTGCTTCCAGCCGCGCTCGGTACAACAAATCCGTGTCCTGAGCATGTGGCAACGACTTCCTGCGTCCTTCAAGAGTTCATTTTTATTGCTACGCTTGCAGTACGGCAGTGCCTGGCCCGATTTGCCTTTTGCTGTCTAAAAAGCACCCTATGCTGCAGTCGACATTGGACACGTAAGAGTCCTCCAACTATCTTCCATTGCTGCGCCTGAACTGATAGTATGTGTGGTAGCACCGAAGAAATTGTGGCGGCGTTACAGCGGGAGTAATATGCTCGTAGTGGTGAAAGTGCTAGGAGAATGCAACAGAGCTAAATGTTACCTGGATGGCTGTGTCATCCTTCCGCAACCTTCTCCACATGCTGAGTTTGCATGGTACTATCGCAGCACACAGAAGTTTTAAGCATCTTCTTGCTTCCCACTGTTGAAGAGCAATTAGGGGATGGCGATTGCATCTTTCAACACGATCGAACACTTGTTCATAATGCACGGCCTGTGGCGGAGTGGTTAAACGATAATAACGTCCCTGTAATGGACTGGCCTGCACAGAGTCCTGTACAACACCTTTGGGATGTTGTGGAACGAGTGGCCAAGCGGCTCTAGGCGTTACAGTCTGTAACCGCGCGACCGCTACGGTCGCAGGTTCGTATTCTGCCTGGGGCATGGATGTGTGTGATGTCCTTAGGTTAGTTAGGTTTAAGTAGTTCTAAGTCTAGGAGACTGATGACCTCAGATGTTAAGTCCCATAGTGCCTAGAGCCATTTGAACCATTTTTGAACTAATATTCTACACGTTGATTTCTAAAACACTTATCAAAACATTGGGAGCAAAGAAATTTTCCTGTGCTCGTCTACGTTATCTCTTTCATCCTCTTTATAAAGTAGTTTCATTAACGAGTATTTAAATCTGTCGGGAAATTGACCACAACTGAATGACATATTGCACAGAAGACTGAGTACAACCATTGTATGGTGTATTGATCTTAATAAAGCTATATGAATTTTCATCACACCGATGGGAGTCTTTACTCTGTAATAATGTAACAATTGATTCAATTTTTTCTCTGTCTGTTTGCTATAGCCACATGTGATGCAGCTGCCTCAGAACAACAGCTCTCAAGAGTTTTGCATATTTACGTGTACCAATAAACTTTTTGATTTTACTTCCCTACTATGAAAAAGATGTAGTTAATAAATATTTTGGACAACCTTACTGTATAACTAACAGTTGCATTCTCACTCAGGAGAGTAGTAATAAGTTGAGTACCCTGATTCTGTCCTATGCCTCTTTTATATCTGACCACATATTTTTAATTTTGCGGTACAGGCTTTCTACACTATTTTATCCTGTCTGTTGACGTTCCTCGGTACTTTTGAAACTTTCTTGCTGATTAAAACTGGGTGTCGGACTGTAACATGAAAGTGAAGCGTTTGCCTTTCGTGGGCAAGTGCTTTTGCGACTGAGCTATCCAAAGACGCGTCACGACCTCGCGCTCTGTAGGGACATGACTTAGCCACAGCCTGGGGAATGTTTCCAGAATCAAATTTCACTCTGCAGTGGACTGTGCATTGATACGAAACTTCCAGGCAGATTAAAACTGTGTGCCGGACCAAGAGTCGAATACTGGATTTTCGCCTTTCTGTTCATACAGCACTTGCCCGCGGAAGACAAGGATTCCGGATTCAAGTCTCGGCCCGGCACACCGGTTTAATCTGCGAGGAAGTTTTATAAAAAGGCACACTGTGCTGCAGACTGGAAACTGATTCTATAATCAATCCCCCAGAATGTGGCTAAGAGATGTCTGCACAAAATCCTTTCTTCCTGGAGTGCTACTTCTGCACGTTTCGCAAGAGAACTTCTGTGAAGTTTGGAGGGCAGGACATGATGTACCCGCGGAAGTAAAGCTGTGAGGACGAGTCATGAATCATGGTCGGGTAACTCAGTTGGCATTTCCGTCGCCGGCAAGAAACGCCTTTTACGATATCCACAGTGCGCACGCCAACGAATTTGCATTCCAATTTGGTTTCGAACACCCGAAAGTATCCGAATTAGACAAGTGGTTTCACGATCGGATTGTCTTACGAGACAATGGTAGGCTAGGTTTTCAGTGTTATTTTGTTGCAAACCCCATATACCTGCGTGTTAAAATATGTGACGACGCAGCTTGTGCTAGAATTATGGCTACAACGCAAGGAATTTCAGCCTTTATGCCTACAGACGGAGAGGTCAGTAAACTGTCAGATGTGCAGGTCTTGGACTTACGGCAGTCAGAATTTTTAGTGTTCTGCTCGAAATAACCCTGGACAAATTTCGGAACACTTGCCTGTTAAGGAACGGTTCTGCAAATAACCTCCGAAAAATTGTCCAACAGTAAGTACTTAGAAGTAGAAAACGAGGTGAAGAGAGCTAGAAATTACTTACAGAAATATATTCCGTCATATGTATTCATCCAAGTATTTATAACTTTTGTAATATATGACGGACAACATCCCATTTGCGCCAACTTCGGATCTACCAACCGCTCAAACTCAGCATGTGCAAAAGTTGGCAACTGTCGAAAAAGCATTAGGGAGCACCCAATGCAGAACAAGGTACATTACGAAACGTCCCAACACATGAAAGCGTACTGCACGTTCCCACAACATTTGCGCACGCTTCGGAACAAGAGGTCGTACCTTCACGTGTAAATCCGGCACCAACTAACAACCCTATAGAGAGAACTGAGACGCTTGCACTTAATTCAATGACTGACGTTTGCGTACGAACAATGACATCATAATACTTGCGTCGAGGTGGAGTCAGGAAAGATGTTATTCCCTCCGTCTGCAATTACTAAAGAAATATCTGAGTGACCTGGAAGCGAACAAAACATGTCTGTGGAAATGTATTCCAAAACTCCAGTCTTACATACAAGTAGCAACAATACTGACTGCCGTGGCAATATCAAAAGGTATCCTAACACATGAAGTCCCAAACACGATACGTGAGCGAAATAACAATAAACGACAGGAATCCGGAGGAGCAAAACTGTCCGCCGCGCGTCAACAATCTCTCTAAGAGTCAAAAAGAAGTAAAATACCGGTAAAGTGTTGAAAAAAGATGTGAAAGGCACACGGACACAAAACGTGAAGACCAAAAGAAAATGGATTAAGAGATCGAAGCTATGAATGTCTACGGACAGGAAACAGAGGCGATGGAAACAATTGTTCGAACGTATCAGAAAATTCCTTGAACTGGTGAGGCTGCGAGTGATTAATAACTTCATGCAGAACTGCAAAATAGCGATGGAAAATGTTAACAGTATAGAATCGTGTCCTAAAGCATTAAGAGATTTTCTATGCGCTGCGAATTTTGACATCACCTTCATTCAGGAAGTGGTGACGCACAATATCATCGACATTGTAGGGAAAATTGTGGTTTTAAATATAGGAACCAAAAGCGGCACTGCTATTTATTGAAGTGAGACATACAACCAAAAACACAAGAATGCTTAACTTCAGACACAGGAACCTCAATGATTTTCCAGGAAATTTAGTTAGAAAACATTTATGCACGCCCGGGAAATAGCGGACGAAGACAAAGCAGCGCATTTTTCTGGGACGAAGTAGCCAATGTATTTATCAGACTTTACTGGAGAAGATTTTAACTGTGTGCTGAATAAACTAGATCAAAACCCAATTTTCATTTTTCCGTGAGTGACAACTATTTGTCGGAGGTCTTCAACTGAAAGTCTCTTTGATAAATCTCCCTCCAGAAACAGCTAGTTTCAAGTATGACAGTAATGAATCCGTATGCAGACTTTACAGGTTCTATGTGTACAAGAACTTCATAACTCAGGTACCCAGTTGCGAAATATGGCCAATTAATTTCTCCGGCCACAGTGCCCATCATAAACCTCTGAAACTCTCCCGACAAAAAACTTTTTCGGGAAAGAGCGCGTGGCGGATGAATGTCTCCTTGTTAAAAGATCATTCTCAGACTCAGACATTCGAATAAATTTGGAACAAATGTAACCGACGGTTACCAATATGTACCGAACGCGTAGGATGCTGGATGCGGTTAAAGAAGGCAAAAATACATAAAGAACTTTGCAAAAGAGAAATCGTACCGGAGGAGACATACACAAACTTGTGAACACACAGAATAATGTGTACAACACCTAGGCTACTATCAAGGATTTTATTCTGAACCATTTTACTGAATATTTCGCAGAAACAGAAACTAGTGACATTGCACAAAATAATACGATAGAAAATATAGAAACAATGGTTAACCCGATAGACAATGCGACATTCCTCCGTGGAGACAGGAGTTTTAGTGGTGCTTATACCGCAAAAACCTCAATCGACCACCTTGTTAAACTATCGACCAAACACGCTGTTGAACTCAGATTTCAAATTATTTAAGCGCATAATGAATAAAACGATGTAAAATGAAAATGTCGTGTGACTAGGGCCTCCCGTCGGGTAGACCGGTCGCCGAGTGCAAGTCTTTCGATTAGACGCCACTTCGGCGACTTGCGCGTCGACGGGGGTTGAAATGATGATGATTAGGACAACACAACACCCAGTCTCTGAGCGGAGAAAATCTCCAACCCAGCCGGGAATCGAATCCGGGCCCTTAGGATTGACATTCTGTTGTGCTGACCACTTTTTTTCCAATCTTAACTCATTCCAATCTCGCCCCTTTCATGAATGGTGAGAAATGATGAGGACAACGCAAACATTCAGTCCCCCAGCGGAGAACATTCCCAACCCGGCCGGGAATGGAACCCACGAAACCGTCATCCACAGGTAGCGACGCTAGCCACTTTTTTTTTTATTTTACATTCTGTCACGCTGACCACTCAGCTACTTTTTTTTTTAACTAGGAAAAAAATTACTCAGGCAAGACATAAACTAGCGAACCATTTTTTTTTTTAATGAGACTAAGAAACAAAAAGTATGTGCCCCAACCCAGGATCTAGCCATCAACCTCCCGCACGCCAACACAAAACTCTATCCACTGCATTTTTTTCCCACCAATGCACTTATTTAAGGCGATCAATTAAAATAAAACAAAAGAAGTCATTTCGACAAAAACAAAAGGTTTATATCAGAAAAACGTATATGAAGGAATATGGCGTTAATTGTAACGTGCCCACACCTTTTTTCTTCCGTCACTTCTACATCGTGTAACATTTAAATCCAAACAAGAGTGTCCACAAAAAAAGGGGCATTTGAACTCATCCAACTCCTTGTCGATGAAAAACAGCATGTTAGAAAAAAAGCTCACGATAACGTGGCATCCTGAGCCACGTCTAATGGACTGCGGCCATATATTGGGAAAAGGCACACGGATCTGCGTCATATCCACTCACCATCACGTAGTGGAAACGATGTCCAACAAGCCACATGATGGCCATATCCTTCGATCGAGGAGAGAAGGTTGAATCGATACGCACGAGAATCTCCCCCGAGATAGCCGCCTCCGACGTCCTGAGGAGAAAAGCCAGTTGGCGAAGCCATCTCCAATGGCCATGACCGTAGGAGATCAACCGATGATATAATTTATCAGTTTCATGGCGGTGATTGCAACGATCAATCACATTGAGACCAATACGAAAAAGTCGCACGTTGGTAGGTACAATATCATGAACAACTCGGTACCACGAGGACGACACGTCTATCGGGAAAATCGGGAGGCTAACGTCAGACCAAACACCCTTCCAATTTGTTTCTGGCGACAGGGCTTCCACACAGGTAATACTAGGAGCAATTGGCCAGCTGCTTAACAGCATTTTTAGGGAAAGATTCACTTGGGAATGGATATTTACTCCTAAATAACTGACTTCAAGAAAATATTCCTTAACGTGCCGTAGTTGATAACGAATCCTACCAATATCTACTGGAGGTGTTAAACTCGCCGGCCAGATACAGCCATGAAGGCGAGCTGTAAGTGGCTGGAGGGGGAGAGGGAGGGGAGGCGCGTAGACATGTTAAAACGGTGCGACGGATGAATAAGGCAGAAGCGTTAACCCGAATGTCAGGGAGGCCCAAACCTCCCAGCAGACGGGGGCGCGCCATGACCCCACAACGCACGCGAAATATAGAGTTGCGCCAGATAAATCTGTCAGTTAAACTATGCAACTTGCGGTACATGAGCGCAGGAAGTGGAAAGATTTGTCCAATAAAATAACCGTTACTTAACACATACGTTTCCATGGCCCGGACCTTATGAAGAAGTGAGAGGGATCGACGCTCGTATTCAGTGGTTGCTCCCTGAATCTTATCCGTGACAGACTTCCAGTTCATCGTAGTCATCTTCAGTGGACAACTGTCAACTATAACACCTAACGATCGATATCGGGTGACCTTCAAAGCCCATGGAATTTCAACAGCGTCATATCCTCGCAAACTCAGTAAGCGACATTTATGGTTGTTAACCAGCGCTCCCGTAAGACGACAAAAGGCACCCAAAACTTCCTTCAGCAGTGGTATATCATCATGGGTACGGAGAAGAACCATAACGTCATCAGCATATGCACGAACGGTAAACCTTTCCCCAAACAACGACCAGCCATCCAAACGAGCAGCTGCAGATCGCCATAGGGGTTCCAGAAACAGCACGAAGAGCGACATAGATAATGGACTCCCTTGAAGGACGTCCTGACACACTGCGATGGGGGAAGTAAGAAGGCCATTTGCGTCAATGGACGCCCGAATACCAGTAATTAGAGAGCTAAACAGCCGTCGTGCAGCACCGTTAAAACCAACAGTCGTCAATACTGGCGTACGGAAGCCATGATTAACGCGGTCAAACGATTGGTGAAAATCAATGAAAAGCAAAGCGCTTGGCACGGGAATGGTGGAAGCAATCGAAATTAAATCACGACATTCAGTAACGGGAGTCAGGAGAGTACGAGCCGGAAGACAACATTGATGGCTCGCAATGATGGTAGCCAACAATACCTACAGTCGGCTATTTACCGCTCGCGCCACTACTTTATAATCATAGTTCAAGAGTGTTATCGGGGGGACCTGTTCCACACGCAAACGTCCCGGCTTTTGGGGATCAAGACAATTGTAGCAACCTTAAAGCTGGGCGGGAGAAGGCCTTCGTGGAATACTTCATTCACCATAGAAGTTACCGTATCTCCTATCAGAGGCAAAAATCGAATATTAAATTCTTTGGGAAGGCCATCGAAGCCTGGCGATTTGTGGGAGGGAGAACGAGCCACCATATGAAGTCCAAATGGTTCAAATGGCTCTGAGCACTATGGGACTTAACAGCTATGGTCATTAGTCCCCTAGAACTTAGAACTACTTAAACCTAACTAACCTAAGGACAACACACAACACCCAGTCATCACGAGGCAGAGAAAATCCCTGACCCCGCCGGGAATCGAACCCGGGACCCCGTGCTCGCCATATGAAGTATACCATCGCGATGGAATACAGATATAAAATCTTCTTGTAGAGCTGGTGTAACAACACTATCAAGGAGGGAGGTAAAATCAACAGACGGTGGCTCGTCTGAATCCACTTCAGTATAAAGTTCGGAGAAGTACTGGTAAAGTTCACGCATGATATCAGATTTGGAGGACCACTCACGCCCATCTAGAGAACGAATGGTAGTAAGACACGTCCTTTGAGACCGCTTGTGAAGCGGAAGAAGATGATAGAGGGAGGTCAACTCATCCTGTACGATTGAACGAGGCTGGGAACTAAATCGGACACCATCAATTTGCCTCGTTTGAGTTTTAGAAATTTTGCCTTCACAAGGTGGACGTCGACGACTCTCAAGGGGGCATCACGAGCATTTTCGTAAAAATCGCGAAAGACAGCATAATAAAATTCCTTAATTCACCTTATTTCAGACGCTTTTTCAGCGCTAAAATGCTTGAGTGTATTTCGAACACAGGGTTTAGCAAAGGTAACCTACCATTCTAGAAGTGAGGAATAACGCGCCTGGGACTGGGTTGTCCGACGCCATACGTCTGCGATGATGCCTTCCAGAGAAAGGTCCATGAGACGTAGAGTGTTTAGCTTCTAAAAAAGGGCGTGTAAGATGGACCCGCTGCGGGACGTGGTTAAAAGTCATTGAAACAACACAGTGATTAGAGAGACTGGTAGGAATTACATCAATCGATAGAAGCTGACTACATATGGGAGCAGATAAATAAAAGCGGTCCAATCGGCTACTTGAAGTAGCTGTGAAAAACGTAAACCGCACCAATGTAGGATATCTGCAAACCCAAGCATCTTGGCGATGCAAAGACGTCACCATATCATTAAGTTCACGACAATATGTATAACTGTGGGTCTGATCACGACATAAGACGCAGTTAAAATCGCCCCCCAACAAAACCTTGCGCCGGTTCCGTCGGAGTAAATAAACATCTTCCTTATAAAACCGCGCGCAATCAGATGATCGACCGGATCCAGACGGAGCGTAAAGAAATATTAAGGTGAGGTCATAAAAACTACAGCCTATACCGCGACCATCATCTAGCGTTTCGAAGTCCGTTAGCGAGATTCCATGTCGATAAAGCAAAACCATACCGGCAGAATTTTTAGGCGCGACATTGAAAAACAGTCCATGAAAACAAAACTCATCAAATAATACCTCTTGTAAACACACGTAAATAAACTGGCGTAACGCAGCAAGCCGTAATTGGGAACATGTCCTATTAACATTTACGGTCAGAAATGTATATGCCTGCATTCGTTAGCACATGTAAGGTCAATGAAACAACACTAAGGAAAGTGCACTCATCACGTCCTTCTCACCCCAACGTCCGGGGGCTATGGAAAGAAGGTATAATTCTAACCCTCCCCAGTGGAAGCCGAGGAATCCTCGTTTTTCTTTTTATGACGTGCCGCTGCACGTGCAGGTTGAAAACGCTGTTTCACACCACTCCGTGAAAACATACACTCTTGATGTGGAAGGGTTGGAGGCACGTCAATTCTCGTATGATAGAGGAGCCATCGCCAACGCACTCATCGGAAATCGGAGAGCACAACTCAGAACGACTAACAGCAACATCAGGTGCAGAAGAGACAGGTAATGCAGTGTCCGTGTCGGATGGCATCACCTGATCATCAGGAAGGGAACCCGTAGAAACCTGTTGTTCCACCGTCTCAGTGTGGTATTTCACTGTAACACTGTAGAGACTGGCCAGCAGGCAACGTCTGTGCTCACGCTCTGAAGGCTGCCATGCATCTTCAGAGGCGCTACTGGACGCGCCAACTCCACGAGGACACAGGGATTCTGCCTTTCCGATGTAGGATTCGCGTCCTACGAGAAAGCGAGTCACTTCCGCAACCGGCTCATCCGTGGACTCGGCCAACCACCTCATCACAGGCCAACCACGCGTTGGTCTGACCTGCTGAGGGATTAAGTTTACTAATCCCCCATCAGAGTGTGTTTACCTCTTTTACAGGCTCCACCAGCAAGGACATCAACAAGAATGGTAATATCTATTCTCTTCCCCCTAGGAACCGCAGGAATGACAATTTTGTCTCAACTTCACAATTTCGAGCCAAGAACAAGCTCGTCTTTTCAGTTTCAGAGTTTCAGCAACGTCTCTGCGGGAACATCTGAACTCACGGGAACCGTCGCGTCAACGGATGAAGTGGGGGACACAGATTCAACACTCATTTCAACATCAACAGAAGCAGGTACATTATCTCTGGTAATACTGGAATCACAATTAACGTCAGTAGACAACTCATTACCACCAGTAGGTGCACCCTCTGTAAACGCCGTATCAGATGAACAAGACTGGAGTGGGGCGTCCTCGAAATCTGTACCGTCCTCAGTCCGCCGGCGTTTGACTTGCGCTGCAGGAGTCGTAGTCCCCTCATGGACAGAGGCTGCACTGGGACGCGCCGGTAACTGTGGAAATTCGCGAGGAGTAGGGGGTAATGTTGCCCCTGCATCGCTTAAACCTGGAGATTGACTGACAGCTGACTGCGATGACACTATGTCTGCTAATGTTAAAGGAAGACGTTTTTGGTAAGACGACGTTAGAACAGTAGTACGGCAAGGACAATCTGATCTGAGATGACCGCTTTCGTTACAGAGAAAACAAGTTCCTTCCTGCCCTGCATACGTAACATGGATCCGGTAACCACAAACAGTTATAAAGAAAGAATCGTCCACTTCAGGAGGAAGGTTATAAATTCTAACCGGAGTATACTCGAGTGTAGCATTTTCGAGGAGGACTTGACTAACGGAACCATCTCGATGTGTAAACAACACTTTAGGACCATCCCGATGCCTCGGGCATGGATGTGTGTGATGTCCTTAGGTTAGATAGGTTTAAGTAGTTCTAAGTTCTAGGGGACTGATCACCTCAGATGTTAAGTCCCATAGTGCTCAGAGCCAGCCATCTCGAGAGAGAAGCCGTTCTACTTCAACGGGATCGTAAAACTTCACAAAGAATGCATACAAATCAGAATCAAAGTAAGCAGTATCTACCTCATTAGGTGTAACACGGATAACATCAGCCAACAAATCGTGAATTTCTGAAGAGCCAGGCTGAACACGACACGTACTCTTGTCAAAACAGCAGCGAACAGTAGTTCGACGAGGAACAGACTTAGGGGACTCGACAGACATCAAGGTGCGGGCAGAAAACACCGCCGCCAAGAGAAAAACGGCAACAAACTCCGCTACGCAACTACGATGAGACTACGGCTGATACACCAAAAAACTGGCCGGCCGCTGTGCCCGAGCGGTTCTCGGCGCTTCAGTCCAGAACCGCACTGCTGCTACGGTCGCAGGTTCGTGATCTCTCTTTACTCTACTACCGCAGTTAACACTGAGCGTTCGGTTACAGCACTGGACTGATAATGTCAGATCACTTTTCCTAGTGTGAGTTTATCGTTTTACTGTCCGCCCCCGGTAGTCGAGTGAGCAGTGTCTCCTTTCGCGTCGAGCGAGAAGGTCGTAGTTAACTTCTGCCCGTGCCGCAGCGCCGCTTGTGTCGGGCATGGACGTGTGTGATGTCCTTATGTTAGTTAGGTTTAAGTAGTCCTAAGTCTAGGGAACTGATGACCTCAGATGTTAATTCCCATAGTGCGTAGAGCCATTTGAACCATCTGAACCAACAAGACTGAGTAGCTTCGACACAAGCGGCGCTGCGGCACGGGAAGAAGTTAACTACGACCTTCTCGCTCGACGCGCAAGGAGACACTACTCACTCAACTACCGGGGGCGGACAGTAAAACGATAAACTCACACTAGCAAAAGTGATCTGACATTATCAGTCCAGTGCTGTAACGGAACGCTCAGTGTTAACTGCGGTAGTAGAGTAAAGAGAGATCACGAACCACACGTGGGTCTGCAAGACGGAAACAGACCTAGCGTTTATTGATTCTGTTAAAGATTTCCCCATACAGTACATCACGATTTCACGCTGAAAGTGTTGAACGTAAGGGATTTGACAGTGCCTGTCTGAGATAATTAAAAAATGCATTTGCGGAGGATACTCTAAATACAAGCTTAACGGTCAACTAAGGAAGCCTATTCACCTAAAACTGGCGATAAGACAGAAATCTTCACTCTCCATGACCCTATATGCAATTTTCGTGGAAATTGTCAGGCTTAGGCATTATCGACTACAAGAGTGGTTGTCACACGTATACAGACGACGTCAGTAAATATTCACCGTCAACCAAAACGTACAAAGGACCTAATTAATTATACGGTATTAAATCACTGTTACTGTTGCGCATACAGAAGGTGCAACTAATAATTAGTTAGATATATACTAAAATATATCACATCGAAACAATCTTGCCGATAACTAATGACATTGCTAAACGCGTTCTTTTTTGTGCAGGCTGCTACATTTGGAGGGGGAACATTTTTAGAGTACCTTTCAAAACAATGAAGTTAGTACGTCACAAATGGGCATCGGGGCTCACGGATGTTCAACACAATGCACTGTGATGCTGATCGGACAAACGTATTCATGCAGCCCAGTTGGCAGAACACTTATCCGTGAGAGCCAAAGTTCACGAGTTTGAGTCTAGCTCCAGCGCACAGTTTTAATGTGCCAGGAAGTTTCAGAACATCGCACGCTCCGCTGCAGAGTGAAAATTCATTCTAGGAACAATCCCCCAAGCTGTGACTAAGCGATGTCTCCATAATATCCTTTCTTCCAGGCGTGCTAAGCCTGCAAGTTTTGTAGGAAAACTTTTCAAAAGTAAATGAACTGTTGGTTGCTACAGCGGCTTTAAGTATTATATTTCAAAGGAAAGACCGACGCCAATCGCAGTCGTGCATGGACATAATTCGATGGTAAAAGCTGAAAATTTGTGCCGGAACGGGAGATCCGGTATGAGGCCCGGTCCAACAAAAACTTTCAACTTTCATCATCGAATTATTTCGATACCCGATTGCCGCTGGCGTCAGTCTTTCCTTCTGTGAAATTGAGAAGGTAGGAGATGAGGCCCCAGCGGAAATTAAGCTGTAAGGAGGGGTCGTGAGTCGTACTTGTGTGGCTCAGTTGGTAGAGTACTTGACCGAAAAAGGCAACGGCCCGTGGTTCGAGTGCTGACCCGGAACACACTTTTAATGCACCAGAAAGTCTCATAACAGCGAACACTCTGCTGCGGAAAGTTATGGGAAGAATCTCCCAGGATGTGGCTAAGCCATGTCACCTCAATATTCGTTCTTTTAGGAGTGCTACTCCTGAAAGTTTTGTAAGAGAACTTCTGTGAAGCTGGAAACGTGGGAGATGAGGTTGTAACGCATCGTGTTACGAACGCTCCCAGGAACGCCACGTACAGTGACGAGCACATGAGTGGCCCCGCAAGGCCAGAAATTAAAAAAAATGAGTCGAGAGTAATTAATTAATACGAAATCAGATGACAGATTTGGGACTTTTTGACGAGGAGCAATCTGCCACACTATCCATAATTTGCATATCAATTTTATTTCGAAGCATCTAAAGATTCAACCATGAACTGAAGCAAATAAATAATTACAGAAACGAAGGAAACTTTGTGATAATAATTCCCTGCGTACAGAAGAACCGAGATCTGTAAAGGGATCTGGGACGACGTCATTTTGAGAGGAATTAATAAAATGTTAAAATGGCGGCGGCCGTTAAAAAGATTAAAGTTCAAACAGAGCGTCTTCTTCGTCTTGAGGTGCGCACGAACACAGAACATCCCACCGTCCCAACGGCCGAGGCTGCACCAGGTTAGGAAACTTCTGGGGCAAAAAGGAAGCGGCCGGGTCTATGGTTCAGCAGGCGACAGCTAGCTGCCTGACCACCCAGCAAGTTGGCATCAAAACTACTTTTTCAGCGGTAGACACACTAGTGCGTGGCGCCGGCCAGCTAACGAAAGCCCTGAGCGTCATCGCTCCAACATTCTGGAACGTGTTTTTGGAAGATCCACTAGCTGCCGTCTCGCCCGCGACCGCCTACTGTCCATGGGTACGCTCCACCATGTGACAGAAAAACTTAACGGTTCGTGACTCCGAGCACAGTCCAGTAACGATGCTCCGATTCAATCGCTGTTTCGGTCGTTTGGTGCTTGCGAGTATTTCGCGATGCTACAGGAGAGCAACACTGACTGCCATATCATGTGACATGTGGGGTAACAAAGATGAATAAAATATGATAGCCGGAGCAACATGACCTGCATCACAACGTGAGAGTAAATATTACTTTCAATCTCTAACCTGTGTCATTATTACTACTACGTATGATGTTTAGAGACAAAATACATTTACACAATACTCTAAACAAGACTCGCAAAGAACTAAATTATTAAATGTTTTTCAAAGCATATAATCGTTAATGAGTCTGAGTTCTGGTGCGAAAGAAATTTCCTCCTGCCTTGTCCTGCTAAACGTCACTTGATAAAGGTTGCATAGTCGTGATTTATGAAGATCTGTACTGTATCAACGCCATTTACCGAGATCTAGGATACAACAAATCTACGATATATCTCTGGGTGAATAGGATGGCAGAGGAAGGTTACGTCTACCGTCATCGTTGCCACGGACGTCCACGGACTACCACGGAGAATCAAGGCAATGGTGTAGTCCACTGCAGTGGTAAGACCATATCAGGACTAGCACAAAAATTATGAACATCTTCCAGATTAGTATGAGCAAGTCGACCATTCGTTGTTGTCTCAACAAGAAAGTGAGGTACGGACGAAAATCGTCGGTTAAGAAAATTTTGAAGGAACAAAATAAAGCTGCCGGACTAAACTTCGCAGTTTCGGTGGGAAACGCTGGAACACCCACCGCAGAGTCCCGTCCTTTCACCATGTGACTTTCATATGTTTGGACATCTAAAACGAGCTATTCGCGGACATCGATTCACAACGGACGACAAAGTGTGTGACTGGGTCCAGGACTGGATCCGACAGCAGCCTAGTAATTTCTTCAAGGATGGAATCGACCGGATAGTGTCGCAATGGGATAAATGTCACATCAGCTTTGGCGACTATTTTTGAGTACGTGTGCTGCGTATAACTACATTTTTGAGTTAAAAAATCGTTACCGTTACTTTACACTAGAGACCGGGTTTCATTTGTATGCCCCTTATAAATTCCTTCGCATACCGACGTGAAACAAAATCTTAAAAGAACTAAATACGGGTTTATGAAGCGATTAATGGCTGCATTTTTCCGCATTTCGCTGCTTAGATGGGAAAAAGGTTACTGGCCAGAAAACTAATCTCCCAGAAGGAAAGGAGAACGGAATGAAACCTTTCACGTTGGGAGTTCACGTGACTTTTATTTCAGTGTTTACGAAATCAGATGGAACGAATAATCAATTTGGGAGTACGAGCGAACTACTGGTGTCAGTATGACGTTGCAGTACCTGGGCCCTGAAATGACGCACAGGCGGGTTAGGTCAACAATATACAGAACTGGAAGACACAGCGCTATTAAATTCTGCACTTCGTATGCATTGTTTGCTCACGAAATTACTGTTGCAGTATACTTGTAAAGCCCAATAAGTCAGTTGCGTAGCCGGCCGCTGTGACCAAGCGGTTCTAGGCGCTTCAGTCCAGAAGCACGCAGCTGCTACGGTCGCAGGTTGGAATCCTGCCTTGGGCATGGATGTGTATGATTCCTTAGGTTAGTTAGGTTTACTTAGTACTAAGTCTAGGGGACTGATGGCCTCAGATGTTAAGCCCCATAGTGCTTAGAGCCATTTGAACCATCATTTGCATATTTTCCGGTGAGAAAGAGCAGTGGTGAGTAATCTTCGTTACATCAGTTTAGTGAAATTGGTGTTCTACAGAGTTAGATTATCTAGCTGGTGACTAAATGTAACACCTCTGAGTCGGATGTGAGTTTTACAATGTTGAAATGTTTTTCTACATTGTTGAAGTGGGTGCTACAGTTAGAGTAATTCCGCGAAATGTGAACTTGGACCACATAGAATGACATTCCCAACAGAAAATAGTAGATCGTCTGCAATATTTTTTTCCTTGTTCTACCTGAAATAGGTGTTATCTGGAGAGAATGATCATAACATTTAACAGAAGGCATAAACATTATCTGGCTTTGAAAGTGGGGCCTACCGCCAGTTTATCATTTTGCAAGTGACGTTGCTAAGAGCAAGTAAATGAAGTAATGCAGTGCCATTTCTGTTATAATGTAGCGTCTTCATCGGTTAACTTAGTTGTAATGCAAACTACGTATAATTGGAGATGTCCGATATTACCTTGTAAAATATTCCAAAGATATGGAAAGAACTAGACAACTACTTGTTACGGTCCCGATGCCACAGAACGCCACAACCATTTGTTGCGAACTAAATATTTCCCTGTTTTTGGTCAACTACTTCTGAAAAATACCAAGAAGCAATAAATCTTTTCGTTAAGCACTCGTGTATCAACAGCAGAATGAAGAAGTTCAAATGGTTCAAATGGCTCTGAGCACTATGCGACTCAACTGCTGAGGTCATCAGTCGCCTAGAACTTAGAACTAATTAAACCTAACTAACCTAAGGACAGCACACAACACCCAGCCATCACGAGGCAGAGAAAATCCCTGACCCCGCCGGGAATCGAACCCGGGAACCCGGGCGTGGGAAGCGAGAACGCTACCGCACGACCACGAGATGCGGGAGTTCAAATGGTTCAAATGGCTCTAAGCACTATGGGACTTAACATCTTAGGTCATCAGTCCTCTAGACTTAGAACTACTTAAACCTAACCAACCTAAGGACGTCACACACATCTATGCTCGAGGCAGGATTCGAACCTGCGACCGTAGCAGCAGCTCGGCATCGGACTGAAGTGCCTAGAAGCGGTCGACACAGCGGCTGGCAATGAAGAAGTTAATAGCGATAATGGCATTAATAATTGAAGTATTTGGTAACTTCACACTCTGTAATGGTATTCTTTGATTTAAGAAATTTCTTGAAATAGTGAAAATTTTAGCTTATGATGTCCAAAAGCGTCTTTACAACCAGAAGACATGAGACTAGCATAATTTCTGTGCAAAACCCTGCTGATACTTAACCAGTTAATGGGAAAGTAATTTTTTTTCACTGTGTCTAATACGTAATCTAGGCGCGTTATACGTTATGACCAACTCATGAAAGTAGCGTATCTGGGATTCTGTAGCCTGGTGGGTTGATCCTGGTTTCTTTATCGCGAGGTATTGGTTCGGTCTCATATAGATATCATATCCCTTCTGTGCCAACTGGGACACAGCCGGTTTAGGTTGGGTCATAGCAGAGTTGGAAGTCGCGAAGGACGAAAACTCTGCCGTCAGTGAGTTTACATACAGTAGAAACTACATTTTATTTAATGAGCCAATGGTCATTTAAGGTCACAAGTCTTTTACTTTATTTGAACTTGAGACATTGAAAAATTTGGTGCTAGACAAGGGTTCGATCTCCGATCTCCTCTTTCGTGGTATCTGATCTATACAGAATGATATAGTTTGGTCATTTGTATGTTTTCCCCATGATTACAAATCCTCTGGGTCTCCATGAAAGGCACATATGTGGATTCGAATTCCGGTCCAGCACAAAAATATTCAAGGTTTCATTTCAAGCCCTAGTATATTTGCAACGAACCGCTAGTGATAAATAATATTCAATTTTGATGTCTCAACATGTGTTGTCAACAGTAACGAGTGGTGCCGTTATTTCTAGTCAGAAATGCACACATCTCACTGATTGTGAGCATGCAGTACGTGGATATAAACCAATGGCGGTTGATGGCGGGTTCGATTCCGATCAGGCAAACAATTTTTTCCTCATTTCAAATTGAAGTATCTTGTTGCCGGTGAAATATTTCAATATCTATCATCTGATTTTATTTGGTTAACAATCTGATTACGGGCTAGGTTCGAGTCCGAGCCACGAAACATTACATCACCGCACTTCGTCTTAAACACGTGCAAATTTTGTTACTTGAAAGTATATTAAACATTTTTCGTGGTTAGTTGACAGGATTCCAGGCAGAGCACAAAGATTTTCAGGTTCAGATTTGGTGACTGATTCTGGTAAAACCTTCGATATTTCAAGGCTATTTTTGCCTAGCCGCCAATGAAGAACGTTGCTGTAATCGAGTCTCGATTATTTACCAAAGCTCTGGTTAATTACATTGGCTGTGGGTGATTGGTTTTAATCTAGATCTGGAAAAAAGATGTCACCATGTCGTTTAGAGTTCAAAAATGTCCACAAACAATTGCTGAACCATGAGTGCAGAGAAATTACCTGAGATACGATGTTAATTTTGAGGTTCCCATAGAGCGCTTGCCGCTGTTATGCGTTGCTTTTAACTGGTTATTTCAACATACAGTTCATGAGCAACCACTCGCATCAGCAGCGACGTTTCACGGGTGTGGAAAAATCCTTTAAAGAGAAAAAATACTTCGAACTGTCACCGAACTTTAGGAGTCCAGATATTGTCCCAAAATGTCTCGTTCATAAAAATATTTAATTTAGCCTAAAGGTTTCTGGAATAACGTGTGTAACTGTATTAGTTAACTTAAATTCTAATGAGAGTGAAGTGATTTTGAAATGTCACCTACTGTAATAAAATTGAGTTTGCAAGCGTATAGACTGTCTCATCTCTAATGACGCATTTCCTAGTAATTTTAATATTGTGATATTGATTTACATTTGGACTGATTACCTTGAAGAACAGTATTGTAGAGTGATCTCCTTTGGAATCCATTTTTTATAGTTATACGACTGTACTGCAAAGCGATTAGAGGACCTGCAAGGCAGATACGTTATGTGGTCTGCATGCAAATCAGGCGAAACGCAGTTCAGGTTGTTCGGATGCTTTTGGGTATGTCAGTACATCTTCAAAGGACACTTTAGAATTTCTTCTCTATATGATTTTTATTTCCTGAGATACAAATAAAATCAGTATCAACATCTGTTAGCAATTCATCTACTTTAATTTTAATTCTTCTAATGTTTTAGTGTAACGAGCCTTAGCGTTTTTTCTCTACGTGAATTATACCTTGAGTACATGTCATATCAGTATCAAAATCTATTAGCAATTGGACTTCTTTACTTTTAAGTCCCCTAACATTTTTGTGAAATCATCTTATTGCACCTCGTCACCCGCATTCCACATTACTGAACTCAGCGTTAAAGGAACCTTCCACACTCACCTCCTACCTGATTTCAAAGAAAACAGGTCTAACCAATCTACACGTTATCACTGGAATTCGGTCCTGAGTGAGCCTAGACTATTCCGTTACTAATAAGCTTAAAAAAACGTTCCTTCCCAATTCTATTCAGATGGAGGCTGTGTCTAGTATTGCCCGACCTAAACTCTGCGGCTAAACTAGCTGCACCGCAATGTGTGTCTTGTCAGCAGTCATGAACGCCCACTAAACACCAATATTAACTCGGTTGATTTTAACACCGGAATAGCTGTACAAACCCAAGCTTACACAAAAAACTGTAAAATTATTTAGACAAGGTATCTGTATAGTGCAAAATATGGCAACTGATTTTAAATCACAAAAAATGTGAAGTCATCCACATGAGCACTAAAAAAATCCAATAAATTTCAGTTACACCATAAATCACAAAAGTCTAGAGGCTGTAAACTCAAGTAAATGTTTGGGGATTACAATTACGAATACTTCAAATTGGAACAAACACATAGCTAATGTTGTGTGGAAAGGATACCAAAGACTGCGATTTATTGCCAGAACAGTTAGAAAATGTAACACACTTCCAAAACAGACTGCTTACACTATGCATGTCCGCCGTCTTCTGGAATATTGCTGTGTTATGTGGGATCGGAATGAGATAGGATTGATTGAGGTCATCGAAAAAGTTCAAAGAAGGGCAGGTTGATATGTATTATCGCGAAATAGGACAGAGAGTGTCACAGATTGATACATGAATTGGGGTGGCAGTCATTAAAACAAAGTCTTTTCCACTACTGCTGGTCCTTCTCATGGAATTTCAATCACCGACTTTCTCTTCAGAGTGTAAAAGTATTTTGTTGACTTCCACCTACATAGGAAGGAATGATCATTATAATAAAATGAGAGAAATCAGAGCTCGCACGGGAAGATTTAAGTGTTGTTCGATAGTGGACCGCTAGAGAATCAGCTTAAAGGTGGTTCGATGAACTCCCTGCCAGGCACTTAATTGTTAACTGTTGAGTAATCATGTAGATTTAGATGTAGATTAGTTTACTGAGTTTGAGCAGCAATCCTGCCAAACCTATATATTAAGCCTAGCCCCTCCCAAGGCTTGCACCCCCTCTCCCTCCCACTACAACTACCTGATCCTCTTAGTGAAATACTCACACAAGTCCCCTAACTCTTCTGTCATCTTATTAAGCCAAGGACTTCATTTAAAAATATTAGTGACTCGGTAGTCCTTATCTAAAGTCTCCTATAGCTGTGGGCCTACTCTGCGCCCATGACTGACAGTAAGCAGCAGACTCCCATTCTTCTTCATTTTTCTAACTTAGGCTTCCTGACATCGGTGGAAGTTGGTTACATCTTACCTGTTCCTACACCTACTGGAGGCTCACCTCCACATGACTCTGACAACTGGCTAAACATATTCCTAACATTCAAAACGAAAGTACCGGAGCACGATCTTTCCTAATGGCTTTACCGCTAACTGCCAGTTCCCACTTTTCCATACCCTTCCTCCGTCGCCTCTCCTACTGTCGTGTGGCATCCTTTACCTGTACCAAAAGCCACATATTGTCCTTTAATACTTTATTATGAACCTGTTCCTACTTCAAGTCTTACATCTCCAGGAGAGGGCCTTGATAGGTTCCTCACTATCCTGCTAAATGAACGCGAGTGAAACCACTAGCTACACAATCCGCAACGTACCCCACGACTCATTAACCTATGACAATTCGAGCAGTTCTCACTCATAGTGAAATTTTACAATTTCTCTAAACAAATACAAGGAAATAAAAAGAAACTATACAAAAAACAAACTACTAGTAAACTATGTAACTTAACTTACCGAAAACACAAAAGCTTTAGCAGAGTATTTAGCTTAGATTTTATTAGTTCCACGACAACAAATGTAAAGTAAGTGCCACTCTCCACCTTACCGACAGAAAAAAAACATAACTCTGATCAAATTAAGTCTTTTGATATCGAGCCATATTGAAAGAACCTACTAAACATTAGAAACAGCACTTATGCAGCAGTCCTCAGCAATTAACAGGCCTAGGTTACTCGCAAAGTCTAGCAGAAAGAAGAAGGTTCTGCTGCACGATAGTTCTTACGGTAGAGGTGTGGGCCAGCAGTTGCAGGAAATGTTGGGGAGTGAGTACCAGGTCACCAGCATTGTGAAGCCTAGTGCAGGGTTGGCTCAGGTGACTGACAGCATAGGGGAGTTATGTAAGAATTTTACGGAGGAGGATCAGGTAGTGATAGTGGGTGGAGCAGGGAACAGCCTCGATAGGGACGGGGAATATGATGTACGTGGTGACCTGGTAAAGATAGCTACTCAAACTGGTGGCACTAATTTGCACTTCGTGCAACTGTTTCAGAGTCATGATCGACCTCAACTTAATGCGGCTGCTAGGCGCGTTAACGTGGGGCTGGGGAGGGCGCTGATGGTAGAGGGCATGGGTCACATCTCAGTGGTGCCAGTTGGGTCTGTCAGTAGATCGGGTTTCACTAGGCATGGCCTGCACCTCAATAGGTATGGGAAGGGGATTCTGGCTAAGCTTATAGGAGACAGTGTAGTGGGTGGTGGTGGTGGTGGTGGTGGTGGTGGTGGTGTCACTCATGGAAAAATTACTGTAGTAGTTGGTGTTAGAGGTGTACCTTCTTTAGATTGAAGTCAGCTGATAGGTATACCTGCTTAAAGGAAGTCCGTCTAACTAAGGGCTCACCTTCTGAGGATGTAATGTTTCCAAGTAGAGAAGGAATTAGCATATTTCATGAAAATATAAGAGGTATTAGACATAAGGATAGTGAACTGCATATAGATGAAGACTATGAAATTATTGGTATATCAGAGCACCACTTAAATAATCTGACAATTCAGAGGCTTCCTTTACCAGGCTACAGATTAGCTGGCTGTTTCTCAAGGAGTTCCTTGCGGGATGGGGGAGTGGCTCTGTACGTAAAAACCAGTATTCCATTTGAGTCCGTAGACACATAACGACACTGCACTGAGGAGATATTTGAATGTTGTGCAGCGGTAGTTGAATTTAGTGAAACTAAATTTCTAATTGGTGTTGTTTATATGTCTCCTAACTCTGACTTCAGAGCATTTCTGCTCAAGCTAGAGAGGGTTCTTCATTCACTTTGTAGGAAGTACCAGAAACTAGTTATATGTCATGACTTCAATATGAATTTTGTATGTGATGGTGCAAGAAAAAGGATGTTGGTAGATCTCCTAAATTCATATGATTTGATGCAAACTGTATTTTTTCCAACTACGGTGCAGGGAACAGTAACACAGCCGTAGACAATATTTTTATTCATTCTTCATTACTAGATGGGCATTCTGTTAGTAAAAGCGTGAATGGCCTTTCAGACCATGATGCACAAATTTTAACACTAAGAGGCTTTTGTACTCAAACCAATGTCATATTTAATTACAAACTATGTAGGAAAGTTAATCCAACAGCAATAGAGAGTTTTTTAAACCTTGTCAAGGGATAAGAGTGGCAGGATGTTTATAGTGCCGATGACATAGATGATAAATACAATGCTTTCCTTAACACATATCTCATGCTCTTTGAGAGTTGCTTTCCATTAGAACATTCTGAACGGGGTATTAGCAGTAATGGGCAGCCCGGATGGCTGACTAGTGGGATAAGGATATCATGTAGAACAAAGCGGGAATTATATCAAAATGTTAGAAGTAGTCACAATCAAGCTACAGTAGCCAGTTACAAACAGTATTGTAAGGTGCTTAAAATGTTATCAGGAAGCCAAAGAGTATGTGGTATGCAAATAGAATAGCTAATTCACAGGATAAAATTAAAACCGTTTTGTCAGTTGTGAAGGAATTGTCTGGTCAGCAGCACAAGGTCGACGATGTAAAGTTAATTCACAGTAAAAATATTTCTGTTACTGATAGATCAGATACATGTACAGCATTTAACAATCATTTTCAGAACATTGCTGGTAAATTAAATAAAAATTTAGTTTCTACAGGAAATGACATAACTTTCTTGGCAAATGCCTTTCCGAGATTGATGTCTGAAATACTACTCTGTGATACAGACAAGAGGGAAATTGAGTCAATAATTAAATCACTGAAGACTAAGGACTCTCATAGCTATGATAGAGTGTCTAGCAGAATATTAAAGTACTTTGCTGCACATGTTAGCCCTGTATTTATCCATATTTGTAATTTTTCCTTTAGGAATGGTCAGTTTCCTGAACGATTAAACTACTCAGTAGTAAAGCCGCTTTATAAAAAGGGAGAAAGGGATAATGTAGATAATTTTAGACTTATTTCTATGCCATCAGTGTTTGCAAAAGTTATTGAAAAGGCTATGTATGTAAGGATAATTGATCATTTTATATCACACAATTTAGTATCAAATGTACAGTTCGGCCTTAGAAGTAGTTTAACAACTGAAAATGCTATCTTCTCTTTTATCTGTGAGGTGCTGGATGGGTTAAACAAAAAGTTTCGAAAGCTTGGCATATGTTTTGATTTAACTATGGAATTTGATTATGTTTATCACAAAATATTGCTCCAGAAGTTGGACCATTACAGAATACAGGGAGTAGCTCACAATTGGTTCACCTCTTACTTTAGCAACAGGCAGCAAAAGGTCATTATTTACAATGTTGAAAACGGCTGTGATGTGGGGTCTGAGTGGGGTACTGTTAAGTGGGGAGTGCCCCAGGGATCAGTGTTAGGGCCACTCCTGTTCCTTATTTATATAAATGATATGCCCTCTAGTATTACAGGTAACTCTAGAATATTTCTATTTGCTGATGACACTAGCTTGAGTTCTTGTTGTTTTCATAGTGTTTCAATAGATTAAATTAAATTTGATGTATGTATTTATATTTGCAATATATGATGAGCTTTTAACCATTTATTAAAGGAGGTGTACAAACAGATATCTACTTGAACGCTGCATCAACACTGGTGTTTTTAGAATCAGAAAGCGATCTTCTAAAACTTCCTCTAAAACTTTCGTTTGATCCCACTATAATACAATTACCTCTGTATATTTAATAAACTTTTATTTCAGACTAACCTGAATTTCGAGCTCTGAACTTATTCTTTTGTTACACTCTTCCATAGATGTGTACTACCAAGCAAACTGTTTTCAGTCACCAAATAAATTAAGCGGTAATTATACATATATTACATTATTTGCATTTCAATACTGCACTAAAAGTTTTCCGTACACTTTATGGTCCGTCTGTGATAGCTGTCACTTCATATACACGCTGGTTGGTGACACTTCATATAGTGGTGTGTCAGTTTACTTTAGGCAAACTTTGTAAAAACTTGTCCTACACCCGAAAACTACAGAGAAAATAGTAAATTGTAATTACAACAGTTTTAAAATATTCCTCGCATAATAATTGCAATGTTTCGTGGCGAAACTAAAGTCATGTTAATTGAGACTTAGAATAGTTGTAGTTCATTTTCTCATTACTACGTATCCCTTAATACAACACTCCAAACTGCAGCGTATCAGTTTTCTTCTAAGTCAGCTTCTCATTTGTGATTGATGATTTCTCGTACCATGCTGTAATCTGGTAATCATGTAAAATATTGGAATGTAACCCATGAAACAACAAAAACAACAACAATAACACGCAAAACACACAAACACACACACACACACACACACACACACACACACACACACACACACACACACGTGCGTGCACGGATATATGCACGTACAAACATGAGGAACAAAGGAACAATACTCTGTTGATCATTCCACTGGCGACATATTAAACCAGTTACTCACGTCCCATCAAAACTGCAACAATGGAAGCCTTTCACTTAGACATAGCACATATACTCATTCTTCTATGAATGTTTTCTGTTTATTCACTTAATTCATTGCAAAGGATACAGACCGACGGACAATACTCAAAAACTGGTAGAACGAGTTTTTTCATGCGTGAGTTACCCTTACAAAAGATTCGTCGTATTTATTTGAGTTTCGTATCTTGCTACTCCACGGTTAGAAGGCCATTCCACTTTAAATCACAATGAACATACACTCCTAGATACTTGCAGATAATTATTGAGTCCAATGACTGACTGCCGATCGCATAGTGAAACGATATAGATCTTTTCGCCCATTTTCGCGTGTTGTATTACATTTGTTTAAGTTTAGAGACAACAGTCAAACTCTGCGACAGATAGAGATGAACTTTAAATCTCTGCATATTTCACATCAAGTTTCGAGCGATTTCAGGTCCCTGCACAACACCTCTGTCAACTGAGAACTACCTCATTGGACTAGAGGCATTGGCTGGCTGATCATTGATATGCGACGTGTGTTCCAAAAGCCATGAAACATACTTTTTAAAAGCGGTTTGACTATAGATGTCTGTGCAAAGGGTTGTTACTGCTCTCCATCAGCATGTACATATTTTTTCCACCAACTTTCCCATGCCCGCTACGGCCCTAGAAAGCTTTGACAGGAACCTCTTTATCACAGTTACTTGAATAGTCTCCATGCTGTCAAATCAGCATGCTTTGAGTAGATTTCTTTCCGAGGGAAATAAAAAGAACTTGACCGACGCGAGGACTTTAGGGTGGGTGTAGCAGCGTTGCCACGTTATCCTTCGACCAGGAAATCGCGGACGCAGAGAGTCATGTAGCTGGGCGCATTCTCATGATACAGCAGCTATGTCTTTTCGCACACGGTTCACACTTTCTGCAATCTTTCCCAAACACCCACGTAGTAGACAGCGTTAACGCTCTATTCTTGGGGTACAAACTCTTTGTGAAGAACACCCTTCGAATCGAAAAACACAAAGAGCCTTTTATGCAATTTGGGTTTGCTCGTCCTTGCCTTCCTCTGTTTCGAGGACGCTAGGTTGCTCCACTCGGCATCTCATATTTTGTCACCCGGTCACACTGAAATGTCTTCGTTTCTTCACAGATAATATCGTTGTTCAAATAATTCAATTAAATTTACAAGAATTTCTTCATTTTAACACGCGATCAACATTCGACTGGCCTTCTAATCGTCCACCAAAAATCTGGCGCCCAGCTTATGGCACACCTTTAGCATGTTCATTTCTTTCGTAGCTTTCCGATGAGCAACGGTTTGGCCGGCCGCGGTGGTCTAGCGGTTCTAGGCGCTCAGTCCGGAACCGAGGAACTGCTACGGTCGCAGGTTCGAATCCTGCCTCGGGCATGGATGTGTGTGATGTCCTTAGGTTAGTTAGGTTTAAGTAGTTCTAAGTTCTAGGGGACTGATGACCACAGATGTTAAGTCCCATAGTGCTCAGAGCCATTTTTGAGCAACGGTTTTCAGAATGTTTAGAATGTAAGCTAACAGCCGAATACTCATTCAATGATCACCTCTCTACAGCCCATGCACACGAGTCACATTTTCATCGGCTTAGCTTGTTGATGGCCCGTTGTGAGCGGGAATCATCGTGCAACATTCCTGGCCCGCCTCAAACATCTTCATCCACTCCGTAACATACGACTGCACATACGAAAGAGCAGACTCTCCATAGGCTTGTTGAAGCATTTCATGATTTTCTACAGTTTCTAGTCGAGTTTCGTTCAGAACTTAATCGTCCAGAATTGTTCGAAAGCATCCGCTTTGACGTGGTCTCAAAACAGGGGTGCACTAAATCAGTGATCCTGACTGATTCCGATACTCGGAGCAGACTGAGATACGGTGCGCTACAAATATGAGAGTCCCATCCCCCTCCCCCCCCCCCCCCCGAACCTAACTCTAATGCCACAAAATTGGTTCGATCTGTCGCGGCGCGGAAATATATATATACATATCTCAATACTTTCGAGACACACATTGTATAGCGCAAGGAGCAGCTGCCCTATCTCGGGGTAGCTGCCCCATCTCACTGCATAGAAATGCCAGATACTATCTTCACAACAGCACTACAGTCGATGCCTGTCCATCAAGTGGGATGTTCTGAGATATGTTTTCAAGGGACTGTGCAGCCCCGACATTGCGTATGCACATATTTTGTTTCCTAGGCAACGGTGTGGAATTGCATCGAAGAATTTCTGGAAGTCGTAATCAGCTATCTGAAATCTTCTAGATATCATGATGTGCTGGGTTTTAGATGACCAGTGCTTCTGGAGACAACGCTGCTTCCTTGATAGCCATTTTGTGAACTCCATAAAAGTCATAGTAAGAGTTCTGAGGAGAATGCTGTGAAGTACTTCCTTGAGTTTAGAAATCAATCTGAAGTCACTGGGACTTAATTCCGGGGATTGTGGTACGTGGATAGCATTTACGAGCCTAATCAAGCGAACAAATCAGTCACAGCTGGTGCCATATGCATCCGAGCATTGTCCTCCAAAATGATGGGCGGGTCCTGTAGAACGAGTCGCCGCTTCTTCAACGCTCGTAGAGAGGCAACAACCGAGCAATTTGCTCTCAACTGTAATTTCGCCATCATCTGCAAAGAAAGACGAACACATCTCAATAGAAATAGTACACACACACACACACACACACACGCACACACACACACACACACAAACACAAACAAGGAAACATAGGCACGTCTACAAGCCACTTCCACCGCTCCTCTGTTCCCTGCCTTCCCTTCAACTTTCCCGTATACCACCACATTTCAGTAAATTATATTCTCTTTTCAACTACGACTTCGCTTTCAGGCTCTTCGACTCTTAAAACTGCAGTCTGATTCTCTAGAAGTTCGCTCCCTATATTTTGTACCCTCTAATTTCAGAATTTCGAAGAGTGGGTTCCACTGAATACCGTCAAAACTTTTATCTAAATCTACGAATGCTATAAATGTAGGTTTGCCTTTCTTTGACCATTTCAGAAGGTAATTCGTACGATGAATATTGCCTCTCGTGCTCTTACATTTCTACAGAATCCCGACTAATAATTCTCTACGTCACTCTCGATTCTCTACTAGCTTTTTCAGCACCTGCCTTCTTTGTAATGGAATTTGTTATACTCTTCAGATGAGGGTATTTCACCTGTTTCAGATAACATCCGTATCAAGTGCAATAGTTTTGGCTAGCTTTTCCAGCGCCTGCCTTCTTTTTAATGGAATTTGTTATACTCTTCAGATGAGGGTATTTCACCTGTTTCAAATAACATCCGCATCAAATCCAATAGGGGTCATAGATAGATAAGAAAAACTATGCGGTTATCTGATTTTTGAAGGCGAATGTGGTTGGCAAACTGTTCACACGTGATACGTGCGTTCAACACACACTTTCCACCGTGCTTCTTGGTGGGAGAGAATGTGTACATCGTCGTAGAGGGGTATAAGCTCGTCGGCCCCTTTGGACAATCTAACGAGGTTATTAGGGGTGAAATGGAACAGTCTGAGACGTCAGACTACTTGCTGACGGCAGGTTTTACTACTTACTTTTTTCCCCGTTTCTTTCGTCATCTTCGATGACACATATACTCGTTCTGGCCGGCCGCGGTGGTCTCGCGGTTCTAGGCGCGCAGTCCGGAACCGTGCGACTGCTACGGTCGCAGGTTCGAATCCTGCCTCGGGCATGGATGTGTGTGATGTCCTTAGGTTAGTTAGGTTTAAGTAGTTCTGAGTTCTAGGGGACTACTGACCACAGCAGTTGAGTCCCATAGTGCTCAGAGCCATTTGAACCATTTTATACTCGTTCTGGTTGTGTTATAAAAAAGATTAACACTTTTTTTTTTACCAGCCAGCTAATAAAGCCTACACATGGGATAGGAACTGTTATTGTGCACACATGTGGTAATCTATGAGATATACACTCCTGGAAATTGAAATAAGAACACCGTGAATTCATTGTCCCAGGAAGGGGAAACTTTATTGACACATTCCTGGGATCAGATACATCACATGATCACACTGACAGAACCACAGGCACATAGACACAGGCAACAGAGCATGCACGATGTCGGCACTAGTACAGTGTTTATCCACCTTTCGCAGCAATGCAGGCTGCTATTCTCCCATGGAGACGATCGTAGAGATGCTGGATGCAGTCCTGTGGAACGGCTTGCCATGCCATTTCCACCTGGCGCCTCAGTTGGACCAGCGTTCGTGCTGGACGTGCAGACCGCGTGAGACGACGCTTCATCCAGTCCCAAACATGCTCAATGGGGGACAGATCCGGAGATCTTGCTGGCCAGGGTAGTTGACTTACACCTTCTAGAGCACGTTGGGTGGCACGGGATACATGCGGACGTGCATTGTCCTGTTGGAACAGCAAGTTCCCTTGCCGGTCTAGGAATGGTAGAACGGTGGGTTCGATGACGGTTTGGATGTACCGTGCATTATTCAGTGTTCCCTCGACGATCACCAGTGGTGTACGGCCAGTGTAGGAGATCGCTCCCCACACCATGATGCCGGGTGTTGGCCCTGTGTGCCTCGGTCGTATGCAGTCCTGATTGTGGCGCTCACCTGCACGGCGCCAAACACGCATACGACCATCATTGGCACCAAGGCAGAAGCGACTCTCATCGCTGAAGACGACACGTCTCCATTCGTCCCTCCATTCACACCTGTCGCGACACCACTGGAGGCGGGCTGCACGATGTTGGGGCGTGAGCGGAAGACGGCCTAACGGTGTGCGGAACCGTAGCCCAGCTTCATGGAGACGGTTGCGAATGGTCCTCGCCGATACCCCAGGAGCAACAGTGTCCCTAATTTGCTGGGAAGTGGCGGTGCGGTCCCCTACGGCACTGCGTAGGATCCTACGGTCTTGGCGTGCATCCGTGCGTCGCTGCGGTCCGGTCCCAGGTCGACGGGCACGTGCACCTTCCGCCGATCACTGGCGACAACATCGATGTACTGTGGAGACCTCACGCCCCACGTGTTGAGCAATTCGGCGGTACGTCCACCCGGCCGCCCGCATGCCCACTATACGCCCTCGCTCAAAGTCCGTCAACTGCACATACGGTTCACGTCCACGCTGTCGCGGCATGCTACCAGTGTTAAAGACTGCGATGGAGCCCCGTATGCCACGGCAAACTGGCTGACACTGACGGCGGCGGTGCACAAATGCTGCGCAGCTAGCGCCATTCGACGGCCAACACCGCGGTTCCTGGTGTGTCCGCTGTGCCGTGCGTGTGATCATTGCTTGTACAGCCCTCTCGCAGTGTCCGGAGCAAGTATGGTGGGTCTGACACACCGGTGTCAATGTGTTCTTTTTTCCATTTCCAGGAGTGTAGTTTGTTCATCAAGTTCGTGTTACTTTTGAATTGCCTCTCGTATAACCCAATATTCAGTTAAGCCAAAGTAAAAATCTGTACATACAACTCAATTGAGGTCCATCGCCGTGTTTTTCTGTCTGTATATCAAGACAAACATCATGAACTACAGTCGTGATTTTGATGTCGTTTTCACAAATACACCGAGTAATTTACGATGAAGGTTTATATCATAAATGTTTCGTTTAAATTAGCTGAACTATGACGAATGATTAAAGACCCAGTTGCGCATTTCTATCTATATGTGAAAGCTTATCTTAAAAAGTACTGTTCGAATTTAATACGATTTTCTGTCTGTAATCTCAGAAACTACTGTAACTATTTTGATATGGTTTTCACTAATAGAGAGACTGACTCACAAACAAAAGTTTTGTGCACAATCTATTACCGCTAGATCAGACAAGTAGTCTAGTTGTAGATACTTAGTGCTATGCGTGCGAATCCAGGGCGGTTTGGTTTGATACTAGACGAAAGTAGAATCGCGGCTAACATGGGTAATGCCTCACAGGACGGATGTTGAGGGAGGATGGTGTGGCAGGCGCGGAGCTGCGGTCGCTGTCGGGTCGCGGGCTGTGCGTGTGGCTGCGCTCGCTGCCCGCGGCGCTGGCTGCCCTGGGGGGCGCCTGCTACGCGCTGCCGCACCACCTGGACGCCCTACTCGCCGACGCTGACGCCGACGTCGATGGCCAGGCGCTGTGGCACCTGGGCGACCGCACGCTCCACACTCCGCAGCTCTTCACTGCTCTACGCTCCAAAGAGTGCGTACGCCGCTGCTCGGCGACACACATCCTTCAATTTGCTCCATTAAAATTTACCGATGTTCACATTTCCAGACGTGGTATTATCTCATTTGCACTGCACGATGTTTGATGTTTTTGCTGCTGCACTGATGTTCGACTCGTGCATTATTTTTATTCTACTCTTTGTCTGTAGAAGTCATGCCAGCTTACCGTATTGTAATCAGTTAACGTCAGGTTACACATTGCGGTTTCCTCCACGGATACGTCGTGTCATGTGGTGTTTTCATACGCTCCTTATTTTAACGAGAATATAAGCCACTGCCGAGGACTACATGTTTTTATTCCCACCGAAGACCTGAACAAAGAAACGTCTGTCTCAAAATGTGTTACCATTTATTCTTAAGATCTTTTGCAAGTCGGAGGGTTCTTTCCTTTTATAGTAACATTTAACACATCCTGACAGACTGATTTAGCGTAGAATGATCCAATCTACGTGTCGTACATGGATGGGCAGTAAGTAACGCGACGGTTTCAAAAGCCGAGACTCCTGATGCCTATATCTCCAATAACTCAAGATTGAAATTGTTTCGATGTAACAATAAGCTTTAATGAGTCCAAATTGTAACCAATAAAAAATCCACAACGGAATGGTGGATCGATTGTAATAAATAACATTTTCTTCAACTTAGATAAATATAATTTGAGTTTCCTTCTACCACAAGATAAAGGGGCAACATTTCCAACAAATGATTAATCTTATATTCTGAAATTACTTTTTCTAAAAATCAGGTATTGCACTATCAGCTCTGACATTAATTATAGGACACATTTGCGAACTCGACAATGCTTCGCAATTTGTTAAATACATGTGGGAACTGGATATACTTACTAACCTCGTTTTCCCTTTCTCTCTATCCACCAGCTTTCCCCATCTCTCTGAACATCTCTTCCTTCACCCTCCCTATGCTCGTTTCCTCTCTCCCCTCTCTGTCCGTCTCCTCGTCCTTCTCACTGCATTGAGCTTTGTTTATTGCTATTACTAACGAATCCTTGGATGGAAATTAAAACCTCTTAAAATGGATGGTAAATCGACTGGGACCATTGATGTATGAGTTATGAGAGAGACCTCTCAAACAATAGGATGTGTAACTATAGTAGTCTCAAAGATAGTATTTTATATAGTCTAATCTGCGAATACGTAGGATTACAAACTTTTGAACGGGTAAGTTTCCGTTATAGTATTTCAGGCATAAATCGAATCACCATGAAAGCAACTTTCCTTTTTCTGTTAAAACCAACTGCGGGTAAGAAAACAAAACAACACATTATTGTGTATATAATTCAAGTTTAAAATTTTATATAACTAAGAGAAATATGTACGTGAGAAACTATTTAAATTCTCTGCTGTCATAGTTAAAACTACTGTGAGATAGAAAACGAGACTGCACATTTTAACAGAACAGCATTTTGTTTTCCGCACTCAGTTTTAACAGAGAATCTGTAAATTGTTGTTGAAAGCAATACGTACCCTATATCCACCTGAATGCTTATTACATTATAGTTTAAAAATTTGAGGTAAATCGATATTTTGCTATCAACGCTTGATACACTGAAAAGCCATAGAAACTGGTACACCTGCGTAATATCGTGTAGGTCCCCGCGAGCACGCGGAAGTACCGTAACACGACGTAGCATGAACTCGACTAATGTCTAAAGTAATGCTGGAAGGAACTGACACCATGAATCCTTCAGGGCTTTCCATAAATCCGTAAGAGTACGACGGGGTGGAAATCTCTTCTGAGCAGCATGTTGCAAGACATCCCAGATATGCTCAATAATGTTCATGTCTGGGGAGTTTGGTGGCCAACGGAAGTGTTTAAACTCAGCGGAGTGTTTCTAGAGACACTCTGTAGAAATTCTGGACGTGTAGGGTGTCGCATTGTCCAGCTGGAATTGTCCAAGTCTATCGGAATGCACAATAGCCATGAATGGATGCAGGTGACCAGACAAATGCTTACGTAAGTTTCTCCTGTCAGAGTCGTATATAGAGGTATCAGGGGTCCCATATCACTCCAACTGCACACGCCCCACACCATTACAGAGCCTCTACCGTGGTAATGGTCAGTTATTTCGATGCTGAAGCAACAAAACTCAGCTACTACTTTAAGTGACTCATTTCCTAATCCAATTTCCTCAGCATCGCTTGATTTAATTTGACTACAATAAATTACCATTTTTTCAATTTTTATTTATATTCATCTTATAACCTCTTTTCAAGGTACTGTTCATTCCGTTCACTGCACCTCCCATGTACTGTGCCGTCTCTGACAGAATTACGAAGTCATTCGCAAATTTCCACGTTTTTATTTATTTCGCCATCTCGACATTTAAATCCTTTTACAAATTGCTCCAAGTATTTCATTTCTGGTTACACATTGTGCAGACTGAATAACAAATGGGATAGGCTACTAACTGTCTCACTAGCGTCTCACTTAATGCTTCCCTTTCATGTCCTCCGACTATTAGAACTGCAGTCAAGCTTCTACACAAATTATAGTACGTTTACTTCCACTCGTGTATTTAAACCCCCGCCCCCCTCCCCGCCCACTACTACCACCACCACCAGTATTGCAAAGACAGTATTCCAGTCAATACTGTCAAAACTTCCACTAAATCTACGAATGCTATAAGAAATTTAAGTTTTCCTTTCTTCATTCTATCTTGTTAGACAATCCAAACTGATCTTCTCTGAGATCGTCTTTTCCTGCTTTTAAGTTCATGTATAACTAATTAATCTCATTATCTCGCAACCGCGACGTATTTATTTAATGGTTGTGTAATAAAAACATCGTCAGAACCTACCTTCCTTGGAACTGGAATTATTACGTTCTTCTGTAAGAGTGAAATTGTTTCCCATCTGTCACAATAATTTTGCCACGATATGTTCTCCCGAGATGTTCAATAATTCTGATAGAATGTTTTCTACTCCATGTCCTTTGTTTCAACTTATGTGTTTCAGTGCTCTGTCAAATTCTTCCCACAGTATTTCCATTTACTACCTCTTCTGTTTCGGTAACATTGTCTTCAACTTATTTGTGTAGCCCTTCTACACAGGATGTTTGTTTTAACTTGAGACAATTAAATATCTCGAAAACGACGTATCGTACGAAAAAAAATGTTCTGGGCGATAAGTTAATATTAGTGAAGTTGACGTCTGTCTGTGCTACAGACGGCCACTTTCTAACCACACCTCCTGCATGGACGAGGTCAGCTTTGTATTTTCAAATAGGAATTCCCCATTTATACTGCATATTCTGTGACAACGCCAAAAAGTACGTACGGTTTATGCAAACCATTGTTTCTCATTCGTGGCAGATGGCGCTTTAAGTGATAAATATCGGGTGTGTGTGTGTGTTTTTGCAATTCAGAACCTTCGCGTTTCATTCTACATTTCATTTACGATGTAAATGTAAACCTTTGTACTCTAATGGTTCATATTTATTTTCGAAATTTACTTTGGTGTTGCAGATTTGATTGTACAGTAGAATTTGGTTAGCTGTTTCAATGTCTGGTTACCAACCACGTTTAGCGTGATCTAGGAACAACGACGTGGATGTAATAGTTTTCTGTCCCCATTGTGATGCTTGATCCGAGAGTCTCCTTGCCTCTGAACAGTTTGGATCATTTCATGGACATTTTTACCTGATTACAATGGTTGTGCTTTGCATTCCGCCAGCAGTCGCGTACCGGCCAACACGAGTGTTACGACGTTGAACGGAAACAACGCACAACGAATAATCCTCACGGAGGGGTTAGAGGCTGTTCACAAAAATCAAGCATGTCGATAGTTTCGGGACTCACCACAATCGACACTATAGGGAACAGAAAACTAATTTACAAATAGCTTACTTGTCAGGAATGTCAATGTCTAATCATGTTATTTCTACTGTACGATCACATTTGCAGCACCCAAGTACCGAGCGTGGTGGTGCAGTGGTTAGCACACTGGACTCACATTCGGGGGGCCGACGGTTCAAACCCGCGTCCGGCCATCCTGATTTGGGTTTTCCGTGATTTTCCCAAATCGCTTCTGGAAAAGGCCGGAATGGTTCCTATGAAAGGGTAAGGCCGACTTTCTTCCCCATCCTTCCCAAATCCTATGCGACCGGTTCATATTCTGTTAGTATTACGGAAATATCATGGCTGTGAAATGTGGGATAACTTACGTGTCTGATTATAAGTGTTAGGGAACCCGTGTGATGTTGTTTTCGGATTTAGGTGGAGTTGAAGCATCATCAACTTTAATGTCTTTCTGTAACGACTTGTTGCCAATAAACCGTTCCTGCTCCGTAACCTGATCGTGTTATGTTTCCTATCAAGCACTATGGGACTTATATCAAGGTTTTGTTATGAGTGTTTGCATCGTTCTAGATAAATTTAATATAAACGTTTTAATGAATGTCACTCTGTACCCATTTTCCGAGTTTAATTTGAGTGCTTGAAGTTGCACGGTACAGTTCTTAATTGCAAAAACATGCGCACTTGATACAGCGCCATCTACTGCGAATGGGAAACAATAGTTTGAGTAAACATTACGCATTTTTTGGCGCAGAATCCGAATATTCAATAAAAAGGGGGACTTAAGAGTCCTATTTGAAAATAAAAAGTTGACCCCGGACACGCAGGAGGTGTGGTTAAGTGGTGGCCAGTTGTAGCACAGACAGATGTCCTCCTTTCTTATATTCACTTTCCGCCCAGAACATTTTTTCTTACGATGCACTGTTTCGAGACAAATGCTTGTCTGAAGTGAAACCAAACACCCTATATATTCCTTCCACCTTTCTGCCGTTCCATTTTTTCCTTGTTTCTGGCTATCCATTTGAGCTATTCATAATCATATAGCTGTTTGTCTTTTCCTCAAAGTTTTCCTTAATTTTCGAATAGACAGCGTACATACTTTTCACTACTAAGCATGCTTTTTAAGGTTTGCGTTTTTTCCTCTAGGTATTCCTGCTTTACCGTTTTTGTCTTTCCTATCAGCGTAATGTTTTTGACGTCATTATTACCTGTCGTCTGTCTCGCTTGCTCTCTTTTATAATTTTTTCACTTTTTCTTTATTTCATATTACTCGTAATTTTCTCGATTAGATTTAGCATCAAGACATTTTAATCCTTTTTTCTTAACGCAGTATGTTTTTTAATATTAAATTATGCGGATGCAATGTATGTGTGTTCAGTGTCAAGTAGTATTTCTAAATAAGGTGTATAATGGGCTTATATTTTTTCAACCTCCGATCAGTCAAGAAATTAAAATTGCAGTAAAAATCCGGTGAAGCTTTGCGCAGATGTTTGGAAAGAAATCATCCGAATTGGCTGTAGAACACTTTTTATTAAAAGCCACTACCGGTTTGGCACCATTAGAAGATGTATCCTCAGATAAAGATTCATTTTACTTGGTCATCGCCGAAAGGTAAATGCCTTAGAGCCACTCCCCATCAGTCACGTCACGTTGTAAACAAATAGCGCGCTAAAAGCGGTAGTCCTTATTTAAAACGAAGGCGGTAGCAGAACCGCGTCACATGCAGGAAGGCGGCTGATCGGCGGCATGCAATGTAGTACTGTCGCTCAGCCACCTTTCTGCTTGTGGCGCGTGAACAGGTCGAGAAGGCGTGGCATAACGTATCCCAGGACAGTATTCGCCATCTGTACGATCGACTGGTTGCCAGAGTCATCGCCTGCATTGCCGTCCGTGTACGTTAAACAACACACACTACTGGCCATTATAATTGCTACATCAAGAAGAAATGCAGATGATTAACGGGTATTCATTGGACAAATAAATTATACTAGAACTGACATGTGATTACATTTTCACGCAATTTGGGTGCATACATCCTGAGACATCAGAACCCAGAACAACCACCTCAGGCCGTAATAACGGCCTTGATACGCCTGGGCATTGAGTCAAACAGAGCTTGGATGGCGTGTAGAGGCACAGCTGCCCATGCAGCTTCAACACGATACCACAGTTCGTCGAGAGTAGTGACTGGCGTATTGTGACGAGCCGGTTGCTCGGCCACCATTGGCCAGACGTTTTCAATTGGTGAGTGATCTGGAGAATGTGCTGGCCAGCTAGCAGTCGAACATTTTCCGTATCCAGAAAGGCCCGTACAGGACTTGCAACCTGCGGTCGTGCATTATTCTGCTGAAATGTAGGGCTTCGCAGGGATCGAATGAAGTGTAGAGCCACGGGTCGTAACACATCTGAAATGTAACGTCCACTGTTCAAAGTGCCGTCAATGCGAACAAGAGGTGATCGAGACGTGTAACCAATGGCACCCCATACCATCACGCCGGGTGATACGCCAGTACGGCGATGACGAATACACGCTTCCAATGTGCGTTCACCGCGATGTCGCCAAACACGGATGCGACCATCATGATGCTGCAAACATAATCTGTATTCATTCGAAAAAATGACGTTTGGCCATTCTTGCACCCAGGTTCGTCGTTGAGTACACCATCGCAGGCGCTCCTGTCTGTGATGCAGCGTCAAGGGTAACCGCAGCCATGGTCTCCGAGCTGATAGTCCATGCTGCTGCAAACGTCGTCTTACTGTTCGTGCAGATGGTTGTTGTCTTGCAAACGTCCCCATCTGTTGACTCAGGGATCGAGACGTGGCTACACGATCCGTTACAGCCATGCGGATAATATGCCTGTCATCTCGACTGATAGTGATACGAGGCCTTTGGGATCCAGCACGGCGTTCCGTATTGCCCTCCTGAACCCACGGATTCCATATTCTGCTACAGTCATTGGATCTCGACCAACGCGAGCAGCAGTGTCGCGATACGATAAACCGCAATCGCAATAGGCTACAATCCGACCTTTATCAAAGTCGTAAACGTGATGGTACACATTTCTCCTTCTTACACGAGGCATCACAACAACGTTTCACCAGGCAACGCCGGTCAACTACTGTTTGTGTATGAGAAATCGGATGGAAACTTTCCTCATGTCAGCACGTTGTAGGTGTCGAGACCAGCGTCAACCTTGTGTGAATGTTCTGAGAAGCTAATCATTTGCAAATCACAGCATCTTCTTCCTGTCAATTAAATTTCGCGTCTGCAGCACGTCATCGTCGTGGTGTAGCAATTTTAATGGCCAGTAGTGTACTAATATGGGTCGATACCTTGTATTTCAAAACCTTTTGCTCTGTTGATCCGTAAATGTAATCATTTCAGGTAAGCCATATGCAGTGTTGGAACAAAAAATACTGAGTGAACTGGAAACCTCTAAAACAATGTATTTTTTCCGGCGTTGTATCTAAGTCGGTGCAGGTGTAGCTGGCAGGTGTAGCTAAACGTTGTTGTTTCCATTGGTTGACAAAAAAAGATCTGTACAGCTGGTGTATTGTGGTGTGCGTGTTGCAGGTACGGGCTGGGCGGCGTGGTGCGGCGCGTATCGCGGCGCCAGGCGGCGGTGCTGGGGCTGGCGGTGCGCGCGCGGGTGCCGGCGCTCGTCGCCTCGCTCTGCCCGCTGCAGGTGTTCAGCCTCGACGACGCCGTCGTCAGCTTCGCGCACGCCGCGGACAAGGTCGCTTCCCCTTCCGCTTCGACACAATGCTCATCTCGTAAAGTCAATCGATACCAATTCTTCCTCCCTGCAGCTTGCGTAAATAGCTCCGATGCAGAGTAAGGGCAATGTACATTAGCTCGCCCGAATTAATGAAATCCGTACGAGGTTACCACCGTTCCCTTGCACATTATGTCACAGAGTAATTTTACTGTAGTTCCTTATTTATGTAGCCGTAGTGTCCGTAATTGCCCTACAATTACGGAAGGCATTTATAATCTGTCTTTGCAACTATTAAAATATGAACACTTCCTTTATCATAAGCGTTTCGTTTTATTCAGTTAAAACATTTTCACCGGTCTACATTCAAGCGTATTTATAACAATGATTTTCTACTAGATCAAAAATCAAATTTCATTATCATTTCAAATGAGCTGCTTCTAAATGCAGAAGCAAATCAAAATTGTACTATATTCCATTATAAACCACTGACTACATTTTAAACGAATAAAACGAAATGCACGTGGAAATTTAACATGTATATCTAGCAGCTGCCAAGAACGATTTTAAACAGCGTAGATAAACACTGCGTAATTTGATATACACTTGGTTTTATTTTTTTACGTTTAAATACACATTTCTCGAAATTATAGCTATGGATTGCTCCAGCTACCGCTTTCTATTTTCAGTTTCGTATAATTACATAGTTTTTGGGACCAATCCCAAGTTACTCTGCGAGTTTTGTACACAGATGACGTAAAATAACTTCACAAGTTTCGACATTGTCGCGAATAAAACAGTGACCCGTATGTAGAATAAGTTTCCTTTAATTTACTTCTATGGTCTCAAACTTTTTGTTAACAAATTACCGGTTTCTGTCTATAATGACCATCATCAGATCGGTTTTATAAAAACAAAGTCTTAATGAACTGCAGCCATAGTGTCATCGTCAAATGTTAGATGCAGAATCAGCACCAGCATCGTCAAATATATATAAATAACATCATATGCGCGAGTCATGTTGTCAGTAGCTACTCTCAGAGTAACTTGGGATTGGTGCAAAAAACTCTGTAATTATACGAAATTTAAAATAGAAAGCGGTAGCTGGAGCAAGCATCTACATCTAACATTTGACAATGCCACTATGGCTGCAGTACATTAAGACTTTGTTTTTATAAAACAGATCTGATGATGGTCATTATAGACAGAAACCGGTAATCCGTTAACAAAAAGTTTGTGACCATAGAAGTAACTTTGTTTCTATAAAACTGATCTGATGATGGTCATTATAGACCGAAACCGGTAATCTGTTAACAAAAAGTTTGGGACAATAGAAGTAAATTAAAGGAAACTTATTGTAAAATAAATTCTAAGTAGCGTACAAGAATCAAGAGCGATAGTAAGAACTGGAGGAGCATTCTCACAACCTTGCCCCATTAGAACTGGATTAAGCACTTTCAGACGTGCTGTCTAATCTCACCCCGGAGAAAGTCGTAAGAGAGACCAAAGTTGAAGAGTGTAATGGGTTACAGTGGAAGGTGGCAATTTTCAGGTAGTGCTTATGCAGACGACATGACAGCGAGAGTGGACGAGATCTTGGAGAGATGTAAAGAAGGGTCGCCACAGCAGCAAGTAAAGCAGGACAACTCATCAATAAACTATACAAGTAGGCAGAACTAAATATGCACAAGAGTAGCACTTCATAGTCGACAGAGAAAAGATAAAGTCTACTGAACAGTTCATGTACCTGGAAGGCTGGTACAATTGTTATCATCACATACCCGTAGATTTAAATGAAAGAATTTCTGCTGGCTCCAGATTTATACATGCCATCATAGATACGTTCAAGTCGAAAGCCATATCACATGCTGCGAAAATGAAGATCTACACAGCCTTTATATACCACAATGTCCTGTGTTGTTGTTATGGTCTTTAGTCCAAAGACTTGTTCTGATGCAGCTCTTCCTGCTACTGTGTGCTGAGCAAACCTCTCAGTGTCCGAATAACTACAAATACTAAATCCTTCTGAACCCGCTTACTGTGTTCATCTCTTTGTCTCCTCCTACAATTTTTACTCCGCACGCTTCCCTCCAACACTAAATTGGTGATTCTTTGATGTCTCAGAATGTCTCCTATCAACCGATCCCCTCTTTTAGTCGAGCTGTCCGACAAATTTCGTCTCTTCCCAATTCTACGTGATCCACCCATTCAATCTTCAGAATCCTTCCTGTATCACGACCTTCCTGAAGCTTGTATTTCATGGACTGTGTGGCTGGTCCCGGCGGAGGTTCGAGTCCTCCCTCGGGCACGGGTGTATGTGTTTGTCCTTAGGATAATTTAGGTTAAGTGGTGTGTAAGCTTAGGGACTGATGACCTTAGCAGTTAAGTCCCATAAGATTTCACACACATTTGAACATTGTTTTGAACCTTGTATTTTCTTTTTGTCTAAATTGTTTATCGTGCATGTTTCACTTCCACACATGGCTACACTACTTTCACAAAAGACTTCCTAACACTCAAGTCTAAATTCAATTCTAGCAAATTTCTCTTCTTTTCTTGTCATTGCCTGTCTAAATTTCATATCCTATCTGTAATTCGGCCGTCATCAATTATTTTTCTGCCCGAATAGCAAAACCTGGCTACTACTTTAAGTGTCTCGTTTCGTGATCTATTTCCCTCAGAACCACCTGATCTTATTCGCCTACGTTCCATTATCCTTGTCTTACTTCTATTGAAGTTGATCTCACACCCTCTCTTCAAGACACTGTCCCTTCCGTTCAACTGCTCTTCCAAGTCTTACGATGTCATCAGCAAACCTTAAGGTTTTTATTTCTTATTCCTGAAATTTCATTCCTACTTCAATTTTTTCTTTGGTTTCCTTTAATACTGGCTCAATCTACAGATTGAATAACAGCAGGGGTAGGCTACAATCCTGTCTCTCTCACTTCTCAACCACTGCTTCCATTTCATGCCCCTTTACTCTCATGACTTCCATCTGGCTTCTATACAAGTTGTAAAAAGCTTTTCGCTCCCTGTATTTTAGTCCTGCAACATCCAGAATTTTAAAGAGAGTGTTCCAGTCAACACTGTCGAAAGTTTTCTCTCACTTTACAAATACTATAAACGTAGGTTTGTCTTTCCTTAACTTATCTTGTAAGGTAATTCGTAGGGTCAGTATTGCCTCTCGTGTTCCTACATTTCTCCGAAATCCAAACTGATCTTCCCCGATGTCGGCTTCTACCAGTTTTTTCATCCATCTATAAGGAATTAGTTTTAGTATTTTGCAACCATGACTTATTAAACAGGTAGTTCAGTAATTTTCTCACGTGTCAGCAACTGCTTTCTTCAGAATTAGAATTATTACATTCTTCTTGAAGTCTGATGATATTTCGCCTGTCTCATACATCTTGCACGCTAGCTGGATGTGTTTTGTCATGGCTGGCTCTCCCAGGCAATTAGTAGTTCTGACGGAATGCCGTATACTCCAGGTGCTTTCCTATATCTTTCAGGGCTCTGTCAAATTCTTCTCGTTGTGTCATATCTCCCACCTCATCTTCATTTACACCCTCTTCGATGTTCATAATATTGCTTACAGGTTTATCTATCTTATATAGAACCTGTATGGTGATGAATCAAAACAGCATGACTACCTGCATAATAGCATGTTTGTCCGTCTCTGGAACGAAATCCATCACTGATTCTAAGTATCGCGACCAGAGAGTTTGTTGATAGCTTTGTGGAGGCATGTGGCAATAGATGTCTACGTACTGGTCATGTAATTGACGTAATTAACGTGCCGCTGATTAGCGTACGCGATGATGGCGCCAGATAACTACTCAGATTGGTTCCATAGGATTTATATCAGGCACATTTTGTCGCCGAGACATCAACGAGAGTTCACTATTATGCTCCTCAAACTACTGTAGCAGGATTCTGGCTCCAAGACATGGATAGCTATACTGCCGAAAGGAGACATCGCCGTCGGGAAGACATCTAGCATGAGGAGATACAGGTGGTTCGCAGCTGTCAGAGTGTCTTCGATTACGAGAAGGTCTGCCATGGCATAATACTGCTCTCACCAGCCTGCGTCCGTGGCGCTCTGCACGTTTCGAGCCGCCGTTCACCCCAGTGACGGAGTTTGGGGAGACGGCTAGCGACCTAGTGCAGCAAAAATTTGATTCACCCGAAGAGCCGACACGTTTCCATTGATCGACGGTCGAAACGCGCTGGCCCCCTGACCTCTGCAATCGGGACTGACAATGTCATTGGGTCAACATGTGAACACGTAAAAGTGGTCTACTGGGAGCTCCATGTTTAACAATATGCTATGAACGGTGTGCTCCGAAACAGTTGTGCGTGCACCAGCATTGTGCTGTTTCGGTAGAGATACCACAGATCACCATCTATCCTACTTTAAGGAGCAGACAAGCCTCAGAACGCCACGTTCTACGAAGAGACATGGACGTCGATCAATTTAGCACCTAATGGTCGTTTCACTGTCTTTCTGCCTCTTTCCGTAAATGCTCACGACAGTGGTACGTGAATGTCCGATCACCTTCGCGCTTTCCAAGGTACTCGTTCACAGGCTCTGCGTAATAATAATTTGCCCTTTGTCAAAGTCGCTTACCTCAGTGGGTTTTCACATCTGCTGCCCGTATCTTCGCTAGGGTGATCCCCCATCCGTATCTGCTTCTACGAGTTTTTCAAATCATCTGTAAAAGATTCGAGTTAGTATGTTGCTGCCATGACGTATTGAACTGATAGGTCGGTAATATTCACTCCTATCAGCAGCAGCTTTCTTTGGAATTGGAATTAATACATTGTTTTCCAAGTTTGAGGGTATTTCTCTTCTTTCATGCATCTTGCACACCAGATGGACGAGTTTTAGGTCTTTAAGTGCTCTGTAAAATTCTTTACACAGTTTCGAACTTCATCTACATCCTCTTCCATTTATGCAACACTTCCCTCAAACAAAACTCCATTGTATGAACCCTCTACAGTGATAAGCCAAAATATTATGACCACTGCCCACCGCAACGCTGGATGTCGCCTGGTGACGGTATGGGCACTTGATGCGGTAACAAAAGTATGCAAGACAAGCAGACATAGATGGGGGATCACCCTAGGGAAGATGTGAGTTGCAAATGTGGAAATCCATTGAGATAAGCGACTTTGACAAAGGACAGATTATAATGACGCAGAGCCTGAGAACGAGGATCTCGACAATGGCGAATCTGTTCGAATGTTCACTTGCTACTGTCGTGAGCGTCTCCGGAAAGAGGTAGAAGGACAAGGAAACTACCACTACGAACTAAATTGCTCGACGTCCCTGACTCTTCACAGAACGTGGGGTTCGGGGGCTTGTTTGATCTGTAAAGTAGGATAGATGGTGATCTTTGGCATCTCTACGGAAAGAGCTCAATGCTGGTCCACGCACTAGTGATTCGATGCACACCATTCATCGTACACTGTCGAACATGGAGCTCCGTAGCAGACCACCCCTACCTGTTCACGTGTTGACCCAACGAAATCGTCAATTACGATTGCGGTGGGCACGGGACCATCGGGATTCGACTGCCGATCCAAGGAAACGTGTCGGCTCTTGGTGTGAATGAAGTTTTTGCTACACTAGGTCGACGATCGTCTCCACAAACACCGTCATCAATGTGAAAGGCGTCTCGAAACGTGCAGAACGCCACGGATTCAGGATGGTGGAAGCAGTATTATGCTACAGTAGACATTCTCCTGCGCTTTAATGGCACTTGTGGTAGTAACCGAAGACACGCTGACAGATGCGAACTACCTGTATCCCTTCATGCTTGATGTCTTCCCCGACGGCGATGTCATCTTTCAGCAGTATAATTGTCGGTGTTTCGGAGTCAGAACCGCGCTACAGTTGTTTGAGGAGCGTTAAAATGAACTCATGTTAATTTTTCGGAGACCAAATTCGCCTGGCGTAAATCTTATGGAATCGATCTGGGTCGCTATCTGGCACCATTACTGCGTGTGTAAATCAGCGGCCCGTTATTTATGTGAATTACATGACCAGTGCATAGACATCTAATGCCACATAGCTCCACAAACCTACCAACAAACTGTCGGTTCACTGATACGCAGAATCGGTGATATCTTTCGTTACAAAGACCGACAAAAAAGCGATTAAGCAGGTGGTCATAATGTTTGTCTCATCAGTGTCTATACTCGTCCTACATTTCAGGTCTCCCTTCTGTGCTTGGGACTGGTTTTCCATCTGAGCTCTTGATATTCATAAAGCTGCTTCTCTTTTATCAAAAGGCCTCTTTTGTTTTCCTTTAGGCGGTATCTATCTTTCACCAAGTGATATCATCATCATTATAGTCACCGTTATCATCACAATCAATATCGTAAGCCGGTTCGATCACTTGGTGAAATGGTCTATTTGAGTCGGTGTGCAACATAAGATCCCTGCAGGTTCTTTCATTTCTGCTGATGTTGACCTTTCCGTTACTAGTTCAGAACGGCTGTGTTTTTTAAGTCTCTCTTCCACCTGTCCGGTGGCCTTCCTTTTGGTCTTTTTGGTAAATTGGATTCCAATCTGGTACTTGTTATGACCACCTGCCATCTTTTCTTAGAGCGAAATGTACAGCCCTCTGCCATTTCAATGTATTCACTCTTTCCATTACGTCACTGGCCTATGTTATCTGCCTGATATCAACTGCTTTCTTTATGTCTTTCTTTATGTAGCCTCATTCCTCTTTAGGCTGCTATTACTTTTCTGACAATGAACTCCTTTATTGTCCATGTCTCTTAGCCATAAGTAATTACTGGCAGTATAAATTAGTCAAAAGCTGTTTCCTTCAGCTCGGCCGATATCTTGGACTTGAAAACTGAGAGGTATCTTCGATAAGCTTGCCAGTCTAACTTAATATATCGAAATATTTCTGATTTTAGGTTTCCTTTCATATTTAGCAGTTGACCCAGAAGACATATTCTTTGATCCTTTGAAAATGCGTACTTCTAACAGATATATTTCGCTCCGGTGTCCATTGATTCATCTTGATCTTGGTTTTACCATAGTTCATTTTTAGGCCAACTTCAGAGCAGAGTGACGGAGGTTCACTAATCAATGTTTGATGTTATTCTGTACTATTTGCAAAGACCACACTACCACCAGCGAACCTCAGATTATTTAATCTCTTTCCAATAATTTGGATTCCATTTGTTTCCCAGTCTAATGCCGACACTGTTTTTTCGAGAACTGCTGAAAATCGTTTTGGTAATATAGAATCTCCTTGTTTTACGCCATTTTCTATGGGAAGTTCATTGGTTTCTTCAACTACACTCACAAACATTGTGGAGGTTTTGTATGTGTTGTATAAACATTTAATAGGCCTGTTATATTCCTTGCTCTGTTAGAAACTCAAACACAGCTGGGTGACTGATCGAATCGAATGCCTTTTCAAAGTCTATGAAGGCATGGTAAGGAAGCAGATGGTACCCATTTGCTCTACTAATTGTTTCGCGTAGAGTGAGGATATGATCGATTGTACTAAGCCCTGTGTCCGTAGCTCGTGGTCGTGCGGTAGCGTTCTCGCTTCCCGCGCCCGGGTTCCCGGGTTCGATTCCCGGCGGGGTCAGGGATTTCCTCTGCCTCGTGATGACTGGGTGTTGTGTGATGTCCTTAGGTTAGTTAGGTTTAAGTAGTTCTACGTTCTAGGGGACTGATGGCCATAGATGTTAAGTCCCATAGTGCTCAGAGCCATTTGAACCATTTGAACTAAGTCCTGCGCCGAACCCAGCTTGCTCAACGAGTTGGGGCAGGACAAGTATAGTGCTTGATCCGGTAGTCAAAATTGTAGTAATAACTTTGTACAGTATGGACAGGAGGCTGATAGGTCGATAGTTCTTTATATCTTTAATACTACCTTTCTTACATATTAGGATTATTTGAGCTTTATTCCACTCTCTTGATAATTTACCACTGCGCAAACAGTTGGAAAATATTTTAGCTAAATGCCTTATAGATTCGTTATCCATCAGCTTTAAAGTATCAACTGAGAGGACATCATTACCTGGAGCAGCTTCTTTTTTTATCTTGTCTCTAGCATGTTTGACTTCTGAGGGGAGTATTTCTGTGATTTGGGAAATCATGGCAACCAATTCGTCTAGGATTAAGGTACCATCACTGACTTTACTGTACTGGATACCATAAAAGTTCCCTGTATATTCGAGTATTTCTTTCTTGTCTGTAATTAGCCCTTGGTCTACGTCTAACGCTATTAGCTGGCTCTTTCCAGTCATAAGCTGCCGCTTGGCTACCTTTAAAATAGATTTGTTTTCAACTTCTTGATGTCATCTTTCATGCTCTTACTCAGAGCCTTGCACAGTTCTGTATATTCTGCCTTATCGTTACCTGTTTCTACTTCCTTTTTTTCTCTTGTCTATCAAAGTTATCGTTTTATTTATTAGCTTCTTTGGTTGGTTTAGAGATTTACACAAGCCACCCATTTCTTCAGCTGTTGTGATTAGTATCTTTCTTACTGCTTCTGCTTCACATTCCTTAAATTTTCTCTTAATTTTTTCTTGAAATTCCTCTTTCCGTTCTTCGAGATTTTTGAAATTAAAAATGTTCCTTTATCCCTTTAACTAGTTTCGTCCATTCATCTTTTCATTCAGTTCAAATCTTGCTCTCCTTAATCGATGATCACTGTTTGAATTGAACCTGTTCAGCACAGAGACATCTTTAACGTTTTGAGGTCTGTTGGTAAGAATGAAATCTATTTAATTGCTCTCTTTAAAGTTAGGACCCCTCCAACTATTTGTGATTAAGATGCTTCTTGAAGAACGTGTTCATAATAGGTGGTTTTATGCATTCTGTAAATTGAACCAGTCTCTCACCTCTGTCATTTCTTTCGTCTATTCCATGTGTGCCAATAACTGAATCACCTTCCTTGTACGTTCCAACTCTGGCATTAAAACCGCCGATTGCCGGCCGGAGTGGCCGAGCGGTTCTAGGCGCTTCAGTCTGGAACCGCGCGACCGCTATGGTCGCAGGTTCGAATCCTCCCTCGGGCATGGATGTGTGTGATGTCCTTAGGTTTAAGTAGTTCTAAGCTCTAGGGGACTGATGACCTCAGAAGTTAAGTCCCATAGTGCTCAGAGCCAAAACCGCCGATTATAAAGTTATGAAATCAATCTCTCTCTTTTTCACAGGTTTCCTTCATGCACTCATAGCGGGATCGTATCTCATCATCCGAATGACTAGAAGTAGATGCATATGCTTGAACTACACTCCTGGAAATGGAAAAAAGAACACATTGACACCGGTGTGTCAGACCCACCATACTTGCTCCGGACACTGCGAGAGGGCTGTACAAGCAATGATCACACGCACGGCACAGCGGACACACCAGGAACCGCGGTGTTGGCCGTCGAATGGCGCTAGCTGCGCAGCATTTGTGCACCGCCGCCGTCAGTGTCAGCCAGTTTGCCGTGGCATACGGGGCTCCATCGCAGTCTTTAACACTGGTAGCATGCCGCGACAGCGTGGACGTGAACCGTATGTGCAGTTGACGGACTTTGAGCGAGGGCGTATAGTGGGCATGCGGGCGGCCGGGTGGACGTACCGCCGAATTGCTCAACACGTGGGGCGTGAGGTCTCCACAGTACATCGATGTTGTCGCCAGTGGTCGGCGGAAGGTGCACGTGCCCGTCGACCTGGGACCGGACCGCAGCGACGCACGGATGCACGCCAAGACCGTAGGATCCTACGCAGTGCCGTAGGGGACCGCACCGCCACTTCCCAGCAAATTAGGGACACTGTTGCTCCTGGGGTATCAGCGAGGACCATTCGCAACCGTCTCCATGAAGCTGGGCTACGGTCCCGCACACCGTTAGGCCGTCTTCCGCTCACGCCCCAACATCGTGCAGCCCGCCTCCAGTGGTGTCGCGACAGGCGTGAATGGAGGGACGAATGGAGACGTGTCGTCTTCAGCGATGAGAGTCGCTTCTGCCTTGGTGCCAATGATGGTCGTATGCGTGTTTGGCGCCGTGCAGGTGAGCGCCACAATCAGGACTGCATACGACCGAGGCACACAGGGCCAACACCCGGCATCATGGTGTGGGGAGCGATCTCCTGCACTGGCCGTACACCACTGGTGATCGTCGAGGGGACACTGAATAGTGCACGGTACATCCAAACCGTCATCGAACCCATCGTTCTACCATTCCTAGACCGGCAAGGGAAGTTGCTGTTCCAACAACACAATGCACGTCCGCATGTCTCCCGTGCCACCCAACGTGCTCTAGAAGGTGTAAGTCAACTACCCTGGCCAGCAAGATCTCCGGATCTGTTCCCCATTGAGCATGTTTGGGACTGGATGAAGCGTCGTCTCACGCGGTCTGCACGTCCAGCACGAACGCTGGTCCAACTGAGGCGCCAGGTGGAAATGGCATGGCAAGCCGTTCCACAGGACTACATCCAGCATCTCTACGATCGTCTCCATGGGAGAATAGCAGCCTGCATTGCTGCGAAAGGTGGATATACACTGTACTAGTGCCGACATTGTGCATGCTCTGTTGCCTGTGTCAATGTGCCTTTGGTTCTGTCAGTGTGATCATGAGATGTATCTGACCCCAGGAATGTGTCAATAAAGTTTCCCTTTCCTGGGACAATGAATTCACGGTGTTCTTATTTCAATTTCCAGGAGTGTATTTGGACTTCATGCGTTTCTGATATTCTGAGGACCAAACGTGCAGTTCTGCTTGAAGTTCCTTCTATCGCTGCTATCTTGTCTACTATGGTTTTGTTTATTAAAAATCCGACTCCATTTGGTTTTCCATTTGGTTCAACATAGTAACAGAAGAGATTTCCCGAATTCAGTCGAAGGCAGTTTTCACCTTTACGACGTACTTCAATTAAGCTAAAATTGCTCTAGTTAATTTTTTCTAATTCTGTCAATCAGTCGTCTCCCAATAGCGAGCGAAAATTACGTGTGCATATGTGAAAGCATTGCTTCTCTCGTTTTCTAGGCTTAGGAAGTTGTGACACTGAAGCAGCTCCCTCCTGGTGATTACAATGTAGGTTTGATTAAACTCCGGAACATTTTACCTTGCTGTGACACACCATGACTCAAAGGTGAGAAGCATAATCTCCATGCTTGCTTCAGAACGGATTGGCGATTTGGTTTTCAAGGCCGCCCCTACCGTGGAGTATAGAAACCTTTGGCTGGCCACTCCTCTGGACTACAGACGTCGCCCACTTCCTGTCAATCTCATTTTTTAGACGCCTGTATTCCCTTCCACCTGCTTCATTGTCCTCTATGGTTCAGAAAGTTGGAGACTAACTCAAAGGGAGATTCAAAAACTTATAACATTTGAAATGCTTTATGATATCCTGCGCCAGAACCAAAGCTCAAATGCATCAATACCATGCTGGTCTCTGGCCTTAAGTTCCCACGTCTCCCAACAATAAAAGAAGCCGGAGAACACAGCTGTTTCAACAAGCCGGATCTCCGTGCTGCTCGTTATCGTTTTGTTCCGCCAGATCTTCACGAGCTTCTTGAAAGCAACTCGCCCTAGCTTGATCCGTCATCATGTCTCATCTTCACAACTTCCAGTGTAACAAATATTTTGCCCGAGATAGGTGAAAGAATCCACGACTTCTATTTCCTTTAATCGACCTCGGAATTGGATCGGCTACCTTTTTACACACACATTTCGTAAGTCATTCATAATACACACTGATTGAGTACACTCTTGGAGTGTTATCTTTTCGGACTTCAACTATTTATTCCTATCGAAGAACTTTGCAGTTTTATTCATATAGTCCTATTAGTTAAGGATAAAATATAATTTTTTTTATCCTCAGCCAGCAATAGTGTTGTGATTACGATTCACTTACTTTACTGTTACTGTACCTTCATCATGGAAATTATTTAAGCTGATTGTTCGTTTGGAATCGAAACCTGGTCGTTGCATTTCGCTGGTTAATGTGCTTTATGAGAACACCTCACGGCATCAACTACAGCTGTTTTTTGTCTTTACCATTGCCTCTCTTTTACTTTTCCAGACTTCTCAGAGGTTTCTCTGTTGGGATGTATAAACATCAGCGAAATAGCCATTCTTTCAGCGGTGTTAGCTAAGCATGGTTAAAGTAGTTTTAGTCTAGTAACTGGTAGCCCCAGGCCACCACACACTTTCTTCGCACTGGTTAAGTTTCAGCAATAACTAAGCATTCTGCAACAGATGTGGAGGTGGAGCACAGCTTAGTTAAGTCACAAAAGGTAACTTATGAAGTGTCTCAATAGCTTTTTCGTAGACTAGAGGCAAAATGGTCGCAGTACTGGGTTCGATTTCCATATCATGCTCGCCGCTGAGCAGATACTTCGATAATTGTCGTACTGAAGGCTAGGAATGGTGTGTGCAGGGTGGCGAGTGGTGGCCCGGCGGCCGGCTGTGGCGCCTGGTGGGCGGCGCGCGGCCCACCGACCAGCTGCTCGCCTCTCTCTTCGTCGCCCTCGAGCCTTTCCTGCTAGCTGTTACGCACAGGTACGTACTCTCATCCCACCAAACACTATGTGTCACTGTTGGCTTCCACGATAACATAAGTTATTTAGCACTTGTAATACACTGCTAGCCATTAAAACAGTAACATCAGGAGGCATGACAACATATTGTGCTTACACAGTATAGCAGCAAAAATTAATGACTAAATTTTTAGATGGTTTGAGAGTGTAGATGATATGAAATTTAGCAGACAGAGCGGCCACCTATGGCAGCAACAACGGCTCTAACTCGGCCAGGGTTCGAATCGAACTAGGCTTGGAAGACAGATACATGTAAATCATTCCACGCTGCTTCAAGATTATGCCAGAGTTCGTAGTGGCTGGCGTGCAGCGGAGTGCCAGGTTTTTGGCAGCCCATGAAGAAATGTTTTCAGTTGGTGAGAGATCTAGGGAACGTGTTGGCCATGAAGACAGTCGAACGCCGTAAGTATGTCAAGAAACCAAGATAACTTTCATGACACATGGATATCTCTAAGACAGTACACAGCGACCTATATTGACACGCCAGAAATGTCACGTCTGCTATCCTGATTACTAGATCTTCGAAGCAGTGGTGATCGAATGGCACCTCATACAATCGCGCCAGACGTTAGGTCCCTATGACGATGATAAATGCAATTTGGCAATGCTCGTTATTGACGGAGCCTCCACACGTGGGTACACCGATCCTGATACTGAAGCGGGACTCGTCTCAAAAGGTGCCAATCCTGTGTTCAATGTGGTCGCTGGCTGTACCACTACCGGCGTGCCTCTCTCTGCTGCCTCGTCAAGAGAAGCCACAACAGTAGTCGCCTCACTAACAGTCTGCGTTACTCAAGGCGTCATAGCACTACTGCCCATGTGCATACTTCTCTAGTTGCAGAAAAGCCCATTTCCTGACTCAAGATACGTGACATTGGTGTAGGACCCTGCACGCACAAACGAACAATTTCTCTATCCTTTCAGGTGCTAGTCGCGTGTAGCAGTTAGCGATTAGCAATATCGTGGAATTATAAACCGCAGTCTGGATGGACCACTTCCCTGCCGCTGTCGAATTCTGACACAGTATGGCATACATTTCTCCTTTTTACAGGAAGTGTGACACAATATTCTCAAAAATCAACAAGTTAAAAAGGATTTATTAATGACAATTCACTATATAATCTTTCCTTAAGCAGGGTGTAACCAGTATAAGTCCAGATATTTTCGTATATACTCCAATCAGTGTGATGATAATTTTTCTGTGCGTCGAACAGTCTTTACGCAAACACGTCACAAACTTTACGACCTGATGTTTTCTGCAGGGTCGTACTGCACCACTAACTGGACTGCACCTGTCAGTGTCGACTAATCGTTTTGCGTCCATGCATCAACACTTCAACACCTGACATGCAGTCCAGGGGAGAATAAAGATTGCCACATGTACTCACTTGGAGGTACAAACCAATGTACAAACGTACGACTTGTAATAACCATACTTATTAGTCTGAAAATGATGTAACACTGATGCAATGTTGCCCATTACACCGTCTCAGTCGCCAGTTGTAATATCTGCACGTATACCCGTTACACACGGTATACAGAATGCAGATGGCGTTACTGCTGCCTATTTAGTGCAGTTTCACTGTGAAGTTAATCGTCTGTGTATTCAGACACGCAGGATGCTTCATGCCATTTTGGTATTACTTGCATGACTCCTCCATGGTGTTGTAATTTTAATGTCTAGCAGTGTAGTTGCCAAATAGGGCAAGAATTGCGCCATTTTTATTGCATAAGCCCCCGGAGAGTATTCGAGAGATTTGATACAGGACGGTACTCGTAAAATGTTATATCTAAGTCGATGTTGTACAATTCACTACTAGGATTTGGAGTAGGGTACGTTCTAGTACCAACATTAACTATGGAACTATTTTGCTGTTAGAAACGAAGAAAGAATTGTACCACAGTAACACCACAGATGGGAATCACCAGCAGTAGCTCATTAAGGAAATTTATGTGCATTATTACAAAACAAAGCTGTTATATACCCTAGTATAAGTTTAGCGAGGAGTATCTATGACTCTCAAAGGAAACCGAAAAGAATTTGGGTTGCAATAGAAACAACAATGCGAAATCAACTGGCTTCAGTTTCCACCCAACTGAAATGTGGGTATAAGGAAGTTACTGAAGATAGTAACGTAACCAAAACCTGCGATGATTATTTCTTGAACAACCCAAGGTTTGGAACAGAAAGCTTATTTAATGTAGGTATATTATATGAAGCAATCGAAGAATGACACAAAGGAAACGAGGCAGTACTAAAGTGTCTAAAGTATCATGACTTTAGAATCAAGTACTTGGATAGCCGGTAACACAGGCCAACCAATGATAAACTTTTCTGCTGAAAATACCTTATTATTATGTTTTTTTATGGAGGAAAATCCAAATATGATACTTTAAAAACTGTATCACCAACCATTTCTTCACATTTTACAGTTAAATTTATTAAATTAAGCGATTTTTAAAGAATTTAACGGCTTTTATATAGTTAAAATAATTTAAAAAGGAGGTGTAATGAATGTAGATGACATTGATAGCACTGCTGAAAAACATTTATTGACGATTCGGTTTTTGTGTTAACAGATGGTGTTTTGTTTACTGTCAACCTAATCTCACTTTCGTGTTTCCTGTACATGTGCTCAGCACAATGTCTAATCGTGGTTGTAAAAACTCTGCTGACAGTTTTTGTTATATTTGTGGTGACTTTGTGATTAATAACACCAAAGAAACATTACAGAATTTGTGAAATCTTTGCATCTAAACTTGGTGATCAAGATAAATCTTGGGCCCTGTATAAGGTGTGTTATGTGTGTGTTGAAGATCTGAGAAAATGGTCCAAAACGGAGAAAAAAGCCTTTATATTTGCTGTTCCTATGATATGGAGGGAGCCAAGAAATCATTCCAATGACTGCTACTTTTACAGTGTTGATATTACTGGTCATAACTCGAAAGACAAGAAGGTAATAAGCTACCCTAACTTTCCGTCCGCCATCCGACCAGTAGGGCATGGTGTAGATTTTCCAGTTCCTGAACTACCAGATGATTTAAATTCTATTCCAACAGAAGTATTTTCTGATGTACGATCTGATTTAGATGAACGAGATGGTGATGAATTATATTGTAATACAGAAAGTCTAGATCCCAAATTGTTTATTCAGTCCTAGCTTAACGATTTGGTTAGGTATCTGGGTTAACGAAATAAATAGCTGAATTGCTTGGCTCTAGATTAAAAGAAAAGAACTTATTGGCAGTTGGAGCTAGCAAATATATGTACAGAAAGAGAGAGCAGCAATTTTCCAAGTTTTTTCAACAAGAAGGTGGTTTAGTGTACTGCTCGGACATTCCTGGTTGATGAATGAGTTTGGTATTGAATATAAGAAGGAAGACTGGAGGCTGTTTATTGAGTCATCCAAAACTACTTCAAAGGCTGGTAACATGTATGCATCTATACCTGCTGGACATTCTGTATGTATGAAAGAAAGCTAGAAAACCTAGAAATAGTGCTAAATACAATAGGCTATTCTGCTCATAGTTCGATGATATGTGGCGATCTAAAAGTAACATGCATGCTCCTTGGTCAGCAAGGTGGCTTTACCAAATTTCCATGTTTCTTGTGTGAATGGGACAGTAGTGCTAAGGATCAACACTGGTGCAGAAAGAACTGGCCTACGAGGGAGTCCTTAAATCTTGGTGAGAAGAACATTCTACGCAAAAACTTTGTAGATTCTAAAAACGTTCTATTACCATCTCTACATATAAAGTTAGTCCTAATGAGACAGTTTGTAATGGCTTTACTTAAAGATGTTTTAAGCATCTCTGCCAAAAGTTTCCACACCTTTCAGAAGCTAAACTAAAAGAAGGCGTTTTTGTCGGATCTGAAATTAGAAAATTGATGTTTGATGTTAAATTTGAATCCACAATAACCTTAAATGAGAAAGAAGCATGGGCATCTTTCAAGCAAGTCGTTACAAAGTTCTTAGGCCATGAAAAAGGCCCAGAATAAGTTTCGATTATAGCTACAATGTTAAAGAAGTTTAAAACTTTAAGATGTTCAATGAGCCTGAAAGTTCACTTTTTGAACAGTCGCCTTGATTACTTCCCTGACAATATGGGAGATGTTAGTGAGGAGCAAGGAGAGCGTTTTCATCAGGACATTAAAGTGATGGAAAAACGCTACCAAGGCTGCTGGAACACCAACATGATCGGGGACTACTGTTGGTCAATGCACCGAGTAGCTCAGCAAGCGATTCATCGTAGAAAAAGCTACACAAGAAGCTTCAAAGAAAAAAGAGAAAGCAAATACAAACCAATTCCAGCTGACAAGTGAAACCGCTTTTAACATATATCTTTGATTAAGTGACTTACTGTAAATACAAACCATTCTTATGTTTTAACAAAGCGTTTCATTAATTACCCCATTAACCGTATAGCACAGGATTTTTATACTATATAATAAAAAGCATATTGCTCAAAAACTATTGGTGATACAAAAAAAAACAAAGGCTAGATTTATATTCAGCACATAAAAATCTATAAAGGTCAGCTATCAAAGTAAAAAAAGTTTTTCAAAAAAATTTTTCGTTGGCCTGCGTAATTGGTCTCCTATTTTCCACTACTATTTCCAAGTGATGGTAGAATGCGTGAAATGTATTTAAACTTTTTCAGCACGTTGTTTTATTCTGCCATATGGTATTGTCTACTGCTCAATGAACTTGTGTGATATCTGTGATCAATGATGTTCATGCGTCTATAGTAATAGGTCTGTGACAAGTACCGTCCGTCTCACCCAACTTTCGCTTTATTTTTATTTATTTATTTCTCTCCATGCTTGTAATTGTAGTGTGTTAATGATGGTGGTGGTGAAGGTGTGTGCTTGTATGTGTATAATGACTATTTTATGCCACTAACTCTGTCAATGAGATTATTTTATGCCCTTTGACAGACTAATACTTGCCTGTATTTTGCTATTGCTTTTTGGATGTCCTGTTGTCTTGTGGTGACTTTAGGAGATTGGTGCGATTATTACTTCGGATAATTTTCAGGTTTTTTATGTTCTGGACAGGATAATTTGACGCTTCAAGAGAGTTGAACTGTTTCTTGCACAGTCTAAGCATTTATTATACTCTTTGTGATTTGTTTTATAATTTATTGTCATTCGTAAGCACATTACAAATGCGCATGTGCGTCTACGCGTTTGTTCGTGTGTGCATACACGTGTTTGTTTGTGTGTATGTGTGTGTGTGTGTGTGTGTGTGTGTGTGTGTGTGTGTGAGAGAGAGAGAGAGAGAGAGAGAGAGAGAGAGAGAGAGAGAGAGAGACACAGGAGACAGCTGAAGAGAACTGGGAAAGCAAGTGGCTTGTTTCAGTAGCCACCTCACCATTCACATTAACTGATTTAAGGCAATCGAATTACATAAAACCTACATAGGGATTTGAAACGTACTCCTCCCTAATAGGGGAACCAGTATGTATAGATCAGTTAATATAACTTTATCCTCATTAGAAAAACAATATTTCTTGCAAACTTGTAAAGCTTAATAAGAATATGTTACCTAAGGTCTATCACACAGAACTATGCTAACCTTCCCCTGAAATATTTTAGATAGATCAGTGTCAGTACTGGCAGATTATAAAACAAATCTTCGTTATGAGACAAATACTTTTATTTTTCTCAGCATTTATTTAACTGACCTAAATGGATCTGAACCATGACTGAAAACTGTAAAGTCATGTTCAGGGAAAATAATTTTTTTAAAACATTTATTCAAGATAAGTGTGAGCTCAATATGTATGTTGAGGAGTGGAATAAACGCTTCAGAATATTCGCCCCAAACACAAATTTTCGTGTCGTATTCACTGAATTAATGCAGCAGTGATTGTTAACCTAGTATATGCAGTCGACAAATAATTTACTGTGACGGTACATGCACTTCCAGGTAAGCATAAGGATCCACGGTTTGTGGAATAGAGACGGTACTGATGCCTGTGAGTTAAGGTCACTGGAGGGTCCTTTTTAAACTAAAAAATTTCCTCGAGCCTGAAAGCACATGCACAAAAATATTTGAAAGTAAGGAATAGAAGCATGCCAAATATGGCAACTGATGTGTACATATGTGAGTACTGTGGCCAATGACGTAACAAAAAAAAGTTCTTTTATTTAGCCTCTGTATTCAGTGAGAGATTCTTCATTAGTCTCATTACCAGAAATCTGCTGTCTTCATACAATTCCTGACACGGCCATCATCACTAAAATGAAATAATACTCCAGGAACTGGATCTACTGTGTTTTATTGTAATTAAGAGCGAACGTCTTATCTGTGAAGCGAGACGTGTTTTCAAAACATTATTTGCTGTATGGCACGACACGACACTGACAAGAATCCGTAGACCATATATCAATGTACCTATCAGTTACACATAGTAACAACAGAATGATAAATATCAACAACGGAACTGGACTCGGGGACTACAAGATGGTGAAAGGAATCTGACGTGACCCCTTCAAAGTAATCATTCCAACAATAAACTTAAATGAGTTGAAGAGATTTTAACTTGTATTTATTTTATATTTTTGTGTTTGAGTTAGTAATATTTACTTGTGATTTATCATCCAGGGGCTGAAGCAGGTAGTGGCTCCATAAAGTAAAATCAGACATCCTTTGTAAACAGAGATAATTTGGTAGCTTAATGATTTGACGAAGATGCAGTGTATTATAGTTAATATAACCAAGGCAAACGTCGCATAGTTATGTACAACAATTGCCTGTTAGAAATCTATGCATGTACAGTAGTTGTAATTACTTTTAAGCTTAAAATGTAACAGAATAGTAAACTTGTGTTTAAAAATCTGTGCGTATATAGTAGACGTGATGGCTTCTAACGTCAATGTCAAACAAAATAGTGGAATTATGATAGTCGAAGAAAACAGAAGGAAGTATAGTTGGAAGTACTGAATTAACATCACACTGTAACAGCCGTATAGAGACAGCATGGGATGTACTTTTTACCTTGTAATTTGACGACATGTCACCTGTGACTTAGTCCAAGCAAATATCCAGCTAAACTGTTCTGCAGGCTGGGTCCAACTTCTGAGTTTCTAATGCTGAAGGACTAGTTTCTTACCATTTTGAAAAGGAAATATGTGTTCGTTTCCTGATGATTCTATCTAGAGGCAATGAAAAAATTAAACGGTTACTTGCATTTAAAAACAGTTTTAGAATTTTTACGTAGTATAGTATGTAGGTTTAATTGGCTAAATGGGCTGACAGTATCGGCAAATAGTCTGCCGTTGGTTGGTATGGGCTGACGGTCAATGTTGTTGTGATGCCGGTGATTAATTGAGGGAAGTTGTAACGTGCTATGATGGCTGCCTGCTGTCAAAGCATGGTGGTCACTCGCATTCAGTCAACCTAACACGTATGAGTTTATCCAGATGCATCTGTTTCCAGAATCTATCCCTTGTCACACACTTTGTTATTACCTATTCCGTAACATAAATTTGTTGTGGCCTTTGTAGTCAGCTTGCACAGACATTCACTACATTCCAATTACGGCCTACAGGAGATCCTGCCTGCCACTCTAGCGATTTGATTTTATTCCGCGTCTCTCTCAATGCCAAATGAACGTCAGTTATTGGAGGTGGTGGTGGTGGTGGTAATTCCCTATGGGACCAAACTGCTGAGGTCCTCGGTGCCTAGGCTTACACACTAGTTAACATAGCTTAAACTAACTTACGCTAAGGACAACACACACGCCTATACCCGAGGGAGGATTCGAATCTCCAATGAGGGGAGCCATGCGAACCGTGTCAAGGCGTCCAAGACCACGTGGCAAACCCAGCGCGTCAGTTATGGGTGGAAACACATGACAGACACTGCATGACTGATTGCATTAACGTGTCACATGTTATCATGACTAATTTTCTCCATATTTGCAGGATCCTTCCTAATAGTGTTTGCTTTTATAGACGTACATGAATAAGGAACCATCGTTTGTCAAAATAGCATCATGCACTGACAGTGAGAGGCATTGCGTTGGGGCGGGTTGGATCTCTCAGTATTCTCTAAGCAATCAGTTCACCTACCTGGATAGGTGTAATGTTACCTGCCCCTTCGCTCTGCGATGGTAGCCGAAAAAAGCAGCGTGACCAAAATTCGGCTAATACATACTACGCAAAGGCCACGTAACTCCGGTCCATGGACAGCTGAAAGTTAGTTAAACAATCGAGCGTTCGGGATTCTATTATGACAAGTTTGAAAAATGTCTAAAATTTCCTTTAAGTTGGCTGATTGCCTTTAAAACGTGGCAAATGGCTATCAACTCTGTACTTAATGTCCAACATCAATTATGCAATGTCACTGACTGTCTCTGTTACAAGTTCACACACGAAAGCAGCCAGAGGGTATTTAGTCCGACCCGATATTTTGAACGTCCTACATAGTCACTGACGCACGAATACTTGCGAGTTAACACTTTCAGGCGTTCAAGAGGCTTCTTATAAAGAAATGCTAGCTATAATGTCTCGTAATCTGCAAGAAAAACGAACCGCGGAGTCGATATAAGACATGAAATGTTTATACGCCAATATCTCCTAATATAAACCACTCACAAAGCTCAAACTTTCACAAAATGCTCAATACTGAAGTCGTGCTCCGTCAACGGCACGAAAACCGCCCAAATGCTCGAACTTCTTCATTTTGTTGCAAATTTGATCAGCGCGGTTTAACATACGTGTTTACCAGAAGTCTTTTGAGTAACTCTCCCGACCCATAGCCGGCCGGAGTGGCCGAGCGGTTCTAGGCGCTACAGTCTGGAACCCCCTGACCGCTACGGCCGCAGGTTCGAATCCGGCCTCGGGCATGGATGTGTGTGATGTCCTTAGGTTAGGTAGGTTTAAGTAGTTCTAAGTTCTAGGGGACTGATGACCTCAGAAGTTAAGTCCCATAGTGCTCAGAGCCATTTGAACCGACCCATAGAGCTGAGGCACGAACCTCTACTCAAACGCGCGAGAAATGCTGTATTCCTATTGGCTAGTATGTTAAACAGCCAATGAGATCATATCGCGCACTTCTACGCTCTCGTTTTTCTAATGTCAGCCAATCAGATTACCACAAGTAATTTCGACTAGAAATTTCGTAATACCGAAACTGAATAAAATGTAATGAAAACAGTATGCGATTCCTTTCTACAAAATAAATTACTAAAAATTTCATACTCAACGCCCGTTCTGGCTGCCTTTTACAAAATCAAACTCAGTCAGACATACGTCATAAATTCCCCCATTACACAATAACTTTCTCATGCAGGCATTTACATATTTTCAATAAAATATCATACTTCCTCTTTACGTAAGTCCTCCATTCACTCTTTCAGTCTCTCCGGAACATTCACACAACATAAACGCGATGAAATAATAATTTGCCGGCGCACCTTTATTTACGTCAGAAATCTGTAGTAATGAAACTAAAGAAAATTCCAGAGAATTAGATTATATGAACCCATTTTCTTGGTCGTAGTTTAAAGTGGTAATATAGATGAATACATTACACTCCCTAACTTAGTTTCACAATGCCAGCACGGTTATTATGTGTTTTAGGTAAAAATTTATATCTTCGAAAGTACAGAAGTTATTGAGTAGAAATTGTAAGAGTATGGTTGTGTTATCCATAGAATTCGGTATACTAAGAATGAAAAGATTGATTAATATTTAATAGTACTTGTTCAGATCCATAGAGAGCATGTGTAACGTATTGCACGCAGCGATAGGCAAATACACGGCTCATTCGGTCCAATATCCAGCGTCAGCTGTGCCAACGTGAGAACCAAAATTGCTCTCCTCCTGGCTCCATAGCAATCTATGCTCTCAGTGCAGGATGACGACTCGTAATGATTTGCTACGTTACAGAATGACGTATTTTTAACCGTTTCCGGATACTATGGGAGAAAGAACAGCCATTTCTATCCCGCTGATTTTACTATGCATGGACTTTCAAAAAGCATTCCCACACATTGATGGCAGAAATGGTGGTTGGAGAAAAGACAGAGCAGTTTTATGTTACCTCTTATCGACACAAAAATTTATGCTAGCTTATGCTTTAGGGAAATAACATAAGACCTTAACCAGCAAGGTCCAACAGTCGTTCAAACCTCACTCTTCCTGGATGTAGCCCTGATGACTGCGCCACCTTGCCCAGTTATAGCGCTGCATAGTCCAACCCCTCTTAGTAAAATGAGTAATTCTCTACCAACTTGCCGTGATTGGGATCTGTTTTCTTGCAGAGGGAGAGATGTCCTTCACTCATCCTCACATTTCCTTCCAAATTCTCTTGTCCTTAGCTATCACACTTTTGTAAGACAGAATATATTTTTCTGTAGCTTAACTTTCTTGTATCACCCAAAAGCAGCGGCGAGCAAGAATTCTGTTCACAAGCTGAACCCTGGCACGATTACCATAGTGCTCAGCCTGTCTCCACGCTTCCCCCACCACCACGCCACACTGTCTGAGAGTATAAGCAGGAAACAGCGAACTCATGGTATTTAGATGGAAATACATTCACACTGCATATGGCTTGGTTCCATAGTTCCTATATATCAACAACAATGATCACAATCAAAACAAATTTTCACTATCGTTTAATTATTTTTGGCGAGCCGAAGACAAAATATAATTTTCATATTCTAAAAACTGTCGGAATGCGGACATATGCGGTCAACTGCACATATTTTCACACTGGGTTGCCACACAATCATGACTAATTTATTAGTTTCATAATCGAAAAAAAGCCTTTCACACAGTTTTGTTGATAGAAATATTTTATCGCGTATGCAGCATCATTATGGAGACGTGGAATCCCTTCCTGAGGAAAACTGCGTAGACATGCTGGACAATTTTGCCGTAAAAGTTTTTGTCTGTTAAACGGGAACTACATTGAAGTTGAATAAATTCCATCTGCATATGCACAGCGCGCTTTCAACTCAAACGGCAAACCGTCACGAAAAAGTCCGAAAACAAACGGAAGATTTGTTCTATCCTCAAAACGTTGAGAAAAACTATCCTTTCAATTCTTTCAAGGCCACATGGAATTCTTCAGACATCACATTTTCTTGAACTCCAGTAAACGTAGGCGACTGGACTGTGTTTGTCAGAATTTCTCTCTTCTACAAAGCGATTTTCTTTTTAAATGCATCTCCATCAAGTCAGATATAAGTCGTTTCACATCTTGCAGTGTATTATTGTGGACAGTGTGCAATCAACTTAAAATTCGAGGTCTGCAGTTCATAACGGGTGTTCTCATTTTCGGCCCTGTACTCCTTTTGCCTTCATAAATTCAATAGTAGCGGATTTTAAACCGAAAATTAATTCCAGGCTTGCCTCTTGAATTAACCAGTACTTCGCAGTTTTATACAGGGTGAAATTTTCCACCGTGTACTAACTCTAGGGATTGATCGATGAGAGGATACGGAACAAAAAAGTTCTAACGAAGTTTTGTCTGGAAACGCATGGTTTCCGTGGTAGCAACTGTTTATTCAATCATACATTGTTACAGAGAATTCAGTCTAATACGCTCTGTACCATGCAGCCACAGTTACAATATGTGTTGCAAATGGTTTCCTGGTGGCTCAACGCATGCGTGTACGCGCCATAGCATGTTCTGTCCCATATGTTCACATCGGCCAGGCTGCATCCGACCAGTGTCAACGGCTGTATGCATACGTTGCTCCAGTGTCTCCACATATGGAAGTGGCTCTGCATACACAATAAGAGATGGCTCCATAAGCAGAAATCGCACGGGTTGAGATCCGGTGAACTATCAGGCCATGAAACTGAACCCCCTCGTCCTATCCATCGACCTAGGAAGACACGATTGAGATGTGTCCAAACGTTAACGGCGAAATGGGCTAGAGCACCATCATGTAGCAGCCACATAACCCTTAGAGTCATCAATTGGACTTCAAAAATGGCTCTGAGAACTATGAGACTTAACATCTGAGGTCATCAGTCCCCTAGAACTTAGAACTACTTAAACCTAACTAACCTAAGGACATCACACACATCCATGCCCGAGGCAGGATTCGAACCTGCGACCGTAGCGGTCGCGCGGTTCCAGACTGTAGCGCCTAGAACCGCTCGGCCACACTGGACGGCAGTGGGACTTCTTCCTGCAGGGGAGTCAAAGTCAACCGCAAGAAACGCCGATAGTTTCGACCTGTTAGGCGACGTGGAAGGAAATCTGGTCCCAAAATACGGTTGCCAATTATCCTGGCCCACACAGTCCGGCTGCACTGATGCTGATGCTGATGATTCGCTGTCACCATACCATGTAGGTGCTCCATACTATCCCACAGATGACTGTCATGAAAGTTGAAGATTTCGCTCCACGTAAATGTGGTCTCATCTGTGGATAGGATGGATGACACAAATGCCGGAATCGTGGTTGCTCCGATGTGGAAAGCCTGTCGCTAGTAAACCCTACACACACTTTAAGCGATAAGGATAGTAACAATTGTCATGAAGAATATTCCACACGGTCGTCTGGCTTACCCTATACTGGCGGGCCAACTGCCTGTACCGACACGGCGGTCGCCTTCCATAGTGTTAATAACATTTTCTTCCAAGTATGGTGTCCGAACATTTCGGGTACGTCCTTCATGATTTCCTGAAACGACCCTGCCTCAGACAAACGGCGAAACATTGTTGCAAACATTGAATGTGGTGGTCATCTCGTGGTCGTGCGGTAGCGTTCTCGCTTCCTACGCCCGGGTTCGATTCCCGTCGGGGTCAGGGATTTTCTCTGCCTCGTGATGGCTGGGTGTTGTGTAATGTCCTTAGGTTAGTTAGGTTAGAGTAGTTCTAAGTTCTAGGGGACTGCTGACCATAGATGTTAAGTCCCATAGTGCTCAGAGCCTTGAATGTGGTGGTTGTTTTCTCCTAATACAACCTTCTGCCCGCCGCCCGTTGCCATTTGCCTTTCCGTAAGTAAACACCATGTCGACAAGCTCTCGTTTCGAATGCGGAACCATTGTGTACAACGCTGTATCACATCCACTACAAGGTGAGGCAGCAAGAGAAGTGAATCGGACTCAACGTTACCAATTACGAAGGCAGGAGCGGGCGCTAGGATCATGACGTATGAGGAACAGTACCACTCTCTCGGAGGAAACCATGCAGTCTAAAAACGGTTCAAATGACTCTGAGCACTATGGGACTCAACACCTGAGGTCATCAGTCCCCTAGAACTGAGAACTACTTCCACCTAACTAACCTAAGGACATCACACACATCCATGCTCGAGGCAGGATTCGAACCTGCAACCGTAGCGGTCACGCGGTTCCGGTCTGAAGCGCCTAGAACCGCTCGGCCACACCGGTCGGTTCCATGCTGTCTGTAACTGTGGCTGCATGGTTCAGTGTGTATTAGACCGCAGTATCTGTAACATAGTATGACTAAATAAATGGGCTCTAGAATGGAAACCATGCATTTACGGACATAATTTCATTGGACCTTTTTTGTTCCGTATCCTCTCATCGATCAACCGCAAGAGTTTGTGCACGATGGAAAGAATCACGATGTACATACTGTTCGTCCAGTTTAATATAAAAATGTTGCAACTGACAGGGGAATAATGCGTACGACTTCAGAAGTTATACTATTCGTACCACGAGTTTCTTCGCGTGCTCCATGCTGCAAATTTAGTGCAAAGTGCTTCTCGATATACAGAATGACGAATCCCGTTAAGAGATCGTTGTGGTTTTTTGCTGTATCATTGTCAACTCTTTCATCGCCAAATCCCTAAATTTTCTGTGCGTGGTACTAGAACGTCGTTTCACAGCAAATTTGCAGCGCCCAACGATTATGAGGCTGTATAACACATATTGAGAATTCTCACCCCTCTCTTCCGCCATTCCTATTCAGTTTTGAAGGACTGTGGCGATAGATCGTTAGACCGCCTCCTTCTGTGCAAACACCCACTGGACCTGTGAACGTCGTTCATACTACGAGCAAATATGGAAGGGTAAATAGCGCTGAATCTACGATTCTGCGGGACTGAAGAGAGTTCTCTTGACCGAAAAATGCCGCACCACAATACTAAATGAAATGTCGCTCAGTACCGGTACTTCCTAAAATGACCGAGCAAAGCCGAGACAAGCTGAGCCTTATCCGCATGCAGCCCACACAGATGGCTCATGGGAGGTGTGGCACGCTATGGCCGGCCCTGCTCTAAGGCACATGGGTGCATTTCTTTAGAGTTTTGGCATTATACGTTCATTATGGCTTAGGAACTCATTTTTGTACATATTACCAATGGTGTTGCGATATGAAGCTTTTAACAGCATTGACAGAAGGCATAGTGAGAATCGAGCAACTTGCTGTAGTGTCGTCCAGTTCCTCAGCTACGAGGCCTATCGTCTTTTCAACCCCTGATCCGTCGCCAAAGGGAAACCACAATGAAAATAAAAAAAAGTTTTATTTGTAACATTTAGCTACATCTTCCAGCTACTTCTCTACATATCCACCGCTCCGGCTTAGATATTTGTCGTATAGTTGTATCAGCGTTCCAGGACTCTTGTCATAGAAGGTAGCCGCCTGTGCCTTTCGCCAGTCCTCTACGCTGGTCTGCAGCTCGATGTCTATGCAAAATATTGCCTTCATAGCCAGCGGTTCGTGTGAACAGAGATATAACTCAGGAGGATGCAACTCCGGGCTGTGTGATAGGTGATCAAACATTTCCCATCGGAAACGCTTCAAGAGCGTCTTCATTGCCCCTGGAGCCTGCGGCAGAATTGTCATAAAGAAGGAAATGCTTGTCAGTTACGTTATGCAGGCTGCATGAAATCAGGTGAAACTTGTCAGTTGGCGTTCACGCTTAACGGGAAGATTATTTCCTAGATATCTTTACGTGATTACTGTGTGCTCAGAACTGAAAATGGTGACATGTTGCTATAGGCATGCATAGTAGAGACACTGAAAAACAAATCAGCATGGAGCTTCACCGGATATTCTCCGTTTTAATTTCGCAACTGATCGGAGGTTGAAAAAATAAAATAGCCCAGGTACTTGCTCTGTAGCGTTATCAGTTCAGGTGGAAATTAATATAAGGGTATTGCATATATCAGAGAACACGGTTTTATAGGTGACACTTTTGTATTGTGTGTATGTGTTAATTCCTAAGGGACCAAACTGCTGAGCTCATCGGTCCCTAGACTTACTACTGAAACTAACCTATGCTACTAACAACACGCCCACCCATGCCCGAGGGATGACTCTAACCTCCGGCCGGGGGAGCCGCGCAGTCCGTGACATGGCGCCTCAAACCTCTCGGCCACTTTTGTATTGGAATCTGCCCAAATTGCCATGCATGTTAAAGCGCTGCTTCCGGGATACGCCGGCCCCGGATCGAATCTTCCCTGTGGATTAACGACGTGGGTCGGCGAACTTGCCAACCTGGATATGGTTTTTAGGCTTTTTCCTACATACCACTGGGTGAGTACTGAGCTGATACACAAGTCTCACTTCCGTTACACGATTTGCAATCGCATAGAATTCTTTTGCCAGATGCAGACAGATGGGGTACTCATATTCCATCTAATAGTGGGGCACAAAGGAGCAGCAACAGGAAGGGCATCTGGCCGCCACTTAAATTAACTTTGCCAAATCCGTTAGTAACAATACCGACCCTGAACCGACACGGTGCAAAGACATAAGAAAAGCCGCCCAGTGTGGCCGAGCGGTTCTAGGCGCTTCAGTTTGGAACCGCGCGACTTCTACGGTCGCAGGTTCGAATCCTGCCTCGGGAATGGATGTGTGTGCTGTCCTTAGGTTAGTTAGGTTTAAGTGGTTCTAAGTTCTAGGGGACTGATGACCTCAGATATTAAGTCCCATAGTGCTCAGAGCCATTTGAACCATTTTTGAACATAAGAAAAGAAGAAAAAATTTGTAATGGACAAGGACCCTTGACTACAATCCGGCTGCAATTTTCCCTGTGAACTAACAAGGAAAAATATTAACTATGATTTCAATCACAAGTAACAAAGTTTGCACATGTTTATCTGGAATTAGCATGGCATATATTTATTTGCTAGACAGGATTCGAATGAAGCACCTAATTGGATTCTTAACTAAGAGCAGTCAAATGTTAGATGTTGAAATGTTTCACCAGTAGCGAGATGACTGGAACTGAAATGACGTGACGAGAAAGTTGTGCCTTACTTACGGTTTCCTAGCCACAAATAGACATTAAATATCGGTTATCTCACCAGTAGTGAGATGTGCACATGTCTGAACTGGAAGTAACATTAAAGGTTCTGTGATGATGGAGAGCCGAACCCTGTAAATGGCATCGTTGGTGACTACACACAATGATGCGCTGCCTATAAAATTCTTCTTCATCGATAACTAGATGTAGTATAGTGACTTGGGTTGAGACCTGTACAGTAGTCAGGATGATGGAGTGTGGAGAGCGGTGGAGCAGGCCAGTTGGGGCACTAGACACTAATGACACAACATTAGCAGAATAAGAATTTATTCTCTTCTATGAT